>NC_059479.1:22511151-23711151 GCF_018139145.2 Gymnogyps californianus | reverse complement strand
TCCCCACTCCGTGCAACACAGCAAGGAGGGATCTCCCACCAAGTCTTTCCTTGGCGCTGAAGTCTGCAAGCTGGGCGTCCCCAGCTGGGACTGATGCAAAGTAGCTCGTTGGGTAGAGATTATGCAGGCAACGCAGGGCAGCGCGGAGGCAGAGGAGCAAATGGGAAGTCCCTCTCTACCTTGTGGGGTTAGCAGCTCTCTGTACACACGGGGTACCAGCCAGCACAGCCACTGTCCAGGAAACCGCAAGGATGGAGACCTCCCCACGGTGAGGAGGCACCTGGAGACCTGGGGCATTGCCAGGCCTCTCAGAGAGCTGGCTCTACCGAAAAGATGGGGCAGCCTGGGGTGATCCTTCCCTTGCACAATTCCCTCGTGCAGCGAAGGCAAAGCCAAAGCCGTCCCCTCACTCACCCACCCTCCTCTGTCTTCTTGCCTTTTCCTGCTTGCCCCTGACATTCTTCAGCCTGGGGTTTGCAGAAACGGCGTGTGATGTCCTCCCTCCATCGTGGCTCTTCTCCCCTCAGCGTGACCTCTGAGCCATGCCCACGTGGCCAGCCTGCCAGCTGGGCTGCAGCCTCCGAACACCTCTTCCTTTACTTGCCGCCTTGCTTGCAATAACTTCCCTTCACCCGCTCCAGAAAAGGTAATTCCCCTCTGCACCCCCTTTCCGTCTTGCTGTTATACCTGGGCTTTGCAGACATCACTGTGTGCATCTGCTGTGCACTGATATCTGCTGCCTGTGCTTCCTCACCTTGACTAACATTAATGGGAATATGCTGGTGTACGGACATCGCCCCCACAGGAGGCTGGAGCAAGGCTTCGCATGCCATGGGACACATGTATAAATACCAAAACGTTACATTTTCAGACACTTATTCCCCAGTGGCATTTTGCGATTAGTTTTCCATCCCACCTTGTTAATGATAACAAATGTTTATATAGCTCTGAGAAAATACTGCGTCTCTCAAGATAAACACGTTAAGAGAATGAAATGCAGTTCTTTTTGGAGAAGCACACAGCAAGATTAACAGTGCACAACAACGCTACAGAGCTGGATTAAATGTCACCACCCTGACTCTCCTCTGGTGAAAAACAGCACGAAGTTGCCTGGGATGCATTGCTACATTCACAGTGATCAAGGGTCTGCCTGGTATTTAGCAGAAAATTCAGGCTGGTTTTAAATGCAAGGTGTATCACACCAGGCTGTTATTCTGTACAAAATAATATGCAGCGTGTTAAATGTCCCCAGGTTTCACTATTGGAGAAAGCAAAGAGCCATGGCATTCCCCCAAACATTCATTTGGGAGCGAAGGGTCCCGATGTCTCCTGGAAGCTACAGAGTTCACGTCTGCACTAACATTTCAATGAACCGGCAGCACATGGCAGGCAACATCGCAGAGCTGAGTATTTAGAAGAAGGAGAGCTATGAAAAGATTCAGCCAAATGACAAAACACTGAATGTATTCAAGAAAAGCATCAAAGAAAAACACCAATGCCACGCTTCTGCCTCTGCAGCTTGGATTACCTGGTTTGGTGACACTTCAGCTCAATGGGAGGATGCTCTTGTCCCTCTCATTTCCTGGTAAGTACCAGTTTTATAGTCCTCCTCCGTAGGAGGAGCCTGGGGCCAGTTGCTTCACACATTGGCACCTGTGGCATTCTGGAGACAGGAATTTCCTTGAACTTTGTCAGTTATTGTCTTAAATCTTTTTTTATTTCCTGAAACCAGGGGGGTTTCCCTTCTGTTCAGCAGAGAAAAACCGCCCCCCCTCATCTATTCCCCCCACCCTCTCAGTCCCCAGAGGCTGATGTCATCACACTTGAAATTCAGTTGCAAAAAAACAAAAAGCAAATTGCCTTTCAGAAGCATATATAAACCCTGACACCAAAGCACCTTTCAGACAGACACCTCTCCCATCCCTCGAATAGAGCAGTGCAGAGCTGGGGATTAAGCAGTGGTAACAGCCACCAGCATGGTCTACTTAACCTTACAGGTAACTACTATTTCAGGTACAAAACCTATCCATCTCTGATCTTTTCTTTTTCACTTTAAGGAGGTAATGTCGTTTTCCGGGCGATTCCTCAGCTGGTCCAAATTGTCGTGACATTAAATGGGAACCTGCCCCAATACTAACAAAATCAGATGGTTTTGACAGACGCTTTATTCATAGTTACTAACCTGTTCCTTCCATGCCTCTTCCTTTTATGTGTCCCAAACGTGTTTTGTACGGTGCCATGGCGGGGCGGGGGGGGTTGTTGTTGTTGGGACGTGCTGTGTGGTTTTTTTTCTCCTCGTGTCCACTCTGAGCTGATCCTGCTCGCAGCCGTAAGAGGATTTCATGGTAGGTCTGAAAAGGCTGTGCTGCCCCTTCTACTGGACTGCTTTATTTCCCTGGCTATTCTTGGCACCCCTGCTGGACTGAGCTTTGGAAAATATTCTTTTTTCTCCTTTAAATGTGTAGTTAGTTTTATCCGCTCGTTTGATCTGTGAGCGTCTTACAATGCCATGTTAGAGGCACAACCAGTAAAACGGCTCTGAAAAAGTTCAAGCAGCTTAGGTGACAAACGCTCTTTCTCTGTCTTTACTCTAGAAATCTCAGAAGTTCTTGGCAAGCTCCCGGCAAGTTCACAAAACTGCTGCTCACGGTTTGTATCTCTCTGCAGATAGCATTCCCTATCCTTTTTTAAAGAGCATCTCAAAATAATCGTGTCATTACTTCTAAAAAAAAAAAAAAAGTGCTGGGCTAAGCGCACTGAGGTAAACCGCTCAAATTCTTGGAAGACAAAGCATGCTTGGGGGGTCTTGTGATGATTATTGCCCTCGGTTGCTAAAGAACAAGGAGAAAGATATCGAGTGGTAAAAATGTCGATTGCTAGTCCTGCGCTAAAACAGAAACTTTAACTGATTTAGAACCAGACTTTCCAAATTCTTACTCTTTGACCATAAATGTAAGATATTTAAATTGTAGCTGTCATCGGATTGCTCCTCCGTTTGTCATTACTTCTTCATTACATCTGATCTTGCTATTAGCATTGCTTGAAATGATTCACAGATCATTCTCCGTGTCTCGCAGCCAGTGTGCTGTCTTCTCCAGCACTGCACGTCTACAGCTTCTCTGCTTCAGACAAGTTAAGCAGAACTTTGCTGTGTAACCACTTGGTCTATTATAAATTTGTCTATTAACTTATTTAAAAGTGTGTTATTAACACAATAATGCAATGAATGTTATTAGTGAACGCTTGAGAACAAGAGAAATAATAATAATCCACGCAGATCTATTTGGTCTTGGACAGAGTCTTTTTTTTTTTTATTAATTTCTGCAGCACAGCTGCCATACCAGGACAAAAACACTGGAGTCATGAAATGCTTTTAACTGAAGGGTTAGAAAATATCGCTGCCTACTGAAGTGACAAAAAGCATTTGATGATGGGAAGGGAGCAATCAAAATTTTATGGGCGCAGTGTGATTCGAGCAGATTTTCCTGCAGCCTCTCCAGTCTAGTTTGACTTCACTGTTTCCTTCTCCTTGAGGGCGTTGGTGCTTTCGTTTGTGGTATACTGAAGATGCTCTCAGAGTACACAGAGAGGACACGGATTTTTGTCAGCAGCAGGTTTCCAAACTGCTGAGCGTTACAGATTCCTATAGCAATATATTTCATAAAGCCGCTGCAAGGGATGAATTTTATCCCAGTGAGTCACAGCAATGATGACATTCTCAGCTGTGCTTACAAGTGGTTTTTAGACTCCTAGGCTCTAGGTGAGTCCAAACACATTTGCAAGCAAACTGTGAGTCAGTAGGCATGACATTTAAGAATGAATACAAGCTAGTGAAATTAGGGAATGGTCATTTTTTTTGATTGGCATATTTTCTGTTTAGAAAATAAAGTGTCATGTGTACCTGCTGATCTTGATGAGGTTTCCTGTAAGATGTTGAAGCAAAGTATTTTTATTTGTTTGCTTCACTCGTCTTGACTTTTTCATGTGATTAGTTTCATTTGGACATTAATGCCATCTTTTATCTGTGTGCATGTGTGTGTGTACCCCCCACATGCATATATACATATATATATATGGATCCGCAATCATGCAAATGTTAGCTATATTGAATTTTATACTTTTCCTACTCTCACGGGCACTCTCAAAATTATATTATAAATTTTAATGGGTCATAATAATTATAATTCTATGAATTATAAGTTCATCAAAACAAAGCAATTTTTGTCACTGAAATTAAAAAGTACAATGGTCCCAAATTGGATATTTTCCACAGAATTTTCACACCTCCAAAGATTTGGAAATGGTGACTTCCAAATCCAAAAGTGCCAGTAGTCAGGGCTGTCTGCCCAGCTCTATCTTACAGGTCATAAATACAGGCACCGATTTTGCCTTGGGAAGCTCGATGTGTTGCTTCTTGTCTACCAGCAAAGGTGTTTTCAGAGACAGGAATAACTTTCCTTCAAACACCAAGCTCAGGAGATCTTCTGGTTTAATCCCTTTCTGAAGCATAGGCTGAATCCTCTGATATGCTGAGCTCAGCTATGAAAGAACACACAAAGGACTTGTTTTTAAGCACTAGCATCCTTTTGAGTCCTGGCTGAGTCAAGACACCTCGGTGCCTTGTAGGACCAAATTCTGGATAAATCAGGGCTTTGGGTCCAGTCCTGCTTGCCAAAAAATGATGGAAGCTATAGGAAGTTTTGTTTTCATGTGATCCACTCCCAACAGGGCACCACTGGTAATGGAGCAGGGCATCTGCTCTGCCTTTTCTCCAGATAAAAGGACATAATATGTGTTGACCCCCCAAAAGATGGTTGCTTGAAACCCCGGGTGGGGGGACATGGCTGAGCCCTGAAACCACTTCACTTGAACCTTCTTGAAGCCACCCCAGGAGGTGCACAGAGCAGTCCTTACAGCATGTGAAGGCAGTGGGAGACAGGACGTGCTGTGGACCCTTGAAAACCCATGGAGAGGGACAGGATTCACACCAGCCTGCTCGCCTTGGGCTCCTTGTGCTGGCGATGAGGGAGAAACGGCACGTCCCCTCAGAGAAGATGCCGGTCCCCTCTCCAGGAGCATCTCTCCACTGTCTATAGAGGGAGCCTGGAGCAATGGTGCTCCTCTCCTAGACTCCGTCAACTGCCTGAAGCCACAGGAGGTGACTCCGGGCCCAAATGGCATTCTCAGGGAGAGGCTCACAGCCTGGGACAGCACAGGGAAACTGTACGTCACCTCCCAAATCTGTGGGGCTGTATGCAGCCATGTTACCCAAGGGACATGCTGGGCAGATCCTGCACTCTCCAGCTGCCTTTGCTCTTCAATAAATTCAGTGAGACCAGAGAGTGAAGACCTGTGAGCTGTCGGCACATGGCCCACATGTGTCTTTACACTCTCCCCTCTCTCTTGGTGCTGCAGTGGTGGCCAGGAGTGCTCCAGAGGAGACCGTGACCAGCAGCTTTGCCTCCTTCATCCATGCAGTTCGACCTGAGCACTTATCCAAGACCGTCCGTCACAGAAGCAAGAGGATGATCCTCGACAGCATTGGGGTTGGCCTTGTGGGCAGCACGACGCACGTGTTCGATATCGCTCTGCAGTACTGCCGGGTAGGAACAGCCCCGTATTTACCATGCAGTTACGTGGTCCCCACCCTGACACCACCACCACAACCAAGGCCTTATTTCAGGGCTGACGTAGGGCTTTCACCTTGCAGTAGAGGGGTGTTCTGGTGTTCACGCAATCACTCCTTCACTCAAGGTCCTCACCTGAATTTCCCTCCCTTTCACAGGAGCTGTACTCTTCCGTTGCCGTGAGCTCTGTCTACGGCAAGCCAGGCGTAAAGCTCTCCCCGACACTGGCTGCGTTCACCAACGGAGTTGCGGTAAGGCAGGCTCTTCCAGGAGAAGCTCTGCTTTGTGGTGCCTTCAGAGACACTAGTTAGTATTACAGGAAGCAGGCTGGTGACTGGGAGGGGTAATGGGGGACAAGAAGTCATGGGCTTCTCTGCCGTCTGGCACACTGCTTTTAGAGGGACCAAACAGCCACCGTGGGGACTGCTAGGTGACTGAGTGGATGTTGTTACAGACGTAGCCTCAGCAATATCAGCAAGGACCCCTAGCTCCCTCAGCTTCCAGCCCCCCACACCAGCATGTCCTTCTCTCCATTTCTCTGGCAGACTCACTCCATGGACTTTGATGATACCTGGCACCCTGCTACTCACCCGTCAGGGGCTGTTCTGCCAGCTCTTCTGGCAGCTTCCCAGATGCTACCTCCAAGCACCAAACCCAATGGCATGGATTTCCTGCTGGCGTTTAATGTGGGCCTGGAAGTGCAAGGAAGGCTCATGCATTTCTCCACTGAGGCTCACAACATTCCGAAAAGGTAAACCTCCTTTTCTTCACCAAGTAGGAAGAGGGTTGGTGAGTCTGTTAACAGGCCTACTCAGGGTTTTAAAATGTTAGTTTAAGTCCAGCTGAACTCCAGATCAGGGTAAAGCCCTACTGAGGGCCAAATGCGTGTTCTGCCAGAGCTGATGAGGCACCGCATGTTCATTTGGTGACCTCCAGTGATCTTGCCTCAAAAATAACCATCAAGGGGACTACCACTGAGTCTGCAGTGTCATCGTCTAAACTAACCAGGGCAAGAGCACAGGACAGGCAGTGGCCCACAGCCATGCAGACAGCTGAATTGTGGGCACAGTCACTGGCACAATTTCTGCCTGTGCCAACTGCCATTCACCAGGCAGTGCCCTGGCGTGGTCCAAGGAATAGCATCGACCAGCCAACTCTTACCCTTGAGCATGTTGGATGAGGCCACCTTATTTGTCTGGGGGGAGGGAGTTTGGCTGTATGGACACAAGCCATGCCACCTACGCTTAGGGAAAATTAAAAATTGCTTTCTGGAGCTGCTGAGCTCACTCTTTGTCTCCAATGAAGTTTCAAGCAGATGCTTAGTTTTGAGATGGCTAAATTTTGAGTTAGGTGAATCCCACCTGCACCACAGCCATGAGGGATTTCCACTGGCTGACTTGGCTGTTCATTTCGAGTCTCATAGGCAGGTCTGGTAGGTGAGGTGCTCGGGTGCTCCCTGTGCCAAGCAGGCAGGGATGCTCATATCTGCAATTTCCCCTTTAGGTTCCACCCTCCCTCAGTGGTCGGTACCATGGGCAGTGCTGCGGCCACTGCAAAACTGCTCTCTCTCAGCACGGCCCAGTGCGCACACGCTTTGGGCATTGCTGCGTCGCTTGCAGGGGCACCCATGGCCAACGCTGCCACCCAAGCCAAGCCGTTGCATATCGGAAATGCTACCCGCCTGGGCTTCGAAGCAGCACTGCTGGCCGCCCGAGGGATGGAGGCTAACCCCTTAATTCTGGATGATATCCCTGGTTGCTCTGGATTCAGTGCTTTCTACAGTGTCTATGAACCCAAACCACTGTCCACACCAAGTGACCATCATGAGTTCCTCTTGGAGAAGCAGGATATTGCTTTCAAGCGATTCCCAGCCCACTTGGGGATGCACTGGGTGGTGGATGCTGCCTTGTCTGTCCGGAACCTCTTCATCAACTACGCAGGGTCCTTCTCTCCCTCTTTGATCCGCACCATTGTGCTGAAGATCCCCGTGTCAAAGTACATCAATCGGCCTTTCCCCAGCTCTGAACACCAGGCTAGACACTCCTTCCAATTCAATGCCTGTACTGCCCTGTTGGATGGTGAAGTGGGCCTCAGCTCCTTCACAGAGAGCAGCATCCACCGGCAGGAGCTGAGGGAGCTGCTGGACAAAGTGGTGGTGGAGCACCCTGAAGATAATGTGGCCAACTTTGACAAGATGTACGGAGAGGTGGCACTGCTCCTGCACAGCGGGGATGTTCTGACAGGCAAATGTGACACTTTCTATGGGCACTGGAGGAAGCCTCTGAGCAAAGAATCGCTCCTGAAGAAGTTTCGATCCAACGCCTCTCATGCGCTTCCAGAAGAAAAAATAGAAACCATCATCACTATGGTGGACAACCTGGAGAATCTGTCAGACAGTTCCCAGCTGGCCTGCAGCCTGTGAGGGAACAGCAAGCGGGTTTTTGATAAGGGACTTGCCCCGGTGAAACTCTGATTCCTTTCTTCATTGGTGCTTTACTATTGATTTCCAGTTACAGGAAAGTTCCCGCCCCTTGAAGTCAAAGTAGACGCTTTAATACCAAAGGAGCCCATGAGGCAGGAGGTGTGTCTGTCTGTCGGTAATTAGTACACAGATTAAATTCCAACTCATGGTTGGTGCTGTCTGAGTAGCTGAAAGGCCACCACAAATACAAAAAAAATCCCATGGAAATCTGTGAGAATCCTGCGGTATCATCTGGAAGCCGGTTCCCCAGAAGGAACTGTGTCTAGATATTTTTTAAAGCTGCATTCAAAGTTTTTCCTGTGCAGAATGCCTAACTGCTGAGTCTGGGAAGAAGAGGAAGTTCAGCTGCAAAATGTGTGCTTTTCTTAGTGCTCTTCTGGGCACTTTTCAGATAATGGTTAGTTAGTCATGCTGGCCAGATGAAAAATCTATCAGTTACTGTAAACAGCCCTGCCTACAAAACTCTCAGGCAGAGAGGGATTGATTTTTTTTTCTTTTCCAGTAAAAGCCTCCCATCTCTCCAGCACTTGGGAAGTGTTTGTCACTTCTCCGTGTACAAGGGATGGTTCAAGGACCCTTAAAACCTGTATGTCTTTTCCGAATGAAAGGCAATTGGTAGGTGAGGAACCCTACATCAGTCTGACACCTACATCCTACGCCTCCTGCGAGGTGATCCCTGCCAGTCCTGGGGCTGTACCACGTCATCCCTCCTGGCTTTGCGCAGGTCGCTCAGGCACCTATTCAGAGCTGGCTCACCAGAGGTGGTCTCTATAGTCTGTGCAGAGATGGGCACCTCTGGATGGTGACCTGGGCACATACACGCTGTGACTCACATCGGGAAATTCCTGTTTCTCTCCCCTGAGAGGAGGGAAAGCTTACTGAGACTCAGTTCTTAACTCGTCTTTCCAGCTGGGATGAAATCAGTACTTGTGCTCCTCAGTAGCCATTCACTGAAAGGCTTTCTTACCCTGCATCCTTTCTGAACAGTGAGATGGAGAACTATGCAATATTCCTCTGTACATTAAACAAATACTGTGATTGCTGATCCAAAGGACTTGTTTCCAATATGATCATGATATAGGTACAGAATCTGTTGCAGAAGTGAGGGTTGCCTTCTGCAAGGGAACCGAGATGGGACTAGACAGGCAATAAGGGATGTGGGCCAGTTCCTTTTTAGCTTGCTGGTAGTGGTCTATGCAGAGAACTTCCCAGCCAGAGCAAAACTGTTTGCCCCCCTGTTAATCCACTCTCTCATACTGTCTAGCGTATTCACCCTGAATCTTTCTGAATAAAGAACTGAAGTAAATTCATTTTCTGCATAAAGATTTAATGCTACATTATGTAGACCATCAGGTTTTCAGTTGTAATCTGAACATATGCAATACAGAGGCTTTTCCAATAGATGGGGAACCCAGCAGAGGCTAGGACAGGGCCAGCTAGAAGGCTGGCCTGTGGCCAGTGATTTCTCCAGAATCATATATTTACATTGAGCCCTGCAGGCTGTTGTTGCTGGTGAGAACAACAGCTATTAGCCAGCAAAGCCTGGCTGTGGTTAAACACAATCTTTCAACAAATAGAAGTTACCCAGTGTTTCTCAGATTTCTCAGATTTCAAATACTTGCTAACTTTCCACGCCAAGCTTCTAGTTTCCCTTGGTTCGAGTCAGGTGTGAGATGACCAAAAACATCATTCCATGTTTCACAGCCCAATGAACTGGAAACCCACAGAGCCAGTGCCTTCCAAGGCAGCCATTAGCTCAACATTTGTCAAGGGAATCAATATGTGTGACAGAAACGAGATGGGCTTCGGTGGAGGGAACAATGCGTCTCAGTGGATCATCAGTGGTTTCAGTGTCCTAACATTTGTTCCAATGTTCTCATTTCCATGCCTTCTGCACCATGCTGCAGTGATGCCATGTAGCAGTGAAGCTGAGCGGGAGAGGAGGGAACTAGCACCTTTTACCTGTTGGTGCTGGAGCAGAAAAAAGAGCTTTTCAGTTGGCTTTCAGGCTACATTTTGTCCCTGAGATCCAGAAACCCTTCTAAACCTCATTCATGTCTTGGCTGTCCCATCAGATGCAATCCTGACGCCTTTCAGCAGACGATGTGTAAAATTAGGCAGGGAAGGCACAGGAAGGCTGGTAAGGTCCAACTGTCCTTTTATTGGGCCCCTTATCAGTTGAAGCAGTAAGTGGCTTTTCCAGAGCATCTAGCAGCTAAAGGCACACCTGAGATTTTTTCATTAATGATATTTCCTCTAAAAGCCTAGGACCCTGAAAACGCCTCCAGTATCCCAGCCCAGGAAAGTGGCTCACTTGTTATTTCCAGTTTCAAACAGCAAATGTTTCATATCCTTAACGAATTAGGAGGCCCAAACCCTTGGCAAGGGAAGCGAGGCCTTGAAATAGCCAAGGAAAAAAAATGGCCTGTGAAAATTATAGACCAGCTTGTGTGACACTGAGGGTATTCAGTGATTAATATGGTGCTACCAAAGTCCCTAACTTCTCCTCTCAGGCTGAATAAGAAAAGAGCCGTTGTCCTTCTTTCTACTGCTGTTCCAAGATAAATGACGCTTAAAATTAAGAAAAGGAAACATTTCTCCACAAACATATTTATGGGAGCAAGCTCAGTGAATGAAAGGACACTTCCAGTGCAGAGCCAGGCAGAATCCACGTTAGTAATCAGTCAATAACTACAATCCCACGCCAGGAATTCATAGGGCTCCGCTGGCACAAGCGCTTGGCCAGGGAGAAGCCCTGACCGGTTGAGAGCAGGGGAAAGCCGAGGCAGGGCTGGCGGGAGCAGGATACCACCGTCAGCCCTCTCCCGTGGGCATCGGCCCTCTCCCGTGGGCAGGACCCACGCGTGGGGTCCCGCGGGCAGGGCGGGACACGGCGGCGGGCCCTCAGCACCCTGGAGAGCAGCCGCCGCTCGGGGCCGCGGGCTCCACGATCGCGGGGGGCTCCGCTCCCCGGCGGGGGGTCCCTGGGGGTCCCTCCCTGGGGGTCCCTCCCTGGGGGTCTCCTCCCGGGGCTCCGTTCACAAGGTAAAGGCTGGGAGCTGCCTGTGGCTTTCTGCCATGGCAGTTCTTTGTCCTTAGTCCCCACAAACGGCTCAACTCGAGCGGCAGCTTCCATCCCTGCGGCCACCGGCACAAGCTTTTGATAATCTGAAGCACTGAATTTTGTAGGGCTTTGCGTTTTTTTCGCGCCACGGAGAATTTTGGATTTCCCACGAAATGCCAGCAGGCAAAAAATTAGTACGATTCAGGGATTAGTTCAATTTTAGAGAGGACTTTGACTGTAGAGGTCAGAAGAGTCCTCTCTGCCTTCCAGCACAGTTTCCGTGATGATAACATTGCTACCGCAGTGTGGCCAGCTGGGGAACTGCTCTCCTTGAAAAACCCCAAGTCCTTCTTTATTGTTTTATGCTTTTTAAATAATTGGGGAATTGCTTTTTAAATAACTAAAGAGAGAAGAAAACTTAGGACAGTCCCACAAATAATGGAGTCCGAGTGGACTCTGCTGTGGTAGACGCCTGCCCCAGCTCTGCTGATACACCTTGCTCCTCACAGGGATGAGCCCTGCCTCCCTCCATGCCGGGCAGGCAGCTCCATGCCGGAGCTCCTGGAGCAACTCTGGATGCCTCTTTTGGACAGAGGAAGGCAAGAGTGTTGGCCTCCCTCTCCCTGGTCCAGAGGCTCTCCCAAGCTCTGGACATGTTGCCATGGCGGGGGGTCAAGTTTTGCAAGGAAGCTGCTGTTCCAAAAATGAATGACTGAGAGAAACAGTCCACAGGAATGTGTCATGCATGGGAATGGAAAGGAGGAGCAAATCCCTCCCAGCTGCAGTACAAGGTTGCATCCTTCCCTTGGCAGCCGGGATGGGCAGGCCAGACACATGCGGCTGGTGCAGGGGTCAGAGCAAAGCCCTGTTGCTGCTTTACTGGGAAAACAGGGCAACTAGGCTGGGCTGCAAGGGGCAGCCAACGTTTTCTGCCTGATGCCAGCGTCTTCTTAGCACCTTATTTCCCCTCATGCCTGCATAAATCTAGGTGAACTCGCTGACTTCAGACACTCTCCCCTCCATGCAGCCATCTCATCTCTGCTTTTTCCCATCCTGGGTGACAGGAACCCTGTAACTATTTATGCAGAGCTGAGTATGAGGCACAGAGCTTCAGCCTCAGGAACGCTTTGTGTGTCAGACACTGAGGCCAAGTCCCAGTTCCCAGGCAGGAAGCGGCTTTCACCAGTCACAGCTGGATTTAAACCACTGGCTTGGTGTGAGAGCCACCAGTGCCAGCCAGCCTGAGTCAAGCCAAGCAGACGGACGGAGAGGAAGGGAGACAGCAACCTTCAGCTGTGTAAAAGTGACTATGCAGAGGAGAGGAATGACAGGTTCTTTTGTGTTCGGGGTGGACAGTGTAGAAATGAGGGGCTTCAACTGCAGCAAAAGGGGTGTCAGACATTAGGACAAGTGTCCCAACAAGAGTAGTGGGGCAGCAGTGGGACAGATCTTCCAAGAAGGTCATCAAGTCTCCATTGATGGTGATTTACAAAAGTAAGATCCACACCCAGGGGTGAGAGCTGAGCAGGCTGCCTTGGGAAAACTCTCAAGGTTCACGCAGGCCCTACTTTTATGGCTGGGATTTGAGACTTGTCCTAGGTTTGCAAAATAAAAGCTTGAACTGAACTGCAGCAAAAGCCTGGCGTCTGCATCCTGTCTCCTGCTGGGACACAGGCAGAGTAGGGGTTGTGGTTAGGGTTCCCCTCCACTGACTGCAGTCACATCTGTGCAGTACCTGGAAACCTCGAGCAGGTTCTCATTGGGGTCTCGGAAGTAGATGGATGTTATTGGACCTGCAGCACCAGTTCTGGCCACGGGACCTTCTTCAATAACCACCCCACAGGCCTGGAAGGAGACATAAGAGCATGGGTTTAATGCTTAAGGTAGTCTTCTCAGGGCGTTGTGCACTCTTTCCCCCAGCCTTGAAAACATGAGCTGTTGGATGAGACAATTCTGACATTCCCCAAGACACAGACCCTGAAAGTGTCACTTGGGAGGCTCTGGCTTCATGCCTCTCGGGGTCACGCTGCCCTGTGGACACTCTATGCCTTCCTCACCTTCAGGTGATCCAGCAGCTGGTCCAGGGGCACCTGTGTGATAAGGCAGATATCTGCAGAGCCAGGGACCAGGCACCGAGCCTTGGGTTCAAACTCCTTCCCAGCCTCACGCAGGTTAAACTTCTGGTTGCCAAAATGTAAAGCTTTGCGATTTCCCTGTCCCCAAAGAAAAGAATCAAAGTGCAATGAGCCTTACTGGGCTGGAAGCCTTCAGCATCTACTCACCTGTGGAGTCCTAAAAGTCCTGGGGACCTGGCTGTAGTCCTGCTAACTCTGGGCTCTCGCTGTGGCAACCCAAGACAAGAACTGACTGCTGCAAGGCTCCCATGACATCCCTCGAGATGTGGAGTGACCCAAGAAAGTCCTACAACCACATGCAGCTACTTCCAACCCATAGTGATGTAAAGTTTTCAGTTTGGGGCGCTCTCCGTCCTGCCTGTGCGGCAGCCGCACAAATAATGCACAGGTTGACGCTGCAGTGGGAACAAAGATGAGGCAATGGGAAGAGGGTGAGGAAGGAGGTTTTGGCATCTCTTTTCTTCGGAGACTCTTGAGGAGACTTCTGCAGGCTCATATGGCAGCTGAGTCCTGAGACCCCATGGATATGCAGGACACTTTAGGTGGGCCATCTGTGCCCACCTAAAGAACGAACTGAGGCTCACTGTAGCCTTGGGATGTGAGTCCAACTGCTTTTAAGAGACCTGATGGGGCAGGAGAGAAGGACGTAAGCTTGGAAGTTAAAAAGGTGCAGTGTGTACATCCAACACAGGCCAAGTGGCCTGAAGCTTGGGCAGGAGATGAGTTGAGGCTGTTCTGAAAATGTTAACCATCTTTTCCTCTCTTTGCCAATGGAAATATCAAAACAAGAGCCTGTCAGACATCTTTAGAGGACGTGTGGGTTTGAGGGTTCTCCCCTTGAGTCCTAGAGATTGTTTTTCAAGGAACCTTTCTTTTTTTGTCACTTTGACTCCTTCTGCAGCGTGGTTTGGACTTACCTCCGACTCAGCTTGACTCTGTGAAACTCAGAGCTTGATGGCCTGCAGCTTGTGCTAGTCCTACCATCCCCAACCCAAGGAGGTGCCCCAGAGAACCTATCATCAGAGATCCACAAGGACCAGCCACTGGCCCAGAACTGCAGCTTCAGGTCCCCTAGACCCAAGCCGAGCCTGTGCCCCTTGTTACCTTGAAAGTCACCACCTCCATGCCCAGGACTTTGGAGGCCACAGTGTCCTCAATGCTCTTCACAGCCAACGCAAGGTGGTCCAGGTGCTGGATGAAACATGAGGGTGGACTCGTACACTCCTCCTTCCAGGACATCATCTCAGGGCTGGGAACCAGCATGCAAAACCACAGAACATGAAGGTTAGGAGCATCCAGCTACTGAGGGACATGGTCCAGGCAGCTGTGAACCGAACGGTGAATGGAGATCAAACAGATTTTCTTTTGGCCTGCAGGTGGCACAAGTACAGAAGCAATAAATTCTCCTCTCTGGAAGGGCCTCAGACCCCGGCTTTGCTCTGGTGGGACCTGAGCATGCCAGAGCCCCTGGCTGGGGCCAGATCTGGAGGACCAGCTGGGTGACCTCGCTGAGGGCTGATGTCACCAAGATGCTGAGCTCCCAATGCCCAAAAACCTGTGTGCATCAAGGATGGACCGCGTGTGTGATCCTTCCCTCCAGCCCCCTCTGATGTCCTCTCAATCTCCTTCATGTCCAGGTGTGGACACTCATCCAGGTGGAGCAAAGACAGAGAGCGAAGACAAGCTGGGCCCTGGCAGTGCGGTAGGAGATGTCTCTGGGGGAAGAATATTCCTGGGAGAAGAGGGCACTAGGGCTGAAGCAGCTGCTTGGTGTCCCCATGGAAAGGGGCTGTGTCATTGTCTTACAGGAAGGGGACAGAAGCCCTTCTGGTGCCTATATAATGTAAATGTAAAATATGGACCATAAGGTAGGGACTGTGGCCCTGACCAGCGCCAAGAGGATGGGACCTTGCCAGCAACGTGACTGCACTGTGGGACTGAGCCCGAGGGGTGAATGGCTGAGGGCTCTGGGACCGTGACACGGTGGCTTGGCAGGGGAAAATCAGTTTGGGGAAAATCAGTTTTAGGAAAATTAAGACTGCTGTAAATACTTCAGTGGCCTACTTGTCACGTCTCTGCTTCACTTCAGCCCCATCCGCACCAGAGCAGGATCCCTGATGATCCTGCTCTGATGACTCTGATGACCTCCTGATGATCCCTGAGCCCCTGATCATCAATCAATACACACTTAAAGCAGGCTCAGGCTGCTTAGCTCAGTGGCAGCAGGTCTTCCTGCTGTTCCCCAGAGCCTGGGAGCACCTTTGCACCAAGCTGCCAAAAGGAAATGGATTTGGCCCTGGTGACCTGAATGATATTTTTGGGAGGCTGTGAAGTTTTCATTTCATTTTGGGTTTGGTTGGTTTTACCTTCAGAAAACCTGGCTGTGGAAACTAGGAGGGCTGTGACAAGCCCCTCAATGACAAATGGAGTCAAGTTTCCTTCAAATCAGTAACAGCTCTGTACTTAGATACATTTACTTCTTGCTCTTAAAAAGCCCCAAATCCCCATACAAATGACAATTCACTCCTCTGAGACCCTCAACAGTTTCTCCACTGCCACCCCTGTGCAAGGGAAGCTCAACACTCCTTCTGTCTCTCGGAAAAAAAAAAAGCAGGTGGAAAATAAACCCTCTCAACACTAATGCAGCACAAAGTGGCACAAATCAGGAAAACAGCCCACACCACCAGCCCCTTTTTGCCTTGTTATTTGCCTTCAAACTGCTAGATGTCATCAGCAGGCAGAGGGTGAGGCTGATGCCAGAGGTTCAAGGAAATGCAGCATGAGGGTATGGGGGACTCCATAGCCTGGGTTTACAGTGGTTCTTGGTGTTTTCTCTTATGGTGGGTTCATATCCTCTGGCATCGCCCTTCTGCTGCACAGTGCATGGGAAATGGCTGGCAAGGAGAGATCTCAAAGCCTCCCTGCCACAGGAGCAAGGTCAGCATAAAACCAGGCACAGTTTCACCGAGGCATCCGCTCATTGCAGTCAGAGGAGCTTGCTTGGAGCAGGATCCCGTTGTCCCCAAACCCAAGCTGGGACTGCAGCGTGGCCTGGACTGTGCCCGGTGATTGCATCAGTTACGGGGGGAAGCTGTTAACAGAGGCAGCGGAAAGTCGCTGCTCCTCCTTGCTGCAGATGGCGTTTGGTGTTTAACAACCTCACCTCCGAGCAGCCCGGCTCAGTCCCTCTGCAAAGTCCTTTCCACCCAGGAAGTCTTCCTGGGTGCTCCCAAGTTGCAGGGCCCTCACGTCACAGCCTGCAGCTCCCACCTCCTGCCTAGCCGACCTTGCCGAAACAACCCTCCCCTCCCACGTGAACCCCTCGGCAAACAACTGCAAGGAAATCGGACTGCAAAAATAGGCTGAGTACCTGCGAGAGAGGATGAACAGCTGGGCAAGCCGGTGCCGGACGCTTCCTGCTGCCCGGAGCCGAGCTGTGCAAGCAGCAACATCACAGGAGAACAGGGAGCCCGGGGAAAAGGAGATTAGAAACAGGAGCTCTGAGCACTGCTCCCTGCAAAGGCATACCTTGATCCGAAGGACCTGAAAGTCCAACTACATAGAGTTGCTTGAAAAATCCTGGAAAAAGAGTCTGGATATTTTAGCCACATCTCTTTCCCTTTGCAAGGGAAAGACGTGTTAATGTGCTATATTAAAGCACACAGTTGAGCTTGGTGCTCAGCCTGGGGTGACTTACTGTTAAGAAGAAGCAAGGATATCCCTGGAGAAGAGGAGCTGTGGCAAGCAGCTGCAGCAGGCTCCCCACCGCCCCGGCAGCAGGCAATGTGCCTGTTCACCTTTTTGCCCTCAAGATTATTTTCCACTATGCAACATGCTGAGGTCTTATTGCCCTGCGAGGCACTTGCTGTCTCTGGGAGCACTGCAAGCTCCCACTAGTAAAGGATGTGTGAGCTGTAGGTGCCATGCTAACAGCCAATATGTAGCAAGGAGCAACAGAAAGGGAGCCTCAGGGTGATGTGCACAGCTTTGGGCACCTTTTTGGACACCCCTTCCTGCAAACAGACCTGTCCAAAGGGGTTCTTTGTGGCCCGAGGTAAAGTTAGAGATTTTCTTTTTCTTCCTCTACAAAACCCAAAGCTGTCAAAAATAAAATGGAGTTTTGAAAGGTCTGAAGCTCTCTGGGCAGTTGGCTCCAAAGGAGTCAGGAGTTCAGGCTGCGGAAAAACTGCCGGGCAAGTGGCTCAAGGCACAGGACATTCTGTGTTAAAATCGTTCTGCCTAGACCTTCTCCACCCAAGTTGCCCACGCTTCACTATGTACAGCAACACGCCAAATAAAACCAGAATTTCTGATACGTGGAAATAGCTGAAAATGTTTTTTTGCCTCAGGTCAAGGGAAAGGACCTCTGTGGGTTGCTGTGGGAGGGAGCAGTCAAAGTGCCTGTATCCTTTTTGGATTTTTCTCCCCTAATTGTCCAAGCTGGCCCACAGAATTTCCCCCAAAGCTACCCCATGGGTTATCGTCTACTGTCAGCTAGCAATGGTGAGGGTGAGTAAGTTAGACAAGCTAATCCCGGGACATGCAACATCACCCTTGTGCCTCCCTTGCCTTGAAGGTCACTGTGGGTTTACTCACACTGGAGAAGGCAGAGCTGAGGTGGAAATCCCACAGCCGGAGCTCAGCAAAAGGCTGTTCCTCCCCAACATGGTGGTGTCCCTTAAGAGTCCTCCAGTGGGGGGACCGGATCGGTCTCAACACAAAACAACAGAAAAGAAGAGGAGGCCAATGCTCTGAATGGGGAAAGAAGCTCATAAATCTGCCCTGAGGGTAATTACGGAAAAGAGACCACGTTTATTTTCGAAACACGGGTGACAGCCCACTCCTCTGGGCTCTGCAGCAGCCTTGGGCCAGCTGGCCCGGAATGGGGCAAGCAGGACAGAGAGCCGCTTGGCTTGCGCTGCAGCCTCGCTTGGAGGAGGCTATTGACTCCTCTTCCCTCTGGCAGCCCCTGATTTTCACAAGACATGCAGGAGCTGACTGTCTTGCTGATTTCTGCTGTCCTGTCCACTCCAGATCAAGAGGTTCAAGAGCTACACGGTGGGGCTGGCAGACAGAGGGGCAAGCAGCAGGTAGACCTCCCAAACCTCATTTTCTTGGGAAAAAGCCTAATGTCTTTTCTTTACTACAACTCCCACAGTTGTTCCCACAGGTGCTAGTAACAGGACCATTGACATTGATGCCTGACAGGGCTTTGAGGGCACTAATTGGCCTTAATAGCCCTCACCAGCCTTACCTGGGGGCTTCCACCCACATCCATAGGCCCTGGAGCATATTTAAGCTCTTCTCAGGGCTTTCACTCCATGCCTGAGTTTTGGTGTAGGGGTGCTTGTCTCCAGCCTAGCCCTAGATGTGCCTGTACCTGCTGGTCTGGACTTCAGCTTATAGACTGACATCCTGGTCCTCAACCCCGTGTCATCACTACGGACCTGATTGTTATTTTGTACTGAACCAAAGAGTTCAGGGTTTTAGAGAGAAGGTTATAATGGGCAGCATAGATAATAGATAATTAGCTCCACGATTATCATCACAAGATACAGAGGCCATATTTTCAACAACAAAAATATATTAGTGAGTTGTGATGTTGCTATAGGATGCTTTGTAAGAAAATGGGGTACAAACAGGCAACTCCCCGAGAGACCAGTTTGGATCTCTAGAACTGCAGCATTTGCTCCACTCCAGTTTACATGCAAGTAAATCCTTTCTTAGCTAAAAGCAATAAAACTTTTTATATTAATAACTCTGAACTTTCATCTGTCTCTACTGAAGAGCTGGTAGAGCAATGGTAAGTGTTCTGATACCTGGATATAGTAACCCTACATACATCTGGATATCTCAGTGTGTTGTAACCCTCTTGTTTTAGCACAGGTTCACCGTGAAATCTGAGAGTAGATACAAAGGAGAGAGTTCCTGGAGAGAAGATGCCTTTCACTGTTCAGCTGCGCTGGGAAGTGGTCTGCTGAAGACGTACAGCACCGGCACTCACTTTGGCAGAAATCTGAGGTTTGGGAGGTTTTTTTTTTTTTTTAGTAGTTGCATAATGGTTTCTTGGAGCAGGGAAGCTGTGGTTTGGGTCTGAGAACTCCATTTCCCCAAGGGAGATCTAGCCTAAGACCAACAAGTCAGAGGCACTTTGGCATGAAATTCATATATGGGACCCCCGTATATCAAACTTCAGCTTGGAAAGGGTTTTGAGTTTAGCTCCTTAAAGGTGTGGCTGCAGACAAGGGTTCCTGGGCTGCTCCCAACACACATCCAGAGAGGGTTGCCTCTACATGTTGGACAGAGTGATGGAATTGAAGTAGCTCAGCAAGTCCTCCATGGTGAAGTCCATGGTAATCCCTGACCCTGCATAACAGCGTTGGATCAGATCCTCAAACTCTTGGTACTGACGTATGAACTCCTGCTCCATAGCGTGCCACACCACCTGGGGAAAAACAAACCATCAGCTCCCTTCATCAGCCCATGACAGCTATACATGCTTTGCAGTCCTGAACCCCCCAAAACATCACAGCATTACACCCAGATCACACTCCAATTACCGGCAAAAGATTTTCCTCTGGGGAGAGATACTTGTGGATTTTCCTGTAGAGGGTCTCAAGGGCTCTTTTTACTTCCTTGCCAGGGTATTTTTCAATGACCTTCCTCAGCTCTTGCTTGCTGTAGGCCAGCTGAAAGCTGACCTCTTCTTCTTTCACCCCTTGAGCCACACGAGCTTTCACCCCTTCAAAGAAGTGCTGGAAAGGCAAGGAGACATTCACTGATGAGCTGCCCTACGGCAGACTCCTGCGTCAGGGCTGAAACCTGACCGCTTTCCTCAGTTCCCTTCCCATGTCTAATTAAGTGGAAATGAAGTACTGGAGATTGTTTATCCTCCAGGAAAGCAGGCCATAGGGAATTTCATCAGTTCTTTTCCCTCCCTGCTCAGCAAGCAGCATCTGTAAGGGTTGCAGTACCATGGAGCAATGGGACTGCTGGAAAAACCACTCATGTTCCTTGGTGCTTCATACAGCTTTGCTCACTGCGGAGCGTTTGGAGCCAGAGGGGGGGTTGGGGGATCCCAGAATCTGCAGAAGCGTAAAGCAAAACTCAAGTTTTCTCAGTTCTTCCAGGACATCGTATGAAAGCAGGAAAGGCTGTTCTGCAGGGAGGAGTTTCAAAAGGAGCACGTGTCCCACCCCAAGCATGGCTGTTGCTTGAGAGCCCAGAGCTATGCCAATCCCAAGGGATGCAGACCTCAGCTAGCTTTCAGAAAAGTACCAGGAGCAGTGTAGCTCTACAAAAAGCTCAATGCTGACAAATATTTTTTTTCTGCATGAGCTTTTCAGACACAGAATCTGTCAGGCTGGACGGGACCTCAGGAGGTCTCTAGTTCAACCTCCTGCTCAAAGCAGGTTCAAAACTGAATTCAAACAAGGGTAGCTGGGGCATTTCTCAAGGTACGTCTTGAAAACCTTCAAGGATAGAGACTGTGCAACCTCTCTGGACAGAGTGTTTCAATGCTTTATTATCCTTATAGTCATTTTTTCCTTCTATCCAGCTGGAACCTTCCTTTTTACGTTTTCTGACTGTTGTCTCTCATCATCCTGCTGTGCACCTCAGTAATCTTCTAGGGAAGGTGGCTACTAGGTACCCCTGAAATCGTTTCTTCTGCAGGCTGACCAAGTCCAGCTCCTTCAGCCTCTCCTCACCACGTTGGTGGCCCTCCACTGGCCTAGCTCCAGTTTAACAACACCTCTTGTCACAGGTGGATGTGACATACATCTCTAGCTGTCTCTGCCACAGCTGGACATGGTATTCCACATCTGGTCTCATGAAGGCTGAAAAAAGGGAATAGCCACTTCCTTCAACCTCCTGTTCATACAGCCCAACAATCCGTTTGCTGTCTTGGGTATTTCCACTGCAATTTTGCTGTGGAGAAATACCCTAAATCCTAAGGATTTTCACAGGGAAAGAGGTTCCTAAATGTATAAGCTGTTTTCAAAACCAGAAGTGGGCTCCTAGATTACTTAGGCCCCTTTGCAGCTTCTCTTGATGTCAGTGAATTGTGCTCAAACCTGAAGAGCTATGTGGTCTGCTAGAGAAGGCCATGTCAGGACTCTGGAAATCCCTGAGCAGAATGCAATCCAAGTACCCTCATATGTTACTCGCTTGCCTTTGTTGTGAGCAATGAAATTATACTTTTCCTCACCGAGGAAGGATTTGAAGCCATTAACATAGCAGGGCTGCAGGTAGCACGAGACACCGAGCTGATCTTCCAGTCAAACCTACAAGATGTTTGACAGCAAAGACTGGAAACAAATTGAAAGTAACAGGCCCTATAAATAATTCAAGCTGATCTCAGTCTGGGAGGCATTTTAGGCCAAGAGAGAAGGAGCAGAGCGAGGAGGGGTCTCAGGAGCAGCCATTGTCTCTGGGAGGAAGGGGGATGTCTGTCCGAGTTAGCAAAGCCCGATGCTCTTAGCTGAGTTAACAAAGCAGCCGCTTGGGAAGCGTGAAACTGCGTTAGACTTATTAGCCCAGGCAGCCGTGCAAAAAGAGACCAGCTTCTGCCAGACGCCGGCACGCAACCTGGAGCGGGGGTCTGAACGGGTCCTCCCGCCGCCGCGCAGAGGCCGAGCTGCAGAGCTGGTGCCAGCATCTGATGCTGCTGAGCCCTGCTCTTGCTGGGGCTGTGCTGCGTGGTGAAACCCAGCAGTAAGCGGTCAGAGAAGGTGTGGGAACGTCGGGGATGTGACAACAAACTAATATAATCCCAGACTGGATTTGGGGAGGGGTGATTTGAACACCGGTTAATTCATAATTTTGGGAAGTGCAGTTGCCCTTTGAGACCCAGGCGAGGGTCAGTTTGTTCTGTACTCACATTGAGCTTCTCCAGTGGCTGGCCCAGGTACTTGATGACGTATTTCTCCATGTGCTCACCATACCTTTGCTTGGCTTCTCTCTTCTTGCCCTCCAGGCAGTGGATCTTCTTTTGGCACAGGAAGCAGTGAATGTGGTGGAAATTTTCCATCATGACCATATCTGTGTTCACCTTCAGGTTTGCTGAGGACAGGCTATTGACTTAAAAGAAAGGAACAAATCAGGTATGGAGAGAAGACCCTGCAGGCTGGGTCAGGAGGGACACGAGATGCAGACACTGTCAGGCTTTGGTCACCAGTGGAGAGTTTAACCGAGAGCTCAGGTGAGCATCATCACAGGTTGTTCAGCTCTTCAGCCACCTTGCCTTGCAGAGCTTTGGGGTCATGACATCTAATAACTGTTTACCCAGAAGGGTGCAGAGACATCCAAGTCCAGCCCTGTCCAAATCAGTCTCTGACCTGGGCGCTGGAGCAGCACGGCAGCACGGCACGTGCTCAGCCTGCCGAGCGGAGGCATGGCTCACCACGCTGCCAGCCACTTGCCAGCTGGCCTGGAGAGGGCGAGAGCTTGAGTAGCTCATTGTGCACGCAGAACAGAGGGGGCCCTTCTTACTCATGGTAGTAAACATGTCATTAGGCTGTCTCATTTGAACCGTCTGACTTCTTCCAGTACCGGAGGGAGTAACTATTCATAACACAAATACCGATCCTGTTCATTAGCTTGATTCCCTATCTCACCTGCTTCGCTGTCAACATTGCTGGAGCCTGGAAGGGGCTATGTTCATGGATTTATGAGCTGCTATTCTGTGGGTCACCCCAGGCTCATCTGCAGGTGGGAGCTGCCTCTCTACACCACGTCGTGATCTGTGGTTCGGAGGCTTGGAGCTGTTACTTCTGCAGCCCCTCAGGTCCTCTCCAGGCTGGGAAGCAGGGTATCTCCACTGACAAACAGCTGTGGGCACCAGCTGGGACAACACAGGGATCTACTGAAAGCTACCTGCCTTGCTCTCCCAACCCTTCTCTCCCTACCAATACACCTTGGTGTTTTGGGGGAAATTGCTCTTTGGCTGCCGCTGCTCCCAAGACCTCTGAGCTTGTATGAAGAGGAGTCTGATCTGTAGTGAGGAGCTACCCCCTCCATAGTGGGAAAGGAGAGGTTGACATTAGATTCAAAGCTAAGCACATGTGTCTCAGCCCTGTCACAACTGGGACCATCCCGGTGTGGCAGACACCATGCACCTGGCGTGCCAAAGCTCTCTGAATTTGTCTGATGCCTCCAGGCTCTTGCTCAGTGAAGGCAGTTTCAGCTCCAGGCAGTGCCCAGGAGGCAGGTAGCCTGCACATACCCTGCTCTGGTGGCTCAGCTGATTGCTAGTAACTCCTGAAGCTGCAGCTATACGTTTGCCTGACTGATGCATCCAGCCACCAGCCTTTGTACTCACTGCTGCTGAAGACGCTGCCGGCCAGCCTGAGATGTGCTTTGTCCAGCTCCCCTCTCCGCCGAGCTGTCCTGAACACCTCCTCTGAGAAGTTCACAAACTCCTCAAAGCGGCTCACGGAGGGCAGGATCCCGCCTTTCATCTTGCTGGGCATCTTTGCCTCCTCAATCTCTTTGCACAAGGTCCCCTGGCAAAAACAACACACAAGACACGGCACTCTCAGATCTGACGTGGCCCCAGCCTCATTTTATGGCGCACTAAGGCACAGGCCGGAAAACAAGCAGAGTCATCAGTTGTGTGTACCACTTTTTCTCCATTTACAATATCTTCTATGGGAAGATATGTGAGCTTCCTTGTTTGAGGCTGGACGTGAAGCCGCGCTAGCTGCTCTCCTGGAGCTGACATACCTGGTATACCAGGCTATGTGGCTCTTTGCTCAGACACGGCGCTGCAATCTCCCCACGCAGACACCCACAGCTCCTGGGGCAGAGGTGTTCACCACTGCCGCTTCTCACGCTTCTCAGGCTGGTTTATGAGCAGACGTGCTCAGGTCTTGGCACAAACACAGTTGATGTCGACATGTGGCTTCCCTTGACCTCAGTGGACTCAGGGCCAGGTTCCTTGGCCAATTCTGATGGGCTCTCGACCCCCCCCTCCACTCCCCTCCCTGCTGCTTGGTCCTGGAGTATGTCCTGCTGTGCCAGCAGGAGAACAGGAGAGCTTGGCTCCAGCCATCTGACATGCTGCCATCACTCCCACAACCCTCCCAGTACTCTATATGGGGGAAACCCCTGTGGTTTGACCATCCCGGTAAGAGGAGGCACAGATGGCACTTCGGTTTATTGTGTCCCGCCTCCCTCACACAGACACAACTGTTGATGCAATGAGGGTCTAGTCCTCCCAAAACCAAAGAGCCAGATCCCCGCCTGATATAAACCAGTATTGCCTTCAATGAAGACCATGTTAGAAGTTTAGAAGATTCTGGAGGTCAAACATCACTCAGGTCTACTTGGGCTTACTCCTACTGACACTCACAATGCATTTGTTGAAGCTGCTCTTGGCCAGGAGCAGCATGTTGCCCAGGACAGTGTTGAGGAAGGACGAGGGGAGAGCTGAGGAAGAGCCCCACATCTCAAAGATGGAGTCATTCAAGGTAACCAGGACCTGCAAGCAGCCGAATGGGTGGACCTTATTGCAGACATCTAGAAATCCTCTCAGCTCTGGTTCCAGGCAACTGAAGATCTCGCTCAGCAGCCGGGTCGTAGGTTCTTCTAGTCTTAGGAAAAAAAAAAAAAAAGAAAAAGGTAAGCAATTAAATGGGGAGGGGCACTGGCCCTGTGGCCAGCTCCAGAGGCAAGAGCAAAGCTAAAGAAAGAATCAAAGCCTTCTGTATCGCACTGGAGCCTGTTTGTGCTTGGGTCATCCCTCAACTCTTCACCACCTCTGCTTGTGAGCGGATGTTGAAATGTCCTGTTTTGCCAGACAAATGAAAACTTTCAGTGTTTTTATGCTGACATTTTTTATAAGATTTCTGTTCCATAGTATATTTTCACTTTATGACATTGCTGACAAGGAAATAAAACTGATCAAAACTTAGGGTTTTCCGTGAAACATAAACCTCGCTTTCTGATCCACCCTGAAGCAGAGCCACTGCGCTGGGGAGAGGCAGAACCAGCAGGCTCTGCTCAGCCTCTCTGCATGCCCAGCTACGATGCCTCCTGGTTTTTTTGCTATCCAGGGTGCAAACCTGACACCACTTAGTAGACATCAGGATGGTCAACAGTGAAAAAAAAAAAATCCCTCCATCAGTTCGTCAGGCAGTCCCTGTAGGACACTCCAGACTATGCCCCTGTCAGAGCAGCCAGATGTATCTCATCACCCACGTACTGGCTCCGAGGCTTGGCGCAAGGAGGGTCTTCTGGAGAAGCCATGCTCTCTCCTCCCTTAGTGGCAGATGCCTGAAAGAAAGAATGGAATGGAAATTATGTTTTGTCTGCCCTCCCTCAGAGAGGAAAACTTGAGACCTGGGTTTCATTTCTGCTGGAGTCCTGTGTTTAATGCTTAGAGATCCTGTGATTTTGCTGGAGCTATCAATTAAGTTCAATTCAATTCTCCTCTGTCATCAGGAGGTCTTAAGCTTCCCCACTACTGATGCCACTGACAGTTGCTAGAGGACAAGAGCTCAGGAGAGCTCAGGTATCTGACAGAGGTAAGCAGCCACCCCACTGTGCCTGCTGAGGCTTGTAGCAAGCTGGAGGGAGGACTGGCTAATGGGACAGGAGAGGACATAGTCCTCCCACTTACCTCCAGCACCTGCAGCTCTGCAGCGTCGTGGCTTAGCTGAAAGAATTTCTCAATGAACTGCTGCTCCGCGGTGCAAAGGGGCTGCAGCTCTCTCAGCACCTGCTCCAACATCTGCGTGGAAACCATCGAGCATGTTAGAAAACCCTTCTAGCACACTCTGAGGACACCGGAGTAGATGTCCGTGTCCACCTGAAGTGACACCTAAACCAGGTCAGCAGTACAGAACCTCTCTGCTTCTGCTCCAGGTACACAGCACTAGAGGAAGGACCGTGGGCTGGGTTGCAGCACTGGCACAGCCCCTGTGGGACATGCAAACCCTTTAGAAAGCCTCAGCTCCTTACCTTGATGACGTTGCCTTTGTCCGGTGTGTCCTCCTGGCCCTCTCTGCTCCCGGGGAGGCTCCATCGATACTGCTGCCTGCTCCCCATCACCGTCGGCTTCTCTAAGCTTTCCTGAAGACCTGCATGGTATGTTGGTAGGTCATTAGACATCTCCATCCCTCTTGGCCTCTCCAGCTCCTTTGATCATTTTAACAGATTTAAATGTCTCTTTTTTTATGTCTGATCTTAGGCATGAATTGGCCTTTTCCTGTCGGATTCAGACATACGGGGGCTGCAGGTTTTGCTCTCATTTTTTCATCTGCCTTCTCATCTGTTTCTCTCTCTTTTTCATTACTCTCTTTTTATTTCACTGTCTGTGATGCTTACCCCTTTGCTAGTTAGTGCTTAGTACTAACTCCCGAGGACCGGGGAGTGAAAAATCCTAGGTCATAAGAGCATAAATTGGCAGAAATGCCTGCAAGAGTTTCAGGAAGAATGTTTGTTGCTTAGTTCTGATGGTAAATGGCCATAAAACAATGTCCAGGCAGGGGGCAAGGTTGGCTTTGGCTTTTTTCAAAAACTAGCCTTTTAGATTTATAAACAGTCACCTGGAAATTAATATACTTTTCAGACATTACCAGTTTTTACCACAGGGTTTTCACTAGGTGCCTGGCTTAAGTGGAAAAGTTGAAAAATTTCTTTGGGATGTGCATTAAAAAAATACTGCTATACTCACTGAAAGAAATCAGTGGGGAAACATCCATATTATTTTCTAATTAATTCTGAAAATTGGTATCTTTCCACTAACCCCAGAGGTCCCGGGTGAGTCAGGCCAGCTCTCCATTTCTCATAACATCCAAAATATCCTTATTCGAGCCACTGCCTGGAGGGCTTTTACCTTTGGAAAGGATTTGTCAGATGCCCTACACGCTGAGCAGGGATGAGAGATGACAGACAGCCCTGCTCACGACCTCAGCCTTGCTAAAACCATGGAGAAAATTAATGAGCTGCTTCATAATCTTTTTCCCACCCTTACACAATGGGTGATGATAATTTCACTTGCTGGAAAGTGGCGAAACCAGGAAAAGAATATCTGTCCGCAGCAAACAGGAAAGAATTTTATGAGCCTGTAAATTTTAGTGTGGAAAAGGGAATGGGAAAATTAGGAGAAAAGACTTAATTATTGGCTCACAATTAATTATGAACAGCTTGGGGTTTGCCTTCTGAACTCTCCCATCATACGGAAACAAGGCAATAAATCATCAGGTGGTATATTTAGAAGCGATCGACATAAATAATCCTTTATGAGGGCAGGGAATCAACCCTAGAAATTCACTGCCAGGGTAATCAGAAAAGGAAAGAGGCACGGAGAGCTAGAGCAAGCCTGGGATATTTTAAAGCAGGGATGAGGGACGTTATCAGGCAAGTGTCCTTGCAGCCTGGGCTTTCATCCATGCAGCGGCTCACCCCGATGAGCAGCTGAGCAGGTGAAACGTCAGGAAAGACCTTGGATGAGGTTCCCGCAGAACTTCATCAAAGCCAAACCTTCCCTGCAAAACAGCCTGAGACCAACCAATTTCACAGAAAATATTTCAGCACGAGTCTCTGAAGGTCCCCGGGAGCTGGGAGAGATGGTGCTCGCTTGCAGCCAAGCTCCTTCAGCAGAAGGACATGTGCATGCGTTGCCGGGGTGCTGCTGACCCTGCAGTATGTCCCCGAGCCAAGAAGAGGTCGACCTCACCTCCGAAGGGAGGTGACACGGGAGGAGATGTGATGCTCTCCCTCCTACTTTGTCCCCAGGGTCTCCAGAGGCGGGCAGGCAAATCTCAGCTGGTAGCACTGCACGCCCCAGGGAAGGTGCCTTTCCGCAGCGTGGCTGGCAGAAGCTCTGCAGATACAACTTTCTAAAAATTCCCCCTGTCACTAATCGCGCTCTGCAGTGACATGGTGGCTGTAGTTTCAATGTGCCGCTCACATTAATGATGGGCTGAGCATCCCCAACCAAGCCTGGGGTTTCCTACCGGTCCCAGAACTCTTCTCACCCCGGGGAGCAAAGCACGGTGCCAGCACATCCCCAGCACCGGCAAAGCTCATCTCATCTCGTCCTGGCTGCGGGAGCAACACCAGCAACAGGCAGACACCTTTGGGTGACTTAGAACAGTGCAGTAAGGGGCTTGTAGCCATCAAGGTGTCCTCCTATCACTGCAATGGGTTTCGCAGGCACTGGATTTTCTCCTGGGCTTTTAATTACTCCCGTTTTATGGGACGCACGTAGGCATTAAAGATAGACAAAGTACTGAAAGGAAATCACTGGTTTAACATTTACCAAAAGGGGATCAGGCAGACTGGCTGCAACACATGCCCTACACTATCTTTTTTTTTTTAATTTAACAAGTCTGTTTTCATAAAGGGCCTCTTTAATAGCCATCTCTGCCCCTGCAATGTCCCCCATTTTAATGGTTTTCTGAGCAGACCCAGCTGTGCTCTGGGAGGAGACAAACTAACTTGGGTGTTTCTGCTTTCTGTTGCCCAGCAGAATTGAAGTCCCTTGCTCAGAGCCCATCAATCACTTTGCAAATAGGAACCAGCGCCTCTTTATCCCACGCACAATCTTTGTTATTTCTTTCTGTTTAAATAAAAGCAATCACCCTGCTTCAGGGAATGGTGCGTGATCACATTATCTTATAAACTACAGATTGGAGTTTGCTTCCCCACTGCTAATTCCCCAGGCTTGCTTGCTGCCAGTGCGTTCATTACCTCTTATCAGGAATTCCTATTTTTAAGCGAGAAAGAGCACATTTCCCCGGGAAAAGCTGTGTCCAGGCATGGAGGAGAGGGGTGTGTGAGAGGAACATTATCTTTTTTAACTATTAGTTTTACCCGATGTGGCAGGAGAGGCAAACCACGTGCCCCTCTCTGCCGGGCTGAGTGCAGGAGTCGCGTGGTGAGCCGGTCCCCGTATGAGTGGGGCATAAAAGAGCTGGAAGCTGGCAGCAAATTGGTCCTGACTAGAATATCTCATTACAACGACTGCTTTATTGGTGCACACATCCCTCCTTCCAAGTAGGGTGGGCAGTGCTGGACATCCATAAGGACAAGACCCAGCGCCGGCTGAGTGGCAGCGTGGGGACGGCAAAAGCAAGCGAGCCATGGAGAGCCGCACGACCTGGCCGTGTCCTGTCCCAGTATGTTATTGCCAGCTCCGACAGCTGCCCCGGGGAGAGCTTTCCCCAGGCACTGCATCTCTGACGAGCTGGAAAGGGAACATAGGAACGGTGCTCTGTTCTGCTCGGGGCCCTCCACCTGGGCCAATACATCCTCACGAGGTGTCATCTCCAGCCCATCGCTGTCTGCTTGAACGTAGGTGTCCTCCCTCGTGTCCAGATCCCAGCAGCGGGGACTGCCAAAGTGTTCGAAGGGTGGGTATCCCGGATCCAACAAGTGATGCATCGAGTGCTGCAGCTCTGCTGGGTCCCTGGCACCTCCAGGGAGGGAGGAGGACATTCGGGGTGACAACGTGTGTTGTGACAGCCCCATGGGAGAAGTGTCTTCCTTCACAGTTCTTATGAAATGCTATCCTTTTCCAGAAAGTCCGTATCTCAGTATTACCCTGGAATTATTATTACTGCCTCATTTTATTTTCCTGTTACCTGCTTGCTATAGGCTTTCCTGAGTCCTCCAGCGTCAGTGACAGCTTGTAGCAACAAGTACAGCAGGTTAACGGCATCATGCACAAATAATTTCCTATCACCACTTTTCAGCATGTCCCTTTGATTTAATTGCCTGCTACCTTGTTTTTAAATTACAAGGAGAGTAATAACATCCTGTTGACTTTCCCTACACAACTTATTTTTTGACCCTTTTTATCGTGTCACTACTTATTTTTTGATCTTTTTTATCATGTCACCATTTTGCTGCTGGAACTAGCAGAGAGATTTTGATCCCCGCTTTTCCCTCTCTTGGCTCCGTAGTTTGGCAAATCATTCTGGCGTGGAAAAATAGGCTTCTGGTGACTATAAAATATTTCCTGGAGGTGTTCTAGCAAAACTACAAAAAGGAACATTTTAATTAAGGATGAGTATCTGACCTTCTACTGTCTCTTTCTTCCTTCAAAGGGGATAAATTTTTGAAAATGACAAGTAGTGGGGAGAAAAAGCCCAAGTGTTTTTCCTTTTCCCCTCCTCTTCTTTCCAGTGGCAAAAGACTATTTAGGTGAAATTTTCCTTCTTTCTTTTCAGGACTTGTGTGCTCCGTTGCAGGTACATGTACACTGCCAGCACTGCCCATCCTGGTTTTGTCCTGTGGTCTTGAGGTCCCCTGTTTTGCCAGTATGTGTGGCTGAGTGTCTTTCCCAGGGGAACTGGCACCGGGCAGGGAGGAGCTGGAAGGGGTGGTGGGTATGTCGAGATATGGCTGTGATGCACACCCTAAAACGGGAGCTGAAAAGTGCTCCTCTGTCCCTCTCTTCAGGCACAGCCACCAGCATCTGGGCGTTGCAGTCTGCTGCTGTTGGCCCACCCTGGACGGGGACTGACTGGGGCAGTACTGGGAGTGCAGCAAGGGGGTGAGCAGACCCAGCACTCGGGTCCACTCGTGCTTCTTGGTGCTGTGCCCCTTCGCCTCTGCAAGGTGCTGCAGCTGCCGTGATGCAGAACAAAGCGATGCCAAGTGCTCCCACCCGGAGGGATGCAGGGCCAGTCGACAGCACAAAACTTGGGATGCAGAGGAAGCTTCTTCTGTCACCCCAGCATGGGAAACGCTGCCAGCAGAAGCACTGTCCTGCCCCTGCTCATGTGCAAGTTGCTCCTAGAACAGGCTCTCTCTGTCCCTGCTTGAGACTCACCAGGTTCTTCACAGATCCACAGAGCAGGGGGGAGATTAGAGCAAAACACCCAGATATTCACCCTTCCCTTTATGGCCAATTCTGAAACCGAGGGAAAGGGCCGTGGAGGGCTACAGCAGTGGAAATCACGTGCAATGGTCTGATCCTGCAGCCTGGTGAGCTTCAGGGTCGCTCCCTCAGATGCCCATGGCCCAGGCTCCCTAACCATCCCTTGTACCCCACAGGAACGGCATGGACTTCACCCCAGAAGGCAAAGGACGGGCAAATATCAGGGCAGTGGGGTCAGCTGGACAGGGGCTGTTGGTACAATCCTTGCTGCGGGGCCAGCACAGCAAGTGCAGAACGGCAGAGCCCTTCACCGGGATCCTTCAGCCACCAGCCCCGTTTCCTTCCCGAGGCTTCGTCCTCTGGCTCCGGGGTCTGGACACAAGTGATGAAGTAGGTGCAGAGCTGGAAGAAGCTGAGCTTGCACTCTGATAGACTAAACACACCGTGCGAAGTGGTTTTTGACATTCAAGCTGGGCCAAGCTGGCATGGAACTTTCCATTACAGTGCTTTGTTTTGCTGAAGGAAAATGTGACTTCTGCACAATCAAAAACTTCCAGAGCAGACAGATCAGTTTCTCTTTTTATCTTCAGAAACACCTGACTGGAATATTTTGAGTCAGATGCAGCGATTTCTGTTGAAATGATCACCTTGGGACAACACAGCTCCACAGTCAGCTCACTATGAAATCATTCTGCTCTCACAAATATCGCTACGAATACACTTGTGTCTTCAGGGACAGGCTTGGTGCCATCTCTTTACGGGGAAAGGAGTGTCTGAGGAGTCTGTGACCAGCTCTACTTGCATGAAATACGGGCAGTCCCACCTCCCCCTCTCTTATGGCTCCTCAGGACACGATCTCAGCCACCCATGCATCATTTCTGAGTCCTGCAAAGGGAAGGTGCACAAAAGCTACAGCTCTGAGAAGCAGCTAAAGAAAACTGGATAATACACGGAGCCAAGGCTCACACAAACACCGCCTGGCGTAAAGCAGAGTGGGCTTTGTCACGTGCGGCCAACTGCAGAGCCAGTCCACGGAGGAGACAGTAAATTCATGGCACAAAATCTGGGGGAGACACCAGTGATAGAGGATGACTGCCGTGTTCCCTGCTTGCAAATGAATCGCTGCTCAGCAGCACAAAGGTCATATTTGCAGATCACTCACTTCCTTTTCTTCTTCCTAACAAGAAGGTTTTGGCTTGTTCAAAAAGGGCTTTGATTTCCCGGTCATAGAGTCTGCTGAGGTTCTGGGCATAGACCTGGAAAGTAGAGAAATGGCCAGATGAAAGCAGAAAGACCAAATTTTAGCATTTCAGACCTTTTCCTTCAACACAATGTCTGCCACCGAGTCCCAGACTGCTTTCTGTCAAGCACAGAGGTCCAACATCATGTGGCCAAGTTGGTCAGACACTCTCCTAGAAGGGCCAAATGCTGGAAGCTTGTGGGTGGTATGGGTTTGGTGAAACCAAGCTCTCATCACAAATTAACCAGTTTGACTGACCTGGTCCTGGTGGGTGGTTTGCAATATTTGTTCAGGATTTCAGCCATACCTTGGGGAGATCACAGAACAGAACTGGGTTGGCGTTCCTCAGCCAGGCCATGAGCGGGGTGTAGGGCACCAGTTCCTCATGGTGGAGTCCATGGCTTGGTGCAGATAGCTTGTCAACGGGCTGAGCAAGAGCAGGGACCTGAGCATTACCCTAAAGCAACAGAAACGGCAGAGAGAGTCAAATAAAACACAGCCTTGAAAAGCTCTGTAAAATAACTGCTTCATAATCACCCTTGAATTTCCAGTTCTGAATATGTTTGAGAAGCAAATTTAAAGGGTGAAGCAGAGCATGTATGATCACTCTGAACTCTAGTTTTAATCCCATGTCCTGGGAATAGTTCTGAGCCCAGAGGAATGCGCTGGCCTATCAGTAATACGTGGGATACTCCAGCTAAGCACAGTGGTCAGGAGAAGACACAGGAGAAAAGCTCCTTGTTCAGGAGCATGCTGGAAATTGTCCCTCCAAGCACTGGGAGGTGGGTATGCCTCGGGGGAGTGGGATGCAATGGAGAGGAAGGATGCTGCACGGTTGAGGCAGTCTTCCAGGGTCTGGCAGTGCTGGGACACCGCACCCACAGACTCAGAGTCATGTAGGTGGGATGGGAGCTCGGCAGGTTCAGAGCAGGTCCAGGTGGAGCAGGTTGGTCAGGGATGTGTCCGGTCAAGGTCTGAAAATCTCCAAGGATGGAGATCCCACAGTGCCCTCCCTGTTCCCTGCCAGTCACATCCCTTCCCAGAGTCAGTGCTTGAAAGTAAATGCTAAAGCTTTAAGGAAATAACGCTAAGGATTTGGGAGTCACTCCTTTTCTCTTCATGAAATGAAATCTAGAAGAGTAACATTTTCCTTTCAGATTTCTGCCCACAGAGAGATTGTCCACCATATCTTGGAAATTGCAGGATGAGCACTTGAAAATGTTAATCAAAGGATCAAGGGATTGGCTTTTATCCTGGGATTTTATGTTACAAACAGACAAACAACCACCACCACCCCTGAAGTAAAACAAGAAAATCTAAAGCAAAAATCTTCAGGCCTAAGCACTTTTTAACATGACCAGAGGATTAATGACTGTCACGGGAGGGAACCTGATAGCCTGGCAGACATAGAATTGTGCTGGATTTCTTCTGCATGCCTGCAAAAACTAACCAGAGGGCTGGGGGGCACGGCAGGGTGAAGGTATGTGAAAAGACCTCTTTGGGGAGACACTTTTGGAGAATCCTCTTACGGTGGCATCCCCTATACTGCTGGTACTATTTTACCAGAATATTCAAATCTCCCAGGATTTTGAGCTGCCACGTGAAGAGCGAAGCCCACCTGCAGCTCGAAGATGCTTGTAACGTGACTGATGAAAGAGTTTTCGAAGTTCTGCTTGAGTGTTTCAAACATGATCAGCTGCTCAGCCACAGACTGCAGTTTCCGGTAACCTTGAGGAAAAAAAGAGAGGGTATCGTGGTATTGAGCGGCACGAGCTGTCGTGGCTGCAGACCAACATCGCTCAGCACACCGGCAAATAAGACAGGTCTTCAAGGAGTAAGTTCTGGGATAAGTACCAGCAGCCAAAAGCCAACAAAGGGAAAAAGATTTGCTGTGGTACCAAGCAAATATAGGCAGGGAGGAAGTTTAAAGTAAAAAAAAAAAACAAAACAATTGCAAAGCATCCATCAGTTCGACCATGGCCACGGACAAACGCCCAGCCTCTTCACAAGGAAAGCATGGGGTTTCACGCCAGGATCAAGTCCCTGTACACCGGCAGGTCTCCACCAACACCCACAGTGCATAGTGCTACAACGAGTTATCATTTTTCCATGCTCAAGTACGGACAACTGGGTTGCCCCAAGAGACCACAATTTCTAGACATGTCTTTCCACCAGTTCTTTTCTGGACTGTAAGAGCTGTTGTACACAGATGGCAGACAACCATGCCTTACACCCAGGTATTTAGAGGAATTGTACAGATGCTTGCCATAAGTTTGCCTCAACTCTAATGTAAACTGGACCGGCCGGTGCCTGAGTCCAGAGGGAGGTGCCTGCAGACCCTCCTGTGGTGCATGGGTGCCCCAGCTTGGCCGTTGAATCCATTAACTGGATTTCTCTCGGAATGGAGCCGATCCCCCCCCAGCTACCATCTCCGTGGATGTTCAGGGGTAATGTTACATTGGCTTTCCCAGCCCTGCTTGACTGTGCTTCTAGGTGAAGCTGCTGAAGGTTTTGAAAGCTTCAGCAATATCTCCGGAAGAAAGCCGACCCTGCAAGCCTGTTTCCATAGCTCGCAGCTCCAGGCACGCTGCAGGGAAATAGTGTTTGTAGCTCTGCACCTTACACCCCAGGTATTTAGCTTCCCAAATACATGCTTGCCTTCTCTTTCTTTGCTACTTTGCCCAGGCAGCCCACAGGACTGCCCAGCAAGTGTGTGAGCTAATTCCTGGGAACACCCCCTCCAGCTTCAGCAGTTCAGGGGCACCTACAGAGGCTGGAGAGCACGGAATGGTGCTGGGTGTGCAGCGCAGGTTGTGGATGAGCCGGTGGCTTTGCTGTCTGCAGACATAAATCTCTGCTCTCTACTCACCAGGCTGTATCTGGATGTTCATGCAGCCAGATAAAGCCTCTGCTGCAGCAATGCAGGCTTTCACTCTGCTGGGGGTGGAAAGATCTGCCCGGCTCAGGGCATCGCAGTGTTCCCTGCTGAGGTTGAGGTGGGTCTAAAAACAAAGCCAGAAGAGAACAGGTACAAGCACAGCCAGCTTCTCATCCCTTCTCATCCCACCCAGAAGGCTGCTGGCTTGAAATAGCCAAGTGCTACCTTCAGCTGCCAGGCTGCATGTGTCCATCAAGAAGACCATGCTGCTCTATCCCACCAAAAACAAAGGTCTGCACAATAACAACTGCAGTGGTCGCCAGGGAAGCCCTGGCAAACCTCAGCGTGAGTTTCCAAAGGGCCAGCACCTCATCCACTACTGGCAGCAAAGTGGTGGGAAGGAGAAAGAAAAAGCTAAGGAAACTGCAGCTTGAGTTACTCAGAAATGAAAAGGTCAATGGCATAGAGGCCACCATAAGCAGTGGAAGTGAGAATTAGCTGTGCTATTACAGCACAGTTCTTGCATTTATGGTCTGTTATGTTTGTAAATAATTTGCTTTCCCACATTCCCAGACCTGATCAAGAGTCTTTCCACTGGCTGCGCTGTCCCCTGCGCCACTGTCTCTGTGGCTATGAGGTACTGCAGGGAAAAGCTCCTTACTCTGCAACGGGTGCCGAAACAGGCTGATGTGCACAAAGTCCACAGCTGATGGCAGACATCGACTTAGCGGTTAAGTTACCTTCAAGGGTGGGGGAAAAAAAAAAGAAAAAAAGAAAGCAAAGGAGAGAAAAGGAATGGGGAAACTCCACGGAGTGGAAGTGGGAAGAGAAGCAACAGGGTCCCTGGACAAACAGCCTCTCCAGGGCTCCTCTCCAGGGCACCAGGGAGTCCCCAGAATGCTTTTCCCATGGTAGATGTAGAGTTTGCCTCAGGACCCACTCAAAGTCCCCAGCAGTTTCTCTGCATGTGAGGTTATCAGTGCTGATGGGAGCAGGCTTTGACCAGGGGCGGGTGTTGCATGCTCGGCTCTAATTGCTCGTTAAGTACCGCGCTTGCGTATTCCTGGGTAATGATGATTGGCTATTGAAATGACTATCATCTACTAATGAGAGCCGTTCTTCCCTAGTACAAAGATATAAACTGAAAGCTAGCAAGTGAAGGGAGGAAGAAAGCAACTACCCTCAGTGCCAATTGCTTCCCCCAAGAAACCCCAGAAACCAGACATGGGTATGCCTGGAATTGGAAGGCACAGGGCTGGGAGGATCTCAGTGCTTGGGGTGCAAGGGTAAAAGCACTGCCCCAGCAGCCTCTGAGCCTGTAAGAAGGTCCCAAAGCTGACAGTGAAAGGCAGACCACCGCGTCCCAAGTGAAAGGCTGCAGAGTTGCGTTTGGAAGGTCCTCGGCATTACATCATTTGAGGCTCATCTTGCCCATGAAAAGGACTTTCAGGGACCCCTCTTGCAGCTCTGGACCACAGTGAGGGTACTGCACATCACGTCCGCTCCTGGTCTACCTGTAGTCTATCCCAGCTGTGTGGCTGTCCTTGTATTATCAACACAACAAAGTCCCGCGTTTCTAGGCCAGAGCAGCTCTGCGGCCTTTGCAGACAGGTAAGAGTCTTCAGAGTGTTTGAGGCTCACTGAAAGTTTTTTCTAATAGATTCAACAAGCTGAAGATTTATGTCTTTGCAAATCCACGTACCGTGAGGAAGAGGATCTCATCCATCAGCCTTGTCTTGTTGGAAATGATGCGATGTAGCAAGGAGTTTTCCTGGTGGATGTGATCCATCTGCTGCTTCACGCTTCCCAGTAACTCATCATAGATCTGCAAGGTCTCCTCCACTCTGGCCACCTCTGCCAGGGCCTCGTCAATGGAGCTCATCAGCTGTGTCACCTGCTTCTCAGAAGAGATAATGGCTCTAAGGTTGGCCTGTGAAATGGAGAAACAGAGGGCTCCAGCACTGTAGCAGGGACTGATCACCACCATCTCAGAGTCAAATATCCTGACCGTTGTGTTCCCAAGTCAAAGCAGAGACCCTGTCCTTATAACGTGCAAGATGCCGTTATAATTGCAGCTGTCCTGCATCACTACCTGCGCAAGGTCAATGTCTTATCTTTGCACTTGGCTAAACTCTACATCAGCAACCATCTGCAAGTCCCAAGTGCCAGGGCAGACCAAAAGCCTTCCCTGAGCAAGCTGTACGCTCAGACTTTCATCTGCCACAGCAAAGATGTTACTGCAAAGCTGCCGGGCAAATCCAACCATGAGCAGAATAGTCTTTGTAGGTTTGGAGAGGGTACCAAGCCCTGCTGGCTTCTGCTCCCCACTTTTCCCTCTGTGCACTAGGAAAGTCCCAAGTGGACGCTGCAGGGAGTCTCCAACCCTCAATCCCCACAACTGGTGAAGTCCCCTGAGGACCTGGGTGTCCATCCCACAATATTTGTAAGGAAACATGCCAGCTTGGAGGCACTGGCCATTTCTGTCTGGCTCTAACACATTTATGCAGACCATGGCCATGCCAAGTGCCTGTCACAGCATGTTTAGCACAGCTCCGGGCATTGCCGCTGCTGCCACCCAGCTGAGCTGCTCTGGCAGTGGAATTAATAAGCAGTTAAATCATGCATGAGATACGCACATATCTATGTCTCTAATATGGAAACTGAAGGCACAATTTGCCTAGGGAAGTCTCAGGCGTTTGTTTTGACGGGTGGTAGAGATATAACGGCATGTTAATCGCTGCTGACAAGCTCCGCTAGAGATTAACTGCTTCCAAATGTTAATTGTATCGTTTTCAGGGCCTATGTACCATGCAGGATATCAAAGAAAACAATCAATAGACACGGGCCTGGGAGGCGTGAGGCTTCCAGCTGCTATTTTTCTCTCCATTAATAAAGCTTTTAAAGAAGTTTGTCTTTTCTGATATTTCAATTATCTAACGTCTTTTTCATTACACGAAGAAGAACAACAGAAGCATCTGCACCCCCCGTACACCCCGCGCTCGGCTCGTCGGTGGGAAATGATAGGAGGAAGAGAAGCAAAGTCTTGTCAACCCAGGTCAGGTTATTGTGGCTTGGACCTATCCTCTGCTCCGAATTAGGAATGTGTCTGAAAGCACAGTAGATGCGGGGCATCTACAATCCCTGTGTTAAGGACTTTCTCTTCTTCAAGCTCCACCTGCATTGTTATCGGGATGAAGATGAGCTGGCAGCTCCAGCTCTAGAGCTGCTACATGCAGGACAAGATGCTGGAGCAGCGCAGAGGTGCTCCTGAGATGTGTGAGAGCCACGTTGCAGCACACACCCGGACCGGGTGGCTTCGGTCTCGCTGGCAAAGCACGGATTACACTCTCCTGTGACAAACGTGGTGCCATTTTAGGAAAGTGTGGGAGAAAGGACTGTGGGGAATGGCTTCAGACGTAGGCAGATTCACAAAGGATCTGGAAAGGTCAGAGGAATTCTGTAGAAAAGAAAAGCCTGATATCACAGCAAACACAGCAAAGCATCTCTGTCAAAGGGTAGAGATGAAACTACCCCACTGCAAAGTGATGCAGCTTTCCCATGGGGAGCCCAGCGATGGCAGGGCAGGCAGAGGTTTCGCTTGCCAGCAGGCTCAGCAGTCGGATTTGAAGCGGGCCTTGCCAAGGCACGCAGATACTCATCTCCGAAAGCACCAACGATGCTCAGCGAATGCTCCTTTTGCCTGGAGCCCGACCAGCCTTACACAGGCTGGCACGAGGGACCCGGGAGGGAGCAAACAGCCCGCTCCCGGACTGCTGCTTTCCAGTCGCACGCCAGGGACCCGGCCCGTGGCCATGGGCTCTGCCTGGAGCTTCACATTTTATTAAATGTTCCTAAATTACAGCCATAAACCTCCCGCAAGCCTGTCACTGCCGCGCCTTTGGATTGTCTTATTAGGGTTTAACAGACCCACCAGGGGTTTGCCTAGGGTAAAGCATCACCGGTGACAGTGGCAGGGCAACTGCTGGCAGAAGGGGCTCTCCGGAGGATCGCCGCTCGGGTAAGGGTATTATCTCTCCTGCTGGAGGTGGCACAAAGCTGCCGGGAGCTGCCTGCGTTTCAGCGGGTGCTGGGATCCTGTAAGTACGTAGGAATACCAATGTAAAAATCAGAGCTCGCGGCCTCCCAGGTGCCCTGGCCGTGCTTTCCTTCCCTCCGAAGCAGATAAGCGCCTTCTTGCTGTTGGTGCGGTGTTTCGCGATCCCCAGAAGAGATGGGTTTAGCAGAGGGTGATTAGTATTGTAAGAGGAGGACAAGGTGTTATCGCTGGGATGTGGGGAAAAACATTTAAATATATGCATGTGCTAGTCTAACTTGCTGGTATTAATAACGCTTAATATCATAGATTAAACCTTAGAAATAGAAACATCTCATTAATTAATTTGTATTAGCAATAAGTGACATTTATTCATTAGAAGGCATTAAAATAATGTATTCAACAGCGCCTTTCATCTCAAAGAACTTAATAGAGATTTACTAGTTACTCTCACAGGGTGTTTTACAGCTGGGAAACAGAGTCGCAAAGTGCCTGTACGACTTGCCAAGAGCAAGCAGGAGCAGAACTCAGGAGTTTGGTCTTCCAGATTAACTACTAAGTTTCCAAGTGTAATAAGCCATATATAAATACAAATTGGGAATACAGCAAATACTGGAGCTAAAGGAGGTTGGATTTAGGGTTTGTGGTTTCTCATATGTTTTCGGATATTTCCTTTGGCTTATTTTTTCCCCTTTGTTCTTCAGTTACCTCCCCAGAAAACCCTAGCACCAGATATATTAGCATAAGATAAATGCTCGAAGCAGCTATCTCATTATTTTGCTCCAGCACTCAAAGAAACAAGTTATCCTCTGCAGAAATGCAATAAAATACAGCAACCCTAATATAGCAAATAAAGCTCACTAGTCTGAAAATAATGTGTGCCTTCTCCATTGGCCCTTTCTACTACAGTTTATTTTTTACTTTTTATCTCCTTCCAGCTCTGTTTCATTTTTTTCCTCTTTTCTTTCTCCCTAGCTGCTGCTTTTCCTTCTGTAGGGAACATTGCTGGCCCTTTCCTTTTTTTCCAGGCATCCCTGTCTGTCAGACCACCCTTTCTGTTCTTCATCACCCCCCACTTTTTACATGCACTTTCATCCCCTCCCGACTCAGCAGCCTTTATCCTTCCTACCCAGCTTTTCTCTGTTCTCCCCTTCCCGAGGTGACTAATGTGCTTGTGCTCAAGTTCAAAAAAACCCCAAAACAACCTGAAATAACAGGAATTTTTGATGTATCTGTGATAGCCCTCATGGCAACGTGGCAGGACCCATCCCCACTGCTTCTGCATGTCCTGCTTGTGGATGGCCACGCTGGACCAGGCACGCCGTGAGCTGCAGAGCTGGCTGTGGATTTGGCAGGAGCCTGGGGAGCTCTCAGTGCCCCGAGGTGGCTGGCAAGGCTAACCCTCCCCGTGGGCCACCCGGCCACGTGCAGACAGGGAGGGGAAGACACACAGCGTGGGCATCGTCACTGCGTTTTCCCCTTGGGACAGTTCCTGTAAACCATTTCCAGATGAGGTAAAGGCTGCGGGATTGCTCAGGATCGCTGCTGACCACTGACCTGGGTGGAGGCACAGCTTGCAGACCTAGCAGTCAGGGCCAGAGGCAACACCCTAAGGCAAATTTCTTCTGCACCGGTGACTACAGAAATGATGGTCCTAATTCACGCTGCGTGGGACACAGAGACCTTCTGCGCAATGCGCAGGAGATCCCGGAGCTCCCCAGTCTCATCCACCTCCCTCAGCCAGCCCCAGAGCACCCTGCTTCGCTTTGCCCCGCAGTGAGACCCTTACCCATCCCCGTGCTACCCCCAGAAATGATAATCCCTCCCTGCTACAGGCCCACGTGAAGCTGAGCTCCGTATCCTTCCCTGCAGCTGGATCTGTGCCACTATTTTGTTTTACTCCTTTGCAAGCTGACAGCGGGCTTCATCTGCCCCGAGTCGGTCAGGCACCGTGTTCATTGGAGAGACACCACTCAAGCCAACGTCTAGGGGCGGTTAAGCTCAGCAAAGACAGACATTTGGTGCCTGGCTGCCAGGCTGCCACTACTTGTTTAGCCCCAGCAAGGGGCAGGCAGCCCCAGTACAGTGCACAGTGGGACAAACGCTGACCCTCGAGAGGGGAGCAGCAGTGTCCTCCTGACTTGCACGTGAGATGCCTTTTGAGCTGAAGCAGCACAACACCGAGACGACTTTCTCTCAGACCCAGTGCTCACAGCAAACCCAGAGACTCAGTCCAGTGCCCCTACATGCCAGGCACCTTCTTTTCGGTTGAGTCACAGCCCTTGGCCCCCTTACCTCATCCAGCACATGGAGATCGTTGCTTAGCTGCTCTGCAAAGGCCACAGAGTTGTTCACAAGGGGCTCGTACTCCTCCATCAGCTTCAACACATCGGCAGCTTCCTTTGGTGTCATCTCCTGGTACACACTGAGTTCCTCCTGGCTCTCAGTCTTCACAGTGTCCTTCTTGTCTTCTTGGGGTCTTTGTCTCCCTGCATGGGCAGGAGGAGATGTGGAGATGTCATTTTATTAGCCCTGCTAATATTAGCTCCAGGGGTCCCATTGAATCCAAGTGACATGAGTCCAGAGGTCTCAGTCTGCTGGTCAGTTAGAATAAGATCACGGCATGGAGCAAAGAAAGATGTGCATGGGATAAAGGATCAGCTTTGTAAGAGGGACAAAAACGGACATTTGAAATTTAATTTGAGCTCTGGTTGTGTTTTTACTGGCTCACCGCTCTAGGATTGTGTGTTGGGGCATGTTGACATGTTTGTTATACAAAGCTGAGACAAATTTCAGAGACGAACAGGCTTCTTCTGATCAAATATACTGATAGTCATGTGTTGTAGAGCAAAATATATTTTTATATCCATATATATCTGTATTTCTTGATGTACTCCTGGGGGAATGTTCCCAGGCAGGCAGCCAGTCTCCCCCTGGCCTGACATTACCAACACTTACTGCTCACCTTCCCCAACCCAGAGTGCAGACAGCATCTCTGGAGATAAGATAAGCTGTCCATCTGTTTTTCTTCCCAGCCTAGCACTGTGTCTCCGTGGCAAGAATCAGTGGATAAATCAGATGGCTGTGCCTCCAGATACACAAAACATGGATCCTCCTGCTTCCCTCTCACTGGTACCCACCTCAGCCTCTCCCATCATCCACATTCACTGTTTGAAATATATTCACCTCCCGTTCCTAAAGCGATGATAGTGATGATGCAAAAAAACCCCAACCACTCTGAGTGTGACAAGGAAACTAATTACCTTCCGCTACACAGGAGGGGACATTCACAAATGTGACAGAGCTGGCGAGGAATCGGTGGTTCAGCTTCCACAAGCATCTGATAAAGGTTTTCTTCTCGTCAAAGCTGCTAGCGGTCCACTTGTAAACCTTATCGAACTGCAGATCAAAATCCAGGCTTGCCTAGATGTCAACAGTCAATTACCACATCAATTAGATGCCACGTGCCACACCACATACGCTCAGCACAGGTTTGCCGCACATGTTAATGGCAGGCACCGATGTTGTGAAAACACCTTGTGCACCGGGAGGAAAAACACCTCCTGGTTGAAGGAGGGAGGGAGATACATCTCTACGCTGCCGTTTCAAGCTTTGGGGTTTTTGGTGGCCCCAGGAAGCCCCATTGTGAATGGAGACTAGCACAGGGCTTACATGTTGGAGAGAGCTCTGTCTGCACAGGTAGCTCAGTCCCTTCAACCAGGGGGACGATCCTGACAGCTCCCTGAGACCACCTAGCAAAAAGCCTGGCTGGACATGCTGGGAAGGGGACCCCAGGGAGACCAGTGCTACCGGCCACATCATGCCGGTGACTAGACTGGTTTTGGTGGAGCTGCACAGGTATAGTCAGACTCAGATCTGACGAAGGGCTAAAATGGGCTGTTGCCCCCAGCATCCCCACAACGCCTGATGGACACCGACTGTACCGTGCCCAGGTAACTGTTGTCAGAAGTTTGATTTGAAGTCTGTCAATCAATGAATTCCCTGACAAGCTCTGTATTTCCAAGCTGACAGCAGGCGATTCCTCTAGTTAACAGCAAATCCTTCTTTGTGTTTCTTTCCTCCAGATATAGACATCTCTCCCTGGACTTCTGCTGCTATCCCAGAGCAACTGGGTAGGATTTGAGAGGTATGTTCATGGCACTTGGCAAATAATCATAGGCATGATAAAAGCACTGAAAATAAAAGGATGCACAGCAATTCTGACCCTAGAAGTGGACACCAGGACACCCACAGTGGGTCAGACCAAGCAATCAACCAGTCCCAGTGTCCTGATCCAGCACGCTGATTTCTTTTCAGGTTATATAAATCCCTCATCTTTTACTGCAGGTTTTGGGGAATAATTTTGACAATGGCCAGTGGCAGATGCTTGGGAGAAAAAGCATTCAAAGGGCAAATCCAGAGTTATATTGCCTTCAGGATTCCCTGCCAGCCTCCAGCAGCCCGTGATCTAGCAGCTCGCTGAGCCAGAGGTTGTATCCACAGCACGGTGTTTAACAGCCCTTGAAGGACCTACTGTCCCTGATTTCCTCTAATGGTTTTTTGAACTTATTCATAGCATTGGCATCTACAGCATCCTGTGGCAATAAGGTCTGCAGTGTAATGATGTGCTGAATGAGAAAGCTTGAATCAACTGGAGTTAAGCCCAGCACCCACCCTGCCTCCCACTGCAGATATTCCCCTCTGCAATCCTCATCCAACCTGAAATCTTGAATCTCTCTTCACTCAAGAATCGGGGAGATCCAGAAACAGGCTTCCACGAGCTCAGCCCTGAAATGCCCCCAGCAGCACTGTGGTATCACGCATGCTTCACCTGGCATCTCCCAGTGGCCCCATTTCCTGGCAGGCGCAGGTCACTTGAGATAACAGAAGCATGGACTGGGAAAAAAACACCCTTGGCATTTCCCCATGTTGTTTTCATCCGTGTAAGTGTCAATATCTCTACATCTGTCTATGCCCAAAGGATGTAGTCTCATGGAGGGGGAACTCCAGCCACAGGAGACTTAGGTTTTGCCACTAAGCGGTATATAGGTGGAGAGAATAAGGGAGCTTGCTGAACTAGGAACATCCCACAGAAAGAAACTCCTTCCCGCACCATCTCATTAGCTCTGCGGCACAGCCTGATCTCATCTTCTGGAGAACATAGAGGCTGCACTTATAATTATTGATACTAATCATCATAACAGACGTAGAGTTTATGAGGATTGACGCAGTCCTACGATGCTTTAAGGGTTGCTTTCCAAACACCTTGAAGCAATACATCACGCCTCCGCATTGCTTTGCAGGCTCGGTAGCAGCCCCTGCAACGGCGCAGAGCAGTGATGTCTGGGGGAGGAATTTACAGTGTGCGTGGTTTATAGCATGCCTTATGAGGAGCTATTAAAGCGGGGAGGCATCCGCTAATCGCTTCATAAATATTAATACTGTTTTGGTCAAGGGAGCTGTAGCTTTAAGCACCGCTGGACTTGCAGTGTCAGTACGTTGCTGGTGCCAGGGAACAGAGGGCTTCCCAGCGCACCAGAGCAGACCTGACGACCAAGCCCTCGCTGTGTGTACTGAATATTGACTCACTAGCTGGGGCTTGACTGTAGTCAATACTATCTGCTAAGCATCAGAGGAGAGCTCTTGTTTTGTTCTCCACGGACCTGCCAAGCCATGCAACAGGGAGGGACTGTGCTGAGTTGAGCACTGGGCTGCACTGGGGAGCTTGCCTTGTGCTGAGGTCTCCATGGTGGGACCCTGAGAGATGTCATCAACACGTCCTGGCTGCAGCCTACTGCTTCAGCCTCTCCGCTGCCTGGGGACCTTGTGCAGCAGCTTCAGCTGGTGAGTAAATCCCATTTCAGGAATGATACGGACAATTCTGGCTGCCCGCGTTCAAGAAAGACGAATTCAGCCTGGAAGAGGCAAGGAAGAGGGCTCCAGGCCTGACGAAGGGAAGAGAGAAGTCAATACAGCAGAGGAGACTAAGAGGTCAGTCTGCTTAGCCTGCCAGAAGGAAGGTTAATAGGGGAGGTGACTGCAATCTAAAAATACATCTGCAAAGGAGAAGAGCTGTCTAACCCAAAGGACAGCCACGGCACAAGCGCAAATGGGGATGATGTGGGCAGAAATACAGGCTGGGAGTCATAAGAAGGCTTTAGCCGTCAGGACACCCAAGTTGTCTATTTGCCTCCCAGTAGGAGAGGGTTCAAAAATACACCAATGCGTTAAGATAGAGTATGATCAGTTTATCTCGTTGGGATGGCAAATGAGGGGGAAAGGACTGAAAATCCTGGAGCTATCTTCTAATCCTAACTCCTCAGGAGCCAAAGCAGTTTAGAAGACTTGGTGGAGCCAGGCTCATCTGCTAGAAGAAAGCTCAGGCAGGATGAAAGCATGTATTTCCTTGTGTACAGGAAAATGTAAGACAATGAGATATCAGTTCAGTTCTACCCATAGCATCAAGATGCCCTGCAAACCTGCGATTGTGATTTTCCTTTCAGGCATGCTGTGCAGATGTACTTTATTTGTCCTGGACGTAGAACTGGAAAGCTGCTCTTTTTCTCATTTATTTCTATGCTTGTGAAAAGCCAGGCACCTTGCCAAAGCCCCTGGAACATTCACATTAATAAAAAAACTAATTATAACAACTTTAATGACACTCTGCCAGCCCCAGCAGCAGAAAGGGAATATCTTGTCCATGCTTTCCTTCCCCAAAACCTTAATGTCACCCTAAAAGCGCAGACTCACGCTGACTCCAGCTCTCTATAATCCTTCTTTCAGTAAATGCCTCCATTTAATCTTTAAATACCCTATGCAAATGTCTGTCAAGAAGCTTTGTCAACATGGATCGACAGATGGGCCTGACAATGTGTTCTGCAAATGCTGGAGACCTGACAAGAGCAGTGCTTTGCTGCCCATCTCTCCAGCCTCTGAGGGCTGCTGCAAAGAGCTTCGGGAGGTCCTCTGCCTGAGGAATAAGGAAAGTTTGCCCACTGATTTTGATGGAAGCTGTGTCCATGCAGCGGTCACCCACTCACTGCTCACCCTGGTCAGGTATTTGGCCAGCCTGATACTTCCTAACTCAGAGAGGGATGACTCAGGAGGGAGGAAAGCACTCCAGCCTCAGCATCCTGGGCACAGGCATCTCCCTGGAAGAGATGAGGGAAACGAGAAGTCCAAAAGCACTGATGTAGGATGGAGGAACCATCCAAGGAGGGACCTCAGTTCACCATACTCTAGGCAACAGCTCTGAGGGAAGGCAGAGGGCTTTTAAATTTTTTTAATGGTGGTTGTTTCCTCAAAAGTAGTGTCATTCAGGGCTCGTTCAGTCCGATATTAGAAATCACACACACACACGCCCCACTGCTCTTCCCACCGTCTAAACATATGGGCTGAGCTCCAGAGGACCCGAATACCCCTATGGATCCCAGCCTGTGTCTCTCTAGCTTCATATTCATATCTCTCCCCCATGATCAGTTCTGCCCGTTGCCACAGAAGGAAAATCAGTCCTACCTGATCAAGAGTCTTGCCATCAACCAGCTTCAGCTCTGCTAAAGGCCACCAGTAGGCTATCTTGTACTGCTCTCCTCGGTCTACCTTGACCTTCACCAGAAATGGCTGCATTGGCCTAAAGGTGTCCACTGAGGACGGGGGACAGGGAAAAAAAAAAAAAACAACCCACAATATTCTTGTTAGCCCAGTACACAACAGTTCAGTGTGAGCGGACAGGTACAGATGGACACACAGACACGGATTTTGCATTGTGGCTGTGGGGGGGGATGCTACAGGGTTTCTGCTGACTTTTCCCTTCATTGAGCATTTACGTGTGGGAAGTGCTCTCTGGGGTCTAATCCAGAGTACTTTGAAGTCTAAGGAGGGATTCCCAATAATTTCAATGAGTTTTAAACCAGGCCATTGTGCTCTACACAAGGCACAAGTAATATTTCAGCAAGATCCAAACGTGACGGGAACAGGGCGCCCCAGTGCAATAAGATTTACGATAGTTACGTACCATATTGCTGGCCCTACAGCAGGGTCCAAAAGCACTGCGTTGTTTGACTGATACCCACACTAACGTATCCCATCAAAAATCAATTCCAGTGCCTTACAGTCACCACTTGGTTCATCTGGGAGGCTCTCACTGTCCATCGTTGTGGCTATTACAATTTAGATCTCTCATGAGCTAGATATCTCCAGAAAGCTGACATGGACAGTGCCAGGGGTAGCTCGTGTACTTTAATGCTACTTATAGGGTGGCTACATCATCCCCTGGAGATTTTCCTCCTGCCCTCCATTGACTACAGAGGGAGTTGAAGCACATCATTTAGGTCAAACACTATGGCTAAGGCTGTCAGGAATTAATCCTGTAGTAGGTGACTACGCTGTCTAGAAGCTCATTGGCAGGAAAGTCTCTCCCCTGTAAGTTTGTCAAAAAAATCTATGCTAACAACTTCTCAGGAGTGATGGAGCAACTAGAAAAGCATAGACCAAAGGAGATGGAAAATTTCCCAAAGCACTTGCACCTTTGGATCCTAATCAAATAGCTACGTCCTCCTGAAACCTCTGGGTACTGTTAAAACTTCCACCAAAGCTATGGAGAGACAGAATGAGGCTGTAATGCTGTGTCGTGTTAGAATGGTTTGTTGCTGACCTCTAATGACAGATTTGATGCAAATGGTAAAAAAAATAATCTTACATTGGTGGAGGGAGCAATCCCGCAGACCCCAGCTGTCTCTACCCAGCTAAAGATCATCCAACTTTCAAGAGGAAACTTGTGCTTTTGTTGCCAGTTCTTGACGTACTATACTGACATGGCACAGCTCCTATCTTTGGACTAAGATTTCCTTCATTTAATTTTAAAATACACCATTCCAAATAGTCGTCCTATCTCTTCTCCCAAATTAGGAAAAGAGCCATCAGAGACCAAACTCTCTGACGAGAGCTGCAAGAAACCTTGTTGGGTTTGCAACTCAACCTGTCTCCCAGCCCCCCGGGGTTCTCACCCACAACACAGAGAATGGACATCTTCTTCTTCTTCCCTGTCTTCCAGACACGAACAGTTTCCAGCAGCCTCTTCTTCTGCGGGTTGAACACATCTTTTTCCAGCGAGCTCCAAAGAGAAGCCACGGTGATACCTGAACACAACGGCAAGTGGTAGCTGCGTGTGCCTCCCGCCGATGCTCGCAGTCACCACAGGCTGCGCAGCACCTCCTGCGAAACACAGACAGGCTGGAGAGATGATCCGCACGCAAGCTCCTGGCACACCAGTAAAATACGTTACCGCCACACTGATTTCGTCTCTGTTGTCTTGCAGACAGCATGAGTGTTAAGTAATTGTCGTAGACTCGAGGCCAGAAGGGCCTTTTATAATCAGCTGGTCTGAATTCCTGCCCAGTGCATGCAGGACATGCCAGTACATCCAGCCCAGTAAGGCCACAATAAAACTTTCTTAATTTCTTCAAAAAAACCTCCTTTTTGGTTCCAACTCAGCATTGTGTCTTGAGCAACAGGACCATGTCCACGGGCAGGCGAAACAGGTTAGCAGCAACAAGCAATCCGTTGCCTGATTGTTTTTGTTGGCCCACATTGTTTCAGCGCTTACAGCTCGAGAAACCACCCCCCTGGGTCACACAACGCAATGTTCGAACCGAGCTGGGGTGCCCTGCAAATCAGCACGGGAGGGACAGACGTAACTGTGCAAGTCAGTGCTGCAAAAAAAAGAAGCCCAGCTCTGCTTTGGGAGCTCAGCTCTGGGGCATCCTGCCCCTCGGAGATCCCCTGGGGCTTTAGCCTAGCAGAAATGCACAGCAACCCTCTGAGGGCAGATCAACTCGCCAGTCCAGCTGCCTTCTCAACCTTGTGCCGTGCTGAGCAGCCACCCAAGCGTGCAGAGACACAACTCACTGAACCCCGGGTGATGCTGGAGCCTTGCAGGAGGGAAAGCAGAGCCCTGGCTGTGGAGGGGGCTCAGAGGAGCTCCCAGGGTTGCAGCGTGGGCATGGAGGGGAAGGCAGGCGCCTTGCTAAGCCATCTGCCTTGCAGGAGATGTTGTGCTGTCTCTCCCACGCCAAGACGATGCGGGGCTGGAAATGCACAGCCTCTGTGACCTCCCTGGCCACATCCTGCCACCACAGCTTGCACCCAGCTTGCCTGTGCCCTTGTGCTCCCCAAATCTCTCCTCCCATCACCCTGGGCTGTGCTCAGCTCAGCAGCTCTCACCGCTGCGGACCTCCAGCTGCCTTTCCTTCCTCCTCGGCTGACAGCTCTGGGATTCCCCGCTCCCTCCTCGGTCCCCTAAAAGACTCAGTTTTGGAGAAATAGCAGGGGGAGAGGACCTTCAGGCCACCACTGCTTCCCCCTGCCTTTCTGTCCCCAGTTCCCCTCCCGTGGGTCCCCCTCTGGTCTCCTGCAGCCATGCAGACCAGGGCAGATGCTTCCCCGAAACGGCTGGCTTGCCTTCCTGAGCCCCCCGCCTCGGTCCCTGGGGCTTGGACCCACGAGCAGCGGAGGGAAAGTACCCTTTGCAGAGCGTGAAAGCGCTCACGGGTTTCACACACTTGCTGACTCATTAGCAAATGAATATTAAGAGCCAGCAGCTCCTACAAGCAGACCCCCGCTCTCCCGCTCTTTCGAGCTTCCCTGGCTCCAAGCTAATCAGCTAATTAACCTGAAAGGAGAAGGGGGTAACACAGAGGGAATGGGAAGCCCAGGCGTGGTCTCAGTTACTCAGGCCTGCAGACTGCCATGTCTGTACTCCCTGGCTACGTGCTGCGAGCAGGCACTTCATGGAAATGTGCGTGCACCCACGTCTGAGTTCTCCAGCCAGCTGAACAAGTGCAAATTTTTTGGTTTCATAGTCTAAGAGGAAACAAACCCCAACTTCTTCTCCCCCTCATTCTGCTGACGTAGCTGAACATGCTTCTCCACGGCCCAAGAATGGCTATGATGTGCATGACTAAAAGGCGCCGAAGGAAATCGCAGCGACCAGCTTTAAACCATCGCAGCATCTCACGACATTTTGCAAGAGTAACACGACCACCACTTTACAGATGAGGAAAGTGCAGTAAAAAAGCAACCTAATCAGGAGGCTCTCTCCTGCCTGCCTCCTTAAAAGCAATGCTCAAAGCACCGCGGGGTCTCGGACACAGGTGCCGCAGGAGAGTCCTGCCTCCGAGTCCAGCCCGCAGACAGCAAGGGAGACGGCTGACTGCAACCTCCGGAAAGGTCAGGCAAGCTCAGCTTAGTGCTAGGCTGGAACAAGACGACTTGATTCAGTTTGAGGTATTGAAATACACTGATTTAGGTCAACCCAGTGCAAGAAGGAAAGGGCTTGTTTAAATCATCTTAGCAGAAGCAGTGTTTTTAGCAAGAACGCGGCGCTTGTTCACAAAGTGCTTTTTTTTAATCCACGGTATTCTTAATGGAAAGTTCTCACACAACTTCCTAGTCAGACGTAAGACTCATAGAGATATATTTCCACTGTAAGTCAAAGCCAGCGCTATCAGGGAGGAGATGGCAGTTCATGTCCTGTATGTCATGTATAAACGCTCAGAAACAACCAGCAGTTACATCACAGCCTTTGATCTAGGTAGTGAGGGAATAAGCGAAGCGGCTACAACTAAAAGGTTGCGTTTAATGTAAATATTTTAGTAAGAATTAGGGGTAAACAAAAATATAGACTGTAGGAAAATAATAATATTTAGAACATGCCCTTTGAATGTTTTCTAAGAGAAATTCATTGTTACTGAAATTTACTGGTTGCTCTGCAATGAACTGAAACAAATGAAACCTTCAACAGCTCCCCCCCCCATAGTGATGGGGCTTGCAGCTCAGCCACGTAGTTAACGAGCTTGAATTCACATCTGCAATTATTTAAACTTTTTCTACCATGGCTGTGACCAAAAAAAAAAAAAAAAAAGAAAGAAATTTCCTGCTAAAATTATTCTGTCACCATAACATCCCTTTGAATGCAGTCCCTCACCGGGTTATCTTGGTTTCTGCATCCCTGTCAGCTTTTCAGTCTCTCTAATGGCATTCACCTCCAGAGGCAGGCAGGATGGCAGCCCGGAGACCCGACTGTCTACACCGCTATTGCTTTCGAACTCACTAATTCGTTTATAATAGCACTTGAGCAACAGCTACAGGAAAATGATTGAAAGCCAAAGTAATAGCGGGCTCACTGCTCCCTGATAAGTTAATGCAGAAAGCACAATACTTTCCACGAACGTAATTGAAAAGCTGTCTGTAGCAGAGCCAGTTAACCCCCCCTCGTTTTCTAGAGACAACCTGTAAGACTTGAAGATCTCAGTGAAACCTTCCTGAAATTTTCACAGAGGTGCACATCACCCATCCAGACTGCTGACAGCAAGGAAGAGAGCGTTAGTGAAAGGAAGAGCGTTCAAAGACTTTACCAGCCACGTCTTGCTGAGGATAAATTGCAGGATTTCAGTCGCAAGAAGCCTTAGAACAGGAAACAGTTTGCTGCTAAAATGAAAGCTTTAAGAGAAAAACAGGAAGCCTGAAGAACCTGAGCGAAGCCACCGGCTTGAGGTCGGGGCAGGAAATCCCTCGTGCAAATGCTGCAGAGACCAGGTGCAGCTGAGAGCAAGCAGAGCGTCGGAGCAGCGGGAGGTGAAGTGGGGTTTGACTAAAAGCAAGGTAAAATTGCCCTCCATTTTCTCTTTGTTTCGTTAAAGAGAGTCGAAGTGCTGAACGGAGAACAACTGTGGTTCAGCCTCGAGTCAGGCGCTGTCTCCCTAGTCCTCCTCCTTTAACAAAGGGTCTCAGAAACCTACAAGAGATTTAGGAGTCGGACAGGATGCTAATGGCACAGTACGTGCCCTCGTTAAGCAAGATGCATAATCATGATGCATAATTTAGCTTTAAGCACAAAGGAAGCCTCATGCTGTTTCCTTGTAACACCTTGGGATACATTTTAGCATTAACCAAAAGGCAGGTCCTGCTGAAGCCGAAGGACCGTAGGCATTCGGGGACAGGCATTGGTGCGAACGCTATCCCGCAAATAACTGAGGTCCGTGCTGGAGCCAAAAGCAATAATCCAGAGAGGAGCCAGAGTCAGCAGCTAGGAATGAGGATTTGGAGAGTGGCATGGAGAAGCAGGCTCAAGGTCTAGCTGTGGGGCAGCAGGGCAGTAGCGGTGAATGATGCCTTAAGGATCACTCTCATGGCCCAGGTGGAAGGGTTGGTTCTTCCATCCATCCTTTGTGGTCCTCAGCTGGGGAGGAAGCCTGATATACTCTTTTGGTGGAAACATTTTAGGGGAAATGAGAGCCCTAGGTTTGCCTAATCTCTGGAAGTTTCACGGCCATAACCCAAGGAGAGAATGCTCTGGTCCCAGCTCACGTGGGCTTCAGCCTTGGCTTCAGCAACTGTGCCAGTGCAGAAATCTCAGTCTTGAATGTATCTGAGGCTTGAACCATTGACACTTTTGAAGGGTAACAAAGGTAATCTGGCTTTCATCTGGTGCCAGGAGCTGCCTGGGAACCATGTGCCTGGAGGTGAATTGCACAGGGTGACCTTAGCCAGGAAGAAGGCAGACAGACCCGTCTCTGGTGCAGCCTGCATATTGCCTTCACATTTACCTTCAGAATCTGGTTTTGCAGCCCTGAATGTGCCTTGTTCCCATTGAGCAATCCCAGCCATTCACTCAGAAGCTCTGTCCCAAACCTCTGCACCAGCTTACGTGGTTTGATGTCATTGACGTACGCCCGTGCCATACTTCTCTGCCTCAGCATGAATCTAAACTGGCAGAACAAGGGCTTAAAAAGCAACAGGCACTGGGAAGCGGCAATTGCTTAACTGAACGAGTCATTTACCAGGTGTTGAGGGGTACAGGGGACACCGCGAGTCACAGCCCCCAGTGCCCTGTGCTCGTTTCTCCTTCTCCAGCACGTTACAGTGGGGCCGTGACTGAACACTGGTCAGGTCAGTGAGGTTGTGTAGACTCCAAGTTAATGCCCTGGTGTCACGTTTGGGTGCCAAACATGGCTGAGTACAGCTGTAGCTACATGCCTGCTGTGTTTGGTGCCCTGGAAAAACAATTTATTTAATTTGCGAGCTTCAAGGACATTACGGGCACTCTGGAGGGTAAATTAGACGGGGCAAGCATTACGGAAGAGAGAAAAATACGACCGCACCGCACAGCAGGACTGCATTAACACAGTATCATTTACTGCGAGACAGTAAAGACGCTACGCCAGGGCTTCCATTCATGACTTCATATTATTTCCATAAGCTCGGTCTTCTTAACCTCTTCTCGCTTGTGGAGCGGATTTTCTTCTCTTCCCGCCGGCTGCGCACGCCTTCGTTGTCGTTCATGGGCGTTACAAGAGCGCAGGGGGGAAAATGCCTCCCTTGCACGAACACAGTTGAGGAGAATAACTCGTCCAGATGCCAGCCTGGCACACGAGCCCTGATTCCACTGGGAGCAGAGAGGGGTTTTTTAAGACCATCCTGCTTGGCTGAAAGAAAAATTCAGGAATAAAACAGGAAAGAAGGAGTTACTATAGGATTTCTGGCTTTACTCAGGCAGTCCCGGGAGCTCGCAGAAAGCTGCTCTGTAGCACTGCAGTCTCAGGCACCAGCGCCCAGACAGATCATTCCCCTGGATTATTTCCCTTGAGTCTCATGGCTGGTTTAGACACGGAGGAATCAAAGCTTTTATTTTAAGCAGAGGGTACGTCTAGCCTTCTGAAGGCTGGGGAAGGGAAAAAACCAAACAAACCTTGAAAAAGCCAGTCGTTGCTGGCATGCGTTTCCCTGCCCGCATCTGCAAACAGGATGAAGCAGCTGGAAGAGTGATGCAAACGACCAATTAATCTCAATTGCTGCAAACTCATAATCCTAATGAATTACTTTTAAAAATACAGGGGTGTTTTTAACAGTTTTCGTGCAAAGAAAAATTAGGAGAGTGCATGTACAAATGAGCTAACAAAGAAAAGGGAAATACAAGTGTGGAAATACAGTGTGCCTTGCATTAATTTTTCCACCCAATTCCAAATGCAGTAATAACTTGATTATTTTAACATTCAGGCTGAAGGAATCAAACCCATACACTATTTGGCGTGTCTGATTGCCGTTCCCTGGCCAAGATTAGCAATCTGCAGTAGTTTGCTTTTCTCTTCCTTCCCAAAACAGGGAACAGAAAGCTGTTTTTGCCGCAGGGCACAGCAGAGAACTTAAGCTATTTAATTTTCTGCTGCGGGGACTTGTACTCATCATTTGATGTCGAATCTTATTTTTGGTGCTTAAACAGCCTGCATTCCCAGAATACCCAACCATTTCAATGTTTAATGGACAGCTCCTGCCATTGCCCCTAAAAAAGAGGTGGCAACCAGGACTTCTCAGGAAGGACTTGCTCTGGACCATTGGATGGCCAGATATGCATGGACAGTGCTGCTCCAAAAATGAACAGAGGGTCCCAATCCTCCTCCTCCCTCCTACTGTGGATTTCCTTCAGCCTCCTTGCGGCACATGAAGCAAAAAATCCCCTTTGCCTCGCACCAGCAGCAGCGTGGGATATACCCACCAGGCACACGGCTGCTGCCCCGTACCAGGAGGGGCAGCTGGAGCCCAGTTATGCCACCGAAGAATGGGGAATGGCTTAGTATGGGCAAACTGGGAATTTCCCCAGTAAGTCAAGACTGAGATAACAGTGATAGATTAGGGCAAGGCAAATGCAAGAAAGAAGGAGTTGCCTTGTCCTTGTTCTTATCATGACTCCCCATGATGTTTAATGTCTGGAGGCGGTTGTGACATATGTTGAAGGGCAAGCAGCAATGCTGGTGCACACTGGACACTGTTTTCTGCCCTCTCCTCCTCCCAGAAAACCGTTCCAGCGGGAAAGCTCCTCCTCTGTGCTCAGCACGGTTGTCCTGCTCCTGCCTTGGCCCGGCTGCAGGGTCTGCCTGATCCTGCTGATCCTGCTGGCGGTTGAAGGCTGGATCCTTCCCTTCATAAACACGACTTTCCATGCAGCAGAGAACGGGTAGTCCAGGTTGCGGTTTCTCGTTCCTCTGATGCCAGGCTGTGTGCAAGCCAAGGAGGGAGGGAAGGGAAAAAATGCCATGCCTCAGAGCATCCTAAAGGCTGCTACAAATTATGTGAGCCATAGAAATCCCACAGTGAGCCCTGCACACACCGAAGGGGAAATCTTTAACCTCCCTCTCCTTCCTCAGGTCTCCCCCTGCCCTTGCCCCCAGCTTTCCTGCCTCAACTTATGGCTGATCGTTTTTCTGCCTTCTTAAACAAAGGCCTGGGGCAGGAGGGGACCGAGTGTCAGCGGGGGCTACCCTGACCCCACCTGGGGTCACCCCATTTTCCTTGTCAGGTGAAAACCTCAGCTGCTCTTCCCTTTCATGCTGCCCAGCAGCTCTGCAATGATGACGTGCTGCAAGGCAGATGGAGCCCGGGGGTTACGTAATGATTCGTGAAAAGCTTCGCAAAAGTCAAGTGTCTAGACTTTTCAGTATGGATTTTCCTTTTCAGTTCCTTCTCTGGGACCTCTCCAAGGAGATTAGGACGGGCTGGATTGGCATGGTTTACTTCTGGTTAAAGTTTCCTGGCTTCCTCTCGTCAAGCATTTCTCTTTGTCCTGTCCCATCAGCCGGTGCATGGAAAGTCCCTGCTCCCTGGGACCAAAATTATCCCAGTTGCAGCAGAATATTGGCCTCACACCTTCTTCTTATCAAGTCAGACAGCAGTGGGCCGAGCAACCTTCTGAAAGCACCTTTGATGCTAAGAAAGGTGTCCCCGTGCTGCCGCGTGCTTGGATGTGGCTTTCGTCAAGAGCAGCAATCGCTTCCTGACAACGAACAAGATGGGCACGAGGCCAAGGTCATCTCCCTCCTACCTGTGTCTCACATCTTCCGATCTGCTTCTGTTGCCACGTCTTAAACTGAATGAGAGATGAGGGAATATGGTGCAGTGATCTGGTCCACAAATAAGTATCTCCTCAGTTCTCTTAATATTATGGACACCAGTCATGGAGACATCATCATTTGTCCAAAGTTACTGCCACAGCTTTGCAAGCCAGTGTGTCCAGTCCTCCACAGAGTGATCCCATTTTTAGGCCGGTACCAATGGTGTGAAACTGGTATCCCAGCCATGCAGCATATGCCCGGCGGTCAGTCACTAACAGGGTGGGTTACCTGCGCCAAGTAACAGCTCTGCTGAAGCTCACCTTTCTGCTGAGGTCTGGCTGGGGATATGGCCTGTTGCCTTGTGATGTTGCCAGCACAGGCAGACTCTTGCCTTGACCTCCTGAGGGGACTTTCCAGAGTCCTTACCTAGCTTCCCAGCTAGTCTCATGTCCCCATCAGCTCTTCTGCTTCGGTTTTCCAAAGTTCTTCAGCAACAGAACTTCTGTCTCTCATGCATTTTGCCCCCACTCTTGCACCGGTGTTGCTCAGCAGTTTGGGAACCCAGTAGGAATATCAAGAATTTCACCCACCCCAGGGTCAAATCCCAGCTGGTTTGGCCCATCTTCCTCCTTCCCAGGGAAAGCAGTTGGAAGCACAATGTGCTACAACATGAGCTTTGATGTTACGATGGAGGATGAGAGCTGACTTACGATGTAGAGGAAAGATGAGAGCTGAACAAACAATTTGGTTGATGGCTTCCCCTTTTTTTCCTTTCCTCTCCCCAGGACCAAACGGGAAGCATTTCAAGAGATTCACATCCTTAATTTCTTCAATAAGTCTTTTGTAGTTGCAGATGATCAGCAGCGTAACGCTGCTCCCGCCTCCGATCAGTGCTCGAGAGCATTGCGAATGTGCCCCAGGCCATGTCTGGCTGAGGCTCTGCAAGGTACCCGATGTCAACGGTAAAGCACCGAACAAAGATATTCTCCAAGCCTCTGTCAAAACACGTACATGGGGTAGGAGGAATGAAAATTGCAGAGGCAGCTGCAGAGCTGGACTTCCTTAGCTTTGCAGTGCTCTGCTTTGTAAACTCAGTAGCTGTCTTGCTTCTCTATATGGATTTCAAAGTGAGAGGGAGAAGATGGGAGGAACAAATGAGCTAAAGGGTCCCCTGCAAGAGTACGATGCTTCAGCATCCCTGGCTCCCGTCACTTAGCCAGGAGGGACCTGCTCTGCTACGCAGGAGGGCAAACTTTGAATATTAACATGTCCCGGACCTCCCAAGTGAATTTGGACAAGATTTTTCATTGCTTCCTTGTGCCATGAAGCTGCAAGCTGCTGGGGATGGTGCATGCGTGTGTGTGTGTGTGCGTGTGTGCGTGCAGTTTTTAGGTACATGGACAAGACCTAGCACATGGTAATCTCCATGGCCTGAGATGAGCTGTTCGTCACCCGCCTGCCGGCCTTCACTCCTCACCCGCCGGACTGCGGTGACTTCATTGACTACATCGTACAGACAGGCATGCATGTGTCTATCCGTCTTCTTGGTAAGACGATGCTATTTAAACATAAAATAGTATGATTAATAAAACATAATGCCTTGTTTTTCCCCACTGTTTTCACCTCCTGTGCTCTCTTCTCACATTTTTGCTGGGCTGATGGTTTTCTTACATGCCCCAGATAACTCACTGAGTTTCATCTTCACTGCTCTTTCCACCCGCCTGCTCTTCTTTCATTTTTTATGAAGACTTTTTCTTGCTCTGCTAACATGCTCTTAATCTCTCTGGTAAATCAAGGTGGCTGTTTGTCTTTAGCTCTCTATTTGCTTTCCTGAACACGAAGATAAATCTGGGCACTGTGCTGGAGCTAGATCAACAAGAAAGCTGATTTCTTCTCTTTCCTCCCCATTCACCGTTGTGCACAACTGGCAATAAGCTGCGTTTGGGACCTAAGAATGCTCCCTCTCCATTTTCTGAGGTGAAACTGGGAAAACAAATAGAAAGACTGAGAAATGACCTCTCCCAGGCTCTTCTGGGTGAAACCACACTGCAGAAAGCTCTGAGATATAATGTTACTCCAAGAGCCCAAACTGGGGTCAGTCCAAAGGCTCCCATTAACTTCATCTGAGGTTCTCAGATTCACAAACTCTGTAACTTTTCCACATCTTTCTGCTGATCTCTCCAGACACTGGATTCGGACCAGGATTGTAGAGAGGCCCACACTCATGGTGGCTTCCTTGCAGACTGCAACACATTGTGGAGTAATAGCCTGCAGCCTGCTAGAAATGGGAAATCAGGTCATGAACTAGCTTCCCTCTCAGTCCAGCATCCGAAGAGACGAGGAATGCGGCATGGCCGTGTCTCCCTCTTATTGTGTCTCTGCTCCCGGAGATGATGGCTGCAGGTAGCAGTGTCCGACTGGGATATGGGCGTCCGGACCCAGAAGAGCAGGTCTCTGCACAGCCAGCTGCTCTGCCCAGGGCTGGCCCTGCAAACGTGCCATGTGCCTGGTGCAGCTTTGCCCTGTCATCTTTCCCACAGAGGAATTACATCTGGGGTTAAAGAAAAAAAAAAAAACCAAACCACCAAACCAGCATTTTTATCTGGGTTCAGAGCAGTTTCACATGTCTGGAAAGGATATAGCAGCATAATCAAGATTTATGAAAGAAAGAAAATATTTTAGGAGAGGCCATTTGTTCTGTTCTATATCCCATAAAATCTCCAGAAGTTATTTGTCGGTCGATGTGGCAGCGACACTCAGCACTGCAGCTTGGGAACAAAAGGCCACTCTGCGAACGAAGAGGCAAAGCGTTAAAAGACACAATGCAACATCTTTTTAGGCCACACAGAATTGCCCTGGGGAACTCGCTGCCTCAGGATTTGAGTTAGACAAATGGCTCCACCATTTACGAAAACCGATCTGAGTGTACCTAAAGATAACCCAGGAGGGCTGGAATCGGTGGCCGTCATCCAGGCATGGGCAGCCTCTTCTCTGGAAGATCACATCAATGTACGTACTGGTCTAGCGCAGGAGAACAGAGTACCATGGCGGTAGTACAGCACCCAGCTGCAGAATTTGGGACCTTCTATCCCGGAGGCAATGTGGCTAATCCCCTGCTCTGCCTGGAGGATTAGCCCTGGCCCCATCCCGGATGCTCGGGGGGCTCTTTCACCCCCAGAGTAAGCCTGGGGTGCTCTGATCTGATCTCGGGCTCCATTCACCATCTCAGGGAGCGCAGAGGCAGAGGAGGGCTGAGGGACTCGGCTGGGGCAGTGTGGGGAACTTATTTTTGCCGTGCGATTCATAGACCAGCCCGTTTGGCATCTCCACCACTATCCCTTACCTCCCTGGACAAGGTCCTGATGCCCAAGGGACTTTCACCTTTCCATGTGAGCAGACCTTGGTGTGTTCTTGAGTGGACCCTCAAGTCACTAGTGGGTGAAAGGGCTGCACATCCTCATCCTCCCTCAGCGTGCGTGTTTTTAGGGGATGCTTGCGGAGAGCCGGCCCCGGCGGAGATCCCATTAGAGGGTGCTGCCCAGCGCTGCTGGGAAACACCAAAAGGCTCTGCCTGTTCCTGGGCCTCCAAACATCCCTGGTAACTCTTGGTGCCTTATTTCCCTTGCAAGCCCTCGCTATCTTCCCTTTCCTCCTGATTTATCTCCAGCACAGTGAGCACTGTATCGCTGCTATAGATTGTCACTGGCAGCAGGACAAATAAGCCCATCTTTAGTTTATGGACCCACTTTTTTTTTTTTTTTTCCCCCCTTGAATAAACAGAAACAATAAACCGAGTGAATCCAAGCGAGGAATGGAGATTACAGGGCAGCCATGCATTCAACTCACTTTGCATCCAGGAAAATGAGAGCCTGTCACACAGCTGACATTGAGAGGCTTCTTCCCCACCTCAGTGACCTAGAGCAGCACCAAATAGCAACAGGGAGGCCTTTACCCATCTCTGGGCCATCTTAGAAGACAGACTCATAGGTCCTAAATGTCTCCCATGACCTGCAAGACCTACATGGATGTCCTCAGGGGAACTGGGGGGAGTTTGCCTTGCATCTGTTTTCCTCCCAGTCCGCAGCGCTTTTCTTCTCTTCCCTGAGGCAGCACCGGGCACCCTTCGTGGCAGATGATGCCCTGAATGGGTGCCTGGGTGCACGGTCGGCCAGAGTCCAGGGTTGCACACAGAGTGGGATGCTGACATCCTAAATGTGCAACATCTCTTTGGAAGATAAACTGCACATCAGCTCTGAATTCCCATCTGCAAAACCTGCAGCAACAGAGAGTGAAACATATATACTAGTCCTTTGACAGGAATGCCCTTTCAAAACGCTGCTACGAACAAGCTGATTTAAAGTCAAACTTTCTATTCCTCCAGGCAGCTTCTGCCTCGGGGATGCTTTCGTCAGTGGTCCGCGAGCACGCCTCACCTTACCCACGCAGCAGCAGCTGTCTTCTGCAGGAAAAACGAGCCAGTTCTTACCGTGGCGTTAATGCAACACTAATGGAGCCCAATACACTCCTGAGAGCCAGTGCAAGCAATGCGGAGGTGTAACTGCTCCTCGACAGCTCCTTGCCGCACCTATTCTGGAAGCTGGTGCCCCTTGCAGCTAAGACACGGGATGCCTGGGTGCTCGGACCGACCCAGAGTATTTTATTCAGCCCTGAAACAGACTGGGAGAGCAGTGAGGACACACATCTCAGGCTACTGCCAGAACAGCGGCAGATACATTGCACCACAGGAGTTTAAACTGAAGCCAGAACGGCTCAGGGATGTCAGTCCCACCATCCCAGCCCAGGGCACCGTCTTTCCCTCAAAAGGCAGAGACCTCAGCTCTGAAGGAGTCTCAAAATATCCAGCCCAGTAGCCTGTCTCCAACACCGGCCAGGGCTACTTGCCCCAAAAAAGGCAAAAGAACAGGGCAAGTATGTAGTGATTTCCCTGTCTGCCCAAAGAAAATCCCTGGTGGGCTCCAGTTCAAGGATTTCCTAAGCAGGCAACAGCCTCTTGTGTCATAGCTGTGATGGATCTTTCTCCCCTGAACTCCTCATGTCGCTCTCTGAAACCAAATGCATTTTCAGCCTCCACACTATGCTCTAGCAAGGGTCCCGCAGTTTGGAGACACACTCTCAATATCTAACTTGTTTCGTTTGGCTTGAAGCTGTCACCTGCCAGGTTTGCTCTAGAGTCGGAGCTTTTATCCCTTGCTCTGAAGTGCCAGACAATGTGGTGGGGACCCCACACCCAGGCTTCTCCAGGGCTTTTGGAGACAGCAGGTTGCTGTCCTCTTCCTGGTAGTTATTGCTGGAATAAACATCGAGTCCAGCTGTTGGCCACTGGCAGTTTTTAATCAGATGTTTGTAGGGTATTTGAGGCAGATCTTGCACTCAGCTGCCCAGGGACGCAGGAGCTACTCCACGCTGAGGGCTGCCTGCTCCAGCCTGACGCCGTGTTAATGACCACAACAGCACGGGGGCAAGTCGTGGGATCCCGGGGACTGCTCTGGACCTGCAGGATGTACACGTCCTAACCACACGTCCTTCACTGCTGGCCGCTTTTTGCAAAACTCCCTTCATATTCCTGCTGCATTTTAGAGATGGCTGTTCCTCTTCTTCACATGGCAAGGTGAGAGCACGGATGCGCAGGGGCTGATGCAAATACTCCAGCCGTGACCCAGGGTGGTTCCCCGTTAAGCAATCACTCTCTCTGCACAGTAGCTGCACTAAAAGATAACATCTACCTTAAAACTGCTTAATGGGAAAATGAGTTTCACTGCTTACCATTTACATGAAATATTCAGCATTTCATCCATAGAGTTTTTCTTCTGCTCATTAAGCCGGCGTTAAGCTTTGACAGAAGCTGGTTTGCCATTTGTTGACAGTAGGTCCGTGCAATGCCAGAGGGCAATAAACTGTGTCACTCTGCAGCGGGACGGCCCCTCTGTCCTCGCTTTCTAAATCCGGTTGCTGCCATCGGCATTGCTGTGGGTCGGATGCGATGCCGAGCCTTTATTGGCAGCAAGGGACGAGCTTTATGAGAGAAGAGGTAATGAAGGGTAAAGGGTGAGGGGAGGAGGAGAGTCCTGTGGCTCAGGTGGCCGCCCCGGTCCATTTTTTGAGGTGGCTGGGAGTTTTCCAAGAAAATGGAAATACTGAGTCACGGACATGAGAACTTTGTTGTTGGAGCAGCAGTTTTGAGGGTCATCTCCTTGGTGAAGCTGCCTTGGGCTTAAGGTGGAAGAACTGCTCAAGAGCAGCACCCACCACCCTTACGCAGCTGGTCCCTTGGCAGTTTGGACGTGACAAAGACTCATGTACCTGTAGAAGAGACAGGCCCGGGTCTTTACTAGGCCTGGTTCACATCAAGGACGGAAACATGCAGGCTGGGGAGGTCTCATATTTTGTGCATGGAAAAACTCCAGAACATCTTGGCTTCTGCTCAGTGTTGAGCTGCAACATTTCTGAATCCTCAGTTGCATCCTTTGCAAGCCGTTTCCTTCCTGTCATTGCCACTCCTTGTGTGACCGTGGGGGAATGGCTCACCTCCCTGTGATCTGGGTCCCTGTTTGTAGCATGAGGACAGTGATCCTGACTGTCCATCTCGGTTGTTGTCACTCGGCAGCAGAGATTAATGTTGGTGAGGGAGGTGAGCACCGCTTTGAGATGGGGCGAGAGGAGACAAGAGTTCACAGAACAGGGACAGAGCCAAGGGTATGTCAGGAATTGGACCACTAGCAAAATGATGATGGAGGGTAAAGCCATATGTTACAGCCAGATGTGTTGCAGGGTAATTACTGTGAGCTTCTTTAAATTCCTGCCTCCGATTTTATGTCCATTCAGCATTTTTTGTGGCCTTAACAGCTGTTGTGCTTTTGGCCCGGCGCCTGATGCATTCCTCTGGAGGGGGATGCAATCAAGCGTGTTTCTCCTCAAACTGCCTTAAATATTGCGAGTGTCAACTTGCTTCTGCCTGAATGACACTTTTGATGCTCAGAAGGAGGGAAGTAATCAGAAAAAGACAAAATAGTATTTCCAGCCAGAGCTGTGGAGTTGGCAAGTTGCAGATGTAGGAGAGATGCTGGTGTCCATCTCCTGAGTCCTCCCTCACGTGTCCTGCAAACTGCCCGTGGGATCTTTGAGAAGTTGCTTGGTCTGTAAATGGTGACCCCACTTTCTTGTTCGCAAGGCCAAAAGAGGTCGCGGACCTGTGTTTGGAAAACACTTTGGCATTTTTTTGACGGGAAATGTTAAACATCGTCATTATTTGTAGCGGATTTTTCCCGCACTGCTAGTGTGCAGGTTGCCTAGCATTGCCATGGCATCATTTCTGGCAATAATTTAAGCTAAACACATGGCAGGGCTGACAGCTGAGCATTTCAAGCAGGTAATGTGAGGGCAAAGTCTGAGTCACCTCTGCTAGCGGTCGCACGGCCATTGCTGTTACTGTGCTCTCTGCGGAAACACAATGGCAAGTAGTCAGGAGATGCCAGGGATCAAATGCTTTTCTGTTTTCAATGGATCGCTTTGGGTTCTTTTCCATTCTAGTTAAATCCACGTGTAGAACAGCTCTTAAGTGGCATTTTGCTAAGGGGGGTAAGCTAATGTTTGCATGGGAAAAGGGTGAGTTAAAACAGAGATTGGGCTTGGGCGAGCTACGACTCTATATTCTTTATCATCTCCTGTACCCAGGCTTGCAGAGAGGATCTGTGCTATGGGAAGCAAGGCACCTAGATTCATCCATCGAAGCATGCTATGAAGTTTCAGGGTGGAAACTACCTTTGGGACAGAGCTGTGACCCTCTCATCCCCCTTTGCTCTCTGCTTGCGCTCAGGGTGGGAAGGCAGGAGAGCAACCACAGCTCCTCCATGGTTCAGCCCCACAGGGGAGGGAAGCTGATGTCTCGGCCCCATCCTGGCTCCCTTCGGAGCTTTGTCGGTGGTGAACGGCACATCTGGGGGATTCACAGAGGACAGCACGTCTCGCTCGGACAGCAGAGCCTGTGTGCATGGGCTGGCGGATGAAACATCTGCTGGCAGTGGGGACGCAGGAGTGTCCTGTGGGTGAGTCCTGCTGTCTTGGGCACCCATCTCAATTAGAAAGACACCCGTCAATTAAAAAGAGCTGCCACTAGATTAAAGAAGGCGATAATCCTCAGCTCACTCCTTGGGATGTTTCAGAAGATAGTCACTGCAGAGATGATAAACACTCCCAAAGAGGACGGTGAATGAAATGTCCCCATCGCACCCAGACCCCGTCCCCTGCCCACCCGCAGCTCCCAAAACCACCAGCTGCCTAAAGGCAAAACGCTGCAAAATGAGGCGCTGATCCCAGGCAATACAGTTACCCTCGAGCCTGGCTCTAAAGCCGGGAGAGCGCAGAGCAAGGCTCAACCACTTCCGAGGCCACCTTAGGGAGTATTTAGGCAAGCTCTGTCCATCGTTATTTATTTCCCCGTAACCACAACAGTAGTGCAACTGTGCTATGATGGACTGTGTTGTCAAAGTTGCATTAAGTTTATCCTTTTCCTTGACCTTTAGGGCATTATATAAATAGGCTACGACCGCAGTAGCCTGTGCTACGCTGTGCTGCAAGCAGCACTGTATCTTTAATGTTGAAAATTAACACAACAGCCTATAGGAGGAAGCATTGTCCAGGGGTTGAAACACAGGAGTGGAAGGGCTGGGAGATTTGGGGTTTTCTTCTGTCTTTGGCTGTATGGTACTGGGAGAATAATTTTAAAAGGGTGATAAAGAAGAAAATAAAGAAAAAAACCCAACCAGATCCACACCTAATGTAGCTTGACCTGCAATTCAGTGTTTAGTGCATAACAAGTGACCTCAGGTATAGCAAACCCTTCAAAGTCAAAATCAAAAACAACAACAAAACACGTTTGTAAAAGCTCTTCCTTTTAATGCTTCTGCTGAAGAGCCTGCACAGTGCAAACAGGTTGGCTGCTCGTGGTCCCAGCCGGTCCATGGCTCCGGTGCTCACAGAGCACCAGTCTGAAAGCCTCTCTCAAGCCGTCTATGGTCTTTGTGTGTGTGTGTGTCCCCTCCTGGATTTCATGGCGGTTGGAACTTTGTATGATACATGCGGAGATGAGATAAAGGTTTGATCCAACATGAGTTATAAACTGGGAAGAGGGTTATCGCTCTTTTTCCCTATGTTTTCATAGTTCCAGCACAGCGAGATGGTGATAAATATAATGAATACTAATAAATACCTATTAATTCAGCACATTTAGTGAGCTATTAAGATTTCTTTTTCTGATAGATTGTCCAGATAATCAGATTAATTAGATCAAATGATATCTAGGAGCGGGGAGAGAGACAGAGATTTGCCACATAGGCTAAGAATTGAGTTTTACTGTCAGCTGGGAACCACACAGGACCTGGCCCACTTTAATTCAGCTGGTGTTGCTCCCTGGCACTGTATACAGACGGGTATGACTGCTCCAGCAGCCTCAGCCTGCAGGAGCTGGAACCGGTCCTCCGCTGTCCTCTTCCTGCGCATCCTCCTGGAAACTCAGTGGTAACTAAAGCAGTGATAAGTAAATCTTGGGCCAGCTTAAGAAAAGCTTGTGCCTGTGTTCCTGAAATGCACACATCACATAAACCTTGCTTAAAACAAGCCACGGCGGGAAATCCAGGGCTATGATTTTTCAAAGCCTTCATCAGCTGCAAATAACACCAAAAAACCTCAGCTGCCAGTTGGACACGAACATGCAGAAAGAGTTAGATCAGAAGAAGTGGCAGATCACTGAGCTGTATCGCACGGTCAAGGGAGCCTTCCCCAGCAAGCCCAGCATCACATCCAGTAAAAGCTTCTGGAAAAAGAGCAGAATACTCACTTTTTGTGCCACTCTGACTACCTTAAAAATCCAACTACTTCTGTGAATACAAGATATACCCTTCTGTAATCATACTGGTGAAAAGGTGCCTTATATATAGCCTTTCATATTTAAGGTTGTGTGGTCTAATGGGTCACAGAAGCTACCAGCAGCCTGTTCTGTTGTGTGCTCTGTTCCCGTTCCTGTTGCATGCCTCGGTTTCCCAATTCATAAAATGGGGGTTATTCTTCTAACCTCCCTGATAAAACACCATGCAGCTACCACCACAAAGAGCTGAGGCTCGCCATACTCACGTAAACACGCTTGTGCCAGAGCACAGCTACCTCTATACCTGTGAATACGCACCCATGGTGTGCAGAGATGGAGCTTAGCAGATTTTTAAATCAGAGGGAACTAGCAATTAACTCCTACAAATAACCAGAGCCTAAAATGCCCAGCATACAGGGATCTGGGTTCTCACCAAGTGTGGCGAACTTCATCTGGCTGGCCAGGCCATCGTAAGAAATGTTGATTTGTGGAAACTTTGGGGAATGAGGCTCCTATTCCGGGACCTAAGTAAGAGCCAGGCTGAAAATCTGACTCCGTTTGTTGTTGCTGAGCAATGGGAAATACGGCCGCACGTGAATGCGGTCTCCCTTTGGCTGCTTGGGAAATAGGTGCCTTTTACGAGTTTACTGTAATGGGATAGAAAAGAGAAATTACGCTGGGAAAAAAATGATTAGGACTTCTTCTGCTTCGCTCCTGCTTTTGGGATGAAGTGGTTTCATCTCCATTCATGACATGTGAATCCATTTAGCAACTCTCCTCCGTGACTGCTGCTTTAGGAGTTGTCCGTAGCCAATGCCTTTGGTTACCAGTGCCCACTGCCGTTGCTGACGGCTGATCCCAGCTGCGAGGCAGCCTCTCCTGGGAACACCTCCTGCCTGTTCTCCATCGCTCCGTGGGCTGTGGGACAAACCCCCTACACCGTCAGACCAGAGCAAACAGCAGAGCCAGGTATCACTGGAGGCATGAAGCGAGCACAACCTGCCTGACTCATCCAGAGACAAGCCCAAGCTCCTGTCTGTTGGAGAATGAAAGCCACAGGGTCTTCGCGTCCATCATGGCCAAGAAGACTGCCCAAATCCATGCTCCCTGGGCTGCAGTTGTCCAGGACTCCTCCTGGGCCAGCAGAAAACAGGAGGGAGTGAAGTTGCAAAGCATCCCCCCAAGAAAACGATTCCTCTCCCCACTTTCAAAGCCTCCTGACCAGGAGATGGGGGGAGCTAGGCAGGTTTGGATCAGACACCTGAAGGCCAGGCTGAACTTGGAAGAAGCTGGAGGGGAATCAGCCAGAGCCAGATTTTCTGCTTAAAAGCAACTCCTTGAGAGACTCTAATCAGTTCCCATCCCTCACAATCGATCGGCAGTAGATAAACACACTCGGAAATGTCGAGCGTGTGTAAAATGCCATTCTGTCACTCAGGGCAGGGTCTGAATGCACGGGCTTCTCCTGGCACTGGGTTTTGAGCTACTCGAGTACAGCATCACACGGCGTTCACTGTCACCTATGTATCTGTCCTGGCAACTTTTAAAGACTAAATTGACTATTCAGAAAGCTCCCCTGCTTCTCCTGGCAGTTCCCATAGCTCTGTCCCCATGCCACGCTGCAGTCCCTCGAAGAGTGCTTGGGAGTCCTGCGTGGCAGCCTCCGAGTCCCTAGCAGGGCTCTGGTCTTCAAGACCAGCCTCACGGGAAGAGCTTTCCCGAACTGGAGTCCGATCTGAGCAGCTGAGCTGGAGAAGTCAGTGCTGTGCTGCAAATACCCTTTTAAGCACGAGGAAATCGCTCTTCCGAGTCTGTCTCACTCTGCTGAGTGTTGGCACTACCGGTGTACTCAAAGTCACGAGGCACACGGGGCACGTCGCCAGAAAAACAGGCCAACAAGTTTCCTCGGCACAGTGCTTGAATAACACCGTGCTTTCCAAAATTGATCCTTGGCTCCCATGGTTGGCAAAGTCACATTGATGCTCTTGTGCCTCGGTCTCTCCCTCCGCAAAATGGGGGTAGGAAATCCCCTCTGCATTGCCAAGAGGGCTGGAATTAAGCCCTCTGATGTTCCTAACACACCTCGAGCTCTTCCTTGTGCAAGCCCGTGGCTGGTAGGTTGCTCTGGGTCTCAGTCCTGACTTGTCTTTGACCTGCCATGACAGTGGTAAATCGGGCACGTGTGTCTCAGGCTACTTGTGAAGGGGCAGAAGGGACAAGACCTGTCTGAGCTAAAGGATGACAGTGGCACAAGAAGAAGTGGAAAGAACAAGCCATGCACCCATTTAGGCTGGAGATGAGAAGGCTCTCAGCATGATCTCTTTTAGTAAGAGTTGTGGTGGTAAAAATCCTGGCCACTTTCTAGGTGGAATTTGATGCATTCAGGAGATCGTTTGTACGATGAGGCCGGTGTGATAGCACAGGTTGGGACTAGGTGACCTTGGAGGACTCTTCTAGCCTACATTCCTGGCAGATCTGCAACACTGCATTGCTGTTAGCATGTGAGAGACGGTGTTTCTGGCAGAGACAGACCAAAGCTATGGAGTTGGATGCTGCAGCCCAGTTTCCAAGGGGCTGTAGCACGTAGCCAAAGAGTTTTTCAGGCACTGCCATGCATATCTCAGAAACAGCTTGGTCCTCCCTTCTCCTGAGTCAGGAGTGCTTGAGCCATTTCCTTTGTACCTCAGGTGGAAAGCAAGCTTTCTGGTCTTCTGAAAATGCTCGTCTTGTCCTTTTGTGAGTCGCAGGATGTTCTCATATCACATCGAGCATATAGGATTTTTTTCTCATATGCAGCATTAATACAGTACTAGAAACTTGTCTGAGCTGGGAGACATGGAAATTTCTGTGGTCAAAAGCCCTCCCATTTGCAGGAGAGTATGGGGAGGGCAGACACAAGAGCTTGCTTTGGGGTACCCTGGATTTATTGCTGTGACTTGCTGCCCAGTGCACAGGGCCAGCAGGCTTCTTCGATGGTCCAGAGAGATTCGCAACAGCTCACTCCCTTCAAGGGCGACACTGGGGTGTTTCCAGATCCAAGGTTTCAGGGAGCAGATGGGCTGGCATTTCCGTTTTACCCCCTGTTTCCCCACCTTGATTCAGCCCCAACCCCAAGCTGGGATGCAATGAGCAGTCTGCCAGTCAGGGTTGCAGAAATGCTGGCTTTAAAGCAGGCATGTGCTGAAGCAGATCCTCCTAGCCCCCTCTGCTTGCTCCAGCACTGTCCTCAGGCTGGCTGCTCTGCTGAGCCAGATGGCATCTTCACCCTGGGGCATCGCGTTGGCAGAGCTGTCGTGGTTTAACCCCAACTGGCAACTAAGCACCACGCAGCCGCTCGCTCACTCCTCTCCCCCCGCCCGCGGTGGGATGGGGAGGAGAATCGGGGGGGGGGGGGGAAGTAGAACTCGTGGGTTGAGATAAGAACAGTTTAATAATTAAAATAAAGTAGTAGAATAATAATAATAATTGTAATGACAAGGAAGATAACAAAAAGAGAGAGAAATAACACCCAAGAAAAGACAAGTGATGCACAATGCAATTGCTCACCACCCGCTGACCGATGCCCCAGCAGCGATCCACGCCTCCCGGCCAACTCCCCCCAGTTTATATACTGGGCATGACGTTCCATGGTATGGAATAGCCCTTTGGCTAGTTGGGGTCAGCTCTCCTGGCCATGCTCCCTCCCAGCTCCTTGCACACCTGCTTGCTGGCAGAGCATGGGAAACTGAAAAGTCCTTAACTTAGCATACGGGCTACTGAGCAACAACTAAAAATCAGCGTGTTATCAACATTATCCTTGCACTAAATCCAAAACACAGCACTGTACCAGGTACTAAGAAGAAAATTAACTCTGTGCCAGCCGAAACCAGGACAAAGAGCCCAAGGAACAGACCGTCTGCAACGAGGCTGGCATAGGTTCCTCTTGCAACCCACCTGCCATCTACCTTGGTTTAGATTTTAGGTCTTCTTCTTATCACATCTATCTGTTATATGATGCAAGCTTGGGTCTTACTGGATAGCACCTAAATATATCCTCTGTGTACAAAAATCTAAGTGTACATGGAAAGTTTTATAGCCCAAGCTGTTTCCAGCTCATTGTCTAAATGATCCGCATCCTAGAAACACGGCAGGCAGGATGTTTGCTTTTGCAGAGAGTACCTACAGGGGAGTGACATTGTGATAAGGCAAAGGCCATGGGAGCTGCTTCAGCAAAAGGTCGAACTGGCTGGGTTACCGGCTTGTTCTGAGGGCAGAATTTGGTCTGGAGAATTCACTCAGGGGGGAAAAAGTCCTCCAGAGTGATCGCAGTGAGTGCAAGGCAGAGAAACATTGGGAGTGCTTAGCGTACCCGTGTCCCACTTGCTCAGAGGTGCTCTGCTGCTTTTCAGAAGATGCTTCTGCTACAGCCAGGCCACTCCTAACCCCCCTTCCCTCTGAGTACTAAAGACACGGTAAAATATTTCCAAACCTGCTCCAGCATCCTTCCCCGCTGGGCTTTGCTCTGACAGCGCTTGCCTGAAATGCAGTGGCGTTTGCCGTCCTACGTCATGACTTTAATTTACCAGCTTGAAAGAGGTCATGAAGAGAAGGCTGCGTGAGACGTCTCTGCTTTAGGGATGAGTAGTTTCAAAGTGGCCATCCAGTTCCTGACTCCAGATGGTGAAATGAGATCAGTGGATACGCATGGTCTTGTTACTGTTAGCGGATATTGCACCGGATGGAAATGGATCTCCGATACAGTATTTCCATCATTCCTGAAGTCAGTGGTGATGATGCCAGTTCCACCACTGCCCAAGAGGATCGTAGAAAATCCTCCTGTAGTGATGACACCGAACCAAAACCTTGATCCTCAGCAACTCCCACGTTTTGGGAGGAGTTTGCAGCCCAGTCCTCATCCTGCTACTGATCTCTAACGGCACTTTGCTGCAGAGACATCTAAGCTTTCATAATGAAAAGCCAATTAAAGCGCACCATTAAGCACAACCTTCTTCCTTCCTTGTCCAAACCTATCTGTCACAGAAAGGACACAACAACTGTAGTGCAAGTTGGCGGATGCTGCTAAAAATGGGAAAGATAAGATGCATAAGTAAATTATTGACATGCCAGCCTGAAGTCTCAAACGGGACCACGACAGCCGGGGTCAGATGTATGTGGCCGCTTACCCACGCCGTTCCCAGAGCTGCAAAGCCACCTGAGCTCCTCACCAAGCAGAAGCAGATTAAGCACTTTTTATAGAAGCTGGCAATGGCTGAAGTTTCCAGGCTACTCATTCAGACACAGCAAGTCCTCGGCAGGGAGAGCAGAGGGGTGTTACAGGCAGAGCTACAAAAGGATCGTCGCTTCTATTTAACTTCACGTGTGCATGTGGTCTATGCCTACCGGCAGACCTGTACGGCTCCTGGAGAACGGAGGTGAAGGAAGAGAGCCAAAGATCTGTCTCAGTGATGCCGGTGGGGGTTTGCTGCTGATTTATGGGCATCTAGGAGCCTGCGTAGGATCAGGGACTCAGGGGTGAGAGCCCCTTTGACCCTCCTCTATTTCCACTGACACTCGAAAACCCCAGGGTGGGATTTTAATTGGCACATAGAGAGGGAATGGCAAGAGGAAAGCTGAAAGAAACGCCGCACAGAGGAAGAAGAGTGGAGAAATGCAGATGGGGAAAGAGGGGGACAGAGCTGGAAGTACGGGGGAGGAACAGAGATGCTGTAAAGGGTAATTTTCCCACTGACTGATGGTGATGCAGCCATAAGACCCTGAACGTATTAAAAATCATCCAGTGCCTCATAAGAGTCTTGCACTCGGGGCTTCTGCTGCCTTTTTAGGACTAGCTCCACTTTGTTTAAGGATGAAAGATTCCTGCATTTAGCCCTCATTCGTGAATCATAACAGTGGCACAGTGGAATTTGAATCTCTGTGTGCTGGACCCTTCTGACATACATGAAATACCGGGTTTTTCCTCTAACAAATATTCCTCCCTCAACACGCATTTCTCCTTGTTATCTCTCGATAGGAAACTGATAAAGTAGAGGTAGCAGCATCGATTCTCTGTGACAACATCCTTGCAATGTGATGCATCACAAGATCGTCATCAGAGCAGGGCCCAGAACTGATTTTTTTTTTTTCTTTTTTAGCTGAGAAAAAAATCAGGCAATGGAAAAATTCGTGTCTTATTTTCGGTTTATAGTCCTTTCAGCCCTTAAAAATACATATTTAAAGACCTTTCAAAGAGTTTTGGAGCAGCACAATGGGGCTTTTAGCAATGCTCACGGTGACTGGAGAGCGGGCAGGACCCCCCAGTCTGCGGATGAGGAGGTCGTGGCACTGTGAGGTGAAGTGAATTGTGTCCAAGCTCAGAAAACATGAAGAGCTGGAAATAGCAGCCAGGAAGCTATGCCAGCGCCTTCCTTGCAATCACCAGACCACATTCTGTGCAATAACAGAGTGGACACAAACAAACACACATTAAGCCCATTCTTTCCTTCTCTTGGGATGTGGATGAATCATGTTCCACTGTTGCGGTTGATAAAAGTCTTCAGAAGTCAGCAGGGACTTAAATTCTTGTTCAGTTCTTTTTTGGAAGAACTTGTAAAGGCTGGTTTATAAAAACTCTTAGCAACTTCTTCTGAGTTTCCAGACCCCCTCATCGCTTCTACGGTGCCAAACGTCTTCCCCTTCTCTGGAGATCACGCTTCAAGTTGCCTCAAGACGTGTCAGCACTGGCCTGGATGCTTTCCATTTCAGCTCATGAAAATATCTGCACCAATTTGAGCCTCGGTAATGTGGAGGACAAAGCCCTAAAGCAGCACGGTGCATTTTCACTCAGATGGGAAGGTCTGTTGAAGGAGGCAGCAGCGTTACGTCGCACAAGGCAAGCGCAGGGGTTGGCGTGAGAATTGCAGAGGGCTGAACTGTTGCTCAGATGGTGGTGGACACGAATTTGCAGGCAGAATGAATCCAATCCATCTGAACACTGACAGGAGAGGAAAGTGCCATCTAACGTTCATTGCTTCAGTCCAAGGGGAGGCCGGAGGAGAGCGACTGAGCTTGCTCTTCCAGGATGTAGTGGCACAGACACAGGGTAAATACACACGTTGATGTATTTGCTACGTGCCTGGAGCCCTGCATTGAGCAGCTGGGGCAAACGACGTTTTCTCCACAGCTTCCCAAGACCTCAGCAGCAGCATCCTCCCTGCTGTCCTCCTCTCACCATGCCTGTCCTCGGCTCCCACCCCGAATCTCTCAGCACGACGGTGCACAGCCTCCAGGATAACTCCGCTGACCCCAAAATAAGGTCCCCATCCCTCCAGCCTCGCAGTTCCCGCTCCGGGCAGGGATGCCACCTTGCCAAGGGCACTGGGCAGAGCATTTTCTGTGGGGAGCCTCCAACTAATTCCCCCGGGGCAGCCTTGCTTTTGTAGCCTTCTAAATGCATTACCAAATTCAGGTTATTTTTAGGCTCGTTTCCTAAGGAAACAGGATTAATATGATGGCAGCGCAGGCACGCATGCGTGCGTGCTGTGTGTGAGACAGTGTGCCTCCGCGTCTGCCCTCCCCCGTATATTCTGAATTCTTTGGGCAATTTCAACTAAGTTTGATGGAGCACTATAAGGTCTCAAAGAGATCACTTTCCGACAGAGTTGGGGAAAATAGTGAACTGGACAGAGGAGAAACTTAATGTAAGTACTTCCAGCAAATAAAGGCTAATATACTCACCAGACCGACCCCCTCCAGCTTTCCCTTCCCGCACGTTCAAAGCTTTTGCTCTTGTTGCACCAGCGCTGGGAGGGAAACACAAGCCACGAGGGCTCCTTCAAACAAAACCCACGGCCCCCAGGCCTTGTAGCTCTCGGGGGGCATTGAGTGGGCAACCCCTCGCACTAGTCACACCAGGCTGTTTTATGGAGTTGCAGCCCACAGTGGAGGTTTTAATGCAAAGCACAACTGCCCGCACACAGCCTGGCTCTTATTTGCATCTGGCTGCTCACATATGCTCATGTCCAAAAGCCTTTTTAACAGGGTTCCCTATTCCACGTCTGCCCGTGCCGGCATCAGATAAGGTTTTGTAAGACTGCCACCAGGATTTTAGCCGGGGAGAAGCACGGGAATTGGTAAAGAGAGTTTTTTCTGTGTCCTTTGCTTCTCTGCAGGTTCCTAGTGGGCCAAGACGGGTGAGAGGGAGGATGGTCTGAAGTGCTGAACCATCAGCTTTGATTATGATTGGGGTCACGGCATCTTCCGGAGAGTTGTAGACCAACAGAGCTGAAAATTCACTGGGAATTTTTCAATGAACTTGCAGGCACGTTGGATCAGGGCTCCAGAAGAGTGAGACAGAAATACACTGGATTTCATCCTGACCCAACCCTACCAATCAAACAAGCTCATGGGTACTAAATTTGCCCACAGGCCATTTTCAAAGAAGATGCTTCAACTACCTGTTGAGCAAAGCAATCTCCATCATCCGTCCATCCATCCATCCGTCCATCCATCCATCCGTCCATCCATCCATCCCAGCCAGAATTTTGGTTAGGTCCAATACCCAGCTGTAATCATTTTACACAACACTCCGGTGAGGAGGAATTTGGGTATCCAAGTTTTCAACGGCTTTTTCTTTTAAGTTATAGCATTTGCAGGTGAAATAAAATTTTGAGGTAAAAAACGCTACGATGTTAAAAACATTCCCTATTTCCCCTTCCTTTTTTTTTTCCTATTTTTTAGTTTGGGGCATTTTTTGTTGTTCATTTCTATAATCTCAAAACACTTTATCCCATTTTTAACTTTCCCCCTTCTATAAACATGTTCCATAAAAGATGCACATGGGAAAGTTCCTGTTTTAATGCGTGAAAAGTTAGCCTTCGCAGCCCTGATCCGCATTACTAACAAACACAAACCCTGAATTCACAGGATGCTGCTGAATTCAAGGCACCTCCACCAGCATGGGATTTTTCAGGGACTGCTCTCACCTGCTTACCTGCAAACAGAGCTGCTGGCGGACAGCCCTGCAATTTATAGAAAAATAAGCAAAAAGCCCTCACGGGCCATATGCAAAAGCTGATCCCCGAGCTCATTTCGATGCCAAGGCTGTCCCTTCCGCTGGGAGCTCTTTGCATAGCCATGCCGCATTTGCTTTTCCATGTCAGGGCATTCTTCAGGTAGCCTTTGCCTCGCTACAGCAAGACTGATACCTAGGGATTTATTCTTTCAAAATACTGACAGACCCAGGGAACAGCGTCCCAGCTTGTTTATGCAGAGAGACATCCCACCTCTAACTGTACTTTTGGTGACCGTGTCACACATCTGTGCAGTGATACTGCTGGGATACAAGAAAACAGCAATGAGAAACCCAAACAGAAAAATTCCTTGGACCTCAGTTCTCAGACGCAGTGCGGGATCTGATCTTTAGGTGGAGTAGAAATTGTATCTTCTGCCCTTACAAAATTTGACAGGTAGACGTAAATAAACTCATAGATAAACTCGGGTCAGCTGCGCTGTCACAGAAAGTTGGATTTTAGGCTGCCTTCACCAGACTTTTAGGAAATGGGCAAATACTGAGATGTTGTTTGGAGTCATTGTATTATCCTGTCTTTACAGAAAACTGGCCTTTTTAAACAAACAAAAGAGAGACGGATTCTCTCTTCTCATGCCTTGCTTTACCAGCACTAACAAACAGGCTGTCACAACAGGCTAAGCTCTTCGTGATCGCACCGGGTGTTACTCGTACCTTGGGAGAGGGGACTTCAGTCCCTGCAGCTCAAGAACATAAAATTATCCCAGGAACAGCAATATGGACCAAACAAGTGGAAGTTTTCAACAGACCCTGAGCAGATTGTCTGGGGCAGAAAAGTGACCTCCTTTCCATCCCTAATTCCCTGTCTCTGCACAGCCTTGGCCAGCTGTGGGGCTCTGTGGCTATACATCGCCACGTGGACCTCGAGGTGTCCCCGAGCCAGCCCTGACATAGGTGCTACTATCGGTGAAGATAGTGCAGCAATGACTCCAACAAGCAGTGGCCCTTTGGACAAGGATCTGCGGTCCTTCAGCATCCTGCTCTGTGTCGTTACCGCCCCGGGTACCTGAGCTGGCCAAATGAGAGATGATACGTGCTCGTTGGAGCTGCACTCTCCCTTCCGAGCACCGTGGCGATGCACGTCCCCGTGGCAATGGAGACGTGGGATTTGGGGCATGAGCTGGGACAGCGGGAGGATGGCTGCAGCCAGACCCAGCCAGAGGGATGAGGGATGCCCTGGCAACCAGCTGGTTTGGGGGACCGCTTCCACCTCTCACCCAGGGTCTTGCATCTGCCCGGGGTTCCCCCAGCACGCCGAGCCCCTCGGGTCTGCGGTTCGTGCTGAGCCCCACGGCTGGCTGGCCAGCTGAAATGGTGCCAGGCCCTGGGCGATGCACCCCACTGGGCCAGTTTGGCCAGGCTGGGGCTGCCAGTTGGCCACGGTCTCCTGCCAAACACCCGCTCCTGCCTGCAGCCAGGGCCAAGAGGGCCAGCGCCTACTCCCACCACCGCACCACGAGCGTACAAAGTGCTTTTTGTGCACCACAGCACAGCATCTTAAGGGCTACCATCCCCTTCCCATGCCCAGCCCGGGGCTGGGGGTGCAGGGCGGGCACCCCCCCAGGGACCTGCCGGGGGGGGGACGACAGGGTGCTGTAATGCTTTTGCCCAGCTGGGTAATGGCATTAGAGCCAAATCCTGCTTTGCCGGGGGATGGAAAGGGGCCCCCCCCGGGAATCCCCTGGCCTCGCCTGGCCCCGGCATGGAGCTTCCCGATGGAGGGGGTGGGTGCAGGGATGGGGGGACACACACACACACACACACCCCGAGTGGGCGGCGGGGGAGGCGGGGAGGGAGGGCGGGGGCGAGGCGGGCCCGGGGCCGGCGGGGGATGGCGCTCGCCGCCTTCCCGACTATAAAAGGGCTAGGGCCAGGACCGGGAGGGAGAGCGGAGCGGCGGCACGGCACGGCACGGCACGGCACGGCACGGCACGGCACGGCACGGCACGGCACGGCACGGCACGGCACGGCACGGCCGGGCCGCCCTGCGCAGGTAACGGGGGCGGCGGGGTCCCAGCCCCGCTGGGATGGGGCAGGCTGCGGGGGGGGGGTCCCCTGGCCGGTGCAATGCCGGGACGGGGCTCCGGCTGCTGGAGGCTGAGCCGGGGTGTCCCCGTCGGTGTCCCGCTGGATTTGTTTTCTTTTTTTGCTGGGTCCGGGGAGGGCTTGCAGCCTGCCAGTAAAGGCGCTGGGTGCATGAGGCAGGCAGGGGTTCGGCTTTCCTTGCGTGTCGTCCCCCCCCCCCCAGCCCCGCCAACTCCTAGCCCGGCTGTGGGCAGCCCGGCTGCAGCCCCCAGCCTCCGCCACCCGTGACAAAGGGATCTGGCTCTTGCCAGATGAGCTCCAGGCACAGGCAGGCTCCCGCCTGGTTTTCTGTAAGCAGGGGAACAGCAGCGTGGGCATGTATCACCAGAGAAAGGGACTGAAAGCCACTGCGGGAGAGGATTTGGGAAGGTGGAAGCCAGGTGGACCGCGCTGATCCTCTTTTCGATCTTTGCAGCTTCTTCCCTGGCAGAGGCTTGCCCAAGTCGCTCCTTGTTCAAAACCAATTCGCCCTGAAGCACCCCTGGGAGCTGGGAGGCGGCGTGTGGCCGTGAAATGCAGGCTCAGCTCTCCCCACCGCCCAAAAGTGCCCACCGAGTTTTATCTTTGCCCTTTAGTTTCTCTGAAATTTGTGTTAGGATCCTTTTGTGCTGCTCCGGTGAACCCGTACGGCAGGACACAAGGAGGAGGCGAGACTTAGTGTTGTTTCTTGGCTGCCGGACCAGTCCCCGGGGTGAGGGGAGTGCAGGCAGCTCCTGCCAACTTCAGAGCAGTCCCAGGGCTGCCCTAACATCACACAGGGGAGCGGCAGAGTTTGAGGCCAGCCCTGCCGGGCAGTTAGGGGTGGCACAGGGAAACCCCTTCTCTCCGTGGTCTCCCAAATCCCTGCACAGAGCATGGCTTGGCCAGGCTGGATCCGGAGTCTGTCTGCTGAGCCAGGTTTATGTAAGCACTGATTTGCAGTGTCAAGGGATGCCTAAGTATCAGCTTGCCTTTGGAAAAATGTATAAAAACATGGCATCTGGCCCAAGGCTGTACCAGTAGCCCGGTATTTGTCTTGGTCCCAGACCCTTGGAGAGATTCTGCCATCTCTCACCTGCTCTCAGCTTGGCCTCGAGTCTCTGTCGAGTACTTTCCAGGAGCAAGGACGGAGCAGGAGTGCCAAAAGGCACTGTCACTCTGTCCTTTATAGTGGTATCTAGCGTTGCTTTTCTGGCAGACCTGTGGGTGCTCCTTGCGTGGGACCATGAGCTCCCCTCCAGCTCACCGGCTCGGCAGGAGACGCTGCGCCGTAATGCAGTCCTCCCTTGGCACGCTCGGCAGCTCCTCCTGACTGGCAGGATGCTGGGCCAGGCGGGTCACCGGTCAGACCCAGGGTGTGACGGTCCTGGCTTTCCTGTTAACATCAGTATGGCGTCACTGCGCCTTCCTCAGCAAAGGTGCTGAGCCCCAGCCCCGGGAAGGCTGGGCTGCAGGTGGAGACGGCGTGGTTCAGACCACGGGCAATGCTCTTCCCTTCTTGTGCCACGGAAGGGAAGGCGACATTAGATAATGCTGCTTATTCCAAGAGCCAGGCATTGGGGAAGAGAGCTGACTTCCAGACTCCTGGAGAGACAGGGGCCTGATCCTGCACTGCTTGCTGACCCAAAGCAAGTGCGATCGGGCTTGGGATTGGTGGGACGATGGGCTGCGTTTGCCGGCAAGCTTAACATTGGCACGTTGCTGCTTTTTGTTGCAGGTGGGAAGGCAGCGGTAGCTCACTATGGCCCTGGCAGACAACACGGGCTGTGCCAAACCCAGCGAGGACTTCCCCTTCCCTGAGATCATTGAGCTCAATGTGGGTGGACAAGTCTACATCACCCGCCACCCCACCCTGGTCAGCGTGCCTGGCTCACTCCTCTGGGAGATGTTCACCCAGAAGAACGTCCGCTCCCTGGCCCGTGACAGCAAGGGACGGTTCTTCGTGGATCGGGATGGTTTCCTCTTCCGCTACATCTTGGATTACATGAGGGACCAGCAGCTGGTGCTGCCCGACCACTTCCCGGAGAGGAGCCGCCTGCAGCGAGAGGCCGAGTACTTCATGCTGCCGGAGCTTGTGAAGATGCTGGCCCCCAAGCTCAGCAAGCAGAACTCGCTGGGAGACGACCCATGCCAAAGCGACCCGGAGGAGCTCTCCCCCAACGTGGATGCCACCCGCAACCTGACCTCTGCCAGTACCACGCTCCCCAGCGCCGTGGCTGGTGGCCCCGGGGGTGCCGTCACCACCGGCACGGGTGCTGCCAGCACTGATGTCCGCAGGGCAGGTTTCATCACCATCGGCTACCGGGGCTCCTACACCCTGGGCAGGGACAGCCAGACGGATGCCAAGTTCCGCAGGGTGGCACGGATCATGGTCTGCGGCAAGACATCGTTGGCCAAGGAGGTCTTTGGGGATACCTTGAACGAGAGCAGGGACCCGGACAGGCCCCCGGAGAGGTACACCTCCAGGTACTACCTCAAATTCACCTTCCTGGAGCAAGCCTTTGATAAACTGGCCGATGCTGGCTTCCACATGGTGGCTTGCAACTCCACAGGCACCTGTGCCTTTGCTCACGACCAGACAGATGACAGGATCTGGACCTCTTACACCGAATATGTTTTCTATCGTGAGTGACACAAAAAAAACCAACCCAAACCCCACAAACCAAACACCAACTCTCCCTTTCCTCTCCTGTGCTGGCTGTTGCGTAGAAGGTAGACATCCGAATCCCGGCGTCCCCCCTTTGCCTCCTTTTGAGTTTGTTCTTGGGTTTTTTTCCTCCTCCTTCCTCCGTGTTGAACCTGTTCAGCTCTTCCTCGTAGCAGCTGCTGACCACCAACCTTCTTCCCTCTCTCCGACTTCTGCAGTAGCCGCCTGTAGCTCCCAACCCTCCCTGGATGTGTGCACTTGGACACTGTCGTGTACGTGTTTTGGGTGGGAGGGGGGGGGGAATACACCGGACTGTGCTCTGGGCTGGGATTCCTGCAGCTGGATGAGCTTGTCCGTGTTGGACGCTGAACTCGGCTCTCGTGCCCTGTACGCCGTGCAGCAGCTCCCCAGGAACACGCTGCAGACACTGTATTTGATCTGCCAAGGGGTTCGAGTGAGAAAGCGTTGGTTTAAGGACATGGAGAAAGGTGGGAAGCAGAGCGGAGGGTGGGGGGGGTGGAAAGACGAAGCCTCGCAGCACGGATATATTGCTATTAGCCCATGTAAGCAGCTTAGCGTTTAGACTGTCAGTGCTTGGGAAGGTTAGATAAAGACGCAGCCTGCGTTTGCAGTTCTGAGTCGAAGCATCGCTGCTGCTCTGGGATGCCTTGGGGGTTTTTTTTGGGGGGGGAGGGGGTGGGAAGGGGCGGACGGACAGATGCTCTGTTCATGCATATGTGGAGGGAGGTGGGGGGGGGAGCGGGAAGGCTTTACACGCTGTAGGGTGTAAAATGCTTATACATCTCTCAAACTAGTTGGAGGTCTGTTCAGAAAAAAAGTACCGTCATCTTTCCGTCGGAGTATGGTAGCGACGTGGGCTTCAGAGGGAGGGGGTTGGGTTGCTCCGGTGAGCGGCAGTCGGGCTCAGCCGCAGCCACGGCTTCACAGATTAAAGGGAATCTTTGCCCAACATGAAAATCTTTGCCATTTTGGCAATCTCTTGCGAAGGTCTCTCCAATCACAGCTCTCCATGGCCTGCTTTTGGGCCTGGGGCTGGCTGCTGCTGCTTTACCGTGCCTGGGCAATGTGTAATAAAGGAAGAAAACCGACTCGCCTCCATCTTCGTGTGCCAAAGTGCAAAGGCGGTAGTGCTGGGTGGGTGCCATGTGCGCCCAGAGGTGTTGCTCGAGCAGGACAACAGCGCTGGCACATGGGCAAGGAGCAGTGTGCTTTAGTATTTGCATTCAAATAAAAGGGAGAAGGAAGGAAGGCAAACTTACTGGAGCCCTCTTGCCCGGCTCTGACACCCCCCCCCCCCCCTCCTCTTTGAACCCTCGCTCCCATCCCAGCTGGGCCGAACTGCAATGCAGTGCATCCCTGCAGGGATGCTGATACAAGCGGTTGGGTCCAGGATTACCTGCCTGTCTGCAGACCAGCCCTGGATGATGCATTCATCCCCATCACTGAAGCAGGGCCTTGCAAGCTCTGGCACAAGGGGCCAACCTGCAGATCTGGGTGCCAACGCCTGCAGGAGCGGTCGCAGGTGGCCCCCGCTACCCTGACGTCCCCAACTGCTGCCTGCGCCTGCCTGCTCCCTCTCTGTTGCTCTGCCGGGTCTCGGCTCCCTTCCACCCACTATCCATCCCTGGTCCTCCACCTCTGGCTGCTTCTCGAGCAGCCCCTGTGAAGCTCTTGGTGCAAGGAGCTAAAGGATCACCTCGCCGGCTGGGTGCCGGCCAAGGGGGCATTTCTGTTTGGGGTTCACTTGGGAGGAAGGGTTGCAAGTGGTTTCCGAAGAGGTGGGAGGGCTGCAGTCTTCTGGCACGCAGGGCGAGCAAAAATTTTGCAGTGAGGCAGCCCCTCCTGAAGAAGGGGAAGGCGAAAATGGTATTTTTATAAGGGCCCGTTCCTCATTGCAACAGCATTTTGAAGAGGAAATGACAACCAGCTTCAAAAAAAAGAAAAAAAAAAAAGGAACTTGAGCTCTGTGTGGAGAGAGAGAGGCTGAAGGACAGAATTAAAACCTTTTAAATAGACAAGGAGGGGACATGCGCTCCATATTTGCTTGTTTGTTTTAGTTTTTTTTTTAACTAAAGATTTTTCTCATCATTATTAATTAGGACTGATTGGAAAAAGAAATTGCTGCCTTGTGAGAAATGCTGGTGTTTTGGTGTTTGCTTTTCCCCTCTGGAACTGGACTGAAAAATTGATCTCGCAGGACGAAGCGTTTTTCCTGAGGGAAAAACCATAACGGCAAAGTCAACATTTAGGTGGTTTTGATCTGTCAGGTTATGTGATCTGGGCTGTTAAACCTAATACCCCGAGTGAAATACGATCGGAGCAGAAGCATTTACTTTTGAATCATTTTAGAGTCTGACGGTTTTCATGAAAACCAATACTTCGTGAAAAAATACTTTCGTTGAGATCTATCTCAAAAATACAACGAATTTGGGTTTGTTTCTTGTCTTTGCGTGTATCTAGTAATGGAAAAAGTGTCCTTTTGCTGCTGCCCAGGGCTGGGAGGAGAACCTGGTTAATTTGATCCTTAGGAGAGACCATCTGCAGAGAAATGGTGGCATGGAAAAACATATATTTGGGGTCCTCACCCTCTGAACAGTCATGGCAAGTCACTCGAGCTGGGCAAAAAGAAAAGCGGGGGATGGCTGAAGTGAGTTGGGAAGCTTTCTGTCTCCAGGGCTTCAAGGAGACAGCGCAGAAAGCACTTTCCTGATGTCACCTGTTTTGCTGGCTTTTCCTGGGAATGTGCCTGTGTTTCTGTGTGTTTCCAGATCTCGAGCTGCCTGCTGAACCACGGTGGCCTGTCTCTGGGTTGGGCTTGTTCAAAGCACCTAGACCTACTTAGCTGTCCTTGAGCTTGTGATCTCCCCTCAGCATCTCCCACCATCCAGGATGCCCATAGGGACTCAAGGGGAAAAATCAAGTCTTGTTCAGTTTCCTTCCCTCCTGGATGTTGGCCTCGGAGGTGATTTTTTTTCTTCCCGAGAAGCTGCTGTGACCCTGCTCTTCAGGCACTGATTTCTCCCAGTGCACAACCGCATTAAGTCGATGCCCCGCAGCTAGCACTGAAGCATAGCACCAGATCCTGTTTGAGGTGCTGGTGGCAGCAGGCTGCTCCTATCTAGGAGCTATTAAGCAAAGATCCTCCACCTACATTGCAGGTCCAGGGCTTTGGAGGGGTTCTGGCTGCCCTGCAGCTCGGCCATGGGTGACTTTGCTCCAGCGTAGGAGGGCTGGCACCTCCGAGGAAGGGCCCGTGGACTGTGGGTGGGCAGGCAGACTGCAGTGCACACCTGCAGTAAGAATGGGTTGCATGTGTGTTGGGGGATTAGTCACGTTGCCTGTAAAAGCCCAGGGCCAGGAGGGATCCCCGTGATTATTTTAATCTGACCCGCACTGAGCAGTCATCGGCTTTTCTGAAGGGAGTTGTGCTGTGAATGAGAGGTGGGGACTGTAAGCTAGAGCTGGTCCGTCCCCAGATGCCAGAGCACCTACCACCTTGGCCTTGAGGATGGTTTTTAGGATAGCATAAGAAGCCCACAGCCTCCCAAGGGGGTCTCCGTGTGGCATCAGGTCCCTCGTGGAAGAGCGTGGACCACGGTGGGGGAGAGTGTCCTTTGGGAAGGCTCAGCAAAGCTTTGTCTCACTGCAAAGCTCAGCAGCTGCTGAGCTCACCAGAAACCGAGGAATGTTTTCATAAAGGCCTCTAAGCTTTCAAAGCTTGTTTTGCCTCTGAGGGGTAATGTAACTCACCCTTTCATTTAGAGATCCCCAGAAAATCATCCATCCCAAAATAATATCCCTCGTTCAAATGAGGCAGAACATGAACTCGGGCTGGGTCTGCGTTCCCAGGCAAGCACCCTGCCCGCAAATTGGTGGTTACTCGCTCGGCGTCTCATTCTGCACAAAAAACTGCAGGAACTGAGCTTTCCCCCTAAGGAAAAGCCACATCCCATCTGTCTCCATCAGACACTTCTGCCACCCCGAGGGAACATCTGAAAACACTTTCTCTCCTAGGTCTGTCTTCAGCCCCTCTCTAAGGGGACCCCCTTTGGTGGCAGAAAAGTCCTGCCCTGCCCAGAAGGTGAGCTCTCCCCAGCCAGCCAGCAGCCAGGAGGCAATGGAGATGGAGCAGATCGATACTGGGGGACTGGGAAGAGGACAAGCAGGGTCCTGTGGGGTCCAGAAGATTAGAGAGGCTAGAGGGGAGACACAGAGCACCCTGTCCCCAGCCTAGAAATCCCATCCTGCCATGGGATGCCCGGGCTGCTCAGCGCACCGCAAAGATCGAGACTGACTTGATTGCAGTGTTGAAATAGCGAAGGACTTACTGATCAAGAAGCACAGGAAGAGTAGAAGCAGCAGTAGCTGGAAGCTGGAACCAACCTCTTCTAATTTGAAAAATAAACCCCAAAAACCTGCCTTTAACAGCATGGGTACTTATCACTGAGAAAAACTATCGGAGAGATGGGGGTTCTCCCATTCTTGGTGCAGAAACTGCAGCCTGGATGCTTTTCTGTAGGAAGGGGTTTAACAAAACCAGCTTTTAGGCTCAGTTTAGCAGCCGACACCAGTTGGCTGCAACGTGCAAGAGGTGAGACAATATGCAGAGCGTTGCTCTGCTCTGGCCAGCCGTGGAGAGACCTCTGGGCCTCCTTCCTGGGGCTGCGGGAGAAGCAGGAGAGGAAATGCAGCTGAGCAGTCAATGTTTGCGTTTGCTGGAAGTCCTGAGAGCCAGAAGATGCTTTGGGTTGGGTAAGCTGTTCCGGCTGCTGGCAGAGAGCTGCAGGAGCACTTTGCCAAATGAAGCTTGTTCAACCTGTGCTGACAGCTCGTTCTGAGCTAAAGCAGGTTAGACTTTGTGACTTTGTGACGTGCAGATGGTTTTCTTAAAAGGCTCTTGCAGTTAAAAAAAGTTTTGCTTAGTTCTAGGTGGCGGATGGCTGGGAATTATCACCCCCCCCTCCTCTGGGAGAGCTGTACAGTATCTGACTGAAATATGTTCTTGCAAATGGACTAAACCAGATTTCATCTAAATCATGTTTGAGTCCACAGCACAACCCCTGCATCCCAGATGTCTGTTCCTTCTCCCTCCTTACGCTTCTCCAGGCTAGATACACTGTGATGCAGAGTCCACTTTGCCAACAGCATCCTTAAAGTGACCCTAAAGGGCACATTAGCCCCCAACACCCCAGGGCAGCAGGACAAATCTGCCATCAGAAACAAATTTTCTTCCTGTTCACAGACTACTCTAGAGCACAGAAAACTTAACTCAGCCGCGCGGTTTCCCAGACTCAGCCCCGAAATTGGATGATGTGGTTCAGCAGGAGGCAGAGGAGCATGCAGCAATTACAGAGGATAAACACAGCTCTTTACTGCGTACTGTCAAGTGCCATCCTCTCTTGCAATTCTAATCAGGGACACAAAAAGCCTCTCCTGCCAGCAGCGTGAAGAAGAGCATTTGTATGGCAAGCACAAATCACCTGGCTGGCGTTACCGGAGGAGCTGTACAAGCCCAGCCTTCCTGGATTAATTTAGGAGCTCTGGCAAAGGCTGATCGGGGCTAGCAGGCAGGGATGATCTGATGTTCCTCATCGTTGGAGCGAGTGAGATGGAGCCTGGCCTTGTCATGGTCCTCTCCCATCATCGTTTAGAGGACCTCTGTGGGGAGGCAGGGAAGAGGAGCACGTTGCATCTTCTTTCTCTAGGCCTGAGGTCCTTGGCATGTTCTGCCCAGTTGATGCCACAGCTAAGTCCAGGCCACCTACGCCTGATGGGAGGAACCATATCAAAGCCACCACAGCAGCTCAGCTCAATCCTCTGCCAAGGGCCTTTTGGAAAGCTTGATGGTGGACACCTTGGTGCCCACCCCAGGGACCATGGCTGGGAAGAACAGCCCCCTCCCACCACAAGCACGCAGAAGGGTGCTGTAGATTTTGGGGCCGTTTCACAAGCGGAAGCCAAGTTTCGGATGCGACTTGGGGTGCACAGCCTCCGTTTCCCAGCCTTCAGTGAGCCCAGTTTGCAGACTGCTCAGCCCTTTCTGAAAGCGCAGGTCCCTTCAACGTTGCGGAAGCTGCCCCCAATGCCTAGATGGTTTTAGCTCAATTTCTTAAGGAGAAAGGTTTGTGTAACTTCACACAGCGTGTTCCTTCCCTTTTCTTAAAGGACCTGAATCTGTGGGCCAGTTTCACTCCAACCTGGCAGTGTTTCAACTATTAGGAGCCTGCCGGTCGCGTGAAAATGGGTTTTGGGGGATAGCAGATCTCCTCAAATCCCCCTCCCCCTGCCCAGAGCATGAGCTCAGCCCTTAAGCAGCAAAACCACACAAGAAAACAGACTTTGTGGGCTCCCTGCCCTCTGCAAGCTCCACAGGCAAGCAGCCTGCTGAGCCCGTGCAGGAGCTGGCGAGCCCTGGAGTGCACCGGCGTCAGGTTCGTGTTTAATTTACAGGTCCCCTGTGGAGGCAGATCGAGGTACTGAGCCGAGCTGGAAGGTCAAGGATGCTCAGATGCTGAAGGCTTATGCTTTGAGCCTGTAGAGCATTCATTGCACCTCTGCCTTGGGTGGCAGCTTGCCTGTACCAGCTCTTCCTTCATCCCAGCATAGTTTGACCGAGACGTGTGGTCAAATAGCCCCCAAAATTAGAAGGTTAAGGGCAATCCCTAGAGCTTGGCAAGGCATCTGAGCCAGGCAGCAGTCTGGCAGACGTGAACACACGGTGGTGTTAACGGCGGATAACCAGCCAGAGACCTGCAAAAGAGCTGCTTTGTCCACAAAACTCTGCAGCAAGTCTCTGCCTTTCACCTGGATCTGGAGGGAGGCAGTGGTACCTTTGACAGAAGGAAAAGTCCCGAATGGAGAAGCAGCAGGAGAATTACTGGGACAAACAAGTGGGTTTCTAAAAACAAGAACTTTTTCTTTATTTAAGGAAAGGGCACATAAAATCCAGACTAAAGCTCAATGGGAGGGCATGGGAGCCTTGCGAGCAACCTTGGGGATTTCTGCGCATCCCATTGCTGCAGGGCCATCCCAAAGAGTCAGCTCTGGGGCACGCAGCCGCAGAGTCACCATGCAGCCCGGCCGCAAGGGCCACCGGAGCCTGGGAGCCGGGATCCAGCCGGGGCTTTGGAGGGGCCCTCGTGCTCCATGCTCCGCAGAGGAGGCTGTAAAACCTCGGTGCTCCTAGCAGAGCGGGACACGAAGGAGGGATGGGCAGGAACAGTCCTGGGAGCTCCCAGCGGAGGACGAGGGAACATTGCCATATAAAGAAGCAATAAAAACAACCGGCTTGAGGCTTTGCTATTCCCCCTCCGCGCTCCCCAGCATCAGCTCCTGGCTACAGCCCATGGCCTAGAGCAGGACCGCGGGGGGCTCAGCGTGGCTGGGGTATGGCTGATGTCCTTCCTCTGCAGGGGCTGGTGGACATCTCTGCCACACCACTCTCTCATCCCCAGCATTTTAAAATTTCTCCATCCCCACTCAAAACCAGGGCTGGGCACGTGTCAAGGAGCAGTTTTGGGTGCTGCAGGGCTGCTTATACCCTTTAGGGGCAGGAGGAACATCCTTGTCCCCGGGGAGAGATGCCTGCCAGTGCTAGCAGGGGCTACCACCGCCCTCTGCTTACTGGCTCCCATGAATGAACACTGAGGGTAGGGGAACCACCGCCTCTCCAAAAAGTCCCTTGCAGCTAGCTTTTCCCCCCACCCGCACAGCCTGCACCCTCGTTTCTCCTGCTCCCAGGGCCCCTGGAGAGGGGTGGCTGCCCCTCCAAAGCTCTCCCTGAGGGGCAGGGACAAGGCAGAGGTGGCATAGCCAGCATCCTCTTTCCCTGCCAGTGTCCCAAAAGACAAGAGACTCCCTAAACAGGAGACAGTGCCCAGGGGTGCAGCTCAGCCTCCTCGGGTGGGGAGGCTGCTATCTAGCATCTGCAAAGACAACGCCGCTGCTGTGCCCCAGCTTGGGACTCCTCTGCACTGGTACAAGTGCGTGATCCCATCCCACCGACCCCAAAAAACATGCACAGATACAACAGGGCGTACGTGTCGTGGTCACAAGCCCTTGTGCTGCCCACCCTTGATGCCACGATCGTGGACCTCCGCTAGCCGCTGCGGGGCTGCCTCAGCCCTCCTGGCTTTGCTGGAAGCGGCAATTTCACTAGGCGTTCAGCTGTTGGGTTTGTTTGGTTTTTAGTTCGGGGCCCTTTTCCGTCACAAGGGAGGGCTCAGAACCAAAAACCAAACAAAGGCATAAATGTTTAAGGCTCAAAGACAAAAAAAATAAATAAAGGAAACCGTAAAAAAAAAAAATCTCAAGTTTTCCTTAACCCAGTCTTGTGCTTCAGGGCTGGCCAGACACTGTTTATCAGTACCAGATTAGCAGATACTTGTAGCCAGAGAAGCTGATGGCTTTCATGGCCCAGAGACAAGGTCTAGCGAACCCAAAGCAGGACTTCTGCCAGCTCTTCACTGATCCGCGGGGCGTATTGCAGAGGAAAAAGCAACAGGAGCGAGGGAAAAGAGCAAGGATCCTCTTTGCATGTCCCTGCGCAGCCAGGTGGGTCTGCGCTTTGCTGGATACACCAGGCTCTGCTTCTCCTGTGGTTTAGGGACCCCGCTGAGGTGGCAATGGTTCCCTTCCAGTGCCGGGAGCTGCAGCATGGTGAGTGCTGGGGTCTCATCCTGACGTGGAACAGGGATGCTGCAGGGGTGGGCACGCACCCCGGGTTCAGCCCTACCCTGCACTGCTGCAGTCTCGCCCAGCTCACCCTGCCTCAGTTTCCTCAACCTACAGCGTAAGGCAAACCAGTCCTTTTTGGTCCTTACGGGGAGGCTCTGCAGAGCCAAGCTCTCCTGGGGGCGATGAAACGGATACCCCAGCACTTCCCTCACCTCTGAGCCGTCACGGAACGCCTGGGCCAGTGCAACGCAGGGCACAGCCTGTCCACATCTGCTCTCCACTTAGGAACCTGAAGCTAGCAAGCATGGAGAGGGCACTTCGCCCTTGTAAGCCAACGTGTTTTAAAATAGCTTCCAGTCCCCGCAGTATAAATAAGAAACCCACTGAGTTACATTGTTTTGCCCCAACTGGGGATCGCTTCCTCAGAGCTGAGGCTTTCAACCAAAAAAAAAAAGGATAATGCTCTAATCCTTCCCCTCTACAGCAGAACAACGGATTACAGCTCATTTAGTGAAGTCCCACTCGCCATGCAATTACGCCCTGCGTATATCTATTATTCCCATTACGCCTGAGTCTTCTGGTTAATATACTATTTTAATCAACTCAAAGGATTAAATGCCATTAAGGACCCAGGAGGACGGTCTTTTCCAGCTGCAAGCGGATGGTGCAGGGATGCTGAGGACAGGCACATGCGTGCAGCCGTATCCTCTCGGGGCTGGGCTGGTTTGAGGGAGGAGGAATGGCGGTAACGGGGTGGCAGGGGACAAGGCTTTCCCCTCTATTGCTGGTAAAAGCAACAGTTTAGGAGGTGGGGTCCATTGTTAACCGGGAAAAAAGTAAGAGACAAGTAAACAGGAAACTATTTTGCAACCCGGACGTCACCAAAGCTTCCCCCTGCTCGGCTCAGCTCCGCAGCTCTCTGTCCCAAAGTCTCCCCAGGGATGGGATGTCTCCGCTGGCTCCCGGGGTGCCTGGGGTCACACGGGATCTGTTTTGCATGTGCTGTTCATGCGGACGTTGCGGCAGCAAGTCTGGCACCCTAAAAAGCAGGGCCATACCTCAGCCGGCCGCACGCTGCGGAGAGGGAGCCAGCTTGCTCCCTGATATTTCACAGCAGGCTTTGCATGGGAAGGGGAGCTGCCCAGGGCTTCCCCTGCAATCCAAGAGCTCCTGCATTTACCAGTGATTTTGGAGCAGGCAGGCAGACAGAGCCGCCCTGACATTTGTAACTTTTTTTTTCTGTAGAACTTGCATTTTTTAAATTCACATACAGCGCAGCTTGGTTTCCAGCTTCTCATCTGTGTAAGTGCAAACGTCTCGTTTGACTTCAGTCGCTTTAATGGAGCAACTCCAAACCTGAAGAAACCGAGGGTTCAGCCGATGTTTCCCCACGGGCGTTCCCAAAATATTATTGTTCTTTGCGGGCCTGGAGAGGCTTTAACACAAAACCCCAGAGGAACAAAAAAAATCAACAAGACGCCCCACGCTGCAGCCTTTTAACTATCATTTTGCTCCAGGGGAACTGAAGTCCCCAGGTCCTAGTTTGGAAGGATTCCCAGTCTTCTAGAAGTCACACTAGTAAAACAGGCCAAGAAAGTACTTCTCAGCACGCTGGAAAGCTGAGCACGTACCAAGCACATCGAGGTTATGATAGGGGCTTGGTGCCTTATGCCAAATATCTCCGTGCTCATGTCCCTCCCTCCCCACCCCTCAATTTAGTGTTGTTGCTAACCCCACCTTCCAGCAAACCGCACTTTTGCAGACCATGGAAAGCAAAGATGTTGCCTTGTGGGGGATATGTTTGTCTTTGCTAGGAGTGGTGAGGTCTTGGCACCGGGGACCTTCACCGTAGGCAGTTCTCCTCCCTCGCCCCTCTGCAGGAGCTGAGATCATCCGTCAGTGTCATGTAAAGGAAGGACAAACCGCCCCGTCTCCCGTCAAGCAGAGGGTTGGCAGGAGTCGGGAAACTTTCCCTTGTCCTTAGGTTTACTGGCAGACGCCCCGGTGGTGCTGGTTCCTCCTGGGGGAGCCCCATTTTCTAGCTGGGCATCCCCTCCTCCCCGCACAGGGGTCTGCCACTACCCGTTAGGGCTGACCTTCACCTCCCCTGCTCTTCCCAGCCGTGATCCCCCCCCAGTCACTGAATCCTGCAGCAGCATCTTCTTCTGCTTTGAAGCTGCTTCAGAAGTTCCAAGCAGGCTCCTGTGGCGCATGGGCACACTCAGTCTCTAACCAACATCTGCTGTCCTCTTTCACAGGTTAATCAGTCAGTACTGGGGTCCAGAAATCCCAGCCCTGGCCCTCTGTAACGCTGGGTCTTGCTGGAAGCAAGGCTATAAGGAGGCTTCAGGTGACTTAAGGAAACAGGCAGAGCCTGCAGGAGATGCAGGAACACTGGAAATCTCCATGAACTAAAAAGCTTTGATCTATTTGCCATCAGCTCTAGCTAGGATTGCCTCTTCCCTTCCCTTCCCTTCCTTCCCTTCCCTTCCCTTCCCTTCCCTTCCCTTCCCTTCCCTTCCCTTCCCTTCCCTTCCCTCCCCTTCCTCTTCCTCTTCCCCTTCCCCTTCCCCTTCCCCTTCCCATCTTCAAACCTACCCACTTTTTTATTCCATAAACTTTGGGTTTCTTTGTGTAGTTAATCATTAAAAATCCACTAAAAATTCCACCGAAAGCAATTATTTCCCCCCAAATTATCTGTTGATAAAAAAGGCAGGAGGGAGCGTAACAACATGAAGAAAGGAGGATTTTTTTGTACAAGTCACCAAGAAGGGGCCACAGGTTTCCTAGAGGAGAGATGCACACAGCTCCCCAGCCCACCCAGGGCACAGGAGGCTTCCCCAGGCGCTGACGGCCAAAATTACGGACATGCCCCGGCTAGCAGTGGTCACTGCGACCTTCTGCGCAGATGTACATCCCACCAACATTCAGATCAGCAGCTCTGTGTACTCGCAGATAATTAGCACGATCTTGGATGAAAAACTTGGAGGGGGCCAAGAACAGCTGTGGCGTAACACACGTGCTCAGGCCGAGCTTTTGTCCTGTGATGCCAAAGCACGGAGCACGTCCTTGGAAGTCGGCAGCTGGCCTGGAGAGGTGGGAAAGCAGCAGGAGACAGTGTCCCCCAGGGGCTTGGTCACTCCCTTCTCCACACATCAACGCTCCAGCAGGAAGGAGACTATCGATGCAAGGCCAGCATCAGTAGGGAGGCTGGTTACAGCTGAGGTAGCAGCTTCAAAACGGACCCGTTGCCAAAAGTGATTATTTACTTGCCTGAAGCTGGCAGGTCATGTAATCCAGTAGACTGATCTGCTCTAACTTCACCATCTTCAATTTGGATGTCAAAGTCTGGTTGTCCCCAGTACCTTTGATAGTCCAGCAAGAGAAGCGAGCAGTGCTGGCGGGTCAGATGCCTGTCTGGACACGACACCTAGACATCTAACACGGGGGGATTCGCAGGCATTAGAGATGAAGATGTCTCTCCACGGACTCCAACAGGAGCCCCCAGAGACACCTAAGCTCCTTCTTTTCCTAAGGGACTTCTCTTTGTCAGTGTGCCTTTAATGTAGACTGGGGGAGGTAGATCAGCCACGAGCACGTCACACATTGGCCACAAAGAGACTGAAGGGATCTCAGGATGGGTGACAGACCATTGACGAACCTTCCCCTGACCCAGGAGTGACCTACCAACCTGGGAGGACGGTCAGGCTTGGAGTCAGGGTCCCCTTTGAGATGCCATACCAAGACCTTCTGTGGGGTTGGGGAAGCTCTTTGGGGTCTATCTCAGGTTCCCCACTTGTGGTCAGCAATGACGACACCTCCCCAGCGAGCACCAGGTTACCCAGAAAGGCTGCGGCTCTCACGTAACGCCGTACGAAGCCGTTATCATTAGCCCTGTGCCAGGGAAGACCCAACAGAAAAGTGACCCGGTGTTGAAAGAGGGCCATTAAGCAAACACACGCTCCAGGCACCAAACCAAGAGAGCGAAGCTCTCTCGTGGGAGGCCTGATTACACACGATAAAATAATGGTGTGATGGAGCGACCTGTGTGCAAGGTTTCCTGGGTAGTAATAATAATAGATGGTCCTAATTCGAGTTAATGACCCGATGGATGCCTTTGTCAGCCGCTGAACAAGACAAGGCAGCGAGCAGAGCCCTGATGCTTCATGCATACGGTTGCTGAATGACTCTGTCAAACAGTGAGGTCTCCTCATCCTGCCTTAATACCTGGAGCAGGCAATTATTTATTTTTAAAGCTGTTTCTCACAAGGCTGAGCCATTAGCAATTACTCACTGTACATTTCTAGAGAGTCCATGTTTGACTTTCCTCCCTTTTTGGCAGCCCGGGCTGGCACCCACCGGTTGTACCCTCAGGTCTGTGGCTGATGGGGCAAGTCCCGTCACAGCCACTGAGGATATCTTTTTCAAAGGGAATTTGTCAAAAATAGGTGAACACCAGGACCCTGGGCTGCAGCTGGGGAGGGACTGCAGGGGGAAGGGTTGATGCTGGCCAAGACTGAGGCTTGGAGCAAGGGGAAGCCAAGCAAAGGACGAAGCACAGCCTCAGGCAGGCTTCTTGCCTTGAATCAGCTCCTGGGGCTCTGTGGAGCTTCCGAAAACAGCCCAGCTCCATCACCGTGAAGGTGCCCGCCGTGATGGAGGGTCCCATCCTCCACAGAGCATCCCCTCACCGCAGACAGCCAAAATCCACAGCCTCCTGCTGTACTGGCCCCCCACCAGTAATCCCCAGCCTTAATTACCAGCACAGACCAGCTTTTGTGGGGCGGGGGGGTGTCAGCGCAGGGAGGAGAGAATTCCATTCATTTGCAATTGTGTTTGCGCTCCATGTCTGGAATAACTCGGCACCACCTGCAAAACAGCCTCTTTTCCACTCCCCCTGTGCGTAATTTTTCCAGAGCCCGAAGCCATCCCCGCGGGGGGGAGGACGTGGCCTGGAGCCCAGCCCAGCACTGCATCTGCACAAACAGGACTCGGGGACGTATCCGTTTGTCGGGGGGTTTGAAGGGGCTCAGCCGTTCACTAAAATAACATCCCTACCCTGTGTTTTAACCTTTTGGAAAACACAGCCCCAGCCCTTTCCAGCCAGCAAGGAAGAAATTGCAGGCTTGGGTCTTTTTCTGTGGCTCAGGGGAGTTTATTTTCTCTCGGGCTGCGTTTTCCAGGACGGCATTTCCTGAGAAAGCCGCTCGTCTGGGAGCTTTCAGCATTAGCTCAGCCCTCGGTAATCTGGAGACCCCGGGTCAGCGGGTGAGCCGCTTGTGAAATGAGTTAGTGGGGCCCGTCCCCACTGCGGAGGATGCAGGGACCTTGCATCTAACTGAATCTGAGCCGTGCTGGCGGGGGAGCAAACCTTGAAAACACAAGGGGGACAAAGGAAAAAACAAAAAATAATCCAGAATCAATGATTTGAGATTTAAGACTGGACCTACAGCTCTTATCTCTGTATGGCTGGGGTTGGCACTAATGCTTTTGAGCTGAGGTCTGGGCGGGCAGGTCTGAGTCCACCTGACATAGCCCCGTGCAGCATCCAGGAGCTGGATCCTCGATGGGCTCCGGTCAGCTATGCTGGCTGCCACGAGGATTTGGGTATCGGCGTTCAGATCTGGTTTGTAAACACAAGTATCTGCGATTCGTGTGTCCTCATGGATTTCTTAAGTTCTTTTTGTTGTGAGGAGAGCAGAAGCACCCTGGGTTTTCTCCGTGCGCATCACCAACCCTGGTACTCGCATGGGAAGGTCAGTTCCCATGGCCCTTGGAGACTTGGGGCTGCCAGTACCCTATGGGGTGAGTGTCAGGCACCCAAAGGGAAGTGGGAAGCAGCTTCCTTACCCATGGCAGCCCAAACCCCTGCACACCTCAAGGTCAGACCTCTCCTGACCTGGAGCCTCTCAGAAGCCCTTTTTCTCTTGGGGAAGATGCTTTCCTGTTCTCCCTCCATGGGCAGGGTGGGCAGAGGGCCACCTCACCATCCTGTCCCTCTGCCGCGTGCGACGTGCCCCATGTCCCCTCACACGTCCAAGGGCTTGGGCAGCGGGACGGGGGGAAAGCAGAGAGGCATGGCCACATTGCAAGCAGGAACAGAAGCAGATGGTCTCCCCCAGACAGCCCATCCCACCCGGAGCAGGGTCTTGCTTCCCCGTGTCACCAGCACATGAGCTTCCTCTCCTGCCCTTCGGGAGCCCACAGTGCTCGCCTCACTTAAGAAACAAGCTTGCAGAGCCATAGCATTGCCCGTTCCTTCCTGCCCATCAACAACAGGAGGACAGGATGGGATGGGATGGGATGGGATGGGATGGGGTGGGGTGGGGTGGGATGGGATGGCTGCTCCAGACCTGCCGTCCTCCCAAGGTGTTTCTCATCGCGTGGCGTGCACAGTTCATGACACCCGGGCAACCTGCCAGCCTGCTGCCAGCCAAACTGAGTTACCCGAGAGGCAAAGCAGAGCTAAATTTATACATTAAACACAAAATCGTGCAGAGAGGGGGCCGGCTCCCCAGGGTGATCTGGCAGGAGTCGCCGCCACCCCCTCCCCGTCACTGCCCCTGCAGCCTGGAGCCATCCTGAACCGCACATACAAATTAAAAACCGTTGGTTTGGAGCTGTGCAGATGCCCACAAAACCATTTGGCAGAGATATTTTAGAACTTGCGGCCACTAGCTAAGTGCATGACATGCTGTCCGGTTTAGGCAGTTAGTAAAAATAGAGCCAGTGGCTCTTTGTCCAGCCACCCCAAGCTGCAGCGGATACAGGAGATTGTCGACGTACAGCTCCTGCAAAATAAAGGTGTTTGTTAATACCCCCTCACTCCCTGTTCACCAGAGAGCTGTTGGACTCTGATTTAACTCAGGTAAGAGCTACACGCTGCAAGAGCATCCTCAGCGTCTCCCTGGCACTGGGTGTGATTTTTTCTTCCCGGAAGCCCGGTGGCTGTGCCAGGATGCTACCACAAGCCATGGCCAGAGCTGGAGCAGGCTGTGCTCTCTCTGAGTCCAGGATACGGTTTTTGCCTTGTTCCTGTGCTGCTCCATACTCCTCCTCACCACAGTTATCAGCCTCCCAAGCGTGCCAGCTGAAAACTCATCGTTTTCAGCCCCACAGGTGGCATTTCAGCCAAGGCATCCCAGCATCGAGCTGAGAACCTACTGAGCTCGGGAGCACGCACAGCAAACAGCTGGATAAAAACCCAAACTGCTAACACGAGCCCATGAGCCCAAGAGCGTGACCCCAGCTGTGCAGCCTTATTCACACAAATATTCCCTGACCGCTCACTTTTCACCACTTCTCCCCAGCAGTCTCGCTGCTGTTTTGCGGTTTCCTGCCCAAAATAGCCCCTGCTATAGCTAAACGGGCTGGGCAGGCAGCAAGCAGTTCCTGCAGCGGGGCAGGAACAACACACTGATCTTCTCCTAAGCAAGATTTTGCAGCGGCACGCTGAGAAATGTTGCTTAGATGAATTCAGCAGAAAGCAAATGCACAGCCAGCTCTTAAATTGCTCTCGGAGCGGTTATCATCAGTTCACTATTGGAGCAGGAAAACACAGTAAGCGGGCGCTGCAGGAGTCTCTCTGCAGAGCGGCTGTAGTCGATATTTTCATTAACGACTCTGCTGATGGAAGAGACAGCACCCGTGTAAAACACACGAGTGGCTCTGAGCTGGGAGGGCTTGCCAGAGCTTAAGGGCGCAAGTTCAAAAGGGTGGAGGCCTTTGCAAAAAGATGTGTCAGATAGCGACGTGTTTGCAGGAGCCTGAGCCGTGGGAGATGTGGGGTCTGTTGTTCTTCTCAGGCTGATGCAGGGGCTGGAACACCCTGCCCGCTTTGGGACGACGAGTTAAGAAAGATGTTGATGAACTGGAGGAAGTCCAGAGGAGAAGCATGAATAATAAGATGAGGTTCAGTAACCATAGCTTATTAGGAAATGTTAAAGAAGCAGGGTTTGTTTAGTCTGGAAAGTAGAAGACATGAAAACAGTCCATCATCAGGCAAACTTTAATCATAAAATGGGTGGTAATCAATTGCACTGTAAGGTCATTGGAGAAAGGATGAGAATAAAAACACTTAATTCACTGTAGCGAAGGTTTGGGTTAGACATTACTAAAAGCTTTCTATCAGCTACAGTAGCAGCACGCAGCACCAGTGAGGCAGGTCTCTGGGGGAGGACTGGTATCTCCTTCCTGGAAGATTTAAGGTTAGACAAACATCCATCAGAGATGATCCCCTAGGATCCTGCATCTATGAGCTGAGAAAGGGAGGATTAATACATCCATCCACTCCCATTGCCTGGGCAGACCCCTGAAATTATTGACTATAAAACTAGGGGCAAGATCCTTGTGTCCCAAGGCAAGACGCATCACCGATATTTTAACAAGGGATGCCACTGAATCCAGCTGCAGCCTGGAATAAATATCCTGCCGTGCATAAGTCCTGACAGAGGAGAAGCAATAGGTCCAGCAGTTTAAATGCAAAAGCTTTCTCACCAGACCCGGCACTGATGGGTGTACACAGGGGTGTTCTTTGCCTGCATCTGCCACCCTGCTGGGTTAGACCACCCTGGAGCCCTGCGAGTGTGACCGAGGAGAGGATGCTGCTCTCTCATTTCCGTCTCAGCCTTATCTCTGATCTTGCTGTTTTATATTACCTTCTCTTCCTCTTCTCTGCCAGTGCCTACCTGCACACACCCCTGCTGCTGCTGCTGCTGCTGCTGCCTAGGAGGTCCTCTCATCAGCCCACACCTCCACCCGCAGCCCTATCTGAACTGGCATCTCTTGGCTTCCTGCAGGAAATGAGCTGGGGGGGGGGGGCACATGCACAGCACCTAAATTTAAACACCTTGCCGTATAATAAACAGAGGGCAGAGGACTCCGGCAGGCAACTGAAAGCACCCAAGTGAGGCTCTTGGTGCCTGTGGGTGAACTCATGCAACTCAGGAGCTTGTGGGGTTACCTCTGCTCATGAGCTCTTCAGGGGGTCCCAGATTGTCCTGGCTTTCCAGCTCCCAAGACCCTCAGCCTGGTCTGCAAGCACCGAACTGTGTGTGACAGCGGTGGTGTCCCCTCCGCTTAGCATCTTCTGCAACCCCCCCACCACTCAGCCACCAGGCAGCCACAGCCTTTCCCGCCCGTGGGGTGCGGTGGGAAAGAGAAGAGCAGTGAAGGAGGAGTCCCGCTTCTGAGCCAGGCGCTTTCTCCTTCATGTCTTCACAAAATACTGTTGGTTTTCTCCGCCTAGACCCTTATTTCTAAGGAGAAGCTGTGGCTCACCATAGGGCCACCCAAAACAGACCATCTGAAGGTACTCCTCTACAGCCAGCAGTATCTTTTTGCCCTTCACCTGCCACAACAAGACTGAAATCAGCCTTGATGTGAATTTTAACAGGGAAGAGAGAGTGACAGGCTTGTCTTCCTCCCTTGTCTTTCCTCCTGGCGATCTCATATGTGTTTACCAGGCTGGCTTTTACCTGCATGCAGGGCAGGGCCTGTCCTCACCTACCTGTGTAGCTGGCAAGGAGATGTCATCCAGCAAAGCTGTGGTTTATGTTTCATGTTGTCCTGGTTTCAGCTGGGATAGAGTTAATTTTCTTCACAGTAGCCGGTACAGTGCTGTGTTTTGGATTTAGTGTGAGAATGATGTTGATAACACTCCGATGTTTTAGTTGTTGCTAAGTAGCGCTTCTCTTAAGCCAAGGACTTTTCAGTTTCCCATGCTCTGCCAGCAAGCAGGTCTGCAAGAAGCTGGGAGGGAGCACGGCCAGGAGAGCTGACCCGAACTAGCCAAAGGGATATGCCATACCATGGAACGTCATGCCCAGTATATAAACTGGGGGGAGTTGGCCGGGAGGGGCGGATCGCTGCTGGGGCATCGGTCAGCAGGTGGTGAGCAATTGCATTGTGCATCACCGGGTTTTTTCTTTTTTTTCCCCTCTTCTTTTTTTTGTTATATTCCTTTTCATTAGTATTATTATTATTATATTTCATTATTACTATTGTTAGTATTATATTTTACATTAGTTATTAAACCGTTCTTATCTCAACCCGCAAGTTTTACCTTTTTTCCCGATTCTCCTCCCCATCCCACTGGGAGGGGGGAGGAGTGAGGGAGCGGCTGCCTGGTGCTTAGCTGCCGGCTGGGGTTAAACCACGACACATGCCATTTTACATCTGATTTGAAACAAAATCCGGGGCTTTTTCTCTTTTTTTTTTCTTCTGAAGACTGGAATCAAATAAAACAAAAAAATCAAGCCATTATTTAAATAATCAGCGAATGGGAGCTCCGTGACACCGATTTAAAGGGATTTAGCTCCAACCTTAAAGCCTGGTGGGCTGCAATTTTCTGATTAATTCTTCCACAAACGACAGGGGTAAAAAACATCCCGGCCTTGACCCTGCTCCTGCTAAAGATGCGTTGCAGCGAGTGAGCCTCTGAGGATAGGCAGAGGCAGGAGAGGCTGGACCGCAGGGTTCGGCCGCTCACGGCTTCGCTGGCACTGGAGCCTTTCCACCCATCACCTGCCCTTGCTCTTCCCCAGGCGTCTCCTCCTGCCCATCTCCCTCCAGGCTGCATGACCATCATCTAATTATCACTCCTTTCTCAGAAATATGAACTCAGCACTGGACATATTCTGTAATCATATCAGACCCGAACGATGTTAGAGCAAAACTGAAAAGCTTTCTAATAATGAATAAGCCAGCGGGGATGAAGTGCCCTGGCCCATCTAGAAATGATACATAGGCGGACTGAAAATGCAAACTATTATGTTAGAAAACAAGATCAGGAGGAGAGGACTTACTGGGCAGGAGCAGGCAGAGCGTGCGTCCAGCTCCGTGTCCTGCCTTTGACAGTGCCTGGCAGAGAGATTTCAGACCAAGGTGGAGGAAACCCCTGGTCTGGTTTGCATTAGCCCCTCTCCGGGAGAATTGCTCCTTAACCTCAGCTTGCGGGCGATGCCCAGTACCCTGCAGCATCATGGTTTCTATCTCTTCTCATGTTCAATCTTATCTAAACCAATTTTGGAAGGCAGACTTCCTTAAAGGGAGCTTTCCATAAAAAACATGTGTTTTTATGATGACGGTAATGCTCCCGTCAGCTTTCTCCTTATCTCTTTCCTCTTTAACCGTGACTATCCTGATCTTACCCTCTTCATTGTAAAACTCCCTTTATGCCTTTCACAGTTTTACCGAACGGCTTTGGGCAGACTTTAACCTTGTCTGTCTGTCCTGAGGAGAAGTGCCCAGGACTAAACTTAGAGCACTACTCTATTCCCTAAAGGTATTTTTTATATTTTCTGCGGTTTCTTATCCCCCTGCCCAATGCAGTCTACCGTCTGTGCCGCCTCTGACTGCTGAGCCAGCATATGTTCATCTGCTCGTCATTACGCCGGGGTCTTATCTTTTTTTTTCTCTCTTCTGACTCACTAAGGCTGATTTAAAACCCACCAAGGTGTATGAAAAGTTCAAGCGACGTTTTCTAATGTGCGTTGCTTTTCACTGCTTGCCATTTCGTTGAACCCGCTGGCAGGCTCTTCATTCGCGTACCTTCACGAGGTCCCCTTGCAGCTTATACTAGCCTCGGCCAGCTGATAGTATTTTCTACTCCCTGCAAAATTTTTCCGCTTGACTGTTCGCCCTTTTCCCCTTGCATAGCTAATAAAAGACTTTCATCCTAAGATGGACTCTCAGGGAAGTCCTATTATTATATTATTTATATGTTGAGAATGAACTCTTGATTCCATTTCTTCTTTTCTCTGCCTTAATAAGCTTTTAATACACTGTGGAAGTTAGACAATCCCCCTTTGGCTATTGAGTTTCCTTAAAAGCCTCTTTGATGGCCTTTATCAAAAAGCCCTCAGGAAAATGTATTAACTGTTCTCCATCATCCACTAGTTTGTTGACTTAACGTAAGACGAACGGACTTTTTTTCCCTGCGTATTAGAAGCACACAGGCGGGTTTTAATTCTGCCTTTAATTATTGTTTCAATTTGCTTGCTACGTACAGAAACAGTTACGATTCCTAAATGGATCTTTGGAAACATGCTCAGGTGAACCATTTATTTGCTGAAAAACGCAGGTTTGGGGTTAATTAAGACTAGTTGCAAATTCATCAAAAAGTACAGGAAATAGTGCTGAAAAACCTTTTTTTCGGCATGTGAAAAATGCGTTTCCTTCTGCAGCTTTCAAACGAAATATTCTAATTTCCCCTTTTCAAACGATATTTCAAGATTAAGTGTAATTTTAACCTGCCTCTCCACATTGTATTAATGGGTTTCTAGGGAAAATTTCTTTTCAATAGCAACTGGCTAAAACCAGAGAGGGAGAGATGTCTTGTTTCAGCCCAGTATTCTTCCGCAACCAAACCAAATGAATTAATAAACCATTTGGGGCTGTCCTCCAGACCTTCCCCTCCTCCCCTATGAGCGGAAAACAGGTTGTTTATACCTTTCTACAGCTCAGGCTTTCAGGGATGAAAACCAGGGGCTATCCTCCAGGCCTCCAAGGAGCGAGAGGGCAGCTCCTTCGCTCCTCCAGGTGGAAAAAGCATGAGTAGAGACACGGTTGTTGTAATGCCCGGGCTTGAGACCCCCTCAAGAGTACCAAGGGAGATATCCTAACCCAGGGGGTTGGTCTGCTCCGAAATCTTCCTCATCTCAGGGGAAGGGATGTGCTAGCCCATTGCCTTGTCCCCGCACTGACAGGACAGCTTTGAAAAAAATATTCCCTTCAAAAAATTGCCGGTTTCTGCTCGTGCAAGGGCATCTCTTCAACTGAAACACTAAGGTGGGTGTGAGCTGGTGAACTTTTTCCTGGATTAAAGGGGGTGTCAGCTTACTCTCTACTTCAAAAAGGCATGAAATGCTCTGGAGGAGTGCGGCAGGGTACCCACCAGAGACATTTCAAAAGAAGGCCATGTGTCGTGCACTGTAAAACCTGGCTGGGCTCATGGTGTACATCCAAGGGAAATTCCCTGGAAATAATTTTTCACGGGACAGGACCACAGCGCTCTTTTTCTTTCCTTGCATCCCTCCCAAATGGGTGTGCTCATGTGAAGAGAGGTCACCAGAAAGCCGTCATGGTGGAGCGGAGAGCCAGACCCACACCTTCTCCTTTGTTTCTAGGTCCTGTTGTGCGAGGCCAACTCTCCAGGCAACTGTCCAGGCACTGCAGCCTTCCAGGTAAAAGCAGCCCAGGGGACGTCCTAGGGCAAGCCTGGGAGCGGGTGAGGGTGCCAGTGAAGATGGGGGTTCAGGTCTGTCTGGGCAAGGAGGCCTCTAAAGGATTTGAGATTCAGGAGTGGCTTTGTGGTACTCATGATTCCCAGGTGGCCCAGTGCTTCAGTCCCCTCACCGCACCCGTAGGATATCGTCTAAGCCGTTGGGTTTGTCGGACGAACTGAGTTTGAGACCAGAAGTGGAACTGAGCCAACACTTTTCAGTGGGGACTTCGAAGTCTTCCCAAATCCTGGTTTTTAACCTCTTCAAAAGGTGATCAGGGCTGAAGAGGAGGCATGAAGGAGAGACAGCCACGTCTCATACAAGCCTTTAACATTTGAGCAGGGACATTTAATAAGACGTTCCAGTGAGCATCTGCACGCGTGGAGATGCTGGCCAACGGGGCGGTGTGGATGACGCTGTATCTCACTTGAAAGCACAGCCTCCCTCTTGCACTGCTCAGCTTGTGCTTGGCTCCCAGAGCTGCACACGGAGATTTTATTCTGCACATTCCTCAGCTTTTGGGAAAGGCCATAGTCCAGAACCACAAATAGTCATTGCCCAAAGGACTTAATGCTCCAAAAAGGAAATGGAAAGGGGAAAACTGCAGCTGTAACATGGAAGGGAGGCTTCTAGGGGCTGGATTAGACTCTGGTGGATTTTCCAATGAGTGATAACTTGGCCTCAAACTCTCTTTGAGTAGAAAAAGGCGCAAAGAGTGGGAGTAAGGCGAAGTGGGAGGAAGACTTTGCAGGCTGTAGGCTTTGTCTCTTTTTTGGGGTGAGGTGGGTTTAGTTCTCTGCAAATTGCTTCATCTCTCTGTGGCTCACTGCTGGAAAGAGATAATGATGTTTCTGCTGTCTGCTCTGGCTGGAGAAGGAGTATTGGTTTGCACATATGGGCTGGACCCCTGGCACAAGGATGGGGTGCTCTGCTGGACCCAAGGGTCTACCTAGTGCATCTCTATGTATTTGGACACGCTTCAGCTCGTGTAATTGATGCAGCTGCAGTGATTTTGGCAGACCTTAGCTCCCGAAACCGACACCAAAAGAGAAGGGAAAGCCATAAAGTCTGGTGTGAGCCTCCAAGAGGAAGAGGCTCACCAGGAGCACCAACACACAGAGCACACCAGGGCACGTTGCTGTGTTGTCTGACCCCAAAGGACTCACAGATCTGGGTCAAACTGAACTGAGTTTCTGCGAAATAGGACGAGAATTTCTGGAAGGAGGAGAAAGAGGAGAGGCCATCTCCCCCTTTCTTCTTACCCAGAAGCTAAGACTTTGCTTGGATGAAGGAAATGTGGGTCCATGCTACGCGTCTGGACATCCCCTGCTCTGTACGGATAGGCAGTGCCCTCCCTGGGCAGCCTTCTTGCTTTGGGGAATTTAAGCCCTTTGCTTTTCTTAACCAAATGCAAAATGCAACTCTTCCCTTTGGTGTTGAGCAAAAAATTTCGTTTGGCATGAAGAAAGGATTCCAGTTTGCTCTTTCCCCAGTATATTAAGAGTTGCAACGATTCCCAGCTTTCCCTTTTGCCTTCCTGCCGCTGACACTCCCAGCTTGGCCAGCAAACTGAGCAATCTCCCAACCCTGCCTGGGATCTCCCCGCAAGGCCATTAGTTTGTGGATTTTCTGCTTGGCAAAAATATCTAGATAGGAAGCGAGCGCAGTTACATCCGCGTGGAAAGCGCCAATGGGGCTGCTTTCTGAAAACGACTCCTGGAAAATTCAGAGAAAAGCAGATTCCTGCGTAAAGAAAGACAGCTGGAGCCATTTCTGTGCAGCCAACACTGCCAAGGAGCGATCACTGGGAACAGCATGTTCATATGTACAGTCCTCCTGGAAACTGTGACCTGGGGAACACCTTCCCCACCTTTCCTCCTTGACTCCCATACAAGTGCTGCCTTGATGCTCTTGAAGGAACCTTCCACTTTGCACACTGGGGTTGTGGGCAGGAATTAGTTGGTTTTTTGTAAGCTGGTGAGCCCAAAGAACAAGAAGCACTTGGCTGGGGAGCTGTCTTCCATACAAAAGGGCAAAGTATGGCTGAGTTTTAGCAGAAAACAGCAAGGTCAGACAAGCTGAACAGTTTTCCCTAGAGATAGCAAGGAGCTTGGATGGGTGGAAATGTTGAGCCAAGACAATGCTGTCCTTTCTGCCATCTCCTCATTGCTGAAATGGACTTTTCAGATATTCTGGCTGAAGCTGTGCCTTGATGAGGGAAAACAGCTCAGGGAAGGGGCCTGTATGGTAGGATATAAAGTTTTAGCTCAGGAGAGGGGGTTCCCTCTCAACCTTGGACAGGTCTTGGTGCCTCCTGACCTCCGTTTCCCTGCTTGTGAGGCAGGGGAAGCATTGACCCTCTCACTGTGGGATGGACAGACCCAAGGCTTTTGGCACCAGCAGGCATAGGTGACCCTGCTCTGGTGGCCTCACTCCTCACATGGTGTCAGTGAAACCAGGGGGGCTTCTGTTTTATTTGCTAAGAGTCGTTTGCCGCCTTGTGGAAAGAGATTGGCAGGTGACCAACAAAAATCTGTATTTCTTTAATAACTGCCTCCTCATGATTCAGTCCTGCCAGATGGACAAGCCAGGATCTGGATTTCCTCAAGCCCTGCTCTGGCTGACTCCAATGGAGAGTTCATTTCCTGGCTTTCCTCCCCATCCCTTGCCCTCCCCTCCCCTCCCCTCCCCTCTCCTCTCCTCTCCTCCCTCTCCTCTCCTCTCCTCTCCTCTCCTCTCCTCTCCTCTCCTCTCCTCTCCTCTCCAGTCTTGCTTTGCCCATCACCAAAGGATTTAACCCAGGACTAAGACCAAGAGTGCCAGCCAATTGCAATGTCTTGAGTTTAGGAGGCAAAGACAGCAAAAGAGTTACGATGACTTTAACTACCATTTTATGGTTTCAAGGCCGTCACTTCCAATCAAACCATAAACTGGATGTGATATACAGCCTGCCTATACGTTGCACATATGGCACTGATTAAAGAGCAAGATGAGCTAATAGCGTTGAAGTCATTGCTATGAACGCATGCAATCCCTCGTACGCCTGGAGCGCTGTGCAGCACAAAAACTCCCAAGACACTGTGTCGTATGGTGTCATTATGAGGTTGGGTTTTGTTTCTATCATGAGATCTGAGTTCAGTCCTGACTCTGCTTCTGCATCCCTGTGTGACCATGGGCATTACGGGCATTTGGTTCTCCCCTCCATCAGTGGGTAAAATCCTGGATGCTGCAAACTGGGCGGCTCTCTCGGCAGTCATTCCTCATCCAGGCCAATGCAGCGGGGAATTTCACCCCACTGAGCTGATACCATGGGTGCTCTCGGTAGCTCTTGCTGGGCGGCTGTGGCAGGTCCAGGTGTGTGCGGTGTACGGAGTGACCGTGGAAACGGGAGAAATCCTGCAAGTCGGGAGGAGGATGCGGAGAGCAGAGGAATCCCCTGAAGGACACCGAGGCTGATTCCAGGGACACAGGGTGGAGGGTTCGCTGGTTATCTTCCCTGCTGACTCCTTGCAAAAAAAAACCCCAACCCTATTTGTGAAGAAGACGTGGAGTTTGCTACCTCACCTTTGGCTCCAGGCAGTTAAGCAAAACTGTCTATACTATGTCCTTCAACATCAATTGATCCGAGTGATTCACAAACTTAATTAATTTAACCAGAGAGGAGAATGAGAGAGTGAAATATTAAGTAGAACTGGAAAGAAAAACTGGGATGAAACAGGCCTCTTGCCATAGATTTAACCTTAACTATATCCTGAAATTGGTCTAGTTTTGCTCAAATTTAGAAGGAAATTACATGTTCAAGGCGTTTACATCATGTCAAAATGCCTTTTGAAATTTTTTTTTATAAGATGCATCACTAAAAAAGAAAGTTTAATAGCTCAAGAAGTGATGCTGGCATGGATTTTGATTTTAGCATCTTCCTTTGCAGAGAAGGATGAAACTCTTTGTGTTTGTTCCAGCCTGGTCCAAATCCAGGCTTCTGATCCCAAAAAGTCCTTGCAAAAAAGGAAACTCCAGCCATTGCCCAGCTGTAATTTTAAACAAAATGGGCATTAATGCAGTTCTTCCGGCGGAGGATGCAGAGCAGAGCACAGACCCCTCTGCCAGCTTGCAGGGGAGGCGGTGGGGGGGAGAGGGGCGTTTTGTTTTCCCTTGGCGGAGGTGTCAGGAGGAGGGATAGCCGGGAGAGAGCGGTTTCTCCTCTGTGCCTCTCCTCCCAGGCTGCACCACCTCCCCTTGCAGAGCCTGAGGGATTAACCCAAAATCCCAGGGAACCAAGGAGGGGTGCTGGAAGACGAGCACACTGCTAGAAAGATCCCCCAAGGTGTGCAAAGCCTCTGCAAGGAAAAAACACTCACCCTCAGCTCGTCGACATGCTGCCGTTTCTCCCCCTCCTTCCAATCCTATTAGTATTAGAGAGGGATAGAGCTATAAGAGGAAAAGCCCATCTTTAGAAGCAGTGCTGACAGCTTGCCTTTTAAATCTTTAATAAGCACTGGCTTGCACAGCCACTCTCATCTGCTGCATGACAGCATGTGGAAGCAGAAACCCGGTGGCCTGGCCCCTGCTGAAGGTCTGCTGGATGCTGGGCAGGTTTTTGGAAGGTGCCAGGGGCACCTCAGCCATTAGAATGCAGTGATGGAGCCTCAGCGTTGCAGTTCTTACTCCATCAAAAACTCTTTCCTCCTCCACTTGTGTGCCAGGACCTCCATTCAAAACCATGTCCCCTTGTCCCATGTGGAGGTGATGGCTGCTGTTGCCTGTGCCCTGCCATCGAGGGCATCTCTAACCACAGGAGAGAGGGGACAGGTCTGCCAGCAAAGGAGACCACTCACCACGACTGCTGGGTGGCTGAGTTCTGCCCTGTTCATCCCACGCAGCTCCCAAAAGGTTTTGCAAGGGCCCCGTGGCATTGAATTTGGCTCAGACTTCCTCCTCCACATCTCAATTTGGGACTGCAGACAGTCCCTCTGCTTAACTGGGTGCAAAAATAGCTATTCTGGGACATTAATTAGAAACCTTTATAGACGCACTTGACAGACGGTGACCACAAAGACTTTGCCAGAGTCTCTGGATGAAGATTATTGTTATGGGAAGTAGAAGGCCGTGTTTACGGCTTAGGAAAGAGTCAGGAAATCGACTCTCAGAAACCACGGCCAAGGAGGGTGGCAATGGGCATGGAGCGTGCTGGGATTCTGCTGCCCTCTCCTGGATGCAGCATCTTAATCTGGCCCAGGAGTGCCGGATCATGGAGGTCGAGCGTGGCCAGGTTGTCTGCAAGGCAGGCCCCCAACATCCTGGCTTCTGGCAACCACGAGCCATCGGAAGCTGCTCAGCTGTCGGTCTTTGGGAGGCTGGGGCACCCAGTTCCACCCCTTCGCTTCCCATGGCGAGGTGGAGCGCGTTTTGGTTGCGCGCCAGATCAGGGCGACCTTGGCCAAACGCTTCTTCTCCCTCTGCAAGAGCAGAGGCGGCGGCACTGCAGGGCGGCTCGTGGAGGGCTTTGTGCGTGAAGGGTTTTACCGGCACGGCAGACCCAGCAGTTGTCCACCGAGAAAGCTCCACGTAACTGCCGTGTCCGTGGGGCAAGCAGTGGTCCAGCTTTTGGAAAGGGAGAGCTCAGGCTTTGTTCGCAGTGCGGCACATGAAGTCACCACCTCAGATGAGTGGAAAGCCTGCGTTCTGGTCTAAAGCTGGTTATCAGCTGTTTGACGGTGATTCTTAGCTTGTGGGTTTGGGAGGGCGGAGATATCTGCCCTGAAGATGAGCAGCAGCTTAAAGTGTGTGAAAACGGAGTGAGGAAGAGCATCGGTGGGGATCGGTGGCCACAGTGGCTGCACCTAGGGGACCCGGCTGGGTCACGGCTGTGTTGTGCCCTGTGCTGGATACACAGCAGTGTACGAACACTTCAGTGGGGTATTTAGCACTGAAATATTTAAATGAGAGCAAGAGTGTGTCTGTGGGTCACACAGCGTCAGCATGCAGCATGTGGACGCATGGGAGCCGGGGGAGAAAGTAGGGACATGAATGTGCTTCCAGGGCCTCTGGCCCGTGCAGGAAGCGGGATGCAGGCAAGCAGAGATGCTAGCACCCTTGACACTTTTTCTGCCAGATCCACCCTCTTTTTCCAGCATGCTGTGCGTGTTTGTAGGGTAAAAAGGGGAGCTACGAGGATGAGAGTGTGTGGCGGACCATGCACCGGGCTCTGTATGTAAGCACACGTGTGTGTCCCACTCTGACCTCACACCCACAGTGCACACAGCAGCCTCTGGACACGTGAGCAGCCCCGAGATGCCAATCCCAAATGATTTTTTTGGGGGGGGGTGAGGTGGGGGTGGGATTTCTAGCAGATCTGCCCCACACAAGCATGTCTCGCAGAGGCAGCAGCCACTGTTGTGGGCAGAGCAAGTGGAAAGGAAGCAGCCTGGATTAACTGCACCGCATGCCAACGGGATGATCCAGCTCTGAGGCTCAGTCATGGAGCGGAAAATCCCTTGTATGGGCCAGGACCTACAGTTCGGTCCAAAGCTGTATCTGTGCCGTATGGCAAATTTAAGTGCCTGCATAGAAATGTCAGGAAAGAAAAAGACGGAGTTGCTGGAGCACTAATCTTAGTTTAGGATAAACACTTTGGTATTTCCTCACTGTTTGCAAATTCAGTGTAAATGAAGCAATACCTTGAAAGCCAGTGATATAAAGGTTTAGAAAAGAGGCAGAAGAGCTTCAAAGGAGGAAGAATAGCAATACATGGTGGGAGGCTGTGGGAGGTGGTTACAGGCACTGCCCAAAGCTGAAATATCACCCTAAGAAGGGGTCTGGGAGGCACTGGGGAGGATCACAGCAGATGCTGTCCAGATCACTCCCCAGCCCGGGCACCCAGCGTGGTGCTCTGGGAGGTGCTTTAGACTCTGCGGACAACCAGATGTGGAGCGTGGCCAGCACACACCACCCTGGCCCCTTCTCGCACTCCCTGTGCATCGCTTGCCTTCTAAGATTTTCTTCTTTGGGTCTTGATTTTTTTAGGTAGCTCCTGGCTGAGCCTGCCTGTTCCCCAGCCTTCAGAAATGGAGCACAGCCCAAAAAAACACATGTCGTCTTCTGAGCCCATCCTGGATCTCAAGACAGACACGGCAGAAGCACTTCCAGGTGAGAAACATGCCGGTTTGCTGTGCCAGGTGCCTGCAGTCACACCATGCAGAGCCATGCACTGGTCGTCTTGATGGACCTGCACTTATCAAGAGGCACTCAGTAGGGATGCGTCTTCCTGCCAGCCCCATGTCACGGTCTCTCCCTCTTCCTGCTGTATCCCATTCCTTCACCCCAAATGGCCTGATTTGCTCCTGATGCCAGTTATGCCAATGCCACCCTGGGCTCAGGCTTGGAGTCAAAGGCACATTGGCTTGCACTCAGTTCAGGGAGGACACCCCAGCCTGGAGAACCATCTGGTGAGAGGCAGACAGCACAGTAAGGGCTGTCTCTTCTGGAGGAACTGTGACTGGGTCTGCACTGCTAATAAAGCCTCTCTCCATCAGCTGGGAAGATGGGATGTGGGCTTGAGGCTTCATGTATGCAGGCTTCATGGGTTTCTTCACAGCCTGCTTTCACCCCGCTGTGCAACCTGGGGTGCTCTGGTTTAGCCCCCATGACCCTAATGCTCAGCTTTATCGCTGAAGGGTGGCAGAGCATCTTCTGGTCCAGGCAGTGCAAGGCCTCCACTCATGAGCATCAGTCCTGGGCAAGGTGGGCCCTCCAAGTCACCCCTCTGCCCAGACGTACCTGTACTGTTGTGTACTTGCTGTGTATTTAAATAAGTGACAAGTCAACACCAGGACACTATAGGCTTTCCCACGCTCCACAAATTTCCCATGCTGAGCTGCTTCCAGAAATCAGTTTCCCACTGCGCAGGCCACGGCAGAGAGCGGATGAAAAGGCTGAATCACATCTCCTGGGTTGCAAGCATTCAGCCCTTTCCAAAAACAGGATGGCAAGCGATCACTAATCTCCCGTTCACACATGAGCACACCCTTGACCTCCTCCTGAGAAACTGAAAGACAACCTCTGCTGTTTCCTGACACTGGAGAAAGTAAAAATACCTATTTGTTGGAAATTCCCAACAAGAGACATGAAGATGCACATCCCAGTGTGGGGACCTGCTGCTTTGCTGGATTCACCTGTCTTTCATTTGCTCATTTAGAGGGAACCCAGTGATGCAGAAACTCAACTGGTAGGCTTTCATTTCTGGGGCTTCTAAGCATATAAGGCTTAATGTCTTTTCATGATGTTACAGCCAATGACTAGGAGAGCCCAAGAATCCCTTTTCTCCCCCAAATATCAACACTAAACAATTTCTGTGCTTCATTTTTTCATTTGCACAATTTATTTCCACTGTAATCTTTGCAAAGCTGTGGCTGCGGGCAGAACGCTGTCATCCCGCCTCAGGGACATGTCCAGTGATGATGTTCTGTGGCTGGGGACAAATTCATCCTGGACAGAAATGGGTGGCCTGAGAAGAGTATACACCCTCAAAGTCTGCCAGTGACTGTCAGGAGCAAACTGACCCCTCTTTTAAGTATATGCTGAAGCGTCTTCATGGTTGCTAGAGCGAGGTTAAGAAGTATTTCAGCTGTGAAAGAAACCTGGCAATTCTTTAAGGACACCAAGAGGAGCGGCAATAACCGAAGTGATAACTCACACTGCGACATCCATTTGGGGTTTAGCGACGGTTTGCTCCAGGTAGACATTCCCAAAACTAGTCCATGCCCTTGGAAAAACCTCCCGGCCTCTTCCAGCTTGAAGGGCTCAGCACGGGGTGGCTGCTCCCCAGCTGCTGTTGTGCCCTGTGGCCTCCAAGCCGGGGACGCAGCTCAGGCTGACCAGGAGTTGACAAGGGCTTGCCATACCCAGTATTGATGATTAATTCCTGCCAAGAAATCGGCAGGTCTTACCCAAATTGATCGGCTTGACAAGAAGTGCCTAGCGAAAGCTGCTTTTGCTTCATGTGGTATTGAAACGTCTACCCTGGGCTAGGTGTTTTGCCGATGTAAATCAGCATGGCTCTGTTGGCTTCAGTTACAGCAGCTTACAACATCTGAGGGCCTGGCTCGGCACCGTCACCGGAGTTTGACCTCTCGTGTCTGAATCCGTTCTGCTTTGCCAAAACGAAACGTGTTATAATTCCTGTCCCTGCCATAAAGCTGGAGTCATTGCACTCGAAAAGCACGACCAAATGAAGCAATCACGCGAAGTCTTAGTCCAATAAAGCTGCTGTCCATTATGTACATATTCACCACCCCTCAGCTGGCCGTACTTTAGGAGGCATCTCACAGTTCCTCCAGAGCAACTCCTGCAGCAGATTGCATGCATACATTATTCTCAGAAAGGACTTTGCAAGGACCTGGGACATCCCAGCATCAGGGGAAAGCAAAACTTCCGCCTACCCATGCCAGAGAAGGCAGCAAGAGTTGGGAGACCCTTGGAGGAGGGGGATTTGCTGCTGCTTCTCCCACCTTCCCTGGGAGTGCCAGAGCTGAAGCAGAGTAGTGCAGATGCTAAATTAACCAGTGACATTATCACTTGGGCGAATATCCACCGCTTATGAATAAGGGGGAAAGAATATTTGGACTGCACAGATCCACACTGAGCAGGAAACGTAGCCTCAAACTGACAGCAGAGCTCGTACCCTTCCAAAAAAACAACAACAACAAAAGATATGTTTGGGAAAGATAAACAATTTCACAGGGATGGATTTGCATTGCAGCAATAAGCTGTGTGATTAAGGCAGTCAAAGAGGGTGCAGTCACGGCCCCAGGCTCCACGCAGGCACACTTCTCCCCTTCCTCAGCAGACGGTCTCCAGCCCTCGTACAGCTCGCCTCGCTTGTGCTGTGTCAGCTCCTGCCAGCTCCGGGCAGCAGAGGAAATAAGGAGGAAGTTAGAGATTAAAATCATCATGGGATGAACTCGGAACAGCAATTAGCCTGCTGATGGATAGCGTGTCAGCGTTCACTGAGGGGTTTAGAGAGTGGCGAGCGCTGATTTAGATCACGGCCGGGGCTTGGCCCTGAATTAACCGCAGAAACGGACCCTTTAAGGTATTTATTCCATCTCCAGACAGACCCTGGGTACTGATAGAAGTCATGTATAACAAAAGGTGGCTTGAGTTAGATATCCATCTGTCATTCGTGACAGACACACTGATTTAAATGCAAAAAAGGTCCGAATTACACAGCATTCATATGCGCACTCCCGCAGAGCAGACGCTCCCGGGCTGCTGCATTTCTCCCTTGCACACGTTTGCAGGATGGAGGTATTTCCACGTTGCCCTCATTCCTGCAGCGTGTGTACGTATTCACAAGCACTCAGCGAATACTTATTTTATTTAGATGAACGCTCTTGAGGGTATTTTGTTTCCTGCAACCACATTGCCCGTACACGTACCATGATCCTGCAAGCTAAACATCCTTATAAGAGGTGAAGTTGTGACCTTCATACCCACAGGAGGTGAAAAGGGTGATGTTTGTGAGCCCATCGCCATCATTTATACACTTCCCAAGCTGTTCTTCATGTCTTTATCACAGAGGGCCTGGGGGAATGAGGGAACAGAGCTACTGCCCGCCAAGGGCTGCTGCTGGGCATTGAGCATCCGTGGCATACACGGTGCCAACACCAGCAGATACCACTGACCGGCTTTCCTCCACCTTTGAGAGCTGGACCTTCCCTCCAGTCAGCCCTCAGAAACAAACTGAAATCCCTGATTCCTGAACCCACCTTGCCTCCTCCTGACAGCAAAGGACAACCTGAATGACAGAGAAAAATCTGGATTATTTTTTTAAGGCTGCAAGCTTGGGTCTTTCAAGACGTGCACCTCGCTGTTTAGATTTTTTTTCCAGTTCTTCCTGAGATGTTGCAACAGCAGGAATGGATTATAAAAATAGCAGCACGGGAGAGTCAGGCTGGGTTTTCTGCCACCCATGCAATGAGTTTTGCGCTCAAGCCACTCTCTGCACCTGCACATCACAGATAACCAGCCTAGCCGGTGCTTTCTGCTGAGCGTGGTACCTTCTGCCAAGGGATCCAGGCCTCCCTGGAGAGCCAGCTCAGTGCTAACGGGCATTACCAGAGCTGCGTGGCAGGGCCTGGGTACCAGCCCGAGAGCAAAGCGCGTTGGCACGACCGCACATGAAGCTCCCAGTGCTATCCGCCAGCTAGATTAACGCCATTAAACAGACACTTTTAGAATATGCAAAGCAAAAGCAGCGCCTGTGCTGATAAATATACATATATTGCTCACAGGGCATAGAAAGGACCTTAGGTTTTAGCAGGGAAGTTTAAAACCAAAGGCTGTTTGTCTGTCCTGGTCCTGGCACCCCCGGATCCTGCCGGGGTTGCCATAGCAGTTAATGCATTCGCAACAGTCACCAATGCTGCAGATTTAGCAACACCCTTTGCTGGCACAACCGGTGTAACTGAGGCTCTTGGGAATGCAGAGGCTACTGCTGCGGGCAGGTAGGGTCAAAGACATTTATTTATGCTGAGTCTCGTCCTTCTTTGATAAAATAAAGGAAGATTAGAGCCAACCAGGAGAGCAGACACCAGTTTTCGGGCTCAGCTTGACTTTTCAATAAACAATTCAGGTAGAGGCAAGACCTGAGATTGATGGTGTCTAGGAGCTTGCACAGAAGCAGCTGCTTTGGATCGGGCATGGGTAAGTTGCGGATACACCCTGTGAACATCCAGCCTGTACTGGCCACCGCCGGCGATCGGTTAACTCAAGGCAGACGCAGGCTGGCACTTTCCGGGGGAAGTTGCTCTTACTTATAAAATCTGCAACTGTTTCCATCACCACCCGCTTTCTGGCCAGTCGAAGCTCCCCATCACTATCAGGCTCTCAAGTCAGAGTTAATGACAAACATTTTGGACAAAGAGTAAATCTCTTTTCTGAACGCACTTTTAGGGCAAGCAAAACTTTGGTCGAAGTGAACTGTTCCGGTCCCTGCCCCACTTCTCCAGGCACACACACACACACAAGCTAAACATGCTCTTCCAGCTCTTGTTTTGAAATTTTTATCCATCTCTGTGCCGCAACACCCTAAGTTTAAGAGGCTGCAAAGGAGTTTAATAAGCTTGTAAAGGAACTGCAACATTCCTGTTTGACCCCAAGTGATGTGTTGTTGCTGTTTTTTCATTTAAAAACTGGAAGGAAAAGAGCTGTTGAAATAAAGCCATGGAATAGAAACAGTCTGAGATGCACAAAGCTCTGCTTCTACCCGTGGTGAGTCTTTCGCTCTGATGCTCGACTCCCTGCTTGGCTGCCTGGTATGGGCTCAGAGAATCCTTTTGTTTGGGGCAAAAAAGAAGCGAAGAATCTCCTTTTCGATTTCGGGGAAATTTGGGTCTCCGCAGCAAATGGTGGGGAAGGAAAAGCGACCTCTGAGGCCAACGCAGTCTGAGCTGAAGATCCCCCGCTTGGCTGGGGAAGCACCCCAGGAATGAACCGCTCTTCACCTATGTGTGTCGGGACCTTACGCCAACCCCCTTCAGCTGAAAGCACTGACGCAGAGAAGCAAACCCAACAGCTCCAGCCTGGGCCCTGGGCTCCTGGCACACGGTGAGTTCATCTGCCCGTCCAGCCCTCTGGAAAAATACAGTGCTATCCAGAAAAGCAACAAGGGGTTGGGACAGCGCGTGCTTCCCCCTGCAAAGCACCAGCCCGCGGCGTGCAGGAGCCTGTTAATTGCACTCAGCAGGACTGCTATCAGCACCATGGGGCCGCGTCGGAAGTGTCACTTCTGCACTCTAATTGATGCTCTAAAGCAGACAAAAGCGTCACATGGGAGGCAAAGTCTAAGAAAATTAAAAAACGATGAGAAAATCAGTCTACATAACACATCTCTTTTCCCAGTTCAGTAGCTACGAGGTGCACTCAGAAGAAGAGTTGTGAGGTATCCTCGGATCATCTTAGGAGCTATACCCACGTATTGCCAGACGCAGGCTGGCCCCACAGGGGTTCTCACTGCTGTAGACAAGACACACAAATGTGAGGGATGCGTAGCCCAAGCAAAAATGAATTTATTTGTCCAAAGCTGCAGAGAAGATCAACGGCAAGGAAATACCCTGGAAGACCTAGACTGCCTCAGAGTCCAGGGCATTCAGTGTCAGGTTTGGTCAAGGTCAGACTTTAGCCAAAGTGATCCCCACACTCTTTAAATCACTAGCACACAGAAAGAAAACATACGCTCATCCTAGTAGCACACCCCAGCCTTTTAACTGGGGTCAGCAAGACTCTGGTCTCATAGACAGGGTTAAGCACAGATCCCTAGACCTAAGTATCTTGTACCAGTCATGGGATATCTACTGGTGGCCAGTGTAGAAGAGTGGCTAAGACGAACATCCACCCCTCGACATCTGCCTGTGGTTGGATCCTGCCAATTCCAACGCGGAGCTGACTTTTCCTCAGAAAACTTCTGCAAATCCACATTGCTTTTGGCTGCCCTCCAGTCCTTTGCTGTTTGGAAATACATGTGCCTGTGCAGGTGGACTCGGGGGCTGTGATGCTTGGCCGGGATGCTTGGCCAGGAGGAATCGTGTGTTTCAGCACCGTATGGGGAGAAAATAAAAACCTGCTGAGGTCTGCATTTCGCAATGAGTGCAAGATCATTTCTACAGATGTTAGTCTGAGAACCAGCCAGAACAGGCTGAGATGACATGCCTTTGGTGAATGAGATAGAACAAAGGTAAGTAAATTGTTATGGGCAATTAATTAATATTTCCAAAGACAAGTCATTAAGACTCACTAGCTCCTTTATGCAAAGGCCCTTGGCTACCTGGAGATGGCCTAAACTACCTCATCATACCTAAATTAGCAGAATTACACTGCTGGTACCTGCAAAACATCTGGCCCAAGCTGTGCACTGACGCAGGGGACTGTGCACAGGAGAGGCAGAGGAACGGCCTGAAGATCACCTTCTCGGCAGTTTCAAAGCAAAGAAATAACGCCTTAGCAAACCTGTACTCTAGCAAGGGATTTTTCAGTGTGGGTCTACACCGTCGTGCTGCTCTCCCCAAGCTCGGCAGCCCACCACGCATCTCAGGCAGACCCAGATACAGTGGGAACATAGCAAGAGCAGAGAGATTGCAAGAGTGTGCAGGCTGCAGGTTCGTAGCCTGGCAGACAGCCTTGACAGACCATGAAAAGGAAATCAGTATGGTCTGGTACGGAGAGTGTGCGGGAGCCGTACCCAGGAGACTTGGTTTTCTTCTCAGCCTGGTGACCTTAACAAGTTCTTTCGCTTCTCTGTGCCTCAAATGGGAATAAAGTGATGTAAAATGTGTTGAAAGCTTTAGAAAAAACATGCTATACCAAGCCAGCTGCAGTCATTGGATGGTCTAGAAGCTAAGATGCTAGAGAAGAACTGAAGAGATTTGAATTCAGTCTGCAGCTAAGCCATAGGCTCCTTGTATGAATTTGGGTGCATCAGCTTATGTTCCCCATGTCTCAGCTCCCCATTTCACAAATGCAGTTGTGAGGCTCGCAGATAAGATGATTAAAGCATTAGAGACTTTATTCCATCACTCAAAGAGTTTGGGGCAATGATATATCCTTGTAACTTCCTGGAGAGGTTTGCCAAAGCAAATCCAGCCTTCAAGGTTTCGGCTCAGTGATGGATGACATTTCTGCTTTCCACCTCTAGTAATTTCAGTGCTGGAGCTGTTCAAGTAAATGTCAAAATAAAAAAAAGAAGAGGAAGGAAGAGGGGGAAAAAACCAAACTCTGTCCTTACAAGAAGTTTTCAAGGAAAAAGAAAATCCACCTTAACATTTTCTGCTTCCACAGGGGGGCAAAGCGTAGGATGAGGAATTTAAATAGAAATACTTTATACCCTGCTTCATATCTCTGCTAGCAGATGTACTTGAAAAAAAAACCACAGCAGGTCAGGAATTTAGACATTTTAGAGAAAAATTTTTGCTTTGTTTTCAGAGCTTTTCAGTTTTGAGAAATGGGGCAGTGGCTTTCCATGGGAGTTCGGTGGGTCCACCCTGAAGCCACCCTCAGCTGCTCTGGGGTCCTCCCTGCGTCAGCTCCCCCGTGCAGACTTCCCACACGGAGACCTGCTCGTGGAGCCACCGCTGAGGGCATCCATCAGCTCTGACAGTGAAAAGGGATAAGGAAAGGAGAAGAACAAACCAAGAGAGAAAAGGGACAGGGAAAAGTCCCCCAGAAGAAGCAAGGGGGGTCTCACCAGGATGGCCTCTCCCAGGCCGTGCTGCTTTTCCTATAGTAGATCTATACTTTTGATCAGGACTCAAACTCCCTTTTGATCGCTTTCACGTGTTAATAGCAAAGATTGGAGTACATCTGGTCAGGGCAGACGTTGCAGCACTAATTGCTGTTCATCTTTGGGCGGGTGTGTTACTGGGTAATGCTTATCGACTGCCTAAATGTTAGCTACTGCTGGTATCTGCTGAGCCCTGCGCCCTCCCTCCTATAAAGTCCTACACGGAAAACTACAAAGTGAGGAGGGGAAAAGGGTGAGGATAATTCACGCCCCGGTGGCAATGGCTTCCTATAGACCCCCACATAACAGCATGTTCACAATCCGCTTTTGCTGTGACGGCCAGAGCATTTGTAATGCAAGGGTAAACGTATAGCCCCAGCAGTACGTAGGTGGTATAGGTTGGAAACTGAAAGGTACTACGAGTGAGAACCTCAAGAGCGGTAAATGGGAGGCACTGCGCAGGTTAAAGCTGTGCAACTGCAGGTTTTTTTTAAGCGCTTTGAGAGGAAGCAATGAAAACCGCTGCCAGGCTGACACCGCTGCTCAGAAAAACAAGTCTTGTTATTGTGAGGGGAGGAAAGTCTCTGTGTGTCTGATCCAACCAAAAAAAATGCCGTGCAAATGAAAACAATGACAAGAAACACACCCCTCCGCATCCCAAAGCTTTCAAAGAGCAGGAAGGCCCATGTTTCTGCCAAAGATATTTAGAAAAACAGGAACTTTAAGGGGAAAGAAAAAAACCAAAAACAAAAACACAACTTTCAAAACAGATCTCTGCTAAAACCGCCAAATTGTGAGAATGTCTCTGCCAGCTGCGGAGCAGGATCTGGCCCGAGGCAGGCACAGACCTGAACCCACCATGTGCTCAGAGCCCTCAGCCACCTGAGGACACTTCTGCTGTCCCACCACCGAGTCTGTCACATACCCACGGCACCTCCAGAGCCCCACCAGCCCGTCTCCAGCTTCCTCTGCATCCCTCGGGTGTTCCCTCCCGAGAGCAGCATGGTAGTCACTGTTGGTGGGACAGCACCAGAGGTGCCGGCGTGCCTTGGCTGGCATCAGGGATGAGGAAGGATGTGTGGGAAAGGTCTGCTGGACTGGGTGAAGACCCCTCTCACCTTCTCGTCCACGCTAGGCACGGGTATTAGCAAACACTCCCTGAGGTTCAGCTGTAAATGCATATGCTGCTCTTTGCAGACCTGGGGAGGGGGAGCAGGGAGGCCCTCTGTTAAATGCTTCCTGAGCAGTTTCCATTAACTTTTCTCCCCGACTGATTTTCCCTGGCAGCTGGTAATTGAAACAGAGCGGCTATTTCCCATGCAGAGTCACCGCTTGTTTTCCACTGTTGTTCACAGACAAAAGCGTGTGCAAGCCCTGCCCGAGGTCTGCGGGAGGCTGTGCGATTTCTTCTTCTGTTTCAGGCCTCCTTGCATCTCAGGTTTCTGGTTTGGACCGTTCCTGCGCTCAGCATCCCTCAGCACCACTGCAGACCAAACCACAGACCACAGGATGCCCATAACCTTGCCAGGACCACCCAAGCCCACCCGGGGCTGGCCCTAAGGCTCAGCCAACCCAAGGTTTGGGGAAGGCCTCACCAACGTGGTGGCTCGGCTTTGCCTGCCCAGCTGGGCACCCCACAGGGACCCAGCTGTAATTGCCCCATGCCCAACTGAGCCGAGCTACCCGCACCCCCAGCGTGGCTGCACCCCAGCCTTGCTCGAGATGCAGCCCATCACCAGGGGCTGTGCAAGCTCCCGCTCCTCACGCAGCTCTCTGCTTTCCTTCCCCAGCCCACGGCGACCCAGAGGAGCCCAAGCAAAGCCACGAGATGAGGCAGGACCCAGCTACGCCCGGCGGTGGGGATGACTTTGCAACCTCCAGCACAAGCAGCCGTGACGAGCCCAGCCGGGCTCCGGCCACAGATGAGACCCTCCCAAGCAGAGACCCCTGGTCAGAAGCAAGGGATCCCAGCCTCACCGACTCCTTGCCATGGCCAGAAGCCCCTGAGGAGTGCCCAGCCCGCCCCAACACCCTGGACTTCTCCAAGTCCCTGAAGAAGATGGAGGAGGTGAAGCAGACAGGGCAGAGGCGAAACAGCAACCACGCGGCGAAGGAGAATGGGGTGGAGGTCAGCCCCGCGGCGGCGGCGAGCGAAGAGAGGCGGGCACTGGAGTCGGAGCTGGGGAAGTGCATCGAGGACTTCCGTAAGATCAAGATCCCGGTTGCCTTTCCCAACAAGAAGCGGCAGTGGCAGAGCGAGCTGCTGAAGAAATACCAGCTGTGAGAGGAGACCTCGTCCCCTGCCCCGGGGGGAGGATGTCCTCCGGTACGTTGAGTGTCTCCACCGATGTCCCCTGGGTAGCAGGTGGCCGAGGCTGTCCATGCTCCCAAAATGAGGAGTGTAGGTTGCTCATTAAGCCCATCCAGCAGCCGAAAGGCTTACAAGCCTGTACCCACAACGGAGTGCTCCTTACCATGGCCATCGGGAGGGTTGCATGATATCCTAAGTGGCATAAGCATAGGTGGAGGGGCGTAGAAAAAGGAAGGAGGTCCAGGGTGAATGTTCAGGGCCAGAGCTACCACCCAGCAGAAGTTCCCACATTTATGAGAATGCATTTTCCTGGCATTTCAAATAATAAAATATAGTTGGTGTCGAAAATTAATTCCAGTCTCCTCATCTCTTTGGTACAGATGTTTGAACTTAGCTGTTCAAAACTGTACAAGTGGTTTAGACATTCAGTTTTCCTGAAATTAATGGAAGTTGTATATCTGACTCCCCTACGTTCTTGCCAAAACTTCTCCGTCTGAAATGTTTGCAACAGCATTCAGCAAAACCTTCCTTTCATGAGAGGTCACGATGTTTTGCAGATACGTTCCTTTTCTTACACAAACACTGGAACACTGCCCAACCTTGCCTTTGGGCCTCCAGCCAGAAACGAGAGGGAGGGTGCTGCCCCAGGAAGCCATGGCCGAGACAGCCAACGTCACCCCCGATGACCAAGGAGCCCCACCTTGAAAGGAGAATGGGAGCAGCTCAGGCGTACGGGGCTGCTCCACAGGCTGGGTGACCCTCTGGGTGTGCGCCTGTGGGTCAGGATCAGAGGAGGGGGTGGGAGGTGACTTTGGGGTGGGGGCATGTTACAGACCACCCCATCAGGGTGAGGAAGGGCACAAAGCCTTTAAGCAACTCGAGGAAGCCTCTGAGTGACAAACTCTGCTCTCATGGGAGGCTTCAACCTCCCTGATACCTGCTGGAAGGACGACGGGTCAGGATGCAAGCGGTCCCAGAGATTTGTGGGGAGTTTCATGGATAACTTCATGATAGAGGCGCTGGATGGGCCGACTGGGGGATGTACGGCTGGATAATGGAGAAGACCTAGTTGGAGCTGTGATAGTCCATGGCAGCTTTGGTCCCAGCAACCAGAAATAGTGGTTTTCAAGGTCCTGGGAGGAGCAAGGAAGGTGAGTAGCAGAGTACAGACCTTGGCTGACCCGAGCTGTGACCACGCTCGTTAGTCTGTTCCCTGTTACCCATGGGAGCCCCATGAGACTGTCCCCATCATCCTGCGTCCCACCACCCCAGCACCTGCCTTGTCCCCCAGCAGGTCAGAGAAGTCCATTGCTCTGCGGACAGCAATTTTCCTCACCCCCAATTCCTGGCCGTGGCTCCTGGGACAATTCAGGGAAAGCCCTGCATGTCGCAGAGAAACCACCTCGTGCTCTGACTGTGATCTCCAAGCAGCTCCTCAGATGGCAAACCATCTTTTTTCAGATTAAATGAAAATGAATGAAACAAACCCGCCAAGTGTTTGCTGTGGTGAGGCTCTGCCAGGAGCGAGGAATTGCTTGGCCCCTCGGGGAGCGGATGGGGAGACCAGATCCGCATTCTTCTTCCTTTTATATGCAGCCACACTAGGAAAGTGTTTACAAGAATGTGGAGAGCTGGAGCAGCGTGAGATAATGCCGGGGCAGAGCTGGCAGCCAGCAAAAGGCTCCATAAAGGGAGGGGAACCACATCATCCCCTGCGCAGGACCTTCAATTCCCACGAGACAGACAGACATGGAGCTTATAAGAGCAAAAGTGTCACAGGAGGGAGCTGAGCCAGAGGCCACTGGATCTGGAGCCTGTCCGCAGCTGCACTGGAGGCACTGCAGTAGAAAGAGCTGCAGAAGACATTGCTGGCGCTAAAACCAGCTGCCAAACATCCCTGCAGCTGATCTGGCAATTGGAGGCAGCCCCATCTCAGTCTATTTTCCCCAAGACTTGTGCTTTGGGGATCACAGCTTCTCCCACCCAAAGACATGCTCCAGCCAGGCTCTCCCACGTGCTTTGATCAGCCTCCAGCTACAAGAAGTGCCAACCCTGCCCTAAAACCAATTCCTTGGTGGCAGGGCAAGGGGCAGACTGGCTTTTGGGAAGGAAGAGGAGGCTTGCTCCCGGCAGACGCCCTGGGAGGTCCTTCTGCATCCTTCCTGGAGCTCTTTGACGGCGCCCGTTGCGCCTGCGGGTCACTGCTCTGATTGCGAACGCTACGCAGCAAAAGAATTTGCCCATCTGAGAGCCAGCCAGTTCTGCACGCACACAAAAGGTAAATGAACTGCTCTTAAGCTGGGCGCCGGCCAGCAGAAATGACCTTTGGAGAGGAGTTGTGGAGTGGTTTGTCAGGCTGCGGCGCAACAGCAGCCATGCCTGGTAAACAGCGATGAAGAACCAGCAGCAGTGCTTGAAGCCGTGAGTTTTCCGCTTACTGCACGGAGTGAGATGGGACGTTTGGGGAGCTCCTTCCCCAGGGATGGAGCAGGGGATAAAACCCAGCCTGGCATGAGGATGCACGTGGGGGTGAAGAGTGGGTCACAGCAGGAGAACGAGCCGTTTCCAAATCGTTTTGCTCTGCGTGTTTTCAAAAATCGCGCCCGGAGCGTTTTCACCCCTAATTAGAGATCATTGTCCTGGGTATTGTGCAACCAGGCAGGCCGGGGCTTTCGAGATATGTTTTATATAACTGACTCTATTTTTTACTTAATCTGCAATTAATTAGAAAGTGGAGCTTACTGGAGCTGTAATTAGAGTTTACATTTCCACATCACCTTCCATCCCAAAGGTCTCAGGAAGCTGTATGCACCCCATCGTGTCCATCCCGTACACCTACCCCAGGAAGAAAACAGGGTTCACCTGCAAAGTTACACGAATGCTGAGGAGCTTTGAGAGATCAGCGACTGCAAGTACATCTCACACACGCTGGCACGGATACACACATGTGCTCAGAAACACGCCTGTTCCTGACACACTCAGAACAACAAAGAAACGGTTAACATTGGTGGTTTCTAGGCAATAACTTCACAGCGGAATTTTCCTTGACCTTCCTCCGCCCAGGAGTTTCCTTGCGTCTTTGTCCTGTTGCTGAAGACCACTGGAAAAGACGGGAGGTCACTGATGTGCTGTTTAGCTCAGCATAACCTCACCCCTTCCCTGGGAAAGCTGCCTGCCGCTCACTGCCGTGCCCTCGGAAAGGACCTGCCACCGTTTAAGTCTACTGTAGGAACAAAGGTGCCGACCAGCGATAGCTTTCTGTGTTTTGCATATCACGCTAATTCTACCCAAGTAAAGCTGAAATATGAGAAGGAATTAGGACGGAAAAATTGTTTACACAGGAGTGCTGGAAAATAACGAAAATTCAGTGCGTTCAAGGAGCCAGCATAAAGTGTAAGGAACAGTTAATTATTAATAGCATCATTAAATTCTTGGGCTAAACAATTAGATCCAGCAAGCAATTCCTTCAGAGGAGGCATCAGCAATCAACCTATAAAAGGCCAATTTGCATTCCTTCCCCCCCCCCCAAATTGTTTTGCGGTTCTCAGCTGGAACTGTGATTTTGGAACAAAAACGGCTGAGGGCTTTTTAGGGAAAACCTACTGCAAGCTGCCGGGGAACAAAAGCACCGCAGTCTTTGGCAATTTTCACGTTGCATGTCATTGAATAACATCAAATGGCTGTCCATCCAGGCGCTGGGTGCTCCAGCCGGCTTTGATCCTCTCTGTGTCCCCAAGGATGGACCAAAGTGTCCACAAATTAATGGGAAGACACCCTGACACACTGGCTGCCCTGAGCTGTGGTCAGGATCCTTATCACTCCGTTGGTTACGTGCTGGAAAAGCAGAAGCTTGAGCCCCAAACCGACATCAGAAATGCTCCAATGTGGACTTCTGGGATAAGGCTCAGTGATAAATAAATAAGTTAGGTGCCTGCAGCACCAGCATCTTAAATACTATGCGTTGTCATTTATCTGTGCTTCTTTCCTAGGCTGCAATAACTCCTTCTCTTGAGTCTGGTGGGATTAGGAATGAAAAGAGTATGCTAATGCGGGCCACACATATATATCCTCGCCGAGATGTGCTTTATGCATGTGTACGGCGGGGGGGAGCGGAGCCTCCCGCGTGGTTAATGCCGGCTGCTTGGCTGCTGGCAGAGCCGCCCAGGGAAAGCATGGCTGGGTTCGCTGCGGTGCAGGAGGAAACCAGGAGCTTTGAAGCACGTCTGCTCTGAGGGGGTTGCATTGAGTTGTTTGTCTTCACCGCAGCTCTGGAAGAGGAACCCAAGAGGGCTTCAGTGCCCAGGGACCATTCTCCCATTCCGCCTAGAAATAACCTCATTCCCAAAGGGTGAGATCAGAGCTGAGTGGCACGCGTTCGAAAGGATGGCTGGGGAAGCCAGGAGGACCAGGAGTCATAGTGGCAGACGTGGTTATCGCCCTTCTTGGATGGTCCTCTGCTCTCCAGTAGCAGCAGGAGTCCCTGCCTCGGGCCGGCCCCTCGCGCAGGGTGCTGTGCTAGCAGAGACCGGAGGAGTTCCAACCCTCTGAGTCCTGCCAGAGGTGCCTGAAATATTTATACCCATCACACACAGGGCTCATGCAACATCACAGAGCGTTTCTAGCCAGCCAGGAACAGCTGGTAAAGTGACTCATTCCTGCTTATCCTTCAATATTTGTCCTTCTTTATTTAAAACGGTGCTCTGTTCTGGAATTCAGGGACATTATTTTCATTTATCTTCACGTCCCAGGAAATTCCTATTTTTTCTGTGCTCTCCTCCAAAGTCAATAGGACACAAGGCCCATTTTCTCCCAGATACTTTGGTCCTTGACACCAGTGAGAGCAACTTCAAGTTCACACATGCCAGGGGCAGAGCCTGACTCACCCTGAGCAGAGCCCTGGGCACGGGGTCTGGAAATCAGGTCTTGTTTCTGCCGTTGACGTGCTGTGTGGTGCTGGAAACATCAGGTGCTCACTGTTTGTGCAGTTATCCTCCTTGCCAGTGGTTGCACATCATGTTTGCTGCCAGCTGAAAGCGTGTGAATGGGTGCCTGACTGCTGCAAGGTCATGCAAGGCTTCTTGCCTGCGGCCGTGAACACTCTCCCCGTCTTGGTGACGGTGCAGGAGAATCAGAGAACACTGGGAAACAACGCTGTCTCCTGCCAAGGGAATAAACATCTCAGCTTCTCCTCTCTATTTATTTTCCACAAATGCCTTGGCTTTGCTTGAGCAGCAGGAAGCCATTAATTACCCAGTGACAGTGTTCCACAAGCATCCCTTAATTGAATGCCATTATCCCTTAATTAATTAAATACCAATTAATTACCAGGAACATTGCATGACATGTAGCAAATGCCATCAGCTAGTTGAGACAGAATAATTTAAAACCTGGTGAGCATGGCCCAAATAATAATGATCGGGAATTGTCCAGCAAAGAAAACAATAACGATCTTCGTGTCATTTCCCTTGAGGCAGGTTGGGATGTGCTTGTGGGGAAAGCCCCCCTTCAGATTTCCATCCTTCCAGGAAAGCTGGAGAGGCTTTTGCTTTTCGAGCAGGCAGAAGCCCAGGCAGGCACGGCCTCAGCTGTGGTTCCTCTGGCACCACCCGTGGATTCAAAGCTGGTCCAAAATGTCCCAGTAGCTCGGGTCTCCTGCCACTGATGCTGAGTCAAAGGAATTGAAATATTTCCTGGGCGCACAACGGTGAAATAAGTGGTTGCCTCACTTGGTTGTGTAGTATTTGTACTTAGCGGAATTTTCATACGCAGGAAAATGCAAAATTTTGACTTTTCTTCCCAATCTGGAGCAAACAGAAACGTTCTTTTTTTCCCATGGAGGAGAAACATTGAATTTCCAGTAGTACCTTTGCGGGATGGGTTTCTGCACACAGCAGCACTGGGGATAGCCCTACCCCAGAGCACTCCCTGAGCATGGGGACAGGGGACACAGGGTGTGAGGCACAGGCTATTGCCATTGCCAGGGTGAAGCCACCAAGGTTATGCTCCTTGCCCAAGCCACACAGGGCAGGAGCAGATCTGAGCCTCGAGCTCTGCCACCCAGTTTGCTGTCTTAGGGCAAGACAACCCCAACCACCATGGGCTGGGTCCTCTGCTCCCTTTAGCAGCCCTGGTTTTATGGCTGGAGCTGCAGCCCGTGCAATGAAACCCACTTCTTTGCTTCTTTCTTGGCCACGCGGGGACAAAACCTCCCCGCTGCCGGAAGGCAAGCAGCCCCCGTGGCATTTGCCCCGGGGGCATTGCAGATTTGCAGCCCCTCCGCTCGTGGCAGCGATGGGACAAAGCCTGGAAGAGGGGACAGGAGAGGTCCTCGAGGTCTCGCAGCTCTTGGCCGCGTGGAAAGGCAGCAAAGCCAGGCACGTGCCAGCTTCTCCCATCCCCAACAGCCTGGCAAGTGGGATGCTCCTGCCGCACAGCCACGCAGGAGTTAAAGCCTTACGTGGCTCTGAATCCTCTGCCAGCCGAGTGGAGATAATAGCCTCTCTCAGACGAGCACTTAATGGCTGTAAGGGAGGATTGTAAATGGATTATATTTTTATTTTAAACTAGCTGTAAGGCCAGGAGCAGATCCAGAGAGGGGAAACAAAGGCACATACATGGATGCAAAAGGCAGAAGATGGAAGAACTAGCCTTCCAGAAGTACCCCCCTGTATAAATATCTCTCTTTCTAAAGGTTACCATCAAACACCTTTCATCTGACCCACGTCCTGCACCCTCTCCTGTGCTGTTATCTTGCAAGGAGATCTTTGTTGTAGGACTGCTTATGAACTCTGCCTCTTTCTTCAGGCATCAGAAAGCTCCTGCTGCCAGCAGGGAAATCAACCCATTTCAATAAAAGGTTGGGGATGGGACTCAGGGAGAGCTATTTCTAGTTTGCAGCATTTTTATCCACCTCAGACACCTCCTCAAGGATGCTTTTCCTGGGCAGGCTGGCATTAGCCCAAGGCAGCGGTGCCCTCCCAGGTTTGGGAAGGGAATTCACCTGCACGAGCAACTCGCTTGCAGGTGACAGAGAGATTCACAAGTAACAATTAGGTTCGTTTTAGGACAGCAGTCTTGGGAATGCCCTTCAGAAAACGTTGCAGTGAACCACTTGGCTTTGCAGAAGCGATGCAGAGGTTTTCCAGGCTGTCTCAGAAATTTAGGCACATCTTTCACTATTTTTCACAGCAGTCGGGCATGGGAATCTTCCCAGGCTTCCCATAAGCCTCATGCACACCGAGGACGTAATAAATCGTATGCATTGCCCACAGAGATGGGTATAACGAAACGAGCTGCTGAGCACAGCCAGGGAACAGCGATAGGCAAACGTGGTTGCAAACATTTGTATGACTGTACCATAAGTAAGTTCATGCCAGCAACTTCATGCCCGGATCTTCTTCCCATCCCAAAGGTACCAAAAAGCCACCATTGATGCTTTCCCCAGCAGCGCTACCTGAGCCACAACCACAGCGGGTGTTTTAAGGGGGGCGGCTGAAATGTTTAGGACTCAGGAAACTTGAAACTGCTTATTTTCATTTCAAAAAAACAGAGTATCTGATCCAAATAGTTCATTGTGCAGCCAGCAAGGAGAAAAGAAGCCTGCTCTGGTTTAACACATACAGTGATTTAATTGATATAATGATCCTAATGTTCTACTAAAGGAACATTGCAGCCTGTGTTATGTCAAATAAACTCGTTTCTTCCTCTTTTGCAATTAATATGATTTATGCTTTTTTTCCAAGCACTGGGAGATTAAAATCGGGATCAATGAACTTTCCGGAAACTATAAATCAGTCAGAGAAGAATCTTGAATTAAAAGGAAAAGCCCAGATTTAACCCACTGGTGGGTGACATGGGCAGGCAGAGAGGCTGCTGAAGCTGTAACAGAGGGTCTTCAAGAGGACTGCTGCAAGACAGAAGAGCTCGCCGGGGATCCTGGGCTTGGCCAAAGCGGGCCAAGGAGGTGGAAGGGGAAGAGAAGTTTCTTTCCCTTCCCGCGCGTGAAGTTCCCTTTGGTTTTGATGCCAGCTGAGGGCACCTTGCAGGCAGGAGGGGGAAGCCCCAGCAGGAACGGGGGCCCGTGCCGCTGCAGGCAGCCTGCCTTCAGGAATGATGGATGGGTCTCATAAGTAGAGGGGAAAGAGAGATATCGTCTTCTGCTTGGAAGAGACTAAATCACTTAGTTCCTATTATATTAACACCCGGAAAACCCAATGGGACTTTGCCTACACAAGGAAAACTTATTATAGCCTATAACTAACCACCATTAGTTACAGACAGTGCCAGTCTAAACACTGCAGGGAAATTAACCCATTTGTTTAATGCTTTTTCCATGCTCTCTTATTAGAGATAAACAGCTTTGATCTCCCAGGACTCGCCTCACCAGGCCAAGGCCAATGCTTTTATCTATTTCAACGGAGGGTTTTATTCTCATCTCTTATTCTCGCTGCTCTCCGCTCTCACCATTCCCCCACAGAGCAAGCATCACCAGAGCGTGATGCACTGGTGCAACGTGGAGGCACTGCTGGTCCTCAGCCTTGGAGCCTCATCCCAAAGTTTCCCCTGAGGACGTTGCTTGTGCCGGGTCCTCGGGAGTCCCCTTCCTCCCTCTGCAGGCAAAAGACCTGCAGAGCAACGTAGGCTTGGCCACAGACCTCATGGGTAGTGGACGCATTGCTGAGGACCGCCGAAGATCCTGGCTCCTAGTTAAGTCTCATTATTTTACTAGCTAATGCTGCGTAATTTTGCAGCAATTATGTATTACTCACAGGGAAGAAAAAAAAAAAGCAAATTACGATCAGGAGGTGCAGTGGGACCCACTTGCCATTTAAAATGCAGGAACAGCCACACGCTGTAGCTGCTGTGTAATTAAATAAAACTTGCTCAGTAGATGAGAAAGCATTTATTGAGCAGCTACTTGGTCCTCAGAAAAACTTGCCAAGAAGTTTTCAGCAGAAGGGTTTTCCACTGGAGAGGCAGGAAGGCACGAAAAATTAGAACATCTTGCAGAAACCCACTGAGAGGGACGAAAATCAAAGCAAGTCTTCTGACACTCCCATCCTGGATCGCTGGTGCCAAATACAGCTTCCAACATGTAAAATCAAATCATTTTGTTTTGACCTTATTGTTTCATTTAATTTACTTGAACTTCTATGGTGCAGTGAAACATGAAGTTTAATATTTATTGGCTAGGTATTAGCATACATATAGCTTAATGCAACTTTAACATATAGATACAGTAATACATAACACAGCTGGTTTGCAGCTTTTATCATGCTTCACCCTTCCTTGAGTGAAGCATCTTTACCTTATTGAAACAAAATAGTTCGTGTTATCAAAAGGAAACCATCTGGGTTTTTTGAGCTGACCAGCACACCTCCTATCCTCTTTTTCTCTGGCAAGTTCTGCCTGTATCCCTCTCTTGCCTTGGATTTCTTCATTGCTATTTACGGTGTCTCGTGCCTTGGCATTGGAACGACACTTTAGAAACGCCGGCGCGCGGGTGGTGCTGATCCCTCGTGTTTAATACTTTCCACCAAGGGGACTTCAAACACTTTCCAGACGCTCTCGATTTCACCTCGGACTTCGCTCCCGTTTTACGACAGCATAACCTGAAGTGCCCAACGTGACCCTGCCAGTCACTTCGGTGCAAGGATGCTGGGCGCTGCGAGGAGCTCCGGGGGCAGGGAGCAGGTTTGGTCCTGGACCAGCTCCTGCCGCAGCCCTGCTGATGAGCTTCTCCAGCAGCGCTGCCTGGGAGCTGGCAAACGCTCCCATCCCTCTGCCAGCTCGCCTAGCGCGTCGTCTGGCTTTCCCCGAAGGACTTGGTGTCTCCTTTGCTCCTCTGGTGAATTTTCTGAGCTTCCCAGGTACCTTGATGCCAGCGGCACTGCGAGACGTGCAGAGCAAAGCAGGAAGAACGTGAAGTCAAGCAGAGGCAGGAGGAGAAATCTCCCTTGGGCAGGCAGAGCCTGATGCTCTCACAGGGAGGGACCAGTTGTAAGGAGCAGGACCGAGAGGAAGAGGAGCCAGGCTCAGGACCGGTGGGAAAAAGTGATCTGGGAGCTGCCAGCCCCCTCCCCAGCTTTGATCCCTGGCAGCTGTTGTGGCAGAAGCAAAGGTAAAATTACAGGCAGTAAAGCTGGGGGCTGCGTCTGGGCCGTCACAGCCGGCAGCGAGGGGGGAAAATGCAACGGCACGAAAACCCCTTGCACACAGTCAAGGCTGGCAGCAGTGCAGGGGCTCTCCAAGCATCCCAGAGAAAGATCTATAGCTAAAATTTACTGCCTCTTTCTCACATGCTATTGATGGTTCCTATAAAAGCCAGGCACAATCTTGCTGGCAGGTATTACGGGCGCAGAGTTTAATGCACATAAAAAGCAGATGTGTGTAGGTGGGGCCGCAGTGGAGAAGGGCTCTCAGCAATATTTGGTACTTTCCCTCTGGTGACATGAGCTCTTCCAAAACATATAGAAGTATTTTTGGTGGTTTTCTGGCCAACCTGCAAGGTTATAAAGGGGAATTGCTTTAAGCTGAGAGAACCACAGACAAGTAGGGAAGTCACGAATACTTTTGTTTGGGGCCAACACAAAAGAGATTTAAAATGAAATGCCCTTTTAGGGCTGGGTGTCTGCTTGAGTGCTTGAGTCCCTCTCCGGACTTCTTCCAGGCTTCTTCCGGATGCCTCCTGCCAAGGGAGGGAAGAGAACCCCACAACGAGTGTTGCAATGAGGTTCCCACATGCCGGGGGGTGGCTGTCCTTCAGGGACACCCTCCTCACCCACACCGTAACAGTACCTATCTGTCGCACGTAGCTTCATAAATAATCATCCGCTGTAGGATTTATGGGAGCAAAATCCCCTTTCTATTAGGGGTCTGTCTGTAGTATCCCAGTAAAAATACCTTCCCTCCTCTGCAGAGCAGACGATCAGGGACGTGCTAAGGTAGCTCTACACCACTCAGAGACGCACATCTCCTCCTCCCAGCACTGTTCTCCTCTAACCTCTGGCTGGGGCTTTATGCTCCCCTCTTATGATCACTGTCTGCCCCTGATTATGGCCCACGGGCTTGCTCCCAGGTTCTCAGAAGAAGAAAGATGAGTGAAAAGCAGCAAAGCCTTTGGGTTTGTCCGTCAAAGTGTCTCCGTGCAGCCCTAGAAGTGGTCATCAGAGCTTGAAAGGGGGGGAAGGGGACGGGGGGGGGTGTGTGTTAAAAATTTATTGTGCAGGCATTTTCTTCGCTGAGCAGCCAGGAGAAAGGCAGGATCTTGTAAATCTCGGCAGACCAGCCTGCCTGTAAAATCAGATTAAAAAGGCAGAGCCCGGTGAGGGAGGGAGGAGGTAGCTGGTATGGGCAGAGGGGTTGGCAGGGGTTGTACGGCAACTCAGACCCTCTTGCCTGACATGTTTCATGAATCCGTCAAACACTGTGAAACCGAACAAGCCCCCTTGAAAGCGGGTTAAAAAAAAATGTGATCCCATCAATCTTTGGATTGCGTTGCCCCTTTAACATTTTAACAACTGGCCCAGAGAAGCACAGTGTGTGAGAGACATTAAATGTCTCCCCTGTTAATAGAGAGTATTTACGGGAATACTTTTGTTGCCAGCTGGCATTTCGGTAGGGAGCACAATGGGGTGGTTGCCACCGAACAGCACTTTCCCCCCCTTTTTTGTGCATAGGAAATGCTAACTTGATTTTCTCAAGTAAGCGACTGGGATCAAGGGACAGTTCAAGGACTGTAGGGAAAACCCACCTCGGGAGGTGGGGAGCTGGCCTAGTTTCTTCTCTTCTGTGAGAGGAGTGGGACTGCAGGGGGTTTCTGCAGCGGGACTTGGGTAGCTGAGGTGTAGAGCAGGACACGAGGTCTCACTGAGCACCCGACACCCCCATCTTCACATGACCCACCTTGTACACCTTCAGCTTGACGCTAGCTACTCTTCCAGACCCCCTAAAAAAAGAAAAACCAAAGGATGTTTAAGTCCTTATGGTCAGCAAGGTTTCCAGGCTTCGGATGGGTCAGACATGGGCAGGCTGAACATCCTACAGCCCAGACCACAGTCCGGTGTCCCTCCTGGCTTTGAGCCTGGTCAACAGGCAGAGAAACACCCAGTGCACAAACAAAAAGGCGGTGAACCAAGGGCTCTGAGTGCTTCCTCGTGCCCTTGAGTCTGCTCCTCAGCCCACCGCAGTGATGTGACTGTCACCGGCAGCATGGAGAGGTGGTCACCCCTTCGACCTTTCTTCTGGGGAAAGAGCGCTCCCTAAGCCCAGCCTAAGACCAATGAACCAGAGCTCTCAGTCCCTCCTCTTCCAGGCGTTAGCAGCAGCCCTGGCCCTAGAGTTGGAGTGACACGATCCACCTCGAAACCTCATTATGGACAGAAGCTGCGCTGAAACGGGTGTCCTGGGCATGACAGCTTGATCCTTGCAGGAAACAAGGGCATGATGAGAAACAACAGTATCTCCTGTGCCAAGTGCACATTTGGACTCAAATATCTCCGAGGTCACTGAGTGGATTTTCCAGGCAGAGGATTACTGCAGTCAGACGGATTTGGGGTTTTATCGTCTCTGCACATTTTCTGCCTTGGTACTCCTTGTTATGTATTTTCAAACACCGTTCTTCGAAAGCACTACCAAGTAAGAGATGCAGAATGAAAAGAGTCTGAGACGTACAGACTGACCACCAACGCGATGAGTGAGGAGAGCATCTGCTCACCCCCAGGGCTCTGTGCATCCTGAGGCGAGCTGGTGGTGGCCCTTGATTTACTGAAGCAGCCGCAGCCAGCTGAAGCACTGGAGATGTGAACAGACCCATGAGATCAACTCTGCTGGCCACCAGCACCTCAGATTCAAGAGACGGTTTATGGATTCACCTCCCAGCAGCCAGCCATGGTGCAAATGTCCAGAAGAGGGATGCACAGAGAAATTAAGCAGGTGGTGGGAAAAGCTCTGCAGAATTCAAGCCTGCATCAGCAGAGATGGATTTGGTGATCTGGAAAGGCTCTTCCACATCTGCCTGCTGGCCCTCACGCCAGATCTCAAGGCAGGACAGGATGTGCTGGTAGGGAAGCAGGTCACAAACCACATGTATATCAACTTCTTGTTTGCTGAAGAGAGATTTATTTTTCTTACAAGTAAATATTGGCCATGGCTTCACCTCAATCAATATTTACTTCGTGGGTCAGTAGATCATGATAATCACTTCAAGTGAAGGCAGTGTCATTCAGCTTCTGCTTCTATTTATACTTCCTTCTTTTTTCTTGGGGGGAAGAGTTCCTAGCTGTATGGTGGTGAGCTAACAGAGCCTCAAAATCTTCCTGAAATGCTTTAAAAGGACACTCTCAAATACTAACATCCAAATTTTATAAAAATGCAGGAGCCATGCATATATTCTCTTGAATCTTTTTTTTTTTTTTAAGACGGATGAAAATTTCTTTTGAAATTTTGTGACCACAATGTTTTGCGTCAAGCCCAGTGTTTGCTGGAGAGTGAGGGACGATGCCAGTTTCCAGAGATGAATGGCTTGCAAAAAGTACTAAAGAGATCACACTGAGAATTTAGACCTATACAAAGTGTTTGCTTTTAGTCATTTAAAGTGATACTAGACTTTATTATAACTCTCTTTATTTATTAAGAATAGCAGGATTTATTCTTGTTTGTACCTCTGATTTCTGTTTTCAATCACTCGGGCACAAACCTGAGGTCACTCCTTTGGCTTCGGTCTCCATCTGTACGCAGATGTTAATGGGAGAAGAACCCATGAAGTAACTCAGGCCTCGGTGGCAACCTCCCAAGGTGACAGCTCGCCCCATCATCCAGAGGAACCAAAACGCAGGCAAAAGCGATAAAGAACTACCCACTCGGCAGGAGTCAAGCGTTTCCTGAAATAAACCCCCCAAGCTCTGTATTAGCCCTGAAACCACTGGACTCAAAGATGGATAGAAAGATGGAATTTCTGTCTCCTGGGAAATTATGATATTTTTATTTGGTTTTGGGGTTTTTTTTTTAAGATAAAAGAGGATTTATCAAAACTTTTTGCAAAACAAACTGTGAACCTCTTTGGAAAATGTTGAAACAGAGAATCTCTGACCTCGAGCCCTGAACGAAGACTGTGCTAAGAGAAACCCTGAGCGTGCCAGGGAGGTAGTCAGGAGCCAAAAGCCCTCAGTCTGCTTTCAGCTTTCTGGCGGGAAGACGCAATGGCAGAGGGACAGAGCAGATGGTGGAAGCAGGAACAAAAGAGGAGCCCCCACAGAGAAACCTTTGGGCAGATGGGAAAAAGACACAGCGAGGTTTTTGTGGGAGAAGAGAGGTGTTTTTTTCTGCAGGAGTGACCCAGACAGGGAAAAAGCTGATCAGGGTGGGGACAAACCTGAGCTTCGGGAGGACTGATGTGGACCATCTCAGCAAACGCAATCGCAGACTCCCACCGATGGCAAACAGGCACCTGGGGGAGCAGAGCTGGGCAGGAGAGATGCCTGGAGAGGATGGGTCCCTGCTGGGGGGGGGGTCTGGAGGCATGGGGCAGCAATGGGGCAGTCTGGACCGTACTACCAGCCAGGGCAGTGGAGCCAGTGCACAGCAAGAATTTGGGCTGAAACAGCCAAGGCTTCCATCACCAAGAGGTCTTGGGCAAAGCCATAGCGTGGGGAGGACACAATGCACTGCCAGGCAAGGGAAACTTCATCAGGAGAGATACAATTCCTCCCGTTAAACTATCTTTATCAACTCAGTCCATAGGTGCCCTTCAGCAACGCTCACGCAGAGCAGGCAAACATCAGTGTCATTAATCTTCACAAACCACACGTGGGAAATCATTCACTGTAAATATTACTGATCTCTTCAGTGTGTGTTGGAAACTGCCCAGGTCTGTAACGCTGAGGGCAGTGGAAGGGACCTGCACGAGACACTGGGGAATATTGGGGCTCCAACAGACAGGACCAGCCTCCCCACAGGGGAGATATGAGATGATGCGAGAGCCTTATTTATGAGAGGATGGGTAGGAACACGGGTAGCAAATGGACACGGTTGAGGAGAGAGATCAGGCTATTTCCCATGTGGAAAAGGCTATGGGGGTATGGGCTGGAGTGAATGAAGCTGTTCAACTCAGGAAAGCATCGAGCAAGTGGCATCAGGAGCCCACACCCAGCACGGTGCCTTCCCCTGCCTGCTCCTGTCACACACACAGCTTCTTGCGGGCAGCAGGCTGAGATCATGGGCCGGAAACATCTTCTCCTCTCCTCTCCTCTCCTCTCCTCTCCTCTCCTCTCCTCTCCTCTCCTCTCCTCTCCTCTCAATTAGACCAATATCTGCAAAGAGAAGGGCAAGTGGGGGTGAGGGACTGATGCAGGAGAGAGAATTTCAAGCTAGCATCCCGCACAAGCACAGCAGCTTTTATCAGGCTGGGACATTAAACACCACCTGATCTGGCCCTTGTTGGCACCCCGGGGTGCTACAGCAGCAGCAGGGCACACAGCCCTGGTGACAGCACTTCTGAGATGGGCATGGCGGGCCAGTGTGCGAGACCTCTGGGAGCAAGGGACCTGCTGCTTATCACGTAGGCAACTGGAGTTAAGGCTTGTGCACTCCCCTGGGACTCTTTCAGCTCAGTATTTCAGACAGGATTTAACTCTTACTGCACTCGAGCGAGCAAGCAAATCCCAGGCAATGCTCAGCGCAGCGTTGCAGCACAAAGTAATACAAACAAACAGAGCTAGAAGCCCCATGCAACGCTAGCAAAACTGATGAGGAGAAGCATTAAAAAAAAAAAAATGCTGAAAAAACAACACCGTTGTTGGGGCCATGTCTGTCAGAGACGCTTGCTGCTGTCTTTTCATGTTTCCACCGACTCTCTGGAGACCTCGTGACGAAGGAGGCACAGAGAAATGCTAGCAAACGAGACGCAAGCGTTCACAGACCAGAAGCGTCTCATGTTTTTATAGAATTTCTTCTGACCGCAGAGGAATGCCTTTGAAACCAAAACCTCCGGAAAAGGCAGCACTCGGGAAATTGTGTTGATATTATGTTTTTGAACTTGAGCATTCATGCTAATTGATGCCCTGCTGAGCAGTTGCAGCGCGGAGCACAGGGTGGTGGAAGGTCTCTCTTTTCTGGCCTTTTAGACACTGACCACAACTCGTGGGTGAAAGGAAAATGAGGCATAGATGGCTTTGAGCAAATGATTGCTTAAATCATGATCTCAGCCCCAAATAAAGAGGATACGTATAATCAAAGGAGCCAGCTTCCTACTTTAGCTATGAACAGGAGCAGCAGGGAAAAACATGAAAAGGACAAGAGCAGTGCAACTCATCGCCGGATTAATATATGCCAACAGAAACGAGCAGTTCCCCACCTCGCAGCAACGCAATAGGATCCATAAGACACCACGCTCAGACAAACTCTCTCACCGCCTCCTCAAGCCAAGCTTCACTGGGGAAATACAGGGCTTGGTGCTGGTGGAGGCGTAAGCGGGGCCTGGCCCAAAGACCTAAGCAGGGCAAAGTACAGGACCACGATTTTCAGATGGGCTGGGGATTTCGAGCTGCATTTTCAGGGACCCAACTTGGGATACTTAGAGATGCTTGATTTTCAGAAAATGTACAGAACCTGCTTTCTGGTGAACAAAAAAACCTTGTGTGAGGACTCTTTATAAAAGGGTCCTGTGCATCACCCGGATGCTGCTGTGCCTGGGCTCAGGACAACATCTGGACCCCCGAGAAACCAGTGCACTCGCTAAGACACAAACCCTTCCAACTTTTACCATGGGGGCTCCATGGGAGCTGCAAAGGGTCCTGGCACCCCCAACGAACAGGGGCTGTGCTGACCCAGGACGGTGTGCTGGCGCTTGGGCACGCTCACCATGGACTTCCCCCTCCCCATGCATTTTCTCCCCAGAACAAAGCCACCAGCAGCCGGGGGAAAAAAACAAATGCTGATGCTTTGCAGTTCTAGCTTCCTAAATAGTGTATGAAGAAGAGAGAGGCTTTCATGGCACATTTCTTCTGTCAGTTTAATCCAGCCGCTCCTGAAGATATAAATAGCACCTGCATGCTCCTCCACTCCCTCCCACCCAGCAGGGATGGGAGCTGATCCCACAGGCAGAGGCATCGTGCACAGTCAGAATAAAACCATCCTGAGTCTTTTGATTGCTGGTCCCGGCCAAACTTCTGCCTTCCCCTGCAAGCCTGGTCCAAGCAGCGGCCGAGGTGGGCAACGTAACCCTGCTCCAGGGGCCCTCAGGAAGCTGGTCTCGGACCTTTTCTGCCACTCATCACACCTACAGCATGATGGGCTCCTGTGTGGTGTCACCTCTGGCCACGATATTGCTGTTGCGCCCTGTGCCGGAGATGTGTGAATTTCAGTGACGTTTCTTGGAAAAATCCATTTCTGGACAGAACAAGCAATTATTGCCAAATAACAGCAAGACCTCGGGACTCTTTGAGGCAAACAACATCTTGGAAAATCAAGCACTGACTGTGTTTTGAAAGAGCTCCAGCCATGGATGACCAGATCTCTTTGGACTGGACCCAGGTCAGGCCTTTGACATCCCATGGCAAGGGCTACAGTGAGAGGTGCAGGGGTCCTGAAGGCCAGTATTTGGGTTTGGGCCAGTAGAAGTCACCTACTTAGGGCACTTGCAGGCATGAGCAGAAGGACCGGAGGCACGGCTGCGATGGCTCCTCAGGCCTCCTGGAAGAGAGGACGCGCAGAGGGAGGGAGGGAGGGAGGGAGGGAGGGAGGTTGTTCCCTCCTGCTGCTGCATGTCAAGCTGCTACCTTGGATTTCACGCTTGCAAAAGCATGAGACAAAACAGCTCCCCAGCAGCGGCTGAGGACAGGCACCGCACATCCCCGCGCTGCTGCGGAGGAGCATCCTCCGCTCTGCGGTGGCCGGAGAGGACAGGAAGGCGGGCATCACACGGGCATCCCTCGCTCCCTGCTCCATCTCAGTCCGGAGGCTGGTCCAAGTGCCGTAGCAGGGGCCAAAGGATGGGGAGGCGTGGGGAGAAGATCAGTGTGTGAACACCTCTGCCATCTCAGGGGAGGATCGCTGAGCACGTGTGAATGAATAACGTTTGCAGAAGCAGCCTGTAAACTCTACCTTTTATTAATAAGCATTCGTTAGTAATGAAGTGTCAATACGATCCCACGTCCTGTAGCAAGCTGTACCTGCTTCCCAGCCTGCGAACCAACCCCGACAGCCATGCCGTAGGCAAAATTCCCATTCAAGTCAGCAGGACTGAGGCTCTGGGCTTTGCTCATGAATAACTCAGCTATCCTCAGCCCGCGCCAGAAACCTCTCATTCCAGCCCCTGCCTCCGCAGATATTTCTGTGCCAGCCACAGAGGGAAATGCCGGGAGCAGAAACAGGACTCGCTCAGGCTCTGCTGGAGATGTTTGCTGAGATGAACCGGGGCATGTGTCTGGCTCTGACCTCTGGGTCCCTTCGGACTCTGCCCACGTGGGCAGCTCTGCGTGGCTGACCCCATCCACGCCAGAAGATGCTTCCCAGCAGGGGTTTCGTAGGAGGCAGGGTTGGGGTTACCATCGGTCTACACGCTCTGCTGCCCTGATTTCGCTGCTTTGGGGACTAAGCCTCTAAGAGGAGCCAGGAGCTGCTAGGACCACCCGAAATGGGCATTGCCTGGGCTGCGGTGGGGCTGCAGACCAGCCCCAGCCACCGAGGTTTGGGCACGGGTCCTCTCCGCTCAGCTGGGTCACACCATTTCTCTAGGGCACGTGAAGCCTGAAGCCGTCCTTGATAACGATGGCAAAGGCACTCACCCCATTTAACCTCCTAATGGCTGGGACAGGGCCTGATGCGAACTGCATCTGGGGTGCCGTGGGGTGGGAAGGCACAAAATCACTGGCACATCCATCCCACGGGGCCCCCACTCCTCTCACCTCATCTGCTTGGGATCGCCTTGCTCCCTGGGGCATAAAGCAAGAATTAGGTAAACAACCGTTATTTTCTCATGAGCGAGGAGCCTGCGGCCAAGTGGCAGCCCTGCCGCACGAGCCGCAGGAGGGACCCCCAAAGGTGACCCTTCCCCAGGCAGGCAGCTCCCCAGGCATCCGTGAGGCTTGACCATTCACAGCCCCATAGCTTCCCAATTGCTTAACTGATTTGGATTTGTTCTCATGCTTCCGCTATATCGAGGACTTGCCAGCTCAGAAGGAAGATGGGGTTTGGGTTTTCCTCACACACACACACACAGAGACCAGGAGATGTTGGGAGATGATTCTGGTTGTTCCCCTTGGCTGGTTTGTTCGTGCCTTGCTAACTGAAACAACCAGCGAAGCCACACTGAAAACACTGCTGTCAAACATAACAGCCCTGAGGACACCAACAAGCCCTGATGGCCCTGGGCAGCCTCACCTGGGACCTCCACCCACACCCAGGGGCCAGGAGAGCTATTTAAGCTTGGCCCCAGGCTTTCACTCCTTCCCTGAGCTGTGCTGGAGGGGTGCTGGTCTCCAGCTCAGCCCCAGCTTGTGCCTGGCTATGGAGCCCATTGATCCGGACCTCAATCTGCAGGCTGACCTCCTGGATTGACCTTGTCTCTGCCTTGTCACTATGGATGTGCCTGATGCTCCTGACCCATGGATTGACTTCCCAGCTTGACCTTGGACGTGCCTCATTACTGTGGTATTGCCTTGATTTGGACCCTTGGTTGGACCTGGCCACCATCTCTGTGTCTGTCCTGCTTGCCTTGCTCGGGTAATGTGGGATGAGGTCCTGATGGCTGTGTGATCTGCCTTGGCTCTTGTCTCCCCTTCCTGAAGGGAGCAGCCCTGCTTTTGCTGCTCCATGATCACCGGGAGCAAGTGGGTGGTTGCAAAGCTTCAACTGCATATGGCTGTTACTGCATACGAGTCTTCTGCTGGGAGCATAAAACAAGAAGAAAAAACAGGAAAAAAAATGAGGTAGGCTTATGCACGGAGTATGTTCTTTCTTGAAAGTGCTTCACATCTCTTGTAAAGACAAAAAGTGTTTTGTTGAGTGAAATGAGGTTTTTGTCCAGAGTAAGGCAGGAAAAAAAAAATGCAACCAGCCACACCTTCTACTTTCTCATTAACTTTCCAGCTACATCACAGCTCTCCCTCCTTGGCTAGATGCTTATCCATTAGTATGATTAGCTGGGTGGAAGTAGCAGCTTGCAGCCACTACCCAAGGAAATCTATTTTGGGATATTATAAACACTGTTGTTTTTCAGCCACATGCTAAAATGCTTTGATTTCTCGACAGCTGAAGTCCTCTTTTTGTTGCGGAATAAATAGGATATGGTGTATCATGTTTATCAACCCCACTATGGCAGGGGCCTCTTCTCTCATAACAGGTAAGGGTTGGCCCCTTATGGACCATCTAGACTCTTATCTCTCACAGGAGGGATATTTTTTATGAACAGGTAACAACAGACAAAGCATTTCATGCTATCCACTGCTCTCCTCTCCCAGCCATTGCTGAGCTAGGGGAGGAACCAAAGACTTCAGAGTCCTTGCCAAATCCCTTGAGCTCTCCTCAGTAACTAGGACATATCAACCAATTAATGAATATAGATAGATTTTTATGAAAAATGCATGATGAATGTACATCTCATCTCAGAAAAGAAAATGTACATATCTTTGAAGCCTGGAAATACACCAGAACCTGGAGGAAGGTGCCTGAAGTTCACCTGAATGACCTTGTAAATATGGAAAAATTATTCTGCCCATACAGCTAAGGACTTGAGTGCTCTTTGCTGCATCGGGCTCATGCAGTCAAGAAGTAAAAATGCATAGTGTTGTCTTGCTAACATCTCTAATGTCAGGGGCACGTCTGAGCCCTTCTATAATAAACGTGGTGGTGGGAAAGGCAGAGTCACTTCCATTCAAGGGTGGAGTCACACTCTTGGCATCTTACTGTCTCTTCTGGAGGCAGAGCCTCTGCCCTTACGGGGAGGGACTCCTGGACGTGAACTTGAGAAATGGGACCCTACCTGGAGACCAGCAGCAAGCGGAGTACTTCAAAGGTCTATCCTGGCACCTGTCCTGTTTAATGCCTTTAATGACCTGGAAGGGGGGGAATATTTGCTTGAGGTTTGCAGATGACATCAAATAGCGGGGAGCAGTCGATTATGCTTGAGGGTGGCATTGTAGTGACTGAACATCTTAATCTGTTCCTCTCTTGGGAAGTTCCTGAGCCCTGGAAATTAAAATAATCAGGAAAGCCTATCCTCCAACCACAAACTGTATAATAAAAACCTGTGTACACCCTGAGATGTGCACAAGTAGGCATTTTTTCCTCTTCTCTGATTGCTCAAAAAGTATGAGGATCCTGGGTTTCTGGGAGAGAAGTGGCCCAGCCAGCTAGCAGTGCTGGGGGAGGAGAGCAGGAGGGGGTTTTGTCATGGACCTGCTGAGCAAAGCCAGCAGCACACGCTGGGGAGATGGCACATCCAGGGCTGCAAACATCGCACTGAGTTCCTCTGTTATATGCTTGTCAATGGCTTATTGCTTCATCGACCAAGCTGGTGACCGGGTGTGAATCACAAAGCCAAGCAGGCAGGGACAAATCAATGCACTGTAATTCCTTCCTTCACGTATCTCTGGAGAGCACGTACCGAAGTGGTGCAATTGGTACTGATGTTGACAGTGAGGGAAGTAAGGGAAAGGGACGCTTGCTCACTTGGAGGTCTCTGGCTGCAGCTCTGTGGTGGTTCCACATCACAGTTACTTCATTGCTTACTTGACTGTGCCAAGAGCTACATACTGCCTTAACCCCTAGAGAATTTCATGCTACTGAACTTGGTCTTGATGACTTACTGTTTTAAGGCTAACCTTGAGCAGCTTATTCTATGCAGATTTAGATATTCCCACAGTTGATATCAGCCCACAATCAACACTTAGCTGGTGGTTGACTGTAGCCTACATGGCGTGTTCGGTCAGCCACCTCTCTGTGCTCCTGACTACACAGTTCATCCCCGGATAGAGTGATGAGGCTTTGGAGATTTAATTCCCTTGGATTTCTTAATATAATCATACTTCAGATATTGATTCACTTCAGGGCTGGAGCGCTTAGATGTGCAGAGGACAGTTGTCTTGTTGTCGCAGGAGCATCTTCAGGCCGTCCTGCCTCCCCTGGTGTTGGTGAGGCACTGACAGAGCCTCTGTCCTCGATCTACACTGGGGCCAAACACCCATCTCTGCTGCCCAGAGCTGTTAAAACCTCTGTCTTGCAGCTGAACTGATTTACAATGCGTCTGATAGAATTGTAGGAGGCATTGTTTACTGGGAATTCCACAAACTTCTCCCAGTCTTCTCTCCTTCCTGAATTTCAATAGACTACTTATCTGTCATGCTTGCGGTGATTCCAGATGGCCTTAACTGAAGTCCGTCTGTTGCGAAGAGACTTTTCCCCATGGTTCTTCCCAGCAAGCAAGCACCTGCACACCTTCCTAACATCACCAGTTCAGAGCCAGGCTCATCTTGTCGCATCACATCTTTCCGCACTTCCCCTAGGAGTGAGAATTGTCCTGCAAAGGATTACTTGAACCGCCAATTGCTTAAATACCTTTGTTAGCTTGGTACGGACATCAAGAAAGGTCTTGGCTTCCTATTGCCGCTTATCTCATGAAAGATAACAGGCAAGCCTCTTCACATATTCTTATTTAAGCTTTTGTTTGGTCCTGACTGCTTTGTGTATTGCTGCTCCTGCACAGGGCACTAGGTCACCAGAAGGAAGTCATTCAGAAGTCCCTACAAACTGAAATTTTTTTATTGGCAAATAAATATAACAATTTCTCACTTTTTAAAAGATTAGAAGAAAACCTCAAGAAAACTAACTTTTTTTTTTTGCCTGCCTGGCTAACTCAACAAACCTTGTCACTGCACTAGCCATCTGTATCTCTGTCAATCATTCCCTGCCTCAAATAGCATCCAAACCAGATGGCCACTTTTGCCCAGTTTGAATAGAGGTGCAAAAGACTTCAGGACAGTCAGGCTTTTACTGATCTCATGAAAAACAGTAGGTTAGAGTGCTTTTTCCACCTGGTTGTCTTAACATGTTTTTTCCCCTCCAGATTTTACTGCAGGGGGGAAAGATTTCCTATAGCCAAAAATGTCATATGTTGGGTTTGTTTTTCTGCAAAAGTTTAAGAAAAACTTTCTGTTTCTGCACCAGGTCTAATAAATAACAAAGACTTAAAGCCTCAGACTTAGCTAGAAGTGTTATTAACTGGGAAATCTCAGGGTTTTTCCTGCTGACTCTTGCTGAGAGAAGTGAATCTCAATCTCCAATGGAAAAGCAGCAAAGCTAATGCATATCCATTGCCAGCCCAAGCTAGAAGGGTAATTTTTTTGGCCATGAGACTTTGGATGAAGCTGTCTCTGTGGTTCCTGTCTTTGTGGGAGATGAGTTTCATTCAGACCCTTCTGTAGCGGTCTGCTCCATTTCTTGGCTCTGTGTTGTTTACTCTGAAATATGGAGCAGGTCTATAGTGCAACAGATAAGACAGGGTGTTTTAATAATTTCTAACAGTTTGTGCAGTCTGGGAGCCCGGAACAGGGAATTTATTACTTTACTGTCACAAATTCAATACTACTGCCACAAAAACAGCAATGCTACTACTTGCATCCTGAGACGTAGGCGGACGGTGGGGCTGCCTTCAGGACGTCCACTTCAGGCTGTGTCAGACACCTGACACAGGATGCTGTGACACAGTCTTGGCTGAGAGCACCACCTTTCTGCATGACCTTCATGGTGCCTTGGCTGCCTGACTTGTGGAACGATGTGGATTTTGGTATTTCACTTCTCTCGGGTGATGGCAGGGCTCCCACTGCTGCTGGGTCTGGTCTTGGGACAGGAGGTACCATCTCAGAAGTGCTGCTGCCCTATGATGGCACTAAGGGCTGCACATAAACCCTCTGCAGCTTCAGCTGTATTTCAAATTGCTCTGGAAGGGGAGGCTTTTTCCAAGGAGCTTTTGTGCGGGTCACCAATTTCCACTTTCATGGCTGTGAGAGGAGATGAGGTTTCACCCCTGAGCTGGAGCTGAACAGAGGGATCCCTCTCAAGAGGAACTGGCTGCTCAGGAAACACAGCTCTCAGCTGACACTTTCATCCATCCATTCATCCCTCACAGTCTTCAAGGTGGATTATGTTAAATTCCAGGCTGATGTGGATTATTTTGGCCAACAGAAGTGTGGAACGAGCTCTTGGTGCATCGTGCACGGGATTGCTGTCCACAATGACTGCACCAATGATTTGGTGCAGAGGGAGGAAGCACAGTTTCTTGCAGCTAACCCACCTCTTGTTTTTTCTGTTGGAGTGTAGGGAGGGAGAGGAAGGACATATGGAGAATTCTGGGCAGGAGATCTTTAATGTCGTGCAACCAAGCAGTATTTTGAAGGCTGGCTGTACTAACCCAGCAGAAGGGGAAACTGGCTGAGGTTTAAGGAGTCTTCCCTTGCTGATGCAGTCAAAACAGCCTTCACCCTTCTAGGGGCAGCAGCCCTGTATGCAGTCCCAGGGACCCTGCTTTGGACCCTGCCAGAACAACCTTTGTCTTTGTCCAAAGTGTGAGCCAGCCGGGAAGGGTTAAACTTGAAAGCTGGGGGTCACAAGTCAGCTTCAGGGGGATGGTTTTCCTGTTGGGCAGGAAAATAGAGCAAAAATACAGCAAAACAGTTAGGAGAAGAAAAAGCTCCATCTTCGTGGGGTAGGCTATAAAGATCAGCAGGCTTCCAAGGTCTGGTTGCTTCCACCTATTTGTAAATCAGCAGCACTAAAGTCAGCAGCCACCTCTGGCAGAGAAACTGGAAGGTGACTTTACAAAATCAAGCCTTTGAGAGCCCCTCATTTGAGTCGAGAAGTCTGCTCCCTGCCTGCTGCATGCATTAGCATTGAAAAGGCCCACACTGAAGTGCAGAGCAACCTTTGTGGCCGCTGATTGTGTCTATAATTCACCAGGGCTGCAAAAAAACCCAGCAGTTTTCGTCTATGGCAGTGAGGCACAGCTCAGGCAAGGGAGTGCCCTGCCTGTACAGAGCCTCCACCTCGCTGCTGGCATCCCGGGTTGTGTCTTCAGGCCATGTGTCCTGGGTCAAAGGCACAGTACGCTCACGTGAGCCCTTTCCCTGGCTGCAGGACCAATGTACAAAACCAAAAGGCCTTTTTTTTTTAAATAGATGGAGTTTTAATATGTCTGTTTTACCATCTCCACAAAAGCAGATGTTCTGTGATGCAACTCTCTTGGTACTCCATGGACATGCAGGTTAAAATGTGCATGCCTGGGGTTTGGGTTCTAAATTTCACTCATTTTGAGTGGAAGCTGGTGAATGTACCTGCTGAGTGAACATGATTATTGGTGATGTGACTGGCTCAGGGCCCAGAGTTGAAGATGCCCTAGAAAAATCACCATTAGGGAGGAAAAGGCAGGCTGGAGCAGACCCCTGTGCATGAGATCCTCTGCAAGGGAGTTCTTGAGTGCTAATTTGTTTCACAGTCCATTGAAGGAGCTTGTGCCAAGCAGCTGTAACCCAGGGCCAGATCTGCGGGAGCTTTTATTTGTTTTGTTCTGCTCTGAAGGAAGAGTTGGGTGATAACTTGCTGTTCACCACTGCATTAAATGACAGTGTTTCCCGCAGAATGTGTAGTTACAAATCAAGACAGTCTGTGGAATGAAGTTGTCAAAACACTGGAAGTCCTCACCCAATTCCTGACCACCCAGGGAGGCTGGAGAAGAACCTGAGCTGGGATGACGAGGGCTGGAATGTGGCTGATGGACCTGGGTATGTCAAAGAGAAACAGGAGATACAGCTTGTCGGGCCTAAAGGTTTAAAGAGAAACCAGAAAGCCCTGGAAATGTGGAGGAAAAGTGAATAGGTGAGTAGAGACCCTTGGGGTGAGGTGTTGGCTTCTCTTGCTTCAAAGAAACTTCACATCCAGTCACCTAGAGCCTCCAGTCACAACTGTTTAATGTCAGGGCAGAGCAACCCATCCCTTCCACAAGCCCTTGGAGAGAGGACAAGGTAGAGGGCACTTGGGAGCCTGCTGCAGAAGAGGCATCTGCTCCCACCCACAGCTCTGGCTGTGCGTGGGACTGTTGGTCTCTACCTAGTACCTTTCACCATGAAAAATGGAGCTAAACAAATCATTATTGAACCCTTGTAACCAACAGCCAGTGATCTGGTTTTCCAGAACATGAGGATATGTGGCAAAGATTTAACTTGGTATTTGCAAAAGCACCACTAGAAGTGCCAGTAGCCCAGCCTGGGTCAGCAGGCTGGGCACATCAGCCTGGAGAACATGAGAATTGATCTGAAGACTCAGCATCACTGTCAACAACCCTTGAGGATTCATTCCAGGGTCTCCTCTGACCACCATTTTTGGCAGGTTGCAGCTCTCAGAGGAAAGGCTGTTGGTGAGGCCCAACAACACTTAATAAAAATCCTTGGTGATATAAGCCAACAGGACAGTCCCAGAGCTTGTGGCTTTTGAGGCCGCAGCAGACATGGAAGCCAAAGCAGGGAGAGCCCAGCTTGCTGGTGCCCACCATATCTTGCTCCATATCGCTTGCTGCAGCAGTAGAAGTTGAGCTCTCCAGTGTTAGCTTTGAGAGGCAGGCTGCTACCCCTGCTGTGAAAGGCTGGCAAAGACCCAGATGGGGTTAATGGGAACCACAAACCGGGAAGACAGAGGACCTGCCAGGGCAGACTGCTCTGAGGGCTGAAATAAAACTGAAGTTTTGGAGGGAGGTTGGTTTCTGTGATAGCCTGACCCAGGAGAGGTGACAGAGCGGTGGCAGGACGTGCCTGACATGGCTGAAAGAGACCGGGTGCTGCATTTGAGTCAAGCTGTGATGGGACAACCAAAGCCTTGATGCATCCATCTGGAGAAGTGCCTTGTACAGCTCCACCCTGACCCTGTTGCTGGACATCGCCCTCGTAAGAGTTGCTGGAGGAGTAGCTCTCCTATGGCCAGATATCCAGGCAGCTTGCTCCACCCCAGCGCTGGGGTGAGCTGGAAAGTGTCACTGGAAGCGATCTCGGCTTACACAACATGCTGAAATGTCTTCTTCTGTCTTCCAAAGACTTCACTCATGCATAAAACAAGAAGCCGGCCAAGATGTTTTTATGCTTATGAGACTCTCGGGAGGGAAGACTGGGAACCTAACATTGGGGATGAGAGAGGAAGGACGTGACCCAGGCTGGCAGCAGAGGCGGAAGGGTGGTGACAAGTCACGGCTCTGCAAGATGGGTTTCTGCCAGGGGTAAGAGTAGCAGGGAAAAATGTCTAGGAGTTTTTCTTGGAGGGTCACTCAATAGCTTGTGTTAGTCTCTTCTATTTCTGCTTCAGTTGGTTTTGATTTTCTTTTCACTTAGCGAATTGACTCTCCCCGCCCTTGACTGCCCTGCTCAGGCAGTTGTACCCTAGAAAGCTGAGGAAAATGGGTAAAAAAATAAGCATTGGAATTTTGGCTGTGCTTCTGTAATCAAGCAACGCAGGCACCACTATGACTGGGGGCAGCAGTGCTGCCTTGGAAAATCACAGCCAAGTCTCAGAGCAGTTAAAAACACCCTCCAGTAAACGCTGCTTCCTCCTTCCTTTCTGGCAGCAGCAGGGGCACGGGTCCTCCTTCTCCTCCCAGCTCACTTGGGCTTGGATTTAAGTCTGTCCTCATTTGTTGTCCCCCTTGCTCCTTGCTAAGAGTTTTACAGCCTACCCTATCTAAAAAAGTTGAGAAATAAATTCAACCAGCAAGGAGTTTCTTTGCTTTTTTTTTTTTATCCCTGCAAAACTCCCCAGCTTGGTTGGTCTCGATGAAAATAATTAAGTGATAAATCCCCCTGAGGAGACAAGAAGCCACTGTGCTCCCACCTGCATAATGCCACATCCAGTCTAGGCTCATGGGGATAACACTGGGATGAAGATTGTCCTTGGTGCTTCCCGGGAACATCTCTTCCATGTTATCCTTCTGGTCAAAGAAGTTGTCAGACACCAGGAATAATGCGCATTTGTGTGTGTGTGTGTGGGGAGAGGTACATCTTGCAAGGCTTTCCTGCCTGTTGATGCCTCTGAGACTGCTCTGTGCATGCCATTAGGCCAAGCTGTGAACGCAGCTCTGTCTTCCTCAGGCTTTGCCCAAGAGGATGGAGAGTGTTAATGCGGCACTGGAAACCTCATGTTCTTGTCAAATCCCCAGTGATTAGTGTTCCCAGATTAATAGATACAGCTCTACTTAAAACCAGATCAATAGTTTTCACTCACTTTTTTGGTCCTGTTCCCTGGAGCTGAGGCATTAAGTGATCGCTCCTGGAGATATATTGCACAAGGTGCAGTTCTGTATGGAAATGAGCTTCCCAAGGAGAGCAAATGTTCGGATAATAGCTCGTGCCTTTGACCGTGCCTTTATGGATGGTGACTGCCTGATCCAGGGGTATGTATTATTTCAGGGCTGTGAATAATTACTAACCTCATTCGGCAACTGATGTTAACTAGAAAAGTTTCCTTCTGGGGACTCAACCAAGTGTTAGTGAATAAAGGAACGTGTATCACTTGCTATTCACAAATACAGGGAGTTTAATCATCCTGCCCAGAGATAAGCTTGGTGAACGTCAGGTGCGATCAGGGGTGTTCTGCTGTTGTCCATCCCCTCACATCCATTTTAGACTTAGATTTGTCTCCCTGAGACCCACTTTGCCCAGACACCAGCTCACTGCAGCCGCCTTGCGAGCAAACTCAGCGCACAGGAGACGTTTGGCTTTTCCTGCAGTTTGGTGATAAACTGTTGGGCCATATGGCATCCTGTGCGCCTCAAATTCAAAGATTAAATACCCGTTGCACCAGCACATCTGGGTAGCAAAGAGGGTTCTTGTGTTTCTGGTTTTCTCCAGGCAGGAATGATGACAGGTAGAGACCGTTGTCACAGGATAATGGGTCCCCCGCTGATGCATCAGCACCAAGGCAAAGCTGAGACACTTATTTTCCAAGCAGGAGATGCTCATCTTGTGACAGAGCTTCTTGTCTAATGACACTAAATGATTGATGCCGCAGATGCAATCATTTGCTTCGTTGGACGTTGCGGGCGATGTGGTGGTACACACTAAAACCCATTACTGAACCACTCTGTCCTCACTGTCTCCCTCACGCTACAGGACTCTTGTCTTGAACAGACATCAGCCCATCTATAAAACAACTCCTCATCCAAAATGCATCTTGACTCAGTATCAAGAGGGTCCCTGACTGACTAAGTTTTATTTTATCTTTTAAAATGTTTTCCTGTCTGCTTCTCTTCTTTTTGCAGGGTGACAATGTGTCCCTTGGAAGATACTGCACTCAAAGCAAGACGGTGGGAACTCTGAAAGGAGGAGTTTGTGTGTGGGGACTGTTCTTTGTGCAGAGGCATTGCACGAAACAATAAAACCTTCCTGCTCTGGGGGAGCAAAAAGCCCCCAAAACCAATTTCTGGTATGTAAATGTTGACAGACTTTTTTTTTTCCCCTCTCTCTGGCTGGGATGATCTCTTTTTGGAGGACGTAAACTTTGAATCTGAGTAGATCTGCATATGTTGAAGGGCTGAGTTTCTATAGGAAATGGCTTGGTCCTGACTGGACCCCAGCCTTCCCCTGTCCCCATGGATGTGCCCAATGCCCTTGGCTGGGGGCTGCCTACCCTGGAGAGAGTTAACAGGGGGTAATAATACTTGAGAAGCAGGCAAGGGACTGGTTATAAATCTGTTATGACAACATTGCGGCAGGGCAAGCTGGTTTTAGCCTCGCCTTAAGCATTGTGCGTCAGGGAGCAGGCAGGAGTTTTGGTAAATGATGGGTTTTTGAGTCTCTTCTCCCTGTGGGTGCTGCTGTGATGGGAGACGTTAAGGGCTGAGTCTGCTTCTTTGGACAAAGACCCTACAGGAGCCAGTGGGGCTCATGTGCTGGGTGTAGTGGGGTGCAAGGTGCTCCACACCTCCCTGGGTGCAGCCATGGGGACGCTGGGCTCAGTCCTATAAGATCTCTTCAGGTGCTCTTCCTTCCCCGTGAACCTCTCTGGAGAGGATACATCAGCAATGGAAAGGAGGAAGGGGAGACCAGGACAACTTCCACCCAAACCCATGTGCCCAAGCCTTGCCAACAGGCTGCACAACCCTTCCTCTTGTTCTGAGGAGGTCTCTGTGCCTATAGAAAGAGACACAGACCCATGCCCAAAGCCTGGCACCCCTTCCTCTGGATGCACCCCTCTCCTGGAGATGATAGATCATGGCCTGTAGCGCAGGTATGAGCAAACAGCTGAGGCAACCCCTGGTCAAGGCTCAAAGCTCTGAGTTTCTTGAGGGCAGCAGGCAGCAAGATGACAGACCATCCAGCCCTCTATTGCCCTCGTTCTTTTCCCTTCTCAGCACCCAGAGACATTTGCAGCTCCAGTCCCCCAGCAGCTGACGGTCCTGCCGTCTGGAGCTGTACAACCTTGTGCCTTGCTTCCTTCACCCCTAATTTGGTAGCCCCGGCCATGAGGTGACACTGGGTATGCTGAGCCTGCAGGAAGGAATGGGCTCTTGGGGGATGTCTGAGCACACAAAAAATGAAAGAAAACAGAATACTGTCCCCCTGAGCTAGCAATCCTTTGCATTGCGGCACATTGGGCTATTTGGTGTCTGCCCAAGGTCACACGTTGAACCAGTCTGAGAGCTGAGTGCGGATCTCGGAGGCTTTGGCTTGGTCTCCAAGCCCACAGCTGCTCAGGATGAGCTACAGTCTGTCTGTGCAAACCCCACCAAGCACCTCTGACAATATTCCAGAGCTAGAGCAGAGGCGGGCAATAAATAAGATGTTTCACGCAAGCCTGGCCCCGCTCTGAGGTCCAGGAAGCCTCCGTTCAGTTGTCACTTTCTGCGCTCCTCCTCCCATTTTCGCTGCCAAGTCTGGAGAAGCATTAAACCCTCACAAGGAAAGCTGCGAGCATGTTACTGCCGGTCTGGAAGCTGCCCGGGCAGGGCTGTGGCTTCGTTTAGACGAGCATCACCCGCCACACGGAGCACGGAAGGGTTGAAGTTGGCTGATGGATTTGCTGATGGCAGAAGAGCTCCTGGTCTTTGTCTGCTAGAGGGAGCACTGGGAAGAGGGGCACAGAGGGCTGTGACATCCTTGCTTCACGTCCTCCCTCAGCCAGAGACACTGGAAGTGCTGGGGTCTGGCTGGGGCGGACATCCCCTTTACTGCGGAAAAACCCTTGGAATCTAGCGCATTTCCTCTGAGTATTTCTGGAATTGCCTTTTATTATTTCCAGTAAGCACAAATTATATTTTTAATATAACACAAGCCATGCACTGTCATCAGCACAGCACCGCGCTCCCGTCAATACAAGCTAACTGGGGAAGCGACTTCCCCTGATGAAACAGCGCAGAGCGGAGACACGCTGCAGCTCTTACGCAATGGGCCAAACTTTTTGCATTGCCATTTAAAGTGATCAATGAGCCTGACACATCCTTGTAATTAGATTTTGTTGCTGATATCTAAGCTCATACTAAATTAGACTAATCTCTTGCTTTCAGAAGCAGAAGCAAGTTATCTGCTATTGACACGCTCCAAGCACAGAAGTGACCAACGGTTCCCAAAATGTTGATCTTGGCGGTGCTAGTTTCGATGGAGGGATTCCCTGCAGGGAGCCGCCTCTCTGGGGTCTTGCAGTGTTTCTCCTTCCCCTGAAAACTCACAGGTTTACAATTCGCTGTGGTTCAGGGTGAAGTGCCAAGTACTCTGGGGAAGTTGCCAGTGGAGCTGGCCAGAGGCAGCACGACATGATGTTCTTCCCTGCCAGCTCTCTCAGCTGGGATCAAGTCCCTGGGGTGTCCAGGGCTCAGGAAATTGTATTTTTGCTGTGGCTGCAGGTTAGTGGCAGGTCAGGGATAAGGAGGGTTAACGGATTGCTGAGTGATCTTGGCATTGAGTTATTCTGAGAGTATCAAGTTTTCTCTCTCCCTGCTTCGGGGCTTAGCCCTGCACCAGTGCATGGGTGTTATCACCCACCAGCTCTCACCCATGTGCTTTCTGCTCTGTAGGAGATGTGATGCTCTCTTCTGTGAGGTTACTGCTGTCTGATTGCTCTTTTTGCTCTCTCTCTCTGTTCTAGCCACGTCTTTACAGTAGGCTCCAAGAAACTGGGAACTCCAGGGAACAGGGAACTCCAGGGAACAAGAAACTCCGCCAGAGGCAGGAGGACCTGCGGCCAGAGATGGGAACGGCAAAACAGAAATAGTCTTCTAGGACGGAGCTCAGGGTGGCGGGTGGGAAGGACCCACCGTGGAGGGTGGGCTCATAGTCTGCACGTCTGCTTGTAAGTAAGATCAGCCAAGGTTCATCCCCGAGCCCTGGGGTCCTTGGTTGTGACAGCACTCATGTCCCCTCTGCCGGCTTCCCCCCCAGACAGGGCACCCTCAGCCACGCTGACTTTTGGGAACATACCCTGTTGGGATATGGGCTATCCTTTGGGAATGTATCCTGTTGGGATATCCTTTTGGGAACCAGTCCTCAGAAAGGCAGCGCAGCTCTGCGCTGCCCTAGAGCGAACAAAACCAGCTCAGCCTCAAGAGGCAGTCAGGAAGGGGTGGCCACCAGCAGCAAGGTTCATTGCTATGTGTTTCAAGGTGTGTTAAGTGATTTCCACAGACAAAAGCAGAACCGAGAAAGGTTTAGAGAACAAAATAACATCTTCCTAGAGCAATCTGAATTTCCCCTGCTGCACTGTGAAGCAAACAATGTTTGGATCGCAGCGCTCATTCTCCACTTGCTTCATCTGTCAAAGGAAGCATCTTTTCCGAGCCGGAGGCAATAACAAAAGGAAAAAGCCTTGGGGAGAGTTTACAAAATGTTTTGGAGTAGTAAGAGAAAGGGCTGAGCTGGAGGTCCTCCCCAAGCCCTGCCAGCTCCATCTGGAGATGGGAGGCTGGTGAAGGGGGCCAGAAGCTGGGCTGTGTACCTACCCCAGGACCCGAGCCAGGGACACACAGTTGGCTCCCCAGCTGGCTTTGCTGGTCCTCAGGGGTGGGTGACATCTCTGGCTGCTGGGAATTCTGCCCAAAAAAGGAAGGGAGGGGAGAGAGACCTCAGTAACTGCAAATAGAGGTCAAACCTGACAAATAGCTTTAGTCCAAAACACGAGGGGAACCTTTTTGAAAGTGTCAGGACATCTTTTGTTGATGTTTCTTTGAGTGTTTCCATTTGATCTTCTCTTACGATACTTCAGGATTTCCTGGCTTCAGGGCAACATTTTCTTCCTTTAAAATGACGTCTGCTCTTTTTTTTTCATTTGAAAGGGCCTCGTAAAGTGCAGAACTCCAGTAAAGTCAACATGATGTTTCGCTTCAGGCCACGTGAAGGGCTCTGGGACGACGCAGTGGTTTCCTTCTGCTGTTTCTAAACAGCCCAGCCCCTAAATTCTGCTTGATCGGCCCAAACCTTCTCTCTTTTCTTGTGCCTTGGCTGAGGGGTCATGCTACTGCAACCTGAGGCTTCCCAGGGGCTGGGCAGCGGTGAGAGAAGCTGGACCACCTTCCCTCTGAAGTGATGCACTGCTTCCCATCACGGCGCAGCCGGGGGCTTTCCCGGCAGCTTTCCCTTGCCCTGGTTTGCCAAGCCTGGGAATTTAATTATGAACCCGGTGCTGCCTCCAAGCACAGCTGGAGGCTTGTTTGGTCCCAGCAGCTTGTCACCGTTTGCATGGCCCATGGGGCTGAACAAGCCCAGGAGTCCCTAACCTGGCAGCTCCTCTCCTTTGGGGTGCGTGCAGCAGGTCTCCTCTGGCAGAGCATTGCCTGCTCAAAGTGTGTAGCCGGCGGAAAAAAGGGAGAGGGAAGGAAAGGGGGGATGTGAACTGTGGGACCCCGGAGACGTAGGATCATCCCAGCCTCCCTGCTGAAAGCAGGGTCAGGAGAAGGCACAGCCCATCTCAGTGTTTGCAATAAGGAGAATGGGAGAAGGGGAAATACCCCAGATAATGTTGCTTCCCTGGATACAGCATCCTCCCGGGACAGAGGTGGGTAGGTACAAGGAGGAAAGGTGAAACCCCACCAAAGGGATACATCCCCCTCCCACGGTCCCACCCGTGGGCGCTGGGTTGCTCCCCACGGGCAGCTCTCCCTTTCTGCTTGTTACCTGTTTAATTGAAAACAGACCACCAAGTTTTCCTTCTCAGAAGCACAGGAATTTGTGCCTGGAAGCACTTTGCCCTCCTTGTTCCCTTCCACAGCCCCGTCCTGCCTTTCAATCTGCGGTGACCGCTCATTGCCAGGGTCCCCGCCGTCCTCATTCGCACACCGGTGCGTGCTGACCCACCGCCCCTGTGCACAGAGGCCTCGAGAAACGCCGTCGTTAACGATGCTGCTCCCGCTCTCCCCAGCAGATTCAGCCTCCGTGCTCGGGGCTCTCTGGGGACCTCCTGCCTGCGGGTGCCCTCGGCGGGGTTAATTGCAGCAGGAGCCCCGGCAGCTTTCCAAGGAGGCTTTCCCAGCAGGGTGCCAGCACAGTGGAAATCAAAACCTTTCCCTGTCTTGGTTGCTCTCCATAGAGCTCAATTATGCACAGGACGGCTGCCCTGCTGTTCCTGCAGCACAGAGGGATGAGGTATCATGCAGCAGACGCTGCCGCGAGAAACACAGTTTATTGTTTAACTGCATTTACCGTTTCCAGCCCGGATGGGTCTGTGCGAACAGCTCCATTTCACAGCATGTCTGTGCAAATAGGAGGGCAGGACGGGACAGGCGACCCAGGCGGAGAGCACCCGCATGCTGCCGCGCTCGATGCACGCACGGCTTGGCGGTCAGACAGCCGTGCAGAGCACGCCGCCGCATCTCACAGGTGAGACCGCATCGGGCATACACGTCCTCGGCGATGCCGGCATCTACGCAGCACGCGTGCTTTCACGCAGCGGGCTGGGTGTTTGTGGCAGGCAGGCGGTCAGCAAAAAGGACAGGCGTACATCCCACAGCCGCACACACCCGCATGGAAAAAGCACATACGAGCTACTGCAGTTGTTTCAAGCACTGATGCTATGGAAGGTGCTAGCAGGGAGAAGTATTTTATATACTTGGATGATGCCAAGGGACCAGGACAGGGGAGAGCCTTTTCTTTCTGCCTCAATTAGACGATTCAAGTCACAGAAAACTGGCTCAATTCAGGACATGCATCCATGTAGATGCTCTTGGTCCTCAGAGAACATGCCCACCTTCCCAGCTCAGCAAAACTGCCTCAAACTTGGAGAGGAGGGTCTCCTAAATCTGATGATCCTGACCTCTCTGCTTGAACATTTCAGTCTCCAGGACATCTGCAGAGATGCACGGAGTTTGCCCAGCTCTCTTGTCCTGAATTTCTCTTTTGTGGCCAGACATTCCCAGAGGAGCTGCTCCCTCCCTCACCCAGCTCTGTCTGCATGATGGGAAAAACGCTGTTATTTTAGCAGAACATAGGTGATATCACAATAAGTTAGAGCAATATTGGCTGAGGGAAAAGCCTGCAATGTGCACAGTACTGTCAAAGATCTAGGAAAGATACGGCCACCGCAGGTGTGGCCTGGGGTTAACTGCTATTCCTTGAAGTTATTAAAGCTGAAAAAATACCTGTCGGGTGGTGTGTTGTGATTAGAGCTCTGCCCTTCTTGGGGAGATAGGGATCTGTCAAGTGCTTATAGACTTATAAAATCAAGAGCTGCTTCTGCTTCGGTTTAAAGCAACCATGTACAGATTTGCCGGCAGGAGCCGTCTCCGTCAGCTCCGCCAGAAGTGGAGGTGCAGGTGAGCAGGGAAAGGGTGCTGGGCACGACTCCCTGTGCCAGGCAGAAGGTGAGGGCACAGCACAAGGTGGCATTTCCCAATTGAGAAATTGAGGTTTTGGATGAGTAGCGGCAGCAGGTAGGGGATGGGAGGTGCCGAAATGCTCCGGGAGCAGAGCCGAGCTGGGCGAGGGCTCTGCATCATTCCCCGGCAGCGCACCGGTGCTGGGGGAGCCGTAAATGCCACTCGTGCGATCCGCAGTCCCTGATTTATGGACCTCGCCTCCCTTCTTCCAAGTGATTTTCCTTTCTGCTCACGAAAGCAGCCACCCGGCCACCCGCCAAGGCAAGATCTGGGTGCCACCGATCCCACCGGCTCGACTCAGGGGAGCCTCACCCAAAGCATCCCCCTGGCTGGGTCCCTCCTGCCCCTTGCTGCTGCCAGGGTCCCCGAGCAGCAGGTCTGGCTCTATGCTACGTCCCAAACAAATTGTCCGGCCACAGGGATTAAGCAGAGTCACTCCAGCAGGTATCCAGACCGACCCCTCTCGCCTCCCAGCCTCAGGCACGGTGCTGGTGCCGCTGATCACCCTCCTGCCTCATCCCCAGTGAGGATGAGCCCTAATTACTGCTCGTATCGAATCATTTATTATTTATTACACTAGTAGCATCCTAAAATGCATGAGCAACACCTTGCGGCTCTGTTCTGGACCGAAAGCCAATTGAGATTGCACCGCAAAGCTCTGATTTATATAGAAATCTTCTCAGGCGTGTTTATTCAATGAGGCTGAATGGCATCTGTTCCTGGGGCATTTAATTTGTCCCTGTTTAATAGCGATCATCCTGGGCTCTTTCTTGCTTTCGGGGCTGTTCTTGCTGAGTAACCCTGCCGGATAGGCTGGCTGAGCTCTGCAAATGCTGTCCTGCCTCGGCATTTTCTGAGCGAGTGCGGAGAGTAATGCAACGGCGAGCTGCAGTGCAGATAAGAGAGAGCTAGCTGCGAGCTGGTGCAGAGGACTCTGCCCTTTATTTCCTACAGGCCAGCAAGTAGAAACAGACTTTTTTTCCCTTTTTTTTTTTTTTAATATGCACTCTGCAAGTTAGGTCTTGATAAATACCGGGCAAGTGACGGTGGCTGCAATTCAACTTAAAGAGAGCAAAGGTTTCTAACTACTGCGGGGACACAACTGCTCTGCAGGGAGCTGCCCGAGTCCCGGTGTGATGCCAGCAGCCTCTCACGGCAGATGCGATACACCCTGGTGTCAGCAGTTCAAGGGGAGGAGGGAGCTGGAGCTGGTGCAGGTGAAACATTGGGATGAAGCAGCAAAGTGTATTCCCAAGACTGCAGTCCCGTTCGACCCAGAGAAGCGGCGCTCCCTTCCCAGGCACGTGGCAAGAGAAACGCGTGGTCCTGCCCACCGGCGTGATAGGTCTTAGATGCATCACGTGGGGAGAATTCACAAGAAAACCTGTGAATCAGCCCAAGGTAAGGCTCCTTTAAAAACAGCACCTGCACCTTTGTCCTGCTCCAGTTAGCCGAGGAAGGCGACCACCTCTTCAGGTTTCCCATACAATTAAAACCCCCCCGGACTCTTGTAGCAGGTCTGCACGGGAAGATGCCAGGCTGCGTCAGGGCAGCACATTGACTGGGGTGGGCGTGAATGGGAGCAGAAGCTGGATCACAGGCACACGCGCCCGAGAAGTAACGTCACCCCTCAGCTGCCTCGGGAGAGCTCGAGCACGTCCCTGCAGCCAGCATCATCGCAAGGCAGGCTACGGTAGTAACCCTAGCTTCATTTCTTTGTGGTGGCTTCTGCCAGGTCCCACCAACAGCTTAGACCAGCTGCAGGGAGATCAGCCCATCTCCTCCCGCTTTGCACGGCTGCAGCCGGGCAGGCGGGGGTACCAGCAGATGTGGAGAAGAGGCAGAGTGACCTGGAAAACCCAGCTTTTCATTTGCAATATCAGCACCACAAAGAGGAACCGTGCAGTCCCAGTGCCTCAGCTCCACCTACGCTCCCCGCTTTAGCTGTCGGAGGGGCCGGGACACCGGTAACACGCTGCAGGCAGAGGCAGGACTGCTGGCCAGCATCGGAGGAGATATCCGCATGGTGCCAGTCATGATGCAGCATGTCTTTCACAGGCTTACAGTAAAAATATCGCTTGCCAGCGAGGCTCAGTTGCATCGCTCCGGTCATCCCGGGCAAATGCTTCTCCTTGCAGTGCAATCACACGAAGCACAGGTCTTCCTGGGGCCACCACGAGCAGCTGCCCGTCCCTCCACCCTGCTGCAGTGCTGCCAGGTAGCTCTCAGGGCTGTAGGAAAGGGGAGGGCAGGGCAGGACGGGGGCAACCAGGGGGAAACACGTGGCTACCTTGCCCACCTCGCCCTCTCCATCTCAACCAGCAGGTCCTCCACGCTAGCTGCTTGCCGAAGCACCGTCCATAGAGCAGCACAGCTCCATGAAACAGGGCTCCCCACCCAGCGCGGCTGCCAAACCCAAGGGTGTCTGAGTTTAGCAGGACAAGACGAAGCAGGGGGATGGCCGCTGACCCCACAGACCTTCTGTTCTCAAGGCTGAGCGCAGCGAGTGACGGATGGCTTGACGGGCGCTGCTGGGGAGAGGCGGGGGGGTGGAGGAAGGGTGGAGATGATTTCCATCACCCTGCAGAGTTGGCAGCCTGCAAGGAGCTCGCCGGGATCTGAGATGTTGGGGGTGGGGACGGGAGGTTATTTGTTTATTTATTGCTTTCTTCCTGCCCACAAATCTAAAAATAAATCAACTGAAACAAATAGCAGGAGCAGATCAAGGCCAGCGCAGGCTCCCAGCACCTCTGAAGAGCAGCAGGAGCGAGCGGCAGATTTGGATGCAAAGCAGCCTGATGGGGCTGGCATTTTACTTCCAACTTCCTTTCGCCCAGGATGCAAAGGTCACTGTATCTACTGCTGCTTTGTCTGCCCACCCCTCTTCCTCCTGCCTGCTGGGATGAAGGCTGGCAGGCAGGCTTTGATCTTTAAACGTTGCAAGCTGAAGCCTCAAGTGTCTCCTCTTGGATGTGAACCCCTCCGGGGGAAAGAGCTGCCGCGGGCACCCTTGTGCGGGAGATCGCAGCATCCCAAAGCTGCCACCGGCTCCTCTGCAGGCCTCCCGGTACTGCCCCACTCACGGGGAGGTGCCCACATCGTTCCCAGGCCTTTCCCAAATCCGTTCACCCGTTCCTGGTGCTGTGGCTACCCCAGGAGCTGGAGCACTTGCTGCTTCAGTGCATGCCAAGGGTCCCCAGCCCCCTTCTTCCCACCCAGCTCCTCAAGGAAAGCCCCCGAGACAAACTCACCCCTGAGTCGTGGCCCATTACAGCAAGGCTTGTGATGGATCTGGAGCCCAGGGAAAGGAGCAAGTGAGAATATTGTCTTTTCTCCTTGCATTTTGCACCATTCACTGAAAACTGAACTTTTCTGGGACTTTGGAGATGAATTTGCATTTCAGGGTTTGATGGGACAAGGCCTCCTGGCTGGTACGTCTACCCTTGGCTCCTAAAAGGCTTTGCAAAGTGCATTGGCTCTACTGTTGTTCCCCTTCCCCGGTCAAACAGGGATCCAGGGATGTGATCCTTTGAGCACAGATCCCTGGCATATAGCTGAATCCAGGCAGTGGCGTGACAAACCCTGGGTGATGCTTCCTCCAGCGAGGTCAAGGAGAAGAGTGTTAGGAGCAGCATGAGCCCTTGGAGACCAAAAATCGTAGGGTTTAGTCCAAGATCTGAGGCTGAACTGCTGGCAAGCGCGACTAAGAGTCCTTCTGCCACTTTCCCACTGATAAAGGAAGGGTCTTGCTCCCTTTGGAGAAGGCCATTGCCACCTCTATAAATAGCAAAGGATCTTCTGATGGGCTTGTGCTAAGTGTCGTCCTTATGCCAAAGCTCTGTGATGTTTAAACGCTGATTCACTACGTGCCTTAAATACATCGTTAGGTTTTTGTAGGGGAATTGCAGTCAGTTACGAGGCTCCTGTAAAATCCTTCTTCCCACAAGGTGACCTCCTGGCTGAGATGGTGGCGTAGATGCCCCAGGAGGATACAGCCCTGTACCACTGCCTCCCTGCAGGAACTCCTTGGGACGCTGAAGATACAACTGAAGAGGCCCAGGAGCCTATTTCCCGAATCAGAACAAACACCTAGAAGCAGACACAAGAGATTTAGACCCCTCATTCCCTTGGCAGATGTGGATGGCAGGAGCTTCAGACTCAGAAGCAAGTCAGCAGATTCAGATATTGTGTCCCTCCTCTACCCACGACAGCCCCAAATGATGCTCATTGCTCATCCCCGTTTTCAGAAATGATTTTGGCTTCTACCCATCCATGGCCAGCAGTCCCACCAAGCCCAGGGACTTGGGCCACAGCCAGGAGCCCCTCTGGGAAGAGGAACCAGTGTCTCTTTGGAGGGAGGCTCCCCTCTTTCTTCAGGAGTCTCAAAGCCGCTGCCTTGCCTGAACCCCAAGACTTCAGCCACATTTCTGGCAGCCTCCAGCTTTTTTTGCTGCAGATGAGATTTCCCAGCACAGCGGTTCATACTGTGGAGAAAACTAAACTGGGACAAAGTGGGAAACTCTGCCTTTCGATTTCCATTGCCAAGAGTCCCGGGTTGAGCCGATGGTCGAGCACGGAGGCTGCTCTACCTCACTGTGGCATGGGGAGCAGGAGGCTCTCGCAGGGCAAACGCACTGTGCTCACCGCCCCTGCTCACTGGTGGTCACTGGGCGCCTGCTCTCCTGAATAACTCTCCAGTAACTCTCCCTGCCCTTCCCCGGCACTGTGATTTGTTCTGGGTGTCAGCGCAGCACTCCCTGGGAGCCATTAAGATGAATCTAATAAATATAAATACGACCTTGACGGCGGAGGATGGAAAGAAGAAAAAAAAAAATAAAAATTTATTTTACATTTCTGTAGCACAGAGGACATGCAGCAAACGGCACTGCTGCCGCAAAGCCGTATTTGCAGTCACGGGTTTCAAGAGGAAAGGTCCCTGCTGTCGCTTGGCCAGCCACCGCTGCCTGCGGTGAGGGTCACTTGCTCTGCTGCAGGCTGGGGGGGTCCCATGCACCCCTCGTTATGATGGACCCCATTAAGCCCCCGCAGAAGCAGCAGCGACAGGGTGCAAGGGAGCTGGTCGTGGCCATGGGATGCAGGGACAATGGGAGCACCATGGGGACCATTCATCCCCATTCCCTGGGGACCCGCAGCTAAAAAGGGGGCTTATAAAAAGTCCCAGGCTTCTGCCAGCTCCCAGGAGCAGGACAGGTCTGTTGCTACACTGGGGGAAGAGCTGCCTGGGCTGGGGATGTTACTAACTACAGTTCTACACAAAAAAAAAACGCAAACCAAAGTCTAAATCCATTCAGGACACATAAAATACTTGGCTTTTTTGTACGTTTTGACATCTACCACACTTAAAGCCAGCCTCTAAGCATCTCAGATAGAAACACTGACATGTTTACATGAGTGCACTGAAGACTTTGAAGAGTTTTAGGGAGTTATTTCTAGGGGAGAAGCGTTGTTTCAGCCTCCTCTTGCCGACCTGAGATTGTCCCCGCTCCAGCCTCTATGCACGGATCCGCAGCCTGCCAGGCTGGTTTCAGTGGGACCACACAGCAGGGACGTCCTCTGAAAAATGTGCTGTTCTGGTCCGCGTTGTAAAAATGGATGGATCAAGGATGGATGGATGGATGGAGAGAGAAAGCCCCCAAAATGGCCCCTCTACAGAAAAAGCGTACCTGGGCGGTATGAACGTTGAGGAAAGAGATTATCCCCCTTTTTTTTTGACCACATCTGGAATATTTTGTCCAGTTTTGGGTGCCCAGTACCAAGGAAGACATTGATAAACAGAAGCAACTTCAGCAGAGGACCACAGAGACGGTCAGGGGCTGGAGCCCTTGCCCTCTGAAGGGGCTGCAGGATTGGGTCTCGCCCAGGCTGGAGAGGAGATGGCTTTGGGGGACCTGACAGCAGCTTTCCAGCCCCTGGGAGAAGAGCTCGAGAAGATGGAGCCAGGCTATCACAGCAGCGCATGGCAGGAGGGTGAAAGACAATGGACACAAAAGAAACAAGGGATAGAAAAGGCTCTTTCACAGCGAGGACAGTCGGGCAGTGGAGCACGTCCTCAAAGGGGCTGTGCCACCTCCTCCCTGGGAGGTCTCCAGGACTCAACTGGATCAAGCCTTAAGCAACCTGGTCAGACCCCGCAGCTGACTGTCAGGGCCCTGAAGGCACTAATGGCCCTGAGCATCCTCACCTGCGGCCTCCACCCACACCCATGGGCCCAGGAGCCCATTTAAGCTCAGCCTGGGGCCATGACTCCCTCCTGGGGCAGTGCTGTAGGGGTGCTGGCCTCCAGCTCACCCGTAGCCATGCCTGTCCTCGGCCATTGATACTCCTGATCTAGACCTTGACCCATGGAGTGACTTCCCAGCTCAACCTTGGACCTGCCTCATCACCATGAGCTTGTCTGGTGATCTGTTTGGCTGTCTCCGGCTGATATTCCCATGTCTGCCCTGCTTGGAGATGGTGGGACCAGGTTCCTGCCCTGCTGGCTGTGTCCTTGGGTGGATCTCCTGGGGGGCTCCAGAGGGTTCAGTGCCTGAGGCTTCTCCTTGCAGGAGACCCTGTCCCTGATGCAGGAGGAAGGGTAGGTCCCTGGGGCTACGCGGCGTCTGCTCCAGCTCCTGGAGCTGCCTCCAGAGACACGAACACAGGTAAGGAGAGGCACCGGGGTGGGCATTGCGTCTGCTGCACTGGTCTTGGTGGTGCTATCTGAAGTGGAGGGTGTTTTAGACTGGTGTTGCAAGGTCTGTTTTTGCCTTGCTGCAGCCATTGTGTGCTCCTGCAGGCAAGGCAGAGGCAAAGCTGCTGTAGAGGAGCGATGGGCAAAGGGAGTTTCAGGCTGGGGAGGGAAATGCAGAGCCCACTCAAGCAAGTGTGGGTTCAGAGAGATGATGGGAGCAGCCGTGCCTGGTGGCTGAAGCTTTTTTGGCAGTCGAGGAGAGCTTAAAGTAGTCCCAGCACCTACTGGGGGAGGGCTGAGTGCTGTGCATGCTGTGCTCGGACCACCCGGGGGTCAGGGCTGGATTGCTTTCTCCCCCGATGGCTGTGATAATTAATATCACTAGGGAGGCAGTACACAGATATTAGTACTTGATGGTGATTAATGGTCTAATAGGATTCTACCAGCCAGTCATTTTTAGTTTTCACTGTGTCTTTCTGAGCCTGGCAAATGTAATAAAAACTCCAAAATAAAGACCATATTACTTTAATATTTCAGCGCTCTGTTATTGAAAACCATTAGCTGAGGCTTCTTGTCACTGTGAACTCATGCACCAATGCAGCTTGCCTCCCTGCACTTGAGGGATCAGTGTTTTCCCATCCTACAGAGCCAGGCGCTGCTCCCACGCATGCACGGCCAAATCACAGTGATCCCTTTGATGCGAGCAGAGTTTGTCTCCCTAAGGTCAGAGGACCAAAGGGCACCTGTGAATCCAGGTCTACAAACCTGTCCTTCTCCAAAAATTCCTCCTTCTTTAGAAACTCAAGATCCTCGCTTCCTCCCCACAGCATATGTTAATCTAATTTAATCGTACCTAGTAATACTGAACATTAAGTCCTCGGTGAATTCCCACAGTGATTCTCTTCAGCAGGGTAGCAGCAGGGCTGCTCTGCTGAACAACTCTAATTCCTCTGCTGGAGGCAGTCGCCTGCTGCAAGTAAAACAGTTCATTTAATGCGTAGCTCCAGGCTGTGTATAGCTCTTGGCAAGAGTTGGTCTCTGGTAAACACCGCAGAAGCTGGAACGAGAGCTGTGTGGAAGTCTGTGCCTGTACATCAGTGTTGCATGCTAAATACCTCCTGCTGAAGCGCCTGGTGGTTCTGGAGATCCTGTTGGTAAGTGGGAACCTGATGCTCTGTGCAGAAAGACCACCCTGGGTCAGCATTTCTGCAGTGAAAGGCCGCCCAGAGCTGTACGGGCCCTTTGGGCTGTCTCGCTGCAGACTGATGCCCACCTATTCCCTAGCGACTCCTTATTCCTGCTGCTTCCACCTTCCATTCCTGTTGCAGTCTGGTTTTTGCGTTGCTTGTCCCTAAATGCATTAGCTGGCTCCTCTTTTGAGCTGTTCAAGAGGAATGTGGACAAATCAGCTCCAAAACTGACCTTCCCAAACTCGGACTGGGGGCTCCTGCAGGCAATGCCCACCCCCTCCTCCACCATTGCTGCTTGCTGCAGAAGGGGTTAACAGAAACCAGCTGCTGCCAGCAGCTCCTTGCCCATATTTCAAAGCTGTCCATGTCCTCCCTTAAATGCCACCCAGCTAAGATGCAGCCTAATTGACTCTTTCCCCAGCCCCTGTTTTGTTCCTTGCTGATGAGCGTTATTAATTGTAGCCTGCCCTCCCTGTGGGTATAATCCAGTGAGGAGAGCTGTGCCCTTCACTCCATGGCAGAGCCCATGAATCTTCTTAGAGGAGGAATGGGAAAGCCCTGGAGGACCATGAGACCAAATGAGCTTCAAAGAAAAGTTCAGGATGTTTTGCAAAACCTCCTATAGCCTTGGCGTAACCTTAAAGCAGCAGGATTAGACTGGGATGGGAACGCAAGCTTTGCGTGCGCAAGGAGGCTTAAAAGCATCTGAGAGATGGGATGTGTGTGGAGTCCTTTTCCCCATCATGCTGTGGAGAGTGAGCTTATCTTCAAAGCCTCCCCTATTAGCACATCTCAAGCAAGCTGCTGTTGCTTTCTCCTAGCACTGGTCTTGGCAGGACTGTTAGTGCTACCTGTTTTAAAAGAGAAGTAAAATGCATCTCTTAACCCAAGAGACATGATCTGCCAAGAACTCCCTGATGTTTGCTGACCCCATGCCCATGCAGAGCTCCCCTGCTCAACCCCACAGCCATCCAAAGTTTGCTGGGTTTCCCATGCTGAGTCTGCACCGAGCGATGGCTTGGGAATGGCTGAGGATCAGGCACTGGAGTCACCCAGGCGGCTCTCACAAGCGTGTCAATCTACCTGCTTCATCTCTTTTCTGTTCAGCTTTGAGTGCTGCACACTCAGCTGGCTTGGAGCAGAGCTTTGCTGGACCCTCTGTGTGTCCAGGCTGACACATTTCTGAGACACCCCCCCCCATCATATCAAAGTGGGCTCTGAATCTGCTTGTGGGATGATGGTGCTGGTGCAGGTGGTCTGGGGAGGTCTCTGGGAGCCCTCCTCCAGGCAAAATACATCTCCATTTCTCTTCCAGCAAACGTGTGAAAGCTCTGGAGAGAAGATCAATCAGCTCTGAAAGGATTATCCATGGGGCTTAGTGTTCAATTAATGCCCCAGATCTAATGACAGGGCTATTTTTCAAAAAGGACACCACTCCCCCCCCACCACCCCCTCTTAGGAGTAATGCAATAGCTGGTCCAACCTAATCATGCTTCCCAACAAGCCCTGTCACTGCTCATGATGGATAGTGTTAATTACAACATGCCCTGCGGGAGCCGTGGCCCAGCCCAGGGGAAGGGTCCTCTGAGCGCTCAGCAAGCCACCGAGCGAGGATATAAACGCTTCTTGCCAAAAAAGCTGAAGCCATCAGCATCAGGAAGAGTTGCCCTCGCAGCGGCCATGCGTGGTCTTTTTGGCAAGCTCTTGTTTGATGGGCAGCTTCGGGATGTTTCGTACTGCAGCTCTGAGGCTTCCAGTGTGAGGCAGGTCTTGTTCCTGCACGTGAAACGGGGACGTTTGCTGTGTCTCTGCAGTAACTGTCTGATAATATGGTGGAAGAGGCTGGAGATTCATCTTCTGCCTAGAAGCCTGCTACTTGACACAGCTGCTAACGTCTAAGAAAGTTTATCCATCCTCGTGGCATCTCGCTGAAATGAAGCATTTTGAGTGGCAGCATCTCACTTTGATGAGATCTCACAACAGACTTTTTCTTCTTGCTTTTAAAGCGACTCTTCAAAGCCAAACTCTATCTGCTGTAGATAAGAAAACCAATAAATCAGCTTTTCCTTCCACAGGAATGCTGCTGGCTCTAGGAAAGCAAGACCTCCCTCCAGCTGAAATCCTAACTGGGTTGCAAGGAGTCGCAGCTCCCCACCTGAGCCACAGTCCTCCTGCGCTACTTTTTTTCCTCCAAATGCTGCTGTGTTTTGCCCCAGGTTTGCTTGTCTGGATAGACCCAAACATCTTTGCCCCGGGGAAAGGGGATGAGAAGCACGCTGTGCCCTGGCACTCGCTGCTGGCGTCTGGCTGGAGGTGGGAGCTCTGCTTTGGTCCTCGGTGGTGGAGGGATGCACGCGGGCTGTTTTCTGGCGGTGCGTGCAGCAAACGCAGACCTTTGGAGTGGACTCTGAAAGCAGATTTAATTAGTGAGAGCGCAATGATGTTCCCTTATTAAGTGTTGCTCTCCAGGCAGCTTCTGGAAGCAGCCGGGCAATGGTATTAGAGGCTTTTAATTTGTTTTCCTGGCCCTCCTGGGTGGATACGCATACCCAGTGCTAGCGCAGGACGGGGAGGGCTGGACTCGCAGTGTCCTGTCTGGTCCTGCCAGAGGGGACCTGACCTGGTGTCCCCTTCCCCCGGCTGGAAAGGGCTGTGGGGGTAGAAATTGCCAAAAGGTAAGTGGGGTTATTCTGCCGCTGTGCTGGGATATGTAAAATCAGGGTATTGCAGGGGGCTGTGTTGGTGCCCCCAGCTCCAGAGGGATTTTCCCACTCGGGGAGCAGGGCCAGCATCCCGCTAGACGGCCCAGCAGGACAGCCGGGGCCACCGCCTCGTCCCCAGCTGCCAGCCCCAGGCAGCGCTGGGGGTGCAAGGCCAGGGCAGCCTCCAGCCCCCCCCAACTGCTCCGGCCTCCGGTTTCCCTAGCTGGGAAACAGCGAAGGAAAAGGTCCCAACACCTTCGCATAAAGCTCTTAACTTTGCCAGGAGCCTGAGCAAACCTGCTGGTGCGGACATGCACTGCTGGTACCATCCATCTCCTAGGTGATGCTTTAAATGACAGCTTCAACCATGATTTGAGCCCCTGGCAAGCAGGACCTCTCTCCACTTCATATTCTTCCCCTTCCCATATTGTGTATTTATGCAGTTTATACTTCTGACTGCTCTCCCACCCGGAGCAGCCGTGGGAGCCCGGGCAATGGGCTTTGAACATGGGGTTCAGTCCCTGATCTTCCTGGGGGCATTCCTTCCTGCTCAGGCTGCAACTTTTCACGCTGCTTTCTGCGACGCTGCTGCCCCGGCGCTTGTCCGAGCATCCTCCCGCAGAGCTCCGCTGCGAATGGACCCAAGCGGAAAACACTGCTCGCCTTCCGCAGCTTTCCGCACCCTCGCTCAGAGCCGGGCGGAGGATGAAGAGGAGCTCCTCTGGCAAGTATCGCCTCTGCTGTCCCCACTGCCAAAATTCACCCTGGGCTGGCCCAGCTCCTAGGACGTATGGCTGAAGCTCCAACCAAGAGCAGGGCTCTGCTGCCCCAAGTGCTGCGCAGACGAATGGCATCGGCAGCCTGAGCCAGGAGAGCCGACAGATGAAGCGGATGAGATTTGGGGTAAGCGAAGGAGCCAGGGGTGAAGATCTGGCTTCTGGCTCATCCTTGCCCTGGGCCGGCTGGAGATGTGGGAGGGAGGCAGGTTGCTTCTGCTCTTCGTCACACCAGGGCTACGGGCAGATGCATTGGCTCCTCCTGAGCACAGAGACGTGACCTGGGCGAAGGGGTGGCATCGCCCCCCACGAACGAGACCCCCCTCCCACAACGCACAGCCACCGAGCGAGGATGTCACCCCTTCCTCTGGCATCGTGAAACCGCAACCCCCGGGCTCCGTCGCGCCGGGACGGGCTGGAGGACGTGCAGCCCCGTGGCTGGTTGGTTTGATCGGGGCAGATTTGGCTCCGCGTCCCCTCCGGCAAGGCGATGCGCGCTGGCTGTGCGGCCGTGCCTGCTTGCGTAGGCCTCCCCCTCCGTGGCAGCTCCCCGGCACTGCTGCGCCCCGGCGTTCTGCGTTTCGGTTCACGGCCGGGGCAGCCCCGGGAGCCGCGCCAGCGTCCCTGCCCTCACGCCCGGCCGTTGTCTCTTTTGCAGGTTCCTTCCCCAAACATCAGCCCGGGTGATCCGGGGCCTCAGTACAGAAGGAGGGACCGGCAGAGACAGTGTAAGCACTGGGAAAATTCAGTTCACCAGTGCAATGAGTTGCAAGGTCTCTGCGCTGGCTCAGCTGAACTGGTGTCTGGTGGGAGGTGGTGGGAGCTTCAGTGGACATCCCTGCGGGTGCCCAGGATGGGCTGCAGGGGCTGAAGTGCCCTATGGCCCTGGCGAGTCAGAGGAGATGGTGGGAGCAGAAAGGAGGTTCCCGTGCAGGGTGGGATTAATCCTTTCTCATATAAACTATCTACGAGTTTGCTCTCTTCCCCCCACGCCCTTCGCAGTCACGGGAGAAAGCCTGGCGTGTTCAGAAGGCGAACGGTGTGGTAAGGGGGTTGAATCCTCCTCTCCTGGCACATGTCCCCTCCTGGCCATGCAGGGACCCTCGGTGACGAGCCTGGGCTCAATATGCCCCTCCGAGTGACTGCAGGGAAGCAAACGACCCCTTGTGTGTTTTGCACCCTCTGATGCTCTCCTGCTCGGGGTTTGTCCCCCCTTTACCGTCTTTCTGGTGCTTGAGGTAGATCTGAGCTTCAACGGGGCAGTTGTCCATCTGACTTAGAGACCTCACGTTCTTCCTGTGGCCAGCGAGGATTTTTTCACCAAAATCTTACCCAATTTGATCACACCCAGCCACATCTCTCCAACCCACCCACGATGGGGTTAGGGTAGAGCAGACACACACACACACACCCCCCTCCAGCAGTTCAAGGTCCCCATGTTCTTCAAACCAAAGCCAGTCCCAGGGGATACCTTCCACCCTCGCAGTGCCACGAAGATGCCCTGGAGAAAGGCGCTTTGGGAAGCGGGGATGGTTAAACGCTGCTGATTCCCGGGCCAGGGGAATCGGTACGGGAATGGGTTGCAAAGCAGGAGGATGGGATGGGTTACAAGGAGGGTGCTGGAGCTGTTTGCTGAAGTGGCTCCTCCTTGGAGGAGCAGAGCAGAGCAGCCGTCTCTCTGGTCCTTCCCCCGGCCCTGCTCTGTCCGGCAGGAGCATTGAGGTGAGCCAAAAAGCAACAGGACTTGGCAGGGGTGTCGGGAACCAATTATCCCGCTCCGGGGCCCCTCTGCTTCCCACAGTGCCGGGTAATGCTCGGGTCTCCTTGGTGACGGATTACGGGATTAGAGGGTTCGTGTGAGCCCTCCTGCACGTGATTCGGTTACCCCTGGGAACGGCATCGTTTCGGCACGCTGTGGGAAGCCTCCCCGCTGCTGCCACATGCCCAGGAGGGACCATGCACCGGCCGAGGGAAGGACCAGGAGGGCGAAGGATCCGTCCCACTGCCCGATGCTGTGGTCACGGGTGCTGGCGGTGCTCGGGTCGTGTTGAGTCCTGGCACTGAGAAGTATGGGGATGTCCCTGCCCTTCCTTCCCACCGCCCTAGTGTGGCTCTCCCAGTCAGCCTCTGTCCCCCAATGCCTCCGTGCTGGTCCTGCAGCCCGGGTGTTGCTGCTTTCCCACTGCCTGAGCCTTGCGTCCCATCAAAAGCCGCCTGCTTCACCGGGTCCACATCCTTACAAGGCTTTCACGGACTGCTTTCATCCTTCTGCATCCCATCACCACTCTTTGCCATCCTTCCTGAAGGCCCTGGACACTTTCCTTGCTTTTCTAGCTCTGCACGGTTTTCCTGAGGTTGTCCAGAGCTTCCTGTGGATTCCCTATCGGGATCCTCCTTCAAGCCACCCCCAGGGCTCAGGCTGTGCAGACTGCCTTGTCTCCTTGCAAAATCCCCACCAGTCCGCAAAGCCACCGCCACAGCAGTGACACCGAGACCACGGCATCTCTGTGCACTATTAGAATTTCAGCAAGGGGACCCGGGATCGTTTTTATCCCAAACCAACTGGCCGTGGCAACTGTGGGAAGGGTCACTTTCTCATCTTGGCTAGCAGGTCCCCTGCCCTACAGCAGCGACTTGTAGGGGGTCCCCTCCAGTGAGAGGGGAGAGAAAGAAATAGGAGTGGAGAAAAAGGACTTATATTCTAGGGTAGCGACTCGTCTGGGGCAGGGTTGGGGCTGGGGATCCCTCTACTTTGGGGATGTTCAGCTTCAGAATTGAAGATGGGTGATGCCCCTCTACGACCCAAGGAAAGGTCTGGATGTGGATGTTCGCTAGCCCGGCTCCTTCTTCTGCCTGATATCTGCATGGCTGTTGCGGGTAGGGAGCGGGACGAGCAGCCGTCCGGGTGGAGATACAACGTGGTCGGAGATACGGCGTGGGTGTGCGGGTGGGAGGAGAAAACATCTGGAAAGGGAGGATTTCTCCCCAAGGTTGCCCGATGACAAAAAGCCAGGGGAAAGCTTGTAGGGACGTTTCCTCCCACGGTACAAGACAAACCCCACTGTACAGGGCTCCCCGGGGCCGGGGGGCCACCGAGGCATCCCAGTCGCTTGGCTGCGGCTCAGCGGCTGGCGGTGGCCGGGGCTCTCCCATCCCACCTCCCGGCAGCGCTGTTTGCCGTCTGTTATTTAAGCATTCATCTTGTTTAAGCACCACTTTAGCGCTGCGGGGCTGGCCATATCTTGTTGAAAAGAAACGAGAGCCTTCCTCCTCCCCTCCCTCACTTTCCCCCGGGGCCTGTATTACCCCAAATAAACACTCACTTTGGGTAATATTTAACTTTAATGGCTCAGTCCTGGCTTCGGCTGCATGATAGGGCACCACGGGGAGACTCGAGGGGTTGATAGTCCTCAGGATAAAGGAGATAAGGTCTGGGTTTGAAGGGCAGCACTCGAAGCTGCTGTCACGGCAAGCATAGCCGGTCCCACAGGGGTGGGAGCCACTGCTGGCACACGCACCTCTCTGTCACCCTCCCCAAAATTTAGCCTGCCTTTGGCACTCCCTTCCCAGCCCTTGTGTTTTCCAGGCGAGCGGATGGCGGGGGCTGACAGTAGCACCACAGGAGCTGGTCCCCCTGTCCCCCAGCTGCCAGGCATCGTCCTAGCCCTGGGGTGCCGGCGGAGGCTTTGCCGTACCCACCGGTAGCCGGGTCTCTGGCCCACGCCACAATTCTTTGCTGAGCTGCAGAGATACCTGAACAACCCGCCCAGCAGCTCTTTCTCTCTTAATTGTGTTTTCCCGAGTCAATGGATAACTTTACAGCCAGGGCCATGAAAACATCAAACAGAATAACCTTGGGGAGACAGCTATCTGCTGCGGGGGAGATGCGCCGGGTTAGTCACTTGGGGGGGGGGGAAGGGACAATAAAGTTCAAAAATAAAACCATCCTGAAAGTCACTGCCGCGTCCAGCAGGCGCCCACGGGCAGAGGTCGGCGCTGGGCTCGCTGCAATGCCGGCGCTGGGCTTGCTGCAATGCCAGCGCTGCTCAGCCAGGCTGGGGATGCAAGGTGGGCATCCACGGCGTCTTCTCCGGATCCCAGGGGAAGCTGGGTTAGGTTTTCTCCCATCCTGTCCCACCAGACCTTGGGCATAGGGTGCTGCTGTGCAGGCACTTTGCTGTCCCGTAGCGGTGGGACCTTCCAGCCTTCCCCTCCAAAATCACCCTTGGGGGGGGTGCAGAGGGAGACCAGAGCCTCACTGAGCCTCCCCCACCGAGCTGCCCATCTCCACCAAGCCCACCAGACCCTCCTGCCATGGTGACTCCCATTGCCTTCCGGGTGCTAGACACGGCATGGTGGCATCAGCGTTGCTTCCTTCTGGATGCCAAGCAAAAAAACCAGAGAGGACCCTTGGGTCCTCTCCAGTTGGTGCCTTCGCCTCCTGGCCATGCCATGCGAGACCATGTGGCAGGACCCCCTCTACCAGGCTTTCACCTCTCGTTTTTATCCCCCCCTCCGCCTCCTCCTTCCCTCCCTGTCCTTGACCAGCCACAATCTTGGCATTCCTGCAGCTTTAACAGCCCCATAACTGCGCAGGAACAGTCAATGCGATCGAACCAAGGTTTTACAGCAGTGTTGCTTCATCACCGGAGCACAAACAAGGGCGAAGACGGTACCAGCGGCTGGGGGGACGCTGCAGGCAGTGAAAGTCATGGGGTGGGTAAGGGGGGTCCTCTCGCTGCCTGGGTCTGCAGGGTGAAGGGCTTTCGGCAGGATGAGGTCCTGCTCTGCTGAGGAGCCTTTGGGGGATGAGCCTGAACTTCCAGCTCCACTTTGAGCTGCGTCCCAGATTTGCCACTGTTCGGAGAAAGAGGAGGTTTTTTTAATTGCCGCCTTCTCCTCCATGTTTCAGGGAGAGAGCCAACCCAAAGGGACCTGAGCAGGGTTTTGCATCTCTCCCTCAGGGATGCCCAACTCAAAACAGCTCCCCAGCACCCAAAGGGACTGTGTCCTCCCAGGACATCCCAGCCTGACTTCAAGATGGACTCACCACCCCTGAGTCAGCAGCTGAACCTCAGACCGGAGCAGGGCCTTCTCAGGTCCATGATGCCATATGGGTGAGGCAGAGCATCACCATCCCGCCAGGACAAAGGACCAGGGTTGGGAACCTGGGCAGGAAAAGGGCCAGGATGGGGAAGCGGGGGTTACGCAGCCCTGTGCTCCAACAGGGACGGTCCGTGGGCGCCTTGGTGCCTGCCTGCCATCCTCAGCACCACCGACACGCTCCAGCCAGCCCTGTCCCTCAAAACTGCGGATGGTACAAATCACTTTTGGCGATGGAGGTGGAGATGAGCGAGCAGAGCGAGCTGCGGGTGGGCTTGACAGGCTGTTTTCCAAAAAGGACCGTTTGGAAACCTGACTGGGGCTTTCCTGCCGGGGCGTTTGAGCTTGAGTGACCCAAAAGGGGAGCCCCTCTCACCACCTCCTGAGTTGTCCCCCGCCCCGAGCTGTGGCCCATGGCTACGGGAAGCCTTTCTGGGACAGAATGGTCACCATCCCACGAGGAGAAGAAGCCGTGGCAGCCCATCCACGCTCTCTTCTGATGCCCTCTCCAGGGTTTTCCCTGCTGCAGCTCCGTCAAGGAAGGACACTTCGGTTTCGCATGCAATAAAATAGCCACGTTCTGGACTTTCCTGACGTCACGGCAGATCTTCCCCGTTATTCACTATCTCGGTGATCTCGCCAGGAACAGCTTGGCTGCACAACCAGAGCAAAGTCCGGAGCGCAGCGGCGTGCCGAAGGACATGCTGGGTGCAAGGCGGGGGGGGGCAGTTTGAGGAGGTGTTCAGGTGTTCGGGCATGTGATGCCTCTGTCCATGGGAATGTATTTAGCAAAGATGAACAGCATTCCGGCTCCGTCCATACCGGCCAGCATGAGACCATACATCAAAAATCAAGTTTCCACAAATACTTTCAGAGCAGGAGATGGCTTCAAAGGAGGCGTGTTGTACCCAGGAGTCAGTCCGTGACAGTCCGTGGCAATCTCCACAAGGCTTTCCTCAGCCCCCAGACCTCCCCAGAGGCTCCAGCCGTCAGCCCACGTCTTCCTAATGCCTCGCTCCGCAGAAACTCCCACCTCCTTTCCAGCCCCAAACCTCCCTCCCTGCGCCGCAGGTGGCTCTGACCTCCCCATGCGCGAGGATGGGGGGTCTCCGACAGCATCCCCTTCCTCCCCCCGACTTCTGACATTATTTGCAGGCAGAAGAAATTGGAAAGGTAAAACTGAGGCTGTTCAGGGGTTTAAGTCAGCAAATGTAACTCCAGGTTTCTTCTCCCCTTTGCCAGCCGTGCAGTGAAGGAGCGGTTCACGGTGCTGGTTTCTCCCCCAGCCACCCCTGCCTATGGGCTGCACAGGTTTGCTGCGGCACCCAGCATCAAACACGCCGTGGAGAGCTGCGGCCGGATCCTTCCCAGGCACGCAGCACTGCCCGGCGCTCCTTCCAGCTCTGCGCAGGCAATCTGCAGCAAAACTTTGCAACTGCAGGGAAGTTGACAACGTGAGAAGGTGCGTGGCTCTGTGTCCTGCTCTCCCTGCCCCCCTAATCTTAATTAGATCTCGGTCCTCAAGTTATTTTTCAAGTGATGGAGAAATCTGGAAACAACCAAGGGAGCAGAAGGACTTGGAAAGTAAAACAGTGCAACACCTGGGGACCGTCAACAGGGTCTAAAAGCCACAGGAGAAGGATGTAAAACAACTCATCTCAGCATCGTAATGAAGTTCGAGCTGAGGGAACCAAATCGGTAGGGAAAGAGGATTTTCTTCATGAAAAGTGTAGCTGCAACAGAAGACCTTTGGAAAGCAATAGGGAGTTGTTGATTTTAACATGGAATAAGACTCGTGATCCTGCAAGCGCAGCCGGGGCAGGAGGCGACTGCGGGAAGCAGTCACAAAGAAGATGCTGGAGAAAGCAGACGGGATCCTGCCAGGAACGGCTTATAAAGAGCTGTTTAGTTCAGCCTATATGTATAAATATGTGTGTGTGTGTGTGTGTGTGTGTGTAGGTGTTTGTGTATGTGCGTGCAGGTGCGTGCATGCAAACGGCATGAGCTCAACAGCCCTCGCTGAACCCCTGCCGGCTGTTTGCATATGTACAAATGTGTGTATATATATACACAAAAGGACACAGACGGGGATTTTCAACGCCGCGTCCCCAGCCCAGCACTTCCTCGTGTGTGTGTGTGTGTGTGTGTGTGTGTGTGTGTCCGTCCGTCCGTCCGTCCGTCCGTCCGTCTGTGTCCCTGCCGTCTCTTCTCTCTTCCCCTCTGCCTGGCCCTCCTGCTCCCTCTGGCCCGCTTGCCCTGCGGATGCCCCCTTCTCCTCACAGGGCAAAAAATGGGAGCACGTAGTAAAGGTGGAGGGGGTTAAAAAAAAAAAGGTGTCCTGCCCCTCCTGTTTTCTTTGCACAGCGTTGCAACATTGGTTTGAGAAAGGGCTCGCCATCCCTCCAAAGCGTCAGCTTAGGCCATGTAATAACACTAACAGCGTTGCCTGGTGCTCTAGGCTTACGCCGTGCATGGATCCTTCCCCTGCTCGGATACCCATTTTCCTAATCCAACCTAATAAAAAAGCTTTTTTTTCCTTTTCTTAAGCCTGTAAAATCAACACAGGCACAGGCAGCAGCGGGTAAAGGCAAAAAGAGCATTTGCAATGGGAGGGAACAGAAGAAAGACCACGTCTCCACGTGATAAAATTTTATTACAAAATACGAGATAGATTAATAGTTGTAGAGGAGTTTTGGGGGGAGAGGGATTATGTAACAAACAAAAGCATCACCGGAAAAATAAACCTTCCACCCAAGTTTTCCAGGTCCCAATTTTTTTTTTCACATTGCGTTCATCTCGGACAGTAAACGATCACTTTCAATCCACGCAGACCCGCGAAGCGATACAGTGCTCTTTTCCTATTTACAGCGATTTTTTTTTCCCCCCGCTATGATACAGGCGCGGCAGAGACGACGCACCCGCCTCCCGGCCGGACTGGCATTTCTTCTGCACCAAGCACAGGCTTGCAAAGCCTCCCGGGCTTGCAAACCTTTTCCAACGTCTCCGTCACCTAAGTGTTCCAGGGGACCAGGGATGGAGGGGACCTTCATTCAGCCGGGGTTCGCACACCCCCAGCTATGTCGCTCAGCTCCGAGCCGTCCCTCCCGTAGCAAAGAGGGGCTTTGCTCCGTCAGCATCACTCCCCGTCTCCCCTGGCTTTCTCCCAGGGAACAGCTGCCCTCGGCCACCGAGAGCTGCAATGAAATGCAAGGCTAGAGCCTGTCCAGTTCTGTACACACAAAAATAGAGAAATAAAAGCCGAGGCTTGCTGTGGTTTCTCTTTGGACTTTTTTTTTTTTTAAAGTGTTGCCTTTGAACTAGTAAAACATTTGCATGTCAGCATTTTGCATGCAGACCAGTGGTGCTGCTTGGGAAGCAGTACTGGATTGGGGTCTTTTTTTGTTAAGACACTTCTTCCTCTGCCCCCCCATCAAATTAAAAAAAAAAAAAAAAAGAATATATATATATACACACACACATCGTCTATGTGAGGATGAGCAGATGCATTTTTTCTGCCGTGAAAAAAAACAAGATCATCAGGAAAATTATTCAAAATTCCCCTAAGATTTAAAGCTGCCTGTTGGTTGTTTTGGCTTTGTACTGTTTTTCAGCGAACAGGTTTTGGGTCCCATCAGCACAGCAGGGGAGGGAGAAATGGAAATGGGGGGAGAGATGGAAAGGGGGGGGGGGCACAGCGGAGGTTTCCTTCTCCAAAAAAAAGGGGGGGGGGCAATGAGACCCCTCTGAGAGGGCGACGGGTGAGGGCTAACCACACGACCAGCCTGATGGCACACGTGATGGCTGGGTTGACCCTGTGTCCCATAGTTTGGCTCACGCATTTAAGAGGTTTAACCATAACAGATGCACCGAAAATAAAGTCTTCCTGCATGGAGGTTGCAGGTACGGCCGTGGGGGCTGCCAGCTCCCGGGGGGGACGCGGGGACTGCGGTGCCGCAGGCTCGCCGTGCCAGGGCTCACCCACCGAGGAGCTGAATGGGTGCCAGCGGAGCCGGGAGGAGCCCAGCAGGTCCCAGCACGGCCGCGTTGGGTCCCCACCAGCCCCACCGAGCCAGCCTGAGCTTCCTGGAGACACCGGTGGGGACTGGCTGAGGCATCTCCACTCTGAAATTCCTTTGGCGTGAGCTCAACCCGCCCGCGCCGGCAGACACGCACACTCCTACACCCTGCACCACCGCTGTTCTCCGAGGGGTTTTTCCATAATCAGAGACCGTCCCTGAGGCTCTCCAGACCCATCTCTAAGCAGAAGCAAGAGGTAAAACTGCCCCCTGCATGGAGGCTTCAGGCCATGCACCACTCCTACCCCCCGTTTTTTGGGGGGAGATGGCACTGCACGCCCTACTCGCTCATATAGCTCAACCCAACCTCCAAGGTGAGGTGGGAAAAAGAAGGAGCCCAGGTCACAGCGGTGGCATTGGCAAGGTCCTGCTCTGTGCCCTGAAGAGGAGCCAGACCCCACAGCCAACAAGGTAGATGGCAAACAAGCCCATTTGCTCCAGCACCCGCCGATCTCCTGTGACGACAAGCAATGAAAGAGTTGGAAAAAGGACGCGGAGGACATACACGTGGTCAGCAAAAGCTGATTTATGAGCCAGGCTCTCCAATCCTCACTTGAACACGGTGTCAAGAGGGTGCCGTCATCAAACCCTTCAGCCAGGCAAAGGCCCTAGTACTGAGGTCTGGAAAGCCCTTCCCACGCACCGTCGGGGAAAGTCACCCAAGCCAGCTCCCAATAATTCCGTGGCCTGACTTCACCCCTCCATTCCCACTCTCCCTGGTGGCATGCAGAAAGGAGGCGGCTTCTTGCCAAAGAGCCACACGAAGGGCTCACCGCAGCGCTGCGCCACCAGCCCCAGGCACATCATCCATCCCAAAGCCTACACCACACCATGCGCCGCATCCCGCCAAATCCTTCCTGCCCTCCTCTCCTGTCACGCCAGACCAGCCACGTGCGCCGCAGGTGTGATCAGTTTTATTTATCCAAGGCAAAGGACAACCAGGAACCCAGCTGCGGTTTTCGGCTAACGTGCGGTTTGGCAATAGCAGAGAGGGGGGGGCCTTCAAATTTCCACTGCCTGAAGATGCCACGGTTCAGCGTGGCCTTTCAGTTCACGCTGCAGACGCGCATCGGTCTTAAATTTGTTCAAGGAAGAATAAAAGAGGAGGACGGCATGGGGGAAATCAATATTCTGTTGAATGCACCGGGCCCATTATTTGTTCCTGATTTATTTATTACCTGCACGGCTGCTGTTTAAACTGGCATGGCCTGGTTCTTGTTCTGCCTAAGTTTAACCCTCGGCAGACTTTGAAGAATGGCTGATGTGCCCGACACGTCACGGCACCCCATGGAAGAAGAGGGAAGGTGCCTTACGGAGCCTGAGGCGGTGAACCTGTGAGGTAGGTAACATGATTACAATCTGAACAGCAGGATTTATTGGAATTTGTTTCAAAGATGCTTTTTTCTTTTTTTCTTTTCTGTCTGAACATGATGAAATAGCAACAGCAAAAGACCAGTGTGATTGGCGATGACTGATTCCTTGTGTACGTGTTCAAGGCATGAACGGAGCCTGCCCAGTGCATTTTGGAGAAAGGCACAGTGTATTCTGGGAAACCAGAGCTTTATCGGTGGCTTTTTTGCAGTCCCCTGGGTGGCTTCAAGACCCATGCTGGTCCTCCCAGAGACACCTGAAGTCAAAATTCATCTTGGAAGCAGAAATGCTAAGGACACAACCAAAAAACCTGGCCAAGCAGGGCAGATATTCACAGCCCCGAGTGAGCTGGCTGCCAGGAAACCGCAGGTGAGCTCAGCAGGACACAGATGGTGGCTTTTGGCATCTGCTTTTGTGCTGTCCCTTGCTCGAAGGCACGTCAGGTGAGTATGTCATAGGCCCTTTCTTCAATGCCCCCACAGAGACTGGGATTGTCAACCCAAACAGCCCTGGGCACGCGCTCCTGTTCTTGCCCGTCAGGGTGCCACATCCACGGCCACGCCATGCGGCAAGGTGCCACATCCACGGCCACGCCATGGGGCAGTCCAAGAAGATTGCACCGACAGTTTGAAGCGAGACCCCTCATGCACAGCCAGGCTACCAACCCATCACAACCCTCCTCGGGCTCACCAAAGGCACCGCCCCGAAAGGGATAAAAAAAAATCCCAAAGAGCTTGAGACACAAAGGACAGTTGCTCCTGAGTGACAAATAAATAGCAGGTTTGCTGGAAGAAAGCTCTTTGGAATCCAAGGTCCATCGCCCCAGTGCTGCCAGGAGCCTCGTCATGAGATCAGTCTGTAATTATAACTCTTTTTTAATGAGATTTCTTTTAAAACCAGAAACAGTTGGGGACAGGGCTTGCAGAGGGGGCTTGCCTGCCACCCCTGCCCTGCCGGTTGATCACAGCATGGGTTTGTTCCTACGTACGAGAAGAGGAGAGGCCCCTCGGAAAAGAAAAGAGTTTCAGCTGCTCTTGGAGAAGTGGTGAACGTAGGCGGCTCCTAGTTCTGGTGCCGCTTCATGTGGAGAGCCAGATGGTCGGAGCGGGAGAAGCACCGGCCACAGGCTAGGCACTTGAAGGGCTTGGCGCCCGTGTGCTTCCGGTAGTGCCGGGTCAGCTCGTCGGAGCGGGCAAAGCGCCAGTCGCAGCCTTCCCATGTGCATTTATAGGGCTTCTCGCCTGCGGGGAAGAGCCACAGGTCACAGACACAGCACAGGCCCGCCACGCAAGAGCCTACGAGGACACGCATCTGCCCGGCCTCCCAAACGCCCACCTCGTCGTCTCAGAGATGCCCGTCCTCCTTGGGAGGCCCTGGAGGGCACCCAGGGCTGCCCCGCTGCAGAACAGAGCTCGTGGCCATGCTGATGCTTTACACTACCAGGGTTCGCTTGCTGTACACAGTCCATAGCCCCAAGGGACCATAAATTGTTGAGCTGCAGTAACCAGGTCTTGTCCATGTGCCCCCCCCCACCCCGCTTTGCTTTCTAGGCTTGGTTTCTAGTGCTGTTCAAGTTCCTGTTGGATTTTGGAGCATTTCTGGCTAAAAAAATTTCTAAGTTCTTTTTTTTTTTTTTTTAACTACAAAGCCAAAAATTCCTATGGAAGGTGTTGCTGCTCATACAGGTGTGGGGGACGTCAGGAAGAAGAAGGGGGTTATGCCATTTAAATTTTCCTCAAAGCCTCGCATCTTTGAAACCACCATCTAACGCTCTCTGCCTCAAAGTTCAGCCCTGCAGCACCTCTCCGTACACAAAACATTGTGTTTTCTTCAGAGCATTCGGGTGACGTAATGCCTCTGCCCTCTCCCCCCGCTCCCGCCCATACACACCTATTCCTGAACTGAAATCAATTAAATTGTGCAACTTCTCAGCCAGCTGGGAACTGGGCTGGAAAAGCCCATGCCCGCTTCCAGCTGCCTGCGTGCCCAGGTTATAGAGCTGAACCCTGGCTGCAGCCCTCTCCGCGCATGGGTGTGGTGCTCTCAAATATTAGCCCTCGCTCTTAACAGCCTGAACAAGCAGGCAGCGTTCAGGGAATGTGCTGACTTTCCCGACCTCAAATATTTACCGTTTCATCGGCCAATTGCTGAGCGCACCATCGCGGCATGAATGCACGTACACACGCAGCATGCATGTACAGGCATGTGTGTTCGTGCTCTGACACGTTTCCCAGTGAACGGCCGTTCCTCCCCGCAGCCTGTGTGCTAGGCAGGCGGTGGATTTGGCCAGGAAACAGAAAACATTCAGCCACAGCAAGATCTACAGTGTCTTGCACGGACCAGAAAGCACAGACACGTGAACCTGGAGGAGACAAGGCACCCAGACCACATCCAGCTCCTCAAAAAGCCCCTGGGTTCTGCACCACGGGGAGGAGAGAGGTGTATTTTTTATGGCTCAGGTAAATAGAGAACTTAAAGTCAATTTACAAGCAGCACGCTGGATGTTTTACGGCACGCTGGGGATCTCGGGGTTTGCGTTAGCGTGCTAAGACAAATGCGGGATTTGCACTGTGCAGCCGCAGACATTGTCCCAGCCGGGTCACCTGGCTGGGTCAACCCTACCAAGGCCCTTTAGTTTCAAACAATAACAGGTTGATCTCCAGGATAGAAACAAAATGCTTTCCATTGTCCCACGAGCTGGCTCCATCTCCCAGGACAGCACGGCAGGGCAAGCTCAAACAAAGACCCAAACTGGCATTCCCAGCCCCCGGGAGGTGGGTGAGCAGCCACCGGGTTATATATTTAATCTCACAATGGCACCCAGGAAATGAATGGTGTCTCCAGGAGATGAATACAGCCCAGCCCATAGCAACGGGCAAACCACAAGAAAAGATCTTAAGAGATCATGTACTTCTCAGCCCAGCTGCCATCAGGCGAGGAATCAAGAGAAAGGGCATTATTAACCCTTCAAGTGATGGAGCTGAAGCGGCATCGAGCGTACTTAGCTGGCAGGAGTTGGGACGGGCCCTGTCGTTGCAGCTCCCGTGCTGCCCTCAGCAAGGCTGAGGCCTCAAAAGCAACACACCAGGCTTCACAAATTGGATGCAGACACCCTGAGCCTGCCTGCATGTGGCTCTCTGCTTTGGATTCCCTTCTTTTTACCCGCCCCACAACGCTACCAGTTTTCTTGACTACTCAGGTCACATCCTCCTTCGCCTCTCTGCCCTTCCCTCTTACAGCAAGTGAAGTGGAAGGAGGCAAACACACTTGGATTTCCAGCCCAATTACTGGGAAACCTGGAAAAATGACTGCATTTTATTGGGTTCAAAAACTGCCCAAGTTTCCCTGGATACATCTGTATATTGTGACTTGTAAGGACAGTGTCTGTCTCAGATGGGTTCTGTCTCTGGGCACAGAGCTAAGACCCGTGCTCAGAACGGAAGAGGAAAAGAGATATTTAATTTTAAAGCGAGAGCCCTACCGTAGCCCTGAATACAGACTGCTGTTGTGACAAATGCTTATCACCACCCAGCTCTCGGAGCCGGGACAATGTCTTTCCTGTTCCTTTCTTCCACCCCTTCCGTGTTGTTCTCCAGCCCGCTCCTACCCAGGCCCTGCCAAAAAAATATTGTACCTCATGCACAAAGAAAAATTCTTTGCTGGCTTGTTCGAAGGACTGATAAGACGAAAACGGAACAGAGCCAAGTGCAAGAACTGATTCCCAGCCTCAGGATGGGTTTTGTTCGTTGTTAATAAAAAAGAAAAGTGAACTCTGGGCCAGCTTAATTGCTTTCAGTAAAGATCAGCCCTTCTATAAAAGAGATTTATGAGGGCACTGATGGTTCCTGGACTACCTGGGGATCTGATAAAGTTTCAGGTATAATAAATGCCTTAATGAGAAGACCTGTGCTTGAATGCACAAGTGCAACTGAGCTAGGTTTACCCCAGGGAAGCTGGTTGTGGTGGGAGCTCCTGTGTGCCAGTGACCCTGTTTACACCAGCAAGGGCAGCCCACGGCACCTTTGCCCTCGGGAATGAGGGCACAGCCCTTCTGTTCGTGTATTCGGCGCCCTTCTGTATGTGTATTCGGCAGCTCCAGTGATACACCACTGGCAGCCGCTAAGGGGACGAGCACTGGGCGCGAGTGGTCTGTGTGGCTGGTACACAAGGAGATACAAGGGGTTTCTTCTTCTCCTTGGGAGCCACAAGGGTGCTTGACACAAAAGAGACAGCCCTTGTCTCCTCAGAAGTCATATATATGCACCACATGCCTTTACGCAATCCTTCGGTAGGCTAAGCAGGATCAGACTTGGCTAGGATTTGGGAGATCTCAAAGGAAGAGCTCAGAGTGTTAGAGGTTTTGGGGGCACCTCCTCCTCCCAATCCATCGACTTGAGAGACTCCAAGAGTTCTCCTAAATTCTAGACCATCCCCCCAGAAGGCAAGCAAGTGCACACAGCAATGTACAGTCGCTATAAACCAGTGCAACCATTGGACTTTTTTTAACATTAACAACAACAGACTTAACTGCGCTCCTTACCCCGATAACCACCCTAGATTAAGGTAATCAACTCAGCCACATTATCACCGCCATTAACAGGCACAGTATAAGCAGCGTAGGCTGGCAGAGTTTCCTGATGATGCGGTGTTCTTACCTGTGTGAGTCCTCTGATGTGCCTTCAGGTGGGAGCTCTTGGTATAAACTTTCGAGCAACCTGCAGAAACAGAAAAGACACAACTTCCCTGTGAGAAAGGGGCCCTCGCTCAAACAAATCCAGAACATTTATATTTGAGGTTAGGGACAGAGCAGGCCTGAAAAGCACTCTGGGTAACAGTATGCAAATAAGCCTGGCTATACCCATTTTGTTTCAGCAGTAACTAAAGAGCATTTGTTCTCCAAGACAGCCAGACCTTTACAACACTCCATGTTTTGCCACACAATCCTGACACCCATGGGCATTGTGCTGGGAATTGCGGCGGGGGCAGAGTCAAGCACAGACTTTCAAATCCCCCCCTTCCTCAACCAGCTCACGGCGGATGAAAACATTAAATTCACCACTGTTAGCTGCTGGCTTTGTGCTGGCGTTTGGTCTTTCTGGATTCCAGACGTAACTGATATCACTGCTGCAAGGCTGGAGGGAAGATGTATTTTGTAATAGTCCCAGCCCCAGCAGACGTGGTAAAAATGTTCCAGGAAGTAGGAAACGCCAGGTACACTGTGGAGCCACAGCTTGGCTTTCAGGATCCAGAATAAAGCCAGTGGGAAGTTTTTTCAGAAGATCAGCAACAACAAGTTTAATCAAAGAAAGGCTCTTAACAGCAACACCAGGACTTTGGCAAAAGTTTCAACAACAGGCGTCTCAAAATGAATCATTGCTTGTTCCTCGTTTCAGTTAGAAAAAGCTTAGAGAAGCTTCTCATGCTGCCTTTATGGCCTTGCTTCATTGTGTTTTGACAAGTATATTAAAATAAGAATTTGAATTTTTATGACCTGCTTAAGCAACATGTAGTCATATTTTTTGTTCCAGTATTTCCACACAGGCCTCTTGCAGGAGATCAGCTCTCCATCCTGTCCTGCTCGGGAGGTGCAGGAGCAGCTAGCTGCCTTTCCCCTCCCCATGGCAGGAGGGATAAGGGTTGGTGACCCAGTTTAATTTTGCTGCTGATGCTCTGAAGCCTCAGAGGTCCCTCACACGTGGGAGAGAGATGAGTATGCACGAGACCAAGGACTGCCTCCCTGCTGGGCACGAAAACGAAGCCAACCGAGCACCCAGAGCAGTTTCCAAACCCAGAGGGAGCAGCACAGAGAAGCCAGAGCAGGGCATGGCTGAGCTTCATTTCCTCATGAGCACGCAGAGGAAAAAGTGCTGGGGCCACCAACCTGGAAATTTGGATCGGGGCTTTGCAAACAGGTCTCCCCTGTTCATCCAGTTACCGGCGTGAATTCGGCATGCCTCCTGCCGCTTCCTCACCCAGACCACGTCAGTAAGACCTGCTGCCCCTGCCATCAGTCCTGACTGGTTTCACCTCTAGCTGAACCTCAGTGTGAAGGATTAGAAGAAGCCCTCCCCTATGTCTGCACGTACACGCTATCGAGCCACCCAGTGTTTATTCAGCGCAGCTTGTTGGGGTTTTTTTGCACCACAGATATGTTCCTGCCTTCCTATGCAGGCCAAAATCCTGCTGAAAGCAGGCGAGCTTTGCCTTGGTAATGCATCCTGCAGGATGAGACTCTTGCTCTGACCAGTTCTGACAAGAGCAGAGGGGTCTGTCTCAGAGCAGTGGTCCACTTACACCCTTCATCTGTCTCCCACCATGACCAGCAGAAGGTTAAAAAATTCAGCACAAGCTGTTAACCACAAGAACACGGGTGCAGCTTCTGGCTCAGAAAGTCCCTAATCTGCAGGTTGCCAGAGTGTGGGAAGGTGTAAGCACAGAAAGATCTCTCTAAACGATGTCCTATTCTTATATACTTCCTCGGGTCACTGCTGGAGACAGGATCTGGGCTAGACAGGCCTCTGGGCTGACCTGCTACAGCCACTGTTGTGCCACAGCAAGAGTACATAAATCTTGCAGGAGGCAGTTGTTAGGAAATGACTTTCCTCAGTTCACACACCCCCACGGGAAAACTGTTTGCTAATCCCCAACAGCTCGATGGCTGGGGCTCGGCCCAGGAAGTGGGAGGTGTGTGTCCCTGCCCGAGGACTGGTGATTTTCAAGCCCTCACGCTGCTGCCACTGAGGTTTCTCGCTAGGGACACGATTGCTTCTCTCCCATGCGGCATGAATGAGTTTGGAGCTGTGGGTCCCACAAACTCTCTGCGCACAGTGCAGGAAACCCTGCAAGATCTCCTCCTGCCAAGGCACCACAGGTCTTTAGATGGACGTGCTCATGCAACGAGGTGACACACAGGGAACAGCTTCAGCTCTGGGCTGATCATGACCCTGAAATGCCTTTCCACACCATCCTGATGCAGTACGTGAAGCCACTGAAGGATATGACATTCAGCTATTCAGCTCATTGCCTCTTTGGACAAGAGAATTGGGGCTACAGAGAGAGATCATAAAGGCTGCTTACGGAAATTACTTGACGGTTTGCCACCCGTTATGGGAGAGTGGGAAAGGAAAGGTCAGTGAGAAAGCCAGCATGGTTTCACCTGCGGGGAGCATGTGGCTGCTCAGGGTTAGCCAAGACCAGAGCGAAACGGGCAGCGAAGGCAGCAGATTTCCAGGAGCATCCCTGTGCTTTGCAGGAGCTCTCTGCCTCTCAGTCAGGCTTGCTTTTGCCAGAGTGCAAAGGGGAAAGGGAAGGGGAGAAAAAAGGCATCCGCTGCGCAGGCAGGATCGACCTCTCCTACTCCCTTGGTGGTGGTAGGAACCCCACTTCCCTGGGGCTCTCCACCCAGCTCCATAGCTCCCTTCATCATGCAGACAAAGTGATTTCAGATTAAACTCCTGCGGAGGCCCAAGGCAGCCCCCAGCCTCAGTGCGTCAAGAAGAGACACCCCCCGCAAAGCCAAGCCAGTACATCAACCATGAGCATACCTGGGTAATCGCAGTGATGGATTCTCCTTTTCTCCAGCTCAGGGTTGTTGCGTCTGTTGTATTTGGGGGGCTGCATGACAATGTGCCCTTGGGAGAGGGTCCCAAGGCCATTGGGGACTGGGGGGACCTGGGATGACTGGACCAACTTCAGTCCAAAAGTGGCTTCATAGGATGGTGGGGGAGAGATGGTGTTGATGAGCTCGGGTTGATTTTCTGGGCTGCCAGGCTGTGAGTTGGGGGGTGAAGGGGGCAGGTTCACCCCCGGAGCAGGGTAGAACTGCCCTGAGATGTTGAAGTTTCCCTGTCCCTGGGAGACATGTGGGTACTGCTTAACTGGCCCTCCTGGCTGGACGGGTCTGTGGACCACACTGGACATGGTGTTACCTGTGGACATGGTAACACCACTGAGACTGTTGATGGCCGTGGTGCTGTTGGAGGAGGATGACAAAGTGGTGATGTCAGCGCTTCCGTTGCCAAGAGGCATCTGGTAAAGCTGGGATTGCTGTGGATTGGTGGATAAGGGGATCTCAGAGGGCATCTCCTGCTTGATGAAGATGTTGTTCACTGCCACTGACTGGGGCATGCTGAAGACACTGGTGAAGTCGGGCAGGGTCTGTGTGGAGCCGGAGGCAGAGGAGCAGGGCTGGGCGAAGCTGGTGCCAGGCTCTGTTTTGATCTGTGGGAATGGCGTCATGGGTTTGGGTGGCCGGTAAAGTCCAGTGCGCAGGTGCGTCGTGTCTGGCAGAATCACATTGATGTTCACGCTGTACGGCGTAGAAGTGGGCTTCTCTGTGGAGAAGAACTCATCCACCACTGAGGCACTCTCCCGGCGGTACTTCTTGTCTGGTATCATTGGGATGGGTGGCACATCGTTTGAAAGGTACTTATCCATTTCGGACCGTGCCTATGGCAACAAATACAGACAAGAGAACTTGTGAAGAGTGACCCTGACACACTGGTGGTGGGAGTCCAACATTCAACAAGTACTTAAGCTAGCAGGAAATCGAGGGAGCAGCAAGAACAGCCCAGGAGTCACAGGTTGCGATGATTTAGCTTCAGTCTCTGACTCAGCCAGACTCCCCAGGAGTGAATCACTGTCCTCTGTCCCACTTCCCTCCTACCTATCTGCACTGATAACAAAGGGTAAGCTAGGCGGAGGATGCAGTTCTCAGAGAAATATAGCCTGATACAGAAGAGCCAAGCTTTGGTCACACAAACAAGGGAATTTAACACTAGAAATGGGATGAAATCAGAAACTCTGCTCCAGTCAGCCTCACGCTTTGGGCATGTTGGATCTGCAGCCCACCTTAGACAGGCTGACTCTGGTCTCCTTTAAACTCAACAGCCTGTATTGCATTTTATTCTAGGACAATATCTTTAATTAACTGAGAATATTCTAGGACAATATCTTTAATTAACTGAGAATAATTGGGGCTATAGCCCTAGAAATCTAAGTGATGTTGCTACTAATTCAGTGGACTGTGAGCCTAAAATGGAAACTGCCGGGCATACTATTACTGTCTTGTCTTGGTAAAGTGACTCAGCCCTCACCTAACCTTTGGTTTAGTTCTAGTTTTGTAGAGCTGTTTTTACAAGCCTGGGTCCTCCAAGCTAACAGGACCTCTAGCTCAGACAATCACCGCTTGCCAGGTTTCTTCCCCTCCTGGTTCATGTCTGATGCGGCATCCCACTGGATCCAGGCCCAATAATTCAGCAACCTGATGGAGCAATCCGCTAGGAAATTCATCCCCTGGCATTTGATGACTCAAGTTCTGCTCTTTGTGGTTAAAGATACCAGCGCTAATGCTCTTCTATAAAGCTACAGCCTTTAATTATGTGGTTATCCATGTGTCAAGCTCATTGCAAAGCCCTCGTAGACTCATTCATATGTAGAGGAGCTGGCAAAACCACCAGGTTTCCCTGGCAGAGCCTACAGCGCACTTCAGGAGAGCAAGCTGATCTCACCCCACACCCTGCACGCTTGAGCCGAGGGTTTTACAGCTCTGAACTATGTCACTGGAGTGCAATGGGCCAAAGTCATCCCTGCTGCAACTTCATTGCTCTTAACAAAGCTGGACGGGACCCAAGAGATTTCCTTGCCCTTTCCAGCAAAACATATCACCTGTGCTTCCAGCTAATTCAAAGAACCTTTGCACCTCTGCAAGCCATACTGGCAACGCATGGGTAAGCTGGCTTCCACCCAAATACAGGTACGTGCCACAAATACACCCTCTTCTACACGGGTAGAAGCTCAGAGCAGCTGGACTTGGAAGTGCTACGCTGCACTGGAACTGAGCACACTGCACTGGGACTGTGTTTTCTACGCTGTGCTCGCCGCACTGGTGTGTGTATACACTGTGCCGTAAATCCTGTCCGTCCTCATCTCATGTGCAGGTCCTGAAAAGTCCCTGCCCTCATTAAAGGAAGCCATGCGTTGGCACTACAAGCTCACTTTGTGTCACATCCTCACCTAACCGCCTCTGCTCAAGGCAGCGCTGCCTCCAGCAGCACCCCCCCACACCGTGCTCCAGTGAGGAAACCCTTGCTCAGGCATACCCTAAAGCTAAGGCATCAGCGGGAGGCAGGGGAGAGAATCAGAGACCCTCAACTCAGTCCCCACAGACTCATCCAAAACCCTGATTTCCTCTCTGCTCCCCGCTGCAGTGTCCAGCTTGGGTTCCCGCCCGAGGGAGAACCACACCAAAGCTTTGGAGCTGAACCCTGCGTGCTCCTGCCCCGTGCACCCACGCTGGCGTATTACTGTTACCCTTGGGAGTCAGCTTGCTCTAGGCAGTACCAGAGGCTCCGAATGCCGTACATACCTGAGCAATGAAATGACCCACTTGCCAGGAGTGGGGGCAGGGGGAAGGTGTTGGATGCCTTTTACTTCTACACTTCCCTTATCTCTGGCATTTAACTTTCTCACCTTCAGTTCCCAAGGGAAGGTCTCCTCCCCACAACTCCAGTGGGTCCTTATACGGCAGGTGACCAGGCAGGTATTTTAAATGTAGAAAGGCATGGAGGGCCCTAATTTCAGATCCAAAACCTGCATTCTCAGCCAGAGTCCCCCTGCCCACTGCCTGCCCCCCTGTTCGGTGCCTCCCAGCCTCCTTTTCTCTCATAACCACCTCTACCTGCAGAGCAAAGTCTTCTTCCTGTCATTCCATTAAAGCCTGCTAAATCCACTTCTGATCCCGAACAGCCCCAGGGTCCTGGGGAAAGGGGGTGTTAAGGGGCAGCTGGTCAGCAGAGCAAAAGCAATGGGCTTTCACCAAACAGGAAAGGATACCAAGCCCTGTCCGTAGCTGCAGCCCCACTGGTGTGTGCAGGACCGGAACGGTGAGGGCCCCACCCCACTGGAATCCCAGATTGCTGCTGATTGTGTCACAGGTCCCACATGACCCCGAGGGCCCCAGTGTCCTTCGAAGGGGGAGAAAGGGGCACTTTGCTTGTTTGTGGCTCAGAAATGCCTAGCAACCCTAGTCTGCTCCGGCACTGCTCGTGCTGGGTGCTGACACCTAATACCAAGCCATTTCCGTAAGCGCCTCCCCGCCAATGCTCTATCCAAAGACAATTCCTCGGCCCACGTTCAACACAATTGGGATGACTAAGTGCTGACATGTCTGGGTGGGATCCAACTCAAGTGTCCTGAATGCAGGTGTCTCTATCTGGCTGTCACTCAGGCCTCCTTTCACAGTCGCTGGGGATCCAGTTAATGGAGACACACAAGCCACGAAGGAGATGATAGCTACGCAGGCACCCGGGTGGCTTGCACAGGCGGAGACACCACGGGCGGGAGGAACGCAGCCTGGCTGGCAGCAGGGGCAGAAGGAGGGAGCGGAGGTGCCGCCATGTCCTCGCCAGTGGATCTGGGTGGCCTGCACTGGGGCTGGGTGGGTGGGGGGAAGTCCCAGCTCAATCTCTTAGGGGCTTTAGCGGTACCTCTCACCAACGGGGGCAGAAGCATGCAGAGGGAGGAATGAGGAAAGCGCTTCACCTCGAGAATGAGCGGCGGCATCCGCTGTTCCATCCTCATCGGGTGCAGCTGTGGGGCAGACAGGGCTGGGTTAGTGGGGCGGCCTCCCCCGAGGCCCAGCCACCCCCCGCAGGCCTCCACAGCCACCTCCGGCCGTGGAGGGCCTCACCCCCCCACCCACCCCCCCCTCCCCGGCCCCTCACAGCCCCCAGGGCCTGAAGCTGCCCACCCTGTCAGCGGGCACGTCCCCGCCGCCATCACCACCGCCTCCTCCCGCCCGGCATCCCCCCCTCCAACATGGAGGCAGGTGATGGTTGCCTGCCATCGGTTGGCAGGCAGCACGAGGCCAGAGTGCCGCCTTGCCTCTGCGTCACCACCTGCAGGCCGGGAGGACTAGCAGGTGAGGTGGGGGTGGAGCCAGCCCTGAAGTGGGTGGAGCGATGCCCCATTGTGGGCGTGGTCAGCCCCGCTGTAGGCAGGGCTGGGTGGGAGCCATGTTTGCCCCAGGCGTGAGCCCTGGCTGCCCCGGCCTGGTGGGGGGACCCCTCGGCCCCCCCCTCGCCCCGGGGCCATGGCACAGGGGGGACGTCGCCCACCTCCCGCCGGCTCCCAAATCCAGGCTTCGCCTGCAGAAACAGGGACGGGGGTTCGGAGGCCGCAGGACGAGCAGGCAAGGGCTCAGCCCGCCCAGCTTGCGCAGGGATGACCTCCATTTTCCTCCCGCCCAGAGGTGGGAGCAGAGCCGGCTGTGCCTTGACATCACCTTCTCGCTGTTCACTAACAGGGATTTTTTTTTTTTTTTTTTTTTTATTTTTTTTCCCCTTTCTTTGCTGTTTAACATCACCTGTCCCGGAGAGGGGGCGAGAGGAGGGACAGAGCAGCCCGCTGCGGGGATGAGCAGGGACTCGGTTCCCAGCTCACGCAGCCAGCCTCTGTTTTTATGTCTTAATCCTCGCCGAGAGGCAGAGCAGGATCTGCCGGACGGCCTCTTGGTGAATCTGGGCAGCAGCTCGGCCTGGCTGCGAGGTTTGGTGAACTCTGGGCTTCTCACGGGGAAAGAAAAGATAGCTGAGAAATACAGAGCTTTCCAGAGGAGGCTTTGAGGCATGGCGCAAAGACCTTCAGAGATTTCCAGCACAGTCAAACCAGTAAGTTCTCCCAGTTCCCATGGGGCTCCCATCTACAAAGGCTACCTTAGGGTAGACAGAAACATTCATGCCGCGTCCTGGGAACAGGCTGGAAACCACCGGAGCAGGCATCAAGGGCTGAGCCCGCAACACTCGCTCACTCAACTCATGGATGAGGGGTTTTTTTTGGTGCAGGGCTGGGGCTGTGCCAAGCCCCAGCACCACCCCCCTGGAGCGGGCACCCACCACGAGGTGCTGTGATAGCCAGGAGACGCCATGCTCAGCTGCATGCCCAGGGCCTCAGGCACAGCTCCTCTCCTCTGCCCAACATCTAACAATGTCCCCCTGCCACGGGCCATGGCATCTGCAAGAGCAAGGGTACGAGAAGCTTTCCCCAGGAAGAGCCTCAGCCGTGCCACCGGGGCTCGGATGGACCGTGCTTCCTGGCAGAAGTGTGGCAACACCGCAAGCTAGATCCAGCCCCTCCGAGGTGAAGCTCTCAGCATCACACCACTGCCAGGCTCCTACAAACAGGGGACTCGGGGGAATCCCACCTCCTCAGGTACAGGAGCAGGTACCCCAGCCACCCCTGGCAGCGGGGTCCCCAGGGACCTTCTCTGCAGTTTGCCTTCAGCTAGCCCTTTCCTGTGCTTAGCAATCTCCAAGGTAGAAAGACTTTGCCAAGACTTAAATCTCCTTTATCATTCCCCGTATGCACTACAGCGTGCTTGCAAATGTCCTGCACGCCTCTCTTCTCCTGCCTCGATTCTCCTCAGCTTTCCACAGAGGGCTGAGGGTTCTTCTCAGATCTCTTACCCAGACCTGGATCCTTTCTCCAAGGTCAGTGCTCAAGATAGGCCACAGTCCTCCAGCACCAAGTAATGGCGAAGAGTTATCTCCAAATCCCAAAACAGTATTTATCTGCCTTCTGTGGGTTCAGCGTCAGCCTGTGCCCCTATTCTCATTCCACAGCCTTCTCCTGCAGCTGCTGCTGCCTGCTCGCTTCCAGTGTGCCCATTTTCTCCTCTGCAACCACGAGGTTTCACCCTAACCTCTACCCTTTCTCTAATTCAACAAGATTGTGGTAAAGCCTTTTCTCGCCCTCCCAGTTTGGGGTCATGCACACATTGTCAGGCTGGTCAGTCAGACCAGCAAGGGCTAGAAACCAGCCCAGGCTTCCCTCTGTCACACAGAAAACCAGCAAAACCAACTCAAAGGACTCAGTTTTCCCATTTTTGGGGTGTTCATATTCTGGGAGTTGCATCTAAATGGAGGACGTTCCTTGCGAGGCCACCATAGACCACAGAGCCACATGGAGGACGGGTGCCAAATAGGCTGGGGATGCTGAGAGCTGCCACCCCTGGAGAGCCGCTGGTCTCCATGTGGTCTTCATGCCTGGAAGCATGAGGAGATGCTTAAACTTGAAATCTCCAGGTCAGAGCTACAAGGGTTTTGGGGTTGAAAGCTGTGTCCCATCACCCCCATCAACTGGAAGAAACAGCTTCGGAAGCACCTGCATACTTCAGCCAAGCTCCTTCGCAGGTAATGCTTGAGCCTGCAAGTGGTGGTCCAGCTGCTGGATCCCTCATTTTGGGGTCAACCACACCAGGAAACCAACAAAACCCTCTGCTCTGCCAGCTGTCTGCATTCAAGACTTGCCGTGGTAAGCAGCACAAATACAAAGGAAGCAATTGAGGGCAAAGTGGGCCCCACCAGGAGGAAGCCCCGTAGACGCGGGGTCTCTGCAGACTCGTCAGCCAGCCTCCAGCAGGTCCTGGCAGCAGGCTGCAGCTCTGCCTGGGGCGGCTCTGGAGAGGGCAGCTGAGGACACTGAGGTGGGCTCACATGAGACAGCAATGACCTGGAACGATCAGCCCATCCCTTCCTCCCTGTCTGCCAGCCACAGGCAGGGAATTAACCATTTTCTTGCCTTTTTGAGAAGGACTGAACTTACCGCGTAGCCAGGGAGCTCAGTTCGTGTCAATACTGCAAGAGATGATACCCACTGTGACTTGATGGACAAAGCCTCCAGGGCCTTCTAGCTGAAGAGCCACTAGGTCTTTAGTGGGTTCAGTGGCCCAGTTTCCCCTATAGTCACTAGCTACGCCAGCATTGCAATCACCGGAGACAAGGATGAGATACAAGGTCTGGAGGTGAGCACGCCCCAGCCTCCGCCAACTGCATCGACAACAGCTCCAGCAGCCATCATAGAAGTCATAGGTCAGTAGCTCAGGCAAAAAGTGAGCAAAGGGGAAAAACAGGCAAAGCAGACATCAACAAAACTTCTGTGAGTTTAGAGGTGTCCAAACTGGGATCTTTGGTTTGGTCAGGAAGGGAAAGCCATTAAGAATAGCCTTTTATACCATAAAAGCACTGAACTCCTGTGGTATTTTCCCCTCCAAGTCGTAGTATCTATTTCTGACCACGGAGGAGTGTCTTTTCAACTTGCCAGAGAAAAGAAAGCCAAAAAAAAACCAAGCAGGAAAAGGAAAGGGGTTAGAACGAGCACTTTGTCCACTCCAGACAAGCTGGTGTCACTGGACCAGCAGGCCATGTTGTGAAGCACCCAGCACTGTGAAATCAGTAAAAACCCAGCCCTGCGAGCCAGTTGCTCGATGAAGAAAGCAGACAATGAAGCCCTGCTTCCCCCAGCTTCCTCCAGAGTGGGTTCTCCTGTGGCTAATGGGTGCTGACATAAGTCTTCCCCCTCTACCATCTGCCAATTTTCATAAATCCTGCAGGAACCTCCTGCCTTGGAGACCTCTATCCCTCGTTCAGATATTGTCACAGGCAGGGCGAGGCGTTATCAGGACATCGATCAATACACACAGAGTCCAAGACAAACATTTCTTGGGAGGACGCAGAAAAAAAACGGCACTTGAGCCAACCATGCCATTTCGCCAGCAATTAACCATGAGCATCGTTAGAAGGGCGCTAGGCACTGCAGGCTGTCAAGGCAGGAGGCGGGACGTGTCTTTCCCGTGATTAAACGCTTTCCACTCTGAAGTTGATAAATAACAAACCGCCATAGAAACATCAGATGTTGTCACCACATGGGTAGCAGCAGAGAACAAGGAGAGAAATCAATGTTTGCTAAACAGGCGATGAGCTCGTAAAGTTGGCAGAGGGAGCGGTTGGGGGGGAAAGGGCTCAGGGCGGGAGGTGGGGGGGAGTTTCTTCAGTACTTGGCAGCTTCGAGCCCTGCGCTAGCCCCTGCCCCTGGCCGCAGCCCCCCCATCCCGCTCTGCAATGCTGGGAGGCATCAAGCCCGCTTCCCCCCCTTTCCCAGCTGGGTCTCAGGCTCTTGCTCGCAGCCAGCCCCAGCCGCGATGCTGTGCTGGCCACTGATGCCAAGAGCTTTCGGGAAAGGGGTGCAAGCAAAATGCCAGCTTCGCCCGTGCAGGTCAGCCAGCGGCGCAACCCGGTGACGTGGGGGTTCAAGGGATGGGGGAATGGCAAGGCACCCGCTCCGGGTGCAAGGGTGGCCCCTCCTCGGGGCGAGGGACCCTCCCGGAGCACAGGCATGCGTGGGACAACAGTTGCGCCTGTTGTCCGGGCTCTGGGATTATGCAGTACAGCCTCTTTCTCATACATGCACCTGCATGAAACTCCAGCCTCCAAGGGAATCAGCAAACAATGGGGAGGATAATCATCAATCAAAAACCATGGCAAGTACCTGGCAGTACCCCTTTCAAGGCACACATTATAAATAGACTGTATTTATATACAGATTTGGTTCAATATCAGCATTTATTGTCTCCTAGTTAAATATTGACCTGAGTAAATATTTGTTTCTCTGATCATTTGGTTTTGATATTGACCTCGATCGACGTTATTTTCTGTTTGTTCCTCAAGTCTTCTGGAACTCTCTGCAAAACGGGATTAGCAAAGAAACCCCCAGCACTCTTCCTTTCAAGTATGCACAGGGCCAAACGTTTAGCTGCTGTAAATAACAAAGCACCGTCGCAGGCGGCAGAGCCAAACTCTGTGCTTGTGCAGGTGGGTGCTGGGCTGCAGAAGGCCCCAGATGGACTCCTCTGCTTGCTCTATCTCAAAGAGGTTAGGAGCAACTCCAAGAAACTAGCGCTGCCCTCGAAGCAGTCGGCTGTGTCTGCATTACATGCAGTGGGGCAAGATTCATCTTCACTAGCTTTGGCCACCTGGCAAGTGGGCATCTAAGCTGAAGTCTCTGTGCAAGCTCTCTCTGGAGTCCATGGAGAAGACTGCCAGAGGTGATCTATCCCACCAGCTTCCCATCTTGAAGCTGTCACACCTTTCCACTTGCAAGAGCAGCTCCTGGAGCAGGACAAGGCCACAAAGATAAACCCTTTCTCCAGGTTTCTGCCAGGAGCTCGTGGATGGCCCAGGAGCTGAGCCACGCTGCTCTGGAGGGTTATTCCGGTACTCTTTTCTGCCCTTGTGTTTGAACTACCCAAGGTAATTATCACCTCTCAGAAACAAGGAATTTCCTTGAGGCCAAGAGTCACCGTCAAGGCAGATGTGGGCAGCTGGGAGGTTGGCTGGCCTCTGGCTGAGCCAGCAGGCAGCAACATTTCCAGCAGACTTGCTGACTCTGTTTGCTATTTGTTTCCTCTGACAACTGATAAAAGACTCACTCAAAGGCAATGTACCTTGGTTATTTATCACAGAAATCATGCCACTACAGCCAGCAATCCCAAAGGCCAAAGAAACCAGGAAAAACACCCTCATCCAACACCAAGGTCAAGTGCCTGGAAGAGGAGCAGTTTGGAGCAGCCAGGCTCCAGCAGGCTTTAAGAGAGCAAGCAGAAACCTTTCAAAAAATAAAGCCATAAACGGACTGAAAAATAACTAGCAGGGTAGACCTTGGAGCCACTGAGCTTGGAGAAAGCTCTGGCCCAGCTGCACCATCTCTAGGCCTCACTGAACATGGCGGCCATTCAGCCCGTCTGGCCTTTGGCAGGTCCAGATGAGGGTGGGGGGGTCCCAGGTTGACGTTAGAGTAGCTCGGCACTGGTTTCCCCTTTTGCAGAACTACCAAGTGCAAGCTCGGCACTGGATGGAGCCCGAAGGCAGGTGGGGAAACGGGGACAGCCATCTCTCCTCACCCATTGCTCCCTGCTCTGCCCCGGCAGGAGGGCAGCTCTCTTAAAGTGTGGGAGGAGAGGACATGAGGACCTAAGGGAGTTATGCCTTCCTACACAGCTTTCTATTTCTGAGCTGCTCTTGCTCAGCAAAGGCTGGGGTCAAGCCTATCGAAGCCAACTGGAGGTTTTCCATCAAGCTAAGTGGGCACCCACTGTTGGAGGCAGGAGGCTGAGCTGGGTAGACTTTTGGTGTGAGCTGGTAGAGCCGTTTGGATGGTTTTTCTGGAAAGATGGAACGATCTAATGTTGTTTCAACTCCTGGAAGATCGGGAGGCTTGGAGCTACTTCAGCCCCAGCCAAAACGTGCAGGAACTCAAGTGTTCCCCTGGTTTATGCATGCATACCATCAAAAGTTGAATTTGGATAGCCATGCAGCCCCTGCTGGTACCACCAACCAGAAGCAGGCCCACCTGCAGCTCCATTTCTCCTTCTCGGTTGCAGCCTCTGCTCCAGCACATCCTCTCCCCTGAATGTGAGAAGATGGAGGCTCTCAGATGTCACCATTCCCCAGGATGACCCAGACAAATTTATCCACCTGTTTCTAGCTATTCCATGGCCATAGGACACTGGGCTTGTCCTTGAGCCTTCCGGCTCCCCTCTGGTTACACATCCGTGCCGCGGGTCTTGAATCGAGTGTGACATGGGAGAGGCTGTTAGAGCTCATAGGGAGCTTCCCCAGCTGGGTTACGGGTGGGATTCATTCTGCCTCACTCAAACCATCTAAAAGCTCACACTCATCACCTTGCCTCCTCCGATCAGAAGAAAAGAAGCACGTTCCCAGGGCAGGGTCTGACAAAGGCAGAGTGAGTCATCCGCTGCTTGCTGGGGCTTGTGAAGTCCTCCTGGCATTCAGCAAGCGATAAAACAGGCCAAAAAGCCTGTTCTTCCCAGTACAACGCGCAAGGCAGACCCAAGACCCCATGCACGTCTGGGAAAAGCAAGGTCAGGTTTCACGTGCGGACACCAAATCCCACCGTCCTTGTGGCCCTCAACTTCCTCGCCAAACCAGTTAGCAAAACAAAACAAAACACAACAAAACAAAACAAAGCCTAAGGCAGGTGAAAACATTGTGTTTGAACGAGTAGGTCTTCGGGCCAACTTCCTTCCTCCAAGCTTGCACAGCACCTAGCACAGTAGATACTGCCAGAATGAGGGACCGAGGGGGACGTTGGAGCAGGTCCGCCTGCTGCAGCCCCTTCTGCCACGCATGCTTCCCTATGTATTTCCTAGCATCTGTGCTGCTAGGAGGGTCCTTCTCTTAGCCTGAGAGCAGAAAGCCTCAAAGAGTTTCCTCAGGAGCCATTCCCTTCAGCTTAAACCCTCTCTTTCCGCATTTTCCCTGTATAGAAATGAATTGCCAATTGCTGTTAATTAAGGGAGACAGATTATGGCACAGGCCGGTAACAGGCACTTGACAGTTCCCGTGGAGAAGGCACTGAGCCCTGGAGAAGCTCCAGCCAGAGCATTTTGGAGCCAGGGGTTTGCCAGCTCCCGGGAAACACGAGGGCCGTGACACTCGTCGTGTCCCAGAGGTGGTGTCAAACGGTCAGCCAAGCGAATGATTTTGAGTTCTCCCAAAAGCACGACGCAGAATCACAGAAACACCAAATATTGAAAGTCGCTCAGAATGAAACGTTATGTTCTAAAACAAGAGCGTTTTGAATGATCAGTTGGGAAGAGGAGATGCCCCAATTCTTCCAGTCAATTTAACAAACTTGGGTCATTTCCACATTTTAGAGAACACCATCAAACCTTCTATTTATTGCGAGAAGGATTTTCATTTGAGTATATTCAGCCACCCCTGGGTTCAGCTCCCTAAACTGTCCTTGAGGAGCAGCAAAATGGAAAATGATAATGTTTTACAGGCAGCGTTAAAATGATGGGCTGGACTGGCTGGTGAGTAGGTACCCACATATCTCTGCTCTCTCCAGGATGTGTTCCGATTCATGAAACAAATTGCCTTAGATGTGATAGACGTGATAATGGATGGATAATATTCTTTTCTCCTGCAAGTGATAAGTACCTGTGTTTTTGGACCAGCTATACTGGGACCAATTTCTTGCCATTCTCTTCTCCTGCTCGTACTGGAAATACTACAAAGAGCAAGGTCATTAAATGCATTGTAATACTTGCAAATCCTGTCCTTGGCGGAAACTTGAAGGTCTCTATCACATTAAAAAAAAAAAGAAAATTAAAAAATAATAATTTTCAAAGAATTCTCCAAGCATTTCTGAACTTCATGAAAGATTCTTTGTTTGAGTTTCAATCTGAGCTTGGAAGGGGCTGAACCTCTTTGATGTGGTAAACAGCCCATGGGGTTTTTTTGAGAGTTTTCGTGCCAGCTCAAGTTCTGAGAACATCTGAATTGTAAACATGAGTTATCCAATCCCCAAACACCAACTGTACCCTGTGACTCATGTAATTCACCAATGGAGCACAAGAAAAGCAAATATTCTAATCAAGGGGCTCAGCTAACAAGACGGTTGTAAGTGTGATTATTTGCAGTGGATGGGTGAGATAAAAGAACTCACTGGACCAGGGAACGAGAACAAAATAGCGTAGGTAGCTGACCAAACAGGTTCGAGAGGGGAAAATTCACAGTTGATGATGCACCGGCCAGCAATGCATTACCCTAGACCTTCGTGAGTAATTTCAGATGACTGTGTTTGCTTCCCACACCGTTCAGGAAGAGCGATAAAGGGAAATCCGTTGCATTTATTATGGAGTCAGAGTCCCCTGCTCATTTCCTCCCTTAAATACCTGCCTTTTCAGTGTTCAAAAAAAAAAAAACAAAAAAAACCAACCCCACAACATGCTTTTCTAGCTAATTTGCAACCTCTCCCACGTCGGCAAGTGGAAAACAGGTTCCAGCGAGGGCTGCGCAGGAGGACAAGGAACAGCACACCTGTAATCTTTTTCTTTCTCGGCGCTGTCCCTTTCTCTCGCTCCCCACCTTGCAGAGCCAAACTTCCCCCAAGCAGAACAATCAGCCTTTGTACCACCCGGACAAAGCCATTGTGCTGCAGCGAGCTCAAAGTTCGGTCAAGCCGTTTCATCCTACACCTTGTCTGCTTCCAGCAGTGCTTGCGTACACACCCGCACACACACGGGGAAGTCTGTGGGTTCGGGGGATTAAGAAAAATAAAATAACAAATGCGGTGGCTGAGATCCCCCAAATTTCCCGGTCTTTGGCTCACCGGTAACGCCGGTTTTGTCCAAAGCTTGCTGAGCAGTAGCAAGCTCCCCGCTGACTTTGGACCTGCTCCCACAACAGGATCTGATCGGCAGTGAGACCACCACCACCACCACCACCACCCTGACACAGGGCTGCAGCGGGCGGGTGAGCGTCCTGCCTGGGGACTCTCCCTGAAGGTCTTCCTGCGAGAGCAGAGGGACAAGTTCATCCTTTCTGGGGACTCTAGCTTCATTTCACGTGGCCCTGCAGACACCTGCCGGACAGAAAGCCCATCAGACTTGCAAATCTGCGGGCTAGTCCTGAAAGCATCAGGCTCCGGCTGATCCCAAAGCGAAACGGCCTGAAAGGATCCCTCCCTCCTGAGATCCCTCTAGCCAGAGGCCACGCAGGGCTCAGCCGCACCAGCTGCCAACCCACCATCTTGACTTGTGCTGAGAGGGATCAAGTGAGCCCTTCCTCCTTGCCCAGCCTTTAACTTGACGTCTCTGAATCACCAATCTGTTTCTGCACACCCCTCGAGCCTGCCCAGGCTGCTGGCACCCTTGGCAGATGAATTTTGCACGGCATTTTGCACACTTCTGCGGAATGCACGGACATTTTTGAACCCTTCTGCAAAGCCAGGACGTCTAATCCCAGAGGGCAGAAAATCCCGGCCACCCAAGAGGGAGTGGAGAACCGTGACTTCACACTGCCCACGGAAGCACGTTACATGGACCGAGCAGCTCGGAAAGAAGAAGAAGGGACCGAGTCACTGAATCCTCGGCAGATCACACCAGCCTGCTCCATTTCCACGCCTGTCTGCACAGTGGTAAACGCGGGATGCTGGCAGAGGCCTGAGCTCAGCTCCCTGCTCAGCTGGCGGAGCAAAGGGTGGGTGAGGACTGAAGGCAGCACACGGCTCCTGCCAGCGTTGTGAATCGCGGCTCGTCCGACACGTGGCGGTGCAAAGCCTGCGTAGTCCCCTTGCACCGTCACCGGCCGGCAGAGATAGGCAGGGGAATACCTTCGCATTGCTACACCGCGAGCTCAAAGCCTGTCCTCAAACACGGGCACAGCCTTGAAAACAGGCACTACCCCGTTGAGCTCGTGTCTGTGGTGTCCCTGTACCTGCGGCCACATTCAGCAGCCTGACCTTCTTCTCCTGAATGTGCTGGGCAGGAGGAGGACCCCGGGAGAGGACACAGTATTTTCAGTCCCCTCTGAGCACCGAAGGAGTGACATTAAACTGCAGAAAGATGCCTGGGCTCAGCTACCCCCAGCCACAACAAGCTGTCAGCATCTCATTACAGGCCCAGAGCAAAACTCCAAAGCTACCGTTCTCCCCTTTCCCTGCAGAAAAGCTGAATTCATTCATCGCACGCAACTCCTGACAGCCCAGGGAAATGAATCACTCCTTGACAGCTGCACTGTGGACTTCTACATCTCTGCTAATAAATAAAGTGGAGCAGGACTCCTTCCTGGCCCCAATGCAAACCCCATCTGTATGAGCAAGACCCATCACCTTGGTTCCAACTGGGCTGTGCAAGATGCTGGACCACCGTGGAGCAGGAAAGCCCATCCCTGGTCCAAGAGAGAGCCACCATCTAGTCATCACCCCAGCGCAGCCGCGTTCATGACAAGGACGTGGCCAAAGGGGCTCGGACCCGTGAGATGCAGGACACAGCACGCAGGGCCCCGCAGGGACAGAGCAGGATTGAAACAGCTCCTGCATTGTCCAGAAAGCTGCAGCGCACCTCAAAATGCTTGGCCCAGCTTCTCCCGTGATACCAGAAGCAAAATCCCTGCCAGAATAAAGTCAGAGGAACACCACGGCACCTACGTCCGCTCTGTCGAGAGGATCTGGGAAATGCCGTTCGCGGTACTGAGGATCCGAAGCGCCAGGAAAAGCTCTCGGGGGAACAGCACCATCCTGATACCATCTAATCTGTTCACGCACCTCCCAGGTGCTGGAGCTGTTTTCTTCCTATGCGAGCCCCCCACCCGGCCCTCGAGCAGGGCAGAAGGGAGGTGCACCACGCACAGGGGTGAGAAACTGCCTGTGGGGTAGGAACTGGGCTTAGAGGACACAAGGGGAGCCGTTTGCTGCTGTTTCTCAGCTTGCAGCAGCGTAGCCCACCCAAGGAAAGCGAGGCAATGAAGGACGAGCTGGCTTGGGGCTATCCCCAGCCACACTCACCGGGATCTTCCTCGTCACCCATGACAGTCTCTGTCCCCACCGGGGGCTCACCGGCCTCAACACAGCTGCCCTTGGGGCTCCTGATACAGGTAGGCAAGGGGTTAAACCAGGGGACAGGCTGCGGGGTTTGTCCGTCTCTCTTCCCGGCAGCTTCTTCGCCAGGTCCTGACCTCACTCAACGCTGCTGCAAACCCAAGTGACCCTCCAACATCAGACAGCAGCTCTGAGCTCGTGGCTGGTACAACCCATTGAGACAGGCGCTGCCTTCCCCAAATCCCCGAGGACCAGCGATCGCACCCGGCAGGCGATGGCAGGGCCAGCACCCCCGACAGCCCCCGTTCCCCTCACCCCTTAATTGTAGCAAAACCCAACCACAGAGACGAGCACAGGCTACCCTTACCACCTCACCAGCACCTCGTGCTCCTCACAACCGCAGGAAAGCCCATTAGGAGCCAGCTCCTGTCCTGCACGTGTTGGGCAGGGAGCAGGGGAAGAGCCCTCTCCTTCCCGACCGTGCTGGCAACCTTCCTTCTAGAAACAGCTCCAGGATCGTGGAAACCTGGGGCTGTTCTCACCATCTCATTTTCCATCACCGCAGCTGTCTGCCCAGGGATAGCTCTCCCAAGAGAGCCGGGATTGGGCTTGCACCACTGAGGACCACGCTTCCTTACACCCAAGGGAGACCATGGCATAAAGCCACGGGCGGCTCCAGGAGGCTGAGGAGGGATGGGCTGGCGTAGAGGACCTGGCAGCTCATCTACCGTGAGGTCAAGCCCAGCCCAGAGGGACACAGTCACCCGTCTGACACGCAGCAGATGATCCCAAGAGGGTTCCCCAGCCCCAGGTAACAACAAGGTACCCGGGAGTTGCTTTGGCTCATCAGACCTGGAGAGCAAAGGGCAGCAAGGTGGGAGCAGCAGATGAGCCCCGGTGCCCCCCCCCAGCCCCCTTGCTCATCAGGGGGTACCTGAGAGCCAGGCAAAGGGACCGTCTCCTCCTCTTCTGAAATGCTTCCCTGGACATGCCTTGCTTTTGGTTTCGTTTATTATTATTTTTTACCTTCATTCGGCCTCTTGAGATTTAAAGGGGAAAATTCTGTTTCTGGCCAATCGGACTCAAATCAGAAAGGAAAAGTGCTTTTCTCTCACAAGCCCTTTTCCCTCCTCTTTTCTCTTTTTGTTTGTTTTTTAATTTGGGGCAGGGCGGCTGGAAAGGCAGAGAAAAGGGAAAAACTGATCGGTAAACTCCACAAAGGATCTATTTCCACCTGACTCGGATCGAATAAAATTTTCGACAGCAAATAGCTCCCACCTTCTACTCTTGTTTGAAAAGCGATTTGTGGAGGTGGGGGGGGGGGACGGGACACTTTGCAACCAGCGAGATAAAGAGATTAGCTGGGAGTTTGCTCCTTTCTTTGCCTGAGATCAGCCAGACAGAAGTCGGGAGAGCTGGAGCAGCAGGAAATGCCCCGTGGGCAATAGCCAGTGCTGGAGCTCTGACAGGTCACAGCCTTTTCCGTAAATCTTGTCAAACTGCTCTGATAAACACCCTCCCGGAGCAAAGGGTTTCCCAGACGTGCAGCCATCCAGCTTTTCCACCCTCCAGCTACGGTAGCTTCTTCAGCATCTCTTCTACAACCACCACAGCCTTTGGTATTCGTTAAGAGAAAGGGGGCCAACACACACGGAAAACTCCTCCCCGGGGAGATGCGGGGTCCAGCCCTGGGCTGTCAGGGTTTTGCCACCCGCAACGCTTCACCCTGGGTGGGTTTGCAAAGAAGTCCCGACGTGGCTGTTGGGGGCTGAGCGGGTGATGGGTGAGCTGGTACTCAGCTCCGGCCCTGCAGCTTTCCAGCCTCCATCCCAGGGACCCCGTTGTCCATAAAGGGACACAGGATGGGTCTTATGGCAAAGGGATGACATCTCTGATCGGCCACCCCCAAGGCCCCACCCTCGGCTGCCCCCACCCCAGAGCAAACTGGCGGTGGGGTGGCATTACCCCAGGGACCAAACTGGGGTGAGAAACCCCTCTTCCCTTTGAAGGGCAGCGAGGATGGTGTCGTGGGATGAAGGTGTTTCCAACCATGGGTGGGCTTTGCATCCCCACGTCCCCCACGAGGAGGACAAGAGGTGGCACGGGGCTGGCCAAAGCCAGGAGGCACCGCTGCCCGTCGGCCCCCACAGCCATGGCTGAGGTGTGGGGCGAGCACCAGCCCCGCTGCCTAATCCCACCCGGCAACCGGGGCTACAAAGGCGGAGAGAAAGCAAACCTCGCCTTCCCCTTCAGACCAAACAGGGAGCTGCCGCCCTTTCCCACCGGTGACGGGCCCCAGAGATAACCCACACCTTCCTGAAGAGCTACCACCCGACCCTCCGACTTCAGATAACCCACCCGACCCCGGTGCGGAGGGGCAGGGGCTCCGGTAGCCCCAGGGTTACGGGGAGAGGTGCCAAGCCAGGACCACCACAGGGGAAGGAGGAGGGTGCTGCATGGGCCCTCTCCCCCCGTCTTGACCCCCCCATCCGTGACCACCGCTCGCAGGCCGCTGTGGATGCCGAATCGCCAGGGCGTCATATGGAAATACATCGACGGAGACGCTGCCTTCATCTCGCCACCTCCCTCCAAAGGATGGAGCCCCAAAACCGGCCCTTGGGGCATCAGTGCCGCCGGGAGAGGGGAATCGGGCAGCGGATGCACAGCCCCAACCCCTGCCCCATGCCGAACCGTAGCAGCCCACCATGGGGATGCCCTCCTGGGGGGGTCCCCAGAGGAATGGCGGCCGGGACGAGGGGGGTCCCTGCGGGGCGGCCGTGGAGCGAGGGGCCGGAGCCGCCCTCCCGCCCCGATCAAAATGGCGCTGGGGACGTGGGGCGCGGGGTTAATCATTAGCCGCTGGTGGTGCGGGCACCCCACGCCCCAGCTCGCCCCATTCCTCCGGGGAGAAAAGGGGCCGAAGCCGCGGCAGCAGGGTGGGGGCAGGCCTGGCTCACCCCCTTTCCCACCAGGAAGAGCGGCTGAAGGCTCTTCGTGGTGGGATGAGGGGTCTATCACCCAAAACACCAGCGAGGAGCCTTACCCCCTTGCCTGGGATGGGCAGCAGGGCTTGAACATGCTTCTGCCATGGCCCAGGAGAGGGGCGGGCGTGCAAGAGGGGCAGGCGTGCAAGAGGGGCGCGCGTGCAAGAGGGGCGCGCATGCAGCAACGCCCCAAAGCCGCTTATCCGGGTCTTTATCTCCGGCGCGCGCAGCGGGGGATGCCGCCGGGGAACTTCAAGGAGCATTCCTTCCCCGCCGTGGCGGTGGAAAAAATAAATATAATAAAATAAAATAGAAAATAACCTCCCGTTCCCCCCTCCCCGCCCCCATCACGCACAGACACAGCGATCCCGTTGCCCACGTCTTTCGCAGCGAGCCGGCGGCGGCGCAGAGCCCCTCGGCACCCCCTCACCTGCCGGCCCCGGGGGGAGACGGACCGAGCCCCGGCTGCGGGGAGCAAGCAAAACCTCAGCTCTCCTCCAAAACGGGCGACGGGGCGTTTCGAAGAAAGGCAGGAGGGGAAAAAAAAAAAAAAAAAAAAAAACCAGAAAAAAAAAAAAATGAAACCCAACACGCCCAAGAGAAAATCCGGCGGAGGGGGAAGCACGAGCGTACAAAGCGACAGAGGTGTTTTAGCAAAGAGCGAAAAACAAAGCAGAATTAAGTCAAAATCCACGCTTGCGTTTGCAGGAGGCATTAGCAGCCTCCGTGCACCTGAGCGGGCGAAGCTGGCCCCTTCCTGCTGCCCCACGGCAAACCGTCGGCCTCCGCCTTACCTGCGCCAGGTCGGGTGGGTTTTCCAGGGGCCGAGCCGGGGGTTTGATGTCCTCAAAGACGGGGGCGTCTTCGCTGGGTTCCCCCGACATGGTGACGGGCTTCAGCGGCGTAAACGCCGAGGCGTCCTCGGGGAGCGGGGTGCGCAGCACCAGCCCGCTGCTCATTCCTCCCGCGCCCCTCGCGCCCACTCCCCCGGGGCGGGGGGGGGGGGGGAACCAAATCTTATTTAAAAATAATATAAAAAAAAAAAAAAAGGAAAAAAAAAAAGAGGAGGGGGGGAAAAAAAAAAGGAAGGGGAGGGGAAAGGGAAAAAAAAAAAAAACCTGAAGGCAGAGGCGAGCCGGAGCGAGTTGCTAATCCTGGGAGGCCAGGTGCCGGGTCGCGGGAAGGCTTTACCTGGGCTGCGGGAGGAGGAACGCCAACCTGGAAGCGGCGGCGAGGCCGTGCCGAGCCAATCAGGCTCCCGCCGATAGCCCCGCCGGCAGCTCCACCGGGCCACCGGCGGATAAAAGGCTGCCAGGAGCGAGCGGGTGGCCGGGAACCTCACCGTCAGCCATGCTCTGCCACGGCGCCCGGGCAGCACCGGCGTGGCACATCGGCTCTCGCCGGGACGGAGGGACTCGGTCCCGCCGGTGCTACCCCAACCCTGGACCTGGGGAAGGGCCAAAATAACCCACAGCAGGGAAACTCTGTCCCAGATTGAATCCCCTGCGCTGCAACAAGGGGTTTATTTCAGGTTTGAAAAGCAATGGCTTTTTTTTTCACGAGAAAACGCCGTCTTCCAATGAATGGTTGAATTTTGCATGAAAACTCTTATTTTTAGAGACAAGGAGATTCCTACTTCCTCGCGCTTCTCATTCCCAGGGGAGAAAAAGGGAAGGATCAAAAATGAATAGATTAAGTGAAGGGGAAAAGGGATAAACCTTGGGGGAAAAAAACACCACCACAACAACAAAGGCAAAGTTTAAAAGGTGCAGATACGAGGGCGCAGTGCTTTCCAGCTCGGCTCCTACGGAGAAATCAAGCAACTGTGTTTGGGTTTCTCTTTTTGAGAGAGGGGGAAAAAAGGAGTGTAAAAAGCCAGAGCAACAAGGGAATAAAAAAAATCACCTTTCTGGGCGGGGAGGGGGGAAGCAGCCATTTCTCCTCCGGACACATCCAGCCCCAAGTGTCCCCAGCAGCTTCCCGAGGAGCTGTACTGTGTCAGGCTAAGTCAGAGCCCGGCCGCAGGTTCTTCTCTCTCCCTCCGTGCTCATCCCCCCCACATCAGCCCTGAGACCTCCCTTCCCTGCTTTCTGGTGCCTCCTGGGCAGGATCCCGCATAGGCTGCACCCTTGCAGGGGGGCTGCCGCTGTCACCCCCTCCCGGGACATCCCCGGCACCTTCAGGGGACTCGGGGACGACAGAAATAGGGTGGACTGGGGGGGGAGCTGAGGCTGCTCTACCCCCCCGGCCAAAAGGAAAGGAGCTGAGCTCCTGCCAGGGCAGGGGAAAGCCTATTCCCATGGGGTTGCTGCCACCCCGGCGAGCGTGGGGGGCCACGGGGACTTCACACCAGCCACACACGGGGTCAAGGCCCGTGATGGTTCAAACCATGCCAGGAGCCACGGCCGGCGAGTTTCGGTGTCTCGCAGCTGGCATTCCCCCATGCCGCATCCAAGCCAGGGTCCGAAAAGCATCAGCTGGGGGGGCTGAGCATCCCAGAGAGCGGGGCCAGGGGGGATGGTTCCAAAACGCCGCTTGGGAAACACCTTCCCTGAGGGCACCGGGTCTACAGAGTTGGCATAAAACATCCTCCAGTTGTAAGAAAACTTTGCCCTGAGCAGGATGAGGCCCTTAATAAACATGGGGAAAGCAGTGTGGGATAGGGAACAGCCGGGTTTTAACAACCCCCGGCTTCTGGCAGCATAAACGTGCAACAAATACGAACGGTTTCTATCGATGCGAGACTTTGGACCGACGTCCAGGTCCTGCCGAGGAGCCGCTCATGCTGAACAGGGGAAAGTTCCGCTCTCGGGGCTGGGGGACGGGACACTCAGAAGCGTTCAGCCCTTGGAAAAGCAAAGGGGAACGGCTTGGACCTCGCCAGGAGCATCTTCCCCGCGTGGCTTTGCTTTCCAGGGAAGCCGTGCTGCTGCTGGAGCAGATACCAGGGACAGGATGGGCTCCTAGGTGATGCCAGGGAGATGGGGGACATCTCCACCAAGCCTTGCAGAACCGCGCACGGAAATTGAAACCCACCACGCAACGAAAGCTCGATGCTCGCAGCTGAGGGTGGGGGTCCTGGGCTGCGAGGGGCACAGGCAGCAGGGTTGCAGCGTGCAAAGGCACGCGTGGGGCTGGCTCCGTAGCGCCAACTTTCCATCTTTGCAGGAGTTGGTAACGACAACTGAAGCCCATCTTGGAAAGCAGCTGGACGATGATCAACACCACACCCCTCATCATACAGCCTTGAGGAACACTCCAGTATGTTGTTATGAATATCAGAACTTTGGGCAGAAAGTACTAGAGTTAATATTTGATAAAAGTCTGGCTGCTGAGCTTATGCGATATTCAGATGCAAATTTAGGTATTAGGCTCAGGAGACAATTTTGGTTCCATTTATCTTGCTTAGAATTTGGGGACAATTGTGTTATTGAATTTATCATATCCTGTGGAACCTGGATAAGAACTCCTGCTGCATATAGGCCACCGAATGCACCCATTCTTTCGTCCTTACCTGAGCGCTGTCACAGACCAAGGAGAAGAAGATCAAGAACTCCATCTAGATCTCCTAGAAGAAGCAGTCGTTCAAAGTCCCTGCGTAGAAGAAGATCTCCGTCTCCCAAAAAGTGATCAGCCCACCTTACACATCCTTAAGGACTTTGGAGGACTCTATCACAATCCTGAATCAAAATTTGATAAGGACTGGAAAATTCTTCAGTTTCCTTCTAGTCATCTAGAAGAAAATTGTAAAGTAGCCATACCAGACAGAAGGTGGTCCCTACTGCTACCTGCACACTTCTGTGTACCAAGTGCAACTTATTTGCCATTATTTTGTGCCATCAAAAATAAATACGAGGCATCGTTGCTTCATCTGGTCATGTGTGCTGGCTACCGATACAATCTTTTTGAGTCTGGTATTGTTTATAGAAAAAGCGGTAATAAGTCCTGGGCGGGTTGGGGAAAACTCTACGCTTTGGCGTGTAGCTTACCGCCTACGGATGGGAGGCGTAATAGGGCTATTAGCCCCTCCATTTCAAACAGCAAAAAATTGGTATCAACGTCAACAAGGATACCAAGGAACTATTCCCGAGATTCCATCTCGGGAACGGGAACAAGACAGAAGATGGTATCTCAGGGATCATGGGTACCTGATAAATCCCATGAACTTGGAGTTGCCTGGGGCAAGGACCCAACCGATACAAGATGCAGCAAAGGTCCTTACTGGACTAAAGAAGAAGGAACCTCTCCCAGCACCACCTCAACCGCAAGTACTGCCGGGGCAACCACCCCCATCCGTAGGGAATTGCCTGGGAACAGGGTGAATGTGCTGATGCAAATCCACCAGGATGCTCTGGCACAAGAAGCGGGGTCGGGGTCTCAAGATTCTCTACAGGTGCTGGATCCAGTAGCATTCCAGAAACTGAAGCAAGAAACGGGAGATGCAAGAAACGAGGAAGAATTACAGGCAGCGATCAACAGAGCAAATGTAAAGGTAAAACGGACACCCCCAAGGACTTCCCAGTCACAGAACAAATTTGTAAGGCCTGCTGTGACATCCAGGAATGGTTTATCCTTACCGGCCTCTGCAACAGCATCCCCGGTACCACAGGGACATCCTTCGCAGTATCACAACAAGAGAGAGGTCTGCACATATAGAACGTATACCTATCATAGTACAACCCCGTGGCTGGTCGTATTGTTAACAGGGTTACCGGGGGCTGCTTTCTTGTGGACAACAATCCTAGAAATACTACAGAAGCTAGATTGGTGGTGGACTTCTCTCAGTTTTCAAGGAAACCCCATGAAGTGTCGTGGCCTAACTTTGCTCACCCAAACCTCGGGGCATTGTCCCCAGTTATTGCCCCGAGGATTGTCCTGGGCATCGCCGCGTGTCTCTGCGGCTTTTTATCGTATTCCTTTTAATCCTGATGCTAGTCGCTTTGTTACTGTTGGGGTACCAGGATTACAAGGGTTATATACCTGTATGTCCCCGCTACTAGATGGGGACTGTCCAAAGAATTGCATCTCAAATCAGCGCTGCAAGAAAACCCAGAGCTGTACAAACAGCAAACCTTGCTGCTGTTACTAAACTACAAATGGGACCGACTCATGTTGTTGTTGCACCCCACATCATGGGCTTCAGGAAGATTCCTGTGGGGATTGGCCTTAGCCCATTTCTCTTGTCTTTATTATCTACATTACTTGTTCGGTATTACAGGAAGCAATTTGACCGTATTTTTATTTTTGCTTACATGGATGATTTGGTGGTGGGGTGTAAAAACCCTATTCATCTTCATGCAGCGGTCCATCATACTGTTCATCATTTATTGTCACTGGGAGTAAGTATAAATAAAGATGAAAGAAAGTTTTCAGGAAAATATTTATATTTTCTTGGTTACCAACTGGGAGGCTTTGGAATTTTACCTAGTGATGATAAGATTTATAAATCAGCAGAGTTACTTTTCTCTCCATCCCATCACCAGAGCGTGGGCTTGCAGCAACGGGGGCCGGATGAACCCCACTCCTGGAAGCAGGGTGCACGCCGGGCTGCGCCCGCCCAGCGGAGATCAACCTGGCAATGATTTCCCAAGGCGGAGCAGCGTTTCGTTTCAGGGATGGGCCGAAGCCACCCGCAGCACCCTTATCTGCCGCCGGCCCCGCGGGAAGGGAAACGGCCTTGAGTCTATCAACGCCGCCGGGCACTTTGCTCCGTACGCCCCCGCCGCAGCCTCCAAGGAGGCCCCGCAGACCCAGGCGTACCCCGACCGGCGTTGGTCTAAGGTCCCGCTTCGTCCCTACGTGCCACACAACACCGAGGACAGCGTGTCTTGCTTGAGTGAGGTACAGCGATAACGGCAGCTCTCCCGTGACCCGGCTACGCAACCCAATTCCCTCCCGTCGTTCCCCTTCTGCGGGGGGAAGCTGACGCCGAGGTGCTGCAGGGGGTTTGGGGAAGGGAGATGTTGTGAAGAGGATGAAGGAGGGTCCGTGGTGGAGCTGAAAGGGGCTCTCGAACCGAGGGCCGTAGCTGAAGTCTCCTCTTTGCAATGCAAAGGAGGGGATGGGGCTTGCTGGTGGTTGGTGGGGGATAACTGGGGAGCCAGACCCTCATCTCCCCTCCCGGCACTGGGTGAGGATCGAGCACTCAGGGTTCGTGGGAATGGTGAGGAAGGACACCCGGGTCCTCCTCTCACCGGTGAGCAGAAGGTGCAGGAGCCAGGAGGTGAAGCCCTGGCTGAGTTACAGAGACTTGAGCTAAAAGGCAAGAAAGGCTCTGAACTTTGAGGAAGTCTGGATGAGGTTGAGAAATAAATCTCGGCTCCCACCTCCCAAACCATCCCACCTCCCAAACCACGCCTGGCACTGCTGGCAGCCAGAGGCACCCGCAGCCGGTCCCCAGCAGCGCTGGCTGAGCCCCAGGGGCTCGCACCCATCCTCAGGCCTCACCAGTTGGTGGGGACCAGCCACCACTGGGTTGGGTCACAAGGGAGCCCCAGGAGCCACCCCGCATGGGTGACAGTCCAGGGTCACATCCCCGGCCGGGGTCCCACAGCACATCCCACCAAGGAGGTGGTGGCAGGCACGTGGGGCAGGGGAAGGGGGGCCAGATCCTGGCTGGGGGTGGCTGAGCCTTGCTTTCCTCCTGCAGCAGCTTTTCCTCACCCTGCTGCAACCCCCCCCAAACTCATCCGTCCACCCCCAAAGCGGTGGCTGGAGCACCCACCTCTCGCTGCGTCGTGGCAGACATCCCCAAGTCCTCTCTGAATCTGCCTCCCTGGGGCGAGGGAACGCCAGATTTGGGCCAGGAGCTCCAGGTTCAGCCTCGGTGCTGATTGGGAGCCTTGTGGGAGACACGCCAGCCAGGGAATGGGGACACCCCCCCCCCCAGCTTGCCTTTCACCACTACCAGGAGACAAAGGTCTGCAAAGCTGCCGGAGCAACCCGCCACTTCGTCTCCCCCCCTCCCCGAAATCCAAAACCACCTATTTTAATCTTTTCCTTTCTCCTCCTCGGGAGGTTTCCAGCCATCAAATCTTTCCTGGGAGACCTTCAAAGGAAAAGCGGCCGCCCCATCCACTTGCTAAACCAGTCTGAGCAGTGCCGGGCTGGCAGGCGGGAGAGGCCCCCAGAACCCCCCTGCCTGGCGCAAGCCGGAACCGGGAAAGGGCCGAGAAACCAGCCGGAGGGACCTCGGGTGACCCCGGAGCAAGGAGACGGATGAGCATCGCACCCCGCGGGACGAAGGCATCACCACCCCATTGCGCACCCCAGGGAGATGAGGGATGCCACCAGCCAAGCGGGACCCCCCCTGACCCCGCCAGGCTGCAATCCCCCACGCAGCCATTGCTTACCCACAGTGGGGAAGCAATTTTAGGCTTGCTAAATTTTTAGCCTGGCCGTGACATAAGGAGAGGCCAGGGAAAAGGGCAGCCGGGTGATGGGGAAAGAGCCCCGAGGAACTGGGGAGGCCCCCAGTGTCCCCAGCCGGGCGGCGCTGGAGCACGGGGAGGTATCGCAGCCCCGGGCAGGGAAATTCAGCAGCTACCCCTGGCTTTCCTGGGAGAGGAGGAGGGCGGTGAGGAAGGAGAAGGGCCTAAGGGTGAGGTGTGTTTCCAGGACAAATGGCAAGGTGGAAGGAAGGGGAAGAGATCTGCCTTCCTCCCCCCAAAAACCCAGCCTCGGATCTTTGCCAAACCCGGAAAACAACCCAGGGGGGTTTCCCCGTGCTCCCACCTGGGCAGCAGGGATGGAGCTGGGTGTCCCGCGACAGAGTCTATCTCACCAGCCCCGCACAAAGCACGAATAAACCCAGAACAAGGGAGAGACGATATATACGGCGGGGTTTTAAGTGTCTGCCCTCCCCGAGCCCCCCCTGGAAGAGCGATGCCCAGAAAATACAAGGCAACAGCAAGAGCCGTAGCAAAGCCCAGGCCTGCCCCAAGAGCACAGGGAAACCCCACGGAGGGAAAAGCCAAGCTAGGAGCACAACCCCACCCAGGCACTGGAGAATCCACCCAGAGGAGATGGTGCTGGGTGCTCCCCTCATGCCACGGGGTCTGGCGGCTCCGCAGCCACTGAGGGGCTTTGCCGAAGCTCAGGCATCGCTTGCCCCAAGAAAGGGGGTGGCACACGCTTTCCTGGGGTTCACCTTCCTCTTGGCCTGGGCACAAGCAGAGGCTGAAGGAGACTTCTCGATGGCGTCAGTCAGACATCAAGAAGGTATTGGATGCTCGCAGCCATGTGGGAAAGTCACCTGGGGGTGTCACAGGGTCAAGATTCAAGCCCTGCTGTCTCCAAAACAGGTCCTGGATGGCTTCAGGGTGAAGAAGCTTTGCCAATTGCTGCCTACAGCCTCACCGTGGGGGTCACAAGATGCACATCCCCATGCGTGGGGCACGGTGAGGGCCAGCAGCTCCCATGGGAGTGACAACCCAGCCGGCAGGCCCGGGGATGAGGCAGGTCCAAGGTCAAGCTGGGGAGCCAGCAGGGTCCATAGCTGTGGTGGGGCTGAGACAGCTACAACACAGCTCAGGGGAAGAGCTAGAGGCCCCAGGCTGAGCTTAAATGGGCTCCTGGGCCCATGGGTGTGGGGTGGAGGTCTCTGGTGAGGCTGCTTAAGCAATTAAGGCCAATTAGCACCCTCAGGGCTTTACACAGGAGAGCAGGCAGGAAGGAAGCAGAGCCTGGACCTCATGAGATGATGATACCAACCCCTGGGGAGAGGTTAGCACCTCTGCTGCCTTTTTGGCAGGACCTCAGCATCTTCTTCAACCGCAGGGCAGTGCCTGTGCTGGAGAGAGGACTGAGGTCCCTTTGCCACACGTGTTTGACACAGGACCCCGTGCCTCCTCCCAAGACCTGGGGGCTTCACCCCACCTTCCCACTACCCACCCCAGCCTACACCGACAACTCATCCGCCCGTACGGCTGCGCCCTGCTAAGGGACCGGGGGACGCTGAGGTCCAGCGCCGCAAAAGGTCTCCTGGCGGCAGGAGAAAGGATGAAGGGGGTGAAATCAGAGGCGGATGGAGCATGGGGGTCCCACGAAGGGGTGGGAGGGGGGGGTCTGAGGGCTTCCCAAGCTCACCCATCAGTGGCGGCGAGGTGAGCGGGGCCGGGCAGGAGAGATGTTTGCTCAGGGGCTGCTGGAGTGTTTGCCTCGCCTCGATAATGACACTCGGGCCGTCACGCTCCAGCCAACTGCCCGGCCCCGGCCACATGTGGGAGAGGCAAAGCGGGACGGACAGACAGACGGACAGAGGGACGGGCAGCTGGCGGCTTGTTTGCTGGTGGTGCAAGGGCAGGGCTGGCTCGGCGGGGTCCAACAGCATCGCCCCAGATATTGTGGGGTGTCCCCGGGCCACGATGGGCTGGGGGAAGCGGCTCTGCACGAATTGGGGGGCGGCGGAGGGCGCTGCCTGCAGAGACACCCCCTGTCTCCCCCCATCACCAGGGTAAATATTTACGGCTGCCAGGGCCCGGCGGCGGCGGCTCCTCGGCACGGGGACATTGCAAAACCCAGAGCACGTTCGCGCAGAGCTGTAGCAGGTCTGGGCTCCCCCTCGTCAGCCGCCTCCTCCTCCTCCTCCTCCTCCTCCCAGCCCCCAGCAAGCATCCATCACCCCACGGGGCCCCCAGCATCTGCCGGGAAAACAGGGGGAACGGGGCTGCACGGGGGACAAACAGGGAAAAAGGCACTTTGCCCCAAAACCGTGTTCCTGCCAGCGTGAGCTCAGCCAACGCTGGCACCTGAGAAAAGCAGCCGACACAGTTTTCCTCTCTGGGGGTATGACAAAGCTGTGGTCGGCAGCTGGGAGGGGTGACATGGGGACACACGGGTGCTACGTGCCACCGGGTGCTACGTGCCACCCGGTTGCAGCCGGCGGTGTCTCTGTCATCGGTGCAGCGAGTTTCTCCCCCACCAGGTCTCAGCACCCCTTCTGGGTGCAACCCCAGCTCTGTCCCAGCCACCATCACCGCCAGCATCCCTGCACGGGGACACAGTGGTTTCTCTTGTTTTCCGTGTTAATTTGGGGGAGAAAACAAGCGCTTTTGCGGGTGGGTTCGGGGGACGCCGAGGCTGAGCCCTGCCGGGCTGGGGGCCGTTCCTTCCCAGCGCTCTGCTACCTGCGTGCGAGGATTCCTGTACCTCCCCTTGCAAAGCCCGGCGCCGCAGGGTGCCACGGCAGCCTCCTCCCGGAGTCCGGTTCAAGTTTGAGCACAGAGAGCTCCGGGTTTGATACGCCAAAGCCCAAACCTCACGCGACACCATCGCCTTGGGTTTTTTCTTGGCTGAGAAAACGCCTCTTGGCGTTGCCGGTTGCAATGCAACGTGCCCTCGCCCACCTCGGCGCGCACCCAGCGCGGTCCATTGGCGCCACCGGCCGCAGGAGCCTTGCTTTTAGCTGCAACACAGCACGGCGCCCACGCCACGAGCAACACCCGAGGTGGTATTTTGGGGGGCGCACACACCCCGCCCCGCCTGCAGCATTGCCCGGTCACCCCACGGCCACCCAGCGAAGGGCACCCCACGGGGTTCATTACAGCACCCCGGTGCACGGGTGGGAATGGGGTGCCCTCCGTCTGTGCCACCCTCCCACGGGCAGCGTGCGACTCCAGTGGCAGCACCCCACTGTCCTCCCCGGGGTCTGCCGCAGCGGCACCCCACGGCAGAGCTTGGGGTCCCGCAGGGCCCCGGGGTGCCGGCCCAGGGGGGTGCTGAGCACACGATGGGGGGCACTGGGAGCCCTCCCCAGCAGAGGGACCCCAGGGTGCTGGGGGGTGACAAGAAGGGAGAAGCCCCAGCAGGGCCACCCAAGGGAGCACCCCATAACCAGTCCAGGGAGTGGGGGGGCAGGAGGGTCCCCGGGGCATGGCCTTGGGTACCAGCACCCCAAAAGGGCCAGCACAGAGCCCAAGTGCCCCCCAAGGCCTGCAGTGCTCCCAAAGGGCCCCCCAGCCCCCAAGGGCCTCCGCAAACCCTGGCAGAGAGTGCCAGCACCCCTAAAGGGCCCCTCCAGACCCTGGCAGAGGGTGCCAGCACTCTCAAAGGGCCCCCCTGAGCCCCTAAAGGGCCCCCCAAGTCCCTGGCAGAGGGTGCCAGCATCCCCAAAGGGCCTATTCAAAGCCCCAAAGGATGCCCTCAGCCCTGGCAGAGGGTGCCGGCACCCCAAAGGGCCACCCTCAGACCCCAAGGGGCACCCCCAGTCTCTAGCACAGCGTGCCAGCATCCCTAAAGACTCCTGAGCCCCCAAAGGCCACCCCTCCAGCCCCTGCCAGCACCCCCGAAGAGCCTCCCCAAGCCCCTAAAGGACCACCCCCAGGCCTGGCACAGGGTGCCACCATCCTCAAAGACCCCCCCCAGCCCATCCCCAGGTGCCCCCAGCCCCTTGGGAGCTGGGGGCACCGATCCTGACCCTCCTGGGCAGGGGGGTGTGCGGCGCTGGCCCCTACTCGGATAAGGTGGGAAGCTGGGAATGTCCAGGGGAAGGGGGGGGGGGGGGCACAGGGGGGCAGCTGAACTGAAACCAGAGCCACTGGCAGCGGGATGGGGGGCGGGCAGGCAGGGCAGGCAGCGCCATGCCCCATCTGTCCCCTGCCTTCTCCGTGTCCCCTTGGGGGCGCAGGCTGGGGGCTGAGGGCCCTGGGGGGGCTTTGGGTGAAGGTGGCAGATGTGGGGAGGCAGACGGTGCAGGGGGGATGCCCCAGGGTGGAAAAATCGGATCCCCTTCAGGGGTGCACCCAGGGTGCCACTCTGCGAGGTGGGGGGCACCCCCCCCCCCTTGAAATTTCAGGGCTCCCCCTCCACGCGCCCTTACCGGACCCGGCGTTCTTGCCGTCCCCCCCGATGAGGGGTACGGTGATGGCGGTGACACCATCGGTGGGCATGGTGGTGTAGACGACGGGAAGGGACTGGACCACCACGGGGATGGTCTGGAGGTTGCCCATCTTGCTGGGCAGGTTGACGGAAGGGATGGTGTGGATGACGTGGAGGATCTGCTGCCCGCCGCTGCCCTGCGTGGAGGCCGGGATGGAGCCGGGCGAGAGGACGGCCGGGATGGCCGAGGTGGAGATGGAGATGGGAGCGGGGAGGGGGACAGCAGCGGCAGGGGGGCCAAAACCTCACGTGACACCATTGCCTTGGGTTTTTTCTTGGCTGAGAAAGCGCCTCTTCTTGTTGCCGTTTGCAGTTTGCTCCGCCAGTGGCAAACCGAAGCAGCGGCCAGCGAGCAGCTCGTCTGCCCCAGCCGCTTCCACGGCGGCTCCGGAGCAACATGTCTCCCCGGAAAACCGTCACCTGCTCTCAGGCGTTTGGGGGATATTCGGCCAAGCTGCTTTAAAAGTCATTTTTGCCTTTAAAAAGTCGTTTTTAACACGCCACCGAGCCAACAGATCACAGCAGGAGCCATGGCAGGAGGGGAGGATGTCAGGGGGGGCTTTTAGCACCTCTCCCTGCCCAGGGTATGGTGGGGGACCGCCAACCCCCTTTGCTGCCACCTCGGGGGGGGGGGGGTTCATCCCCCTTCGCCTCGGGGAGCCGGGGAGGCAGGTTGGGGGTGCCGCAGCAATGGATGAGGGGTTCGCCTCGAGGGGAGCCCCCCTCCATCGCAGGGGTCGCTGCTGAAGCCAAAGGCAGGCCAAGGTGCCGGCGAGTATCCCGCTGGAGATGTTTAAAAGGAGGGAGAAGGCACATTTTTCCACAGCTCCGAAATTTCTTCAGTTCCTGGGAGAGGAAAGGTTATTAACCCAAGAAATGTCCTTTTGCTCGGCTCAGCCCCTCTCCTCCTGGCACGGTGGAGGCGGGGGAGCTCCCGCTGCCCACACTTCGCCCTGGTCCCGGTCCCGGTCCCTCTCCCTGCCCCACCGCTGCGGCAAAGCAAGACACACACGGAGGAAACTCATCTACTTTCAATATTATTCCTGTGTAGAAAAACCGTCAAACAGTTTTGTATAAATATCACAGCTCAAGAGTTTAAAATTGCATGTTGGTTGGGTTTTTTTTTTTCCTTGTTTAACAACAAAATAGAAAACAGAAACGCGCACACACCCCTCCACCCCGCCCCGGGGCTTGGAAAACAGCAAGGGGGCAAAATGGAGTCCCCGGCTGCAGGGGTCCCGCGGGGCTGCCAGCAGTGCTGACCCCAAAGCCTCAGAGGAACAGAGCAGCCCCCAAACCCCGAGGGTTTTCACAGCCTCCCCCTTTGGGGTTTCTCGCCTTCTTTAGGCCAATGCTTCCCGGGAGGATTTGGGGCCGTGCCGGGTGAAGGAAGGACACGGGGGTGCAGGCCTGGGACAAGCTGAATCAGCTGGCAAGCATGGCTTTGGGAGAGGGGCCGGGCGGCGGGACGGGGACGCACGCACACACACAGAGACCTCGCCAAAATCACAGAATCATAGAATCGTTCAGGTTGGAAAAGACCTTTAAGATCATCGAGCCCAACCGTTAACCTAGCGCTGCCAAGCCCACCACTAATCCATGTCCCTCAGCGCCACATCTACACGTCTTTTAAATACCTCCAGGGACGGTGACTCCACCACTTCCCTGGGCAGCCTGCTCCAGTGCCTGACAACCCTTTCAGTGAAGAAGCTTTTCCTAATCTCCAATCTAAACCTCCCCTGGCACAACTTGAGGCCGTTTCCTCTTGTCCTATCGCTTGTTACTTGGGAGAAGAGACCGAGCCCCACCTCGCTACAACCTCCTTTCAGGTAGTTGTAGAGAGCGAGAAGGTCTCCCCTCAGCCTCCTTTTCTCCAGGCTAAACAACCCCAGTGCCCTCAGCCGCTCCTCACAGGACTCGTGCTCTAGACCCTTCACCAGCTTCGTTGCTCCTCTTTGGACGCGCTCCAGCGCCTCAGTGTCTCATAGTGAGGGGCCCAAAACTGAACACAGGATTTGCTTCGAACACAGGAGGGCGATCACCGCCCTAGTCCTGCTGGCCACGCTATTGCTGGTACAAGCCAGGATGCTGTTGCCCTTCTTGGCCACCCGGGCACACTGCCGGCTCATCTTCAGCCGGCTGTTGACCAACACCCCGAGGTTCTTTTCTGCCGGGCAGCTTTCCAGCTGCTCTTCCCCAGGCCTGTAGCGTTGCACGGGGCTGTTGTGACCAAGCAGAGGACCCGGCACTGAGCCTTGTTGAACCTCGTACAGTTGGCCTGGGCCCATCGCTCCAGCTCCCTCAGCAGAGCCTTCCTACCCTCAAGCAGATCAACGCTCCCGCCCGACTTGGTGTCCTCCGCAAAGGCACTGAGGGTGTGCTCGACCCCCTCGTCCAGATCGTTGATAAAGACATTAAACAGAAGCGGCCCCACTGCCGAGCCCTGGGGAACACCACCGGTGACCGGCCGCCAGCTGGACTCGCCCTCCGGCCGTGCCCAGCCCCAGGAGGGTCGGGGGCCACCGCGGGGCCGGGGACAAGCTCTGCCCCATGAAACACCTCAGCCGGCGGATGGAAAGCAGAGAGGAAAAGTAGTTTCCCAAGCATCTGGCAGAGTCATTTTCAGGGGATGGGGGTCTCTGCCCCCCTTTCCCCCCCCAGGCCCTCCCCGCACCGGATCCCCCCTCCCCAAGCAGCCCAGCATTCCCCCGAGCCAAAGGCACGGGCTCAAAGAGAGCTTTCGGGAAGCTCCCCCCCCACCCAACCGGCCCCAGAGGTACTGGTTGGGGGGATGGGGGGGGGTGTCACAGCCCCCCATCCCCCTTCCCACCACCCAACAGCCCCAAGGCTCCAACCCTGAATCCTGCCACCCTCCCAGCGCGACAGTGGGGCTGCCCCCACAGCAACTGGGGGGGGCAGCGGCGGCGGCCGGCGGGGGGGTGGGAGGCACCCCACAAAAATAATAATTACAATTAAAAAGAAAAGCGTGTGGCCACAGTCTGCCTTTTTAACTTAGAAACGGTTCAACTGTCCCATAGTCTTCAAAAAAACCCGAGAGCTGGCGGCCCCCGCCCTCCCCACCCCATCCCACCCCCCCTTAAAACTCCGTAAAATCACAGTTCCACGTTCCGCAAAGTTTCCCTTTTTTTTTTTTTTTTTGGTGGTGGCGGTCTTGTTTGTGGGTTGTTGGGTTTTGGGTTTTCCCCTCCCCGCCCCCCTTCTTGCTTTTTCTTTTCCTCCTGGCCCTCCTGCGTGCCCCCGGCACCTCCCGTGAAGCCCAGCGCACGCCGAGGGATGCAGAGAGAGGCGATGTGCCAAGGTTCCTTCTCCCGCCGGGACAGGGACACGCAGTGGCTGGGGATGGAGAGGCAGCGGCTTTCTGGAGAGGGAAGAGGCCGACAGCTATTGCACGGAGGTGATGGCAGACTCTCCCTGCCTCTGTCCTTGCCACGGCTCCCAGATTTTGCCCACGGGGACCGGGAGGGGAGCAGGGGACAGCGAGCACACGAGATGGAGATGGGCAACAGGCTGAAGAGGCAGACGCGCAGGTCTGGAGAGGCAGCTGCTGGGTGAATCCCGGGTGAGGAGTCAAGGAGGAGCCTCTGGATGTCGCGAGAGGGGAGGAGAAGCCCAGGAAAAAGAAGAAACGGGAGCAAGGGAGAAGGAGGACCAGTCCGGAAACCATCTTTTTACATCTTGTGCCGGTGAGGCTCCTGCAGCGGCCACGGTTTGCTCGCCGCCGGGCAGAGCTCGGCCTCTCCGCTCCCACAGTCCTTCCACCGCACACGGAGGAGCAGGGGGGGGTGGGGATGCGTCCCCGTTTTCCACCGCCGTCCCCCCCTCATCCCAGCCAGGAGGTGCCCCAGGGACTTCGGCTCCTCACATCATGATGTGCCGCCGGCGGTGAAGGGCCAGGTGGTCGGAGCGGGAGAAGCTGCGGTCGCAGTCCGAGCAGCGGAAGGGCTTGATGCCCGTGTGCTTGCGGAAGTGCCGGGTCAGCTCGTCGGAGCGGGCGAACTTCCAGGTGCAGCCTTCCCAGGTGCATTTGTAGGGCTTCTCGCCTGCGGGAGGGGAGCAGAGAGGGGTCAGCACTGCAAAAATTACCGCCGCGCGGCTTGCAGGAAAGAAAAAAGGCGGCAGGGTTTCTTGGCGGCAGGGGGGGTCGCCACGGGAACCCCTCAGCGTCTCTGCGCTAGCCCTCGCCCACCTCAGCGCGTACCCAGCGCGGTCGATCGGCACCACCGGCCGCAGGAGCCTTGCTTTTAGGCGCAACACAGCACTGCACCCACACCACCAGCAACACCCAAGGTGGTATTTTGGGGTGTGCACACACCCCGCCCCGCCTGCAGCATTCCCCGGTCACCCCACAGCCACCCAGCGAAGAGCACCCCACGGGGTTCATTACGGCACCCCGGAGCACGGGTGGGAGGGGGGTGCCCTCCGCCTGTGCCACCCTCCCACAGGCAGCGTGCGACTCCAGTGGCAGCACCCCACCGTCCTCCCCGGGGCCTGCCGCAGCGGCACCCCACGGCAGAGCTTGGGGTCCCGCGGGACCCCGGGGTGCCAGCCCAGGGGGGTGCCGAGCATGTGACGGGGGGCACTGGGAGCCCTCCCCGGCAGAGGGACCCCAGGGTGCTGGGGGGTGACGAGAAGGGAGGAGCCCCAGCAGGGCCACCCAAGGGAGCACCCCATAACCAGTGAGGGGGCAGGAGGGTCCCCGGGGCATGGCCTTGGGTACCAGCACCCCAAAAGGGCCAGCACAGAGCCCAAGTGCCCCCCAAGGCCTGCAGTGCTCCCAAAGTGGTCCCCAAGGGCCTCCGCAAACCCTGGCAGAGAGTGCCAGCACCCCCAAAGGGCCCCTCCAGACCCTGGCAGAGGGTGCCAGCACTCTCGAAGGGCCCCCCTGAGCCCCTAAAGGGCCCCCCAAGTCCCTGGCAGAGGGTGCCAGCACCCCCAAAGGGCCCCTCCAGACCCTGGCAGAGGGTGCCAGCACTCTCAAAGGGCCACCCTCAGACCCCAAGGGGCAACCCCAGTCTCTAGCACAGGGTGCCAGCACCCCAAAGGACCCCCCCAGCCCCTGGCAGAGGGTGCTGGCACCCCAAAGGGCCCACCTGAACCTCCAAAGGCCCCCCCAAAACCCCTGACACAGGCTGCCAGCATCCCTAAAGACTCCTGAGCCCCCAAAGGCCACCCCTCCAGCCCCTGCCAGCACCCCCAAAGAGCCTCCCCAAGCCCCTAAGGACCACCCCCAGCCCTGGCACAGGGTGCCAGCACCCTCAAAGACCCGCCCCGAGCCCAGGGACAGAACACCATCGCCCCCCCAGCCCATCCCCGGGTGCCCCCAGCCTCTCAGGAGTTGGGGGCACCGATCCTGACCCTCCCGGGCAGGGGGGTGTGCGGTGCTGGCCCCTACCTGTGTGTATCCGCCGGTGAGCTTTGAGGTGGGAGCTTTTAGTGTAGACCTTATTGCAGCCCTCGAAGTCGCACTGGTGGATGCGCCGCTTCTTCAGGTCGGGGGAATCGGCTCGCTGCCCCCGTGCCGCCGGCCTGCCGGGAGGAGGGAGGGATGGAGGGCACGGCCCTGCGCCCACAGACCCCGCAGGGGACACGGGGACGTGGGGGGGACAAGGTGGGGGGGGACATACGAGGAGACTCACTCTCTCTGGAGGTCCTGGAAAGGGGCTGGGCCGCTCTCAGAGGCGCTGTCCTCGCTGTCGCTGTTCATGTCAATGGGGTACATGGAGCCCGGGTCAATTTTCACTGGTGGGGGGCGGGAGAGAAAAGCTATTGAGAAACAAGGAGGGAGGGGGTGAGGCTTGTGAGCAGAGAACGGAGACACCCCCCCCCCCAAAAAAAAACCACCCCTGCACCAGAGGGACAACCCTCCCCCTGCTCCCGCAGCACCCTGAATGCTGCTCCTCTCCCAAAAAACTAAAATCAATTTGGGGAAATGGAGAAGCCCCCAACACCACGGGGTGCAAAGATGGGGGGGGACGGACACACACACACGATGACTTGGGGGGGCACCCCTTTCAGCTGCCTGCTCCTGCCCAGAGGAGGGGCGATCCAGGCCCCCCACCATGGTGGGAAGCTGGGAATGTCCAGGGGAAGGGGATGGGGGGGCACAGGGGGGCAGCTGAACTGAAACCACAGCCACTGGCAGCGGGATGGGGGGCAGGCAGGCAGGGCAGGCAGTGCCATGCCCCATCTGTCCCCTGCCCTCCCCATGTCCCCCTGGGGGCACAGGCTGGGGGCTGAGGGCCCTGGGGGGGCTTTGGGTGAAGGTGGCAGATGTGGGGAGGCAGACGGTGCAGGGGGGGATGCCCCAGGGTGGAAAAATCAGATCCCCTTCAGGGGTGCACCCAGGGTGCCACTCTGCAAGGTGGGGGGCACCCCCCCCCTTGAAATTTCAGGGCTCCCCCTCCACGTGCCCTTACCGGACCCGGCGTTCTTGCCGTCCCCCCCGATGAGGGGTACGGTGATGGCGGTGACACCATCGGTGGGCATGGTGGTGTAGACGACGGGGAGGGACTGGACCACCACGGGGATGGTCTGGAGGTTGCCCATCTTGCTGGGCAGGTTGACGGAGGGGATGGTGTGGATGACGTGGAGGATCTGCTGCCCGCCGCTGCCCTGCGTGGAGGCCAGGATGGAGCCGGGCGAGAGGACGGCCGGGATGGCCGAGGTGGAGCTGAGGCCGGAGGGCGAGATGGAGACGGTGGCGGGAGCGGGGAGGGGGGGAGCCACCAGCAAGGGGGAGGACTGGACCGAGGTGGGGGGGGTGGTGGAGGGGCTGAGGCCACCGCCGCCGCCACCTTGGACTTGTTGAGGGAGAGATCAACGGGCTCGGCCTGGGGCTGGCCGCAGTCGCTGGCCAGCAGCTCCTCGGGCGGCTCCGTCTTGATGTCGGCCAGCAGCACCGGCGGGTCGAGGGGGCCCTCAGCCAGCAGCGCCGACGAGCTCATGGCGGGCGTCGCCTTCCCCTGGCCCTGCGAGAGACCCACAGCCCGTGAGGCGACGGGGGAAACTGAGGCACGGGGACGAACGGCTTTTGCCGGCCTCCCCCCAGCCAGCGGACAGGGACGTTGCCTCAGGGTGAGCCCCAAGGCCCCGGCTGGCTGAGGGGACGCCGAGAGCTCCGTGTGTCCCCCCCCGGCCGTGCACGGCCCGGGCCCCGGGCGCAGGCGCCGGCCGGGCTGAGCGGCCTCCCCCCGAGGCCTAGGCCGCCCGTCCCTCACGACGGCTGCCGGCGCGAGCCGAAGGCGGGAAGAGGAGAGCCCGCCCCCCCCTTCCCCGCCCGCGCGCCTTTGTGCCGCTGGCCGGCCCCGCCCCCGCGCCCCCCTCCCTCAGGGCCGGGCGGGACGGGGGAGTGGGCGGGGCCCCCGCGGGGCGGTGGCGGGCCCCGCCACGCTCCCCTCCCCCGCCTCTTAAAGGGGCCGCGCCGCCGCTGCGCTCAACCCGTTCCCCCCCCCTCCCTCCCTCCCTCTCTCCTTCCTCCTCCTCCTCCTCCTCCTCCCCGGCTGAAGGGGGCAAGGCGGCGGCGGGTCACTCACCGCCCAGGCGGCGCGGGGGGGGCTCCTCCGCGGGTGCGCGGCGCTCATCCCCTCCGCGGGCAGGATCATGCTCCCCGCCGCGCTTCACCGGCCGTGCCGAGCCGTGCCGAGCCCGAGCCGCGCCGGGCCGGGCGAGAGGTGTGAACGGCCCCGCGGCTCCACCCTGGCTCGGCCCGGGGTGGAGCTCCTTAAAAGGGGCCCGGCCGCGGCAGGGAGGGGCTGCGGGCACGGCCCGGCCCGGCCCCCGCGGGAGGCACCCGGGCAGGGACCCACCCGGGACAACAACCCACCCCACCACCACCCCCCCCCCGAAACGCTGCGCACACGCGGTACCCCAACACGCGCGGAACCGAGGGTGTCGTGTGTCGTCGTCCCCCCCCCCCCCCCCCCAAACACGCACGCGGCGACAGGGACCCCCCCCCCCCCAGCACCGCCACCACCACCCCTTGCTGGGGTCCCTCCGGTACGTGGGCACGCGTGGGGGTACCCAGCACGCAGACGCCGCGGGGGACACCCTCCCCCCCCCCCCCCCCCCCCCCCAAAGCAGCACTTCATCACCCCAGCACTGACACACACAGACACCCCCACACACACCCCCCCCAGCACCCCCCACCCCCCCACACGGCCCGGGACCCCCAGCACGTACCTGCCTGCAAGCAGAGACCTTTCCCCCCCCGAGACGGGCACTCCGAGCCCCCCACGCACACTCACACACAGACACACGCGCGGCCCGGCCCGGCCCCTCCCCGGGGCACACCCAGCGCACACACCCTGCACACACACACCCTGCACACACACACACACACACACACACACACACACACACAGCCGGGAGCCTCCCAGCCCTCTCACGCAGATGGGGGGGGGGGGGGCCCTAAAACACACCACACGCACGGCCAGGGACACCCCCCCCCCCCCCCAAAACCAACACAGAGCCACACTCAGCCAGGGACCCCCAAAACACACACCGTCCCACAGTCACACATCACTGGGACCCCCAAAGCACCCCCACACTCAGCCAGAGACACACACACACACACAGACCCCCCCCCCAGTACCCACATATTCAGCTGCGGGACCCCCCAACACACCCACACTCAGCCAGGGACACCCCCCCCCCAAACACCCCCACTCCCAGCCAAGAACCCCCCCCAATACCCCCACAGAAAGCCAGGGACCCCCCCAACACACCCACTCACACATCACCGGGACCCCAAAACACGCCCCCCCCCCCTCCAGCCAGGCCCCCCCCAACCACACCCCATCCAGGTACCCTGCCCCCCCAACCACACCCAGGTACCCTGCCCCCCCGGGGACACCCCCCCAGACGGCCACACAACTGCCCCCCCCACCAGCTGGGGACCCCAACCCAGCACACCCCCCCAGAGCCCCCCCCAGACCCACCCCCACCCCCTCACACCCGGGGGGGTCCCCACAACCAGGCCCATTTTGGGAGGAGCCACAAAGGGGCGACCCCCCCCCCCCAGCCCCACTTGGGGCAGGGGGGCTTGCACCCGAAAGCCCCGTGGGGCTGGGGGCGGGTGGTGAGAGATGTGGCAGCCCCGTGGGGCTGGGGGCCTCACTGCCCCCCCGGGGACCCCCCCTACGCCACCGGGCTTTCATCGGTGAGCTGAATTCCTCCGTCCTCAGCCTGGGTGCATCCGAAACCTAGCCAGGCATGGGGGGGGGGGGGGGGCTGAGGGGACCCACCAGCCCCCCCCGCAAAGCCCCATGTCGGGGGGGTCGCTGTGCCCCCCTCCCTACCCCCCCTATTTTGCTCCCCCGCGGGAATAAATAGCAAAACCCCCCCTTTTTGCCCTAAAATAGCTCAGGCAGGGATGTGGGGCACCCCCAAACCATGGGGTGACCTTGGGGGGGGGGGGGGGGGGAAGGCAGGCGTGGGAAAATGCAGGCAGCTGCCTTCCATCCCTCCCTGCCTGGTCCCTGTGTGTCGTGTGTGTGTGTGCCCCCCCCCGGGTCCGTGTCCCCCACCCGTGGGCGTGGGGGGGGGCACACCCCGCCGCCGTCACACCTCCCCGAGGAATTTCCTCCCCGCTCCACCCTCTGGCAGCGGCCGCCCGGGATGCTTGGGGGGGGGTGGGGGGTTCGTGGGGACCGAGCACGGGGGGGGGGGATGACCCCCGCGAGGCCGTGGGGGGCTCAACCCCGCTTCCCACGGCTGGGGGGTGATGGATGGATGGATTTTGAGACACCCCCACCCCAAAAAGCATTGCCCTGCCCGGGCCCACGGCAGGGTCCCCCACGGGCTTGGGGCAGCCCAGCCCCGGGGGGGGTGGGGGGTGGGTCCCGTGGGAGGGGGGGGGTGGGATATCCCCGTGGACCACCCCTTCGCCTCACATTTTCGGGGTGCGGGGCGGCTCCCCCAAAGCCAAGCTCGCCATCCCCCCCGGGGCGGAGGAGGGGAGGCAATTTGCGAGCGTGTCTGCTCCCGACTGCTCGGCCCTGGCCGCAGGCAGGGTGCAGGCAGGGTGAAGGCAGGGTACAGGCAAGGGGTGCTGCGGGCAGCCGATCGGCAGCTGCACCCCGATCCGGGCGGCGATGGGGAGCCGGGAACGCGGCCGTGTCACCTCGATACCGTCTTTTTATAGCCCGGGCACAGGCAGGGGGCAGGCAGCGGCGCAGGCAGGGGCCGGCAACGGGGGGGGGGGGGGGGGGGGGGGGGGGGGGGGGGGGGGGGGAAGGGCACCGAGTCCCGCCAACGCCATCTGCTCCGGGGCCACCCCGCCCAGCCACCGCCCGCCAGCGCGGGGAGGCCCTGCCCTGCCTGCTGCCCTGCCTGCTGCCCCCCCCCGCTGCCTGCTCCTCTGCCTTCCCCTCTACAGCCTTCCCTGCCGCTTTGCCCCTTCCCCGTGCCCGGCCCATCGCTGCCCTCAACCCCACGCAAGTCCGTTCCACGAGCAGCCCCGGAGTGGTGGACACGCACACACGACACCACACGCACCGGGAGGGTCGGGCCCTTTAAGAGCAAAGGGCGTGGGAGGAGGGGGGAGGGGAGGGAAGGGCGGGGCGGGGCGCGCCGCGACGTCGCCCCTCGTGTCCCGTCCCCCCCGCCGTGACCTCCCAAGCGCGCGGCGGCGCCCGCCCCGGAAGCGGCCACGGGAGGGGGGGGGGGGGAGCCCACGCGGGGCCCGGCGGGGGGGGGGGGGAGGGGGAGGGAAGGGCGGGGGGGGCGGGAACCGCCCCCCCCGCCCTTCCCTCCCCCTCCCCCCCCCCCCGCCGGCCCCCGCGCTGCCAAAATCCCCCACCCCACCCCCCCAAGCAGGTCCGTTCCCACCCGTGGGCGCTGCCCCTTTAAGAACCCACGCAAGATGGAAGCGGCCGCGCCCGCGGCTCTCTCCCCACCCGGGTTCGTCCCGCTCGAGGGCCCCACTCACTTTCCCCCGCGTCTCTTCCGAGTGCATCCCCGCCGTTGCCGCCGCCGCTGCCCCGGGGCGGTGCCGGGTGGGGCGGGTGGGGTCCCACGCCCCACGGGCGGGGAGGGGCGGGGCCGCGTTGGGAGGAGCTCCCCTCCCCCACCCATTTTTGGGTGGGGGCACCCCACCCCACCCCCACCCCCCCCAAAAAAAATAATCAAGGGGTGCCCCGCCCTGCGGTGACATCATCAGCAGCCAATGGGCGGCTCCCCTCGCATCCGGCGTTGCCGTGGAAACAGATGGAGGCTTTGGGGAGGGGGGGCTCCCCCACTTGCTCCTGTGTGTCCCCCCCCCCGCAGGCCCCCCCCCAAATTGGGGGTGGGGCATGTTGCTGGAGGGGCTGAGACCTGGCGAACTCGTGTCAGTGATGGGGGGGGGCAGAGCCCTCCCTTTGAGGCCATGTCTCCCCACCCACGGGTGACAGGAGGGGGAGCATCCCCCTGCACCCACCCCCCCACACCCCCCAGGAGCATGGAGCACCCTCAAAACCCCGGGCCAAGCACCCATGGGTGCCCCAGGAGGGCAGAGGCAGGATGTGACCCCTGGGGGGACATTCCCACGGGAGGGGGGGGGGGGGTGCTGCCTGCAACTCTGCCTGCAGCCACGCCCAGCTGCCTGCCCACCCACCCCTGCCGGGTCCCTGCCACCCAGGTAACCCCCCCCCCCCAAAATATTTGGGCTGCCCAGAGCACCCCTCTCTGCCCCAGCACCCCAGCCGGGGGGCACTGGCGCGGCGCGGGGGGGCAGGTTGGGTCCCCTGGGGGGGGGGGGTCGGGCCCTTGGCAGAGCTGGAGGAGCCTCTGTGAGGGGTTCACTGGGGCTGCGGCCGCAGGGGGGGGGTCTGGGGGTTCCCCGGCCCTGGCTCCTTCCTTGGGGGGGTCTCGGGGAACCCCCGGCCCCCAGCTGCCACGTGGGAATTAATGGGGGGGGGGGGGGGGAAAGGCTGACAGGGACGCGGCAGGGACCCTCCCGGGATGGGGTTCGCTCCCCTGGGAACATGCAGGGACCGCTTCTGGCCCTCCCTGCCCTCAGCTGCCTTGGGACGCAAAGGCCTCGCGTGGGAGGGGCCCTGCGGACCCCCAGACCCGCAACTGGGACACCCACCCACCTGTCCACCCACCCACGCACCCACCCACCCACCCACTCCATGCTCCCCGGACCCCGCTCAGCCATGACCAGACCGATGCCCGGAGCAGGGATGGAGATGGGCACCGCTGCCCTCGCTGCCCTCGCTGCCCGCTTTCGGGCCTCTTGTCCGGGGACCTCGCAGCTCCGGGGGGTGGGTCCTCGGGGGTCCCCGATCCTGCCTGCGGGCAGCGCCTGCGCTGAGTTTGCCGGGGCTCAGCTGCAGGCTGCGGCGCTGGGCTGGCCGAGCTCCCTCTCCCAGCGCCCTGGGCAGACCCAGGCTGGGGTTATCACCCCCCCCCCCCCAAAACGCAGATCCCCGCTGCTGCCTGCTCCCCACCCTGCCGCAGAGGGGCACAGGTCCAGCCCCGGCAGCGTCTCTCCCCTGTCCCTTTTTGGGGGTGCAGCTGTCCCGTGTCCCCCTCCCCGGTTTGGACTCCCCATGCCAAACCCCTCTGAGCTGACACCCTCCTGCAAATCTCCCCGTGCGGAGGGCACCGCCGCCGGTGTCCCCGCGGGGTGCACGGGGTGGGACGCGCTGGGGACAGCGGGCACGTGGCCGGGTGCTCCCCGCCGACGCCGTCCCCTCCTGGCGCGACTCGGAGGAGCCGGTCACGGCCACCTCGGCGGTGACCTCGGCCGAGGAGGAGGAGAAGCTGCAGCTGCTCAACGCCAACGCGGAGCTGCTGCACGTCAACCGGGAGGTGAGGACGGGGACCCCCGGTGACACCCCGCTCTCGTGGCTCAACCAGGAGTGGGACCGGACCTTTTTTTTTTTTTGCAAAAAAATGCAAACCGAAAAACCGGAGGCACCGGGCTGAGCCCACATGGGGACCCCCCCCCCCCTTCGCCTCCATGGGTACGGGCCCCCCTTGGCCAACCTCCCCTCTCACCTTCCCCAGAGCTGTGAAGCTTTTGGGGACCCTAAAAGCTTTTTGGGGACTGAGCCGGGCGGTGAGAGCGGGCACTGTGCCAGGAAGGACCCCCACCCTGACCCCCACCGAGCTGAAGGACCAGCTGCAAGCCCTGAAATGCCAGGTAACCCCCCCCCAAAAAAAAGACAGAAAAAAAGGGAGGAAAAAGGCAGCAGGTCCCCCCTTCCCACCCCCAGAGCTCCCGCTGCCTACACTGGAATACAGCCCTAGGGATAAACGCCGGCCCGGTGCGGGGTGGGGTGCAGGCAGCTGCCTGCCAGCGGCTGGGGGAGCGGGGGGCTGGCAGCTTCGCATCTTTGAGGACAACTTCAGGCAGGAGGTGCAGGACAAGGAGCCCCAGGCAGGGGGTCGTGCTGGTGCTGGTGGGGCTCTGCAGCTCCCAGGGGGGGTCCTGGCCCCGCAGCATCGGTGCCTCCTCCAGCAGCTCTGCCCCCGGGGCTGGAACTGGGGCAGGAAGGGCTGGGGTCGACCCCTTTCCTCAGCCCCTCCACCGAGTTTCCACCAGCGGTTGAATAAAAAGACAGCAAAATGAACTCGTGCTTTTGCCGCGCGTACCTGTCTTTCTTCGTCGAAGAGGAAGAGCGTTAGATCCAAACATCATTTATCTGCCTTGAGAAGAGCTAAAGTCTTCAATCATCTGTGCTCGCCCCAGCTCGGGCAAGGCGTCCCGGGCCAGAGGGCACGGGGAGGGGATGTGCACGCACAGCTCTCTTAGCAGAGGAGGGAAGGACGGGGACAGCCCCCCGCCCCAGGAAAGGGGCCACGCGTGTCCGGGCTCCAAGCGGTCCCTTGAGCTTTGCTGCAGCAACAGGGACGTTAAGCCCCAAGGGGAAGGTCCGCCACCACCGCCTCTTGGCTCCAAGAAGCAGCACCATTGGTTTCAGCCATCAAGACTGAATCCAGGTCCGTGGGGACAGCTACCACGGCCGGGGCCGGGCTGAAGGCGAGGGACATGGCCCTCTGCCGCTGAGCTCGTCTTGATGCTTTAACGCTGCGCTCTGCAACCCGCCAGGAAAGAAGAGGGCCGGTCGTAAAGAAGGAAAAGCAAAAGGACAAGGGAGAAGGTGCGATGGACGTGCTGATGGGCGCTGAAGGCCACTAGCAGTCCTCAAGTCTTTTATGCAGCAGAACCCGGGCCAGAAACATCTGCTTGGCTCTAGAAGTGGTGCATGTTGTTCTCTCGCCCACCCTGGGAGCAGATGGGAAAAAAAAAAAAAAAAAAAAATTCAAAGCACCCCAGAAATGGGTGTGTTCTGCTGTTTGCCCACCACCCTGAGGCGAGGAGCTCTACATTGAATAAGACCAGATCCCTCCTCCATTCAGTCATTAAACCCCGGGCAGTAGCTCCATGCCTCTGCTTTCAAGGTTAACCACAGATGCGATCATCGATTCCACAAAGCAAAACCCGCAGGATCTTGGCAACGCACCATCCCGCCTCTCTCCTCCCCGATGAGCCCGATCCACCACCGCCGGCATCTTGAGGTCCAACCGTACGGAGCCGCTTACGCGAACCGCTTCGGCTCTGCGGGGAGATGGCCCGTTCCCGGCGCTCTGCCGAAGGAACGGAGCCCCTCCATCCCAGCCGGAGCGCCAGCGCCCGCTTCTTGCGGCTGTGGTTCGATCAAACGCTCCGCTGCATCCCTCCAAGTGCAGGTCTCAACCCCCTTCCAGCCCGCCTAAGCGCACACCGCTGTTGTTCCTCAACGCTTGAGCAACCCCAAACATCAAGACGGTCTTCTTGAGAAATGTAGGGAAAAACGGATGGTAAGGTGGAAAATTGAAGGAACTATTGGATGCAAAGGGTTGTGATGAGCATTAGGAAGTCCCAATGGTCACTGGTCACGGAGGAGGTGACGACTATTATTCTCTCTTCAGCACTTTGGAGACCACAGCTGGACCCTGTGTCCAGTTTGGGGCTCCCTAGTACAAGAAAAAGCAGGCACGGAGATACTGGAGCACGTCCAGGAGGCAGAAGGGGAGGCCGACGGCACTGGGTCAGCTGAGGGGCTCTCGCCGCTGCCTGCAAGTGCTCACCAGGAGGGCACAGGAAAGAGCCAGGCTCTTCGTGGAGACGGGTGGTGACAAGACAAGGGGCAAGGGCTCAGGTTGCAACACGGGAAGCTCCAATAGATGGATTTGTATCAATAATTTTAAAATCGTGAGGGCGATCACACAATGGAACAGAGTTCTTGAATAGGAAACCCCATCCTTGGAGATGCTCAGGTCTCAGCTAGGCCAGTCCCTGAGCTATCAGCCTGGAGCAGGACGATGGACATGGAGCTGGGGCCTTGCCCTACATAATTCCGTGCCAAGCCGCAACTGTTTGAGGTACAGCACCACACGACCTTAACCACCCAAAACTATCCCTTCCCCGTCTCACGTACGGGGAAGATCCCTCCTCTGGCCAAAAGCTACACCCCAGAGGGTCACAGAGGCCGTACGTGATTTGGACGCAAGATCTTCCGAACTCCAGGCCCTTAGGGATGGTGCAGACGCTACTCATGAGGTACCTAACAAGCCACAATTAAGGCTACTGACAGGGAACTTGAACTCACACTGCAGAATCCACGTCACCCGCCGGATCCGTGTTCGAGGAGCTCGCTCCCAGCTGGAGAGCAGTACCTGGCAGCCGATGGGCACCGCAGACCTGCGTCCATCCCACCCAGCCGCTTCTCATCTCCTGGAGACTTGGACGCTACCGCTGCTATGTGCCGCTAAGGAGGTAAAATAAAGCGCGATGCCTTTTTGGAGAGCTCTGAAAGTTAAGCTGGTCTGAACACAGCTCATCACGGGGCTGACAGCCACTTGCTCACCCTCAAACGCCACCCTACTCGAGTCATCCGCGCTTGGTCCAACGCAGGTAGCAGGAAGGAAACGGTTAGAAAACCCATGAGCAGAGAGGCATGGTACCAAGACGTACGCAGCAAGCACAACCTGCCCGGATCACTTTTAAGAGGGACAGCTGAGCTCACAGCGACCACCCCACCGCCCCGTCCCCAGGGAACTCGCCCCCAGGCCACGCAGCAGCTCCAAGAGGAAAGGCAGCCTGTGGAAAGGAACAGGGCCGAGCAGGGGCATTTATTCAGTATCTTAATGACAGGCGGCATGAAGTTTCTACCAGTTCCAAAGTTGAGTCCTGAAGACAAAGGATGGACCTCCGCAATCTCATCGCGATTGTACGGTTTGGCTCTTTGGGGCCAGAGTTGTGCACGAGTGTGTTTGTAAGAGCAGCATCTGGAGCAGGCATCAACTCTTTTTTTTTGGATAGCAAGAGCTGCCGGAGTAAGGGGGAAGAGTCTTCCCGAAGGCAGGGGGAAGGTGCTGGAGCCTGATCCACCAAGCCTCGCTGCTTAGTGACGCCAGGGGCGGTCGCTTGACAGCGTGCGCACAGAGCAGCGCCAGCAGCTTCTCCGCCAGAGAGCAAAAGGAAAACGTTGATTTCATAAGAGCCCCCAAACTATGCACACTTTGGGAAAATAGATCTGCGGTAAGAGGGAACAGCAGAACTTTAGCTACCATCATCATATCGCCGGCCCCAGGGAGGCTTCAGCAAGCCAGGGTACCTGCACGCTGGGTTTGGCTCCCGATCGGCTATCGGACCGCTCTTCCTTCACAGCGGTTTGTTCCCTGCTTCCCCATCCCACATTTCCCCCCCCCTTAACGTTATCCCACTTTCACACGCTAAGCAGTTTACCCCCTAAGGAAACCCAACGGCAACTCCGTGTAACCATGGAAATAAGGCAGCAGTTCCCACTGTCCTTTCCTCCGTCTCCGGCAGGAACAGCTGCCTGCTATGAAAATGCACTCGCAGCAGAAGGTGCTTCAATCTGCGCTGGAATTGCGGCCGTAAGCCATCTTTGCTTCTGAAGCTGTGACAGCTGCACGTCTCCTGCAAGCGGAGCCCTTCCCGATAATCCCGCGGAGGTGATGTTCCCGAGGCTCCGACAACGTACGGATCGCCAGCGACTCATCCTCTTCCTCCGCTCAACAGCGCTGAGGGCAGGGTTTGGGTGCAGAAAGCCGTGACGTTTCTCCACCGACCGGAGCGAAAGCAGGGACTGACCTTGTCCAAGCGGCATCCGCAAGAGGAAACTGTAGTCGTGTTTCGGCTTGCTCCAGCCCGACGTCAGACAAAAGCGACCGTGGGTGAGATTTGCTGTTCCCACTCCAGGACCGGCACCGTATTCCACACCCGCGAGCACCGAAGACAAACGGAAACCTTCCGCTGCATCTCCAGGCCATTCCCAAGTTCTCCAGAAATTCCGGCACCTGAATTGTTAATAGGAATCTCGGTAAGTTCCTCTCCCACGGGGACGCTGACTTGAGGATTCTCATTGAAAACACACCCAGCCTGACAGAGCACCAACGCATCTGCTGAGGAGGCGGTGCAAGACGCGGGTGTTTAAATACCGTAAAGATTGAGCATCAACGGAAGATTTTGCGCGGAGCCCATCCTCAGCTCTCCAGCCGGGATGTGCCCTTTAGCTCCCCGTTCTCACACAGCGGACTCCCCCTGTCAGATTCCCCCCCTCCCCAGTGTGCAGGGATACAGGGGGAAAGCATGATTTTGAGAATACAAAGCCGAGAGCCAGGCTCAGAGTCACCACACCCTTTTTTATATAGTAATTTGATGCAGCAAGAGAGGGGAAAAAAAAAAGGAAGAGATGCTGACAAGCATCAGCTCCCACCCAGCAAGCCAGAGACGCCCCTAACTCACAGTGCTTTTGTTCTTCCTACGTTTAATGGAAACGCACACAAAAAAATTCATTAAAAAATAGACAGCAACGTCAAGTAACATTGGTGCCAAACACTGCCCAACTGGCTCGTCGCAAACACAGCTACTGTAGCTCATGCACACACACCACCCACAGCACGTTCCAGGGCTCCTCCGTGCCCGCGCCAGCCCCTCCTGGCTCACCAGGACGAAGACCAGGCGCGCCAGGACTATCTCACCGCTTGGTCAATTAGGATCTTTGGCCCCTTTTATTTACCGTGGTCTTTCCATCGCTTTGGCAAGCGTAAAGAGGGCAATGCCAGCCTGACTGCTTCACCCGCCGAGTGAATTTTGCCTCCGTGTGGTGGGGCGGGGGGTGAAATTATCTTAAATGAAACTCTGGAACGGCCTTCAGTCAACACTCCCCCTGATAATGTGAAAGGAGAAACGCAGCTACTACACATCTGCTTGCCAAAGCCGCCCTAGGTTTTAGAAGAAAGAAAACCCACTTTCCAAAGCTCTAGGATCTGAAATCCCTGGTAGCAAAAAATTTATTTTCATGACTGAAGACAAGGAGAAATTTATAAACATATTCTAGCAACCAACCAATAAAACAGTAAATATTCCATTCCTGTCACTTATATGATCACCCGGGAGCAAAACATCCCAAACGGCTCTGCCATGTGCCACTACGACAACCAGGAGTATGAGACCACGTGCACATCACCTGTCCTTACTTCTTCCCAACCCCACATACGCCAGGGAAGTCTCTTTTGAAGGTCCACAGTGTATCCAGACATCCTCCGAGTGACTAGTGTCCAACGTTAAAAGGAGAAAAAATAAAGCAGCACACTCATTTCAAAGCCCACCAAAGACATCAACATTGTTAGATTCTCCTAAAAATAAGTAGTTCCAATTCATTTTTTCTCCCCCCAAAGACCATGTGCCTTGGCCAACGTTCAGCGCATGAGCAGGCTGTGCTTTGGTCCATCCACTCTCTCCAGCTTCTCAAAGTGTTTTCTGGCATTGCGGATGTTGATCAGCGTAGCCGCAGAAGCTAGGACGGAAAAGGGACAGGGGAGATAAAAAAAGTTAAAAGGGACGCGAGTAACCAAGTCCTCGGAAGTGAAGTGCTGCCTAAAAGCAACGTCCCCGTCAGCAAGCTCTCTTATTTCAACCCCGCTGCTCCCTAGCTGTGCAAAATTTAACGCTGGAAGGTCTGGGCTGTTTGCTGATCCCAGTACAACACTGAGGAAGAGTCAGAGTGAACTACGGTCAAGCAGTTTGCTCACAGGGATAGCTGCACCAGTCACCGCAGCTGCTCGTTTGCTGCTCCTCAAGCACAGTGTCACCGCAGCTGGTAATTCAGCCACAGGGTTTACACAGGTCTTCCCTAATTCAGTAAAGCATTTGAAAAAGAGGAGGACAGGAAGCATCAAGACTGTAAGCCACAAGGCTGTCCTGGGCAGCGTCTCTTAAGCACCTCAAATCCTACCAGAAGCAGTTGCAGTTGGAGTTGTGCAAACAGTTAAACAGTCACACTGTGCCTGTAAGGGCTGGCACTGCCGGCTGCAGCGTCTTCTTTAAGATAAATCGATGCTACTATAATTAGAGCCCTTGCCCACCAACACAGTTCAGGCAGCAAGAGCAAAAACTCAAATACGATCCATCTCTGCTTCCTCTCCAAAAAATCACCGGGGCTGCCAGATCAGAACAGCCCAAAATAGGTTATTAGACATGACCTACTAAATCAGGTCACATCTGTTATAGCGGTTCCCCACCGCTGCTACGATCCTCCACTCGACAGCAACAAATAGCTCAGCTGTCCGAGGCACGCGTCTCTTGCCTTCTGCAAGGTAAGTGGCTTTTTAACCGCCTTCCCCCACCCTCTGCTCAGACAGGGCAAGCCAGCAGGAGAGCAGATCCCTCTGTCTTTTAATTACAATCAGTTTTACTGCTTTGCCTGGCGTTTGTCATTTTCCAAGAGAAACACAGTTTAAACTAGACTCATTCGGCTTTTTGTTCCTGCAAACAAAACCAGGCCAGCGGCTTATCTTTGCTTCAACTTACGTATTGAAGGGTCTGACATAACCACCATCACGTATGTATTTGATGTAAAGATGTCAATGAAAGCAGCAAAGTTAGAGTTCCTGACCTCCATGCTCTGGAAAGAAGCTGCCAGCTTACTAAGAGGGGAGAAAAAAAAAAAAAAGAAAGAAAAAAAGAGTAAACGAACTATTACTGTAACATTGCTCAAACAGCTTTTGCGCCCACATAGCCAACGTCCCATTATTTGAGTTGTTGGTAACAAAGACGTGTTTTAAGTCCCCACTTGGCAAGCAACACCAGGTGCGACTACAAGTTTGGTTGTTTGTTTTTAAGAAGAAAAAACTCTTTAGCTTTAGGCTAAATGAGAACAATATAAAATGATCTGCACGTTGAACAGTGAAGGTAACTCCAGACACACAACCCCACTGACTGAGTCTGCTGTGCCCAAGCCGTCAACGTCACTTGCCCCATGGCTGTAACAGCTCAGCCACCCAGAAGGACAGCTGAACGCTCTGTGGATAACCAGCTGTCCTGGTTTCGGCTAGGACAGAGTTAATTTTCTTCCTAGTAGCTGGTATAGTGCTGTGTTTTGGATTTAGTAGGAAAATAATGTTGATAACACCCTGATGTTTTTAGTTGTTGCTAAGTAGTGTTTACACTAAGGCAAGGATTTTTCAGCTTCTCGTGCCCAGCCAGCAAGAAGGCCGGAGGGGCACAAGAAGCTGGGAGGGGACACCGCCAGAACAGCTGACACAAACTGGCCAAAGGGTATTCCATACCATATGACATCATGCCCAGTATATAAACTGGGGGAGTTGGCTAGGAGCTGGGATCGTGGCTCGGGAACTAACTGGGCATCAGTCAGTGAGTGGTGAGCAATTGCATTGTGCATCACTTGCTTTGTATAGTCTAATTCTTTTAGTATTACTATTGTCATATTATTATTATCATTATTTTTCATCCCTTTCTGTCCTATTAAACTATCTTTATCTCAACCCACGAGGTTCTGGTTTTTTCCAATTCTCTCCCCCATCCCACTGGGTGGGGGGCAGTGAGCGAGCGGCTGCGTGGTCCTTAGTTGCCAGCTGGGGTTAAACCGCGACACCAGCAGAAATAAGTATAAAACTGAAATATCTGGAGACAGCTCTGTAAACCATGCAGCCACTTCTCTCACCCTATTCAGGCTCCGAACACTCGCAGGTATTACCAACAGACTGGAACCTGGCGGCTGTTCAAAAGCCAAGCTACTCCAAAGCAAGCTTTCCACTTTTCCATTCGCCATATTGATAAGTATTGGGTCTGCAGACCCAAATAAGGGTCTGCAAGCCTCTTCCTCCCAAACCAGCATTGTGGCACATGGCCTGAAGCAAAGCTCTCCCACCCAACTTTCCGCACCGTTGACCGTCACTAATTTATCAGTTCAATCCTGGAACTTCCCTACCTTGCCCAGGAGAATGAGGCCTAGAAGAAAACGGTTGTTTCAAAACAAACCTCTTTCAACCATCAGCAAAGGAGGAAGTTACAAAAGGTAACAATGAACTCAGTTGTGTTTAAGCATGGTGCAATTTAACTACGGCATCTTGGCTTCCTGAGGAGTCACAGAACTAGTATTAATTTGGAGAGCCTTCGTGCTTCTGGCTGAAGCCGCAATACCTGCTGAGGTATCTTCCCCACCTAACGATTACACCAGCTCACCTGCAACTTAGCTTGAATTGTTTAATAATGTTGCTGATTTTCTCAAATCTGTGGACGTCCCGCTGTTCTTTGCATTGATAGTGAGAAATGACCTGGAAGGCAGAAAGAGAGAGAGTGCAGAGTGAGTTAATAATTTATTTCAGCACAAGTTTCTTAGGCTCGACAGCAATTATGGGAAACAGGTGGTGACCAGGACAGGGATTCCCTTTGCCTTTTGCTGACTGAATCTTGGAAACTATTTGCAACAATACTTGTGGTGCTTTCACGGTAAAACAAGACTCAGTAATACAATCACCAGGAAGCCTTTCAGAAGCGCAGATGCAAGTACGTAAGATATGCAAGAGACACTACTGTCCATTTGAGGTCTGAATACTCCAACTTAGCAGCGATTTAAATCTTGATTCGAAGAAAGAGAAAGTGCAAGGAGAGGAAAAAAATGCAAGACCATCACCTCAGGTAGGGGAAACAGACACTTGACAAAGGCTAGAATAGCTTTTCCTTCCTAAGCCTATCGTGCTGGAGATTCTCAAGGACTGAACCTGAGAAATTTCCCATTCTGCAACAGGTAGGATGCACAAGCACTGCTCTCAAAGCCAAAGCAAGCCGTTCCTCCCCAAGAAAAGCAGAACAAAGGCAGCTGGTTTCCTAGGGAGTTCTCTCTCCATCAGTTCACTGAGTCAGACCAAGACTGTGCTAAGCTGCCTGCATTCAGATCGGTTCCCCTCCTCTTCCTCCCACACAGCGATCCAGCAGCAACATGCAGACCTTAGTGCCTGGCTGCAAAGATTCAGAGGATCGAAAGTTTTTCGGAATCCTCGCAGTGTGATCCATCGCTCTCTCCCCCCGACCATCTTCACAAAGCTGGTAGCCTACAGCCCTTTACTCCTCAGCCAAATTAGCCAACGGGCCGAGAACTGCGTTTACTGCATCAGGGGAATGGCACACAATCAAATAGTTACATCATCTTTGTTCCCACAGCAAACCAAAAAGGAATAGTTTAAAAACCTTACGCTGTGTGCTTTAAGCTCTTAAGAATCATGAAACCAACTGCTACCAAGTGTCAGACACCCTTGTGCAAGGATTTTCAACTGTTACTGTTCTACCTATGGAGTCACATTTAACAGGCTTGCGAGAACTAAGTTTTTCGGTTTGTTTTTTCCCTTGAGCACCTTAAAACGATCACGTACTTCCTACTTTTTAAACCTGCCCAATTATTCATACAAGTACAGGTTTAGCCAGATTCAAGGATTGCATTCATACAAAAGCCTACATCGTATGCAAGTTCGTTCCTTAACTTTCCAGATAGGTTTTTCTGTTGCTGTGATTTGAATACAATTTCAGAGTAAGATTTCACTTCAGGAGAAAAAGAGTCCTGGGGGAAGTTTAAATATATGAAAAAAGTGAGAAGAAACAGTCTTTTAAAAAGTCACCATTACACTGAAAATAAGCACAGAATTTTTGTAGCAAAGATTATTCTTTTTCAGTAAAAAAATGTACTTATAACAAAAGTACTGTTACATACCACCAAGGTGGAACTCTTTATTATCTACAAAAGGTCAAAAAGCAGAACTTGCCAGAAATGGCAGGTGTTTACGTCTGACAGTTTAAGAAGTGAGAAAAGTAATGGCTCCTTTTCCACATTCCCTCCATCGTTTCACAATCAGACATTTGGCCATCAAGGAAAGCACTCAAAAAAAAAAAAATTCAAAACCATTCCTTCAGGTCAGCAAGAGTTTTGGTGCAAAGTCTGAAGAGACCAATCCAGAAACCAAGAGTATGGACAAACAAGCGGCAACGGTGGTTTTAACCAACACATTTTACCTTGCAGAGACAACAGATTGGAAGCACAGTTACCATGCAGCCGGTAACTTTGAAAGCCATTGCAATCCAATTGCTTGTGATCCTCTATCCATACTCCGGGTTTGTAGAGCATCAGACAAGAAAAAAACAAAACAGAAATCAAGACCAGTTAAAATGCCAGGCCAGGAGGAACTGAAAAGGCTTATTTCAAGCTAAAGAAAGTTCTTGCCCTGTGCAGAAAGGAATTATCAAAAGTCCCACAGCCGACAACAGAATGGGGATATGAAACCCCCTCATAGCTTGGAAGAGGGAAACACCGATCAAGCCCTCAGCTCAACTGCTAGAAGTGGAAATTTTGGGAAGGTCCCATGAGCCATGGAGTCACGTCAGCTACTTTCAATATCACAAGGCCTGGATCAATGCTTTCTGCCATCTGGCGCTGGCACCTCTCTTTGGGCTACTGCCACAACAGCACTTTCCATCCAGGGAACTCCGTCCTAGGCTGGGCAGAGGAACCCGAAGGGCAGAACTGCTGTATTCACCAGGAAAGTGGCTCTCTCAAACAGAAGCACTTCATCTGCCTCGATGATCTGAGCAAAGTTCCTCAGGTTCATTTCCAGCTGCTGGACATTGGGGATCAGCTGATAGACTATACTGGACCAAGCCTGTCAATAAAAGAAAGACACAACACAAGGGCTGCATTAGCACTTCTCTGCCTCATCCTCTTGTTAGGCAATGTGCTCAAAAACTGATTATTTGCAGTTCTGGGTGTTGATAGCCTAGGCAAGACTGAGAAGCTTCTCCCACCTCCGTGTCCAGCTATTTCTACTACAGTGGAGACTACCAGTGGTACCCCAGACCTGAGTAAACTCTTCACTACGTCAAGTTCTTCTCCGCATCAGTCACAGAGAAACTAGAATACTATTAAACAGGCTTAAATCACCCTAGTTTTAAGCTGGCAATGCTTCTATCTACTGCTCCCAGATACCCGCTGAAGTCTTCGGAGTTTTTTTTAATCTTGAGCGAGGTCAACACGCAGATGGATACTTGGCAGCTCGTCACTGATCCAAACAGAAAGCTCTAATCTAACCCAATGAGTCAGGAACAAGCCCAGAAGGGACTGGGGATGCTGTAACAGGCATCTGTCCTCATTCAGACTCAGGTCCTCTAAGCTCAGCTTCACCTCGCTGCCTACCTACTGACCCAGGTTTGTGTCAGTGCCTGACCACACGCTCCCCCCGAGGAGTCAGGGTGGGTATTTTTGTCTCCCATTTACCAAGTACCTGATATTTACCAAACGCTCCTACCATCCCACTTGCCAAACGCAAAGTTAAAAGCCCAAACCAAGGGCACAAGCTCTGAAGAGCTCCGGCAGGGCTGTTGTCTAGAATAGCACAGGTCTGCCGCTGGATAAGCTGCTCAAATAGAGTAACCAGCGTACGTGATGAACGTTAGGGATGCCTGCAGGAAGACAGGGTATGCCACTGCTGAGGAAGGCTGATTTCTAGAGGGAGCTGGGTACGTGCTTTGTGAAGAGTGATGTCTGGCGTACGGTACCGTATCAGCCCCAGCCAAACACATCATACACTGAGGGCAGGGGAACTTGCTACGGCTTTGCACGGATTTGCCAGGATCGTGAAATCTGCCATCCGAAGTCCCACTGCAGTCAAGAGAAAGAGCCAAACGGTCCTCACCTTCAGACAAGCAAGCCAGCCACCACGCTACCACCACTGCTTCTTAGCATTAGCTGGCACTTATAACGAGCATTTGCTCTCAGTGCAGCCCAGGGAGCACTCACCGCTCCCACACTCGGAAGACCTCTGACACTGCAGGCAAGACTGACCGATAGCAAAAACCCCCATCCCCTCCTGAAAGCAAAACAAATTCCCAGGACGGTAAATGCTCGTGTTTTAACAGTGCTGCAGAGAAACACAGGAAACAATTCCATGGATAAACATGACTAAAAGATGCAGAAGCTCTTTTTAAAGGAGCCAGGCAAAGTGTTTAAGCAGTATTAACACACTGACACCATGACTCCAACACATGGTGGGGTTTTACGTTTTCTAATTAAAACCAGGATGCTCAGATGCCGTTTACAACAGCTAACCTCCAGAAGTAGTTGCTGCAGAACTAAAAAGGGCCAGTCACTAATAAACCAGTAGCAACTAACCACTCGCCTTCCTCATGCTCTTGTTTTCAAGTGGGAGGGGGGAAGCCAGATACGGAGAGGAAGCTGTACAAACCTTGTAAAGTGTTTCATCCCAGATGGAAGTTCTAAAACAAACACATTCCAAGGGACGGGAAAGGCGCTTCAAGTCTTCCTCACGCTCTTTAAAAATCTGGGAAATAAAAACAGTTGAGCGTAAATATTTCTGCCTTTGGTGTGGTTGCTGTATTGCATTTACAGCATGCATTTCAAACAAATCTCAAGTACCTACAGCACTGGAGAAAAGACAACAGCAGAGCACGCTGGCCAGGACAGGCTGGCAGAAACCCCTTCCACTGGAGCAGCAGGGACAAGCAGATGATGGCTGTCTCGCAATAGATCTGACTGGGACTCACAGCTGAAATAACTATGAGTGTTGTGGAGTGGGAATGGAAGCGGACACGCACGAGTATCTCTGAGGACCTAAATTTTGACAAGTCCCTGGTCACAGGCAAAAAGCTCCGTCACTGAGAACAGGATAGGAAGAAAGCACCCGAGGTTCATCAATACGAGCAGCTCTGAGGCATCTACTTATCCAGTCTTCTCTTCTCACACCATACTCTGCCCTTAGAAGATACGGTTACAAAAAAAGGGAAGCAGGGGGAATAACAAAGACCAGCCAGTCTTGTACCAGGCTCCTACAGAACCGCTAAAAAAGCGGCAGGACAGCCAGCAACGTGCCTCTGCAGGGGAAGACACGACGACCACCTTCGCCTCAGCTTACTGTTTTCAGGAACATGACAGAACGTTAACCGATCCCCATGAAATGCTGCGTAGGCCAACACTTACCATTTGGGTCCTGGGATACCAAAGGCTTCAGTAAGATTTACAGAGACAGGGATTTGGCCCAGTATTTGCATGTTCTTCTGAGTAGCAGATACCTTAAAACAGATCTTGATGGGTGTGCAATGATACACATTGAAAGCATATCTGAAGTAAGGCCCCTCTTCCGTCTACCCCTCACTTCAGGGCCTCACTAGAGTCTGCACAACTAAGTAAAACCAGCATTTGTCCACTAGTCCCAAAACAAACCCGGACAGGACAGCATCAAGACGATTTTAAACTCATTCTTCAGTCTGGAGGGAAGGCAGATGGAAGTGGGGAAAAGCTCCTCGAATCAACCCTACGAACAAGCTCTTTGAGCTGTTTCTGCACTGAGCTGGAGGGCAGAACTAAAACTGGAAGAGGAGGATCACCACTCTCAGGCAGCATGAGTGATCTGAAGCCAACTCGCTACGTGGAAGAAGTCTGTCTATGCAGGGAGGTCACGGTGTGGTTTCAGCCACAGGACCTCACATGGCCTCCTCTGCAGCTGCCCAGGCACACACTCACCAGGAATCAGAAGAACGTTTAGTAAGACTTCTTACTTCAGACAAAAGCCAACAGCCTAAAGGGGCCTCCACACTCGCTGCAAGGCAGGGAGCGGCCAAGCAGCCAGGGATGTGCTCGTCTAACCCCCAAAGCTAATTTTGTTTTTGGTATCAGGAGTCGGTTGCTTTTCAGGTCAAGCTGAAAAAGGAAGGTTGGTAGGAACTCAACATCTTCCAATCTCCCTGCAACCTTTCAAAAGCTCCGAAAAGAACAGAAAACACCAAACATCTCTGAAAGGTTGATGCCCAGCCTTTGCAGGATGCCTCTTGGGGCAGAGGAGTGCTTAAGAGGTGATCTCTGGGCAGGCAGGCCAAACTGACAGAGAACAGAATCAACTGATAGAAACCACCTTCTAGTTAACTGCAAAAGTCTCAACTCTTTTTTTTGTTGTTGTTGCTGTTGTGCTTTAGAACAGAGCCTATGCTGGACTGAAAGCAACAGCTAAAGAGAAACCAACCGTCACTGTCACCACCACCATCCGAACGGTGAGCAGCGAGTTTAAGGTCGCTGGATTTCTTTCAGTTCTACCTTGCTTTCAGATCTACCTCCCTTCTGGAGCCAAGGTGTGGTGAAAGTACTAGAATCAGTGCTATAAAAGAGAAGGCTTAGAGTAGTTGTCACTAAAAATCATTCGTTCTGTTCTCCACTAGATTATATGCAAGAGATAGCGATGACATACAATTTAGAAAAGGCAGAAAAAGCTTAGAGGGCTTTGACAATTCTTCACATCTGAGAAACCCTTCTAGGAAGAGTGCTAATGGGGCTGTATTTGAAGTATGAAATCACAATGCATTAGCACAGTCAAAAGATGCTCTATTTGAAAGCATTTCTATGGCAACTATCAGCTTCTCACCAAATCCCGCTGATCCTCCTGCACCAAGTCCATCTTGTGCACTAGACAAAAGATCTTTGCATCAGGAGAGTTCTGAAGAATTGCCTCCAAGCATGACTGGTAGTAGTGCATGTCCTTCTCCAGTTCACGGCTCTCTACATCAAAGACATAGATGAGGACTTCTACGTTGCGGAAGATGTTGTCCCGCTGACTGGTGAAGTAGTTCTCCATAAAGGTGTCCTGTCTGAGAAGGAGCAGAGCAACAAAGCAAGGAGACTCCCGTCAGAGCAATCAGGTCTTGCTCAGCATTGTCAGGAAAGGTGCTACGCGTAAAATACCTCCTGCTAGAAAGGCAAGGTTTGCATTTTGAGCTACAGACCCCATCACAGCAGTCTAGACAAGAGCCCCACGGGTGGCGATGACATAAGGCTCCCTAAGCATTTCCAACCAAGCAAAGTTGGATGCTCCTGAAGAGCATCTGCTCGCCAGCCTCACAGGAAGCCGAAGCTTCCCTCGTGTCTCAGCTGGCTGCTCAGTGTCCTGTACAAACAGAGCTACATTGCTTCTGGACCCAGACTGGCTTTTAGAGAGTTGCATATAAAAAAGCCACAGCAGCAGAAGCTAAAATATAACCAAAACCATCAGTGTAGCCTGTTACTGCAGGTTTTAAATCTCCTTTAACTTCTGCTGAATATGGATGAGGCTCTGTCAGTGGGAGACCATTCTTTGAAAAGCTGCTTCCAGGAGCCATAGGATCACTGTCAACCTTCAGCATCGCTTCTCAGCACGCACCCCATTTGGATCAAGCTGGCGATAAGCAATTCTGAAACCAGCGTCACCTCCCACCACCTCAGGAGAAAGTCCAGGTGAAGGGCTCAGGCTTTTTGCCAGCAGAAGAAAGCAGGCAGCGAGGGAAGGCTGGAGCTACGCACTGCGCCTTTTACATAGGGATAACTCAAGAGACAGAGCAATCGTGCCAGCCTCTTCCACCCACCTCCACGCACAAGCCTAAGATGTGGCATCCGTTCTTTCCAGAGTTGTCTCACCAGTTTTACAGCGCACGCATGAAGCTTGTTCTATTCCCTTCATACATAAGCAGCATAGGCGTCCCTCCGGCGCAGGAGGACCTCTGTTTTGTTCCATCCCCAGCCTTATTCCCCAGAGCTAACCCCCAACGGTTTCAAAAGCAAAAGAATCAACAGTACCTACCCTCCGCAGTCCCAGAGGTTTAATACCAGGTTTCCTAGAAATCTAACATGGGAGTGCTCCACATCAACTGGAAAGAGACAACAGGAGTTTACCGACTGTACCACACACCCAGATCAGAGCTACCTCATCGGGCAGCCAAAAATGCCGTTCTTCACGACATAGCCCACAATTTGTAAAATCCCATCTAAACAACCTTGTTGTACGTAAATCGGTAGCTGAAGGCACTACGGAAAAAGACAGTTCCCAGAGTAATTCAAGCCTTCCTACTCTCTACCCAGGACACTATTCTCCTGAGAAGCACAGCAGGTGGTTCCCCTTGAACAACATGTTCTCTGATCTTTGTGATATTTTACAAATGACATTAGTTCCAGCACACTCTGCAAGGCCTTAAGCAAGCCTTAAAAAAACATCAATCAGTAACACAAAGAATGTAAACTTTATGAACAGGCCAAATTTACGGCAAAGAGGAAATGTACACCAATCCGTGACATTAAGTCCTCACGGGTGCTTCCCAGCGAGGAGTGTTAGATCCTGACAATTCATACCCCTCTTTCAGAGGAATCACTTATTCTTTTTTCAGATCAGTGGCTTTGGAGGGGGAAAAAAAAAAAAAAAAAAAGGGGCACAAGACACTAATTGAGCCCAGTGCGTCATCCTGCCAAAACCAGAGGTGCACAGAAGATCACCGCACCTCCAGCTGCGCTAGCCGTCAGCTGGCTAACAACAGGAAAGCTTCACCAACAAGGAGGACCATGAGGAGGTTCTGAACACTCCTCCAATAATAGGTGTAGCTGCAGCAAAGGCTGCTTCCTGATCAAAAAAAAGAGTTAAGGATAAAAGTTTAGCAGTAAAGCAGCAAAACTGAACCCAGTGCTGCCTCCCCTTTCACTCCAGCTTCCTACGTGCCCTCAGCTGAACTCAGGAGTGAAGTTCCCCATGAGGTGTGGCAGCTGGGAGGATCAGCGGACACCCACCTACTCCAGAGCAGAGGAGAGGCAGGGATTGCTGGAGGGAACAGCCTCGCCCCTTTAATGAAGGGGGTTTGAGCCCTGAGAACTTGCAGTTCAAACAAGAGGAGTCTTACTTGTGGCACCCAGGCGCCGTGTGTCCCTGGCGATGTAGTTTGCAAAGATAATGGATCTCATGCTGGTCTTCCCAGACCCACTTTTACCCATCAGCAGCACCTGGGAAGGAAGAAAAAAAAAAAGGAAGAAAGAATTAGCTACCACAGAGCACTAAGTCCTTCACGGCTCCCTCGGGGTTAACATCGTACTGCCAAAGCCACCAAAACACAGGACCAACATAGCTCAGATGTGAGTGCATCAGAAAAGAGAGGCAAAGAAGAGTACCACGCCTGGGAAAGCAGGAGACAGACGTCCTGACCTCCTTGCTATCCGTGGTCACTGAATCGCGGTCAGACTGAAAACCTTTCCATCTTGTTTGCGTTCTTGAACTGTGCCCCCTACCCTCTCAGGCATCTCTGCCCTTCCAGGCACCACACTCCTGCTCCTTCCACGGCTGCCTACCACGCAGAAGGACGTGCAGCCAGCCCACAGCCGCTGTCCGCCGGACCCCCTTTTCCCAACGCACGTTGGCAGAGGACTCATAACCAGCGCTGGGGGAAGAGCGGGAGCTGCTCCCGAAGCTGCCGCAGCCTCCCCTGTCCCCAGCCCCTTGTACCTGCACACTTTCCAAATGCGCTGGCACCACAGGTGAAGGCTCGATGTTTCTGATGACAGCAAAGGACTTTGCCAAGACAAAAGCACAGCTTTATCTCAAGCCTTTAAGACCAGGCTGGAAACAATCCCTTGCCCACTCAGCACTGGTATTCTCCACCCATTCCTTCTCTCCTAATCACACTCTTTTCCTTCTCGTAATGTGACTTGTTTTCTCTTCCCCAACAGAAGTGAAATACAAGTTACATTTCAAGTTTCAGGTGTCAGAAGAGCAGCAAAAAGTTAAAAGCAGATGAGACGGCCCAGTTCAAGTGCACCAGGCTATCGTGTAGGGGAGACACTCGACTCCAGAGTCCTGTTTGCAGATCATCAGGCCAAAGGAGAGGTAGCACCTTTGGTAGCCAAAAACCAGGGGATGACTGGGGGCGGGGGAGAAGAGGGGAGGCAGTCACACAAGGCAAGACTCTGCATTGTGATCTAAAAATATAAATTTAAAAAACCCCAACAGTGACAGCCAACACAGACTGGCTCACAAAAACAGCTGTTAAACAAGTTCCAGTTACAAAGTCAAATTCAGCCTTTGGCAACAGCTCTGAAAATCTATCATCAAGGGTAGGTTTAACGAGAGCGCAACCAGCCCGAGTCTGCCTGCCCAGCCCGCACCAGTGCCAAACGCTAGCTGGGAAGGCGCTCGCTCGATTCCCAACCTCGCTCTGCGACTGCACGGCAACAGCTGCCAGAATCTCAGGGCAAAACAGGAGAGGCAGAATCGCACCGTCCTGTTTGCACAAGTTATCCTTCCGAGAGCGACTGCAACATTTCACAGGCTGGCGAGCGCCCTTTCCAAAAAGGAGCTGACCACACGCCTCGATGATCTGGTAACAAGGACCGTTCCTCAGAGAGACAGGCTGGTCAGGTCAACACCTACCAACCTTTCCGGAGCAAACCCCTAGAAAGCTACGCTGTCTTCTCCCCTGAGCTACACACAGAGCAGAAAGAGAGAACAACATCTCTTATTTCATACCACCTGCAGAAAAAGCACATGCAGAAACTCAATACGGCTCCAAGGCACAGCCCAAGTCAGCCTACGAGCGAACCCAATTCCCAAGTTTTAGACCGCGGAGGCCTTTCAAAGGGGTCAGACACCAGCACGTAGGGCCAGGCAGGAAACCCAATCCTAGCACACCACAGAAAAACAGCCATATATTCTCTACACAGCCGCTTTAACGGCTTTGAATATGCTTACTGCTGGAATACACACCTCGCCCCCCCCCCGCCCCGCTTCTCAGAAAAAGTGCTACTCCTTCCCCATGTGTTAAAGTGTCATCCTCCCAGGAGCCCTCAGTGAACGACGGGCTCCCCACGCAAGTTTCTCTAACACATCAAAAGGGTCTCCCCACAGGCCAGCCAAGCGGGTTAGAGCATATCCTCTTCCCTCACGCTGCGGGAGGTACGCAGTGAGCAGAGGGTTTTGCAACACGTACCAGAAACGCTCACACAGCAGTTATCGTGGATGGCTCTGCCACTCATGCCAGCGAATAAACTCAAACCCGACTTTAATTTCTAGCACTTTAAGCAAAGGATGCATCTGCTGACTCTGAGAGCCTTAAGAGGCACCTGACAGCCAAAGAACACACTGAGGTACAGATGCAAACACGTTAACGACAGTAGCAAACGTAGATGGGGAAGGAAAACCCAACTGCAAAGGATTCTCCTTTCAGTTCTTACCTTTTTCTTCATGGCTGTGCTTGGCATCACCCACCTACAGAGAGAAGACCATCTTCTTACATTGCTCTACTTTCCTCACTTACAGGCTTCACTTCACCATCCAAATCCCACCCACAGAAGTACCGTGCAAAAGGGGAAGCACTCCCATACTGACATAATTCCCCCCAACCTCCACCTCACCAGGCACCTGACAGCTTCTGCTCCAGACAGCATAGGGAAACTTCAGCAAAAGCCTCCTACTGTTAGAAAACCCTCTAACACGCCCATGATGAACAACGTTCCCGTAATTACACGGCCGAAACAGGCCTAAGCAGGATAAATGCGGCCAGCGCTGGAAGGCAGCGGGAGACACCCGCACAGCTGCCACACTGCTCGGGTCTCCTCGCACACGGCAGCCGGGGCCGGCCTCACCCGCGGTCCCTACTCCTACCCCTTCCCCCCGGGATGCTCCGGAGCCCGCACCAAGCAACCCATGACCGCGGTGTCACACGTCCCCGCTCCCCGCCCGCACCGACCACCGCCCGCCTGCTGCCGCCGAGACCTGCCCACCCCCCCCCGCCCCGGGCCGGTGCCACCGGCCGCCCAGACAGCCCCCGGCCCCGCTCCCCCCCGGCTGTTCCCAGCCCCACCGGGCCCAACAGTAGCTTCGCCCCCCGGCTTAGCCAGTGCCGCCGGGCCCCGCCGCCCCCCGCTACCTCTAGCCGCGATAGGCGCCTCCCAGGCCGGCTCGGCAGTGCCCGCGGGCGGCGGCGGGGGTGCCTGCCGGCCTGCCCGCCGGAGGCGGCGGAGCTCAGCGGGACCGAGCGCCCCCCCCGCTCCGGGGTAGGCCTCAAAGCCGCGGCCTCGCGTGAGCCCGCCGCGCCGCCGGGGTCTCGCCCGCTCCCGTCGCGGCGCCCGGGACCCCCCGCCCCCCCCCCCCAGCGGCGCTCACGAGACCCAGCGCTCGGCGGCCGCCGCCGGTCACGTGAGCGCTCACCCCGCCCCCTCCCGCGCGCCCGCGCCCCCTCCCGTCATGTGATGCGGCGCCGCCAACGGCGAGGCGGGCGGGGCGAGGAGAGGGAAAGGGGCGGGACGAGACGGCAGCGAAGCACCGGCCGCCATCTTAGGTGTGGGCAGCCCCTTTCTGGCAGGAAGGGATTTATGGAGGCGGGAAGGGGGGGGGGGGCGGCGCGGCGGCCGGGGGCGGGCAGGGGCTCCCGGCGCTGCGTGCGAGGCCTCGGTACGGCGGCGGAGCCCCGCTCCGTCCTGAGCGGCAGGAGGGTGCGGGAGGGTAGGGCTATGGGGCGGGCGGAGGAAGCTATAACCAGCGCCTCCCATATGGTCTAGCGGTTAGGATTCCTGGTTTTCACCCAGGCGGCCCGGGTTCGACTCCCGGTATGGGAAGCATCGAGTTTTTTTTTCTACCGGGGCGGGGGAAGCGCCGCCCGCCCTCCGCACCCCCTGTTCCCGCAGGGTCGCCCCCCGACTCCTTCGGGCCGCGTTTTTTTACACCTCCGCAGCCAAACTTCTCTTCCGTAGGACGCGCTCTGCCTCGGCAAACCCTGCCACCTCAGTTTAAAATGTTCAAGTAAATCGGACAACAGAGCACCTAACGTGGGGATAATCGTATTTTTTTTTCTCTAATGCAGGCAAGAAAACCGCCGCTTGTGTCCCACAGCGTGTTTTAAACCCCCCTGACTATTGTCCGAGGCAAACAGTATTGTACTGCAACTCTAGCAGCAAAAATCCGCTAAAGATATACATACGTAAAAATACATACGCACACATATATATTTTATACATATATAAATAAGTGTGTAGGGCTAGTCATTTATGAAGGGAAATTCCTTAGCAAAGCCAGGTATGTCCAGGAACATTTTCGTTAACGTGTGTATACTCTGACAGAAGGCACACAGGGTGGGCAATGGCACGCCTACCCACGAGGCTTCCCCACCAGAAGTTCACCCAGCGAGGGCAGGGCAGTCCTCTTGTCTGTGTGGAGAAGCCGGGGTCCTCCTGGGCACCCCCCCCCCCCGAAGCTGTAGGACTCAGAGGGGCCCGTGGCCACCGGGCCTGCTGTGGCTTGCTGGGGTGCCAGAGACCTTGGCATCAGCAGGTCTTCGGGCAGCCCCCGAGCTGCCGCTGCCACAAAGCCAGAGCCTCGGCACCTCACGTATCCTCCCTCAGAGCCTCGTCACCTCACGTACCCCCTTAAGAGCCTTGGCACCTCACTTTATCTCCCCCCAGAGCCTCGTCACCTCACGTATCCCCCCTCAGAGCCTTGGCACCTCACGTATCCCCCCTCAGAGCCTCGTCACCTCATGTATCCCCCCTCAGAGCCTTGGCACCTCACATACAACCCCCCAGAGCCTCGTCACCTCACGTATCCCCCCTCAGAGCCTCACCACCTCACGTATCCCCCCCCTCAGAGCCTCATCACCTCACGTATCCCCCCTCAGAGCCTTGGCACCTCACGTACAACCCTCCCCCGCCCGCCGAGACTTGGCACCTGACACATTTCGGCTTTAAGAAAATCCCAGCCTGGCAAGAGCTTGGGGCACGGCGCCCCGGAGCTGCCTCTCCTCCCGAGGAAGCCCCTGGCCAGCACTGCCTTACTGCCGGCGGTCCCTGACAGGGCTGCGCGTCCCACGGGCAGGTCGGGGGGGGGCACTGAACGCACGAGAGCGCCCGCCGCGCGATGACATGCCGCTCTGCGCATGCGCGCCGAGCACCGCCCCTATATAAGCGCGGCGGGCGGCGGGCTGCGCCTCAGAGCGGCTGGAGCTGCCGGGGGAGACGGGTTGGGAGCATGGCGGTGGTGGGGCTCGGCCGGGAGCCCCGGGTCCTGCCGGCTCTTGTCGGCCGGGCCGGGCCTCTTCTAACCGCCCACATGGCCGTACGGTGCGGTTCGTGGGGGTGGTGCTGACGGAGCAGCTGCTGCAGGCCCTCAGGTTGGAGGGGTCCAGTGCCTGAGGGCTGCTGCCAGCCTTGCCGGAAGAGCCCGTGGAGGTCGGTGTGTTCTGGGGGACACCAGACCCCTCAGCTGGGCAAGGTGTCAGAGGGGAGCTGGGGACTGTGTATGGATGGAGGTTACCTGTGGCAGCCCGAGGGGATGAACAGGGCCAGGGGGTCGTTACTGGGCGCCAGCAGTGGGTGTCTGGGGGGGGGTGTGGGCCCAGCCCAGCCTGCGTGAAGCCCCATGGTAAAGTGGGTTTCTGTGCCCCCTCTTGAGGATTGTGGAGAATGTGTGGTGGTAGGTGCTGCCCAGGGAATGTCTGTAAACACGGTAAGTTCCTGCTGTTGTTCTTTGATGCTACTTAAATGACAGTCAAGAATCATACAGGGTCATAGATAACATGGTGGAGTTGTCTGTCTTCAATAATAAGCAGTAAGCAACACTAAAACCAGCAGCTAAATGTTCTGTGAAGAACTAAAGACTTCAGGCACTACCAAATAGGTCTTGTCATGTTATGCACCACTGCATTATGCACCTCTGTCTATGAATGGGGAACACTCACAGACAGTATTTCTCTCGCTAAGAAATACAGAAGCAAGAAATGAAGAGTGTCAATCCATAGCCTGTATTACTAATGATCAACCTTAGTTATATAAGTATAAATGTGGTAGTTCTGTGGGCTCAGGATGGATAAGAGTGAAAATCAGTTCTGTGTCAATTTTGATTTAAGTCAGTACAGGTTGAGTAGCCTGATCACGGTCCGGGTGCAAACCCCTCTGTGCCCCCATAAAGGCTGACAGCCTAACTGTTAACAAACCAAAGAATAGTTGCATAATCGTAGTCAATATTTGAGTTTCCTTGTCAAGCTTGCAGTTTCTGTAATGCATTTGTCTTACTCCCACATGCTATTCAAATAGCAACACATGCCATGCTGATGCTCTGTAAGAATTGAATTAAAATCAACTAGTTGGTAGCTTCTTAAGAAGCGAAGCAACAGAATTGCTGTCCCAAAGATAATCAGTAATGGGATCTGCTCTCAAGTCCAAAATATTCATTGCCTTTTGAAGGGATTAAAAGGAGTTCTAAAATCGGAGCTGTCAGGTTTTCAGATGAAGAGGCAAGCTGACTCTAGGAATGGTAGAGATGCACCAGTTAATCAGGCTGGGCTTCTGGGGCCTGTAAGCTGAACAAAACTTGGAGCTCTGCATCTGATGGTACTACAACATATCTGGGGCAGACTGTGGGTCACGCAACAGAAGGGGCACAGCATATTGCCATACTGAAAGGGTTTAGAAGTAAGGGGAGAAACCAGCTTGGCCAGAGCTTCAGCACTGGGGGAGTCCTCCTGTCACAATGGAGATGAAGATAATGGGAATTTACCTGGAGTAACTCAGGATACCACCTGTAACAAATGTCTCATTCAGTGGCTATACATCAAACAGGATACAGAGAACTAAAACAGAGGAGAGAGCCAGCAGAGCAGTCTTAAGTTCTGAGAGGGAAGAATGCCTGCAGCAGCTCAAAAGATGAACCTCTTAACCAGGAGAAGACTAGTTAACCAAGAGAAGAGGTGCAGGCGTTTGTAGTCTCTTGTCTTGGGCATCACCAGAGGCAGGACTGTTCCTGTTAGATTAAATAACTGTCTGTTTAAAAGCCTTCATTAGACAATTCTATATGTTTAAATCAGGTGCTTTTTTGAAAATAATTGATAAAAATTACCTAGCTTATTCCTCATAAGCTGAAGCTTTTAGATCAAGGCTTGATGTCCTAAAACAAAAAAAAGGAAGGGGGGAAAAAAAGTTGTCTTACATCAAAAATAGAATCTGTGATCTTTGCCAAGAATTGACTTCCGTCTTTAAAATTTATGCAGGAATGGATCTCTGAATATTTGAGAGTATCAGAAAGGGGAGGCATGGAATAGGTGTTTTTTTCTCTCTAGGTACTGAAATTTTAATTTTCTCCAAACAGGCAGATCTAGATGAAGCCCTCCACCAATGCTACGCTGTAGCTCTACTGTTCCTTTTGCGCCAGAAGTCTGTAGCCAGGCTGAAGAAAGGACTGCTGAGAAGGATGGTTCAAATGCAAAAGGAACAACTCAATCCCAGAATCAAGAGAATTATTTTAAGATCTCAAAACAGTAAAGGTAACATCTCAAAGGGGTGAGTGGGTGATAGACATTAAGAAAGTATTTCAGCCTACCAGGACACACACAGTATCAAGAATATTTAGTGTACAGTCTCCCAGGAGGACTCTCTTTGTACTCTCTAGGGAAGGTCAGTGCTAGTCCTCTTCCTCCTGCCCCATATATCTGGAACACTTTGGCTATTTACTGCTCTCGCGTGCCTCCCCATGATGGTACATCAGCCTTAGAAGTACGCTCACAGCGCTGTTCTGTACTGACTTGGCAAGGTGTTTCCTTTCTTCTGTAAATAAAGGGAAGGTGGTTCCTGGCAAGGATGTCTGTGAATGGAAGCTCCATGTTGTTGTATGCAATGAGAATGTCCTTTCTAGACCCCATTATGAAGAACGGGGTAATTGCATGTTCCCTGTAACAGCTATTGAATGAATGTGAGCAGTCACTTTCTTAGATGAAAGAAGACTGCCTTCTGCTTGAGAAATCTCTTTCTCAAGAGACACAAGGCTCTTGGGAGCACCCAACAACTACAGGCCGTTATCTACATTGCTTACAAGGCCATTACTCTAACAGTTTCGGTGGAAACAGATACGTAAGAATACCATTCCAGAGAACTGGAGAAAAGAATGTGCAGCTACAAAGTATGTAAGGGTGCAGAGAGCAAAGAGAGGGCTGATGGATTGTCTGAAAGACAATCTGCACTGGTAGGCTAAAGGCGTATGTCCTTACGGTTTTCAAAGCTACAACAGAGAGAGCAGTTGTTGCAGCCAGTTTCAGCTGAATGAACTCTGTAGGGAAGACATCAGCAGATACATTATTGGGAAGAAAAGCACGCTGCTTCTGAATCAGTGAGTGTAGCAGCTAGGGCAGCTGAGGCAGAAACCAATCCCTTTATCATCAAGGAGGATTTCCACATACATGCAATGCATGCAGTATAATGGAAGTTCGGCCAGTAAGTAAAGACTAGTTTCTTGGATGCTGGGTAAAAAGTATCCACACAGCAGATGAAATGTTTTCCAGAGATGGCAAATAACAGCTGAAAAGACCAGTTTAAGACAGACAACACCCAACTACCCTGTGCTTATTGCAGGATTGTTGAGGTTGGAAGGGACCCTGAGATTGTCTACCCTACCCACGCTGCTCACAGCAAGGTCACCTACAGCAGGTTGTCCAGGACTGTTCCCAGCTGGGTTCTGAATATCTCCAAGGATGTTCCACAACCTTTCTGGGCATCCTGTTGCAGTGCTTGATCACCCTCACTATGTTGTGGGTTTGGTTTTTTTTTTTTGTTTAAGTGGCAATTTCTGTATTTCAGTTTGTGTCCCCTACTTTTTGTTTTACTAGGCACCACTCCGAAGAGCCTGGATCCACCTTTAGTCTGAACAGCAGGTTATTTATACACATCGAGATTCCTCCCTGAGCTTTCTCTTCTCCGGGCTGAACAGTCGCAGCTCTCAGACTCTGCTAGTATGGCAGATGCTCCAGCCGCTTGGTATCTTAGTGGATACTCATCCTTCGCTGGACTCTCACCCGTCTGTCCCTGTCCTTCTCACACTGGGGAAGCCCAGAGCCGGACCCAGCACTCCAGGCCTCTCACCAGTGCCGCTCACCTCCCTGGACATGCTGGCAACACTTCTCAGTGCAGCCTGTTGGCTGCCTTTGCTGCAAGGGCACGTTCCTGGCCCTGATACACAGTAAGTAATAGGCTGGTAGACTGCTAGGAGGTTCCTCTCCCTTCTTCTTAGGCAAGTAAGCTAAATTACTATTAGTTTAATTTAAAAAGCAGAAATTGTGCAGTCAAAATACTTCAACATTTTTCACTCTGGCAAAATGACCCTTAACTATTTAATGGTGTTGGAATGGAAGTGATTGCCCCAGAGGATTTCAGGCTTTTAAGCTTTTTTTTTTTCCTGTTACTTAAGGCTTTTAAGAGCCAACACAGACACAAAAGGAGACATATACAACCATTCTTTAAGACTAGGAAAGATGTCGAGAAAACATCCACCCCACTTCCTTTTTCTGTTTGCTCATTTTGAACATCTAGTACAACATCCTTGTCAGACCTTGAACCTGAAATTGTAGAGCTCTGTAGTTTTGTCTGAGACTGTGGTATATTCATTTTACGTTCACACAAAATATATTTCAGGAGCAGCTCTGATAATGACTATGTGTTCTATAACAGTGTGCCCAGATCCACCTTTGCCATGGCAATTTAGAGGTGTTTCACCTCTTCATTTCTCGTGCTGAATTCTTAGATGTTCCAATTAAGCAGAAAAAATTAAAAGGTGCGATTAGCTGTGAAGCAGCATACAAGCAAGCCTCTCTGCCAAATTTATGTTTTGAAAAGTACTATGCTGTTTAGCAGGTTGGTGGAAAGTTGTAATATGTTGTTTTGCATAATCACTATTCCAAGCTGCTGCTACTAGATAGCTGTTCTCTGTTCATTTTTGAAGGGGGAGTAGGATAAAATGTTTTTTCTCCCCCACCCCCTTCCTTCTGTATACCTCCCTATTTTTAAAGCACATTTTCAAAGAAAAATGTACAGAGTCAGATTATTCTGATAAAATCCTTCTAATTCCCTGATATTCTTATAGGAGAGAAACTTGTCTCAAATCTTGGAACTGAGTAAGTTTATAACTTAACTGCACAACACCAGCATTCCCTTACTGCCAGCACCTAATCTGAGCTATCGTTATTTATAAAGTGCCTTCTGCTACACAGATTCTGTGCATTGTATACTCAAGTTGTTAATGCTAGAAGCTTTACTGGCAAAACTTTCGCTTGAACAATCCAAAAGGTTCTAAAGCTATAAAAACTGCAGCTCAGGGACTGCACAGAAGTAACAACACTACTTCATGAGACAATTTGCAACCAGTGAACAAGCAATCATACTTCTTTGGACTTTCAACCTCTTGCTTTTATGATAGTTACACAGAGTAAATGGCCAAAAGAGATCTAGCTACACTATTTCCTTGACAGACTGCCCTCATTTTTCTATTAAGCAGTAAGGGGTGTTTGCACAGAGACAGAAACATGAAGATACCGGTACTCTGATCATCTCTTGCAGTAGTACAGGAAACAAACTAGGAAGACTTGCTCAGTTCCAAAAATATCTGGACTTTTCTAATTGTGATTGCAGCCTAAGTGCTGTTACTGTTAGAAAAAGACTAAAATAGCTTCATCCCCTATGTCTTGTTTAGTTGGCTTGATTACTGCAGCTATTGCACTTAAATAAATCACACAGTGACTCCACAGAGTTGTCATTGTTGATCAGCACCCACCTTCTTCAAGCTGCCAAAACTTTAAGACAATACATTTTGTGTAAAAGCGAGAACTTCCAGCTCCCCAGGGTAAAAAAGCCTGTGATTCGCTGTTGTCTGATAAAACTTGTACTAAGTGCTCAAGCAAATGACAAGATGCTTTTTTCTGAGGTGTCTGACTACTGTACTGCCTTCACTGCAGGTTTTTCTTAGTACACTAAATGTTCTCATCTCCTTTAAATGCTTTTATGTGAGAGAGAGACAGCAAAATGAGATAACACAAGATTTAGTCTTCACATGCTACCCTGGCACCACGGGCTTACATCAGTAACGTATGCTTCTTGCAATGTTTAAGGAATGAATATACGCTTGTGCTCAAGTCTGGTCGGTTGTAGAAGACTAAGCGAGCGTCACTAAGTGACATGCAGGCAAGCAGGTATTCACTCTTGTCCTTTGGCTGCAGGTATTTCAGTGGGCGTCGTCAAAGATGTTGTCTTCACCTTCTACTGGAAGGGCCTTCCCAGCATCGCCTGCAAGTACATTATAGGTGAGATTTAAAAGGCAGAAGTTTGGTACCACCCTGAGCTGCCAAGATAAAGACAAACTGCTCTAAGTAGAACAGATCTGCACAGAAACCACAGACCCTTTTCATACAAGCACAAAGGTATTTAAGTATTGATAACTGCCCGTGCCAAAGGAAATAAGATAGCTAATTACCTTTGGAGCTATATGCAATTTTAAAACGAGAAATCGACAGCCAGCCTCCCTTCTCCCCCTGCCCCCAACCTAACTGAAGGACATCAATAAATCTTGTTTAAAAGAACGGGAAAACAGTGCACTGTGCACAGCACTCAGTCTTTAAAAAGACCCAATCTGTAGGCTCAGAGTAAAACTCTCTGAAGCAGGTGAGGTGGGCTGAAGAGGCGATTTCTTTGTGCCAGGGCTGCCTGTAGGTAAACAGGCTGCCTCTCCTTGCTCCGGTGGCAGCCAGTGTCAGTCAGGAGACAATGAAAAATTTCAGTGAACTACAGTATTACCAGAAGCATTTCTGGTAATTGAGAGAGGAATTTAAAGAGGATCACCCAGATGATGTAACTAGAAAAAATACCCTGCACAAAGGTATGAACTGACCCGTCATGCCCAGGAGGTGGCTCACGGGGCACACTGATTGTGAAGCCCATTTCCACAGTGTGAATTCTTATGCTCTTACTGAATATACCACCGCTTGTGAAATACAGTACACTGCAGTAATGCTTTTCTCCAGGGGGTGAGCCTGGAACAAGAGCGAGAGGGAAAAAAAAAATACACGGAAGACAAATATGAAGTTAGAAGCCATTTGGAATTCAGCCACTCGGCCATTCTTCTTGATTTACTGCCCAGAGTCAGAATTCTGTACATTTATTTTCCCAGAAGCCTGACGCTAGGCTGCAACACCTATCAACGGAAAGTACTGCACAACTGCCTTGGCCCATGAATTACTGGCGTTCAACCAGTGGTTATGGTGCTAGCAGGCCTGCTCAGAGCTAACGTTAAAGCATCAGCGCAGCGTGATAAAGCAGCTCATAATTCCGGCCGCGGACACAAAAGAGCCTGTTTTGCAGTTGTGAGCTGAGATACGGCCTTCTCGCCAACAACCCGCTGCAGAGATCGGCAGCTGCATGATCGCTTCCCTGCAACACCAAGGGGCTGGGCACCGATTCAGTACCGTGTTCTGTCCGTGGAAGAGACACCTGAATGCATATCTTCAACCAAACGCTCGTGATGTAGCGGAGATCTAGTGTACTTGTCGGGTTTGTGGACAGGCTGTTCCATCTTCTTTATTTGGCAGGTGACAGACGCCCTACGAGGAAGCAAATAAAGCAAAAAAATACAAAATTTGAGATAAACAGATTTGAGAGAGTCTCACAGAGTCTCACTGGCCTCTCCCCCACTGCTTTTTGAAGTGCCTGTCTCTAAATACTTGGAGTTCTGTGACCACATGCAGTCTTGAGAGGCTGATAACAGATGGTGCTTGTTAAACCGGAATGAAATCATAACACAGAAGTTTAACAATCTCAAAGGGATTTGCTGCATGGACATTTTGATAAACCAAAAAGGAGAAACAAAACACTTTCGAAAGGTCCTGAAAGCTTTCAACAGCATGCCAGCGTAGCTCATCAGCACCTTAATTCTGTCCCTTGGCCATGTTCAGCTAGTTACTGAAATCCACCTCCGTTAGGGTCAGTGTGTATCCGGACTCGGGGCTGATCACCGGTCAGCCTGGAGGGCAAAGTTAATGCCCTGCCAAACTGCTGAGTTCCGTATTTTCTAAGAATATCTGGATGTCATGTAACTGTGTACAGAACTCAAGCTGACAGCAAAGGAAGGCTCTTTCTTGAGAACTCCTCTGTCACTTTTCATATCAAACTGCTTTGTAGTCTCTGTGTAATCTGCTTCTCAGCTTTGTTGTTTTATGTTTTGTCTGTAATCACCTAAAATGATCACGCAGTGTGTGGAGGGGAAAAAAAAAGAGAAAAATCAATGAATGATGAGATGTGTTTGCACAGGAGAGAGTCTTGCAAGATGTATCCTCCAGCTTCATGCTGAGATTTGCCCTTCTGTTCTTAGCTTTATTTTGAAAGCTAGATGTTGCCTTTGCTTTTTAAGCTATGTGATCTGTCTCCCATACTAAGGCTTTGCTCTTAGATTCTCAGCTGTAATCACATTTCTGTTTTCTGCAACATTCCTTTCTTATCTTCCGCTTTGAAGAGAACGATTACAAAACCCTTTCTAAAACCTGTCAGGATTACACAGAGCAAGCGGTCAAACTGTTAATGAGCTTGTAGGGCTCTGAATGCAAACTGGGATGCCGAGTGTCTCTGCTTTAGCTCACAGATGTGCATTTAGCTTTACATCAATACAATATTCATGCTCTAACTCATGGGCAAGAGTAGGAGTTACTCTTCCTCTCACAGTGTAACTGTCCTGGGAAATAGCATGTGCCAGAAAGCTGGCGAAAACCAGTGAGGGCCCAGACGGCAGCGATTTAGGGGAGCTCATCTCATGGGCACTCCCATGGATACATCACAACTTGAAGCAGCTCTCTTCATTTACCCAGCTAAGCCAGGGAGCCTTCTCCAGTGAGTGAGTGTGTCCAGGATTATCGCAGTCCCGTAGGTTAGACCACCTCCAACTTCTGCCCATTAAAGGTGATTTTGGACAGGGTTTCGCCACGGCCACTCCAGTTACTCCCCCTGCCTCTGAGCTCTGGAACACAAACCGAATGGCAGTCTGAAACACCCAAGCAGCCGCCTCTCCCGCGTTCCTCAACTAAATCTGTTCTGGCAAAGTCACAACTGGCATCAGCACAACTTGAGCCTCTTTTATGTGCTCTCCCTCTACTGAGATTTTTAACCCCGAAGTGGTGACGCTTTCGCTTACCCCTCCTAAAGGCCAAGACAGCTATCGTGTAATTCCCCCTCAGACAGCCCCGCAAGCTACACTGGCGAAGACAAATTCACTCCAGATTATTTTAGCTCTTCTTTCAAGTGAAAAAGAAGACATCACGTGCTCTAACAATCTCCTTCACCTCAGGAGACCAAACATCTTCAACCACTTATACCTTCCAAAAGATTAGCTTAATATAATATTTTTATTCTTTAGTAGGAATTCATACGGCAGAGCGTTCTGGTTCGTGGTCCTCCAGGACCGCTCCTCCAAGGAGTTTCATAAAGCCACTACCGTGACTGGCGGAACTCATCACTCCCCATTTCCACTCACTGTTGCTTATGGTTTTACTTCTCTGTTAGAATTGGCTTTCCCCCAGCCTGCAAGGCCATCATAGCTGTGGCCTGTAAAGAAAACGCTTCAGTGAAGGAAGACGACACACAAGCCACATGTTCCAAAACGTAAAAGCCGTGCTGTGAGCAAGGGACCTCACAAAACGCAATGCCAGAACTCGCTGCGCTCACCAGACACCTCCCGTATTCTGTATTACACCCCAAGCCTACCAGCGTATCCTCTATCCCCTCTCTGCAACAAAATCCACAGGAAAGGAGAAAAAAGTACGTCAAACATTACACAAAGCAAGGTAAAGATCCACCTGAAATCAGAAATTGTGTTATTCTGTCCTAAACATCTTGAAACTACTGGGGGGCGTGGGCGGGAAATGTGGGCTGAAGAAATGTTGTGGTGCCAAGCTTCTGGGGAAATACAGGTGAAATAGAGACAGGGACAACATCAAACAGAGGCGTGACAACACTGTCATGACTGTGATGTCAGCAGGATTCAACTATAAAATGTACAAGAACAACTACAGAAATACCTGTAGATTTTCTAGCACTGAAATCTTTACCGCAGTTATTCACTAGGCAGCGTGCCCCCCCCCAAAACACGCAAAACCCCAAAACTCTGCCTAAGGAACGCATTTTGTCTGGATGCTAACTTCTGTCGTGAGGTGTAATCCCCGCCCCCCGCATCCCCAGCCTCCAAAACATCCACTTACCATGAATTGTGTTTCATGTTTTGCAGCAGCTCTGGCCACACGGACCTTTTCTTCCCTGGTTCTATAACCCGATGCAAACGTTTTGGCTAGGAACAGTGATGGCACCAAAAAAAAAAAAAAAAAGAAATAAAAAGAAATAAAATTACTTAACAAATAACAAGAATCTTACTTGTTTACCAAATAATGGCTCACATACGTACATTGCTGTAAGTATAGATCTATATTTCTACATGAAATATGACTGAGGAAACGGATTACAACTGTGAGAAAAACTAACAGAATGACAGATGTGAAACCGTACCTAAATCTTCCGCTGAACCTGCTGTCAGCTTGCTCTCATTAGAAATGAGAGAACTTTTTTCTTAGTCTGAAGCCGAGCTTTCAAAGTAATTAATTTGTAGGAACAATGTGAAAACCGCAAGATTTCATGAGGATTTCCCTGGAGTCACCCCAGAAAGATTACAAACCGCCCTAGGGTGTTTGTTTCTCTTCTCAAGGGTCGCGGCTACATGACGAGATACTTAGTTTGACCTTAATCACTGCTTTATTCGGCTGTTTGTTGCAATTAGAGATTGTAAAATTATACAAAATTGGGGGCGGGGGAGAGAGATGGGAGTAAATATACAAAATATGTCTGCAAGAAGACCACCACGTAAAATACACAGACAGGAGAAGTGACTGCAGCTCTTTCAACTGAACACGTTGATCCCAGAGAACAGGCCGCTGCCGCCACGACAAAATAAAACGTACAAAGCTGCAGCAGGAGCCCGAGATGACATCATTTAACCGCACGCATCTTCCTAGCGGCAAGGCACAGCAGCAATCCATAGCGAGGTGACGACAGGGACCTGTCGGGATGAGTCGGATGCGGAACTCGGATGCGTCAGGAGAAGATCCATCCCCTGCTTGCCTCTGCGCCTAGGGGAGTCACGCAAAGAAAATCCCTCCGGCTGAGCCTCCGCTGCCTGTTTTAAGGCAAGAGTTAAAGGCGGGCTTTGGGTCTGAACTCTGGCGTTCATATGTTCACCCAGCCGGTTCTTATAAGTGCGTTTTTCTCGTAAAAACCCGTCGGTGACTATCCGAGCATTGGGGAAAAAGCTGATCTTTAAGTAGAAACATCACTTTCCCTCAAACAAAAAGAGTTAGCGTCGCCCTGCATCTCAGAAACCACTCAAAAACTTCCCACTGTGCTTCACAGTAAGGAAGTCTAGGTGCTCTGAAGGTCAAACGAAAAGCCATACTGCTTTTTATAGAGAAAAAAAAAATATTTGCGGGCCTTTCACCCCCGCACCGCCCAGCCGAGCTCCCACCCCAAGAGAGGGCCGGATTCCAACCCCCCCCGACTCCCCGCCGGCGCACCGCGGAGCCACGCGAACCGTTCCCGACCCCCACAAACGCGGGGACACCCCGGGCACCTCACTGCCTCCCAATAAACTCAGCAAAGCCCCGGCCTCGCCCGGAGCTGCCGCAGCAACGCCGTGCGGCTCCAACCGCCTGGCAGGCCCAGCCGCCCCTCGGGCCGCCACTAAACCGTCCCTGAAGCCCGGTGCTTAGCGGCTCACGGCCTCTAGAGCTCTCCCCCCCTCCCCGCCGGCCCCGGGCCCCCCGCCGGGCTCTCCCCGCCGCCTCCCGCTCGCTCCCCCCCCCCCGGCCCGGCCCGGCCCGGCCCGGCCCGCGGCCCCGCCGCACCGCTGACAAGCAGACGGAACCTCCATCCGGAAGTCGCGGCGTACCGCTTCCGGTGCTGACATCACCAGCGCGCCGCCAGGCGCATACCTCTGACCCCGGCCGCGCGTCAGCAGCACTGCGGCCGCGATTGGTCGCTTCTGTCTTCGCGCCTGCGCGCTACCGCCAGCCACCGTCAGGGCCGGGCAACGCTGCGCCGTTCCCGGTGCTCACGGACCGGCAGCGCAGCCTCTGCGTGCCGTGGGCGCCCCGCGGCGCCGCTAAGGCGGTCTGTGAGGCCTCGCCGGACTCGGTGCCCTGTGTGAGGGGCCGGGGACACCGGAGAGCGGCCGTAAGGACGGGGCGCGCACGGCGCATGCGTCAGCCGCGCAGCTCCCGGCCGCCCCCTACCGGCCGCTCCCTCGCTCCGCAGCCCGCCGTCACGCATGCGCCGTGTGGGGGCGCGGCGTGGGCCCTCGTCGCGGCGAGGCCCGTGGGCCCGGAGCTGGGCTCCCCCCGGGCCTGGCCCCTTCCCCGGGCACCAAACCAACCCCAGGCCCCGCTCCGAGGGCCCCGACGGCCCCCAAACCCTGCCGCCCAGCAGCAGCCCGGCCTCTCCACAGCCTCCCCGGGCCCTGCCTCAGCCATCTCCACAGGCTGCCCTCAGCTGCCCCCCGCCACCGAACTACGCTCGATAACGGAAACAGCGTGATGTTGGTAGTGATATGTTTTAATTTCTGAAAGGTGCTTAAGAAATCCGAGATCTGTCTCCCCCCTGTTCCAGAAAAGGGAATTTTTCAGCATCTTTCGATGAAGAAAGGGATGAGGGGAGGCAGGGATGGCAACTGTCCGCCGTAGGTGGGAGACGCTGCTCTTACCGCTCCTACACGACAGCGCCCTGTGCAATGCGGACATGGGGCACGAAGGTAAAATTTCAGGTCGAGGAATGGCCCGAAAAAAGAAAAGCATCAGGAAAAGCCAAAGAGGACGCTGAGGGCTGTGGGGAGCCTCAGCCCTGCTGGAAGAAACAACCTGGCGCTTAGGCACGGCCTCAGGGACGGAGAAGCGCGTTGCTCCACGCATTGAATTTGAATTACCGCCTTGAATTACCAAAACTGATGCAAAAGCAGAAGGGACTGGAGGTGTCTGCCTGTAGCACAGCACACCATGCTGCGTATGTAAAGTTAAAAAAAAAAAACCACAAAAAATTGAACACCAATAAAAAGCCCTGAGAACGAATGTAAAGGAAACTAGGCTTCAGTAAGAGCGTGATGTGGCTCTGAGTAAGGTGAAGTGGCTCCATCAATCACAGTTAAGGTTTGGAAACGTGCTCTCCTGACACGATAGCCGGCCTCAGCACTCCTCCTGCCTGGTTTTGCAGGGTAAATCTCCGAGGAAGGACAACTCGGAGAGAAGCTGCCTGACCCAGCGGTACAGCTGGGTGCATTTTAGTTGTTTTCTTTTAAGGCAAGCGTCCGAGTACGGAAGGAATCTAAGAGAGAATCAAAAAGCAATGGGTTGGAAACAGAGGGAAGATGAAGTGCTGTCCCTCCTGTAGGTAGTGAAAGATTGAGAGAACTGTGGGATTATGCGTGTGTATAATATGCCTTTTAAGATGAACTACCATGGCTGAAGGTAAACAGCAAATCGTAAACAAACGAAGGGAGAAGCAGCAAGACATGGATCTAACTCAAAGCTGCCTCCACCTCCAAACCAGAGAAATCCTGTTTCTCTCACTAAGGATAAATGTCCTTCCTCTTATTATTGTCTACGGCGGTTAACAGATCACCAGCATCTCTGTATGTAACATAGAAAATTAGACGTACGGAGAGAGAAATAACTTTATGGACCTACAAAATATATTATTTTTGAGATCTAGGAGAAGCTCAGGCAAATCACTGAAGCCTACAAACGCTTTCCACAGCACAGTGTACTTGAGCAGACTGTATCCCCCTGGGCGTAGCTTTTCGGCACAGGGACCGGGAGGACGGCACATGCATCCCTCCTTGCCTTGGAAGAGCAGAAAATTACACTCGGTGGAAGCCAGAGGTCCCTCAGTTATAGGCATTGCAAAGCGCTACGCGTATATGATACGTACTCACACATCAAGCTGATGACAAAGAGACTTCTGTTACTGAGGCGAGGACGAGTAAATGGCAAAAATGTGCAACTACAGCGTTCCTGTCTTGGGGAAAACAGCAGGAGCTGTCAGTCCTTGCGAGGAAGCCGGTTGATCTGAGAAGCGTTTTTCTAAGTCAGGAAAAAACACAAGCAGCAGCTTCACAGAAAGCTTGAAGCTGGAACACGCTTTGAGTTGAAAACCCTGCTCTACAAAAAGGAGCCTGCTGTTCTGCGCAGCTGGTCCGCGCTGGGCTCAGGTGCGTAACAGCAGCCCAGCCAAAGTGGCGTTTAGTGATTTTTAATGAAAACCACCGCCTTTCAGTAACGCATCGGGTGTTGTAGGACTGGTTTTGTCCAATTATCGTGCTACGAGCGCTGCGGACTGCGGTATTATTGTGTGCTACCACATTGTTGCTGGCGTAGGTGTAACCCCATGTCTCCGCTATCGCACAGCTCTTGTTGTAGCTGGATAAGTAGTAACTCGTGAGAGCAAAATCCAGAGCGTAACAACCACATGACACACCAGTTGCGACGGCCCTTTGCCCCCAGAGTACAAATAATACTGGAACCTACTGACTTCCAGGAAACCTCTGGAACGACTTACAGCCTAATATTATTAATACCGGAGGCAGAAACTGTTTGGAGGGACCAGAACAGCAGAAGAGAAAGGTGCTGCCGGAAAAGGAGTACTGGTGGTCTGTTACCCTGCTCACTGTTACTAGCAGTATGAGTGACACCACCCCTCCGCACCACAAGAAACAGGGTTTCTCTTGTTCGGAGAGACAGAGGCAGCTCTAAGTTGGATCCATTTGATTTTACTACTTCAGTCAGTTTACCTTTTTGTCTTCGCTTGAACTTACAAACATTGTCTCTTTTCACACACGCAATCTGATAACAAAACAAAACAAAACAGAAACAGTGAAAGCAAAGCTAAGCCAGGAACAGTTAACGATATCCACGTGGTTGGAATGGCTTATTTATTCCTCTGTGCTAGGCTAAGAAGAGAGAAATAACAAACGATTGTTATCCAGGTAACTTAGGATTGTTACCCAGGCTGGGACACCTCCATCTGGAGGAGTTTCTGGTGATATCAAGGGTCCCCTAAACTGCATTTCTGCTCCATTATTTTGTCCAGTTCATTAGGTGTTATTCAGAAAAACCTGTTCACCCATCCTCTCTCATGTTACCTGTTACCATTTGTTATCATCGGTTCCACCTCTATAGCAAACAGATAAACTTTGCATTTAATTTAAATGAGCTACTATAACATTTAAGCACCAATTTTTACCACCTTCTTTTTCTTTTTTGTTTTCCTTAAAGGAAAGGTCTTAGTACACCACTTGCTGTAATGCACTGCAGTTAAAACTTTTGGAAACAGTAAATTCAGTGTTTAAGCTTCGGTTATTAGATAGGGAGTCCCCTAATACCTCACTATACCATCGTCTGTTGGAGTTATTTTTGTTCTGGGTCAATCGTATTATTGCTTACAATAATTCTAATAGGAAGAAAGGGAAATCTGTGTGTGATTCACTACTATGCATTATTCAGCACTTGGTAAACATCCAGCACGCAGCTCTTTCCTAGCTTCTCAAGAGCACTGGCATGAGGCACTGCAAATCAACATTTCGGGGATGAGAATTTCATTCATTCAGCCCACCCCCGGTCATCAAAACACGCTTCATGCGAGGCAGAGCAGCTTGAGAGCCAGAGCTTCAGAACCTGCCCAGCTGCTGGGTATGTTCATTTGGAAACAATTAGTCTAAATCAGTCCCCACGGAGGAGAAAAGCAGTGCTGAGATCTACCCCTGTTCTGCGTTGCCATGCCAAGTTACCAGGCTCCCTCCAAACAACCAACTGGAGGAGATGCGGCCCCTTAGTAACAGCCTGGTGATGGCTGTCAGGAACCCAGTATTTTGGTTCCAGACTAGCAGCAGAGGGAAGCGGTGTGAGAGTGAGGATGCTGAAAACGCGCAGGACGTAGAATCGTATGTTCTGTTAGAGGGCAGCGGCACCACGCTCGCCCCTATGTCCTGGTTTCGGCTGGGACAGAGTTAACTCTCTTCTTAGTAGCCGGTACGGTGCTCTGTTTTGGATTTAGTGTGAGAATAATGTTGATAATACTCTGACGTTTTAGTTGTTGCTAAGTAGCGCTTATCTTAAGCCAAGGACTTTTCAGTTTCCCATGCTCTGCCAGCAAGCAGGTCTGCAAGGAGCTGGGAGGGAGCACGGCCAGGAGAGCTGACCCCAACTAGCCAAAGGGCTATTCCATACCATGGAACGTCATGCCTGGTATATAAACAAACAAAAAAAATCACCATCATGGCTTGGGCTTGCCCGCCCCCCGCGCCCAGCCTCGCCGCTGGCTCCCGCTCGCTCCTGAAGTTTCTTCGCTGTCCCAGCCGAAACCGGGACACCATACAACGCAGCTTCTTAATAACATCCTTGGGTGTCATTGAGACAAACCCCTCAACAAGGGCTTGCTGGCTTTAGTTGTGTCGTTTTATAGAACAAGTAGGTCAAAACTGTTCTTGTGACTCACGTTTATTTCTAAAAAATACAGACTTGGTTATCGAGGGTTCAAGCTCCACCTTCTTTGCTGAGGAACAAAAGACTATCAGACAAATCCATAAGGTTTTAGTGGCTGAAAAATGCAAGCTCTTACTCAAGTAAGTGCTAGTACTGAACCGTGGTAAACCCTGGGAAAATCTGACATGAATAGCGAGCAAATGTCTGTAAAAATATTCTCTGACATGCTGTGTTATGTGAGCACGCATCACCTGAAACAGGTCTTCGGGCCGTGGTTCTAGCATCACATTACCAGTGTATGAAGACAGCTTTGTCCAAGCAAGCTTTCAAGCTAAAAAGCCCCTTTGGTGTTCCCCCTCCCATTAAAAAAACCAAACAAACAAAAAAAAAACCAAATAGGATTAGTTGCGTAAGTCAGCATTACTCTTAGAAAATCACATTCAGGGCATTTGTGTCTTAACAACTCTGGGTGAAATCAGAAGCTAACGAATTCAGGAGTTTTGCTACTGGCATTCCCCCCATCTCCCCCCCAAATTCCCCTGAAGGAAAAGTCCTGTATAGGAAATGGATTCTGTAGAGAGACAGTGCTGTCGTTAAGTCCCTGTGCTCAGCAGCTGTCACTCCTCTCTTTATATATGCACATGTATTCGGAGCCAAAAGGGGCGACTGAAGTTGCACAAAGAGAAAGCTGCTCTGGCTTTTGTATTTTCTTGCGCTGACACACACACGTCCGTAGACCCTGCAGAAAGCACTGCGAGCGTTTCTGGGCTCTTGCTCATTACAGCAAGTGTTAAAAAGAAAAAAAAAAAAAACAACCCCACAACCAAACTGTCAGACACAAGAAATATTTGCCTCGGCCCAGTATCAGCTTTCCGGCAGGAGCGGATGGGATTAATGGCTGCTGGCAGGCTGCACGGCTTAGCTGAAGCAAGTGCTTCGGGAAGATGGAGAGCTCCAGCAGGCTCGGAGACATAATTCACACCAGATGCCTTTGCTCTGGGTTCTCTTTCTCTCCCCTGGTGTGATAATGATCCTGATTTATTAGTGAAGATACAGCAGCACCCTCTTCCCAAGCAGTGTGCTGTCTTTACAGCCTGCCTGGGTTCTTATTAATACTCTTTATCCCTCTCATTTCAGAAAGAGCAACAGTACGAGGCGGAGGAGAAGCTGTTGCCTAGAGATCAGACCATGACGTTGATACCCGGGCCATGCTGTTTGCCAAGCATTATTAACCAAACCCGTGCAATTTCTGCATGGATTAGTTGGTTGTAAACAGGTTTATAGGGTGGCAGTATTAAAACAGGCAGGAAGGACACACGGCATCGGTATTCCTTCCCAAACAGTGGCAGCACGCACAATCGCTTCAGGTTTGCAATCTGCACGCTTTAAGGTGCGGCAATTTTCAAATCCCGGGCTCATCATAAAGGTGGGGAATATTTTCCAGGATCAGATTTGGATTTTAAATGTTGGCTTTCCTAGCACTATTGTCTTTCTTCTTCTGTCCTTCGATGAATCCCAGCCGGCCGTGCTCGGCTGTCTGGAACTGAAGTGTCGCGTGACATTCAGGACCAGTGACGAACCCTGCCAGCCAGCCGGCTCGCTCAGCTTTCGGCGTGCCGCAGCACATACACCAACAGCACCCGGTTTCAAAATCGCACTATTTGCATCCAGCACTTCACACATACAGGATGAGCCTGTAACATAAATAACGCTACCCCATCTCCCACTCCTTTATGTAATCGCTGCCTCCACACAAACACATGGTTAAGCAGACTCCAAAGGAAAGCCCCAGTCGCTCAGGGCTTGCCTCTTGCTATCTGGCCCATCAGCTAAATCGAATCCTGACGCACAGAAGACTTGTCAGGTCATGCAGACTGACTCCCTCTTGTCTGGTGCAAAATCTTGTGAAGTTGCTGGGCAGGATCCCTGGGACCCCTCCGGTCTATCACTGATCATCAAGCCCGGGCCAGTAAACAAGTTAAGCTTTCAGCATCATGAAGTTACCAAAGGATAATCCAAAGCGTCGCCCAAAATGTCCGTTCTGTCGGACAAATCCAGTTCTATATCCATATACCCTGTTCTGAATGCAGGGAGGATCTTGGGCCAAGTTTAGGCTGGTGGAGCCTTTCTTGAGGAAAACAGGGTGACAGCTGGCATCTGACAAGGGACATAAAGCCGGAGAGCATCCAAGCTGAAAAGCAACTTCATCTCCACTTGCTGAAACTCCTTCCCAGGCATGAACCACTCGGGATTCATTCGTGTCACTGGGTGAGACTCTGGGTTTAGGTAAATTTAAGCTAATTGCTTCCTCTGGCAGTTTGTTTCTCTCACGAAGCTCAGGTTGTTAAAGGTCTGGAACGAAATTTAAGATACAGCTTTTGTAGAGAGCTCATTATGAGAAAACAAGAAGTACAAGCGTGCTGAGCCATTTGAAAGTTGGGAAAAGCAGGCACATTTTTACTAAATTATTAGTTGTAATGACTAAATATACACACCGTCCTAAGTGCAGGGCACTAGCCCAGACTTCTGTTCAAGAAAGGCTGCTTGGGTGGGACAGCAAGATGGAAGCCACACAGCAAAACCCACCCGCAATGCAATGTAACACACCCCTGAAAACTCTTTCTGGAGCAACTACAAAAGGCTTCGTAAGCTGCAAGTATCCTGCAGACATGCGTCGGGACCCCCTGCCTATGCAGGAATCTTGCTGCAACCATCTATTTTTGTCACCTCAGGATTAGATTTCTACAATGCATTCTTCGTGGGATTGCACCTCGAAACTACTGGGGAGCAAAAAGTAATGTGAGATCCTGCTTACCAAGTCACGTGTCACCGTGAGTAAACACCACGTAACTGCTCTGGGCCCTGCGTTCGCTGCCAGCAGGCTCCAGGTGGAATTCAAGATGTTTGGTTTTCATCCGTAAAGCACCGAGTTCTTTGGCAGCAGTGGGTGCCCTTTCCCTGTGCCAAAATGCTGCAGCTGAGACGGGAGAGAAATGAGTTTGGGGTATTGTTCATGTGAGGAGGAGTGAACTGATGGCAGAGAATTCTTTTATGGAGCTGCCGCAGCCCTCAAATTCTTAGCTAAGTCGGCTAAAGCCAAAAGTTAATAGTCTCTTCATGTGCTGAAATACGCATCAATATTTCATCAGTTGTAGGAAAGTGTGGTCTAAGGAAAAAAAAAAAAGAAAATATTTCAACATCAACAGCTCTGTTATGTATGTTAATGTATGGCATAGGCCTTTCCACGCTTTCATAACTTAACGCTGCCACCAGTTAAATCACAGCTACATTTGCATTGTTGTTAAAGTTGGGCCAGAGCCCTACCTCTGAGTCTTAAATTGTCTCACATCCAAACTGTTCAGGGTGTAAACATGGTCTCGAGCACTTCCCAGCCTCGAGATTTCTAGCACTGAACAGACCCTGTAGTGGCTGACACATTGGGAAGCTGCCTGGATGCCGAGGGAACAGGTATGTAACGATGTTCCCTCGCTCCAAATGTCCGTTTACAGACTCCACCCTCCTGTCCCCGTTCTAGAGCTTTTTGGCTTTTTTGTACTGTCTCCTCCTCCGCCCATTTCTCCCTGTCTAACCATCCCCCATCTCTAAAGGCAAGAGATTTTCTCTGCTGTCCAAGTCCCTTCTTTCATCCTTGTGCTAAACCTTCATCATTGCATTATTCTCTGCCCATGCACTTGTCTCCAGACTGTGGAGACTATCCACATCACCCCGGTGCTAATCCACACTGGTCCCATTCACCGTCCCGCTCGCTATTGCGCTCTGGGCACCCATGGCAAGCTGCGTGGTGTCAGCCAAAGCCCTGAGCCGCCTGGCCTCGAGCTCCCGCTGGCCCCGGAGCAGTTTGAGCTCTCGCTACGCAGTGTTTCAGTCCAGTGAGACGTACCCTATATCGCAGGCCAGGCGTGACGCGGAGCCTCAGCGTTTCTGATGCGGGGCCGGTGCGGGTATCTGCGTGGTCTCAGAGGAGTGGGAAATGTTGGGGAGCTCCGGAGCACACCCGCGTCTAGCGGCTCTCACAGCCTCACTCTCCCAGCTGGCAGAAGGAGAAGCAGGAGGCATCTGGAGATCTGAGGGGATGGAAGGGAGGGAAGAACAGGGCAATGAGGCGGCAGGAACCGAACCCAGTGAAAGGCAGAAGCTTCCCCGTTCTTTCAGACTCAGCTATTAAAAAAAAGGAGGATTCATTACATTATGCAATGCCCGAACTCCTTCTCAAGCAGCAAGACACCTGCGTCAGAGGGACACCACCCCTGGGACTAGTCCAGTAAGACAACCGCTGCCTACGCTAGCTGTGGTGAGAAGTATATTTTTAAACAAATTGCAGGAAACAGTTTTTAATTCACTTTTTTTTTTTTTTTTCATTAACAGGCAGGAGAAAATAAGCGGTCATCTGTCTAAGGAGAAGAAAAGCTGGTAATAAACTGTCCCATTAAAACAACTTACCTGGATCTCCTCTCCAAAGCTGGCAGCCCAGCAGTGTTAAGTCTCCTATCTGCCCATGCTTGGCTTGTTATTTAATTATGACAGAGGTAGGGATGACAATCTAATTACACTGAAATGTGAATCTGGGCTTAGAACAGCTCATCTCATATGTGACCCAGGAGATACTGAGGGAAGAAAGAGTTTCCAGGATGGAAAGAGACAGCTACTTTCATTTATTAATGGTTTCTCAAACAAGGGCCATCTTGGAACCTGTTGAAGAGAGGCCCCAGCAGAGATGTACCAGAACCTTAAGGACTGTGTCTCAGGCGGTTTAACAGGGTTGTGTATAAGCCACCTCAACTGACCATGAGCGAATCAAGTCCTCCTTGGCCTTCTTCAGTCCGGCCGCCTGCCTACCTCATGGTCTTGCTCCTGAGCAGATGGAGAGGAAGACACAACGTCTCCTAACTACCTTGTGACTGAGAAAAGGTGCCTTTTTCTCTCCACTGTCATTATCCGTCGATGCCTCAAAACCAGTAAAGCCTTAAACAAAATGTTTAGTTAAAGTAACATCCCCTTGTTCTTGAAATGGGGGCAGACATAGAGCGCTGACCAGGCAGTGGGCACGGCAGCAATCCTGTATCGCCCCTCTTCTCCCCCCATCCTCCTTTCCACATTTAGACCACAGTTGCTCCTGTTCGAAGTGCAAGAACAATGAAAGTCTACAGGGAGCCTTCTGCAGACTCCAATTAAATGCAGCTGCTCCAAAATATCGGTCCATCTTACGGCTCCGGCGTTAGCTTCCCTGCCTCGCGGCATCCCTGCCGCTTGCAGAAAACAGGACGGAGAAGATCTCCTCTCTCCCAGCCCTGAGCTGGGCGGCGCTCAGGCTGCCCAAGTGCCACCTCGCTGGCAGAAGTCTGCTGCTTACTCCCTGTCCTGTCCTTGTTTTCCCTCTCCTCAATTTGAGTACTGCACAAAATGTTCTTCTGTGCTCGACTCCAGGTTAGTTAAGGGGAGGGAGCTACTTTAGACGAGCACTGGCGCTGCCAAGAGCTGAAAAGAATAAACGCGATCTATGCGCTCCAGGACTGAAGTGAGACGAAGACAGGTAAGGCTGAGGATACTGGAAGTTATGTTTAAAAATAAGAAAGAAAAGCAAAGCCTTTCCTGTCAACTCTTACGGTGCTTCAGGAGAACCAAAGGTTTCCTTGGGCAATAGGAAATGAAGAGGTATTTCTTACAGCGGTACTCGCGTGTCAGCATGAGGCAGCCCTGTAACTGGCTCTTGGTATTCTCTTCGGGGATGTCAAGGACTGAGGGAGTTGAACAGCTTAAAAGTCACTTTCTGATTCTTTTGCACCATCGGATTTCTCTCCAACTCAGGGCTGAGGTACACTGAGAAGAGATCACAGAAGAAAGTTTGATTTCCTGAAGCTATTGGTGAACCTGCCCCGTTGATTAACGGAGTTGCAATATCCCAAATTGCAAAGCTGGTTCAGTTTTCCAGTGTTAAATTTCCCCCTTTTAAAAAAAAAAAAAAAAAAAAGGAAAAAACTAAGCTGAACACTACTCCAGCACAATTTCAAGTTTGTCTGTCCCAGACTGACAATCCTCTTAGCAGTTACTGTCACCCCAGGAAAAGGACTTGACACATTCTATATAGGAAATGTATTTTTATGGCCAGGTAATGAGCTGATAGCTGTTTGTCCCCTCGAACAGCCAGGCAAGCGTTCGTGGCTCTGAGAAACCTTCTTCTCGATTCCAGTCACAGGCATGCCAGACTGGAGCCCTCAGATGAAGTGGAAATACTATTTTCATCTACCTCGAAACACGTTTTCAGCTTCTGATGGAGACGGAAAGGCGCTGGGTCACACTCAGCTAGATGTATGACTAAGGAGCCACTCTGGGCCAGCAGCTACAGAAGGGTATTAGGAGGGAGGACTGGAACCAAATTTATCTTTCCAAGAAATTAGCTCACCGTCTTCTAATCAAAACTGGATTCAAGCCTTCGGGTTTGGAAAGGATCACACTAATACATTTCTCACCACTCTACTTTGGAATAATTTCTAACTCACAGATGAGGCGAAGGGTTTCACCCTGTACGGAAGCAGCGTTCTGCCAGAACAAGCAGCGGGGTATCACAGAAGTGACCTGCACACAGCGGTTGGACCTTCCCCCTTTGCAACAGATCCAGCCTATTCACGGGCGATGGAGCAGAAAGAGGAAAAATAAGTAGATACAAAAGTTACGTGACCCATCGCAGGTCGCGTACAGATTCGAAAAGCTGGCAGGATTCAAGTCAGACGTATTGCTGTTTGGGGCAGGACTCACAGCGTGTCTTTAGCAAAGCTATGAGTACTGCTACTTTCAACAGGAGACTTACGACATAATTTTTTGAATTTTTAGATACAAAACCGTGCACAAAAGACGCGTGCGCAATCGCCACAACCGCACGACCGCTTGCTCCTCATTAGCCCAAGGGTATGTATTAGCCTACCTAGCCCGTGCAGCGCCAAAGACACGTCATCGTGCAAAAGTCTCCCCGCCCTCTATACTCTTTCCCCTATGTGGAAAAAAGATTGTGCAGAGGTGCCACCATCTTAGAGGCATGCTTTGAGATGTCATTGCTGCTTAAATACTTTGGAACCACGGGATGAAAGGCGTCACACAAGCCCCCCAGCACCCGGGGAGGATGAGCTGTCCTGGCTCTGCTCCACAAAGGTCGAAGCTGGCTGGGAGAGAGGAAAGCCCGTTATTTTTCTTCATCATCCTGAAATCCTCTCCTGACCTAGCTCTGAGAATTTGTCTGTTTGGAAGGCTTGCTTGACCTCTGCTTTTTTTTAGGGGGTGGAGAGGGAGGGCTGGGTTTCAAAGAAATGTGTGATGCAAAAGGAGTTCTGATATTCCAAGATTGTACTGGGATAATTTCCAATGATCTTGAACCTTTTCAGACCAATGGCTTTACATCTGCTTACACCAGCAATACATTTTGATCTTGGTCTCCCGTTTCACAAATTAGGAAGCTGAAATCAGAATTATTCTAACGAATAACAAAATGTTTGTTGATCCAGTTTGCTGTTCCAGCCTCACCATTTAAGCAAGCGGAGCCTCAGTGCTCTGTGTAAACTCTCTTCCACGGTAGAGTAAAAGCGAATTAAGGGGAGGCAGTTTCCATCTCAGCTAAGGAGAGCAAATGACCAAAATGCCTGTTCCTAGTACATAAAAGCTGCAATTACAAGTTCATTATTTAAACACTGTATTTCTGATGCTTAATCTTCCTGGATTCATTCAGATACTTAGAAATCTTTCTGAAAGGATCCTCAAGAACTCAGCAGGTCTGACTCATTTTCAATATTTCATTCTACATTCCTCAGAACAGATTTAAATAAATTACATTATAACCTCTGTATTTTAATAATTGTAAAAGCTGCAGGGGAAGAAGTAAAACCACTTTCCACTTAATATGAGTTTACCAACATCATCCATAATGTTTAAAAAACCCAACACCAATAAAACTGCACAAACACTCTCCCCCTTGATTTTAAGAACAATTTACATCTTTTAACATTTTTTTTTTTTTTCTGATTTAGCAAGGCAATGATATGGAGATGAAATTAGCAGAAATACTACAATAACAACATTATTTTCTGTGTTCTTTATGAGCTAATGGCTTGAGGCTCTGAAACAATTTTTATGTCGGGCAAGATGGAGCCTGGCTTCCAAGCAGACAAAAGCACAATGTCTTTCAGCAGATGAAGCAGCTCGTACCTGCTGGTGATATATTAAGCTCCTTATTTATTGTTCTTACAGGAACTTTGTTTCATTGTATTATACGTTATGTTAGTACTCTTGTGGTCAATGAAATGTGCCATACTTAACCCTCCTGCTAGGTTCTTTCTTCCCTCCGTTATCCTGCCAAGCAATTTAGTTCTTTCCTAGTCAATAAATTGCTACTGAATTAAATTAGTATTGCTGTAGAAATTAGTCATAGAGTACAGGCAATATTATATGGGGCCCGATTAAAATATTCTCCTGAACAGAGCACGACAGCTATATTCAACTAAATAAAAGTGATACATCAGTTCTTTTCAGTCTCTTTGGGCCAAATTCTATTACCTGAGTGTAAAACTAGAATGAGTCTGCTGATTGCACTGAAATCCCTCCATGTTTTCCTCTAATGAAGCAGAGAGCAGAATGTGGCTGTTAGCCTTTGTCAAAGAATTTGCATTTACATTATTCTCTTATTGTTAATTCTGAGATTCAGTGGGACTTGTCCAACCCCTGCTAGCTGGCTCACAAAACGTCTCAAGAACATAACAAAACAAACGGGCCATGTCATTTCTAGAAACTGCAGATCTTTTTCTTCTTTACTAGTAGGATAGCACTGACCTGACGGCTGGTACTTCACAGTTTTTTATCTTTAACACTCCTGAGCCTGAAAGCTGCCTAACAATGAATGAAGGGGTGTTATTAAATAACCAGCAGTAACAAAATGAATGCATCAGTGTCCTTTTAGCCCTTCCCGGGAAGATGCTGGGTTTGAAATAAAGGCAGTGGGAGAGGACGGGGCACAACAAGCAGTGCCTCCTTTCACCACGGCTGCAGTGCGGTCGGGCTGCTGCCCCTCCTAACAAATACGGTGACCTTTTAGCTCGTGCTGTAACGTGAAGGTCTCTCCTGCTCCCTGATACCGCACACATTCTTCTAAAACTCTTTTTATCAAGAGGGGTGAATTCTAAAGGGACTCAGAGGCCTGGCCAGAAGCAATTACTGCGATTTTGCTGTTTCCATGGCACTGTAACAAGGGGAACATAGAGTTAAAATTTAACTGGGTGAGAACAGACTTCTCTCCCAGTGGTTTACTCACCCTAGAGGGACCATGGTGTAACTTGCCCCCAAAGCCACCTTGCACCAGGATCTCAAATCTAGCAGTTCTTGTGCAGTCCTGAAATGGAGATTCACTTCTTTAACACGTATAAACTGTGATCAATGTATGTAGTCTGTTAGCGTTGTTCTCCAGGAAAGCAAAACCTCAAATTGTTTCACAGGGCGATGAAAATCATCGCTGAACAAGACACAAATGAGGAACTGAGGAATGTAACATAACTGCAAATGTAATTGTCCAGGGAACTGCTTGAAGCGTAACGGGAAGCGGGTTCCCAGGTAGGCGTTCCAAGCGTGCTAGAATACATGCTTGCTTTTGTTAAACAGTGATGCCCTGTATATCTTATACCTTACTCTCATACAACTGCCATCTCACACGGTCGTATTAAGTAACTTACTTAGAAAAAAGTGGGTTTGGAGCATATTTATTCTCTCTCTTTTTGCTTATTTTCATTCTGTTTCTCCACAATGACCAGATAATAATGGTAAAATGTGTGTGACTGTCTGAGAGGAAAGAAAAAAAGAGGAGACTGTGATGTATTCCCCCATTTTTCCTAAAAGGGGATGTCTGCGTGTGTTCTTAACCCTTGCAAGCAACCTTAAAATATATTTAGACAGAAGGAAGTAAAAGGGAAGGCTATAAATAGCTTCGGTTTCAAACACATGAAATGATAAACTGGAAAAAATAACGATTTGCCAAGAGATAATTAAGATACATAACCCTCTGTCAGAAAAAAAAAAAGATGAGTAGGATGTAGTAAAAATATCATGAGATGGTTCCAGTACAGTATTCTTTCTGTTCCCTCCTAATATGGGGACAAAGACTCCTTGAGAGAAATCAGGACTGTATTCAAATTAAAAACAACAGCTGCCACCTTCTATAACATAGCCGTTAAATTAATAACCACGCAGGGTGGGGGTGCAAAAAAAACCCCAGAGCACACACTGGGACTTGACTTGCTAACAATGTTCCAGGGAAAACAGTAAAGCTGAGTCAGACGGTCAATGGATCTGCACAATCGACAAAGGACAGCAAAGAGCCTGGTGAGAAACCGCGCGGTGCTTCTTCCCGCTTATTCTGCTCGGCACGCAAGGGCTACTCAAGGTCTCCAAACAAGCAGCCAGTCTTTGGGGATCCTTGACAAGGAAGGATCGCCGTCTATCACCGGTGGCTTTCATAACGGTACGTACCTAGAATGTGCTGAGGAATATTTCTGCTTCTTCGCCTCCTGTGTTGCTAAACAGTAAAACGTGAGTTCATATCAAATTAAGCTGACCCGCGTAAAACCTAAGGGGTGGAAAAAATAAATCAGTAAGCTGATTCTTCTCCCTATCACTAATAGCGGTTAATCTGCATTTTATAGTCATTCATCATCTTAAAGTACAGGCACGGCGCTGAAAATGAATACGTTACTGCAAATTGGCACCTGTCGGCTAACTTGTATAATGAAGTGCATATTCACTCTTAGCCCATTGCGTGTGTGAAATTGATGTTATCTCACCGCTGGCGTCGATTGAAAACGTGCACATGAACTGTTACTGCAGCTCACTTGACAGGAAATAATTTGCTAAACCACTTCGTTTCTTTTGATCACATACTAATATATGGGTTTAGTTTCGCTTTGTATTTATAGTTTGACTCACTTCTTGGCTTTTCAGGTACTGGTCCAGTACGACCTTGTTCGGTTTACATTTTCCACATAAATAAGGGAATATTTTAACCTTTCCATTCCCTTTCAGCCCGTTTTTGTCTACCCAAATAGACTTAAGCCTGGCCCACTTCCAGTATGATCTTTAATCAGGGAGTTGAACTGTGTCCTGCAGAAAAAAAAACCCCAATTATACATGATAGGTATGTTAAATACAACCTTCAGGACAAAACTTATGATTTAAGGTTATTTCATGGCACATTTTCTTAGCTTCAGAAGAGCTAGATTTACCTGGACAACTTTAACCTTCCACCTAAATGAAGAATGAACCAAAGTCCTTTCCTCTGGTTTGATTTATTGGGTCGGTTTTAGCCTGGTACATTGTAAGACAGAGGATTTCCTGAATGCAAAGTAGCTTCAGGACAAGAGATCACGACAGACCAAGCCCCTTTTTTAGCTTGGCATCTTGACACCAGCAGAATTCTCATTGGTAACAGACCCCTAAATAAGGTGTTAGAGACCAATTTGTTCGCAGTTCTGCTGAGCGAGAGCACCAAGAGAGCTGCAAATGGTTTACATTTCCAAAGGACTTTAGACTCATAGAAACAATCCTCTCAGCTCCTCCAGTATCCTTTAGTCACTCTTTCGCTATGAAGACAGACCAGTCTGAACTCTTCTGGTTTAATTCTTGCTGTCAGTGATACCTCTAATTACGTACAGTTTAAAATAGTGATACTGGAATATTTAGGTCTTTGGAAAATAAACTTAACACTAAAGAAGCGTTTCAGAATACGCCACAGACAGTGGTTTCTGAAACCTTTTAAAAACATGAGCATTCCCCAGAATTAAGGAGACCCCAGAAGGCTGAATTAGCAGAACCGAACCCAGAAACTGAAGCGGCTAAAAGCAGCAAGGAGAATAAACAAGCAGCATTTCACCTTTCAATCCAAGAGATGCGTAGGATATGCACAAACATGACCTTTAAAATGTTATGTAGACGCTTCTGCTCAGCTCAGCAAGTATGCCACAGAAGAAAACCTGTACAGAAGGGAAAGTTTTGGCCATCTCTACTTTTAGGCTAGGGAGTTTATCAATGCCAGTTACTCCTGATCCTAAATGCGATCGACCAAGACTGAAACGGACTGAAATCTCCTGTTGGCTTGAGCTGGCAGTCTTGTACTCTAGCATACATATTCAACAAATTAACATTTCTGGGAAATGGTAATTCTACTCTCTCCTCATTTCTGAGTTCTTGGCCTTAAAATATTAGCATTTCTTTTAAATTTCTTGCACAGACCTTGCTAGTGACCTGTAAACAACTTTAATCTGATAGGTTATTTTGTTGGATGGTAATTAGCTAAACTCATTCTTAGGTTTATTTACTTCAGAAAGTAAAATCTGGTGTGTACCTGGTTTTATTTGTTTCCAGAAACAAAACCAAACCAGTGCTCCCTGATGCTTTTGGCAATTTTGCTCCCACCCAACATGTTCCCTGGCCACCTAATGACAAAAAAATAATGCTAATCCTGGCAACATTTGCTGCAGTAATAAAAATGTATTAACTTACCAGCACTGCTAAGGAAGGTAACACTTTTTCACCCCAACAACTATACAGTGCGCTTTGGCTCTCTAAAACCCTGACACGCTCTCTAATATGCTAAGTGTGTTCTGAATAATACTGGTGTGTTAGTATGTCATCCTTAATTGTTGCCAGTTTTGATTCCCTTAAGAAATGGTATTTAATCCCTCTACCATTTGTACCTTTCCTTGGTGGTAACTTTCAGAGCTCCTGAATAATTTTACTGATGTTTAGCTTAAATTTTTGCTGCCTTAGCTTCAGGTCATCATTCTCTGTCCTGTCACGGGATGAAATGGATTATACTATCCCACAGGAAAGGAATTAATAAAGTAAGGGATATATACTAGGTTACCTTGAAGACAGTTAGAGCCTCCGGTTATGTCTCCTCAGAGAAATCTCTTTCCTAAATTATATAAATGTAGTTGTCTCTGTCTTTTTATTGCCAAAGTCTTTATTCCAATGCCCTCAAAGACAGAACCTGTCCAACAAACGGCACGGTTTATTATTGATCACCAGTGATTACGTTACTTTGAATAGTACAAAAGAGTGCTAATTTTCTCTCAAGAGTTTTGCATTCTCTAACCTAAACAGTCACATCCTCGGGCTTCAAAAGAAAGTTTGGGCTGCTTACACTGTTCAAGAGAAAATTCTCCTAAGGACTGAAGCTCAGACTCCCATAGCCATCTCTCCATGAACACCAGCCTATAAGTAGCACGCTCAGAGCAGCAAGAAAGAGAAGGGGATGTCTTTTACAAGACAGATGATCCAATCAAGAAAAGCTAATCTGGGCCTGATGCTACAAGTCCTTGTATAAAGGACAGAGAGCAACTAATCCGAGCAGAGACGCTGCACATAAGCCAACTGCTTTATTTGCCTCAGAGCTCATATTGTGGAGATAAGTACTTCAGAGCTCATATTGTGAAGATACGTACTTCAGAGCTGTAACTTCCAGTAAAGAAAGAGAAGTATGAAAGGCTGAGCTAATCAAATTGGCAATGAAAATAAATGCAGAGTAAACAACCCCACAGAATATATAAGGCTTCTGAAAAGAGTTACAGATTAAGTGGCCTCGTTGCTGTTCTCCAGAAAACCAACTGGTTTTAGCGGAAAGATGGCAAGAAGGCGGCGGCTTTATGGAAGCCCTAATCCTGAGAAAATGAATCAAGTTGCAACTCAAACAGATAAACTGGCTGAAAATGAACAAGAAAGAAGTTACAGACTCTTTACTTGTATCAGACAATAAGGGAATTTCACACATCTTTTTACCCTAAGGAAAAATTAACCACCCCATTTGAACATATCAGCAAAATCATGTGTTACAGACAGGGTGAGATCTACCTTATCGGGCTTTCAAGAAGTTGAAAAACCCCTCCTGATTGTTTTAGGATGAGATTAAGACTATCTAAATACCCCTCAGGTTTGTATTTGATGCAGTAGTGGCAGTTGAGTCCCACAGAGGATTCAGAAAACTGATGCTCTGTGCACCCCTGTATTTGAAAGGACTTTACAGTCAGTCAGTCGTCTCTGGATCTTGTGCTGATGCACGCTCCTGGCGTGCAGCCCTCTATCAGGCACACGAGGTCCCGAGCCATGCAGACACATTGCTGATGGGCTACATAGCCCATCTCAAGCTGGTGAACAAAACTAAAGCAAGAACTCCAAAATTACCTCCTGACGCCACGTAGGGCCCCTCTGCAGCCAGTGAGGAGAGGATGGTGCCTCCCTTCGATGCTCTGGATCCCTCGGCGGTGGTAACCAATTCTGTCCACGGACTGGAGAAGAAATTCCTTCTTAAGACGGTTCTGATGCCTAAATCAAGTGCCTCAATCAAGTTGTTGTCCGAGTCCTGGCATAGGAGGTGAGGAGATGAGAGCCCTGTACTTTGATGGACTGAAAACGGAACAAGAGCTAGAAAGGTGAGTGGGTTTCAGAAACAGACTGTTGCAGAGAGAGCAGAGCAGGCCCTCAGAGGGATTAATTGTCATAGCTCCACTGGAGCGATGACAACTGACTGACAATTTGCCTCAGAGAGAACATCTGTAGTTATATGAACAGGATAAAAGACAGGCGTAAATGTGGGCTGTGCCAGACACTCACCCACAACTGGAAGCTTTCTCTGTAGACGGGTACCTCCGTAATTGTTCCCTACAAGAGTCCTTAAAAGGCAAGTGGCTCCTCTTCGAGACTGGAGAAAGGATGAGATGAGGCTCTTGCCATAACCCCCTGCAGCAATTCCCATCTTCCTACAGCCAAAACTACCTGAAGAAAACAGAACGGTAGGATTTCACACTCTGTAGGTAGCTCCTGGTGCTGCCTGCCAGTCCCACTGTGTACGTGAATGTGCAAAACTGGCCAGCAGATTCACCTTCTAGCCAGCGGAAGGGCTACATTTTCGCCAGTGCTATCCCTCTTTCAGTTCTGTGAATGGAATAGGAAAATATGAAATTCCTTTTTAGAAGTGTGAAATCAAAAGAAAATTACTCCCACCAATTCCAGCAAAACCAAGATTTGCCCTTCGAAGTGCTTCAAAAGCATGCAAGGTCTTTGTCCTTCCGCTGGATTTGATTTTCAATTACCTAATGTAAGGTCTCTTATTAAGAAAGCAGGACACCCTTTGATAGCATGTTTATGAAGTATTCAGTTTATGACAGAAAATTAATAAAAATCTGTAATGGTTCATGTGAGAACCATGACAGACAGTGATTACTATTAAAATGAGTACTGTTGTTACTAAGACTAATAAACAAATCCTGATTAAAATCAAAGGAAACCAATGAATTTTCAAAAGATACTGTTTAAAGGAATATAAGCAATTTCTACATATGCCTTCTACACATATGCTGGTCTGACCGTAAGTGCTCGTCCCATATGCCTGTGGATTGGTAACGTTGGTATTATTATTCTGCGTGTCTGTAACTATCCTGCCACTTCCAAAACAGATCCATTTCTTTTTTTTACACTGATGTGAGCTTACAAGCTCCTTCTTCCTAGTTAAAATGAAACATAACCCTCGTATGTTCTTTGATGTGATGCCCAAAACCTAGCTACAACACAGAGACAGCTTTGCATGTTAAAACAAAAAACATGGAACAATAAGAAACAATCTTGAGACAGTTACCAGCACTGGCATATTTGGTCACGAAGGCTCCAAAACGATTGATTTTTCTAACTGGAGCTCAGCCGATCCAGACGGTCTTTGCAGCCAAGCGCTCTTCTAAATGGTAGAACCTGTATTGCTGAACGGACCCTGCCAAGGTGTATACTAGTAAGAGAAACGCCCTTCTTTTGCAAAACCACTGTTTAACGTAGTCCAATAAACGACATCTATATTTAGCGATTTGTTAAATAGGTAGAAAAACCAGCCAGGTCCAAGGTCAGTCCAGGAAATACCGCCAGTAACTCAGGAACAGGGCTGGGACAGGCACACCTCCGACACGGCTCAGGGAAGGACTCGGTGCTCCGGGCTGAGCTGGACCGGGGCTCCTGCACCGTGGGGGTCCCAGCGAGACTGCGCAGGGCCCTTAAGGGCTACTAGTGCCCTCAAGGCCCTGACACAGCTCTGAGGGATTATTTATGAATTCAGCAGCCTCATCTAAGCCTTTACCTTTGAACGTTTGTGAAGAATTTTCCTACTTCTTGTAGCTACATCCAAAATGTATTGGGGAAGAAGAATGAAAAGAAACGGTGTAAGCCGAGATCTGGGGATCAGGATACCCAAGTTCCAAACCCAAACTGGACACAGACTTTACCACATCCTTGGGGGGGGGAAAAACCATCTGGAGGAATTTCAAACCTTCCCAAATAGATACTTATCAGGGCTTTACTAAAACTGCTAACAGCTCCTACCCCCAAGCTCCTCTCGCTCCCACAGATACCAGTTCACAACAGTGCCCAGATGAAATAACCAACTTTTAATTTTCTTTTTTTACCTCTTTGCCTTGCTATTGCATCTAAGAAAAAGCTCCATGCAATTTTCTTAGGTGTATTGTTCTCTGCACTTCAGCCCTTTTGCGGCAGCTCTGAAAGAGGTCTCGCCGAGCTGGTATTGCTCAGCTCCTAAGGAAAGCACAAACAGCCACAGAGAGGCTCATGGAAATAGGTCTCCAAAAAACAACAGGCATAAAGAACAAACTGAAATTTGGCTCTAGACAGACATATACTAAAACAAGGACTGGTGAGATGAAAGGACAAAACGATGAGTAAAACAGAATCTCCAGGGCCTTGTCCTCCTTTTATTTATGCCATACCAAGACATACCAGACAACAAAGTTACACTGATACAAAAAAGCCAAGTTTTTGTTTTCTTTGTGATTATATGTGTCAACCAAAGGCATGAGCTGTATACAAGAAATGTACAATTCTGTCTGAAATACCCCATTTTCTTGCCTTTGAACCAGACTGCAAGGTATTAATTTAAGGGGAGGGAGGGGAAAGAAGTGTCATCCAAAATCACCCAACTTCTGTTTATTAAAACAAAAAATGTTCAGCATCTTGGGACTGTAATGAGAACAAGAGGTTATTAGCAAGTCTATTTTCTACTCAACAGTCTAACTAGTTTCCTGCTGTGCTGTTTCCCTAATAGGCCTCTGAATTAAATGCAAAGTTTCCTCTACTAAATGAGGCTTCAGACTAATGCTAGAAAAGACCATGTATTTCGATGAAGAGAAAGTTTAAAGAAAAAAAAAAAATAGTTGCTTAAGCCCTTTGCTGCCCTGTGGTCCCCCTGGAGAATTCAGAGCCAGAAGCAAAGATGCAGAGAAACAGACTAAATCACTGGAGGCTGAACTGGAATTTTCTCTGCGTATTTTGAAGACTGACATGGACAAAGCGGTGGTACGAGCGGCATACGAGAGGCCAACAGCAAAATAAGTGCTGCGGCCAGTGCTATTAACTCCTTCTTCCTCCTGTTACCGAGCTAGCTCTGCCAGGCTTTTCATACCCAGTATTTCATTTGCTTCCATAGACGCTTGGCTTCTGCTTTTCCTCCGCCTCTCTTCTATTGCCTCTACAAATCTGCTCTTCCCTCTCCATCTCTCTTCCTGCTGTTCTGCAGTTTTTCCCCCTCCATGCTCTGCCACTTCCCTTCTGTTCTCCCTTCATGCAGCGTCATGTTTTGCCCAGAGCTGCCCAGAGAAGTCTTGCACGCTCTCTTTCTGTCTTGTACACCCATATTGGATCGCGCCTTAGTTCCTCTGTTGGCAATGCCAAACCTCAGACCCACAAATAGGCCCTGCTATCACAAAACCTATCAATAAAAAAATTTATGCCACAAAACTATTAAGTGATTTTCATGACATCCGAATCCATAACTCCTGACTTACCTGCAGGAACTATATGGATAAGATGGATGAAATATTAAGGTAAGTTTTAAAGAAAAGCTGTTGTGAAATACACAGGCTGCAGACTTTTCTATGCGGTGCCACAGTTAAGGGAGTTCCTCTCCAGTTTTTCCCATTTTGCTTTCTTCCTTGTACACGGCGCTGCTTGGCGGGGAGGGGGGCCCACCAGCACAAAACTGGGCTTTCTCCAAAGGGACAGAACACGTGCCATTAGCTCTGCAGGTCCAGAAAACCGTTCCACGCACTTCTCCTCTCTGAACAGCCGCTGCAGGGAAAACAAACAGTTCACGTCATCAGTATACTCTGGAAAATACTTGGCTTGATTACTGCTAGTATTAGCAAGGAATTAACTCAGGCTAACCTCCTGGAATCCAGACGCAGCTTCCCCTTTCTTTCTGTGCTCATACTCCTTTTTACGCCCTTATCATACGTATCATCCTAAAGACTTTTCCTGTGACTGTGCACGCAAGAGCAGGTATTAAAGTTGCTTTCTGCGACGGTCTTTAAATCCATCTCTGAACCACTGCTGCCCAAAGCAGACTCTCCCATCCTGCAAAGATAAACTCTGTTTCTCTGATCTAGCTAGATACTTTGCTGTAGCTGTATTTTGAACCCCCACCAATGCTAAATCCGCACCAAACTCAGTGATCAAATCAGGGAATAAAGGGTATTCTTCCCCTTTACCTCTACTACAGCAATCTTTGTATGGCCAGTAAAATTTAACACGCAACATTTATATCATCGCAAAGATGAAGAGCTTTGGCCTACAGCCAGTAGAAAAGATCTGCTTTTTTTTCTCTCCTGCTTCCGAGATGTGTTTTTAGTCTGTGTAATGTGTCTTCTTAATTCAATATAATGCTAGCCACGCGATGAAAATTATATTAAGACAAATGCCATGGAGAAATCCTAAACCAGCCTGTGAACTAGTGGTGGGCTGCACTGGACGTATAGCAAAGGGGCCATTATAAACTTCTATATTACAATTTCAGACATATTTGGGGGAAAATTTTTGTTGCATTTGAAGTTCCTGGAAGGTTTGCCGCTGCTTTCAGTGATCCTAGTTTCAGGCCAGCAAGAGCTCACCTAAATCTAGAGTAAGGTGTAGAGAAAGAAACAGATTAAGATTCTAATCTCAACTCCATCACAGATTTTCTTCATTAGTTCTAGTAAATCACTTCCACTTTTATTACTTCTACTTCCCTTTCTCAGTCTGTGAGATAAGCATCAGCTTTTTTTCGCAGGGCACTGCAAGGCTTTTTTCTTTTTTTAACGTAAAATGCAATGACACCTTCTGAGGGAAAGATGGATAGACAATTGAATGTATTTTCTTAGAGGAAAAGAGCTTTAAAAAGCCAGAAAAATCCCTCTTTATGCCCACGTGGAAAACAAAGTTTCCTTTAGCTGAAAACCTAACTAGACTTTAGAATAGGCTGCAACATGTGCTTAGATTTGCCAATAAAGTCCTGGACAAATGAGAGTTTCAGATTCTAGTACTAATTTTCAAAGATTTTGCTTTTAAAGACAAAGTCCATATTAATGTTTTGTTGCTGCCGTTATCTGGTCTTGAAAGACGGTTGGGACCTCAGATGTCCTGCTAGCTAATCCGACTCATTACAGGGCCCGTACTTTACTTGCATCGTGAATAACACAAAGAAAGGCTGAAAGACTAATTTCAAGATTATCGGCAGGGTTGTTTTTTCTAAAAACTTATTCAAAACTTAGAGAGGAAAAATACTTCAGCGTATCCATTTCTCCTGAGCGGTTTGAATCCGGTGGCAAGGAAAGCAAGGGTTCCTTTGAACCTGTTATTTTCACAGGGACAGCAGTACGGATTTCACATGTTTTATAGAAAGGGGAAGAACTCAAGGTCACTCTCCTCAGTTAGGAATTTTCATGTGGGAATAAGAGTTGGTTTCCATGCAGTTATTTTACCTGGTGTCTGTCAAACTATTAATCAACTTAGAAAAGTTGATTAATCAATGTAGAGACTGTTGAGAGAAGGACACATAAGAACTTATAAATTATTTTGAGGCTAGAAGCTGGTGTGAATAATCGGGCAATTCCAGGAATGGTGAAGATGAACCAAATCTGTCTTCAGAGCACTTTAAAAAAGAGAGAAGTACAAGCCGTACTTACAGCCACCATCACAAAACACTAAGAGCTCGCTGTAAATTGAGTTTCTCTTGGGAAGTGTCACAACAACTTCACGAAGCTCAAGTTCAAGACGATTGTCAGAAGGCTGAGCGGGGTAGAAGCCATGAAAAATAAGGCTCCTAATCCTTTACCTAGGTCGTGATATATCCAGACTTGGACTACAAGCTGCATTGGTGCTGTGGAAGTGTAGCGGTACCCTTCTCACATCCTTTATTCTCCCACCAAGAGAGCACAGTAAAATCACCCGTTGTCCCTTCTTCCCCTTCAGAGCATGTCCACACATACTGCAGGCAACAAGCACTTCTTCATGGCACCAGCTGCAACCTTTAATTTACTGCTCTACCCTGTGTGTAAGCAGAACTCTTCAGCAAAGGGAATGAAAGGATTTCTTAAGCCCTGCTTTCCCTCTGCCTCCTCTCTGCTAAAAGCCAGTCCCCGAGAACACAGTCATACTGGACCCATACACCAGCATTTCTTCTGGCAGCTGGGACTGGTTTTGGAGAGTACCGAATACGGCCGCCACGCTTGGCAAGCTAAACGGCTACTTTGCTTGGAACCAAGCTATATTTGGGTGACATATTTAAATTCTGCTCAATTTTGGAAGAGGTTTGGGGGGGTTGGAAATCTTTTCTTAAGTCCTGCGTGAGGAATACACTAGCACAGTAATTAGGGCTCAGTTTTCCACTGGAGTAGGCTTGTTATACATTTACTAGCAAAGTTATTGTTTAAGTGAATAACTCTGGTGTGCGTGGAAAAGCTGACAGATATTTCTCATTACACAGGTCTGCCAGTAGTTCACCATTTCAGAACCGTTTCCTTCCAACTCTCCTTTATGATCTCGGATATGGAGAGCTCCTGTCAAAACACAGCTCTGCCAACACACTTTATCCAAATTTACAACATTAGCTCTGCTGTAATCCTCTGTCCAAACACTCACTGGGCAGCGCGCTTCCATCCAGGCCCACGCCTGTGTTTGCGCGTTCGCCTCCTGAGCCGTCCTAGAGCTCAGCAGTTTCATTTTAGTCCCCGTTTGCACCAGTCTATTTATTCCAGGACCAAAGGTCTTGCACACAGAAAGCCAGGCGTATCCATTTGGCAGGATTCAGGGATTGATGTGGATTGAAGCTAGAATGGGATTTCCCAAACAAGCTAGACCTTGAGCTTTCAGTCCCAACACAGAAAAGGTAGGGCTCTAGCACGCTGCCCATGAGCTACCCTGTATCTGTTCATGCTATCACACCTGGTAGAGGCACTGACTAGCAATCCCTGCTTCAGAGAACGCGTCCTCCTGGATCCAGCCTTCAAAGAAGTCCCAGCACTCGAGGAGGTTGTTGCTTCCATCCTGCAGTGGATATTTCTCCCCGCACAAGGTATTGCAGCTGAAATCCCTCTGCGCGCCAGTACCGAGGCTGATACCTAGCGCAGTCGCCCCTGCAGTATTACATCTAACCTGTCAGAGCTCATTTTCAATCTCGTTATTCTGGGGGCTGGCGTGCTGCCAGCTCATCTCCGACGGTCCGGCAGCACGAGCTCCCCCGGGGTGCGCTTTGTTTTCAGATCTCTCTCTCCAGCCTTACACAACACACAGCTCTGTCATAAAGCCTGCGCAGAGAGCAAGATTTCTGTGCCTACTAGACGCAAGCTAGTGGCATGCATGTCTGGGTCTGAAAGTCTATGCCAGTGTTGGTCTGCTTGGCCTTGTAAGCACCTCTGCTTCGTCTGACAGTCCTGTATCTTGGCACGCTGAATAAATCAGAAAATAGCCTGCCTATAGAGGGAAAATCCTTCGTGGAAATACAGGCTTCTATTTTCACTCTCCCTGTGTTGAACAGTAAGTAAATACGCAGTAGGTCAAATCAACTGGAGTTGTTTTTAAATGCGTTTTCCCTCTCCTTTCCACCCCCTAGACCTGGATCTTCCTTTTCGCGGTCTCTTTTCTTGTAGCCCATACTAATAGTAGTGAAGTGTGTAAGAAATATTGTAAATCTGTTACCTGTTCTTCCTGCCTCACTCTCTGCTCACCTCTTCTGCATAAACAGGCAGACATGCCATGTTGTGTGTATCAGCATGCACCAAGCAGAAATGTTGTCAGCTTCAGGTACCTTAAAAAGGAAAGAAGACAGAGTTTAGGGAAGTCAAGTCTGGAAGCACACTGCATCCCCTTAAAACAGTCCGCAGAATATAATGATTCATAAAATGTGTACGCAGGGAATATTGCTTGAAGTTGGAAAGTAAAGTAACAAGTTTCCAATCTTCCAAAAAGAAAGAAAAAAAAAAAAAAGGAAAAAAATCACAAAAACTTGAAGATACAGACCGTGTTTTCTTGCCTCGCTAGAAGCTTATGGAAGACTCCTGTAAATGACATGTTAGCATTCCAGCCTTGATAAGAAACACGCTCTTTTCTTGAAATGCAGTAGAAAGACCTACTTCCCATGAGTATCTAGGATGTGAAAGGCCTGAGGATGCTAAACTAAAGGAGCGGTGACATATCTCACTAGCAGAGTATGCTTTGGGCTTCATTACATACTGAATACAAATGTAAAATATGCAATGTAGAATTTAAAAGGATATCTCTTTAAGATTATAGGATCCCTCCTTCATCAGCTCCTCTGCTGTGTTTCAGGTCTTGAATGGTCACAGTGTGGTGCATCTTCATGTTGGTTTGATGTCGGTTTGATGAGAGATGGATTTAAATACCAAATCTGAGACTGGACATTAAGTTTCCTAGATTTCTAAGAGTTGAAAAACTTGACCTGGATTTTCTGAGAGCACCTCAGATGGGCTCTTAGTCTGAAAAATCAAGATCTCTTATCTCTCTTAGACCAAAAGGATGACCAGCAGGCTAAGGCTCCTAATTACAACCCTGTAATCGATGGTATCCATAGCCTTAGGCAACCTACTTCAGCACTTCGCAGAGTCTGACAGTTGAGGAGGAGGAAGAAGGAGCAATGAGCAGCAGTACAGAGGCTTTTTGATGTGCATTATAACTTGCCATTTCATGTGGATCAAATAGTTACCAAGCACTGATGGACTGGTTGAGCTTAAAGTACTACAGAAATCTCAATATCCACTCTAAATCCCCTGCAGTCCATTGTCTTCCGGATCCGATCCTTAAGCAGCATGCTTAAGAGTAGGATTTCTTCCGTGGTTGCTAGTTCCCTCCTCTTATATATTAAACAAGAAAAAGCATGCCAAATGAACGGGGGTGAAAAAAAAACCAAACCACCAAAACCATACAAAAGCACACTATCAGCACCGCTAAGCCCAGCCAAATTGCTAAAGACCTTCCAGAAGGAGTCAAAACTAAATCTGTGCTTTGAAACAAGAATAAAATTGTTTGTTTAACCAGTTATTGATCCAGTCTGTTTAAACTAATTAGTTAAACTATTCATCCTGATCCTGGCAGCAATAAACAAAAAAGAAATCACGTCTAGATTAAATGGTAACGGACATCCTTAAGCTTACTCCTCCCCATTCCAGTCCTTAGGAAAGGCTGGCATTGCATCCCTTTTCCTCTTCTCTCCCTTTGCTCTCCCTTCCTTGCTGCTTCCTTCAGCGAGCCCCATCCCGTTTCCTCAGCTCTAGCTACAGCACTGCCGAGCAGCACATCAACCTCCATGTGTGCATTTATTCCCTTTGTAGCAAACTACATTTGTTGCATAATTTATGTCTTAAACATCTTTAAAAGTAGACAACTAGTGACGAGAAGTCTGGCTTCACTTCCTTATATTTTGTAACATTTTTAGTGGAACAAGACATTGAGAGGCACGCAAATAATTTTGACAAGCTTTCTTCTACTGCGGGTTACTGCTAACAACAAGGCATTGAGGCATCGCACTGACAGATGTAGGTTTTCTTGAGAATACGTTTGTCCCCAGTACAGTAACACCACCAGCCCCGGGATTGCTGTTAGCACCATACCGTGGTGCTGAGAGCCTCTGGGCTCAGCCCTGCTGATGATCCGGCACAGACTATAGGGTAAGTTTCAAGTCCGGGAAAGCTCCCAGAGCTTCTGAATACAAATACCTCTGAAGTATCTCAATACTTTATACTTTAAGTACATTTGTCCTGAAATTGGTAAGTCTCCTTCTCTCCCAAAAACCAGTTTGTATTGAGATTGCGGTGAACAGGATTAATGTGGTCATTTGAAGAACCGGGAACAAAGAAAATCCCGCAGCTCAGTGACAGTCTTAGGTTTTCAGATGGAAACATGGATAGCCTCCTGGAGAGGAGTGGAGTGAAGTGGAGAACGCTTAACTGCTTGACATGGTGAAGCTGCAAATGCTAACTTTTTAACGAAACCCTTAGGTGAACATACTGTTCAGATATGAGTCCAGCTGTTCACACAGAATGGTAGCCCCAAGATACTGACTTTTAGAGCAGGGACCTTGGAGATCATTCCTGGAGTGTGCCAACCATCTCAGAAACGACTGAATCACTGAAAGATTCGGTCTGGTATTTGCAGATTCCTTGATCGCTTCCACTTACACTTAAGCATGACCTCATCCCCCTGTTACGAGACTCAGATGCGATGAATTATTATCACAAACGTGCCCCTAGATGCCTGATACGGTGGTACACACGGCGCAGAACACCCTGATGCATCAGACCCTGGGGTAGAAGTCAGCTGGCTCTGTAGTGCTGGCATTGGAGTTACAGGATAATATTATTTTGGACTGGTTTTACGAACTACAGTTTTGAACCCTATCTAGCTATGAAATAATTAGATATTTAGTATTTTGACATATCTGTGACCACCTGTGACTACTCCGTCTACAGTGATTGGCAAGATTTTGAATCTGCCTGCTGCCAAAAATACCACTTACTGCTGCTTGGCGTTGCACAGAATCTCTCCTAGCACCTTGCTGTCCTCATTTAAGACACCTTAAACAACGTGTCAATCCCACAGAGGCTTGCTGCAAACATGGACCTTCACCAGTTCTGTACCAGCTTGGCCACCTTAGAAAATTCCGCTTCAAGAGAGAACAGCGCTCATTTGACAGTCGCACAGACAGGTGACATGCAACCGCCGAGTTTAGTCCATACAAATCATTCTCTCCTGGAAAGTCTGTAGCAACAGCTTCGAGCAGGCAGTTAACCTCAGCAGTGCTCTGGGGTATTCTTGAGGCTTGTTTTTGAATGCTCATTGATAACTATCATGGCTCGTGCAATGCACATACGCCTGCATTCCTTCGCTGCCTTGTTTTCTAAACGCTTATTTCTCAAAAGCAGGGGGATGCCAGCTAGGCAGAGTTCAACAACCGTGTACGTTGTGCACTGAAACACAAGTCTGAGAGGAAGGGGAAACAAATGGTCTGCATTTGCTGTCCTTCTTCAGCCTTACCAAGAGTCTTAGCAAGCAAACAGGAAAGGATTGCCGTTGTGTATCACAAGATTATTCTCTACTGTTGTAATCTCAAGTGCACTAACCATTGCTTTCCAGCATCAGCACCTTGTCAGGGAGATGATCTCCATCTAAAGGATCTCATGAGTCTGCGTTTTCACCTTGTATTTAACTTTCAGTATTTTATTGACCTACTACTCCTTGCTATAACCCCTGGCTATGTAATTGCAACAAGAGCTGTATTCTTATATTTAGCAGCAGTATATCTAGACACACAGTTTACTACAATACCTTGTGTTTGCCGTGTATGACACAATCTCAGACCATAATTTTAAACATTCCAGTAATTTTAAAACATGATACTAGCATATATAAATACTTCTTCATCCACAGAACTCAAAGCATCTCACACATGTATTATCACCATAACTATTTTTTCAGCAGAAAGGATAATATTTAACGTACAGAGAAAAGACTCTTAATTAAATTCTTGTATTAGAATTGAAGGAGACGACACAGCAGCAACCATCCAACTGTACGTTCTCTGAGAACAATGTGGCTTCAGGACTCCGCCTAAAAATTGTTTAGCAGTAACAAGAAATCAAGTTTCCAGCACTGTGCCCGAAAAGTGACAGCCAAATAAATTAATTAACTTGTTCAAGATCATTCCAGAAGTCAGTTTCAGTGCTGGAACAGAACATACTTTGTCTACTTTCCTGCTGTTTACTTTATTCACTGACCCTAGTGAGTCCTCCACGGCTCCCAGGAACAGCCTCTCTCTCCTTTGTCTTCATATCCTCCCAATTATTTACCTCCTTGCCATATCCTCCCAATTATTTACCTCCTTGCCATATCCTCCCAGCTTGCCCTTAAGGCAAATGATGCATGTTGAGCAATTGTAACCCCCTCTCCAAGTCAAGCCTTCAAATTCCTGATCCATTTTTGTTCTCTCTCTGACTTACCACTTTGGCACCGAGGCGACAGAATTGAATCTAAATACTGACTCCCAGTTTTCTGCAATTTAGAGTGATGGAGACTTGGAGGCATCCTATCACTCCTCCCGCCGCTGGTGCAGACAGCCCCCAGGGCAGGAACAGGCTGCCTTCCTCCGATGATGACTCCTCCACCCGCATGCTCCCTCCAGGGCAGGCAGCGTGTTCCCTCTGTCCTGACACAGCTCCCGTATTACCAAGATTACCAATTACTAGTTTCTCCACAGTTTTGTCCTCCTGCACACTGAGCCCTCTATTGCAGTAACAACCCCGAATCAAAGCCAAGATCTCCCATATTAAGTATAAGACAGTCGCGGAGATTAGCATGATTTCCTGCAGCTCTGTTGATGGTATTAAAAATTAATTCATCTCAATGTATCAGCAAAGCTTGCCACAGAAACTGAGGAATGCATTCTGCTCTGTTCCATACGAGCTTTATTTTAGATTTATACTTGAGAACGGAGCTGACCCACAGCGGACAATTCAAACTGCCTTTCTATATGGACAGATTTTTTTTTTGGCGGTCACCTACAAGCCAGTCCAGCTGCAAATCCCAGAAATGATCTGTTCACAGATGCTTCATTATGACACCTGGGAAGAAATCAGCAAGAAGTTTACAAAATATCTCAGCTAGAAGCTGCCCTTGCCTGTCAGTCTCATGTTAAGAGGAGACCTAGGAAGTTCAAATGCAAAAAAATTGGCTTCAGAGACTCACCAGCTTGCTGTGTCCTGCAATATATCCAGAGGCAACAAACCACGTCAAGCACACAAGATGAGTTCAAAGTGTGCAAGAGCTGAAGTAATCTGCAGAAGAAAATCAATACACACCTGTATTAAGTAGCCACAGGAGAGATTAGCAAAGATCAGTACCTTAATGAAGAGAATCTTTTGAGAAACAGGAGAATGAATCATATTTATTATGCTTCATACTGTCTTTAAAGCTTGCCTAAGATTTCCCCATAACGTCTGTGATCTGTGAAACATCAAGTAGCTGCAATGATAAATTCTTTAACACAGCTAGATTGGAAAGTTAGCTTTGGAAAAGTAAACGCATATAACTTGTGTGAAGCAGAAGAAAAAATGTAACAGTCCATGACAGGGCAAGAAGAACAGCTCGGAGTAAGATGCAAAACCTATACAAGCAGGTTGTGTTAACAACAACTAAACGGAAGAGATTATGATAACATCTGCAAGGAATTTTTGCTGCCTGGGCAACCCTTCAAGCTCATGGTATGTTTGTGCAGAGCAGAGAGAGGTGACTTTACGGATGTTTATGAGTTCATGGCAAAACAAAAGGGGAGGAGAAGAAGGAACCGTATTCCAGTCTCAGAAAGTTACATTAGAAAGAGACTACTGTTAATAAAAACAACAACAAAACCCCCCCTTGTTTTTACTCAGCTGCTAAAACCCTGCCTTAAATTTCCATATCAAGGCACGACGTTGTTTGTGGAGACAGAATCCCATTATCCTGCGTGTCCACTTGCCAGAACCCGCCGCCTCTGGAGTGAAGCGTGCCAGCTGCTTCACAAACAAACAGCAATTGCCGCTGATGACAGCGCAACAGGTCCGAGCGCCTGGCCTACTGCCTCGTACAAGTCTCCTTCTTTGGGACAGTCTTCTTTCTTTCTCCCAGATGCAAACAGCATGTCCCTTAGACTTGGGAGACTAACTGTGATTTCAAACATACTAAGAGTGAGAAAGCTTCCCCCAAACACGTATACACATGATGTGTTCTCGTTGTTTTCCAACCAGCAGACGTTTGCCTAATTTTATTCAGTCAAAATGTTTTTGCCACTAAGTGCCTTGATGGACCCTTTCTGCATTAAAAATAACCCAGATTGAAGTCACCAGTGCAAAACTACTGAAAGCCTCATCCGAGCCTTCCTCTCTTTTACCACCAGTATAGGAACTTTCTTTATAGAAGCGCCTGGGTTTCCAGCTCTGCTGCATCCAGCAGGTATCCAACACCCCCGTGGCGAATCGCCTAATTTGAATTAAAAACAAAACAGAACAAAACTATCCCACCTTTTGCTTAGATTTTAATCCCCTGCCACTCTGTAAGATGGTTAGGGTGTGCCAGTTATAAAAAGAATGTAAAAATCCTAATAACCAGCAGCGTTTCTTCTCCAGAAAGGAATTCATTGTACACTCCCAGCTTACTCTTTACCATTAGCCTTGCGATAGCATCCACCGAGCAGCTGGGCAAGGCCTAAGCTATGTGCTAAAAACCAGACAACGCTGTTCACTACCCCGTTCACCACCCAGGGCCTGAGCGTGATGAGGTTCATTTTCTCTTCTCCGCTCCTTTGCTCCTCTGCACACTCAGGTGCGTCCCGGCTTCACAGCTCCTCCTTCAGCTGACGGATGAGACGGCCGTGCCGCAGGGCCGGTACCCCAGCCTGTCCCTCCGGGAGGCAGAGGGAGTGGTGGGTGGAGGTGGTGGGGGTACTTCACTGACACATTTGCTCCAAGAAAGCATTCCTACAGCCTTTTTTTCTTTGCAAGGCTCTCCACGTTTCATTCTTTGCAGCACGCTTTCCTTTAATTTTCAACAGGAAGAATCCATTCCCGAAGTGCCTTTTATTTACTTCGTTCAGTGCAGTCCAAGATACGGTGTTAAAAAGCACCATTTCCCTTCTTTCACCTGGGCGCCTCGCAGAAACTGCTGGCAGCGTACCAAAACCACGGAGAATTTCTAACCTGGCCATATCCTCCTTTACAGCAAAGACTACTGGAGTCCATATTCCCAATGTAGAAAGCAGAAGAAATTCTGCATCGTCTTGTTTTGAACTGGACAGAAAGAAGTGCGATGCTTTCCTTTCCTCAGCTGTTTGCAAGATGAAATATTGACACTTTCCCATAGGACATAATCCCTCCTGAAATCCTGCTAAGGATTCTGGACTGAGAGACTTGAAGCCTCAGAGGAATTTCCACAGAGGCTACATCCAAATGTTACAACACTAAAAAAGCCTGTTAATACTATAATAATGTGACATACTGGTACCAGGGCAATTACATACAAGAGCCTGCATGGTGTAAGTCCGAGACACCACTCTGACGCATGCGACTGAAGAAGAGTTAAGAAGGACAAACATTACACTACTTTTGTGATCACAAAGATCAAAACTATGACCGAATTCCTGGAGATGGATGTTCAAAGGAGACCAATTTCAATGAACAACTGAGACTAAAGCGTTTTCCACACTAGCTTTCTCCTGCTGTATCTAGCTCCCTTCTTAAGTGAACCGTGCAGCCTGCGCTCAGCTCTGTGCTGCTGCAGCTGCCCCAGCATCAGTACCCGCGCTAGCGAGTTTAAAGCAAATTTGGGTATAGCTACAACTCTGCCTTCCCTGTAGATACACCTTGTTGCTTGAGGCAAAAACGTCTCAGCCCACATCTCACCACCGAGCAGCAACAGCCCAAGACGAACGATCATCTCTGGGTTGGCGTCCTTTGTCACCTTGATATGTACTCGCAGAAGAGAGCCACCCCGGGCGCGTGGGGGGCTCTTCGGGAGGGCAGCCTCCCCGCCGTAGCTCACACTGAGCTGGAACGAGCCATCGCTTACCCAGTCGCCTCGTACATTTCTTTTCCTGCCAGCATTAAAACTGTCGGATTGGCATTTTCAGCATGACTCTGCCAAGATGAACTTGAACTACGCGCGCATCTGTCTTCTTCACATCAGCGTGAATCTTCCTTCACTGCTTCCAGGGTTGTTAATCCTTCTCCTCTGGGACTGCAACAGGACGGTCCTTTCTTCTTGAGGATAATCGGACTGTCAAACAGGATTCTAGAAAGGACAGAACAGTTCCTTTAATTTTCCTTACTTCTTTATAATTAGGTATTCAGTCCCATCGGAGCAGAAAAAGGGCAGATGAGAGTTCAAGGATGATTCTGGCATTTTTTTAATGGCATTCATAGGTGATGGTTAATCAGAAGCCCATTTCAGAACTTACAATTAAGAGGAATGCTGAAGATAAAGCTAGCAAACATTAAAGGAAGGAACCAGAGGGGGTAGGAGAGAGAAAGAAGTATTCACTCACAGTAAACCGCTAACACAGAACTGTTCAGACAACTGAAAGTGGGGGATCCATAACGCGTAAGGCAGCGCCACAGGACAGACTTCAGAGGGCCAAAGGCTTACGGAAGGAATGGTTCCCTTCAGGGTCCCTTCAGCCATAAGACTTGTATCCCACTAGCAACATGAATCTCAGAAGAACTAGACTGGAGTATATAAAAACAGGCATGTCCATAAATCATTGCAACGCCTCGCAATGTCTAGACACAAGTGTAGCACAATACTCAGCACATCAGTGGCACGCATGTTCTGGTTGCATTTGGAACAAGAAGAGAAGAAAGGAGGTATCTCCTGCTATGCCAATCTTTTTTCCCCCATCTACACTGCATATACAAATTCTAATGAAATGCAGCCACTTCCGCGAAATACAGAACACAAAACAACTGGTTTTTTTAACGAGGGAGGGAAAGCAAAGGGGACTTTCAGTTTGACTACGTAAGACGCCAAAACTAATCTATCAAACGGCTATGTCTACAGAAAGTAAAAGACCATAATTTACCACCTCACCTGAAAAACAATTTTCAGCAGTATAAGGCTGCTAGCAGCAAAGTGTCTTGCTGGTTTATTGGTAAATCACAAGAGAGAGCATCTTCAGCTGAAGCATCAATGCCAGGCAATGATTTCTACACAATCCTGTGCTCACAGCCTTGGAAAATTGCCTGGGTGTCCCAGCAGAATCAAACAAGATAAAGAGAGAGTGATTCAAGTAATGAGTAATAACAAGGCCTGGAAAAGAGTGCCTGCTTACAGACAACCGTGATATTTGCAGTAATTAATAAATGTGACAAGACAGAAAGGAGCTGATAGTAAAGTAAGCATGAACAGGTTATAGTTCAGATCTGATACAGTTTAAAGTTTCCACTCCCAGTTCGGAAGTTCTGAATTTTATTTTTCACTTTATTTTAAAGCTGAACCACCCCAGCACTCAGACCTGGGTTCGGCTTTTCATTTCACCAGAGGTGAGGAGGATCTGGGGTTAGAATTTTTGGACTGAACCTACCACAACTTTAAACAATGGCATTCAGTCTGACAAAATTCACCTACTCGACTGTGTGAGAAAATATTCATTGCAGGGTGAGGTTAGATTGAATCTTCCAATAAGAAAAGTCATTTATTCTGAGAACAACTTCTCTCTAAGCAGCAAAAAAAAAAAAAAAAGGAGTAGTCTGAGACTAGTTTTCCATTTGTCAGGGCAGTTTCGGAAGACCCATGTTCATTAGCAGTCCCTACTAATCCCTGCAGGACCTGTAACCAGATGTGTGTGGGAGAATGAAACGTAGTACTGGCCCCGAGGAGCATTCCTGAACTTTATTTTTTATTATTACAATTCACCAAGAAACTTTAACCATGACAAAGCCATCCCTGGGACAGACAGCATATAAGCTATCCTCAGAAAGAAATTCCCTGCTCTGGAAGTGTTACAACCTTGTAAGTAAAGCATAAGAGAGGAATGAGGAATGATCTTTCACGACCACACAGCAGCTCAGCAACACGACTGGGGCCCAAATCTGAGTTTTTCTGGCTCCGAGGCTACCATTCCATCAGCCAGATCACAGGAAAGCGGCACGGGTATTTTCACTCGTGTAATCTAAATGGACATCGCCCAGCTCACGCTCTTCAGCATCAGTCAGTGAAACTAAGCATACCCCGAAAGAAATGCTGTCCCTGCTGCGTCAAGGCACTACAGCAAGGATGGAAGATGCAACCAACACGCTGGTTTCTCGATAGGTAGCTGTGGTGAAGAACAACTCGTGGGTTGGGGCTCGCTCATCATCCGCTCGGGGATGCTGAGGCCGCACAAAGCCAGCAGCGCCAGCACTGCGTCGTCCGGCTCTGGGCGACCCGGAGGAGAGGAGGGCACCGGGGGCTCTCCCGTCCTCTTTGTGTAACCACACAACCAGGCCACGATTCCCCCTCTGTTTTTATCCTGGTGACAGAAGGTGAAAGCTTGCTATTCCCAGCTACATTTATTTATGGCTTTACTCTGGTCTCCATGGAAACGAGCCGTGATATTACCGGCTGCAACAGGGAGGTCGGGAGGTCTGCAGAAGCTGCTGGGAGCCAGTGGCACAGAGCAGAACAAATGCTAAAACTAGAAAAGTGTAATTTCTCTGCAAAGAGCAATGAAATAAGTGGCAGGAGAGTTGAAAAGCACTAAATGTGAGAGGCCTGAACTTAATACCACTTCAATTATTTAACAAGATTGTCTCATCTATGTATTTGGATGAGTACGATCAAACCTCAGGACTGCTGAGGTCGTCTCATCACCGCTTACAGACAGCGCTGGCATATTGTATCTCTGCGCCCACTGGGCACCTTTGAATTGCTTTTTATCAGCCTTCTCTAGAAAAGATGAACAAGGAAAAAAAAACCAAAGCCAGACGCTCAGAGCTGAGCTTGATCCTACAGAAATCAAGGCATCAGGTGAGTCCGGACTTGGCTCTAAACAAATAAACACAGATGACAGTAACACCACAGAAATATAGGTAGTAAACGCATGCCATGCGAGCCTGCCTCTGGAGTCGGGGATAGTTTTGCTACGGACCAGAGCCAGATCGTATGATTAGTTCAGTACCGTCAAACTCTCCTGAGCTATTTAAATGTCTAAATTGTGAAGAATGTGAAATGTCTTCCCTTATCCATTTTGTAAGCTAGAGAAATATTAAGTTAAAAACACCTTTCAGACAAGGACCACAGGAGTCGGTAGGAGACACTGATCTGTCCCACCTCCAGTATTTTATGTTTCACTTACAGAATGTCCGTCATCCACTCCCCAGGATAAATGCAGACAACAGGTAGCCTCTTCTACAGAGGGAGCCGATGGGAACGTCCCAATAGATCTCCTGTCTTTACCCCCACCTGATATGCCTCACTTGTACCACATGGAAACCACAAACGCAGCAAGCTCGTAACTAAATTTCTTGACACAGCTTGCGTACATCTCAGACCGTAACCCAACTTCCTAAGGAAGCCTGGGAGAACTCTCTAGCAAGGATGGCACACAGCAGCCTGTTACTATTTATAAGAATCACAGACTCTGTTTTCATGGCCAGAAAGAACCATTTGAATCATTTCATCCGATCTATAACAAAGAGCATAAACTATATCCTTGATACAACCTCTTGTCTGAGCTACAGAATAGAGTCTAGAAGGTGAGCCCAATCAAAAACTCTGGTTATAAGAAACAATTGCAATGCCTGGACAGCATTTCCTGCAATTCATCACCGGCATAATTAAAAATGAGAACCCTACCGCCAGTCTTGCTTCAACTCAGATTGTCTGCCATGCTGAAGGGCTAAACAAGTTTTGTTCCCTGTGCATTGACTGTCAGGAAGTCACTCCTAATCTCTGCTTGCTAAATTCAGTACATTCAGTTTTTGGAGTCTCTTGGTAGAAGACCAAAAATCAATTGATAGAAAAATTTGCTGCTGTATTTCACAGAATAAACATATGACAGTGGTGGGTATCTTAAATATGTATTTGTTCATTTTGCCTTTGCTTCAGACAGGCCATTCCCACTGCACTAAATTGCAAAGATTTTTCCACAAGTACCTAGCAAACGTCTGAATTCTCTGAGACGGAAAATTGTTAGTGATCTCATAGTAGACTGAAAAGACTCTGAATCTTTAATAACCAGGTCTTTAAGAAAGGACATATTATTTCTGAGTATCGAAGTGCCGAGTTATTCAAAGTTTTCAGCTGCTACAAAGTCAGCATTGGTCCCAAAAGCTCACAGAAGGTGCCAGAGAGCCTTCCTGCAGGCTGCCTATGAGCCATGAATTTTATTTTATTTTTTTAATTTAATTTGGAGTAACATGTAAGACTTACAGGATGCACGTGTAGCATCAGTGCCAAGTGGCTTGTTTATTTGCTTTCTGGCCAAAAAGCAACAGGTGCTATTACTGAGAATGTCTCGAATACAAAGAATTGCAAATTAACTCTACCTCACAAAGAGTTTGGGGACAGATTTTCAAAAAGCAGCTCTGATATATTTGCAAATTATGTGTAGGCATGCTTGTGAGCATCACCAGCACTTCCAACATATCCACGTGCAAACTGCTATAACTCACGACATACGGGGTTCTGCAGGTCCAGGTATCATACTGCCAGCAGCAGTTTTAGTCAGGCGCTGCCAGCAGCAGAAGTATATTTAGAGTTGTTTAAGCAGAAGTCACGCACTTGCTTTTGAAATTTTGGCCCGAAATGTAAATGAAAAAGTCAATGTCCATCAGCTTATCTTTAAGAATCTAAAATCTAGAATACTACAAAAAACAACTGATTTGTTCTTCAGTTTACACAGAAGATGCGGTAGCAAGTATTCATCTGATAGAGTACATTATATCATCTGTACGTGATCAAATGTACATTCAAAGGACATCATCCCTATGGGAATGTCCTGCAGAGTTTAGTAAGAAATACAAACCTACTGACCGTTTTAAATTATGCTTGAGAGTCCTGTGCCAGATGAGATTTACACCAGCTTTGTACCTCGTCCATCTCACACCAAACTGTACTACGCGCTCTTGGTGGAGGCAAGCCAATGAGGCTGTAACATAAATATGCCCAGAGGCAGCATATCCATATTGCCTGACCGAAAAGAAAGAACAAAGAAAGAAATCGGAACTAATTAGTACTGTAATGTGTCTGAGGCTAGATTTAGCGTCATTCAACAACCACAGGCAGCAGAGGAATGAAGAAAAATGGAGCCAATTTGTGGCTCGGTATTTATTAGCATTTAGATAATATGCCCCATCCATCATATAGAAGACATGTTTCAAAAGTACCAGTGCTCCTGTGTCCTGAGTGCCCAGAACCCTTGTAAATCGCCTTCCTCAGATCTTGCCGAGAATAAAACACATTCATCTGGATGCAACCGCTGGGGAAGACATTTTTTCCTTGTGATGGAAATAAAGACTGATGATACAAAGGAGTCATAAAAGTAAGAGGCTGCAGATTAAGAGAGAAGGAATCCACTCCTTCCCACTGACGTCCATCTGTGATTTACAAGCTGCCAAGCACAGCCATGGGATTACGGGAATAAAATCCCGGTTGACATTGCCAGAGACAATTTGAAAGCATCTAAAAATCTTCAGCCAAGTTGGTTGCTCCCTTACCCAGCTGTTATTTAGCAGGGCAGAGAAAGGGAACCCCGAGACTACAGAAAAGGGCCTGTAAAGGTTCCATACTTTTCGATAGTAAAAAAATGTGATTCCTCTCTATCCAGAAGATAAGTAACCGTGGACAGCACCAGATTTAGACAGGTCTGAACAACAGATCCATTTCCAGATGCTGCAGCCACCCACTCCTGCAAGCACTCCAGACAAGCAGTCTGGACTGAATCTTCTCCGTGCCATTTAAAGCACAGTTTAATTTCTACAGGGCCACTGCTTTGCAAAGAACGGGTTCTTACCATCATTTACTGCTTAGCGTAGAGAAGGAGATAGCGGCAGAGGTTCATGGCTTCACTGCAATCTTGGAAAGCATGTTGTTTTTCTCTGTTTTTCAAGTTTATCCCCCAGGCACTTCAAGACCAGGCTCCCAGAAATCCCATCAATTTTTGACTCAATAAAACCCTAAGTAAGTGGCTGAAATTAAAGATATAGAAAATTAAACAGACACTTAGGCACTTTGATAAATCAAGGCCTATAAAAATTAAACACCAAACGAATCTTTTCATGTAGATTTCTGCTTTGCTAAAGTTTTAATGAGTTTTGACCTTTCATGCCACTTCAGCATGGGAGACACATTAAAAAAATCTTACATAATTTCCAGGAAAAATAACTTCTTGCCTACCTTTATTTAAGAAAATAAATTTTTCTGGATCCTAAGTAGTTGTCAGCTTGAAAACAGTCAGGGTGTTGAGTATCTGAGCAGCTGTTAACTAAAAACAAAAAAGAAACAAAACAAAGCAACCCATTTCATAATGAGCATCTATCTATAATGTTTATAAATCATTAATGTTGGCTAATTTGTTAACATAACAGTGACATTGGACTTGGTATTCCTAGCACAGACACATAATGTCCGAAGTTATTTGTTTATTTATTTGCATAATCTTTGACAGCACAGTCAAGTTAGGTGATCCATTTCTGAGTAAAATGGCAATTCCTGGGCTGGTACCAGTGGATACAAAGACCCAATAATGGTGACAGAATAATTAACTCACAAAACATATTTGACAAATAGATGAGCTTCAAACTCTCCAGTGGCTCAGGACTACAATGAGGAAGGAGGTTAGTAAATAGGAACATTTTAATTCAGGAACAATGACACGCAATTAATATCAGTGCTATACAGCCACGTATCCTGAAAACAATTAGGATACGCTGAACGAGCAGTTATGTTTACTGAGATTTCGGTGCCAGCAAATACTGGGGATAAAGTATGCTTAAAATAGCATGAAATTGCAGTTCCATATAACTGTTTCTTTAAAGTTCAGCATCTCCTCTTTTTCTCCCCACCAGGCACATGCACACTCACACGAATGTAATTTAAAGGCAGTAATACAGCAGCGGTGCATCGTATCTTCACGGGTTTCATTCATTTGCACATCTACCCCATAAACCACCTCACCACCACATTTTGAGTTCTTTAAAGGGATTTTAAATATCCAAAATGTATCTAAGATAAACACTTCTGCATTCCTAGGCCCAAAGCCGCTGCATCTTTCCACAACCTTGGAAGAGGCAGAAATTAACCCAGAGACTAACGAGGGGCTCAGCTCACACCTTCTTCCACCCTGTAAAGCAGACCTGGGTCTGACACCCCTCCTTCACTCGACTCCCCTCTCCGCCATCCCACAGCCCCAGGGCTCAGCCACGCAACGGCAGCTTCACCTCCCCGGGGTTATCTCTCTGCTTACACAGTGGGTTATTCCGAAAAGTTTTCATTCCCCTCCACTTCCCAGATCCCTAAAGCGAAGACACAGTATTCCCAGATCCCCAGCCCTAACAGGCACCTCCCTGACCTGCTCGCAGCTCCTCTTGTAGGCTCAGGCTGCTCCTCCTAGCTTGGCTCTGGCTTTGACTCCCGTCGGCTCCTCGTGCCTGTCCCCAAGCCCCGGGATCGCCTTCTGCTGATTCTTACCAGCACAGCAGCACGTAGGAGCCAGATCCCAGCCTGTGCTCTCTGCCTCCTGCCCACACCGTGCCAGCCAATTCCTCAGCCCTCCCTGGCACGGGACTGCTTCAAGGGAGAAGCTCCTTCAAGGGGAGACGGTGGCACCCCCACCATCTCACTGCTCCAGCCCAAACTGCCTTCAGAGAGGCTGAACTTTCCCATCTTGCTGCTGACCCGAAGAATGAAGGCTGCACAAGCCTTACAATTTACGAAGCTCTCACCTCTGGGGTGGAATGTGCCAGTTGTTTAATAGTGCATGTAACAGCTTGAAAGTGGAAACGAAAGGAGAATCGTATACTGCAGATGAATCCGAGTCTTAGGACGGTGCAATGTAGCAACTCACCCTGGAACACGGCCAAGGTGTTTGGACTCAAAATACCCTTGCAATATGTGCCACCTCATCTTTCAAAAAGTACAAGTGGTCACTGTCTTGATTGCCAGCATTATCTGAGCAACACCAGTTCCTCCCAGTACAGACAGCTGTTGCATGGAATAAAGGTTGCTACCAAGTCTATTACCAACGCTACTCCTTGAAGTCCACACTCAATGGTCTGGTATGAACCGGTACGACCCAGTCTGTTTTTCTAAACTTGTCATAAATAATGTGCTACCTGTAACAGTGTGACAGCGATCCTCTCTTTCTCTGGCCATCGTCCTGTACAGTTCTGTTCTCGCCTGTTAGATTATCCGAAAAACCCAGCCAAACTCATGGCTGAACTTTTGTATCTTAAATTTGGCTCCTGGATAAAATGCCGTTTGACACTTGACAGCCTTGGCTCTTGCAACTTTTAGAGTAAAGTATGTCAGCATAAGTCTCCTGCTAGAACAAAAACTGAGCCTGACAGTAAAGGGCTTTCTCGGGGGATAAACAACTCTCCAGTTGCTCAGCTGCTGCACCTCATGTCAGTTGACTGTAACAAATTCACGACAAAGATGGAATAGGGAGGAGAAGGCTGGCTGATTTCTTCAGTCTAGTCCACAAACAGATACAGATGCAGTCACACCAAAAATAGGAAGTATACTCAAAGAAATATGAGAAATTAAACACATACAGGTATATACAGTGCTCAGGAATAGTGAAAGGTATGCAGGTAATGATATAGCCGTACATAAAGCTAACGTATGACCCTCTTGTCCAACCTTAGCCACCCCACATTATGACACACCACAGGATTAAAAGAAAAAAAGGGCAGATGGCATTTCATGCGCTGTACTGGAACCCCACCTCTGCACTGTCATCAAACCAATAGCTGGAGTTTTTTTAAAGCCAGAAAGCCTCTATTAAACCCAAGCAGCAGGCAAAACAGCTGAACCAAACAAATGACTAACAGCATGCCCCTTGCCAGTGACAGTCGATACTGGAGGGGGTATGTGGGAATGAGAGATGAGTGCTCTTTTCCATTCTAAATACTCCTGAAAGCTCAGTAAATTAGTAACGTTATCCGTGGCAGCAGCAAGGTGTCACACGTTCGTGGTGACTGGTACAGAGAGGTAAAAGTGTGTCCAGTGGCTGGTCTGACAGAGCACACGAGGAGAGATGACTGCTGCCGCCTTCACTGTTTCAGCTGATGCCTCACCTTCTTCCTGCCTTACCCTTTGCTTTTGCTCTTTCTGAATATATTTCTGCATTGTTGCTGCTTCTGGCTCAGCGTCTGCCTTCTGCTAACATTTCTACTTCGGTGATTACAGAGCCTTTGTATCTGCATCTGTGGCTCCACAGTCTCTCCACCTGCCCCTGGCTCTACACGAGCAGCCACCCACACTGCTGCAAGTGAGGAACGTGTGTCTCGGTGTGACAAGTCCTACAAGATGGGCGAAGTGCAAGAGGGAGGCAAAACTTTCAGGGTATCTGTCCTCGGAGAGTTTGATTTGTGCAAGACAGAACATGAAAAAGAGCATGTAAATCTAAAGTGGTTTTGCATTTTGTTTGAAAATGCTAAAACCTGTCACGGCCCCCACGCCTGCTTACCCACAAGCTGCTTAGCTCGTAGGTCCAGCAGGCTATGGCTGCCTGCACAGCTACAAGGCAGGCTGAGCCTAAGGATCTCATCTTCTCCTTCATCCACTGTTGTGCCCTTCCTGAAAGAGCCAAAGCCTTGGGCCCAGCCCGGGCTACGTGAAAATGCCGTGAGGGCAGCTGCAATCCCTCATGCTCACCCAAGGGCTCAGCCTGGCCCATCCGCACTGAGAGGAGGTCCCTGCTTCAAACGTGTCAATCAACAGCGTGCACCCAAAGGCTCTCCCTTTACCAAAAGCTGTGCTTGAGTGTAGGTTTGAGTGCAAACAGTGTGATACAAGGGGACTCAAGCACTGATGCAAGCTCACACCCGAAACATCGTATAGATTTACCTGTTGTCTCTGATGTGAACCCAAGCCTAAATACATGAAAATCTTCTTTTTCCTTTATGATGAATATGCACAAATTTGTGTCTTCCTGTGCAAAAAGTCACATCATGGACATGTAATCATGAAAAACGCCGTATAACTTTACTGTAGACCTACAGAAATCTTGCACGATGAATCAGTTTTTCTAAAATTTACGTAGCACGCATTGAAGAAACCTGACAGGCGTCTCATTTGAGTTACCGGCTGGCCCTGTCCTGTATGCCTGCTGCACTGCTGAGCCAACGTCAGGTTCATAATATGCATCCTACTTCTACTTCTATTTCTATTCAACGGGAGTTACAGTTTATTACTTCAAGGAAGGTTCATGGTTCTTCCTGAATTATTGTATTTTTACTGGCGCACGAGCAAAAGTGCACCTCATCGGAATGAGGCTGTGAAAAGAAAAGAGCATGAAAGGCTCCATTAGGGAATGCAGGAGCCATTCAAGGTCTTCTCAAGATTAACAGCATTTTTATGGAGATTTAGTTGCCCGCCTTTCTGCTGATGCTTTCAATAGGAAGCTGCAGCAACTTGACTTAAAATTAAATGAAGCTACTTATACGCATAAAGTTAACCAACCACTTAATTAGTTTCCTAGTCAGTCTTTTTGTAAAATGAAAGAGGGGGAGGCATTCATGTTCATTTGTCTCACAATTAAAACCTTTTTTTTTTTTTTAAAGCAAGGATTGATACTTGGCTGTCTATTCACAGGGAAGAGATCTGATGTCTCTGTATGGAAGCATGCTGTCCTCTAACAGAAATTCAATGTTCATCAAAATCACACCATATTTTAAAATGCCTCTCTGAGCATCTCATTTCTTAGCTAACAGCTGCTTGCACCGTGGGTAGACACAGCATACTCTTGCACCTCAGCACATTCCTTCCAGTGATGAAGTGACAAAATAACAAGAAGAGAGACATCAAAGGGGAAATGGAGGAGGACAACCCCTGTGCAGGGTCTTGCTCAAGTGGAAATCAGTTGTCTCACATGCTTTGTTAAGAGATGGCATCCCTACCATTTTACAGTTCTTCCTTTCCTCAGTTACCTTCTCCCTTACAATACACTTCACAGCTAAAACCAGTACTTCCCCTTTCCCAAGCACACCATCCCAAGGCTGGTCACCCAGGCCATCAATACATGCCTACATTCCTCAGACCTGTAAAATCTCTCTGGCTGGCTTTGCTCTTTGCTGGTTTTCTTGACTGTATCATCTTGAGAAATAACAATACCCGGGAGTTGTTGTCTGGGCATGAATTTGGCTTTTGAAGGAGAGGGGGGCAAAATCCTGAAAAGCAGGGTTTGCCAAGGAGCCTTCCGTCGGAGCACAATTAGATTTGGGCTGCTTAACAGGTTGGGTTCAGACCCGTTACAGCTTTGTGCAATGTTATCCTTTCTGTATCAGGATATAAGCATTCTGTTAATCATGCCAAAATCTTCTCTCATGAAATCAAATGACTTTACTATATCATGTCACTGGACAGTCTTGGCTGGGCAGATGAGTGAACGCCAGCCCTATGATTGTTTGAGGATGAAGCACCTCATTGTAAGGACCTGTCCTAATGCTTTGTCAGGGTTAATTGGCTATTGAGAAACAAATATCTCAAGGGGCTGAAAGGCTGCAGTCGTGATTCTTGACAAGGAGAAGGAGACAAACGTGAGGCACTGCTTTGAACTCATTTCTCTCCTGAGGTCTCAGCTGCAGCTCTGGCAGGATGACAGTGGAGAGACACTTGCAATGCGTGCAGACATTTCAATAGCTGTGTCTGCTGCCTTAGATCAGGATAATGCGTTGAGGTATGGTTATGTTATTTCTGTTCTCAGAGGTAGAAGAATCAGGGTTTTTTAGAACCTCTATGACTGTTCATCTTCAATGCTTTCATTATGCGTTTCAGCGCAAAGTGAAAAAACACTGATTTTCTCTGTCTTTCCCCCCTAGGAATATCCATAGTCATAGCAGGGAACTGCATGAAAATCAATTGTTTTTCCATGGCCTACGGTAAGGACAGTGTGAACCGGGCTGCTTGCTTCCTGAGAAAGTACCAGCAATTCTTTACACGCTTTAGAAGCCCCACCCTGCACGAGTTCTGACTTTACTATTTTTATCTGCCTTCTGATTAAACTTTAAGATATTCATGACTATCATTAATTACCAGATTCCCCGCAAATATCTGGGAATGTATCTCAGGTCTGAGAGATTGCCCTAACATGGTCAGAGGGAAACATTCTTCTAAGATTTTTAAAGAGGAGCCTGGGGCAGGCTGGGAGTGTGGAAGTCTCCCATAACGTTCCACTAAGCAGGCAGAGGAATAAGCAGCCTGAGAGGCCCTTGCCCACAGATTCCTAACCTTTATTCTTATATCTTTATCTTCCTTCATCATCCTGCTACATTCTTTATCTCCACTGGATCATGAAAACTTCCAAACACATGGATGGGAGGTAAGAAGCAAGAGATATCTCATCTTGTAGGCAAAGTGCTGGGTAACCAGACTCTTACACTCAGATCCTAATGCTGAAAGCTCTTATACATGTCAAAATTAAGATCAGTGGTCTTGGATTAGTTTGAAGAGAAGCAGATTTCAAAAAGAGAAAAAGCACGTAAGCAGAGGCTTAGGCTGAGAGCCCATTACTTGCCTCAACTGGCCAGCCTGATCCTTCTGCTGAGCTTAATGGAAGCACCCCTTACAGTGTAGCAAGAAGAGAATAATCAGACACTAGTTAGGTTGAAATCTGGGTTACAGGTATGGCTGTATGATGAAATGAGGATAAGATTAGGTAGTAACACTTACCCTGTAATTAAGATTAAATGCTAATGGCATTCTCATGTGCCTTATGACTGCAGCCAAGCAGCGGTCAGTCCATGTCGGGCTACGGCAGACTGCAGTGGAGCAGCAGGTGCATTTCACATTGATGGCTGCCTAAAAGAAGAAACCTTTAATTGCAAATAAAATCAAAAGTCACCTCTCCGCTTTCTACTATTTTAGAGCACCGTGTAAGTTCTGCAAGAAGTATGTATGGGAAAAGTTTAACACATCTTTTGTGTCATGACTTGTGCTAGCTAGAGATAATAGACAGAGATGCCACATCCTTCTGTTCCCATGTTTCTGTGTGGTGGCAGACGCGGTCAGGCAGAGGGCTGATGCAGACGTCTGCGTCGCTCTTCTGATAAGATCTGACAGTATTAACGAGATTCAGGAACCGCTCGTCATGGTGAAAGATCAGAAATGGCTTCGTTTTACTCTTGAATCCTGACAGGAAGAAGTAGTGAGAGTGGTATATCAGAATGGGAGGAGGAAAGAGGAAAAAAAAAAAAGGCAGGGGGAAAAGCTAATTACAATCTGCAGCCAATTTGAAACATTTCTCTTGGACGGACTCGTTATCAACACTGCGATCAGGCATTTCACCTATCATGTAGTGCCTGATAAACACTGATATTCTGTTATTAACATATTGCCATCTACTATCATTAATGCTCGTTAGCGCTCCTTTAGAGGCTAGGAGAACCCTCCCTGTGGTAGTATTTCCCCCTCTATCTGCATCTTCTTTTCTTCCTTTTTTTTGCTTCTGTGGTCAGACGGGAATCAAACAGTGACAGTTTCTTGCTAACTGCTTTTGACATCTCTGATAAGGTTATCTGGGATCCTAATGGTACATCCTAAACTTAGATTCAAAAGCAGAAAAATCACTAATGGGCTCCTGTGAGCAGTGGAGATTCTGCTCTTTTTATGGCTTTAAAGCTCCCTGCCGTGGATTGAGCCAGTTTGGTCTTCTGACATGGAAAAGCTGTCAATCATCTCAGTCAGTGCCCTCACTAAGCAAGGCATTTCATAAGAGAGATGACCCAACCAGTCAAGACACTGAGCAGGGAAAGGCTACAAGTGGCTTAGATCTGTATGGCGTTATTAGGGATAGAGATGGGAGCCTACAAGCTCTCAGACATCGGCTGGTTTTTTTCCCCTACTCTTCACCTTTGCCTGAAAGGGAATGTATCAACAAAGGGAAACTTCACCAAGAGTTTAATCAAAGCTTCAGACAAAAAGGCTGGAAGTCTGTCCATGTCTGTTAAAAGGCTGAGAAAACTTTAAGGTCTGTTGTCTGACAGTGGTAGCACTCATTATACTATATTCCGGACTCATTATTAGGCTAAAGTGAAGGGCCCATTTCTACAAAGTGCAGAGCTGGGAAAAGAAGAGAACGAGTCCCAACGACTCTTCCATAAATCAGATGTCCTTGCTTGCCACTTGCTTTGTTAGTCCACATACATGGCGTTTCCTTGCACGTACACACGTTGCTCTATTTGCGTTTGGCTTTTGGCACAACAAGGCCACAGTCCATTTCTCTTTTTTGTCTGCAGAGATGATCGTCAAATGAAAGGCGAAGTTGCTTCTGACGGAGTATCTGTAAGGATCAAAGGAAGATGGCTGGTTCTCTCAAGCTGGTGTTGAAATAGAGAAAAAGAAGACAATCCTCGGAAGCAAAGTTGCTTTGACTTCTATTCCTACCCTTCAGCTGGGAGCGGTACTGGCCAACACCACCAAAGAAGGATGAGATCAGGCTTCCTTTGCTGTGAAGGCTACTATCCTGAACAGCGGCTGTTTTCCACTTCGACTCGGGACTAGTATACATGACAGAAGAAGTACCACAGAATTGCAGCTATTTTATGGGCCTACTTAGTGGCAAAAGGAAGTATGTGACCAGTCTCAGGCCAGCATGTAGTGAACAAAGTTCCCAATCACATCTCATACTGTGTGTGTCCGTGTTCAGGACTGTCCTGTTCACATACTCGTCAGAGGAGCATGTACAGTGGACATGGAGCGATTTCTGACAAGGAGGATTTTTACAGAGGGTATTTTTAAAAGCCTGTCGTTCTTGTTAGTCCTGATGGGGAAGGGAGCAAGAGAGGCAAGTGGAAAATGAAGAGGCAGCTAACTTGACAAATACTAAAATTGCAAGTGAGTAACTGTGAGGAAATAAAAGCTATAACAAAAAAAATTCTTTCAGGGTTTGATGAATTCCTGCCTGTGAATCTGACTGAATCTATTTAAAGGATCAAATTTCATCCCGGTATATGGATTTGCAAAGTTTGTTGGAGCTACTTCAGCTTAGACCATTTGTAAATACGGCTCATTGTGTCTGAAAAATTGGAAACGCCCAGCACAGAAGTAATTGCACAGCAAATTTCCTCGTTATGAGCAAAGCTGGTTAACTGAAGAGACCGCATCTCTGAGCTCACCTACATGATGCCACCTTGCTAGTAAATAAAAGAAAGTCATACCTCTTCTGCTAGACTTGTGGAAATCTGCAGGATAGGTTGCATCCTATAGGATGTTATGCACTCTGATATTCCCTGCAGCCTTCTTCTGTAAGAGCAGTTCACTGTAACAGAAAAAATGAGTGGAAAGCAATTGCCACGTTCAGTTTGTGTGCTCTATTAAAAAACTAAATTAATGATACATAAAGCTGGCAACAATATCGAACGTCAAGAAAGCATTCCTCTGGAAAAAGATGTGATCATGTAATTAAGGAGTATATCATAATGTAAACGGCCAAAGGGGCTAATTAAATTCATAAAATCAACATCCATTCTGCTATTTTCTGATTGCAGAGTTCTTCAATTTGCAGCCTTTATGATATTAGTTTAATGTAACTTTTTGTGTACAATAAAGAGCTTGCTTATTAGCTGTGGCTTGTCTATTCTCTCACATGCCTGCCTGCCTGGATTGAGTCACAGCACAACAAGTCTCTTGCCTCCTGGGGTCATGTAATTATCTCAGGATCTTAAATTAAAAAATAGGACTCTTGTAAACCTCTCTGTTCTGAAGGAAAGTGTGAGTAGGCGAATCCAGTGTAACCAGTGTGTTTGTGTCTGTGGAGAGCCTGAAACAATAGTTTTGAGAGATATCAAATGTCGTGTGTATCCTAATAGAAAACTAATTATTCCGCCAGTTCTTTCAACACCATCCCATTAGGGAACTCTGTCACCCCAGTGGATATTTATGGGAGTAAGTACTTGGAGAAATCTTGCTGATGACCCTAGCTGTTATTACTTCTGTTTCTTCTAAAGATAAATCTCCTTGATCTTTCTGGGAGAATAAACGAACCCAATGCTCAGAAGTGCTTAGATCCCTGCCTTAATCGCCAGGCCTGCTCTTCTGAGTCTGGATTTCCAGATGCCATCTGCTGATCTACGCCTGGCTCCTCTGTCTTTGCCTCATGCTCTGGGGTTATGAAGGGGCTGAGAAACTACTTGAACTCCTGCATTTGAAGTGTGCCTGTTTGCAAATGAGGACACAACTAATCGCGGTGTGCTCTGGTAGCTCCTACCTCCAGGACAGTCCTCGGGAGTGGCAGAGTACACAGCAGCACCGGGAGCAAAGAACCGCAGAGAGACAGGCTGCAGATCAGAGACGTGCAGTTATTTTTAAGCCATCTCTCACATATAGGCAGTTCATGTTTATGGAAGATGGCGCAGGAGATATCTTAAAACCAAAGCATCTCTCCAGCTATGCATATCCAGGACAAACCTGAGGTGAATGATACCCTTTAACTTCCTTCCAGAGCCATTTTAGTGGCAATCAGAGGAAGCGTTTCCTAGAGAAACAGTTCACATCAAATTTATAAGCCTTCCCTTGGGGAGGAAACATCCATTTCCCCTTCTACCTGTCATTCTTCTTCATTTATTGAATCAATAAGGCATGAAATTTGGCAGGCTTTAAGTAAAAAATGAGCTGTTCATATCAAAGAAAGCCTGGATGGATTAAAAAAATCAAACTGTTAGAATTGAGATTCAGTTAATAGGAGTAAAAATAAATAGAAACAGAATCTAAATGTAAATGAACATTACATCACCACTGGCATTTAAGCTCATTTTCAAATACAGAATTAGATTTAAGTTGCTGAAACTTGCTGTGTTCATACAGATATAGCTGCTTTGGGGGACACAGGTCTGAACGTTTTGTCTGTAGCTTCTGCTCCCCAAACAGGCCACAGCTGGAGATTCTTACTGGACCAGAAAGGAGCAAGAGGGATCATGCAGAAGGGGCAAATCCCTACTTTCCAGTCAAAAGGATAGCTAAGAGGTTAGGAGGAATACGATTATGTTCCTGCTTCCCTGTCCTTTGTAAACTGTTGCAATAAAACAGCCAGTGCGTCTGAGTTACCTTGACCCTTCTGGATGGCGTCTGAATTTACCTACTGAGTTGCAGCTTCTACGCTTCCAGTCTTTAGTGCAGGTCCTCCATCAGCTCAGATGAGAGAGACCCGTTACCGCCATGCATTTACATCATGAAGTCCCATCTGTCCATGGATCTGTCGAGTGTAATTTCCCTGAAACTGTTATCAGGAGGGCACTGCTCTGTCTATGGGACAATCCTTGTTTAATCAAAGGCAGCCAGGAGGTCTGCAGCTGCGTGAAAAAATTCCAAATAGGTGGTGAGATACAATTCTGTCTGACGAGGCAGTTGAGTATCACACCACCATGCCGTGCCTTCAGGGCTCACAGCCGATTTCTTGCTTGGCTTGCCTCTCTACAGCCTGAAGGTTCTTCCTCTCTTACCTCTGGAGATCATTGTTCACATACCTATGTTTTCCTCTTTACATAAGGAAAGAAATTGCTGGCAGTTACTCTAAGCTAATATTATCAGCACGTCACAGCAGCTTTTCTGGGTGTCTTCAAGCTTCAAGGGCATTTTTCACAGCTACCCATCCCTATTCTGCGCTCTAACTTCCAACCTGATGAGTATAATTTTCCTCTACTCAAAGGTGAGCTATTCTGTTCAACTACAAGCATGGGGTCCATCATTTAGATGAAGAAGCAGTGATTATATTTGAGTCTGGTTCTTTTGAGCATGACTGAGTCCCACACTGCCTATTAAAGAGCAAAGTTTAACGCTATTCTCACTCCCACTAATCCTTTTGTGTAATGTCACATTATGCATTCGCTTCTACAACTATTTTTGTAGCTCAAGGTCTTAACTTGCATCTTCCAGCTTCAACTGCCTTTGAAACTGCATTACATTCAACGGTGAAGATTTGTTCTTCTTTCCTAATACACACACACACAGAGAATTAATTTTTTATCCCACTGGAACTACAATACTTACACATTTCTTTTCTTGGGGCCACACCTTTGCTTGAGGATTTTTCAAGTTTAGGCAGACATGGCATGAGAAGGGGGAGAATTTCTCCTTCCAGTCACTGCTACTGTAATAAGCCTGCAGACCAACCCCACACAGATCCTACAACTCTGTCAAATCCTTTTACTAGCCTTTATTCTGCCTGGATGGTTTTCTTAGCATATTAGCACAGAGCCACACTGTGATCAGCAGGAAGGTCTTGTTTATTGTTTGAAGACAAGCAGAGCATATAGTCCCAATGAGGTGGGATCTAATTATTAAGGTTTTAATGAAAAAACATGATGATGAGATGTTGTATAAGGTATGGAAACCACATGTGAGAAATGGAGACCTTACTGGCTCCACCATTATTCGTATAGAATCCACATATTTTGTTGAAATACAAGACTAATTTTCATCAGTCTCATATTCTGATCAATTATCTTTGCAATTGTAGAGCTCACTGTGATGACTGGAGAATACCTACGTGTAAGTTGTTGATCTCTGCTGATACAGAGACTTGTTCCTAGCACCCCACAGCTGGTAATACCAGTCTTCAAGCTCATTCTTGAAGAGTAGGACGTGTATTCCATTGTGGGGTTCACCTCAAATGGCAGATACACATCAAGAGGTTTCCTACATTTACTGTTCTAAATGGATATGTTTCCTCTGGAGAAGTAATCTGGTTTGTGTTTGCTAGCTTCAGCTGAATTCACTCAACATCAAGCAGATCAAAGGTGAAAGCATATAATTTAATTCTAGCACAGAAAAAGGTTAGGCTCTTAATAATAAGTGAGAAAGAAGATTACAAAAAGAGGAAAATAAACCAAAATGTAATTTTAGCATCAAATTTCTTTCCCAGCTGTCATCTCAAATCCTTGAGGTATGCGTTAGCCATACAAACTCAAGGCACAATTGACTGAAACTCACCTTGAGTACTCTCTCTTAGAGTAAGACCTTAAAGCTGGTGAACCTGGACACCTCCATCCACCACATCTACACACAGTAGCAACCTGCTCAATTTCTTTTCTCTTCTCTTGTTCAAAATGGCATTACCACCCATTTATATTGTTAATCTTGCTCATCTTTCCATCTGTTGGGGCAGAATGGCCCTTCCTGTTCAGGACAGTTGGGGTGAAACTTCTCCAAGTTTACGATTCAGTGGCACTCTTCCCATTAGCGGATTTCTTCTGGCTTAAACGGCCTTTTGGCAGACCACAACATTTTGAGGACCGTCATGATATAAATGATAAAAAGCACAACTCTGATGATAACATTATTCAACAATTCCACTAATCTCATATGACAATTTTGCCAATGTTGTAGCCCAGCAGGACCTAGGTTTTTCAGGGAGACTGGAGGTTAAAACATTATTAAGACAGATGACAAAGCAGGCTTTTTCGAGATGCTTTGTCCAACCCTTTTCTCCCTCCTTTGGTCACTTTTAGGAGCTCACTCCATCACATTAATTTTTCATAGACTTGGATCCCATGGGTCAAACCCCGTTGCTTATGAAAGGCTTCTACCTGGAAAACATGATCTTCATCTTGGGGAAAGCGAGCGTCTAACAGAAGAAAGAGTTATAGGAAACGATTCACTAGATGAGCTGACAGCTCATCTCCAGCATCTCGTCCAGATACTTTCCTCAAGCACCCTGTCTCCAGCAATGGAGCAGTGACAAATGCTTCAGAAGGCAAAAAAAATTTTAATAATCTGCTTATTAAGACAAATAACATCTAAGCCCTAACCAGCAGCAGTCACCATGTGTTATCCTCAGGAGGAGGCTGTTCTGCTGGGATGCTGGATGTCTCCTTCTGTGATCATCATCGTCCTTCACCACATGTTTTGATTTTGCTGCCTGATTTAACAGTTATGTCTCTTTATCTCTCCATGGAATAATGCTCGGGTCATTGAATTTTTTTGACTTATGGATACTGTGTATCACAGAGAGGAGCAAAATGATCACTACATGTCCCTGAATTCAGACCAACCTCTTTGGATATTGAGAGTTATACCATGACTGCAGATCAGCAGCAGAAATGGTTAATAGGCTGGATTTACGGGCAGCTAATAGCTATGTAACCTAACAGTGAGTGAGGCAAGGACTCACTGGTAATACCTCATGGAACTAATAAATTATTTTTATAAAGGCAAGCAATAAAATTGATTTCCATATGGAATTTTTTCCTACTTTGATATTCCTAATGTCACTATCCTGAATCACTCTGAGCTGGAGAGTCAAATTTTACAGATTTGGAAATATCCACAGAACCATTTGTGATGACACGAAGGGAATCACTATCTGTTTAAAGCTCCTTCAGCATGTTTGGGTATAATATAGTTTGTAACACAGTGATATTAATACAAAATTATTGAATCCCTAAAGATCTTAAAGAAAAACTACTTATTCCCAAATCCTTACTGTGGAGAGAGGAATAAATCATCTCATTTCAAGAAAGACTCCTGACAGATGAAGAAAGGCAAATTCGTGCAAAGCAGACTTCAGAAAAATTTGAAAAAGCCAATAATGCTTTTTCCCGTTTGATGAAGAAAATTTGGAGCAACTATATGTAGATTCGTAACCAGAAAACAACATTCTGTTTTCGAAAAAGAACTGTGTCCACGAAGACTTACCTTAGGTCTAATGTAATACAGGGTCAATGTTGTTACTGGTTGTCTCTGATCTCCACCTCTCTGAATAGATCTTTTCTGACCAAGAATTCTATTAAAGATCAGTCGAATGCTGCTTTCAGCCTAAAATCATGATCTTGTCGCAAAGGATCTGAGACCTCAAAACTGAAGATTTTTCCCTTCTTATACACCCACACCCATGCACGCACAAATGCGTAAGTTCCGATATCGCAGGAAGCTTTTATCACGGGTGGGCTTCTTGCTTCGTTTGAGATCATTCAGTCTTTCCTTCCATTTGTTTCCCTAAGAATTGTCATTTCACTGTGTAAGTGTGTCATCTTTGCAAAGGAAAGCCATACGAGGCATGAGATGGAAGGGAGCGAGTAGGGAAAAAGGTAAACCTCATTACGGTAAACAGCAACATCTGCATTCAGATTTAAGTGAACAGTGACATGAAGCAATTTAAATCTCAACTGTTGAGCCTGCGCGATGCATATTTAGCAACACAACAGGCACAGACCACCCCGGACGCTGCTGCAAACAGAGCCAACATCACTACAAGCGGGACTGCGCAGATGGGAGTGCACATTTCCACAGGCACTTTGGCGGACAGAATAAAGGCAGGCCCAGCAATCTGGAAAGCAGAAGCAGGCAAAAGCGCTGGGGACCTCTGGAAACATTTACAAGTCATAATTTCACACAGACACTTAAGAAAGGCTTTGCCAGCTCCTTCACTGAATCTTGGTCTCCTTTGCTTCTATGTTAAGGTACAAAGAAATGTTTTTCCATCCCCCACTGTAAATTCAGTAAATTACTAAGTGGCTTATCTGGCAGTTGCGGTGTTATGTTCCAGCTGAGTGCCAAGGAGGGGTCTGTGCTGCAGGCCACCCAGCTCCAGAGAGAGCCCTGCAGGCAAATTTATAATGACACATCTGGTGATGAGAGGCCCTGGGTCTCCTGAGTGCTACGTGCCTGTTTGCTTTTAATGATGAATAATTTGTGCAGGGAAGAAAGAGAAAGTTGAGAAGCCTCATTTTGTAGGAGCTCTCTGCAGTGCTTGGTAACCTGTGAAATGCCTTGTTTTTGAAAACCAGGCTTCTACAAGCACGGAAGATGATCTGTCAGATGCAGTTATCCCTTTGCAAGATGCTTGATGTGCTCAGGTCCTGGGGAGTTCTAAGGAAGACAGTGAGAATTATGTAGCCTGGAACATGGTGTCTCTTATACTCTAGGTATTTTGTGTCATTTTAGGTAATAAAGAGTTAAAGTTCAGTAAGCACAAAGACTCCATGGGCAGCTAAAGAAGATCTGAGATGATTGTCCCTTATTCTTACACACCTTAGACATTCAAATTATTTTTTCGGGACTGGGGCTGGTATCTAATCTGCTAGGGTTTGAAACAAAATTCTTACATGTGGGAAGAAGAGGGGAGAGGGGTCCTTGCCTCTCATTTGCAAGAAGCAAGAATGACAGAGGAAAAGGATGTTAATTTAGCAGCTTACCGAAGGAAGGATGGCACACTGAAATTTAATCATGCCTGATATGGCAGATAGATTTTTTTTTTTTTAACAGGAAAAGCTTAAACATTTCACAAAATATGCATTCTCTATGATTATTTGTAAAGCATCATAGATGTGCTTGGCACTTTACTGACGGAAACATTAGCAGGTCTCTGCCTCAAGGAATCTATAATTAGAGTATAGCAAGGGAAGATGATGGATAAGAGTGTATGGGAGGACAGGGGTACAACAGTGAAAGATCCTGAAGAGCTTTAGATATTCTAGATTTTTTTTGGTTCTTTTCATTTAAATGTGATATATTTTAAATCTAGGACTAAGAACTGATTGAACTTCAGATTTTTGCTCCACAAACTTTCTTCTGTCCCAAACTGGAACAGAAAACTGAAGTTTTGAAATTCCTCATGCAATAAATACATGCAAGAAGGGTGATCTGGAAACAGCCTCACTGAACTGCCTTACTTTCCTAGGTGGAAGCATTTCTTTCCAGCTTTACCATTCTGAAAAAAATTACTCTCTGACACAAAGAAGTCGAAAAACAGCCTAACATTGCCAGTGTGAAACACTCACGCCCACAGCACAAGGAGGTCTTGAATGTCTGAATGTTTGTTGAAAGTTTTGTATAAGTAGATGTTCCTGTGAAGTGGTTTGGTGTGGCTAAATAGTTTCTAATGGAAAACAGCTTTAGCAGAAATCTTTCAACCAAATCCAACACTAGGACCATGGAAGAATAAGGGGGTAGAATCAAAGAGAAGACACTGGACATAGAATAGTGGTTTTCATTAGAGTAAAAAATGAAGGAAAAAAGATGTCTCCAGAGCAAGTATCCCTTGAGAGGCCAAGGGAGCCAGGAGAGCTCTGCTTTTTTCCAGTATCGAAGAAAAGTCATAACCAAAGCAACTTCCTTAGCAGATGAGAAAGCGAGGACCTGGCGTGTGAGATATGAGATTGCAAAGGCAGCTCCATGAGACTATTAAGCCCTCAAAAACCCCCCTGTGTGCAAGAGCTGCGAGGGCTGCCCACTTTGAACAGGGCACTGCTATAGCACCGAAGGGAGGCCAGATGCGAAGCAGGGGGTTGGCATTTCATTGGCCCCTTTAAAATATCAGAGGAGCAGAAATTCATTGGTTTTGCCGTCAGAGGAGGGCCCAAAGCAGAAATGCCAAACAGATGCTGCAGTGCAGTGCTGCATTTGGGGATGAGTGGGCCCGTCAGCTCATCCCCTGCTAAGAAGAATCCGACCCAAAATTCAGGGAGTCCCAGAATGCCTAAATCCAAGGGCTGCACACAGGATACTTGGATCTAATCTTTCATTAAACTCTGTTTCTGATTTTTAAAACTAGCTAGGGGATTTCACTGAACGTTGCTACCCTCCTCAGCTTGTACATACAGTACATTTCCCCTCATCAATTTTTTCAAATGAGCTGGCTTGTCCTTCAGAGACCAAAGTGATGGGCACGTGTCATTTCCTCTAAACTGGTCATATGAAGTGACATCTAAAACCTTATGCAGTCAGTCCTGAAAGGGAATTGAAAAATGAGCAGGGAGACACATTTCTTTGAGATTATGGCCCTTTCCTGAACGTAAAGAGAACAGTTGTGATATATTTGTGAATAGAGATCAGCGACTGACTTCCTAGAGGATACCACTGGCCTGGAGACATTAACAACTTCTGATTTCCAGCAGCATGCAGGAAAACTGAGCAGGCAACAAATTTCCAGATCATTTCAAGTCTATTAATACAGTTCTGAAGCACGCAGCTTTCCCTCAAACCCATAATTGTGATTTGGAAGTCTCTGGCTGTGTCTTGCACGTCAGTGAGTCACTGTATTTTCTGCCTAAGAAGCAATCTGACTATGGAGGAATGAGAAAGGCAAAACAACTTTTGATCTTGCACCTAGATGCTCAGTAGCAAATAGCCTGCGTTAAGCACTTACTTGATGTGCACTCACAGGAATAAGCCCTTGGGTTGTCTAATGTCACTACTGGGGAAGGGGAAAGATGCCCGGTTCCAGGCTGCGAAGACAAATACAGTCACACAAACACACCAGGTAGATCAGTAAATGTACCCTGCTACAGATAAATTAAACCCTTCCTAAATGAGATGAAAGAACCTCCCCTTGGAGAATAAATACAGAATGGCTGTGAGATACTAATGGGAGAGAATTGCAGTTGTACAGCAAATGCAAGAAATCATTTGAGAAAATACATGGAGAAAGCTGAAGCAGGGGTGTGGAGAAAGGGAAGGAGTGTTTGGGCAATCGTAACCAACTCAGTCTTTTTATAGAACTGTGCTCATTCTCTTTGTTCAGCATGCTAAATCTCAAATCTCCACATTTTCCCTCCCATCCCCTTGCCCTGTCATCATCACTGTAGAAGTTCTAGCTGCAACGGGAAAGGGTTGTTAACAAGAGGACAGGAGAAGGACCTGGGAAAATATTTAGCTCCCTGGCTCTGGATAAAGCTAATGAAGACCTTCTAAAGCACAGAAAAAAACCAGCTCTGAATAAAATATATGCTTGGCTACCTTTCATCCAGTGATCTCAAACCACTTTTTATATACACATCAATACATTCAGCCTCATGACACCTCTGTAAATGTAGGCAAGTGAAGCTAGAACAAAGCAGCAGACAGCAGTCACAAGCCCTGACGCTCACCCTGTGCTGTAATCGGCAAGAGTGTTCCTGAGGCTGGGGAAAGGGACACTAATGGAGTATCCGGAAACCTGGAAAGTGGCAATGAATTACTCTCAGCAGGGTAAACTGCATGTCTGCGGAGAAAGAATTGTGTTCTGTGCCATTCATAATACAAACAGCATCGAGTCAAAGGTTGGCAGGCGGCTGTTTCCCTTGGAGCTGTAATTAATATTATCTGAGCAATGCAAAGAGACCCAGAGAGTGCCAGGTGTCTCCTCTCGGCAACCATCTGTGAACAAGCAGGATATTGGTGCTGATATTAGGAGCCTTTCCCACGAACTAGGAAACAGCAAAGTTAAGAGGAGGAGGAAACCAGATAATCTTAAGAAGCATCAGTCAATAGTCTGATGCTATAGTGTGTCTCTAAGTGTGGAAGGTGTCAGTAACAGTGACCAACAATCAAATTTGACCTTTCGGCATCTGCTACCATTTAACATTCGTTCTGTAGAGGGCAGATAGCTGCTGTTTGTAAGGCCGAGAGGATGTGGTGAATGGTCCTCATGCCACCAAAGAAATATAATCAGCAGAAGATCTCCCACTGGGAGGTTGGGGTGTATCACCACTGGCAAAATTTCCAGTAGGATTTCTCATCAGGCCAAGGGCTCTTCCTCTGCTGTTCTTACAGCTGCATAGGAAGCCACCTGTTGCCTTGGACACTTCCATCATTTTCTCTCTCTTCTGCCCTAAACACACCAGAGCACCCTTTCATATCTGGTCCACTGAGGATCACATCTCCTGGAAATGGCTCAGTCTCTGCTAAAAGTTTTACTGCCATTAAGCTGAATTCAAACCACTTATCTGCAGACTTAAGTGGCGCCGACATTAAAGAGAACAAATGTGCTTCAGACTACGTAACAAAGGAGAGAGGTAGGAGAGCTCTCAGATTGCTTATTGTATCTGCCTTCCTCCGGTGTGCTTTCTGCCTTTCTCTGTTGACGGTAAGGACACAAGGTCTGGTACTACAGGACAACTAGAGATCTGCACCCATCGGTGCAGCAGTGGGACTAAGTCACAGGCTTCGCTGCACCAGCAGAAAGGCCCCTTTAATACAGTGACTGCAACATTGCTTTGAAGAGATCGGAAGAACCAGAGAATACTACGTTACTGTCTCAGACAAAAGTGAACAGATCAAAAACGGCAATGTTCTGCACATCCCATACTACCAAGCTGGGTTCCTGGTTTGTGCTGCTTGAGTAAACAAGCTCTGTATAAAAGGCCCATTTTGATACCACGCTGGTTTCCCCTACAACAAAGTGCTTGAAGATGACCAAAAGGCTTTTAACTTACCTCTCAAATGTGTCTGCATTGCGTGTGTCTTGCTGTTGCTAACATCTAAAGCAGTTCAGGGAGTGATTCTCCTTCCTCTGAAACTGTTGCTTCCAGTTCCACTTATTTGCTCTGTGGATATAAAGATGTAATCCTGCTAATGGCCAGTTCGCAATGTGACTCACTGGAATTATTTACTTTCCTTAGGACCTTTGGAACACCTTTCACAAGCTTAAACTTCTACCTCCTCTTCCCACTGAGCAATAACTTGCTAATGCATGACTAAAGAAAAATGCTTTTCATGTGGGATCAGACTTAAAGGCCCTGGAGAGCAAAAATATCGATCTTGTGAACTATCAGCATTCAGAATTTCTACCAACTACAGCAAGCAGTGCTCAGCACCTCTTGAGACCAGACTCCAACGTTAATCGGCAACAGCAACAACAAAACTCTTTACAAAAATGAGAATATTGTGCTCAGCCATCTTGGGGATGGAAGACACAAGTTCTGCAAATTCCATGACTGGACCTTGAACATAAGTAACCTATTCCTCTCCATTCACTGGCTTTTCCCCTTCCCTTAGGACTTCTGAGTCACGACTCATTGAGCTTTGGCCTAAACTCCAAATCAATAAAGCTTCTTCTGCTATTTCTCTGTGGTCTAGTAAAGTTCAGATGTAGCAAAATAAAGTCAAATTCCTAGGACTGTTATTTTCTTCTGTTTAAAGAAGAAAAAAGCTATTTTAAACATGTCTGATTTCCCTTTCTCTGTGAAGAGCTGGTATTTGGCAGGACCTATGATACGAGGAAGCACCGAGTGAACAAAAAATTTAACCTCCCATCCTTTTTCTTCTGTATTTCCATTAATCAGAAGTGAGTGGAAAATGTAAATATTGGTTTAGCTACTGTTTCTACACGTTCCTGCAACCTCCTGTAGGTTTTCCAGAGTGCAAGCTGTGCATCAGTAGACCTGACCTGCTTATTCTGGATGCGATCCTAAACTTTCCCAGAACTCTAGAATATTCATCTCAGTGAGCAACGGAAGTATTTTTCAAGGAATCAGTGAATAAAGGGACACAGTAAGTAAGTGTTCTCTTTTCTAGATGGGACTGATTGGTTTATGGATCCACTGGCTGCCATCATACTGGTTCACTCACAGGTTGCAGTGAAGAGTTCCAGTTATACTGGTTCAGGCTTCTTCTTTCCACATGCTCCTAGCATCCTTTAGGTGCAATAAGGGAGCCAGGATACACTTTTCCTCACAGGCGGCATCGCAAAGACAGCAAGTACCATTCTGACCAACTACAGATGCATCACAACGCTAACTTCAACTCCTTGCCCAACACCGTCCTCTTCCGAGATGGATGAGCACGTCCTGACATAGCTAGTGCCGTGACCAAGCCGCAAAGCCCTCAGCCAGATGTTGAAGCAGGTTTGATCCCACTAAGGTCTTCTTTACGCAAGTGGTCAAGCCGCCCATTGTTTAGCACTCATGCTACACTGTATATGGTTTATAACAGATGGGTCTTATGAAAGAGCCAGCAGCTCTCTAGTGCGCATTCCTAATATCCCTGCCTTGATATTTGTTAAAATCATTAATTCTAACTTTATGCAACAACAAATTATGTACGACAGCTGTGCTGGCAGCATAGTAATTTGTGTCAACCCCCTATGGTCACATTGAAAAAAAGTGATCTAGGAACGCATATGCCAAAAAAAGACAGTGATTTTCTATTGGCACGTTTTAATGAAGGTATCATTAACGTGGCCAGTGATTGGTATCATTTGGGTGGAACAGAAGGAGCAGCACTTCTGCTGCCTTTCATTCCTGTTGCCAGGATTCTGCAATCGTATCTCAATAATGTCAATTTGCTGGCAGCATTAATGTTGTTGAAAATGGCCCCCCTGAACTCCTAAAGCACCTTGTATTTAGCCATGTTCTTCAAGGGTGCAGCAATGAGAGGAAAATATGTATTACTGCTGATCAGATAATGAGACATTCCTGGATTATGACTGTCATTCCATGCTTCAGGCTTCAGCAGGTGCCATTTCACCATGTGCTTCTTTTTGTAAGGCAGCTGTTGGGAAGCAGCGAGGTCACCGACTATTATCGGCAAAATGTTAGTTGTTTCACTGCAAGCGCAAACCTACGCATGCTGCACAATCGGGCCTGTAACAGACATTGTCCTCAGTGCAGTCCGGACCGTCCGCTCTTCCAGAACAGGCTCCCAAATGCCCAAAATATCATACGTCCGTCTCTGGTAAAAGAGTTTTCAATGAAAAGGCAAATGGTGTCTTCAGCAATGTCATGCAATTTACACATGCTACACAATCTCCGTGCAATTATGATCTCAAATATACTGGGGTAGTTATGCATCTACATAAGTAGTCAGGTAATTTCACCAAATAGATAGGAAAAGTTTGGTTTTCCTCTCATTTTAGCTGTGTGAATTAGGAGGAACTCTGTTGGATATGCACTGTTGTAAAAACCTTGTGAAAGGAGAATGAAGCCCTGGAATTTTTCTTTACACATTTGCTGACGTTGAAGAAATTCACAGCAGCTTGCGCCCAGCTGCCCTCTTTCCTGAGCTCCCCAGGCCTGGGCGTAGAAAGGGCTGTGGACCAGGGGTGGTGTTTTAGTATGCTGTGACAGGAGAAGGTTTCTAGCACCTTCTGGCCTGCAGCAATGTGTTCAGTCTTCAGCTTACCCTAGAGACACCCCCAAAAACCAGGGTCACCAGGAGTGGGCTGCATTATCTGACACGGGTACTTAGGAATCAAGTCTCCCTATGGATCACCATATCCAGTCCTCTTACTCACAGGGTACTCATGCAATACAGTCTCTAAGGAGTTAACAGAGTATCTGCTTTCTTCTTCTTCACAGATGACAGGGCATAAAACACTTTCCTTGCCCTGCAGCAACTCCATTTCTACACTAAAAATCCCAAAGCAACACCTTCAACATGCCACAGGAAGACAGACATAAGCGGATGTTGCAAGTTTACTCGCATCTTGGGTGCCATATGCTATACGGTAATATTTTGGGCTTTTCAAAAAAGCGTTGGTTTCCTACTTTTTTAATGTGTGTGAGGAAGTGTCTACCACCAAGTAACGTTACTCCGTTGAGCTGGAAGCAACAGGTCCAAGTATTCCTGGAGAATAAACACTTTGGTCTAGATGGGGTATTATATCACTTGTGATGCAACAGGCACCCAACACCCAGCTCTGCAACAGACCGATGACACAACGTGAAAGATGTGCTGGAAGAAACCTGATGAGTTAAATCCCACTATAACCACGTCATTTTCCATTACGTTGGGTCTGATTCCAGACAGCACGATCACATGTAAGACAAAGTGACAAGCTGCGCTGCGCTGTAGCCTAATGCAGAGTGACAAAAATACAAAACTCCCCGAAACAGATTTCAGGAAGTCGCTAGTTGGAAGGGTGAGTGGAGGAAGGTGGTAATTAGCAGATCCGCGGCTCACCATGGACTCCGTGTTCAGCTGTCACTCACCCACTCACGCACTCCTGGGAACTTGTGAAAGACGTTCCTGTCTCTTGGGGATAGCATCCCTCCACGTAATGTGCAAACGGACATCTGCGAAGGAAACTCTTCCGCTTCACTCTTCCTGCAAAAGCAGAGGACTCCTTGTCCCTAGCCAACCAACTCCCGATCTGCCCAGCGTCAGGGGGGATTTCTCCTCATAGTTATAAATCTGAGTCCCAACCAAAGATCATGTCAGATTTCAACATCAGGGTGCTGGGTGGTCCAGAGAGAGTTAATATCATGTTCTGCCAGACTGATTTTCAAATTGTTATAGTTTGACTATATCCTTTAATTTTTTTACTAAATTTAGTACTAGTGAGAGAACTGTATATTTGATCTAACTCACCTATCTCTGTTGTACCAGTTATTCATAGAATACATGCAAGTTACAGTAATTCAGGCTCTCTTCTTTGCCTTGTTAATCTTATACAGTTTAAATAAGGAATGGATCATTCCTCAAACTAAAGCGGGAAGCCCAGTTTTTGCTCTTATTTAGCTGTAGTCTTCTTTCCTAACATAAGAAATGTCAGTTCACCTTTAGTGGTGATGGAAGACTGTGTGTGGTTTTTAAAAGGGCTGTTTGAAACCTTCCAAACTTATTTGTTGAATAACAAGTAATCCCAAAACCTGAAAGACTAGTCTCTACAGTCTAGATCTGGATTCCTAGTTAAAAAGGGAGGCCTCAAAGTATTCTCTCATCTTCAAAATACCTATGTGCACATAAAAGTACGCAGATACTCTCATGCAAATGGAATATATATGAAAGTAACACACAGTTTTAGAGCACAGTGAACAGTTAAGTTCCAGTAAAAACTCTGTAAAGAATCTTTTTATGTGGTGCAAAGAGTCCCCATGTTTAATTACACATTCTCTCTGCAGCAGTGATCCAGTGATGCAGAGATACACATGGATCTCCAGTCCCCTTTCATACTTTCTGATTTTCAACTAATAAGCAGGACAGTACATCTCATGGCTGAGAAAGCTTTTGTAGCTAGAGTAAATCCAAGAGTCAAAAGTGAACTAGCACAATATCTAGGTGCAATGGATGTTGCAGTGTTACTAAAACTTGTGGCTCTAATCCCAAGTGTCATATCCTACATTATTCCTAAATTCCCAGCTCCCTGAATTTTAATGGTTGTAAAGAAAGAAATTTTAATGGTTGTAAAAGAAATCCCAAAACCATGAACTGAGAATGAATTAAAGGCTTGGAAATCATCACAAAGATACAGGTGTATTTTTGAAAAATCTAATGAATTTTAAGTTGGCCTCAAGGTTTGTGAAAGGCTGGTGCTAGCGCGCTGCTATGGTGATATAAGGAGATGAAGTAAGGTTGCAGAGACCCTTTGAAGGGTATGACAGGTAGGCTGATGTCATTCCCACGTTATGCGAAATGCAGGGAAAAGAAATTGAATCATTTAATACTATATATAGTTCAATCTCCCTAGAGCAGGAGAGCAACACAGCACCTACACGGGAACACTAGAGGGAGCAAAGACAAGAAAGCAGATGAAGAGGAATGAAGGCAGGAAAGGAAAGGCCACACCAGTTTCTGAGATAGCTTTGAAGAGGAGGGGGAGGGAAAGGAAGGTTTTGTGTTGCTTGTGCCTTGAGCATTGTATCAAATGTACTGAGCACAGAAACAAAAGGACGGTCCTTTCTAAACGTGTACGACAGAAAGGGACCAGCTGGATTCTCATTTTGCACATATTATTAAAGATTCAGGTTCTTCAGGTCAAACTGAGTACTCACTGACAGCCAGGTAAGCACGTTATTAGGGATGGCTTTGCCCAGGTTCAGCTGCTCTTCTGGAAAGGCTGGATTCCAGCTCACTCCCCTGGTGCTGCGTCTTGAGGGCAAGCAGGAATGGAAGAAAGCAGTAACACATTTTGCTGTCTCTTAGTGAGCTATGCAGACACCACTCATGCCCAGAAGACAGATCCATCCTATCTGGTTCTTCTCTTTCATTTTTGGACTGGAACTTCCTTAAACCACCCAAGCTAGTTCGAGGCTTTCTCACTAGTTTCCTCCAGTCAAAATACAAACACAGCTATACATCCCAACCATGCTTCTCTTTAAATAATCAGAATATGACAGAGCTGCTCTTTCCACAGTTTAATTCTCTCCCTTTAAAAGTTATTAGAAGTTATTAGCACTTCAGGAGTCATTTTGCAGCTTTGTGCTTTGATCCTCTGCTTCCACCAGTCAGTTCCCACTGAGCTGCTTCATAACTTGTTTAATAGTTAATTTGTTTGGACATCATTAAAAGTATTAAGGCTCCAGGCAATGAGGACGTGCCAATTACTGTCAAGTGATTTAATTTTGAGGGGGGCAGTAGGAAGCAGTAGTTTAAACCGCTTAAAGGCTTGTACCTCTTGCCGCTGAGAACTATGAAGAGAAACCAATCTGCTCAGAAAGCCTGCCGATTTAGGTTCAAAGAGGTGTACGTCTAGATCATTTATTTTGGGTGCTCAGCAGATGCTGAGACATGAATTGTGCATGTGAAATACCAGCTTAAGCGGCTCTGTCATGATGAAGCCTGCCTTAGCTTCTAACGAAACTTAAAACCACTACAACAGAAGGTTGGAAAAACAGCCTTCTGAGAAGTGGCATTTTGACAGGATTCTTTTAAACCATTAACTTTTGTTTGCTGGAGCTTTCCTTGCAAAGTACTGGATCTGCATCCCAATGCACTGCAGTTTTATATAAAATTTCTCAGTGTCACTTATTATTTCAAAAATATTCTGAACCAGTAGGTATCCAGACTTGTCTACTCTAGGTACGTTCTCCTGGCATTTAACAGATACAGCCTTTGGAAAGGCTTTACCCCAGTCTTAGCTATACCTTATTATATTAATATATTTTTGAATTATTATTATCAGTAGAAGTCATAATCAATAATAATGTAATATACTACATATCAACAGCTATCTATTAGTTATACCCAAACCCTTTCAGGGAGGTGACACTCATACCAGCCAATTGTGTCCTTTTGTGGTAATTTTAACCCAATTTCCCAACTGTCCAAAGGCTCCTTTTGCTGGTACTAATTCTACCTTTAGCAGAACTGTGCAGCTTGGCGATATCAAGGTCAGCAAAACTCTCTAGTATAGATTCATTTTTCAAGTTTAAAAATGCATACACTAGGGAATCCTCATAAGATCAGCCCTGTGCTAGCACCACTTTGCTGAGATAGGATTACAGTCTCCCTTGCTGGCAAAGAGCTCCAAGGCGAATGAAACTGCACCAGTAAAGCTGTACTTGGTACAAATGTAATAAAACTTATCTGCTTGAGGAAAACACACGCCACAAAAAGGCGAGATTTGCTGACATATGGGCTTTGGCATCACACGTCTTTTCCTGTTCTCAAATGACACAGTTATCAGAAAGCTGCTATGCAGACCTGACTTTAGCTACACCAGTAAAACCACTATTTTCCCAGCACAAATGCAACTGCGTAAGAGTTTCTACTGACAAAATTAAAAGAATAAAAAAATCATACCACGGAGTGACATGGTACACAAATACCACTTTCAAGTTAGCTACGCATAATAGCTATACAAAAGACATTGACAGGTTTTGAGTGGAGAGTTCAGGCATCCAGAAAATACAGTAGCAGCTGGTGTGTGGATCAGTAGGAACAAAGCTTTTCAGCATAAAACTGAAAGGAGGAGAAATGCTAGGGTCTGTGAAACGTAACAAGTGATAGATGCACAGATGAGCCAACAAAACTTTTCACAAGGTAACACCACTAGCACAGGTGTGAAGTTACTTTTTTTTCCCTGAGGATGAGGAAACAGAATTGTGAATACACAGACTGAGACACATGCAAACACATAAACTCAAAGGCTTATGCAGATATAAGGTACATACGTCTAGCACTTGGGACTAAAAATCCATTAAAGCTCCATATCTAAACAGCAACACAAAAGTTTTAGACCAGCTGTTGGGGGGGGGGGGAACCAAACCAGAAATGGATCAAAAACTTGTCACACTTGCTATGTTTCCCAGGGCGATAGGTACTGCTGTGGAAGGAAAACTGGAAATTTACTGCTGCAACACACTACACACCATGTAGCAGACCTGAAGGCAACTGCCCAGAAATTCTACTTTAACTGCGTTCATTTATCACACAGCAGAAAGAGCATTCGGAGTGGAGAGCAAACTGGAATGCAGGATTCAGATGTCCTCCCATCACTCTCTTACGAATACCCAGGCTTAGTCCAACCATTTTGTATTTGTAGTCCTGTTTCCTCAAGTGGTCGTCTGCGTATGTCCATCTAGAACTGTCCCACTGATAATAACTTCTGAAGCCATTGGCCAATTCAAATTCAATTTCAGAAAGGCTCAGAGAAAATCATCTTTCATGAAAAAAAGAGGCTGGATAGAGCAAAGAAACAGTAACAGTCTCTTTACAGCAACCTCTTACAGCAACGAGTTTTTTGACTAAGAGAACAAAATCAGCATCAGCTCATTTGCAATGCACCTGACGACTCGCACGACTGGGGGACGAAAATGCACCCCTTGTCTTAAAAAACTATCCACAGAAATGTGGTGTAAGATTATATTGTGGCTTAAATCGCCTTGAGTACAAATACAGTACTGCTAACAGAACCTGATAAAACAGCAATATGATCTCATCGTGTACTTTAAATCTGTTTCTAAAGTCCTGTTTGGAGCCCTAAGCCAATACCTCTTCTACGGTGGTCAAATTCAACATTAATTCTACTTCTGCCTAGAAATAAGGCAAAACAGGGAAAGTATTGTTAAGAACTACTGTGGTGGAATGCTACTGGCAGAACCTGAAGCATGCAGCTCCCATTCAGAGCCTGTCTTAGTAACTTACAAATACGCATGATAGTTTCTTTTAAATACCTACTGAAATGAGACACTTCCTAAGAAAGTCACTTTCTTTTTGATATATATGCGCATATATCATAACAAGGTAGCACATGCAATTTGTGAGTTTCCAAAACTCACCTCTCTGGCTGTATTTTCTCTTCCCTCCAGCTACAACTCCTGTCCCAGGGTATGAACCGAGCACTAAGTCTTCTGCAGCAATCAAGTATCGACTTCCAGAATCCCAGTTCCAAAGGCAAGAGATTCACTTCAGCAAAAGCACAGGAAACATCCCATACTGCTCAAAGAACACCTTAAAAAGCATATGTATGTAGTCTTTGTTACACAGAACGGACCAAGTTGTGTAATGATCACTCAGTTCTCATCCCATTCTAATAGAGATTGGCTCAATGATATCACCATAATCTTGACCGGTCTAAAGCTGGTTATGTTTCCAGGATATGTTATCATAGATGATGAAACCCATACTAGAGGAAGATAAACCTTCAACCCAACAAATTTAGCTAGATAGACAGTGCTGTGTACCAGGCAAAACATTCCTCCTGGCTCTTCCCGCTCCTGATCAATTTGTATTCCACTGCCAGGAGCAACCCTGGATGAGCTCTTTGACCACTGATCACCCATTATTAAATGGGAGATTCATTAAAAAACCTAAACCGCTCGTTATTGATTTTTATGCCTTACTACAGTATTATATCTAATGGTCTTTCTCAAGGAGTTAAACATATTGCCCTTTCTTTTGTGTCAAGATTATGAGATTAAGAGAAACTAATCAGTTTTCATTTACACTCTATGTAACTATGAATAAATGAAACAGAATGACTGTAAGATTACAATTTCCTTAACTAAAGAGATGTCTTAAAATTTCATTTGTTTCAAAGTAAAACCCTCAAATTCCCATTTACTAGACCTGTTCCCTGTAGTCAAACATGCACCTGCTCACGTTAACGATTATCACCCGTTTTTGGTATTCAGTCTTTATTTAGCATGGCAGAACCGACACAGCTATCAGAGTGGGAGCTAGATTCTGTTCTGGCCCAAACACGACGAACAGAGCAGTTAACCAAATTCTGATCACAGCATCTCTCCTGCTGGTAACGTTTGAGCCAGCAGAGCTCAGTTTGACTCTCAGATCCCACGCTGAGCTTGCAGCTGGCAATTATGAAAAACCCCAACTTTCTATTTATGAAGTGAGAATACCGGATAGAGAAGCCACTGAGAAACCACAACCATGGAACCCCATCAAGTTACTGTTAGGATCGCTCGCAGACTAGAGCCACAAAACACCTCAAAGCAAATGTTTACACTTTGCTCCATAAAATACAGTGGGGAAAACAGTGGGAGGAATCTAGCAGGCCAAAAAAGATGACATTTGTGTAAATATCTGCCTCCAACCACTCAGTTCCTAACCTTGCAGGATTTCAAAGTCCATAACTTCTTTTAGCACACCAGCTGCTTCTCCTTCAGCAACGGTGACAGCAGGCAGTGTGAAAATGACATGACTTGGAGACAAACCAGTTTTATTTAAAAACAACATTTATATATATTACACACAACATTCCAAGTGAAAAGAACATTATCAAAAATGCTAAGTCAAATATTCAAAAGTTAAGAAATTCCAGAATTAAGATTGCCTACGCAATCTTAATTTGAATCTCTTGTTATGCAGTATGCTACTGCCTTCAATTACACGATCACGTATTATTTTTTCTGCAGGACCCTTGCCTCATTCCGTGTAGAGGGTGGATGATTCTCAACTAATGAGCAGCTATTCAATATTTGTTTTCTTCTTCTTGTTTAGAGTGCAGCCCATTTCTGATGGCTTGCCTCCACAGGGGGTTACTCAGAAACAGTTGAACAACTCCCTGATTGAATGCTTTATTACAGAACAAGACTATTTCATCTCTGCTTAGTTTAACCCACTTCACCAAACTCAGACTCTACTCTGAGCGCATGATTAATTTATTCATGGCTTTTCTAAGGTTCACATTACTAATACATTTTTGATGAACTTATTGTCCCAACATTTCCATTTTATCTAGACTGGTGAAAAAATGATTAGAAAGTTTCTGTGTTGTAAAAGTATTCATTAATTTGGGATATCCAATTTAGAAAATGAGAGTATGCTTTTTGTAGAGTGCTTAGCATTATATGGTGCTTTAAATGCTGAAAACTCAGGTCCAGCTGCAGCTCTAAGTATATGATGCTGTTGCAGATCAGATATCGCCTCAAATTGAGTATCCAGAAAATGAGGAACATTCAGTTAATGAACACTTCAAAAAAGGTTTCATTTGCAGCAACTTGGCATTAGAATCTCAGTAGTAAAGGCAGAAATTAAATCAAGTTTTCCAAGGCTGCATTTAGCTGTGCTAACAATGAGACCTAGTGATGTGGCTATCGACAGAATAAGCAGTGCAAATGCACCCAGATTCACAGACCCGAAAGACTCAAGTGCCAGACCAGAAAGATAAGGGGAAGAGAGGGAGAAGCACCTACCGTTACCAGGGTAAGGGGACTCACTACTCTCCTGCCATCAAAACCAATGTCAGACATACTCTTGTATGTCAGCTACGCTGTTGAGACCACCTCCTTTTTTCCTGCACTTTAAATCATTGTTTGGTCTGTATTTCCCAACTTCTGCAACCACTGAAGTTGTATAGGAGAGTCAAAGACTTTTTCACAACATAGCCTGCCAGGCTTCCAGTTTATCAGTAAACTGGTAAGCTTTATGTGGACCAGTGCAAGAAGGGATGAGACTCCTTGTCAGTGGGCTTCACTTGTTTTAGTTGGGAGGAAAGGAATGCCAAGGGGTCTCTGGTTGCACGCCAGGTTGTGGAGGGGCATGTGTTCAGAGCCCGTTGCCTATTTCCTTCAGGTCCCCTTCTTTTCCATCACTGCCAAACTGTCTCTGCTCCAGTCCTGTCTTCACATCTGATTCTTCATCCTATTCCCCATTTTCCTCACCAGACACTATCAGTGTCCACACTCCTGTTCTAGTCTCTGCAGTCACTCCCATATCAGCTCCTGGACCCAGCTGCTTCCCTCCTAGATCCTCCCCAACCAGTTCCTCCCTCATCTTGGAGAAGCACATTCCCTAAATGACGTGCTCAAAAGATGTGTAAAGCACATCTTTTCCACTGTCCCTGTATGTACTGGCTCCCCACCTTAATCACCCTTTACAAAGTCCTTAACCAAAAGCAGCGTTTCTTCCCTCCCACCCCAGTCTCCTTGCTGATCAGTCCTCGGCTACCCTCACCTCACCTCCAAGTACAACTCAGCCTGCCAAAATCCAGAGTTACAAGTCCTAAAAGACCTCTTCTGACCCAGGCCACTGCATGGTCTGTGGAGATAAAATCTGCAGGTGCTTGGGCTTAAGGGTAGGCTGTCCACACTGCTCTAGAAAACCTAGTTTCCTGAGCTTCCTGACATTGGCTGGAGGTAAGATTCCTCAATTCCTAAATTTGGGTTCTCCCTTCAACTGTCCTCTGAAGGAGACTCTGTCTGCCATGATTTGTAGGAGACTAGCATGTTTATCCTCACAGGCTAACGTTAACTTTTCTGAGCAACTCATAGTCTGTACTGCACTTATAACTGGCCAAACTCAGGTGATTTTTAAGAAAGAGGGAAAAAAACTACTCATGGTGACAAATTTCATCACTCTATCAGCTTTTAGTTCCACACTTCAGGACTAGAAGCACTAATACCTTAGAGGGAAAGACTGAAAAACCCCGAGACATACACAGCTGACACAGTGTTACACATTCGGCAAATTGTTGCCAAACAATTGCAACTGAAAAACAGAGCTTAAGCAAAAAGCTTGAGGAAACCTCAGGAACAGAAGAACTAACTGATGATAATTAGTCAAGTGATATCAGGTCTTGCACTCAAATGAATGATGCTTTTCTGTTTGGATGTCTGCCTCCAGGCATCAATGTACAGAACCATATCGCCCCTGGCAGAAATCAGGAAAGCAGCAGGGTACAGCGCAGGGTACACAGAAGCCCATGGTGTGGTACAGAAGAATAAGGGACGCTGACTTAGTGGGAATGAGAGTTAAGGGAGAAGAGGAGGTATACAGATCTTTTGGCATGGGAAGAGAGAGCAGAGAGGGATACACAGGAAAGCAGAAAACACAGGGTTTCTGGTTGCAGACTGTCCCTGAAATGTAAGGAGAGAGAATGGGCTGGGAAGGTGGCGCACAGATTACTGCGGGCAGAAGCATCTAGCAGGAACAGCCAGTCCAGGCTTCAAAAGAAATGATGCAAGTGACTAGAAAACAAACACACAGCTGCTCTCCAGAAACCAAAGAGAATTAAGGTGTTTTCAGCCTTCTTTGCACCTTCTTAAATCTGGACTCCTCTCAGGCTAGTGCCATCAGCACGACCGCTAAAGCACCGTGTGCCCATCAGCACACAGCACCTTACACTGGAGACCGGCCATGATCTAACAAGCTTCTCCTGTCTAAAATAAGCCAAAACGTTAACCTCGTTCTGTGTCCTAATATATTGATGTGATGGTAGAAGCAAGATAAAAAGATGGAAAAGTGGAGTTCACAGCGACCAGTTTACTCCCTTTTCGGGTAGTTCCATCCCAGAAAGCAGCTCTCTGCAGAAGAGCCCAGCTCCAATGCCTCCTGGCTGGCCTTCCAGGCAATCGCCGCAGGAAGGGAGGCGGCTGCTGCAGTTTCCCTATTGAAAGAAAATGAGAGAGACTGTTAACCTTAGGTCTGCGAACTGTTGAACGGGGCCTTTTTATGCTACCAAAGCTGCTGTATTTCCATTTTAAAAGAAAATCAGAGGAAGAAGAACCTCAGACGCAAAACACAGGAGGGTATGTATAGCACGTGGAAGTCCACTTACAAGAGTACATATGGATTTCATGAATGGGAGATACTGTCCAGAGACACGATTGGTGTTTAAATTTAACTAGCGCTCTACATGCGGCAAGAGAGGCAACAAAAGAAAATCCAAGAAATGACAAGGTTGGTGCTGGCAGACATCTATTCTGGGATTACTCGGGGTCATTTCAAAGAACGTCAGCTTCTTTAACAGTTCTGACCTTTGCAATACAGCAGTGTAAAATAAGATGTACCTATCCTACATGCATTAGAATGCTCTTACTATATTTCACTTTTCCAGAATGTTCATTATTTGGTTCAAGCTGTTTTGAGGAGATTTCTGATCTGGTAAAAGAAACACATTGGCTCTCTAGCCACTAGTGCTAGGACTAGAAATTTATGCAGATACACACAGAAGGAGTTGACCTCAGTGGAAAAATCTAGATTTATATTGCTGTTGCTGAACCAGAATTTATTCCTCACCTAGTAGACATGAAACCAGAACTGCTTCACGGTAAGAAAACAAAAGACCTATACAAGATCAAACAAGTTGTCTATGTAGCCCAGGATTCTGACACTGGTCAGTCCCAGATGCTTTTAAAAATGGTTTTACGCTTACAGAGAAAAATTAATACAGGAAATCTGCCCAAAAGGGAATTTCCTCTTTACATGTGCTGAGTAGTGTCTGTCTTACAACCGCAGGCCACAATAAAAAGGTACTGCTTACAATTATGGATGCTCTCATTCCCACATGAACACTGACACCTTTATTGAAATCCTTCAAGGCTTTCAACCTCAGTGCACACTTGCAGAAATGAATTCTACAGGAGAATATTGTGCTATGTACAGAAGCATTTCCTTCCATTAATATTATCTGTAATGCCTTTCAATTTCATTGAATTTCTCCTTACTCTCAAAAAATGGCAGAGATTAATTAGGAATTTCTGACTTACTTCCACAGTTTTATGTATTTTATACACTCCTACCATACCCCCTCTTGCCTGCCTTCTTTCTGGAATAAAGAATTCAGGGACTGTCAGTCTTCTTCAGGAGCCATTTCATACATACCCATGTACAACGCTGGTGGAACTGTCTGATAATTCCCACCAACAATACCTCTGAAATCTCGAAACTCATTCCACATTTTATGATCAGGCTGCATTCAATTAAAATTAGTGATACTGATAGATGCAGCAGCAGTACTAGGGTAAGCCATTTTTACATTATGTGCTCATCCAGGAATAGACTGTTAACTGATTTTTTTTATTAAGTAAATTTTCTCTCTCCTAATAAAATCAAACCTTCTGGTTAGGATTGAAGAGAAGAACAACACACAAGCACTGAAACTTTTTGCGTAACGTGATTTCATTTCATTATGTTTGGCTATAAATTTTGCTCTTCCCCTACAGTCAATATTTATAACTTTATCCAATGAAGAGGAATTTGATGGCCTGGCTTTGACAAGAAACTTTGCTTTTAATAATTCTTTTTTTAATGCATGCCTGCTCAGTTCTAAATCAGGAAAGCCATATTCCTTTCTCACTGCACCAAGGTGAAATGGTGACCCATTACACGTAATGGACTTGTTTCAATCTCTGCATAACGAGAATAGCACCTTGACAACAACATAGCCATTGAAGGCAGAAGAGAAGAAAACATTACCTTGGGAGTAATCTCCTTGTATCGCATACCTACCTTACAGTGGTATCTGATGTGCTTTAATCTGTCATTGTTTGTAGTTTAAATTTCTAAGAGAAAGGACAATTTGGAAGTGTGAAAAATTACTAATTATAACATTTAAAATAGAAGCAGCAACGGAAATGTCAACAATCTGACCGGGACATCAGAGATTTTTGCAATGATGAATAAGGAACATTTCACTGCAGACTGGGAGAGAAGCTTTGGGCCATTTTTCAAGCTTGAAGAACTTCTCAAGGAGTTACAAATGTTCATTTTTCTTCTAGCCCTTCAATTACTGTCAGAACATACTGTGGTCTTTCTAATGGCTCCCATGAACTTCGAAGAGCATTCATTGTCAAGAGATCACCAGCACAAAGATACTTTGGTCTAAGTCCTATTGAAATCAATGGGAGTTGGGCATTTGTATGCCACTGCTGATTCGGATCTGTGGGCTTAACCATGATATCAAGTATTTACTGATTTTCTGGGAAGTATAAGTTTTCCTGGAGGAGATAGGACTATACTATATAAATACTGTTCCTGTAGTTGGTCAACAGTCCTCTGGCACAGCCATAATCTTCAAACTGACTGGTACAGTTTCTGACCAGTTACGAGCCCTGAAATAGAGAAGATTCAGGAAGTGGCAAATTTGAGTGCATGAGAAATTTTAGTGTATTAGTCATACAGGATTAAGAACAAGTATTTGGAAAAAAGATTCAATGTAGCATAAAAATATATTAGAACATTTTCAGACATTCCTTATTGGCTTACTTATGAGTTCATAGGCAAAATGTTGGGGAGAGTTAAATATAAATAAAAATGAAGGAAAAACTACCCTTGCACTAATACAAACCGGTAGAAATTTGTATTCCCAGGTCTTTGCATATGTATGCATATATATAAATATGTATGTATACATACACATTATATATAGCTTTTTCAGTTGACGTAAGATACTTCAGTAAGAAGCTGTGTATAAAAAGAAATATAAAAGGAAGTTTTATGAAATGCATAAGACAGAAAACTTCAGTCAGTAAGAAAAAAAGAACTTGGGGATGAAAATACAAATAAGGGCTAACCAGACCGTAAAAGCCTTTGTTAGGCTTGTTATCTTATCTTCCATTGCTAGCTGGCAATACAGAGAAAGTATTAAAAAATAAAACCAAAGAAAATATCTCAAACTATACCTACAGAGGAATGGATGGCATCTCTGTCGAAAATCAGGCCTCTGCACACTTGAAATTGAAGTTACACATAAAGGTCAATCTCCAGGTAATAAAACTCAGGTTCTCTTCAAGACTAGCTCAGCAATACACCATTTTCAAGTTTAAAGCACAGGGACAGGTTCTAGCTGTGTTTTCAGCATGCCTGTATTGTAGTAAAGATGTAAAGTGCTTTTTCTCCACTCCATTGATTTGCCCTATAAAAAGAACCGATTGCAATTGCAATTCTTCTCCCCTCCAGTGTAAGCAGCTGCACTCCCCCGGTTCCTTTAAGAGACCCGCAGGAAGCAGGGAGCCTGCAGTAGGCACAGGTTACCCCTTTGCACCCCAGGCTGGGGAAATGAAAGCAAGGAGCATAAAGTTATACTCCACAGATAACGCAGCAGAGAACTGCACTGCACACCAAAGGACTCAGAGTTACATATTTTGATCTACACTAATGTGAAGGTTGCTTTTCTTGATGCGATATCCTGATTGATATCATCTCTAATCCAGAGGCACTTCATTAAGAAGTTGCCAAGAATCAACATTTTGACTGTTTCAGCCTTTAACTGCCAAAGCTGGTTAATTTTTCTGCAAACTGAAGGAAGGACAGTCACTCTGTAGGCAGGTGCAACTTCTTCGATGACTGTTTGAGTCATTTTTGGGTGAGCAGCAGACAAGCTCTCCTGTAGTTTTATACTAACCGGACACATCAGGCTTCTTGGCTTTGTTGTGGCAATCCACCTGGTTACCGATTCCCCCTTCATCTGGTATCATGTTTTAGGATGGAGCTTCTTTTGGGCAGGATGCTTCTGTAAGCAAAGGAACAAGATAGCCTACTTTTCAAAGCTAATTTCTTTTTCAAAGTGTGGACATGAGGAAAGTGGCAGAGGGTGGGATGTGACTTAAAAGCAGATGGAAATGCAGAAGAACAGTTGCTTAGCACCTATAAAAGTCAGGCCCACTTCTTCACAAGATATGTATGTATTTAGGTACCCATATTTAGGCATCCGCATTTGCGTTTTGGCCTCTAAATAACCTAAATCCATCACAGTTTTTTTTGGAATGTGCAGTTGATTAAATAAACAAAGATATTAAAAGGCGTAAGAATCACGCTGCGGTCCTGGCAGCAATCAGCTCTTCGGCACTCGGGGACAGCTTTTGTATTACCTATGCTCCTGTTGGGAGCTTTGCCATCTATTAATGAATGAAAGACAGAGATTAGAAAAAGGCGCTGTAGAAACTTAATTCCACAATGATTTCTCAGCCAGTGGGACAATAAGGGATCAGCCAGCAGCCTTCTTGCCTTTGTCTGAGCAGGAGATGCAAATTAAAGATTGGAGTCAGAGGCAATTATTCAACCTAGACTATTTTATGCGGGCATGTGTATGTTTTGGAATGGGTCTGTAGCATCTATTTGTCTGGGACTGAATCGATACAACACGGCAGGACAGAGACAGACTGCATTTCAGAAATATAAAAAAAAAAAAAAAAGCCTGTAGAAATGCTAGGTTGACAGTCAAGAAGAATGTTCTCAAAAGCACTTGGAAGCTGAAAACATTTCTTTTACATTCTGCTCTATTTCTTACTCAATTAGGAAAACTCACCTGATAAAAGGAGCAAGAAATTACCCTGCTTAATGACACAGATAAGAGAAGAAAACAGAAGCATTTAATTCCCATAAGCATCTCTTGTCTTTGTCTCAGCCTGCTTTTATGCCTGGATTATGCTAACACTATTAATCTTTGTGTCTGTGACTAACTCCTGGGTTTTTATGTTAGTGACCTGATTCTGCACTAACATGCTCCTCCCAGTTTGGTGAAGCTCCCCATGTGATCTATTCTTCCCCCTAAATAAAGTTGAAAAATTTGGCTGGGATCAGTGAGTGCTGCTGAGGTAGCGGGTGTGTGGAGCTATTCCACCCTCCTCGCATCTGCAGCACAAATAACACGCCTGTTCAGCACTATCTGCCTCTCGGTTTTAAAGACCAAGGGGGGACGAGACGGGCCAGTTAGCAAGGTCTCAGGCTACCTCCATGGTCAGGCTTCAGCACAGGCTCCCAGCCTTGCCATTCCCTGATCACTCTCCCCTTTTGAAAGTAGCCCAGCGAGCCGAGGAAGATGTGGCCGGAGAAGGTGAGTGCTGCATGGCTATGATGAATCCTTTGTGTGGAACCGGAGGCTCATTAGAAAGTGGAGGAGGGAGGGGGCAGCGGTCGCAATTTTTTAAATGGACACAGTCAAAAGCTTCCTTTCCTTCCCCATTATGCAAAGGGCACATGTGCCCCTTTCAGAGGGAATCTGCCTAATGAGCTGATTTCCCGACAAAGCTCATTTTCCTGGCGCGGGGCGCAGAGCGCAGCAGCAAAAAGCCCAAACATCGGAAACCGCCTGCTGCAGACGTGCCGTTTGTCCGGCTGGGCAGGCAGGTGCCTTGCCGGGAGCAGCTCAGAGGGCTGCTCCCGCTGCATCCTGCTCCAGCCCTCCGCAGCCTCCCAACCGGGGACACGGCACGGTGCGGTACCCGGCGTGCGGGGCTGGCATGGCACCGGGCGTCGCAGCACCTGGTGTGCGGGGCTGGCACGGCATGGCTGGCACCCGGCGTGCAGGGTCGGCACGGCACGGCACCGCGATACCCAGTGTGCAAGGCTGGCACGGCATAGCACTGCACAGCGCGGTACCAGCACGCAGGCTGGCGTGGCACAGCACCGCACCGGGCAGCGCGGTACCAGCATGCGGGACTGGCACGGCACAGCGCGGAGCAGAGCAGCATCCAGGGCTGCACTGCTCACCCCACTGCCCCTGGCCCAGCCCAGGGCCACTCGCGGCCCCCACTGGGGCTTATCCAGCTCTAGTCAGAGGCATGGCTGTCCTCCCCTGGGTACCAGCAGCTTTCCATGCATACACCCACCACACCCTCACCCTTCACAAACACATATGTAACCTCCTCCCTCATAGCACAAAGGTGCGCCGAACACCCCTACAAACACACTCTCCTCCTGTCACGCGATGTGCATCCTCCTCTCCATCCGCACCGGGGCCCCAGGGACCCCTCACCCTTTCCCACTCATCATGCACCCGCTTCTCCACATGCATATAAGCCCCCCCGTCCCCAGTTACCGACGTTACTTGTCCCCTTTGTTCACCCACAAAAGTAGCACACCCCTTCCTCCCCTCCATACATACCCCTGGTCAGTATGTCTTGCTACCTATGCATGAAGGCTGAACCCCTCAACCCACAACAGGGGGAAGGTGACATGCCTCTCATCCCCTTCCACCCATGGCTAAAGCAGTGCACAGGCACCTGCCATGTAACCCACTGATCTCTAACACATTAACTGATCTGAAATGCATTTCACATAACTTTTCCCATTTGGAATGTGATTTGGAGCTAAAAGGAAAGTCAACGCTGACCAGTAAGCACTGAATGCTTAAAGAAAATCTTTATTCCCTTCTCCCTCCTTGCCTACTCCTTTAGCCTCAGTGCTGGGACCAGCTTACTGCACATCAGTTCTACCCACCCCAGAGACAAGCTACCTGGGCTTTAAGATTGGGAGAGGAGGGCAGTGAGGAGGAAGGAAGGGTGCTTTCCGCTTACCTAGAATTCTCAAATTAGACAGAGACCGTCCCCAGTCCATGCTGTGGGAAAAGAAATGTGATCTTATTCCAAAAATGTGCAGACACAAAGTAGCTGCATCTAAAATGACATTCATCACTCCCCCTCTCGGCCCCCTGCTCCCTCCCACCCTTTAACTTATTACTTTTCTTGCACAATTTTAAAGGTGAAATTCCCTGAGTATTGAATATATTGTAGTCCTAGATTGTAACTATTCATCAAGAACAGGCACACTGGCTGGAAGGAGAAGAGTTTTCTTTTTAAATGAGTTGGATGAATACTTGAATGTTCAAACAATCTTTTGCTCTTTGGCACATTTAAAAAAAAAAGTTATCCCTGCAGGAGTTTCAATCTTGGCAGATTTTAGATCCGAGAGAAAGGCTGCAAAGCGTCCCATCCGTAATTACTTCCCTTGCTAGCAGTAGGGAAGGAGAAAAAAGGAGAGGAGAGACTAAAAAAGGGAGGGGGATACGAAAGCAGATCTCATTTGTTCATCTCCCTTTCAGAACCGATTAGCCCAGAATCAGAACCCTCCTTCACCTGCAAAGAAAATGAGAATTTAATGAAAAGGCCACTGATTGTCTTAAGATCTTATTTTATGAAGGTTCTTAGGTTTTGGTTTTGTTCATTTGAATTCAGCTCTAAAGAGCTTTCAGTTTTCACTTATCCTATAACTCAAGAGAACAATTAAACATCCACTTGTACCTGGACTGGTAAGTACTACTTCTGACTCCAAAAAACACGTAACAGAGCATTAGGACAAACTGATCCTAGAAACAGGCAAATGGAAAAAATTGCTGAGCAAGTTTAAGCATCAGTGTAGGCTAGGGAATTGTTTGCGCTCCAGGATTTGTGTTTTCACAGAATAACATTTAAAATATAGACTAATAGAAAAATTCACAGGCTGCCTCTGTAATCACACAAATTGCCCCTGATTTTGAACGGTGTGTGGGAAGAACAGCATAGAATGTTGTGCAAAAGAAATGAATATGAACTAAATTAGCAAAAAGTTAACCATGAAAGACAATTTCAAAGGGAAAAAAGAATCCACATTTTCTGGGGTACATTTTTTAGCTGATGATATAAGAATGTTCCTTTAGTAGGAAAAACAAAGAATGGCTTATCAGGAAAACCTGCCCTCTGAAAAGAGGAATAGTGTGTGCTGTTTCGAGAAAAACAATCTCATAGTTTTTGAAATGCAGTGAAGCCTATTTCGAAGTGAACATCATGAAGGAACAGATCTGTTCAACTGTTTAGAGAATAGCACTTTGATACAGCACTGTTTTCCAAGTTTAAAAGAGAAAAAAATCCAAACCCTTGCCCAAATATAAGCACGTGAAAGGAATAAGACTCAATGTCTCTTCCTAACATGTTTTATTACAGCATGCCTAAGCCTCAGTCAGCACACCTATGGGGAGCATTTAATATACAGTTTCAAAGCTACCCTAAAAATGTCATACAAGGATTTCATTGATCGGGATGATAAACTTTCCTCACACCACTATATAGACAAGAAGGCTAAAATATGTATCACAGGTACATTTTAGTAACGCTGGTTTAAGGAGGGAATTCGTCAAGCGCTCAGTCTATAGCATGACTTAGGTGTAGTTTGATCCTGGTAACAGGCACCAGCAACTTCCACAAGGATTCGGACTTCGTACAGACAAAAGATAGTATTTGCCAAAACAGGCAGTTACAAGAAGGCTGTAGTCACACCTAAAAAGCTGCTGATGTTTATCAAATCACAGTTATACTAAATTAACATGTTTATACTATCACGAGAAGTCACCAATAAAATCAGTGGGATGAATATCAATTTCAGAGAGAGTCTAAATCTACAACACAACAGGTCTGTTGCTTCAATTACTCTACACTTCAGGGATTACTTAATTAAAATTAAAACCTTAAAAACCAGAATTAGCTCCATATGGGTTGTCTATAAACTAAATGCCCAGGAAAACAGTACATTACATTTATGGTCCACACTAAGCACAGACACCTGCCCACACGAGTTCTTCTGGAACATAAAAGCAGATGTCCTGAGCAGTCACACAGCCTGCAACTTCCATCTGAATCAACGGGAGCTGTTTTGCTCAGCAGCTCTCAATGCAGAGGTAAGATGGTATCAGGTTCTGCTCTAAAATTACTTGGTTTTCTCATATATAGACTGTCCCTCAAAGTTATCCAAGCCCGCTGCAGCTTTAAGGAGAATCAGGATCCCACTAGATATTGTTCCTTTTATAGGAACAACACTGAACTTTCCGTTGGCTTACGGATCTCACCAATGCTGGAATGAGTTATTACAACTGCTTCCAAAACGTGCTGTCTTTTTCTCTTCTTGCATAAGGGAGGAGAAAACCTCAGGTATAATGAAGACAGAACAGGCTGAACAACTGCTAAAAGCAGAATTTTCTTGCTCACTAGGATAAAAATAGTGTAAAGCACTCTGAGAGACTAGGGCTAGAATTTTATACACTTAATTAAAAGATTGACTTGCTTAAATCGTTATCTAAGTTACCAGTTATATCACTGAATGTAATCACAAGGGTTTTACACAAATTAAGTTTCTAAGGATGACAAGGTGTAAAAATCTAATATAGATCATTTTTTCTATTTTGTTTTGAGATTAGCAATACGGAAGACAAAGGCAGAAAGAGGTGGTTTGATTTTAGGCCTTCTCAGATAAATCTATGGTGTTTAACACCTACAAACCCAGTGACACTACAAACATACCTAAAGTGTCGTGCTGTAACAACTCGATGTTTATTATTTAAGCCCATTCCCCTAAAGTACACAGAACCTACTGGGAAGCAGGAAGCCTCGCTGGCTCTCAGCTGAAAGCTGATCAGCACTTTGTAGACTTGAAACCTTAAGATTTCCAAAAGTATTTTAAGCATCCAAAGATAAAGACAGATGTGTACTAGTATGTACATGGGTTTTGAAAATGGCAAAGGTGGTCTTATGTACATATTTAAAATATTCCTAAAATCTGGCCCTTTGTTCTTACACATGAGTTTATAGAAGATAGAGTGAAAAATAAGTAGCAAGGCTAAAACATCTCATACGTGCTTTTTGAAGCCTTTCCTGCCTTCTCTCCTTCTCCCATTCCTTCCTCCTTTCCCTCCCTCCTCCTTGTCCCTTTTTTCATTTGCTCTCACTCCCACTCTGGCTTTCATCTGCAATTTTGTGCACAAGTGTATTAGTAGATGTCTTGCTACACTGGCTCTGGAGGAGGAGAAAAGAATCATTTACACATCAGGCTTACAACATGATGGATACATTTCATACAAAAATTTTTACATCAAAAAGATGCAAATTTAGAAAAAGGAGGCACATTCTTCCGTAATGCAATAAAAACGGAAGGGACAATTTGAAAGGCAGCAGGGAAATTTACAAGCAAGCTGAAGGCAGCAAGCCAGCAAGCAAGCCTGAAACTATATTAAAAAGCAAATAGATATTTAAGATGATAGAAACACTGGAAGTAATTCAACATTGGAAAATGCACAGTGTACGTATGGATGAGTACATGAGAGAGACACACACAAAGATAGAAACCAAAGATTCTCCTACTACTGAAATCGAAGAGCTTTTTTATATTAATGCACAAGGAGCAGGTTTATATTTTCAGGTCAGTCGTCTTTACTTTGGAAAGGTGTTTTTGTGTTCATCTGAGAACAGCATTATACATTTTCCTCACTTGCTGCTGGTTTATATGTCCTTATCAACCATTTTTACTCAATCAGTATCATCAGGAAGGCAAAGGAAGTTTGAGTTAGCCTAAGGGTCAGGTATGTACAATCAGCTTCCTATTAAAACAACAAAACTGCAGTAGCTCACGTATAATTTCTGGCCTTCATCCTTCCGATGAAGCTGAAGATTTCAGACATTCACCAAACTCGGTCCTTCCTTTAACTGAGACAGAGAGTCAGAAAACAGAGTCGTCCTAACAATAAAAAAACCAACAAACCATAGCCAATTAAAACTTCATACAAGTCTGGTCTCCCACCTGGCATTTTAACTTTTTAATTTACTTATTAAGGATTCAATGCAAATCATCGTTACTCTTTGTAATATAACACTCATAACGTCATTATTACCAAGCCACTAGCAAAGAGAGGCAAGTTTTGCCCTTATAAAAAGGGAGGAGTCTCAGTGAAATCAAAAAGCTGTTGATCAACATTCTTATCTCTTTTCAGTAATTCAGTATTTGACAGATGCCAATAACCTGAATTAATATTTGAGACACTGATTTTTGTTACTGTAATTTCCTTTGTTCCTCTCATATAAATTGCATCCAACCTGCTCCTACTTTCCACCCTCAAAAACTACACAAAACCTCAAAAATACATTTGTCTCTACTTTGTTGGAGTACTCTACTTAGAGGCACAGAGGTCAAGCTTGAAGAACAAAAGGAAAGACAATGCCTCTCCTAAGGATATTACAAAACAAGGAGCAGATTTTGTCCTCCCCATCTTATACTGAGTTGTACTTTAAACATTAGAGTACTTAAACAGAAATAGATGAAAACATGAGCCACGGTAGCAAAGTCCATCTCTAGGTAAGGACATGTACTACATCAATAGCCTATGCTTATGTAAGTATCAAAGTGGAACATTACTATTTCATTAAAAGGTTTAGAAATGTATTCAGCCTACAGATATTCTAATATGCTTTCATGAAAAGTTTCTTCCAACAAATCAGTGTTTCCAGACCAAAAAAAAAAAAAAAAATCACTCAAATTATTTTTGTAAATACCCGAACCTTTCTAATATATTTTATTAAATGTTAATGGGAAGTAAATGTGTGCAGTCCTGAGATACTAGTTGGCATGTTCGTAATGCTCAGACAAAATATACTGAAGACTTATGACTCACACAAAACCAACAAAACAATGTAAGAATAATTTATTCTCTACTGTTTGAATTAAATTAGAGCATGGACAATGAAGAATGTTTTGGGGTTTTTTAATGGAAACTTTCCTCATGAGAATGTGTTGACGTTGAAACTTCAGTAGATGGAACCTGACTCAACTTGAAATGTGTGCTTTGTGCGTGTGTATGAGTGTATACTTAATACAGTGATTACAGATAACATGAACAGTCTTCTTGAAATTTAAGCAGAGTACTAGAGGTCCAACTCTTTCTCAAAAACTGAAATCTCAGTAGGATGTTGCAATACGAGCTGATCCTAAGACATTTACCTCTACTACTACTGTGGTCTCACCAGTCCTGAGTAGAGGTGAATAATCCCTTCCCTCAACTGGCTGACAACACTCTAATGCAGGCGAGGATGCCACTGGACTTTACAAGAGCACCATGCTGGCTCACGTTGAGCCTGGTGCCCACCAGGACCCCCAGGTCCTTTTCTGCAAAGCTTCTTTCCAGCCAGTTGGCCCCCAGCATGTACTTGTGCATGAGGCTGCTCCTCTCCAGGGGCAGATCTTTACATTTCCCCTTGTTGCACTTTATGAGGTTCCTCTCTGTCCACTTCTCCAGCCTGTTGAGGGCCCTCTGAATGGCAGCACAACTATCTGGTTTAGCAGCCACTCCTCCTAGATTTGTATCATTTGCAAACCTGCTGAGTGTGCACTCTATCTCATCATCTAAGTCATCAATGACGATACTGAACAGCACTGGCCCCAATAACAACCCCTAGGGTACTCCACTACTGACTTGCCTCCAAGTGGACTTTGTGCTGCTGATCTCAACCCTTTGAGACCAGCAGCTCAGCCAGTTTTAAATCCACCTCACTGTCCATTTATCCAGTCCATATTTCATCAGTTTGTCTATGAAATAGTCTGGGAGACAGTGTAAAAAGCCTCTCCAAAGTCAAGATAAACAGCATCCACCGCTCTCCTTCATCCACTGGGCTAATCATTTCATTGTAGAATAATACCAGGTTGGTCAAGGTTATTTTCCCTTTCATACATCCATGCTGACTACACCCAATTACCTTCTTGTCCTTAATATGTTTGGAAATGGTTTCCAAGATTTGCTATGTTACCTTCCCAAGGGACTGAAGTGAGGCTGATCAGCCTGTACTTCCCCAGATACTCCTCCTTGCCCTTCGTGAAGATAGGAATGAAATTTACTTGCTTCCAGTCCTCTGAAGTCCACCATGACCTTTAAAAACTTATTGAGAACAGCCTTGCAATGACACCATCCAGCTTCCTCAGCACTTCATGGGTGTATCCCAACAGCTCCCATGGGTTTGTGAATGTTCAGTAGTTTCTTTAAGCATTCCCTAACTCGATACTCTCGTATCAAGGGTAAGTCCTCACTGTGCCACACTCTTCTACTGGTCTTAGGGGGCTCGGATTGCTGAGGGCAAATCTGACCAGTAAAGACCCAAGTGAAGAAGGTATTGAGCGCTTTGGCCTCTTCTACGTCCTTGGTCATCACGTCCCCTGCCCCATTCAGGTCCACATTTGCCCTAGCCTTTCTTTTGCTGCAGATATACCTATAGAAGCCCTTCCTGTTCCATTTATGTTCCTTGCAATACTCATCTCCCAATGGGCTTTGGCTTTCCTAATCCCATCCCTGCATGCTCAGCGTCACTCTATTCCTCCTGGGTCACCTGTCCGTGACCTGCATGCTTCCTGCATGCTTCCTTTTTATGTTTGTCAGGAGCTCCTCGTTCATCCATGCAGACCTCCTGCCACCATCACTTGTTTTCCTGCACATTGGGATGGACCATTCCTGAGTTTGGAGGAGGCGATCCCTGGAAATCAACCAGATCTCCTGGACCCCTCTCCTCTCCAAGAGTGTCCTACATGACAGTCTTCCAAGCAGGTTCCTGAAAAGGCCAAGGTCTGCTCTCTTGAGCTTCCATGGCAGCACTCTGGTTGTGTGAGCCATGTCTGTGATCCCAGTGAGATCATCACCTTGCAACTTCATGAAGGCCTCTAATTCCTCCTCTTGTTTCTTCTCCACACTCCATGCATTAGTGTGCAGGCACTTCAGATCGACACCCAGTCATGTTGATTCCCAGGAAAAAGCAAGAGCTTCTCCCATAAACCTTCTTCTTGGCACTTGCTTATTTCTGTGCAGACATTTGAGGTGGGCCCCCTTCAGCAGTGTTTTGCAATTTTTGAGGTTTCTCTCATCCACATCACCCTGCACCCTTTGCTTGCCAACCTGGTTCACCAATTCATTCACAAGCAACAGGAAGAAGCAGTCTTTGCCCTCAAGAAGCTTAAAAGCAAGGCAGACTAGAAAGTGGCGGTAGCATTGCCGTATTACCCACAGACACTGAGGGGTTTGGTCATAGTCACTCAAGAGTCTGCAGCAGAGCCATGAACAGAACCCTCAGACATTGTTTTGAAGGGCAGGGATTTGTCCATAAAAGCAGTCTCCTTCTCCCAAAATGCAGCTGAAGCACAAGCAGTACTTTGCAGACTTAAGATTTTAAAAGCATTCCTGTTTTGGTTTTGAAAATACACATACCTGAACTGATGGTGAAATGGAGTTACAAATAACACCCACTCACCTTCTTGGAACAGTACCGTACAGTACCAGATGCCTAATGATTTTATATCTTATATTTTATATTCCCCATAGGAATCTGATAGCTGTGGATACAGATGAGATGAGATACAGGTTCAGGCAAGTATGACAAGATCTGATTTTCATTAGTGCTGAGACATTCCACCCTCCTGGACTTTCACGTGGGTGGTGGACACTTAGCTACTCCATAAATCAGAAGGGCATTTCTCAGTTTCTTAAGTTCTTTTATTGCAGTTTCTTTCTTTAGGCTACTTGAGAAAAATGTTGAATACATAGCCAAGTAGCACTACAATATTCTGTTGTCATAACCTCCTGATATACGACTTGCCAGTAGTGCAACACGTAGACATTCATCAAAGATGCGGTATGTTGCACTTGTTCCCTTATGTGAAATGAACTTTCAATCAGCTTTACAAACACATATTTTTTTTGTCCTAAACTACAGTAAAATCTGGCTCTTAAACTTTCTTTAAAATCAACACTTATTTTTGACTATGTGAACATATTGTTCCAAACTGGCAAGAACTGCTCATTTACATCTTAACATCAACAGAATGCTAATCTATAGTAAACAGTCTTTATTACAAACAAGGACGTGCTGTTAATTAGTAAGAGAGACCCTCAGTTCTCTGCTAGCCTGAGTGGGACGAACCACAGATTTCTATAAAGAGGATGAATTACAATTGCATCCTATCAAACAGAGCATCTCCGAACCAATAGTCATGCTGCAAGATCTCTGAAACCTAATTTTGGCCTCAAAGCATCTGGGAGTAGGGTGGAGGGGGTTTAGAGCAATCTGTTATTTGAAATAAATAGCTCTGAAAGTGCTTACAGCTCCTCAAAGTAAAATATCCCGGGGCCAGATCCTACTGTCCTCAGTGGAAGCAGAAATCAGTAAGAGCAGACCAGCCCTGTTCCTCGTCAGATTTAACTCTAAGATGAGATTTGGAACAGGAGAGGGAAGGGGGAGGGCAGACCAGCTCTTCACCTTTTCCAGACCAGCTCTTAACTTCAGAACTGCTCAGATGAGTCAATTTTTTAGGATTTGTCACACACAGCACGTATCAAAGCCAAATGACTTACATGTATTTGAAATTCTATCAGAATTAGGAAAGAGTAAGGGTTTTAAATTCTAGATTACAGCTCACTGCCTTTAGGGGAGCTCACCTCTTAAATAATCCTGTGTCATTTTTCACCCAGGTCATTTTTCCAGATTCCAGATTTGCAATCAGTGAGGACATCTCCTAAACTCCAGTATAACGAGGACAAAAACCCCAAATCAAAATCCTCTCCAGACAAGCCAAGTCTGAGAGCAAATATCAAAGAAGAGGGGAAAATAAAAACCCTTCGTTAACATGAGAGCTCCTGTTTTGTAGCTGATTTTGTTAATGCCTATGATGTTAGCAAAACCAAGCCTGCCCCTCAGTAAAAAAATATGCCTTTGATTTCACTCTCTTCTGGGAATATTTGGGGGAAGAAAAAAAAACCTCTCACTGAACAAATTCATAAGGTATAAACTACACTTGTTGCAGTGCTTGTTTTTCTTTTAAGCCTGAGGATAAGCCCTGCCACCACAATGTTACTGGAAAATTGATTTGATTTTCTTCAATTATCTCTTCAAGAAAACAAAGAATCACAAACTGGCAGTCAGCTAAGCAGCTTTCCCCCACCCCTCGATAAAGACGACAACAGTGCACACACGTTTCTGACTTACACAACTTGGGATGTAGATGACCCGTGGTGTAAACTTTGTGACACACACTGTTATTCCTACGGTCCCTGGCTTCATAAACAAACAAAGCTTCTGAGCCTCATCTATGCCTGGAGAACCCGAGGAGAAAACTGTCTTACGAATGACACAGGTGACAAGGGAATCATAGTTCTTGCTTCTTCAGAAATTTGACTGAGTGAGAACAACTACTGAATCCCAATGAGGCCCAAGTTCAAAGAAGTTCCTGTACCCACACTTTTGGCCTCAACAGACTATGAAAACTTTGCTAAACTAAACACAACAAGAGACACTGAAACTAAGCAGCTAGAGGGGTCCCTCTCATCCACTATTGCACTGATAATAGTGCTGATTATTATTTTCTCTTTGATAATGACATCCCTAGTAACCTACTGTTTTCACAAGTGGAAACTGAGAGGTAAAAAACTGCAGAAAGCACAAGAGGAGTATCAGAAAGACCACGAAAAGAGCGTTTTTCAAAGCACGCCTGGACTTGTTTCATAAAAAAAAAAAAAAAAAAAAAGGATCCACCATGAAATACTCTTGCATTACCTGAAAATGAATAATAAAAGAACGGCAACTATGAAATTTCCAAGTAAATATATCCTTGTTTTATCTCATTTCTAAGAGTTGTTAGCAGTTTGGAGATTTCCTACAGCTTTATTATACATACATATATATTTATATATTTAGTCTCATTTGTGCAAAGTAAAACCAACACAATCATGTATTTTTAATCTCTATTGTATTACTAAAACAGTAAGTTTAAATCTCTTGCTCGCACTCTTTCAAAAATCCACTGGCCCGTGGAAAGCAAAAGGTCAGATTTTGGCTAATGCAAACCAACACAGCCGATAAGGATCAGTGGAGTTGTGCTGTCTTGCACTGATCTAATCATCTGGCTGAAGATTTTGAAATCCAACTGGAGTCTTAAGTGAATCAGATTCACAGATACTCAGCAGTAGCAGCCTGGTCCTGAAAACCTGTAGCTGAAGAACTCTTCATGTCTTCAGCAACAGTTCCATGCAGAAAGCATGCAGGATCAAGCCCTAAATTTGTCAGGAGGTGGTAAGTCAGTATTTCTTTCACGTAAGGTTCAGTGCCAAGAGGTGCTACTGGCATTCCAACCATAAGTGGATTAAGGACATCCAACGTTAGTGGAACCTAACTTACCAAGGAAAGAGCAAGCCTAATGCACTTTTTAAACTAGGCTTGTAATTATTTTTAAGCCAACCATACAATGGTGTGTTTCTATTTTCATAGCCTGTAATATTATGTCACAGAAAAATGACAAATCTATTGTGAGTAGCATATATAAGTAATATTTTCTAACAAAGTGATGGATGTAATATTAATATACGTAATTGTTTTAAAAAGTAGAAAACGTAAAATTACAAACAAAAACCCTGCTCAAGTATATAGCTTGCTTGCAATTACCATTAATGCTGTATATATTTTTAAACAAGCTATAATACTGTGATGATGCTGTAAACTTACTTCTGTAGGCAAGAAATGTTCTATTTAAAAATGTCAAGATGAAGGATGTAAATGTTCTTAAAGTGCTATCAACTAAAAATATGAATTTTCACAGAATATTCTAAAGGATTCTGTTACATGCTACAGATATATTTTACAAACGTATTTATGGATCATACATACTAGTCTATGTGAGAACAAACAGTACTATTTTATTACAAAATAAATGAATAAATAAGCAGTGAATATCCATGCCCAGAAGCTGGAAAATGCTTTTTTAAGGTACCCTGATCAATTCTATAGGTAATTTGAAAGACAGAGGACCTAGTACCTTACTGACAGAAGGTATACACTCCCCCTCGTTTCCCAGCCTCCCCCCATACAGATCATGCTGCTGTCAGTGCAGGCAAAGATCTTCAGAATCAGTTGTGGAGGAAAAAGGAACAGTTAGCTAGTTGCATAAAAACACTGCAAATGTAGTATTCATAAGATTAATATATGTATTCACAAAATTAAAAAAACATTTTTTAAACACAGCGGCATTTAGAATACCAACTCTGTTGCAGGCAGTAACAATTTGCACGTAGTGTCTAGGTTAGCTCTGAGTAGAGACAATAAAAAGTCATTCTCTGAAAATCATACTGAATGGTAATAAAATTACAATTTGAAGAATGCAAGTATATTTCAAAATGCTTTAAAAATACATAGCTGGAAGCACTCCAGCTCTTGCTGGAGTATGCCTGTATGATTTGGAATAACTGCACTGAAAGCTACAATTCAGGTTTATACTGAAGAAGCATCTGGGCGCTGTGTCAGCTAACAATTTCGCAGGGGAACATGATCCCTTCCAGCAGCAAAACCTTGTCATCAGTGCCACCAGTTTAAAATTTTTGTCAAGCTCTCAATTTGAATAAATGGGTTCAGCTTCTCTTCTTGGAAGCTGATCAAACTGGCTATGGTTAAAAAAAAAAAAAAACCAACCAAAAAACACCCCCCCCCCCCCCCAAAAAAAACGTGACTCTTGCCACACAAAGCCATGACTGGGAGATGGATTTATGAAAAGGCAGTGGCCCCAAGGGGGCCTGAAGCATTTCAGTTTTTAGTATAGCTTCAGAAAAAAGATTCAAGGTTAACGTAAGGACCACTGGACCAGTGGGACCAGGTCCCACCTGGCTCTAGGTGACCTCGCTCGAGCAGAGGGTTGGACTAGATGACCTCCAGACGTCCCTTCCAACCTCCACCATTCTGTGATTACATATTTCACAAGTAGCTGGGAATCAATAGTCAAATGTGCTTATCTTTGTTCCCAGTTCATATCCAGGCAAGTGAATTGCACTAAAACTTCATTCCCATTCAAACACGTGCCAGTAGCCTATTGTGAATGAGATGGAAAGTTATCCTAGAGGAGAAACGAATACAAAGTCCCATGGCCCAACAGATGGTTCGAAACAAGACTAAGGAATGACTGAGCCTGGAAGCCAGGATAATTTTTTTTATAGAGAAAGCTAGGGCAAATGAAAGTGGAAATTACATTGCTGCAGTCCACAGGAAACTGATTTCAATGACAATTTGAGGAATGTAATTTTATCCAAAGGGTCAATTATAAAGTATAACATCACAAAAGCGTTATCAGCATACACATAATATAAAACAATGTATATACGAAAACCCCTTCTGTATTTGCACAAAGTTCAGAGCAATAAACTCTACTACATCACAAATCATTCAGAAGCGTAAATAATGCAACTATGTGTAGCATGAAAGCTAGAAAGCAAAAGCTCCTAAGTACTTTCAATAGGCAGATTGATTTGGTTCAGTACTACGGCTGCTTACCATACGAATCACCCTTGATCCACCTCGCTCCTTTTATGCCCCAGCAAGCACAAACAAGGCAGCAGATGAATAAATCTCTTGATCATAGTTTTAGAGTGGTTTTTTGGATCAAAAGAAAAATCTGCTGCTGAGGAAGGGGGCGGGGGGAAAGCTCCTGTGAGGGGGAAAAAGGAAGAGACATGATCTACTTTTTTTTTTCCCCCCTACGTCCTCCATGTCAGAATGTCTGGATCTCTAGTCTCCAACACTGCAGGATTATAAAATAAATTATTTAGAGACTCAGATCATTCATTCCATTGTACATCCCTAATATCTGCTACATGAAAGCAGAAGACAAACACTCAGATCTCAGAGTCATTCTTGATAAAAAGGGAAAGAACTGTAGTGAGCAGTAGGAAAACGCATGCAACAGACATAAGCAAAATATGCTTTGATTTTTCAGAGGAGCTATCTGAATTGTCTTTGTAACATTTATGCAAACAAACAAGAACCATACAGCCACTGTGCCACGCGAGTATGAATACTATTTTACAGACAAATATTGTCAGATGCCTAACCCAAATCGCTCATAGTTCAATGTATTTATATAAAGGCTTGACATGAGTTGCAAAGAAATATTTCAGTACTTCTAGAAAGCATCTATGTACTGAAAGCAAAAATATCAAAATGTCTTCTTTTACTTAAAAAAATAACCAATCTATATTTAGAGTCCTGGAACTCACTTTCTGTGTTTTTTGTAAGGGCTGAAACCTGTGTTCATTGGCAATAACAACAAAATTACAGTTTCAAAGGATTCAATGCCTGATCATAACCTTCTATACCTGACAGCCCTTATGAGACTTCACATGGAATAATGGGCATCCTTCGCCTAGTGTGGGGCAGATTGCTAGAGACTTCGAAAGACTTGAGAGAAACAGGGAGTGTAGTCCAAAGCAAATAAGGAACAGAGATGGAGTATCTAAAAAGAAAAGGTTTGTAAGATTCGAAGGTAGGAGATTTAAGGGATTTAAACATTTCTAAGGATTACAGAGTAATGGGAAGAAACAAGCAGCATTTTATTCATTATATAGGTAGCTATGTAATCTGCAGTGACAACTGAAAAGTTAAAGCCAGGCTTAAGGGAGTATTTTCGATGGACTATTAAAGCTGCTGTTTACAAGAAACCAGAATAAACTGCCAATGAAGCCGTGAGGACAACTAGCTTTGAACAACTTAGGGCTCCATTATGTTTTCACTTGGGGCTTGACCTACTCAGGATCAACTCCCAGTGAAATCATTCAAGGTAGGTTTTTCAGCACCAAAAGGTAGATAGCTGCTGACATAGGTGGGCCTATCTACCTCTATATCCTAGCATTTCTTTTCAGGTTTTCCATTGATTTGTGGAAAGTGAAAACAAGTGGCTAAACACCCCTCAAGCACTCTAATAAATGATATATAGAATACAAAAGAAAATAACTACATGGGTACAAAATACAAAACCAACTTCAACAATACATATTCCTGTCCCAAAATGGGAAAACAAAATGCAACAGTAAGATTTAATCCTATTTGCTTTCTAACACAAATTCAGTAAGAGTTCATAGATAAGGATATTCCTTCAAGATTTCCACAGCCTTCAGAGACCTAAATGCACAGAAGTCAGGAAACTGGAGACTGGTGAGAGTCAGTAACTTTATGACTCACTGAGTCCAACAGCCACGAGGTCGCTGCAAGAGCAATGCAATGAGCTCTTGCTGTCAGCAATAATCAGAAAGGTGGGCAGCATTTGTGCCCACAGACCAGCATACATCTTTTGAGGCTACAATGAAGATGATTTCATTGCCTAACCCACTGAGATCCCCAGCATAACGCCATTTTATTTGGATGTGTACTGAATACCAATCTTTCACCCAGATACATTCTTTGAAAGATAGTGACTTTGCCATCTTGAAAAGTCACAGAAAGTTACAATAAATTCCAAAGTATATTCAAAAAACGGTCAAAAATATTATTTGGCATCTTATTCCAGTTTTAATCTATGTTGTTTTTTCTCTTCCTAGACACCTATCCTATACACGTTCTATAATTTATTATCATTTCTTGTCCTGTTGGCATCCTCAGTCTTGCTGATTAATTTCTGTTATAGTCTCATTATTTCAGTTCTATAAATACCCCATTTCATTTTACTCCTTTCTATAGTAACTTTGCAACCTTCTTTTTCTCCTCTACCTGGGGCTCTCACTTTCAATTTAACATGAGACAGTGGGCTAAGATTGAGCTGAAATCCAGTAATTACACCTCCCTGCCCTGAAAAACAGAATCATTTATTTTTCTTATGGACAGAAGCAGCTGTGAGCTGCTCTGAAATCCCACAAGCAATCCCACAAAACACAATGCTTATTACTTGTCAAATTAATAACAGACAGTGTTGGCTTCCGTAATTTGAAAAACTTATATAGCTTGATTACAATATATTGCAACATTTGCATTTAGGAAGAAGGAAGAGTTGAATCATAACCCAGACGCCAGCATATCTGGTTCCACCTGCAAGAACATTAAACCACCACCCAATTCATCACTGACAAAACAGGTTAAATCCACAATCGTTGGCATTCAGTACGTGACTGCCCACAGAAGACTCTCCCAGTTCTTATGTCCTTGAGTTATGTTTACTACTTTCAGGCCTTACATTTTCTGACCTTTCAGCCTTTGCCATAAGTTCTGGGGATCCTCTGAAGGTTTGGGAAGGCTTCTGAGTGCTTCTCCTATAAGTGTAAGCACATCCTGAAATAAAAAGGAAACATGGAAATTACTTGGGTTTGTATTCCTGCCATTTCTCATGTCCTGTATCACAGGTCTACTATTGGCAGCTACATCCAGTCCCTCAAAAGCAACTAGGTAGGCAGCACTCATCAGCACAATTTTGCTGGATTTTTAAAGCATTCTGTTTAAAAACTTTGTTGAACAGTGTGGCCAGTGATCTGCCCCATAAAGCAGGTTTCTTCCCTAAGGAGGGCACAGAAAAAGCAGCTGGCCTTTTCAGGGAAGCTGGGAGAAAAACAAGAGGGAAAAAAAGTGAAGCCTCACTTGAGACTGAAGTTCTCAAATCTTAGGTATGGAGTGAATGACAGTCAAAAATCAGGAGACTGGCACTATTAGGTGAAAAAAGAATGTGTGTTACAGCGCACAGATTCCCACCCTGCTCACAAACACAGAAAGACAGATCTCGGGGCTTCAGGAAGCACTACTTGTTCATTGCTCAGAAACAACCTGCTTTCAATCTGACTCCCTTTCAAAAAGGGAGAGAAGAGTTCTGCCTTCAGGAAGATGATCATCCTGAGGAACGGCCACAGAAGACCCAAGGAATTCTGTAAGTGTCAGCTTACATTGCCTACCATCTGTTCCAGAGGTATTTCCTAACAATAAAGGTTGAAACTTTGTGACAGCAGACACAGACAGAAGACAGTTCTTCCACAAGGAAACCTCAGTGCATCTGAGGGGCCTCAGCCTCCATAACATGTTGCAGTGTCCTATTCTGAGACTCCTACACCAAAGGATGAGTAAGGAAGACTAGTATGGGCATAGTTACCTACTATCACATCATTTTGTTATTTACCATTTTGTCTTGGATAGCCCATCAGAAAACAAACTGTGGAGAAATAATCAAGATGTACCCAAAACAATTCTAGGACATCCTGGGAAAGACCTTCAGCTTATATAAATCAGGCAAGCTCAAATGACTTGATCAGTATGTTAGTCCCAAGCATTTTATTAATGATATGGAGCCAAATTCTATTTTGACTTGCACTGCATTCAGGTCAATCTGATCTCATTGCCATAAATCAGAGGGAAATCTGGCTTACAGATTCTTTAGTTACAGTATGTATAAGATGTACCACAATTTTTTTTTTTTTAACAACATTTGCTTACTCTGGAGTAAATCTGTTCTTCCAGTTTCTCTTGGATTAAAGCACTTTCCATTCGAATCTTCTTTCTTCTGAGAAAGGTAATCTTGGCTAGCTCTGCTTCCTTCTTCTGACAGTCAGGGCACACTGAAGATTCGTGGATTTGCGCTTGTGTCACCTGAAAGATGAGACTTTGATGCAATGAGCAATGTCTGTCCTAGCAAGATGGCCACTCCATTCAGAACAATCAATAAAAATACAGACACAGATACTGTCTAAAGACAAAAATTTGCTTTTGTAGGCAGTTGCAAATTATTTCATAATCTTTGTCACAGTATCATCTTGATGTGTCTGTCAATGTTTTCACACTAAATATATTTGCTTTTCCCCACATATTACCCCTTCCAGCACTGATAACTTAGTTTCATTAAAATTATCTACTTGTATCTCAGAACCACAGCACTGATCTGTAATACACTATTTCTTCTTCTAATAGGCAAAGTTTCCCTGATGCTTGAGGTTGCATGGACATTACTGACTTCTTCCACAGAAATTGTAATGGTCAAAAAAAAAAAAAAAAAAAAAAAAAGAAGTCATGTGATTGCCAAGCAACACATCGGTGACCAGCCAATACCAACTGTCAGGATACAGTTATACTGGCAAAATATTTGTTTTTATTAGTATAACTCATTTGACCCTGGGTGGATGCTCAGTACAAATTACAGTTTTGCCAATGTAAATCTAGACATAGTTTACTAGTGTTAAATATGTTCAGAGCACCACCAGCCTTTAGTTACTCTTGCTTAATGAGTACCTGATGTTCCAGGAAGCCAGCCTGTGCATGCTAACCAGTCTTCCACAACAGCAAATACACTAATTCCTGAAGGCTTGATTAAGTTAAATTAACATGTTTTACTCCACGTTTCAAATACTTGATCATCGCAACTCAGTAACAGCAATTGTTAATCAGCAACAATTCCACCATATATAACTGCTTGTCTGTAATGAGGCTATCGGAACAGCAGCATTCCTATGCTGACAGTATACATAAGGCCTTAAATACCAACCATAGACGTTATGACTATCTTTACAAATTTTAAGAGGTTATGATTATCTTTACAAATTCTAAGAGGTAAATAAACTCTGAAGCAATTAGTTCAAGTATCTATATGCAGCTGAGAATACAAACAAAATTCTATCGTTTTCTATGTAAGATAAACAGCACTACTTATTAATTCCAATGTTAGTTTATCCACCATGAAATCTTAAGCATATTTAATAGCATTACATAAATCCCAGTATTTGTGCATTTATGAAATATCAATAATTTTATCTGATTTAATTTACACAGATTCCATCTGGTTACATAAACACAATAAGTTGCTACAAAAGCAGTGGAATCAATCCTAGAAAGTCATGTCTTAAGCCTCTGTCGTCTTCTTCCTTGATTTCTTCTCCTCTGCATAAAAATGTTATTATGTGGAGGTAAAAACAGAAGCAAATAGACGTAGCAGTCAAAGTTACTTTTCTTAGAAAATGTATTACGACACTGCAAGACAAATAAAGAGGCAGTAAAAACTCTACAAAATTTGGATGGTGGGTTGGTTAACATTAATACAATGAAAGAATGCAGACTGCTGACATTTCAAACCAATTTAAACAAACAAGAAGCCTGTAATAATCATCACGCAATAACTGACTTTAAAAGTATTACTCCCTGCTTACCTGGCACAGGCTTTGCAGAGGAATATGTTATCACTTTTACTATGCTATATGGCAATAAGTTAAAGCCAGCAAATGTGACAGAGATAAAACAAAATAAATGACTGTAATTACTATTCAAAGCTCATTTTTTGTTTTATCAGAAATACTTTCCCAGATGCAGACATTCTGTACCAATTTCAAACAAAGTATAGACATTTGCCAAGGTTCAGATTTATGGGTAAAGGCATCTGTAGGTAATGGTCACTACTCAAATCCATATAACCACATATTCAAACCCATTCGCAAGCCCAAAGCAAGAATGCAAGTATCATTGGCCAAAAAAAAAAAAAATACCGGTCTTGAGACTATTAGGTGCAGAGCTGAAGGAGGAGCTGTGTCAGAATGCCTATCCTATGGTGGGGAAAAAACACTGGGCTGGTGAAAAAGAAAAGCACTTTGAATTGTGTGAAGATGATACACATGCTTCTTAACAAAGGAACTGATGTCACCAAGATTCTATTGGACATGCTTTAATTCTTAATATTACCTAATGCCTCAGAAAGCTGGGAGCAGGGGTGAGGTTTTGCCTTTGGAATACTTTTAATACTGGAGTCACAAAGACTCCACAATCAAATAATATGCAGAATACTTCTATAAATAACGGGTACAAATGTAACCAGAAAACAAGGTTCTTTTCTTCAGTTGATCCAGGCTTATTGTGGACTGCAATAACTGACCATCCCAGCCTTGCTCAATCACACAAATCATTATTTTATCACTAGACAATATTTTATAATGATTTGATAATTTACTAGCAACAGTTCTGCAGTAGTGTCTAACAAAAAAACGAGAAAGGTAAATCTTGAGATAGCAAGCAAAAATCCCTTTCAGAGGCCTGAGCGTGGCATCATTAAGGTCTGCCTGATTTGATCCTTATAGTATGGCTTTTTTTTTTTTTCCCAGTGGTTCTCCCAAAAGCGTAGGCAAAATCTAAATTTTTTTCTTCCTTGCAGTACCTGTTTAACAGTCTCTCTGATATTTTTCAGGCGGATTCTGTTCATTAGCTGATCAGGAACAATGCTGTTCAAGTCACTTGTCTCCGGTTTCTTTGCTGTGAATCCATGCTGCAGCTTTCTTGACTTGCCACCGTTTGCCTGCTTAGAGATCAGCTGCTGACGCATCTTGCTTATCTTCATGGTGCAAAAAGACCGGAGAGCATCCAGTTCTCCATCTAATAATTCAGTAATTTCTGTCAGGCATAAATCAACAAAACAAAAGTGTCAATTACTGTATCAGGGAAAAAGAAGAACTACTGGTCTTACATCTGTGCAACCTCGTATTATCTATTTAATAAAAAACCCAAACCCAATGTCAAGCCTAGAGGCAATGACTGTAATAAGAGCAGTGCAGAATTTAAATAAAAATCTGGATGATAACTGTAGGAACTTGCACAATAAACGTCTCTATGAATAGTCTCCAAAGAGGGGAGGGGATAAGAACCCTAAAGAATTAGACTACTTAATGATACAGCACAAATATATTAGTAAAGCAAGTACTTAAATACTATGACATTAAGTAAACTGAGTTTCAATGACTGCCTAATACAGATTTAGCTTCTTCCTACCTGAAACTGCAACTTGCTAAAACAAAATGAATTAACATTTAAAGAGAGCGACTCATCTAGTAACTAAGGAGCAATTCATAAGACACTGAAAAGTTAGAGGCAGTGTCTATTTCTAACTCTGGAAAACACCTCAAATATATTCTACAACCTATAGTTAGGCTTTTTTTTTTTTTTAGGAAATGCAATTATATTAGAAAATACTTTCCCCTAAAGCTTCAGTAACTTCCTAAATTTTTTATATGACCTTGTTTAAATAATATCTTTCACTCTTTCATCTTCTCTTATCCTTCCCAGTGGCATGTAATAATAAATAAAAACTGAGAGATTATACTTTAGATGGGCAGGTAAGGATGGATTTACAACTTCATTCAATGCTTAGTGGGAGATTTTCCACAGGCTTAAACACAGCCAATCAATACAATATTTCAGAAGCATCAGCCTATCATGATGCTGTGTAGTACTACATGGCCTTAAGAGATACCACTGTTTTCAACTATTTAATCAGGGGAGAGTACCTCTCTACCTTTATTACACAGACTTCGCTTTTATGCAACTACTGAAGCCCAACTAAACACTTTAATGTGTGTAATTAAAGGAGAAGTGAGAAGACAAATCATTACAGTAAGCATTACTAGAAGTCTTGTGAATACCTTTGCATATAGCTAACGCTAACACAGCGTTCCCTTCTCAGGACTCCACTCTGACAGCCAAAAAAAGTCAGACAACTGATAATGACTACAGAGGTAAGCTATGGTCAGTTTGTTTTAACTCAAAGTATTCAGAAACAAATTATACTGCCCATTTAGCTGGGAAGTATGATTATGTAACTTAAACAATCCCTCCATATTGTCTGTTTTACTCATTTTCAGTGATTAAATTCAGTTTTACTTTTTCTAGACAGGCACTGCATATTGCACTGCATATTTCAGGGTGCTTGCTGACAACTAGTGCATTGGCATTCCAGTCCTGTGGGGTACCTCGGCATAACCACAACACAAATCCTTAAAACACTGAACAATATGAATGTAAAACTTTGAGACTAAGTTCATCGCAGCCTATTTAGGCAAGCACGCAAGATAGAGCTGTGGCATTTTGCAAGGAAACTGAGTATCTCTTCAGAAATGCAGTCGATCTGTATAAAGGATAAGTGGATCTATAGTTAAGACTAAGCAAAGCAGAAATCAGTGAGCTTTGCTTTATGGACAACAAGGAAAAGACATAATTTAAATGCAACTACCACAGTTCGGCATCAAGCATCGTAAAGCAATTTATTCCTCCTTAGAAGAGGATGTATCAAATTGGCTAAAGACAAAGACATAGTGACAGTTTATAGGCAGATGAATAAGAATTAACGATACTTTAAAATGCAATTTAACGAAAAATTTTTCTTGGGTAGGATCATAAACATTTGAGTGGAAACCACCATTTCAGTCATCAGGTCATTTTCCTTACAATTGCAATGTAGAATCCCTGTCAAACAGTGTAAATCATGTGCCACTACTAGGTTTAATTGCACTAATAAAATAGTGGCATATTCATTTATGCTGCACGTAGAATGAATAAAAAGATTAAGAAGTTACTACTGTGGGGGAAAAAACCCTAGAACAAAGCATTTACATATACTAAGTTGAGTACTCAAATGCATAACACATGGGGTCTGCTGAACATTTTGTGACAATTTAATACCAGCCTAATTAATTCACTTCAGCTTCTCCTGACATATAGAAGCGCATTTTAACGAAGAATTGGTTTCTAAAAGTGCATGAATTGTGTGCTGCCATACACCCACCCATTTGCTCATTTGCACCTACAGATATTAGAAGAAACACTAGCAAAGAGAACAGCAATTTTTAAACCTGACTGCACAACCAATTTCAAGAAGTTACTTGTTTAATATTAATTCATGCTTAACAGTAAATAAGCTCAGAAAGAATAAAAACTATCAAGGATCAAGGACTATAATTTTACTGAAACAAGAACAAAAAATGATGAGAAAACTCAGCGCACAGTTAAATTCTGAAAAGTTAGTCTTTTAACTGCACAGTGACTATTGACACTTTCAGATTTTCTTCTAGGTACACAAGGTTCACCTGTCCTTCAGCTGAAGGAAAAGATAAGCATACAAGAGGATCTATGCACTTGCTTTGGTGGTTGGTTTTATTTCTTGTGTCTTTCACATATTCCCTCCTTTCCATCTTTGAACTAGACACGCTTGAACACTCAATCTCCATTTGCGGCCGCAGACTTAAATGTCACTGCACATCTGTCTACAGAGAATCCCTGCCAGTGCCAATTACTGTTCCAGACGTACATTTTGCTGATGCTTGGTTGCCCCGAATCCTGCATTCCCACATCCTCTTCGTTGGAGAGGAAGAAGGCAGGAACAGGTGACAAGAGCAGCAAAACCAGACACCAGAACAGACATCAAGTCAGAGCCATGTATCATACAGCAGTAGGGTCACAAAGCACAGAATATTTAGAGAGTAAAGCACAACAAACTGGACCAAGAAGCTGCTCTGATTACAGAAGCACTCGGTGTGTACCAACGGAGATAAGCTAATCTCCATGTCTATATTCTAAATCCTGCTGTGTGGTTTATAACTAAGTGACCTACATAGTTTTTGCTTTCTGTATGCAACTACATCTTTAAGTATGACATTTTAAATCTGTATGAGTGGAGGGAGAAAAATAAAGAAAATCTTTATTGAGTTTCCTTTTCCTTGGATGTCTAACTTTGATTTAATAGGAAAATAGGCAGCCATTTTGTTGTTATTATGCTCTACTAATACTCTATTTTAAGAGGAAAAAATGTAAAACAGTTAAAGGAGAGATAATTGTGAAAGGCAGTAACTGACAACTGCTCTTCAGAAAGATTTTAACTCTGCATCTCAAGATAACATTTTCAGAATTATCTAAATCACATCTGTACAATTGAGTGCAGCAGTTCAGACTTAACATGCCGATAGCCCAATGAGCAAACATAGCGCTTGAAAGATTTGTGCAGATAACACAGAACTGATATAAACAGTCTGAAATATCAGGCTATTTATTACAAATATGAATTTAAAGCAAGTAAAGTTCCTCCAGCATGGTGAAGGATACCCTCAGTTTCCACCAACATTAGTGAGAGGAGACAACAGTAAGAACCTTGCAGAATCCATGTCTTTCAGAAGAAACTCATTCTTTCCCACTTCCACAAAGGCATTAATGAACTCAAACTTTCTTTAGAAGCAGGGGTTTCCATTTAGATGTTGCTGGTTGGAATTTCCCCGTCTAGCCTACATTAATACTATTTTACTACAGAATCAGCAGAGAAGTCTGGAACCTCAGGACCTAACTAGGTCTGCAGGAATCCCACAACCTTGTGCATGTTATCAAGCAGTAAGCTTGGGTGCTGAAAAGCTCAGGAATAGGAAAGAGAGCCAGTATAGACTATTGGATACCTGCTCCCTTCTCCAAACAGAGCAGTAGGATGTTTTCTCAATTCTCATAAATAGACTACTGCTACTTTTAATAAATACTTTTAATAAACTACTACTCCTATTTGGTAAGTCAATAATTAAATGCTTGGACATATGAAAATTTGTTCACAAAGTGAACATAAACTAGATCTATTCAGAAATACTCTGGACAAGCTGGAAAAAATCTGATGTAGAAAAATAAACACTTATACTTCCCTCAGTGCACACATGTCTACGTGCACATGCCAGTGCCTTTCAACTTAACACCACGAGCCGCAGGTATTTATTTGCCTGTATCTACACTGGCTTTTTTACTTTTAGACTTCCCATCATTGACACCACCATCACAATAACAATAATGGTTAAATTGGTAATACTGACTGAACTGTATTTCAGCCATAAAACGTCTGATGCTGCTCAAACATTTCCATGCTTCTAAATAACATAAACAACTAAAGCTCTCTCACTTTTGCCAGCAATAGCGCAGTAGTAACACTGCAGAAAAATAAATGAGCAAAACATTTAACGTAGACACGTTACAAACAAAGATGAGAGCAAACTTCTGAATACAGTACAAGTCAGAGCTTTAAAAAGCCCCACTTGAACTTTCAGATACATCTAAGTTGAAGAACTGCAGTTTCCTGTAGTAAATTTTAAAGATGATTAATGGTCTTTGGAATAATCTATATGGAATTGGGGACTCAGTCATTTTGTGATGCATTTGTCTAACAACAGCTAGTTGCTACAACACTGGGGTAGACGGCCAGAGAAGAGGAAGATAAAGACAACTATGACAAAAATTTCTCACTTTTCTTGAGGCCAGCATCTAGGTTTTGCTTCTTTCAGCCCACACAGAAAACTATGAAAAATAAGAATCACATTCCAGGGCATTCCCATATGCAAACCAGGATTTTTTTTTTTGTCTCCCACATTTAACCCTATCAGTACTAAGACAATAAAAACAATTTTTGTTTCATTACCCGAAGACAAATTCGAAAGTACCATGCATGCTCAGTGCACACATCATTCCTTTTGCTGACTTTACTGAGGGGACTAACTGTGCAGCAATCTAGTTCTAGGTGAGCTCATCTTCTACTGTATTTAAAAAAAAAAATCTCCAAGTTGATAAAATAATAAGAGGCTTGGGGGCTACCGAGTACTGAATTATTAAGTCAAGGAGAAGCAGGCATTTATGGATGTCAGCATACAGAAGTTGCTGTGCTTATTTTGTTTATATGTTAATATTCTGCAATAAAAATGTAGTACACCGCTAAGTACGATCAATGCTGATGAATTTGGAGATAACTTGTCAATCACATGACAGCATACTGTGTTTGCATGAAAGAAGCATAAGCATGAACCTTATTCTGTGCTCTTCATATTGATAGTGGTTGGAAGCACTGTAACAATGTACCTGAAAAGCACTTAGCTACTAAGACAACAAGCCACAGGACAGGCAGAGAGAAGACAATGCGTCACTTCATACATCAGTGCACGCTAACAAAACAGAACTTGCTACTCAAGACTGAGTGACCACTCTGACTCTCCTTGCCTATCAAAGTCCATAAACCAAAGGCAGAATGTTACCTTGTGCAGAACTACAAAAATCTGAACTTGATTAAGAGGATAAAATCTTCCCAAGTGCAACTTTCAAGGGAAAGCTCTGTAGAGATGGAAAACTTCCTCAGCGTTATACTGTTGTTTATCGTTCATTCAATGAATCTGAACTCATCAGGTCCTTTTCAATTTCTCTGTGAATCACATGGTCACAAGATTCTGATGCATTTTAGGAAGACTGTCTCAGAGGAGCTCACCAGGAGAAGCCTCTCTACTATAGATGAGATGATCTACATTAACTGTCTTCTCACTTGAATGCATGGCAGTCTTGGAAAACCAGTAATAGAAAGATAAATGCTGAAGATGAGTCCGGAACTCATAACATTGCCTCACCACTGTTGTGAATGAGCTATACAATTAAGAATAGCCTAAAAATGATCTTAGGTCATGTTTTCCTATGGACGTCCTACATGGACGGTTTGAGGATGCTTGTATGCAAATGCAATGCCATGAAGTACCTAGGCAGGAGGATCTCCCTGGTTGATCAGTCTTATAGGTGACCTACAAAACTTTGAGTTTGTTCACTTTTCATGTACATACAGACGGAGGAAGATCCCGCTTCTGCTTCAATTATTTTTTGCTCAACTACAGCTTTCTTGCCTTTTTTTTAATTAAAAATAGTATCTCTGACCCACTTTTCAGAAAGACTTAAGCAGGACTTGCATCCCACCATCTGCTCACAGTTGCTTGCATAACCAGTACATGCAAGCAGCATCCTTCCTTCCTCCCTTCCCCTCTCCTCCTCCATACACTAGATCATTGTGTTGGTTAAAGCTGCTCCATTGTTCTTGCCAAAATTGGTGCCCTGCTGCCTCTCTCAGCTTGGGAAAGGAACTAAAACATGGCAAACAAGTAATTCAATAATGAACACAACTGATTAACAGGAGGAAAAACATTTCACACAACAAATTCTGAAGTCATGTTTATTTTGGAGGGAAAAAAATGACACTCCTAGTATCTGTACAGCTCGAAAGAAAAAGAGAAAAACTAAACAGTCCCGTAAAATTTTGAGGACTACAGTTAAATTTAAAATGTGGATACATTTTTTAATGTATTTATGCAGATCTTGTGATAATGCATCACTAGGATAACGTCACTACATCAGGAGCGTCAAAGCCATGTGTGATATGGGAGACAAACTGCTTTCCAGGAAAGCATAAAAGAGAAACTTCGTAATTAATTACCTGGCTTAACTTTAATAGCTTGTATATAAAATTTAAGTCTAGTTAAAAGTTTACATCCCCTTTCAAAAGAAACAAGAATTATAACCTCTACTAAAGTTACTGAACTCACCAACATGAGTTTGGATGACAGATTTGTCTTGCTTAATGCCACCTTCTTTATTTTTCAGATCAATCCATTTTCCCATGACATTTCTTTCTATAGCTGCAGAATCCACTACTTCAGACCGCTCATCTACAATGAAAAAAGGTAGCTTTGAACATACATTGTAAAGAAAGCAGGACTGAGGAAAAACAAAGTGGGAGGCAAATAATCCTCCACTTGAATGTGACGGTTTTCCCTGTTAAGGGAAAAGAAACCCCAAGCCACAGGACTATACAGATGATATCAGTGATTTCAGGGTGAAATGCTGAGCAAGCTCCTGTCCCACAAAGTATCTCACATTGCTCATTTCTAATCACCCCACTGAATGACATATATAGGATACACTGAGAAAAACAGAGATTACTGCTTAGAGCTTGTTGACACATTCAATTTTACCTGTAATGCTAACTTAACCTCAATCTACCTCCTCCCTCATTCAGCCCCATCACTTATTTTCAGCCCTGTATAGGCTCTTCATTTGTGGCAGTACAAGTACTCTCGGGAGCTCAGGTGAACTGTCTCAAGGTATTGATCCAAGTGAAAAATAATGTGGGACAGGGAAAATAAAAAAAAAAAAAAAAAAATAAATCTGTGTTAGCTCCCTGTTCTCCAGCTTGTTCCAGTACAACTCCAGTTCTGCAGAGACTGAGGAAACAAAGATGTGAAAGCGAATAGCTGGTAAAAGACAAAAGACTTAAGAGGTCTGAAAAGTCACTGCCACTGACAGCAAGATGCATACGGCGTGGTCCCAGTTCAAAATACTGAGCACGCTCAGGAAGCGCCTGACTTCTCTACTCTGTTTTCAGGGTACTAATAGCAAATTCAGTGGGCTTATACAAGGAAATAATGTGTCCCTACGGGGACACCAGCATGACAGGTTTTCTATAGTTTTTATTGTTTATGTATGCTGTTCTCTGTAAGATATATACCACAGAAGGCGATCAATTTCCTGAAGTATTTTTCTATGAATTATTCCCTAGTTTCTCATTTAACTGGTAGTATTCAGAAGACTCCATAATTTTATGAAACATTAACCTTGTAAAGATAAAAAGTGGTAACACTTATTAAAAAAACCTCTACACACACAGCAAGACTTCCTCCTAGCATGTACTCCTTGATGCCTGAAATAAGGATTTCAATGGTTAGACGTGGAATAATTTAAAAAAAAACCTTGGTTTATCTCCAGAAAAAAAAGATTTATTAAAACCTATCATTTGTAAAAACCAAAAATTTTAAGCAAAACGGTTACATCTATTAGACACTGTTCAATTATATCAATGTAGCATGAACTGACACCAAGGCAATGATCATCTCTTTATTCAGATTTTTGAAGCACTGATATCTAATGCTATATTCTGTGCTACGATAAAAAAGGTTTACAGTCATGTATACATATCTGACAGCATATTTTGTCCTGCATTGTTGGGATTTCATGCCTAAACAGTATTTAAAAAGGATTCCTAATGATAATGGTGCTGGTTATTACTGTAGAGTGGAAAAAAAACCCAACCCACAGTAAAATGTTGGATGGATGACGGACAGGAGGAACATCTCTACTGGACTTGTCTATAGTAGGAAAAGAAACAGCTTGCCAATTTTAAAGTATAGACAAGGTTAATTATATATTGGTATATGCCAGCTGATCAAGTTGAACTGAGTAGAATCAGATTACAAGAGTAACAGCTAATAAACATTAAAATATATTTTATGTCTACACTTTTAAAAATATATTAAAAGTGTTGTAGCTAATCTTTAAAGCTATAACGTTTATATATGCTGACAAGCTCCTAAACTAAAAAGAGATTTAAAAAAAAAATTCATCTCCAAGTACTCACAATACTTATCAGACCAAACCTGGAGAAAAGGAGAATGTAGAAGAATGACAGAGAACCCCACAGAGACAGAAGAAAACCTAACAAGACACTAAGGCATTTAGCTTATGTCCTGCTGCCTGCTTCTTTATCACTCATCTGATGCAGCTTTAAGGTACTATCTAGCCCTCTTAAGTATTTCAAGTCCTGGAACTTTCCCTGTGCCCTCAGAGAAATGATTTTACAGCCCAGCTACTTTTCATACACGGTAACTCAGTCAAGGTATCTTGCAGAATTTTTTTTTTTTTTAACATGGCAACAGAATTTCAGCATCACGAGATTATTAGGGAAAGGTTTCCATGGCCAAATCATACCCTGCTGCATGTAGCTGTCGGCAAATCCTGAGAGTGCAAAACACAGATCTAGTCAGCATACTGAGGTTCTGCTGCTTTGCACAGCAAGAACACTGTATGCAATTTTTACATTTTTATTTCTGATTCAAGTCTCCACTGCACTGACTTAAAGCTGTGAAAGACAGGTCTCAAGCATGGTAAGCTCTGCATACCTGCATGATTTTGGCCTGCCAACCGTGACATGCTTTCCAACACATCTGACACAGCAGACCCCTCTAAATCCTCTGTGGAACAATAATACAGTTCAGATGGGTCACTCCCTCACTGCCAACAGGCTTCTTCCTCCTCGCTGAAGGGCTCAAAGGTATCTTCTGAATAGTCCAAACCAGAGCTACTGTAACTCTGGCTCAATTCTGTCCGCCACTTTTCATAGTTACCAGAGCTATCTGCTGAGGCAGTCGTCATGGTGCAGCCCTGCAAACAAAAGCAAAAACACATAACAGGTTCAATTATACAGGAAGAATGACTGGCTTACTTATAGCAATGGGGGACATATGGAGGACTATTACAGCTCAGCTCACACCCAATTTAGCTACCACAACAAGGGGATGAAATAAGTACTTAATCAGTGCACTGGATCAAGGCAAAACCCTTCAAAGCACTACTGCTGATCAAAGTAGTGCACATTAAGATCCACTGGGTAAGCGCACAATAACAATTATCATTGAACATTAGCAGTGAACTCTGAGCAGCATTCCTTTCAAATTTGTAGTGAATTACAGTAACGCTTGAATAAAATCATTCATGAAAACAAAAAAATAATTTAAAAAAACGGGGGGGGGTTGCCTTCAGATTATTAAGCCTCTCACCACTCAGAAATGCAAAACCTCCTTGTTCTGCTTAGATTTTGTCTAGAAAATTAAGAAGAAAACATAACAAGCATCAGCCTGCTGATGGTCTCAAATGAGGAGTCATGCTCCCAATGTGAAAAAGAGAAATAAAGTTCTCCAAATTCAAGCTCCAGGAACGAAACACACCTCAGATAGTTACCTATCATGTAACGGATTTATTTTAAAGCTTTGTTCTTACTTATTTTACCCTTTTTTATTAGAATGATGCAATACCCCTTCTTCCTTTGAATCTAAGGACCTAAATAACTTTGTCCTGGATACTTTTGCTCCAATTTCTTCCCTACTCTCATAAAGTAAGGAGAGTAAATGTATGGGCAACATTCCTCTGGAAAGATGCTTGCAGCAGTCAGTCACGGCTCCTTCATCAGAAGGATGGGAAGCCCAGCGTGATAACAGTGGGTAGACGAAGGCACTTTCTGTCATGCCTGAAATTCAGGTATGCCACTGTACTTGGTGTTTGTTACTGGGGTTTAGGCAACTTCGTTTTAAAGGTGCTGACTTTGGCCATTTCCCTACTGAATATGCTCTGCTGCCTGTTTTACGTGCCACATTACTGCCAAAGTCTTTCTGCGCACTATGTAAAGACCCTGTGCCCCTAAAACAAATTAAAGACTTCTTTCCCAAGGCTAGAATTCCAAAAGTAATCAGTACTGCCAAATTTCTAGGTCCAAAGGTTTTCTTTTTGTTTTAACACGGCCCCCAAAATTAAAGATTTGTTCTGATCTAAACTTTAAATATTAATCAACACTAAGTAATTCTTTTGTTCGTTATACCACCACTGATTCAGGCTGCAGATTGGTTATTAAGATCAGGTCTACTGAAGAAAAACAATAGGAAATGCAAACAGAGAGTCAATTAGTTCTCCAGCCCACAGCTGACCTAAGAAGTTGCAGCTGCACAAGCAGCACATGGATAGTTAAGGAGCGAGAAGATGAATTTCAGCAAGTAACACGACTGGCTCAACTAGAAATGCTTCATAACATCAGATATGACCGATATCAGCTAATTTTCACAGTGGAAAAATAGGTATTTGTTACAACATCAGCAGATAAATAACTTAGGAGCCCCAAGTATAATTATAATTAGCAAATAAAACACGTTTACAGACTTAAAGTTGCATCTGCTATCATACAGCTTTTATTCCTCACAAGGCTGAGGTAATATCCACCTTAACAGACTGGCAGAAAGCAAGCTTAGTGCTTCACTAAGGGTTCTGAAAAAGAGAAGCCACAGAACTGTTTGAATTACTTTTCTAAGAATCACTTTGTCTTACAGACATGGCGACAAAACCTTCACTCACCACTGAGAAGAGATTGCTGTGATATAGTGTCACTGAAAATGCGAAGCATGTTAGAAGAAAACCTGAGGGAACAAAGCTCTGTCCTCTCAGTAGGCAAAAATTTGATTGCAACACACCACACTCATGAAAAACCTGCACTTCCACCAAGTAATAGCCAGTTAAACTCTTCTCCATGCACTTTCTAGTTAAAACCCAAAGGCAACAGAGATGGGGTGTTGGTTTGTGGGTTTTTTTTTTTTAGTTTCACAATCCTGCATTTCCAGGCTGAAAACATGAATTTTTCAAAACTATTTAACATACACTTTAATTTACAAATTCCTTTTTAGAAAACCCTAAGGTGAACCAGATGCTTAGGCTACCTTTCACTACACTGCTAGCACCGACATCAGGCCCTCCTACAACCTCACAAGCTCGACCCCAGGGACGAGGCCCCCCCCAGCACATTAACTTGCTCAAGCTGTGACCCAGAGTTTTGCTCGCAAGGTAAGTAACTTGTCACACAGAAGGGACCCAGATCCGTGTCTGGCCTCCTCCGGCTCCCTGCTCCCCCTGAGGCCCCCCGGACACCCGGCACCTTCCCCTCCGGGCAAACGCGGGCTCTCAGAAGGCGCCCACCTCTCCTCACACCGCCGCCAGAGACGGGGCTCCTTACCCAGGCCCACCAGCACATCGAGAACCGGCAGCCTGCCACACCGACCCCGCTTCACCACAGAAAGGTGCCCCGGGGCCTTGCGCTACGAGCCGCGGCGTCAGAGAATGGGCCGCTGAGCCCGGACCGGCGCTGACGGGACCGGCCCCGTTGGCAGGCCGAGGCCCCGCAGGGCGGCCTGGGCGTGCGCGGCGCCTCACGCTCCCCGCGACTCACCCCGGCCCCACGGAGCGGGGAGCGGGGCAGGGACCCCGGGCCCGCCGCCATCTCGCCGCGCTGCGCCTGAGGCGCCGGCGGTGGGCGGGAAGGCCGGTTCCCTTCTCGCGGGGCTCCGCCCCCTCCCGCCCCGTCTCCCCGCGGCGGGGCGGCAGCAGCCGGCGAGGGGCCGGGGCCGCTGAGGGGGCGGCGGGGCCGGGAGCGGGCGAAGGGGTTTGTCACGGCGAAGGGGCGGTGTGAGAAGGGTGCTGTGGGGCGGCGTGAGGGGCCGGCCTGGCAGTGCTCCCGGCGCTGGCCCTACCTCCATCTGCCTCATGTCCTCTCTGCCCCTTACGCGGCCAGGGGTAGAGATAACCTTTCGTTAAAATAGTTCTTGGTTTTATAGAGTTGTTCTTTTTATATTGAAGGCGCGGCCTCGGAGGTGCCGGCTGAGGCAGGCAGCACGGTGTGGCGGGACATAGCCGAGCGAGCTGCAGCCAGGCCGGGTGCTGGTGTGAGTAATGGCAGAGCCAGGCCGTTGGCTTGGGGTGCCAAGGACTTTGTGGGCAGCCTGGTGCCTACCTGTTTCTGCTAGTTGTAGTGTAGCTACAGCCTTGGGTGCGACACTGTCATGGAAATAAGGTGCAAGAAGTTTGTATTTCAGGCGATGAAATCTACCTGTAGCTTGAGGTCCAATTTCAGTAGGTACATCGTGATAAAAGCAGTTCTTCTGTGTACTGGGATTTTGGTTTAATATTGCTATTTCAGGTTAAGTAATACCACTTTTTTTTTTTCTAGGGAAGTAATTATCGAGAAAAGCTTATTCTTCAATTCTGGGATGCACAGCGTGTTATGTGTCACATATAAGTCCCTGAGGTATTTTATCCTCCTAAGCACCTTGTGCTGTATTTGGACTGACTTGCCAAGGTCTCAGCTTGGCTGAGATCTTTAGGACAGAGACCTTGTCTTCTCTCATGTTTGATTAAGTGCAGCACATGATGTTAGCAGCTCGAGTGATCTTGTTTCTCTTGAAAGAGAGAACTCTGTGTGCTGCAACTATACCTATAATATAAAGTTTGGCCAGCATAATGAGATAGATCCATAGTGTTGCAGAAGAGTAAATAAATGCATTGATGCAGTGGAGTGTAAAGCAAAGTGGAATAAACAGGTCTGCCTACATGTTGTTCAAATGCTTTAAGATTCAGTCATTCGCTGCTTTCTGCAGAGAGTGGACTGCTTGGTGCTGGCCCTTTTCATTTTCATCTAGCTTGCTACAAGAAATTAAAATAATTTACACGTGCTAAACATTTCTTTTACATTTTCCATCGATACAAATTATAGTAGTGATCAGAGAGGTGTGCAACTGCGAATGGAAGGGGCAATTATCCGTACTGCAGGAAGTGGGAGTCAGCTGAATACCAATGAGACTTAGGCTGTCAACACTGCAGAGGGAGAAAAATGTAATTAAGAAAATATATGCCATTTAGATCAGCAAAATCTGCATTGTGTACTAAACCTCTCCAACCCAAAGATTCACCTTTCACTGATTGCTCTATGTTGTATTTTCCTTTTCAGGAAAGTAATGTTGCAAACAAGCTAGCAAGCACCCGAGCTGAATAAGATCAGTATCTGGAAGAATCTAAGAGGTAGGCTGATAGTCTTCATGCTCTGGGTTATAAATGGTGGTGAAATAAGGTTGGGAGAAACATTATCTTTTCTTTAAAATTCTAATCAAGATACACACAGAATAACACAGAATAACTAAGAATGACACAGATCCTCAGAGTTCCCACTAAATACCTCTCTGGCAGCTTGATACTTCATTATTTATCATCGTCCTTTTTTTTATGGTAACAGTTGACATTAGATTATTACTGACCTGGTTGGTATTTGAATTTATTCCCTAGAGGTCAAAGACTTTGTAGTTTCATGTTCTTGGTCCTTTTTAAAATTCATGATTTTAGAGCATGGAAAATACATTGTTCTATCAAGTTTATTTCTCTGACATTTATTCAGTGGAGAGTGTGATCCTAATATTAAAGGCTTTTGATCTGAAGCCCAGGATACAGATAATTCTTTTCACTGGTCTTCCCTAAAACAGGTCATTTTATCACTGTGGTTCCCCTTGTCGGTGTCTAGGAAGTTAATATGTTGAACGGCATAATTATTTGAACCAGTATTTGTTTTTAAAGGATATGTGGGTGATAATAGATGGCTCAACCCAGTTGTGTCAGAAGGTATTAAGATTTCCGTCTGCTAATGTCATGGAGTTGGTCCTATATAGAGCCATAAATAATATTGTGTGAGAAGCAGTGACAGACTTTTACTCCGGCTCGTCTCTTTATCATATGTTATATTAAATTTAAACACAATTGTTGAATTCCTTTGTGTGGGTAAATGCTTTTTGATGTCTCCTTCTATTAAAGTTGTAATATCCCTTTTAACCAGAGGGCTGCATAAAAATTCATACTTGCTAGGTATGTTTGTCAAATAATGATAATCTCATTAATGTTGCCAGCAGAACTAATTGGGCTGTCACAACAAAGTTCAGTACCCAGTTGGAGAATTATGGTGTGAGGCCAATGGAATTAAGCATATTCGGATGGTGGGGAAAGTTAATGTGACTCATCAATGAGACGCTCATAAGCATTACTCTATATGAAAACGCAGGTAGTTTGAGGTTGGTTGGTCTGGAAATAAGAAGGACAAATGCAAGAACTCTTATGAAATTTCAAAAGCATTTATTGACAGTTCAAGATAGAATAAAGGTTTTCTTCTTTATCAGCACAGACATTGCAAGTACTGCCAAGTAGCACCTAGACACCATAAATCATTGATGAGAGTGGGTAGTTTGAAAGTACTAAAAGGAAATGCTCTAGGGCATGCAGCATCTCAGGAAGTCATTGTTTAGGCCCTGCCGTATTTAAAATGGTCGTTTCAGTTTCCATTAATTCACATCTGTAATTAGGAAATGGATTGATCTTTGCTTAAAGTTGCTAGAGACTGGCTGGTGTCCATGGCAGATCAGAAGTGCGCATACAAATTAAATGTTAAAAGTGTCCCGAGTTTGAGACAGAAAAAATGTAGACCTGTATTTGTAGGTAGCTGTTGTTAATTATGCTTCAGTTGGTAGTAGGAAACCACAATAGCTGCGTTTTCGCTAGGCTTCATGGTGAAGAAAAGAGGACTAAAAATCTTTTGTGAAAAAAAGATAAACTGTCTCTTATGATCTTGTCCTTGGTCACAGTAGCATCTCTGCAGGCAGGTGTACTGTCATCTTTGTCAGACTTGGTAACCGCACTGGGGAGAAATATCCAGTGAAGATCCTGGTTGTGAAGAGCGTGACAAGTGTCTTTTTATGCCAAGCTTTTGTACAATGTGTTGCTTCTGTGAGTTGCTGGAGAGCGTTGTACACTTTCCCCAGTGTAACCTGAGGAAAAGGTTGTCCTTAGGATGAGACGCAAAAAAGAAATTGCCACTTGTGATTGTGAAGGAGCCGTGGCTGCATTTCCAAGGTTTGGTATTAGCCTCAGTGCATAGGCTAGATTCCAGTTAGCATAACTACGCTCTACCTTCCTAATTTTGCTTTGCGCTTTCAGCTGGATAAATATTCTTACTCACTGTGTGTCCTAACGTGGTGGTAAATAGCAAACATCTACCTTCCCATGTTTGGGTGCATTTCAATGCAAACTGCACACATAGATTGCAGATTTCCTTGCGAGTCCTTTCTCCTTACAATAGCAAGAAATTGCAGTAACCTTATGGGAAAACATCTGAAAATGCAATAAAGTTCCATTAGCCAGCATTATAAAATATCTATTCATATATGTACATACATATACATTTCCATTTATATGGAAGCATCTGAACTCCTCACCAGAGACATAAAGGCCTGTTGGAGAACAGACACAGCTGTGGGAAGTGCTCTGTCTGAAGAGCAGAGAGGAGACTGACCAGGCGTTTGACAGTAGTTTCTTACCGAGGAAGTAAAACTTGTAGTGGAGAAGAGTTAGAGTTAGATCCACTCTTGATTCCTCAAAGTACTTCACTTGGAATTGTCTGTTTGCTGATCCCAAACCTAAGATTGTATGGGATGGGACTGGATCTCTAAATCACGTCTTTCACAATAGTCTTGATCTTTTCTGTCTGAATAGATTCGGTGCTGCTTACAAAAGCAACTTGAGCATAAGAAAGTTCCAATGCATGATCCTCTTGCTTTCAGAGACAAACAAAGGTGTTGTTTTTTAACTCAGTGTGAGTCTTTCTTTGTATACGTGTTTGCATCAGTTCATTTTAATTTGTCCCCATGCAGAGTTATTGTAGCTGCCTTCAAGGAGATGCTTTAAATAGTTGGGTATTTGAGACCAGTGGTTTATCATTGTGCTTCTGAGGAATAATGCATTCCCTTAGACGGACAGGTTGGGTTTTTTCCCTGAACATGACATTAATTCATGTGAAAGAGGAGAACTCAGAAACCCATAAAGTAAATGTTTGAGATTTTCTTCATTTTCTTCTCTCCTTTTATTATTTTTGCTTAATGATTTCCCTCTGGACCATCCTGATGAATTCCCAGCATATTGCTGTGGGGAGAGCTTTCAAAGGGAAAGGCAAAGTCATCATACACTTTCGACAGATAGATACTAGACTTATTAATCAGTTTTCGTCAGTAATAGCTTGACTCTTTTGGGAATCTTTCAGAATTTACTTCAAACTGATGAGTTGTTTTGACAGTTCAGAAAATGCCTTAATTTAGAAATTGCAGCTTTTCATGTTGACACTGTTTAACCCATCATATATGCATCTGTTGTAAAAACACAGTATTTATTTGTTCTTCAGCTAGCTTTTGTGATACTAGTCGTTGCAGTATTGAAGTGTCCTACACATGCTGTAAGTCTTATTAGCAAGGCTCTTTCTGTTTTTCTTCTTCTAATTCTTTATTGGTGGAATATTATTTCTACTGGAGAAGGTGGAGTGATTTTGTAGTTTGTGAGAGGACACTGTTTTGAGATCTTTATAATCTCTTCTGAAGTTGGGCTTATTTCTGAGAAATCTCGTGGTCCTGGAAGAAGGAACATCAATGTTGCTCTGAGCATTTCCTTACTGGTAAGGAGGTGAGTTGTTTTGGGTGATTGTATTTTTGGAGAAAGAACTTCTCTCTTAATTTTCTGGGACTCTTTGAGAACTTAGAAAATGGATGCTAATCTGAAGTTTGGCAGCCTGTTTGTGCCACTTAGCTGTGTGTGTATGTGTGTGGAGATGTTTGAGAACTTTAGTATCCTAGTCTAAGACAGACCTTCTCAATAAATATAGCCTCTATAATCTTAAATAGTGATTTTCATTGTATTGGTTAAGCTATCATATTCTTAACAGTAGCTTACTTGAAACATAGCTGATGTTTCCAACTCCTGTGGAATAGGTAGCCAGAGGCGATCAGACAAACCACTTGGTGCTTTGTGGAATGTTCCACTAGATTGTGTGTTGAGTAATGCTGCAGCTATTAAGTAAATTTATCATTCCCTTCAGTGCATGTTGGTTATAAAGAAAACACAATTGTAAAATTGTTAACTCTGAAGTCCCATTAATAGAATGGACCTCATATATGTAAATTTTGGTGGGCTTTTTTTTTTTGGTCTCCAATTATTATAGGCTGGTAAGAGTTCATATTAGGCATATAAGCATGCATATGCCTAAAATGTCCTTAAAAAACAATTAAGTATACATATGGGAACACATTTTGCACTGACTCATCATATAATTTTGCAGAACATTCAAAACATTAATTACGCTCAAAACACATGTAAAATAAGTATTAGTGCTGCCACACTATAGGTGGGAAATCAAAGGCATAAAGAGTAAATGACTCCTTTAAGGTCAGACAGAATGACAGCCGAGATTCCTGGATTCTAATCGCAGCACTTCTTGCTGTGACAGGATGCATCCTCTTATTCGTTATCTTTTTCATTATTATCCTTTGATAATGAAAAGTTGTCTAATTGGTTATGTTGTCATTTGCAGTGAATCACTGTATCACGGCATTCTCAAGTATGTATGAGATCAGAACTTTAAAAGTCCTATGCTTTTTTCCGAAGTTTAATAAGCTCACTGATGGATATTTATGAAATAATTATGTGCCTTTTGAGTTGCTGAACCACCTACAGAGGGAGAAGATAGACAGTAGGAAGCTGACATTGAGTTTGGCAGACAGGTTGAATGTTGACGTGCACAGGGGATTTCCAGTGCCTGTGTATGAAAGAGGATTTTCAGTGTAAAGAGTATCTCACAAATACTGTCAAATGCAGTTAATGTCTCGTTATGTGAACTAGAGAGATTTAGTCTCTCTCTATTTTAGAAGCCTGAGCATAGGCAGACCATAATCCTTGCCACTTGATATCATATTGATCTTTGCTGTCAGAGTTTGGGGATGAATGGCTCTCGATAATGAAAAAGGAAGGAAAAAGCAAAAATAACGTCTTTGGTTTTGATGCAGTCATCTAAAGGCTCCATGTCCGCTTAGAATTGTGGAGGAAGATGAGAGTGTGATTCCTTTTGACTCCATACGTGGGCATGAGCCAGATTTCCAGATCTGCAGGTTCCCAACCTTCCTCTCAGTGAGAGTTGCTAGCCCAGATCCAGCTACCACAAGTGCCTGTAAACCTTCTTGAACTGCTGAGCTTCTTTCAGGCCGCCTGAATATCAGAAACATACTAAACTGATGGACTTGGCTCAGCCCTGATAGGTACTCTTGAATAAATCATTCTACCCCATGCCAGTAGACCAAGTCTCCAGCAGAAAATTAACTTGATGATCTGATTCTAATTAGTTTCTTGATTTAATGGCAGTAATTTTACTTTCACGATGGTAGTCATTGCCCCAGCTAGCAGGAATAATAGAATTGGTTTCCTTAAAGGCCCGTTTACGATGCATCCTGTGTTGAACCTTAAGCAATAACAAGCAGAATATAACAAGGATATAGTTATTTCAAAACTATGATATTTATATGGTTAAAAGTGTCAGGCTATCTTGCCTGAGATTGGTGACGGGGAATTGCCAGTATAAGAAAATGAACACTCTTAAAATATAGTTTGAATTGGTTCCATTTCATTCTAAGATGATCTTCTTTTTGTTTCATTGCTGATTTAAACACCTGGAAGTTAAAGTCCTCATAAAATTAGAAACAGGCAAACAAAATCTTTAAGGAAATTAAACAGCATGGGATGGGATGTGTTTACACCAGTGTAAAACCAGAATGACTCCACAGAAGATAATAAAAAACAACTGAAACAAATAGACTGATCTCCTTAGTAACCTAATGGGAAAAATGTCATTAAAGTATCATTCTATTTCTGTTACCTCAACTCCATATGGTTTTAAAAATTATACTTAAGCGGGAAAGCTATAAAAACTTGTAGCCTTAGTTATTTTCCTTTCACACTTCTAAGAATTTAGCTCTCTACGGCTAGATTAGAATTGGATTAGGTATCTTCACATTGCAGTACATTTTGAATTGTGGACTTGAGAGCCTGGCAATCTTTGCTTGAAAATCCCATCCTGCTAGCAAATGAATCTCCTGAATCATTGTAACCCTCTGTTCATTATCAAAATGCTTATGAAGGAAGAGAGTGGGGCTACCTGGCAGGACTGTGGAACAGGTTAGGTATATGGAAAGGAAGTCAGGGCCTGTCAAATCTCAATAGGTGTGGTGGAAGAAGTGTTTAACTTGATTTGGTGGAAGGCAGTTTTTTGTCCCCCTGTGATTTGCACAATCCGTAGATGGATTCAGCTGGGGGAAGTTATCTACCCAGAAGAACTGAAGGTTTTGGCTAGTCTGTCAGCTCCTTCTCAAGTTTTATTCCCTTCATTAAGAATATATCTACATCCTCCCTTCCTTTGTCCTGTATTAAATGGAATTGTCCATTATTATTTCTTGCACCTATTTACCTTTATAAATTTTTCAAACTAAGGAACACTTACAGCTATGGGGCCCTGAGCTTTCAAATTCTTCATTCATAGAACACCTGCTGACTTCTGTGATAGCTCAACTTAAAAGACTCTGCTAGATTGTTCCTGAATTTTGAAAAGTAATGTACATTTAGATTGGATATTAGGAAAAACGTCTTCACTGAAAGGGTTGTCAAGCATTGGAGCAGGCTGCCCAGGGAAGCGGTGGAGTCACCATCCCTGGAGGTATTTAAAAGACGGATGGAAGATGCATTTTGAATGGAGGTTGTGATGAAAATATGTAAATTGCGACAAGTGTTATGCTGGAATGTGCTACTGGTTTTAATCAAAAAGTGAAGTGTAAAGATGTATTTCTATTCTATCAGGAATTTGTACTCAAATGTTCTGAAAGATTCACAGATTCTGAACGTGTTTAGATCATGTACGGCCATCGGTGTACATAGTTTGTAAGAGTGAAGAGATTTTCTTTTTGCAATGCTCTGTTATAACCAGCTAAAGTGTCTCTGACAATGTATTACTCTAAAGTGCAGATCAGAAAAACAACAAAGAACAAATCATAGTCACAGCAGAGACTAAGATATTAAAACCATAATTCAGCCACAAAGTTGACAGAGTAAGATGAGACAGTGAAACTGTGGCACCATTAGCATGTAACAGAAGCTGTTATGTGTGTTTAAATGTACTCTGCCTGAATAAAATTGCTTGTCCTTACAACAGGGTCTCATTATCATTTTGGTCCTTTGCAGCATCAGGGAACATTAAACACAAGAGCAGGCTTGTGTCTAAAAACAAAAAACGTCTAGATGAGGTGACCTTGATCTGGGCTGATACAGTCCCAGGAGTCATAGGGGCTTTATTAAAAACTTAAAAGCTAGGCTGTTATTTAAACTTTATTCTCTTCCCTCCCCAAATAAATGAAATATTGACAAAATCGCCTTAGCTGGCTGGTGTGATGTGCCTGCTGAAGTGTATCTGTATCACTGGCTGCCTTCCTGGCAGAGTCCATGCTTGGCTATGGATCTGTTGTCTGAGGTACTGATCTAGTCGGCATTGCGCACTGAAAGACAGGCCGAAGCCATTTTCCACCTGGACTGTTTTGCGGTCATGCATGTGTCCTAATCTTCTAGACAGGTCCTTAGTAAAATTTCAGTCATCTCCTACAAATTGCTTCCGCTGCTAGACTGCTTTAAAGAAATCCTTATTTCCAAATTAGAATTGTAAGGAGTGAAGGGTACCTGTCCGTTTTCTGGCTTTCCACAGCAGCTCTTACTGCAGCTCTACGGGCTAGTGAAACACAAATTCGGGTTGTAGACCCTTTCTGTTTTGGTTGCTGGTTCAGCTCCTGTTCGTAATAATATTAGTTTAAAGTCATTGTAATGCAGTAAGCGTTCAGTTAAAGGAGTTAAACAAGTTAGAAGTGCGAGTGTAGTACCTACTAGATGTACACGATTAATTCAAGCCACGAATTGGGAAACCAATTGTGGTGATTGTACAGAAAAACTGTCACTGTTGACCTGATAGCTACAGCAAGAGACAGGCCATCTCAGAATTTTCTTTGAAGAACAAACTCACACTACAACAAAGCATCCCACAGGGTTTGCTCTCTAGAGACAACCACTAACTGGCTGTCTTGCGGGGAATTTCTGCAGAGGAACCACAGTATGACAGGGCTAGCTTGCTCCCTGAAGGCGATGGATAACAGTGGGGTTAAAGACCCCTGGCAGAAGGTTGCAGGTAGCGAGGGCTGGCATAGCTGCTGCCCACTCAGTACTGGTTTTGATGACAAATGCAGTATTTGCTGGCTCTCTTCAGCAATGCCAACATTTTCCAGCACTAACTCAACCTTACCTTTTTGTTTTAAAATAAGTATTTTTGCCGAGTTACTGTGAATGCTTTCTACTTGGTGAACAGATGGAAATAATACAAGAACTTAAGATCTTAATTTATTTTCAGTACTGGGATCTTTTCCCAAAAATTACATGGAAAGTTGGACTAGGGAACCTTTCTTCTTGTTGCAGTTATAGCTACTACTTTGGAGCACAGTGTCCATGTAAGATATGCTGTGTTTTTCTGGTTTCTGCTATTGATTGGCAGGCTTGGTTAGATGTTTCTGCAGGCACAGCTACTGTTGCTGGCAATTGTGATCTTTGCAGCCATCTCTAAAACACTTTCCCTCTAAGTCATTCCTGACCTATGTGATCCTATCAGACCTGATATCACTCCCAGGCCTCTTACCGCTGTTGCAATAATGTAGTCAGTGTTACTCCTACAAAGAAACACATTTTAGTATCTTTTATTTATAAAGGAAAACACACCGGTAGAGTCATGGCACATAACAAACTAAGTGTTGCTTCTGGACAGAGATTCCAATGGCTTCAGGTGCCTCGTAATTATTCAGTTTGCATATTTATTATTCTGTTGTTTGGTGGACAGGGCGTCTTTGTCTTTGACCAGTAATATATTTGTTGTTAGAAGCAGAAGATAATAATACCTGTCCTTGGAATCGTAATTTCCTCTTCATTTGCCTCTGATCTCACCTGTGATTTTAAGGTTCTGGATGGACAAGGAAGAAAATAACTTATTCAGTTATTGTTGTGGAAGAATAGTGAGTAATTTTATTGACTGTAAATCTGTAGTTGTATTATTTGTGAGGACTATTTGACTATTATTTGCTCATTTTTATTATAGAGTTTCCATAGATGTGTATCTTACAGTTTTTTCTTGGACATCTGTGTTTTCAGGTGCTTGTGTAGACATTAATGACTTAGAACATAAGATATCAAGGTGGGGATTGGTATGCATTAGATGGGTGGTGCCAAAACTAGCACTACGATGTTGGCTATAGTCTCTCAATACAGACTGAGCACAGACTAGATCCTCGGAAGTATTAATTTTGAATAGAGAAGGGTGTTAAACTCCAAGCTTAACATTCAAGCACCGTCTCCTACAAGAGAGTGTTTGGCAAATTTTGCAAAAGCAGGGGAAGGGATTACCTCCATAGTTTAGAAAGTCCCTATTTCCTCCATAGATTGTAAAACATGAGCTCCTGTTAGGTTGGAATATTACTGTTTATGAACAAAGCTTAAGCATTACTATCCCAAGTATTTGGGATTTGAGAGCATCTTTCTGTACTATGCTGACCATGAAGTTCTCTTAGAACTTCTCAATAACTTGGCTGAAGTTTTCAGCTCCTTCAGATTTTACCTGTATAGCAGGCAGTGGCAGGTAACTTTAATCAAGGGACATAACTCAAAACCTTGCTTAGTTGCAGATAGAGTTCCTCAAGCTCTGTCTTGGGTCCCTTTGCTTCTACTTTGTCAAATTATCTGTCAGCTTGGAATAAAGTTCCATTTTTATGCTGGCCAATCTCAGTTAAGATTTTTTTACCCTTTTAGTGAGGTTTCTCAGCTCTTAGCAGAGTCATCTCTTTTCATAGTGAATAGAAGCCACAGCAGCATTTCTTGCTATTACAACATTGCCTGTATCTTAGGCTAACTTTAGGCTCTGTAGAGGAAGAAAAGGAATTAGGAAAGTTATAGTACCAAAATGTGTAGAGGTAGTTATTTTGGATTGCATTATTAATCTCCTAAAGCAATTTGCCATTTCCTTTAATACTGCATTGAAGATCAGATAGCACTTATACTTTAAAATGATGAGTATCAGAGACAGGCCTATAACAAAATAAAAGTGTGATAAAAAATGGAAAATAAAACTGTCAGGAGATATTATAGTTTTAATGTTTGCACTGAAATGAAAATGCCAAACATCAGTGATAAAAGGCAAAGTAAATATTATAACTTCTGTGGACTCAGTCCTATCATGTGTTCTGGAAATCTGGATATTGTTTTAAAACAAATTAATTATGATGATACTCCTTTAAACACTGGCAACAACAATCCTCTGTCTTATGGGAGAGGTTTGACTTGAGGGTGAAAGGCACCGTTCTCACACCAGGGTGGACAAGGATAGGGGATCTGTGTGTGATCTTTACATGCTGACATTGCTAATAGTCACTTTTAATTATAAAGGTAAAAGCTGTTGAGGTAATTTTGGATAGTAAATTTCAAATTTAAATGCACTCAAACAGATTGCCCAGAGAGGTCATGGCGTCTCTATCCTTGGAATATTCAAAACCCGATTGGGCCCAGTCCTGAGCAACCTGCTCTGGTTGACTCTGCTGCGAGGAGGGGGTTGGACTGCACGATCCCCAGAGGTCCTTTCCGACCTCAGTGATGCTGTGCTGCTGTGACGTGAAAGGTTGAAGACATTACTTAATCACAGAATCACAAAAAAAGTTTAAGGACCTATTCTGTAACCAAACTTGGCCTATGGTGCTAGAGGACAAGGAGACTTTGAAACACACTGGGGTCTGTGGAGGGTGAATATACTGATCCTGCATGCCAGCAATGCCTGCTAAGCAGGAGCTTGCAGTGTGCAAGGAATAAAGCGTATCTTTAATGAACAGAATCATCTGGTTCAATGGAACAAAAGGGAATACATCTTTCCTCAGTATTTTTCATAAGGGATCTGAAAATGGCTTGCTTAAAAAAAAATCGCACACAGAGTGTATGGTCTGAGGGCTCTTGTTTATACCTGACTTTTGCAGACTCCCATGTCTATGGTAATTTGCACCTAAGTAGCTGTAGGCAAAATTTTGATCTAGGACAAAAAAAAAATTGTAAGTAGAGTATCCAAGATGTAGTGACCTGAGTAATATCAACAGATGGAATCCAGCTGCTGACATGAGATAGCCCCATGAGAACTGTCATTATAGCATCCCATCAGTGAGTTTGCCCAGTAGCTCCCCCAAAGAAAATGCAAATATTGTACATGGGTATCCTTTGCCTCTTTCATCCCCCCTCCTCTGCAGACCAGAGGGATGCCGAGTTCCACTGAGTCAGAGGCCATTGCTAGTCACCATGAACGTGTCAGGGGAGCTTGGTTTTGCCTTTTATTGACAAGGCGAAGACAACACTGACGCAGCTGCTTCTTGCTGACAGTACAAATTCAGTGGTTATTCAGCCTGTATATTTTTACTAAGGAAGATCAAACTGCCGATTCCTTTACAGAGGAGGTATTTTCTCCTTCACAAGTTGCTAATGTGGTTTTGGTGCACCGAAATTTGTGTGTATGTTGACTGTTGAGTCCCTAGAGGCGAACAAGAACAAACCACCTCAGAGTGCCTTCATCTTTCTCTTCTTTGTTGCCACTCAGGATCTTTGTTTCCCTGCTCTTTGCACGTTAACAGTCACTGAAAAACAATAGAGAACTGAAGCTGTAAAATTTAGTCCTTGAAAATGTGCTTTGCATTCCTAGTTATCTTATTGTCGAAGTCTTCGTAATCCTTTCAAATTGCAGAAGAAGAAACGGTAGAGTTAATGAGTATAATTTATCAAAAAGATAACAAAGCATTAGGCATGGAGCTGGCCATTGACCTGTGTGTACTCCAACTTCAACATCCAACAACAAAAGAAAAGTGGTTGGGATAAAGGTTAAATATCAGGTGCCTTCAGTGAAGTAATCCAATTTATATTTGTGCTGGTTTTGGCTGGGGTAGAGTTAATTTTCTTCACAGTAGCTGGTATGGGGCTGTGTTTTGGATTTGTGCTGAAAACAGTGTTGATAATATGGAGCTGTTTTCGTAGCTGAGCAGTGCTTACACAGAGTCAAGGCCTTTTCTGCTTCTCACTCCACCAACGAGTAGGCTGGGGGTGCACAAGACGTTGTGAGGGGACACAGCTGGGACAGCTGACCCCAACTGACCAAGGGGATATTCCATACCATATGACGTCATGCTTAGCCTATAAAGCTGGGGAAGCAGAAGGAAGGGGGGGGACACATTCAGAGTGATGCGTTTGTCTTCCCAAGTAACCGTTACACGTGATGGAGCCCTGCTTTCCTGGGGATAGCTGAATGTCTGCCTGCCGATGGGAAGTAGTGAATGAATTCCATTTTGCTTTGCTTGCCTGTGTGGCTTTTGCTTTACCTATTAAACTGTCATCGCAACCCACGAGTTTTCTCATTTTTACTCTTCTGATTCTCTCCCCCATACCACAGGGGGGGAGCGAGCAAGCGGCTGTGTGGTGCTTAGTTGCTGGCTGGGGTTAAACCACAACACCATTAAACCATTTAGGTTTAGTCCAAGCCACATTACCTCACATTTGGGTAGGCACACACAGACAGTGCCTCTAGCCCAGCTGAAAGGTGGCAACTTGCTAAACTACTGTAACTTGGTGGTGTTGCTGAGTCTGCTGCAATTTGGACCAAGCCTCTCATCACAGATGTTGAGACCTCGCTTAAAATAATCTGAGTGTTGAGACCCTGCCACTGATTACACAGGCTAACTCTGCAGCAGAGAGGGTTGAGACCCAGCCGCACAGGCAAACTGTGCAGCAGATGAGCATCATACGGAGCATCACGTGTTAGATGCCTAATTGCATCCTCCCTGGAGCAGCAGCACTGAGCAATGACACTGTTCAGTGACATGAAGTGGGGAAAACAGTACCCCTGTGTCTTCTGCCCTAACAGCCCCTTTCCCTTCCCACCCACCTTTCCATATGTCAGAGATCTTTGTGTTTGTCATCTACTCTGAATCAAACTTCTCCCTAAACCACCAAGTTACTCTCTTCTGACCGAAGTTGCCACTGGCAACAGTAGCCTCTACAAACTGATTGCAATGAATGATATTTGCTGTAGTTCTTCCAAAGAAACTTTGTCTTGACAGAAGAAATTGAAGCACAAGCAGTGCTGTTAGCCATGTGAAACCGTGTCTGCCTCTGTTTTTTTATGGATGTATCATAGTGCTGTGAGGGTTCTGTTCAGCTATCTGAAAACGTTCAGCAAGATCAGCTTCAACAGCTGGTTTCTCTCTCTGATTCATTAAAGAAGAAAACCTAGCCTGGCTCACTCGGATGGCTGATGCTGTTTGGATGATGACAGTGTGCAGGCATAAGATGCTCCAGAGCATTGTTATCGTGATGACATATGGGGGATTGTGTTAGTGTTAGGGATTATTTTTATTTATTTACCACTACCACATAAGAATGTGAGGGTATTTATTGTATTAGTTGTGCCACAAACAAAGAATTCTACACTCATTGTGATAAACCTGAAGCAATCTTTTTAAATAACAGACTGGGCCTGCATTTAGGGGGGGAGAATCCATTGTAAGCTTTTTAATCGTTCAGGCATTGAAGAGAGACAAAAAAGGTTGCTATTCATTACAGTGGTTAGGTTTTACAGCACATAGTTGCTTTCTTTGGTTGGGATTTTTCATCGTGATGATATAAGCTCCCTCTTTAAGCAAAATTTCTCTCTAACCCAACATAACCCCTTGGGAGATTTCAGCCCCTTGGCTGGTTGATAATGTGATTGCAGATGTTTGTTTTTTTAAACAGATTACTAAGGTGGCTGAATATGATATTGAGATTTAGCAGTTGTTATTAGGACTCGTGTTCCTGCAGATCTGGGATGGGAATTTCAGTTTAATCACTGCAAGTTAGAGTTATGAGGTTCAGATGAAATAACAAATATTTGCAATTATGTGGCTGGAGCCTCTTGAAAGATCTAAAATTCACCTCAGGCTATTATTCGGTAAACATGCTTTCCAATTCTTATCTTGCCTTGCAGGATCGTTCTCTAAAGGAACTCAGGTGCTTTAACAGCGCTTTGCTGGCCCCAAGAGAGCTAATGGTTTATGCAGACGTGAGGAGGGATCTGTGTAACCTTTCCAGGCCCTGCTCACCAGTGTACGTTTCAGGAATAATCTGATCTTTGGGATGAAATTTTTCCAGGCAAGCTTCCTCATTTTTTCCTCCTTTCCTCACCCACATGAGATAATGGTTGGAAGAGGGCTTCTGTTGTATAGAATTGGCAAGCGCAGGTTCTGTATATCTTGGCCTTGTCATTATGCTGCGAGTGACATACTAGCAGTTGTTCTTGTGATGTCTGAACAAGTTTGTATCCTATTGTGGAGAGAGCCGAGAAATGCAGAGCTGCTCAAAATCTTCACTGTGGAAGATTTTCAGGAGCTCTTTTCGAGGGATTTAAAATTATTTTAATTTAAAATGTTAATAAGTTAAATTGCCTGACAGTATTCATGGATGGTGATGTGCCCATTTGCCTAAATGGGGAGTAGATACAGAAAAAAATAGCTTGCCCAGAGTCACTTAGATAGTAGTAGACAGAAGTAGAAACTAGATTGTCAAACTTCATTTTGGCATTTGCTCCTGTTGCACTATGCAAATAAAGAACATGTAGTTTATGTACGATGAGGAGGGAGATCTGTCAAATTAGATTGCCTGAAAAGTGATTTAATTTAGAGCACACACGAGGATGTGATACTCGGGCTAGTAGGTAACGTGTGGGAGCCCAGAGCTGTGGTATTCCCTACTTCCCTTCCTCTCCAGAGCTGTCCCTAAGAGCAGCATGTCATTCTGCTCATAGCAGAGCTTGCTACTGCTGGGCCGTATTCTTTTTTCATGGAAGCTGTGGTAGATTTCTCCCGTTTTCACTTCTGTTCACCGTAATATGGCTGAGAGAGCTGATTGGTTTTGGCTCTTTCCTTTTGGTATACGGAAGGATGCTCTAACTGGTAAATTAGATTACACCTGAGCAGAATTATAAATGTTTAAAAAGCACTCGAGAATGACTGCCCCCACATCTGGAATTAACACCTCTAGAGATCAAGAATTTAAGCAACACCCTCACCCTCCATAAAATTCAAGGCCGTTTTCTTTGCATAACAACAGCGAAAGTTAAGACTACTCCCTGCTGACCAGTGGAAAAAGAGATAGAACTATAGCTACATTTCTTATGGCTGGGAAGGAGCGATGAGCACCGTGTATTCTTCAGGTTGGAAGCTCTATAGGTTGGGAGCTCTATAATTCTATTAGCATTTTAGATGAACTCTGGAGCTTTTACAGATTTGCATTCCCGCATGCACACACTTGCACATAAATGCTAAAATATCTTCTATTTTCAGCACCACAGAGCTAACCTCCAGTAAGCAAAGCACTAGGGAACAGAGGCACCACTTAGAATAGATTAAATTCCAGCCACAGAGAAACATCATTTGGATTTTTCTTGAAGGAGACACTATGCTCTGTTTCTTCAAACCCCAGAGTATGAATAAAACTTAAATTATTGAGGCAAATAGCTTAGGGAGTTTCAAATAAGGATTAGACAATTTATGAATAAGAATAGGCAGGATAAAAAGAGAAGGGCTATCAAGTTGCCTGCATCTGCTTATAAATTCATCACCAGTATACAAGTAAGGTAAAAATCCCATAAGCATTGCCATCAGGGAAAAGATCTCTGCATGAGCAGCGCTATCTCTTGCAGCAGTGACTTTGGGTGTATTTCTAGGTTGCTAACTAGAGACGTTTTAAAGAGACCTTGTTTTGCAGGAGGTGGTTGTTTTGCTCTTTCCGATTCCTTTATTATGTGAAGAGATGATGCCTTAAATAGCTAAAAGCTTTTGAATATCCGTTTCCTATGAAACAAGAAGTATATTGCTAATCATCTGGGACTGATCTGGGCTCAGAATAGATTGTTCTTACTCTTACGTTTCGAGTTCTGTATAATATATATAGTAATTATTCCCTAGCACCAGCGGGAAAGGGAACCCGGCCCCCTTCAGTCTTAGCACTGTACAAGTGTTACGTGTGCTACAAAATCTGAGGGAAGAGTTTCATCTTTAGGCTTACCCTAAGTGCCTAACTTAGTGAAATATCAGGCTACTCTTTTGAGGTGGGCAAAGGGTATGCAAATCTCTGAGGGCTACTCACGGTAAAAGCATAACTTGGATGTCTTAAATCACCTTCTAGAGGTTTCTCTGTCTTTGCACTGACTCTAGAGAGAACTGAAGCAGACTGAGTATCTAACTGAAGCCGTAGCTCATCAATGCACAAGCTTTGTTGGCTCTGCCTGCTTAAAAGGTTCCCTTTCTCTCATGCCTAACTGCTTCTTCCCAGCTCTGCTCTCCCTCTTACTTGTGCCAGCCCAGCTCTTTTTGGGACCGTGCTGGAATATGTCTCAGTGTCTTTTTAGGATGTTACCCAAATATGCCTGGCATCACACGGTTCTGTTTTCCTCTTCAAAGTGACGGCTTATATTGAAACAAATTTGTAGCTTTCTGGACACTTCACAGATGTCAGCAGTGTGTCCACTGAAGCTAGTCAGATCCTTATAATGCAAAAATAATCTCCTTCCTAAAATGGGGACACTTTCCCAATAAGCAGGGGATACATTTCCATTAGATTGTCATTATAGGATTCGTGACACATATATGAACAATTTTGATTCTTTCCAGTAGAAAGAAGCAATTCACATACACACTCAAGTGCGAATGACATTGTTCCCTCTGTGTTCTGTGAAATGACAGTTACTGAGAGGATAAACCCAGAAGAATGGCTCTAGATAAATCTTTATCTAAATTATCAACAAAGAGTTTCTCTCTCACTCTTTCTCTCATTTCATAGACCATTGACCAGTATTCCCATGCAACCATCTTTTAATAGAAAAGAAAGATTTCCTCCTAGGCAAGGGGAAAATAAATGAAAATATTATTTGCTTGGACAGATCATCTGGAGCAGGGAAATCAGTTGGGATTGTTTATTCAGCAGAAGAAGCAGGGGAACCGATGACAAAAAATTACTTATAACCCAGGAGACGTATCACACCCTGTTTGACAAAACACTTTTTGTACGTACGGGACCTCTGCTTATATTTTTTGTGGTTGTGATACTGAAATAAATGTGTTTTCCTTTATAATAGCCAACTCTGTTGTTATCACCTAGGGAAACTTCTGCGTATATCAGGGTTGCTGGATGGGCATCTTTGCTGCTGAATTATTCTGTGATTGAAACTGAGTAATCACGTATGACTTATCTCTGAGTAATAGATGCCAAGTATCTAATTGATTAGTGCATCCTGTAGCAGTGAGACTGCCTTTCACCAGCTGTGGGGTACCTATGACAGGCACTGCTAGAATTTTCCCTTGCCTTTAAAATCTTTTCAGCACTCCTCATCACAACAAGCTGTTGTGACTGATTAGCTTAGCAGTGTCTTGACATTTTTCTCCAGAACGAGCTTAGAGGAAAAGCGTAATATAAGGTTAAATGAAATAATTTCCAGCAGCACCTGTAGAAATGATCACTGAGCATGCAGAGGATTTCCACGCACGAGCTGTGATCAGCCCCAGATGAGGTCTACAGAAGGCGCTCTGCAGTATTCTGTGATAGCTACTGTAAATACAGCCACATAAAACCAGCAGTCCGTATTATTAGGCAGACACTGATGTGATCTTACTGCTATCTACATCCCCATCATTTTGCAAATGAGAGGATGGTTCTATATAATGTCTTCAATTTTACCATGACATCCTTCAACATTGTATCTGAGCAGAAATGAATCATTTCGTTCTCCATCGTAGTTAAGCCCCTTCCAGGGTTGTACTAGGGTGACATTAAAAAAGAATTTTGAACAAAAACGTGCCACATAGTGTTTGGGCAGGAGGGAGACAGATGCGGAACAGTGAACAAGTAGGTATAGAGGCAGACTGTCTTTAGTTGACATTTGCCTACGACATGGAGATTCAAATTCATTTGGAAAGTTCTGTGACTTCCTTAAAGGGAGTTTTATAGGATCTGGTTTTGCATTTCATCTTGTGTTGGGTCATTAAGCCACTGAATGTTTCTTGTTGGCCTCCAGGAGCTACAGGCTGGAACCTGGCTGTGGTGCTTTGTGGTTCAATAGTAGAAGATAATTTTCAAATACTTTAAAGTATATTTCTACAAAACAAGTGGGTGCATACATTTTTAAGTGATAACAGGGCTTTTCACTTGGACACAAAGTTGGAATTGCAGCATCATAACTCTTTTGAAATTGGTGGGATATCCAGAAAGGTAAAGGGAGATGTGTCCCGTCCAGTAACTAGAAAAAACAGCAAGGGAGCAGGGCTGCCCCTCTTCACTGCTGTTTCAGGGAGACCACGCAGGTAGAGTGGGAGAGGAATCAGGTTAGAGAAGCAAGAGGAATGGAGGCAAAACCCCAGAGATGTCACCTAGCAGAGACCAGTAATCCCTGGGGTCGATAAAGAAATCCAAAGGACGTAAGATTAGTATCACAGTGCAGTAATACAGTTATTTAATATTTCTGGTATTATCTAGTATGGCAAAGATTTAGAATTGCAAGAACTTCTTGCAACAATATCTGCATACAGCAGATCATGTTACCCTGCGATTTTAGAACTGTCTTAGCAAGAGGTGTGTATGTCATTCGTGGGTAGCTGAAGAGCTAGTCTGTGAACTGAGAAATGAGTCTGTTATCTTCAGTGAAAAATGTATAGTTATCAGGAACAACAAAAAATTCATAGTATGAGTTGCATACAGGAAACTAATTGGTAATGAATTTTGTAATCCCTGGCTGAATTAGGCGTCTTCATACAGGCATAGAAAACTTTTCCCTGAATTAATATTTTCACCAATTCATCTGTTTTTATGCGTAACATTTCTTTAACAAGGGATTGTTTGCTATAGTTTCCTGTTTATACAGGGAAAAAATTGCCTGCGCATGAAGTACTATCCTGATTGATTTAATTGTTAAAGAAGTCCCTAGGATGTTGTCCATCCACCACCTTTCTGAGGTACTGCTCTAAGTTACATAGCTGATGATAGTTTGTATTGCAACTGTTTTGTTGCCAGGTCTTAATTTTGTTAGGTTATTTTGGTTTGACTTGGCTTTGTAAAAAACCTGACAAATGAATTGTATCTACTTGAAGGCGCTGTCTCACAGCCAGGATGCAATTTGATGTTAACTTCGTTACTGCAGAAGTCAGTCTGAAAGCCAAAGCACACTGACCTACAGCATATAAAACATTAATAGAATATTTAATTCATGTATTTGAGATAAACTGTGAGATAAACCTCAAATGAATGTTGTGATTAATTTGGGTGAATGCATATGTTTGTGCTTGCAGCCACATCTGCTCTCTTCTGGAGGGAATCAAAAGCATCCATCTGTTTATTGTAATAGTTTCTAGTCTGTGTATATGGATTCTCTTTTATATTGAATGTCAGGGCCTGTTTTTGTAAGCCAAGTGGTTCAGACAATAAGATCTGAAGACCCCTGGAATTCCAGGATCTATACTAAGCAGTATATATACATACTGTCATTCAAAACTAATTTGGATACTTTGAAAACCATATCTTAATTTGAACAATAGAGAAAGAGGAGATTTAAGAAGAGAATGCTGTAATCTGTAAAAAACTACTGCTTGGCATAGCAAATACTGCCTGTTGTGTGACAGGAGAGATGCTGCACAGCCTGCTCCTCCCTTTCCCCTTGACAGCTGCCTCCAGAGTGCCTTGTCTGTTCCTGAATATATATGGGTACATTTTTTCAAGTAATAATACCCTATTTCCACTTCTTCTGTGTAAATTATAGTCTGCAAGGTGGCACAAGTTCATTAAATTGTGAATTTTATCAATAGAAAGTTCATTTAAAAAGTAAAGCAGCTGCATCGCTGAGTTACAGCTTGTTATGAAGCATAACTTCTGAAAAGTCATAGATAAATCATTCGCCATCTTTGTCAGCTGGCAGAGATTCAACTAGCATTTCATTAGAGATCCCATCTCCAAACTAACACAGCAAGTTTGTAAGGTGTCCACTTCTTATGTATGAACCCTATAAAGATACTTTTCTCCTCTGCTGTTTGAGTTCAACAGACCTGTTTTGCTCTACCGTATGTTACTAATGCTCTGACTCCCTTCACTGCCAATGCTGAATCAATGACTCCCAGCGCATTATCAAGAGATATCGTGATAGGCGAGATGATGTCTTTAAAAAGAGACAGTTGAAAGTGTCTGAACACTCACGCTCACGTTAGAGATCCTGTTATACTTGTTTCCATACAGCCCTCCAGAACTACCATACCTGTCCTCTGAACTGCATATCTGTTAAGGATTCAGTCATCAGTCCTCAAAAGACTTTATTATTAATGTAAAAATCCTGCTCTGGTTAGAGCCAAGTTCTTTGGTAGGATTATCGCTCTCTGTCTGACCTCACTAATAGAAAATATTAGTGGGGCTCCATCAAATTTCACCACAGATAAGCAGTGGGTTGTGATGTGCTGCGTGGTATGGATCCCTTATCTCAGTGCCACATGATCTAGAGTGAAAATGTCTGAAGAGACTGTCAGAAATTAGGGTCTTGGCAGAAATAGCTCTTTTAGTGAAAATGAAGCATAAATGTATTAAGTTGGGCAAGAGAATTCCCAAAGGTATTCTACTGAAGGTCTCGTGGGTTAAAAGCCCACATACAAAGCAGGGTCATGTGTGCAGTCTTGCATTTATTTTTTTCTGCCCAGGGCAATATTAGTTTGTAAGTTACTCCTGCTGTTTGAACCACAGCATTTTTTCTTTCAGAAATCTGATCATCGCTCCTTAATGAGCACAGAAGGAAAATAAACTCCCACAAGTTCAGATTCTCCTAGTCGCTGTATGAGTCTCTTATACAATTTATTCAGTTAATCCCCTGCAGAAACTCTTTGCCATTGAAAAAGCTTGGGTGGAAGCTCTGAGGTTTCATGAATTCCAGCTGTGACTGTTGACACTGCATACCAAATTGGAAATTAAATTGGTTTTGATTACAGTACTTGCAAAAATTCTCATGGTGATCAGGTTTATTCTTATTAAAATCAACGATGTAGTTTGTGAAGAATCATTCAAGGTTTCACTTGTGGAATTCATTTTATAGCTTAAGCCTGTAGTTCTACGAAGTGGTGAATCTGTTTTTTGGCACTTTGTACCCAGATCAAAAGCTCCGATGACACGTGGAACAAAGCACTGAACTAGTGCAAACTCTGTGTGTGGTTCAAGTCTGTTAAAAAAAAAAAGATGTGTAATAACTTTGTCTCAGCAGATTTTATGACATATCAGGTATCATTTGTCTTTACAGAGCTGGCAGAAAGCTAACATAAACCACAAAGGCTGCATAAACACCATAGTGTACGCTCTGGCTTGTTTGATAAAAAATGTGATCATATTGTCCTGCCTAATTCAATCAAATTTATACTGCCAGATTACCTAGTACTTCGTATATCTGACATTAAAGTCGAACCACAGCCTCCGTGACTAGGTAATATTGTCTGAATAAAGGAATGTTGCCGGGACCTATGATTAAGGGCCATTTAAGGCCGAGTTCCATAAGCCATACCTGATTTGGGAGGCTCTGGAACACCCACTTTGAGACGTCTGCAGGCTGACTTGCAGAAGCGCAGAACACCTTCTGCTCCCATTTGCTCCTGCTGTAACTACAAGTCTTCAGTGCATCTGAAATTTAGTTTGTGATTTTTCAAGTTGGACACCTCAAAATCAAAAGCCTCAAGTATTAGTGGACTACTCTAGAAGAATTAGGCCTTAATCTCTCTGCTTTGATCTCCCTGTCTGTTAAACTAGTAATATAAATACTGTGGACAAGTTAACAATTGTAACTGCAGTTACTGCTGTTTGCCCCACATAGAATACAGGATTTGTCTCTTCCACCTGGCTGCCTGTTTTCATGAAACTTCTCTGACAGGCATAATTACCCAGTGTTGTGATCTGTTTCTCTACGCCAAGTATAGAAGATGGCCATTGAGCGAGGAAGAGGACAGAGATCTTTTCATTGGAGAGGAGCCATTAAGGTCTTGACTGGACTCATTAAAGTGAGCTGATGAGCAGGTGCAGCAGTGATTCATGCTCTGGCATAAGAGAAAATCTGGTCACGTAAGCCTAAGAACATTTGATTCCTTTTATAGGACTTCCGTATCATAAATATTGGCAGCTGCCTTTATTGGTACTCGCAAAGAATTCTGCTCACCTTGTTATACAGAAAATCTTTGCAGCCTGCTGTATTTATTGGAGGACTCTGATGCATATTCTTCCATACACCACTTCTTGCTCTCTCACCTTCCTTCCTTTCCATCATTGCAATTGCATGGCAGACATGAGAGATGTATCTTCAGGTAAAAGATGAATTTGATAGTGAGGGAATGTGAATGAAATACACAGAGAAATTACGAAAACATTGTTTAACACAGTTAATTGAAAAGTGTTCCTGAAACCATCCCCAAAGCAGAAAATGTTTTTGCTTTTATCTACAGATTATTTTTAAAAGACACAGAAATAAATGTAGCAGGTTCATTTTTATATCTGTGAGGCAAGGAGATTTCCCTGGAAATAACATGAGTTGGTTTCTAAATCAGTCTTTTTATTTTCATTTGTTCCCAAGCCTCTGATATGACAGGATCACAGCAGCAGGAGATGGAAAGATTTTGGAATAGTTTTCTTAATGATTAGGCCAAGAGCTTATGCAAAGAGCCTCACATTCTTCCAGTGGAAATATGTATGTAGTTTTTACATAATAGCCAGCTCAAGATCCTTACTGAATGTGATATTCAAGTTCAGGAGATGAGGGACGAGAAAGAAAAAAAAAAAAATCTTCAAATGGTGAGCCTGATTGCTGGAAAGACCTGATCAGTTAAAGAAGGGCTCTGCTACCCAGCACAGCACAGTCTATAATCTGGCGTCCAAGGAAACAAGTCCCCATTCGTAATCTTCCCCAGTACCTTTTGAATCCATTGATCAAATCATGTATATACGATACAGGAGCTGAAACCTCAAAGATTTGAAGTTCCTACAAGTTTCATGAAAACAGGGAGCCGGGTGGAAGAGACAAATCCTGTTAATACTCCCATAGAGAGGTGATTTGTAGGACTCACCCAGTATGACCCACCACAGGACAGTGAGCTGTAATGAATAGCCAAGCCTTAGGAAAGCTTCACTCATTTTTCACCTTATTAGGCATCAGAGCATATAAACATGAGGCAACACCAGAGGAAGCCAAGCTTATCAGTGGTTTTGTTATACTGAGAGAACCACCGTTATATTTTTCACACATACACGTAACCATAGACTTGCATCCTTAATGGCTTGCATGAAGAAGCAAAACAAAAAAAGAATTAAAATAAGATCCCCATTAGAAGGGGGATAACGTATGTGGCCCTTGTGACCATTTTTAATGAGCAGAACCCAGACAGGCTTTTGTAAAGGGGGTCCTCTGAAATTAAGTATGTGGTGGAGAAGAATCCCAAGCGTGCAGGTTACACTGCAAATTGTCTACATCATATATTCTGCTAAGTGCAGAATTGAATCCCAGTTTCTCCAAACCTCAAAATGCATTTGGATCAGTTATCCTTCTGACTAAAGAGCCCAGAGAAATTAAGAAATTCAGCTGCAATCCATGAAAGTAATAAAGGGACGTACATCTCTTTTCCTGTCTGCTTTATGCCAGACTTTTTCTGGCATTTCTATGTTACTCAAAATCATGATGCTATCTGAGTGTCGTAGCAAGCAATTCTATCCCTTATGGAGATTTCGTAAGAAAATATCCCGTGCAGCTGTTCTAGAGCTTGATTTGTTCGTGGAAGTAATTTTACTGGTACAAAGTGTATGTTTGTCAGTACAACTGCATCTATACTAGAAGCACTTCAAAGTAGCAGTATGCCTGTATTTGTAAAATGTTGCTGGAACTGACATTGCCTGAGCACCTATAGGCCAGGACCTGGTCTTGTAGAGTGCCAGCTATAGTGAGGTCCTGGATCTAGAACCAACTTTCTCAGGCTCTGACAGAGTAAACATGAATAAACTGTAAAGATGGACAGGATTCTGAACGTCAGCATCCAGAGTGCCTGCCAAACTCACTGTCACCTTATTCTTCCCAAATTTTGCCTGGCAAATTAAAAAAAGGACTTGCAAAGCATACCATATTTTAATTTACGCATGCACAAGTCTCATACTGAGACAAGTCATTCATTCATTTGTAAAAGCAACAGTATTGATGCTTTGAACAAGAAGGGACTGAAATAAGCAGCACTTGAAACAGTAGATAACCACTAACACCAATGAGCTGGGGTTTGATCCTTGTCATAAACCAGTATCAGGGAACAAGTATTAGTCTCTAGCGTGATAGACCTCTCCTGGGCCCCCATCAATCTATTCCTGTTTCTGCTAAACAGGAGATGGCAGTCCCATTATACAAGAACTACATGGAAATCTTTTGTCAGTAAAATAGTGACTGTTAAGAGCTTAAGAGAAAAAAAAATTATTCCAGCAAAATCCATGTGCAGAGCAACATGAAAGGATGCAGGCAGGCATCAGGTATATAGGCAAGCAGGTCACTGTATGCAGCTCCATGCCATATTTCCTAGGAAAGGAAAAACATTTCCAGTTTCATTCTGCATCTGCACCCAGGACTGCCAGGCTGCTGTCCTCCTCTATTTCTGCCTAAGCAGTGACTGCCTGATTTCTCAGCAATAGGGATGAGTTCTGGAAGTCAGCAATGGGAACTATGCTAGCCATCACGCATCAAAGGGAAGGAAGCAAGCTGGCAGCACTTCGTGCAGGTTGAAACCTCCCACAGTGGTCCTGCTCAAGAGAGCTTATTTAATTTAAAAAACAAACAGAAGCTATACTGGCAAGAGTGCTTGTTTACAGATACGTGTTGCATCTCTCAGAGGCCCTAGAGGGAAGGGGGAGCACATAAGGATCTGTGTTTTTCCTAGGCAGGCGTAGATTTACTGGAAACAGGACATTGCAGCCTTCTCCCCTCCTCCACATTTGTGAGGTTTGGTGCAGCAGCACGTTCACGCTCACATCAGATGCTATGGTAGTGGCTGTGCAGACACATGCATCAGTCAGGGCTATGTCTGTTCCTCCATGCCCCAACTTGTGTTAAAAACATCCAGTCTCATTTTGCCCTGTGAACCTCCTTCACCCTCATGCATCTGTATCAAGACACTGGGATTCCAGCAGGCACTTCCCAGTATGTGGGGCTTTGTTTAGGTACTGTTCTTTCTACTGTATTAAAATCTAATACGACATGAAGTGGTGGTGTAAAGGCAATCAAAACAGTTTCAAAGCAATAGAAGTACATACCATTTTCCACGTCAACTTTGAACTTACATTGTAACTACCTTCACTTCCTTGTAGGAAGGACCTAAGGAAATAGTATAACTTCCGTATGAGGAATGCTTCTCCTTGCTTTGAGATCCCACAGAAATCTGTAGGTTTGATGGGCTTTTGCATTCTGATAATTTTTGACGCATTTAGCAAATCAGTGTAGCTCTGCTTGAAGGATAGCAGGGGTTCTTGTTTCAGTTCAGAATTGAATTGACTTGATTGGAATGAATTGTTGCAGATCTTTGTGAAACCCCTGGCGTAAACACGAAAAAAACATACAGTATCCGTAACAGTCAACTCTGGCTTTACATTTAAAAAACTGCAGCTATGCTGAATAAAAGCAAACCTGTCACTTAATGCAAGGCAAATATTGATCATTATTCTTAGCCACAGAAATTTATTATACTGTTAATACCAACAGTGGACTCATCTAAGTTATGGAGCCAGGGTTGCTGGAATGTCTTCACAGTTCTGCCAATACACTGTGTGGCCTTGGAAGAGGTAAAGAGTGAAAGAGGTTGAAGACCTTGAACAACTTCTCTGTACTGTAGTTTTCCTCAAGGGAAAACTGGAAATACTTAACCTGTTCAGAAAGGGGGGGTTGCTTTTTATTCAGTACTTTAAAAGGCATGGCTTTATAGCATGAGAAGTAAAAGCTCTTTAAGTTGCTTTGTTTTTATTTTCTAGTAGCACAGAGTGGATTGATCAGTGCTGTATATTGATTCAGTGCAAAAAAAGGGAGTAAAACAGGAATATTGTGGAGACACGGTTACACGCAACGTAGAAACCTGCCATGCTTTAAACTAGTCTGGTTAAATCTGGACAAAAATACATTTTTATTTATCTCAGATCAATTAGGAACAGATTGAAGCTAAAGAAAATTAAAACCACTGTTCAAACCAAGGCAATGCCATGTGCAGACAAGCCTGTAAGAAACCACATGGACACCATTCTGCAAGCCTTGTAACAAGCTTTTGAGGGCTAAAGCTGTCATCTTCACCTTTTCAATTCTTAGCTCTTACGTTCTTTCTTCCTAAATCCACAGAGAATACACCAAGAACAATTCAGATCACCTGTGTCATTACTGAGGATTAAGGAGCAAAGAGTGTAAATCATTTCTTAATTAGAAGTTGAGGGGAATGGGATGGGGGCATCATTAGGCAAACAAAGCAAAGCACCTAGTACAATAGGTGGTAAGTAGACTATTAGTCTCTGCTAAGTACTTCTTCTTTAGCTTGAACCAGGAAAAGCAGTTTAGGGGAGAAAAAAGGGATTTAGCATGAACATATCCCATCTATGTAAAGATGTGCTAAACTCTGTAGCAAGGCCCTTCAAATTAGTAAAGGGATAGAATTTACATAAAAAATACTCTGTGCTTTTTCCTTAGTCCCCACATGAGTTGATCTGCTTTTAATGCAGATGCTAATTGAGATCAAGGTAATCCGAGTTTACAGTGGTGCTTGACGGAAGATGTTAAGCAAATGGTTCTTTGAAAAACGTCTCTCCAGCCCATGGAGTGCAACAAATTGGTTAGTTCTTGTTTTCTCTTGCAGCTTTGAAAAGAAATATTGAACCCTTGAAATATTTGACGTGGCTTTGTTGCCGCAAACATTAGTTTTAACTATACAGAAAATACTGCGATAGGGATGCAGAAAATCCTGTTGTTCCAGGATTCAGCTTTGCCAGTGAGCATCTGCTCAGTTAAGCCCCTTTGCCTTTTTTTTGTTGTTTGTTTGTTTTTGGTCTCAGTTTTTCCGTTGTGGAAAACACAGAGCAAGGTGGGGGAGAGGAAGGTATGCTGACTCCAAACAGTCTGCTAATCCTCACCAGAGAGCAATTAAGGCAGCGTTCACAAAACCATTTAGCCTTTCTGTTCGTCTCTTCTGATCAACTTTTTTCCTTTTAATTCTTCAGGGTTACACATGAACCTCTTGACCCTTTTCTGTTTTATGGTATCAGGAAGGCTATTTCTCTGGCTTCTTATTTAATTTAAAACCTTATCCTGAAGCTGCCTCCTGGAGAGCTTTCAATTTCTGCTGAAGTTGACAGGAGATCTATATACACTACAGATTGAGGTTTAAGTGTACTGTCAGGTCACATATTCCTTTACCCTTCTAGTTCAGAAAATCTACAGTAGAGAATAATCACGTTTTAGTAAAGGAGAGACTAGCTGATAAAACCACCTATTCTCCATTTCTAATGTCCGAGTCTAGGAAGCATAAAATATATCTTCCTAACAGCATAAATGTAATGCGAGTTGCTCTGTGTCTCCCAGAACAAAGAGCATCAGGAAGGATTTTGTTCATTTGTCTCTGAACTGACACGAGTTTTTGTCATGATGTAGTATAGTATCAAAACTGGACATTTAACCAGATAAACTACTCCATTCAGCTACAGATTTTCCTTAAGCCAACTGCAAACAACAGTTACTTTGTAAAAAGGAAGCCATTTTCTAAGTGCTTTCAGCAATGCAAGTTTAAGACCTAACTTTAAAAACCATCATTCCAGCTGCTGTACTGTGTATTGGCATAGTTATCAATAAATCCCAGTGACCTTTCACTGACTGTAACGAGGACAATGCTTTTAAGTTCAAGCTAATATATTTCTGGAAGCCTTAGCTTACTATTTTTCAGTACTAAAACAAGTGTACAACATGAGTCCCAGTATTTTGGGGAAGCTTTTATTTTTAGCGTATTCTGTTTTCAAGCTTATATTATTCCAATTTTAAGAGGAACTGGCCAAGCAAACGTAAGTCACAGCCCTGAGTCAGCTAAGTTCTGTGAAATTTCTGATTCACACCCATGAAAGAGTCAGGAAGTTATCCAAATATATCACCTTGCCCCTACAAACTAGGGCACTCGGATATATGTGTGCTTAGTATAAGCATGACTGTAGGACATAAAGCTCACCAGAATTGAGATGTAACATTCTGAAGTAAAATATACATAAAAGTAGTGTAAGGTCATGCATTTGTTTACAAAGTATGTTAGTCCCATTGACTAACGAGAAGTCTCCAAGCATCTTTATTGTACCAGTTTTCTGTTTGATAGGCAGTACTAACACGGGAAAGGCTTTAGCATTTACTTCTTATAAGATTTTTAAGCCTTGGCCCCTGCTCCTGCTGGCAACACCTGTGGAGTCCTTTTAACATGCCTTCACAGTATAATCACTCAGGTTTCTGTGCTGTGAGGAGGTGTTAAAACACTCCAGCAGTGAGTAGTATATTTTGACACCTTCTTCCTATCAGTGTCCTGCTGTGAAGGGGATGGCTGCAGTCAGGCAGTATGCATCTTAACAAGGAGTCAAAGTGGGCAAGCTTTTCCAGCGTATTCTCAGAAAACTGACTGGAGTCTTATTTTCTTCTTACCTTACCCTGTAATTCTTCACCTGTTTCAAGTGTCCAGTTATGTAAAGAAAGAAAAAAGACCATTAAGCCACCGGAAGAGAGGAAGCAACACATACGTTGTTTTATTACCTTCCCCTAGGATCTGCACTAAAGGTACATTTTACTGAAATTAGGGCTAGAAGTTGCCCCTTTAGCAGCACCACTTAACTGAGAGTTCATCAGGGGCAGGTGAGTCACAGGCAGTGTTTTACCATCGTGCATCAATTTACTGGTAGAAGTGTGTAGATAAGTACAGCCTTCCTGTGCTTTACAGGCTGTCAAGTGTATGCAGTAACTCTGCTAAGGCACCTCCCTGTCCTAAGTTGCTGAGAAGTGACACAGCTACAGAAATCGAAACAAGTCCTCTGACATGTCCCCTAGAGCATGGTATAGCAGCTTGAAAGGACCAGGGAAGGGTGAAACTCATTTCTACAGTTTCAGTCATTCCTTGGACAGGTATACAGGCCTCAGAATCTCGCCTTTTTCAATAGCATTAAAATAATACAAGTTAAAAAAACAAGAACCTAAAAGAAGTTCTAAAATGTCATCTTCAGAGCTGTAAAAAGCCAAAATTGATGCACTTCCTAATAGCGTCAAACATTTGAAAGTCCTCCTTTCAGTCCAAAGAACTTTTTATAATAGTGAAGTAGCATCCAGTTCAGGCTGTATGCTGATGTGTCATCTTCTCAGACATGAACTCCTGAGTACATCATTTGGTCACCCTGTGTTACCCCAAGAGGGGATGCGTTAGCACTGTGTCCATAAATTGTTCTTTTAAGGAAAGATGCTGGAGCCATTATTGCGGTATGATCAGTTGGTATTCTGTGGTTAGCGCGTGAAGGGTGCAAGAGTTGCCTGCTGGTAGGTGGAGGACTTAAGAACCGAGCGTCTTCAGCCAGCCCGATAATAGGAAGGGACGGAGCTAGAGTCATGCAGATGTTGCTGGTCTGAGGACCACTACTCAGTGAGCTTCTGGTGGCAGAACTGGAACTGGAGAGGCGAGAAGGAAGATCAGGTTCTAGTAGCCAGGTCTGGCCAGGTGCGAGTCCACTTTGCTGCCCCTCATCCTGGGATTTTAAGCATTTGCAGCAGCAAATTCCAACACAGGCACCGCCAACAACAAATGCCACAAATACAGACCCAACAAGAAGGAATGGCAGGTACACGGGCACTGAAAACGTAAGAGTGACATTAGCCAACCATTCATTCATGGGGTATTCTAGGTTATATTCTGTTCTTCATTCCTTAAGGCATGCATGCACCAGGGAGCAGGCCAGACTAGTTTTACTCTCAACTATTCTCTTGCTGCAGCAAGAAGATTAGAAACTGGCAATTGCTATGGCAGACTCATTTAAAAAAGCCTAAAGTACAGAGGGTTGGACCAGTCAGTCCTATAGCGCCTTCCATTAATGTCCATGCAAGAGATGTTCTGTACTCAAATGTCACAGCTACTGGTCACTTGTGCATGATGAAGTAGAAATTCAGACTTGTGACTGAGTTTTACAGTTAGTACCTAAACTGCTGTTGGGTTGCCTATGGAATCTGGGTTTGAGGGCTACAAGCATTTTTACAAGCCAGAACTTATGTTAAATGCATTACTTAGAGGCACCGACATGCATTAACAGAACAGGTTAGCAACACACATGTTCTACCAGGGATATAAACATCAGAGGTGTTACCACATTACTTTGTTAGTAGCTTAGAGGCTTTTCTAGGAGTAGGACTGACAGAAAAGTCTTTTGAGTGAAGCCCCAAGTTATTCCCTCTTCCCAGTGAAGGGAACTGAGTGGCTCTGGCCCATGCAGCCACCAAAATAAGCCCTGTGCCAGGGCTCCACACCTTTCTGCTGCAGTGGTCACAGCTTGGTGCTCTGAAGGGCAGAGAAACAGAGGAAGGATCTGGCTGATGCCACCAAGGGAAGGTTGCTACAGGGGATGCAAAGAAGAAAGCACATCTGATATGCCCTCCCCATCTGCTAGAGGCACGGGAAGCTTACCTGGCACTGGAGGCCTGGGGCTGGGCTGCTGATGGTCACCGGGGCACCGGCCCTGGTCCAGGCGGGCCTCTCTGGACGAGCAGCAGTAGCGCAAGCTGCAGGTCCCACAGCACAGGGTGGCCTCCGGGCCATCGTAGCGCTCCGGGCACTGGAAGCCGCGGTGCCAGCGCTGGAGGCTGCCAGCCCAGCCGTGGCAGTACTCCCCTGCCTGCCCAGGGGTGCATCGCAGGGCCAGCAGCAGCAGCGCTAGGGCACGGAGAACCCCCCTTGCCATGGTGGGTCACGCAGGGTGTCTCACCTCTAGCCACTTGGCCCACACTGCCCTTTTTTTGTCCCTTCTTTTTTTAAAGGCAAGGCACACCCTACCCCAGGCAGCTGCGGAGTGCACTGCTCCCAGACCACCAGCTGCCCACCAAGGCACTGCCTAAGCTCCTATTTCAGGAGGTTTTATCTCTTGGCCTGCGACCTGCCTCTAATCCCCTCTCTTTACAGCAACAAAGAAGGACCCACTAATTGAAAACCATTTGCAGCTACTCCAGCTCCACCTTCCTCATTTCTCTCCTTCATTCCTGCAGGGAGCAGCCACTGGTCTGCTGACGCACATCTCACACTCATGGTTAGGCATTTGGACTAGCACGCACGGTAGCAAGGAGTGCGGGATACAGAAAGCCCAGGGCTATCCTGGTACCAAAGCTTCATTCCTTCAGGGGCTTGTCAGTACCTGAAGTGTCAGAGGTGGGAGGCTGGGGACTGAGCTGGGGACAACACACAATGACAAGTGAGACATAAAATTTCCAGAGCAGAAAGAAAATACAAGGATAACCAGCTTCTAGTGGGCTCTAAAGTGTCATTGGTACAAACTGGTATCAAGGTAATTTTTACCTTAACATGGATAATCAATTACATAAATGCAAAAAAGAAGATTTTAATCTGAAAATGTAGGAAAAATTAATTTTGAAAGCTCTAAGTTGGTCTAATTTCTGTCTCGTGGTTGAAAACCTAGAGGCTGAAAATTTTAAAGGGTCTTTTGCGCTTCTGCTTTCCCTACACACGATGTGATCCATGAATTAAAAAGTGTTTCAGGGGACAAAACGCCTATTTTAAGATCTCTAGAAGTTTCATCTATACAGGAAAACCCTACAGTGTTACAAAGACCCCATAGCAGCACAGTAGTGGTAGGGACCTCTTCATCTTTGAACTAAAACTAAAACCAGACCATTTGCAGTCTTTCTTAGTCCCTTACAAGCCTAACTACTTGCTATATTAACAGGATCCATGTCTGAAGCATGAGTAGCCTGTGCTTAACTGCAGTGAGGAAGAAAACTGTTGCTAATTGAGCACTTTGAAAAGCAGGGCGTTAGGGCAACATCTTTTGGACCAATATCCTGGTAACGTGTAGCACTATTTGCAGCTTGCTTGAAGACTCCAAAACGTATTCTTGAATGTACACAAAAGCTGGTTCCCACACAATTTTTCAGGAGTGTTGCCATTGATTGTAGAGGGAGGCTGTCCAATGATGCAAACTTTTAGAAACATTTGCACAAAATTATCTCCCTTCTGATGACTTTTTGTTTTAATATTAGGCAACAGCTTGCACGTTTATGCTTTAACTATTTCATAGATTCAGTTGAGTCATATTTCAATCTGCCAAAGACATCAGCGCTCATCACCTTTGCCGGTCAGTCACCTTTCGTGCATCATTTTTTAACTGGCTTTTTGGCAAACATGGTTAAAGAGATCCTTGGATTCAGAAATGTTAACTGAAATCTCTGCTTAGAACTAGAGACCTTTCCAAATGCTGCTCAGTACATTGAGATATGCATTTTGCCCTGCTGCGTTTCAGCTCTGCAAGTGTAAGGTTGGCTGACTGCGTAGGACCTAATCCTATAAATCCATGGGCACGATCTAGAAAATATTGAGCAGCCCCAACCAACACCCTTTAAAAGACAGCCAGAGGTGAGTGATGTGCTATCTTGGATTGGACTCTCAAAGCACTGAAGTGATACTTTAAGCCCAAAGCTGTATTTGCCTAAAGGCAAATTCTAGTTTATTCACACATTCAACCTCAGCACTATTAGGCCAGACTAAATACTAACTTTTATTATTTGTTGTTATGGGAAAAAGCAGCCTCAGACAGGCTTTAAGCATGTGCTTAGCACTTTGCAGAGGTCATCACAATAAAATGTACCTCAGTAAAGATAATGGGGTGCAATTATTTCCTCCCATCTTCCACCTTAAAAGAGTATAAAGACACCTGCTAAGTCAGGTATTCAAATGGTAAGAAATTCCTTAAGTTGTTCATTGCATTAACACTTTGAATGATGGCTGCCCTTACATGATTTCCTCTCTCTGTATATACACTATCTTTAACAACATGGTCATGTATTATTTTTTCCTGCATAGGATTACACTACCTCACTTAGCAGGGATAAACTCTTGGAAACTAAATGCAGAGTTCCTCTTCAGGGTCTGCATGTGCATTTGTGTGTGTGCCAGGGGGCATTTGTCTCCCGATTCAAAATCTCTCATCTTCGTTTTGTCATAGACTGTTCTGTGCTGTCATGTCCACTTAACCGCTGCAGAAGCAGATGAATGTAATTGTGTATAAAAATTGTATACGCTTGCATAACTTGTGACCCAGTTTGAATTTTGACAGGATAAAAAGGGTTACATGGATATATTGGGATGCTGGTTGTGAACTACAAGGGTAAATCATTAATAAGTTTCTCTTCTAATTCCTTATGTTCAGTCACTCTCAGCTTTCTTAGTCTTTCACCTGCCAGGGTGAAATTTTTCATACTTCTTCTTTGCCAGCTTTGGGGAAGTTTTAAACAAAAGCAATCCAGCCTGTTTTGTATGAGAGGACAGCGATGATGGTTTCCCATTATTAACAACAACAAACAGTCTTGTTACCTTTTCTGAGTATCCCTGCAGCCAAAACAGCTTGAGCTTTGAATTTACAAGTTACCATGGAAATAGCCCTTAGAGAGAAGTATTTTTTTCCATCTGAGGGTTGTTTCTCTTATTTAGGGAAATGTACATTCCCCGTCGTGAATTTTACATAGGCAGCAAGATGATTAAAAATTCCTGTTATTGTAAGCAGAAAGCACAAAATGGAAACTTCCCGATTTGCAGCTGCTTTGCCTTCCCTGCAGTACCAGTGTTCAGTATCAGTATTTTACAATCTTTTATCATGTTGAAGGTTGAACTCTGCCACCAGATTTCAGGTATATTCTTGTCATTTCTTAATGCCAACTGAACGTTCAATACAGAACAAGAAACAAGAGAAGAACTAATCCCTCTCTGCTAACAGGAGCCTGCAGTCCAGTGGTCAGATCCTGTAAGGTGCTGATCAGTTCTCTCCTGATGCTGCGTGTGCTACTTCCCTCTGATGTCAGGTCAGTCAGCGCTCTGCTGGGTGCTGGCACCAGCCAGGACTGGCCCTGAATAAAATACAGGGAGGCACAATGAGAATGCCCTGCAGTAACTTAGTTCTTTGCATTTCATGAGTGTGGCTCTTGCATAAATGCTGCCTATGAGAAATTATGCAAATATTCTATGATAGATAGCCAGGCACTCCATATACTTTATTTTCACCATGCTTGATGTGCATCGTCAGTGCCACCTGCCTCCAGCTCCTAGCTGCGAGGCTGGGGGTCCCTCTGCAACTTGTTATTCCTCTGAATGTTTCATCACGCGAGGGTGGAGCGTGGACGCATGGTGCTGGCCGGAGAGCCTCAGAGAATGAAGGTTTCCGCTTAACCACTGAACATGCAGCAACCTCCTTCTCCCTGATCTCCCCGCTGCCTTTATGCACATGAAAGATTAACACGAGGGAAGGAGCTAGTTGAGTGTGAACGTTGAATTGAGAGAGGCTCAAAGGTGAAGAAAGAGAGAATCAGACCTGTCTAAGCAAGGAAACAAGGAACGAGCCGGGGGGGGGGAGAGAGTAGGCAGGGAACCAGACTTGGGAGACTGAATCGTGGTGTGAACAGGGAGCCTGGTGAGGAGGACTGAGTCAAGACACATAGGAAGGAGAGTACTGCTGTGGAGACCTGGGGGACTGCTTGTGGTGTCAGAAAGAGAAAACTAGCCAGAGCATTGTGGAGTTCAGCGTAAGCTAGAAAGCAACTGCTACCTGAGATGGCTGCTTTAAAGCTATTTAGGGGCTTCTGTAGTTCTGCCTGCCTCACCCTGTGCTGTCCATGCAGATGTAGTCCCCCAACAGATGAGTTTAGGGGAAGAGGGAGACTGGGACTGACGGCAGAGGAATCATGGTAGGAGCCAAGACTCAGGAAAGATTGATGATTGTGATTTAGAGGGAAGAGGCGGGGACCAGCTGCCCAAGGCATCTGGGATGGAGTGGAGGAGCCCACTGGCTGGAGATGAAGACTTGCTAGGCAAGATTCGCTGGGGGATTTCTGAGCCCAAACCGTGAGCCTTATGGGACTGAAAAACAATGCTGTCTCATACCACTGAGCAGTTCTGTTCTCACTAAGCTGTTGAGGCCTGATTCTCTACTCATATTAGTGTAATGCAGCTGCAGGGAGCTACTCCTGGCACATAGGCTGGTGCTAGCAAGTGACAGTCCCATAGAGCAGTCTCCTAATTCTGGCTCTGTGTAATGCAGACAGGTAGCTCCCTACAGCGATTGCTTGCTAACGGAAGATTTGTCCTTTAACAAGAGTCCCTTTATTAGTAATTATGGTACTATTGCTTTATTATGTTATAATTAAGGAAGTGAAGAATGCAGGAAAATAAAAGACAGTAATTCAGGATAGAGCCAGAAGGCCCATGTGCCAAGGTGATGGGCAAGCACACATCTTTCTCTGCACGTCATTACTGGAGGTTGATTAGTGAAGGGGTGTCATCCCTGAACCAGAGGGCATGCTGTGGATACTTACTTAGCAAAATCCATGCTCTGCCATTGTAATGAGAAAACTACAGGAGAAGCTAATAATTACTTGAGTGTTTAATATAATGAAGAAGAGAAAGCTGCACTATCAGCTGTTTTCTGAAGATACAGATTTAAACCTGGTGCCAGGTTTTCTTTTGTGATGTGGTACCAAGGTATCCTTGTGTTACTGAGAAAATAGCTCTCTGTAATGTAGGCTTGCATGACTTCATCTGTTCTTTAAATGCTTTGGCCAGGTTCTAGCTGAAAACAGACTAGAGAATCAACAACATTAGTATCTGTAAAGAAGTGCCCTGCCTCTGCAGAAGAAAACTAGCAGACCTGTAAGTTTATTAGTTTAAAAAGGGACACAATCTCTGCATGTTTTATATAGAAACAATTACTGCCTATTAGAAGCCTGTTGGTTGGCTTTTGTGCTGTGTGCTCACGTGAGCAGTGTCCTGCTGATGCGTGGCTTGACTTTATCAACACAAGTGCAGAGAAGAATGATACCAGAGCAGGCACTGTGGAGCATTAGGAATGGAGGGTGCTGGCTGGAGTAGCCAGCTCTCCTTAGGACTGGAGAGCTCTCCAATTTACTTCTTTTTTTTCTTTGTCTTCTTTTCAGGCAGGTTAGCTTTTTTCTTTTTAAAGTGAGCTGCAAATTTAACGGAGTTTCAATTTCAGAAAAGTTCACAAAGCTTCCACAAGCAAAAAAAGAAAGACAAAAAAGGACAACAAACATGTTAGCATTCTGCTTTGAGAGGTGCATGAAAAAGAAGACACATCTATCTTTGATCTATATGTACAGTTACAATAGTTGTTGTGCATACCTAATACTCATAGTCCCACATGATCCATGTGTAATGACTTGCCTAGTCACAAAAATCTACGTGGAGCCTATATTTTACATTCTCATTTTCTAGATTGCCACCTCTTTAAAAACAAAACCAAGAAATATTAAAACCAGTCGGTACTGTTCATCCTCCTCAGCAAAGAGAATGGGACAGAGGCAGCTCACATCAGTGGATTTAACACCGTTAGTCCTTTTTTGGGGCATTATTTTTTGACTGAACCACCAATTTCCAACAGACTTCAGTAAAAATCCAGGTCTTGAATCTTCCTTGAGTTGGACTTTGACAGCCCCTTCACTCCTGATTATTTTCCTTCTTCTCCCAACTGCATGTCTGTTTTCTCGTTCCTGAAGAGCCAGCCTCAGTTCTGCACTTTTCTACCACAAGTCTTTTGAGGGAGGAAATTAGGTGTTCATGTGTTCCCTGCTGGGCTCTTCCCTCTGGAATGAGCCCCCTCTTGAGGTCAGAGAAAGGCTGGACAGTCCAATGGCCCTCCTAACCTAAAAAGACAAACCACCTATTACAAGCGGTTACGAGAAAAGAGAATGGCAGAACTTATTGAGATGGTGATTTACTGAGGTGTGCTTTTTGAACGTTTGTTCAGCCTGAATGCTCTTGATTGTTCATATACAATAGGCCTGATTTTCAAGAGGGGACGAGTCCTCCTAGCTTCTCTGGGAGTCAGCAGGAGCTGCCGGAGCTCCGTCTGTGTGAAGATCAGGCCCGGACAGTGCTGAACAATGCTGCCGTTGCAGATGGAACCTAAGAATCAAACGCAGTAAGAGCTGAGCCAAACTTTCATTGCCAACTCAAATCACAATGTGTTTGGAGTTCAAACAAGTCTGGATATTTTTTTTTTTTGTTTAGTTAGTTGTGAGTTTTTCTTTCTTTTTTGAGATGCAGCTGCTTCAGAGTTTAAAGGATTAGAAGCCTGAAATGCTGGAAATCTCACAGGAAGACCTGCTCTTAAAATCTCCAGCTCTGAATTGGATGAGTATCTGACCCCTTGGGCTCTTATTATTTTCTGTTGAATTTTTCTGCAGTAGGCATTTTCTAGCTCAGTATAAAAGACTGCTATCAGAGGCTTGGTGTTTATATCTGAACTGAAGTCAAGTCACTGAGAAGTATCATGACAGCTTGAATTATGCTTCATAAGCTTAACTCAAGGTCTTCGCAGGCATTTGGGTTCATCAGAGCATGGTCAGGAATAAGTCCTGACAGGGTGTCTGTTAGGCTGTGGAATAGCCATTTCATTTGTATTTCTGTGGGTGTATTACCTAACTGTCTGTCAAGGAAACTGTGCAAGGTGCTGTATAAAATAATACGGAAATAGTTTCTGCCCTAAGTTGCTAATAGTCTTCATGTGAGGCATTCTGAGTGAGGAGACGTACAATGAAACAGTGGGACTACGGATCAGCAGTGAGGTCAGCTTACTTGTGAGCTACAATTGTCGAGGTACTGCGAGTCAGCACAGCAGAGCATGCCTTTGAGGAGCTAGCTTTGTGAGTATTCAGTTACAAGGACCTTCTCTCAAACAGGAAAATGGAAAGTGCAAAAAACCCATAGGCATTTCACTGAAGCTTTAACAAGCTGGAGGCTTTCTGTGGGCTAGCAGGGAATTGGAATGAACATTTTCATAGCAATTGAGAGATGGTAGGAAAGGTGAAGACTAGTCATGAAGATTTTGGAAACTGGTTGAGGAAAAGGCTGTGAAGATGCTGAAAATAAAGAAAAGAAACTTACGCTTGACAGGAAAGAGAATAAGCAGTCAGCAGGGAAGACTCAAAGAGAGGGGTAAGCAGACAGAATAGGGTTATATTTATCAAGGTGATAACCGTAACAATATGTTTAAAGTCTGGCAGTGCTTCTCCTAAGAACACTTGAAACACTGAAAATAAAGACAAGAAAATTACTAGATAATTTCATGCAGGAACACATCCTTCACAGTTATATTAATAAAAGAAGATGGGATAAGGTAGACGCCTTTCTAAATCGCTTTCCTTTTTAAATTTCTATAGGAGCAAGGCGATGTAGTAAATGAAGGTTTGGGACCCAATAGCTGTAAGTTCCAGATTTCAGTCAGTCCCAGAGAAAGGAAGACAGACACACAGAAGATATGCAAACCAGCAAAGAGGCAATCCTTTCAAAAACACCATGTCACCTAAGGGTTTTCAGAAGACAGTTAAGGCGCATGATGACTGACCTAGAACAGGTCAGTCCCAGTGCTGTGCTTAGACTGTAGGCACTGTGTTGGGGATTAAATTAAGCAGTGATTTAGATGTCCATTGCAAGACTCATTCTTCTGTTTCTTGGTACAAGTCTTCATAGTGCTTTCTGGTTACTGCTTGTTTCTTTCTTGAAATTACTTTGATGTCTCTTGTGATTGTCTCTCTTGACACTTTCTTACATTCTGCAGGCACAAGTTGCAATCTGCTTGGCAGTTCTGCAATTGCTCTGACACTTGAGAGAAACCTTATATGCCATCAGTCACTTATCGCTGCTTTGAATTTGCTGGCAGACCATGTGCCACTCATACATGCACTGTGGAATTGGCTTTATCTTCACTGGCTTGTGGTTTGGGGACCACCTGTCACAATTCCTCATTTTAATCCTTTTTTTTTGTGATTGCACTGGCAAGATTCATCACGCCATAGCGCAGGGGTAGTCTGCAATAACCGGCGTGGATGTCTCAGATTGTAAACCATGAAACTGTGCCTTGAGGAACAAAGGAAGGCCCCAGAGATAATGCCCGTGAGCACGGGCTGCAGACCTCCCTACCTCCAGGCCATTTGTCCAGATTTCTTCCAGAACAATGTGTGAGCAAACCCTGTGAAGCTGAATCCTGTTTGTTGCTTCAGTTTCAAATTACAGCTCCGCCATGCAGACTGTAATAAAAGCGGAACTCAACAGGATACAAAACCGTGTGATACAACAGGGATCAAATCTTTTTCTGATGCCATTCTCTCCATTTACCTCAGAGTTATATACGGGATGAATTTGGCCCTAGAGGTCTAAAATGTCCTGACAACACCCATGTGAACACAAACCTATGAGTTCTGCACGGCGCGGATAGATAGGGGAGGGAAGGCAGCTGGGAAGAGCACTGAACCGCAAGCACTGGCATGTACAGTAAAACTGATCACTTGGAATTTAGGCAAGGGGAAATATTTGAAGAAGATAAACAGTAAACCAAACTGTTGCCCTCACAGAACCCAAGCCTTTCTAGAAATTGAGAAAAGTTCAGTTTACTTAGTATTTTTACTATTTTACATTTCTGCTCCACGGCCATTAAAGTAAGAGCCTCTCTGAATGATTTCTGAGTAGAAAAGGAAGCAAAGCGGCCACATTTCACTATCCTCCTATGCCCAGGGAACAATAGAAAATGCTGGAGAAACAGGGTGTCCTCTCTGCCCTGTTCATTACCAAGAGGTTCAGATCATTTAAAGAGGCATTGGTATTTCTGGATACTTAAAGCCAAACCTCAAGGTGAACCTCTGAACCTCTTTCAGCTTGACCATTACTTCTTATAAGTGATGTTTTAATTTTCATCTAATGCCAAGAAAAGTCTTTCATTCTCCCCAGCTGGCATCAGAGATAAGGGACTAAATCCCCCAGACATTAAAACATCGAACAGTTCTGTCGTGTTACTTTAGTCTCCTGCTCAAAGTCTTTCTCTTCTTCCTGACTGATCTCAGATATAACGCAAAATAATCAGTGAGCAAAAAAAGGGTAGCAATTTAAAGTGTGGCTTTGAAGTTTAGCCTGTATTCTGGGCTGTTGCCCTTCTTTTTCCAGCCATCTGAGAGATATCTGTCCTGAAGGGTTAACTCAGGCTGTTAGGCGAGATCTACAATGGCTTGTATATTACATCAGGGAATACTCTTAGGATGCACTAGGAATTGGTTGTGGGTTACAAAACTGCACTTTCACAAAGATATCTCATTGCTGATCCTTTTGCCCCAAATGAACTAATAAATACCAGGATATGTTCATTCACATGGTAGTTTTGCTGGCGTAACTGTTCCAGTCCCGTATCACACCTCAGTCACAGCCTCGGGTATAGCAGCCGTGTCAGCAAAGGTTTGTAATGTTGCCAGTTGTTAGTCAAGTGCCACACGCATCAAGTGTGTGCTCCCAAGTGTGGGGCTCACTAAGCCAGAGCTTACCTTACCTGTGACTTTGGCTTGAGCTGGTGACATGCTTGGCTGAATATCTCTTCAGTGCCTTCTACTGTTAACTTCCACTTGCCCCCCAACTCTGAAAACTGCTTGTCATCGAGCTTCGCAGGATGCTCGTACAGTAATTTTAGCACTTGGCCAGGGCCAGTCCCATGCCCTGACGCTGCTTGCAACTCCTGATTGCCCACGACGTGCTCCTCAAATGACAATACCATTGGTGGGGTTTCAGCACACAACACAGAAAGAAGGGAAACATGGAGACCTGCACAGAGATCTCTGCAGAGCTCTTTTCTTGGTGTTAGGGATAATGATGAATGAAGTGCTGCAGGGGGGGAAGGAATGTGGCAAGTAGTCCTTCATGGTGGAAGTCTCCTTCTCCAGGAGCCAGCAGCCAAAGCTGGAGATTGGTGTAGCTTTCTTGAACATCAAGCCTTGCAGAAGACCTCTCTTAAGCAGATACTGTTTTCACCCTGAATGAGTGCGCATCAATTGCCACCGTAACCAAGAAGGCTTTGCATACTCTGAGGAGATACTAGACCTTGTTTGGTTTATAGAACTAGTAAGCATCCTTATCTCTCCCAAGACACAACCCAGCACAACATCAAGGTAAACAGGACAGGTGCAAGCAGTGGCTTGGCACTTCAGTGGACAGACCGGCAACAACATGGCAGAAGCCTGAAAAAATACACCTCTTCTCTCAAAGAATACAACTCTGATCTTGTGTCTGAGCAATAAAATCCTCCCTGTGTTCTCTTCCACCAGAGGGTGCCAGTGACTGAGAAACCACCAGCCTTGGCAGCCCCTTGCAGGATTGCAGAGACCTCTGTACTCCCTGCGTATCCTAATGAAAGAGTGGAATACACGTAGCTGATAAAATTTGCTTTTACTTTTAGCTGCCTCCTTGGAAGGAGAGATTTTGCATGTTGGCAGAGTTCAATAGAGCTGGCCACAAAGCCCCAGTGCAGGCACAGAGGTATTTGAGAGAAACAGCCAGGTCCAGCCCCATTTTCTGTTCCAGCCATCGCTGTACCCATGCTGTGAGATGGTGAGAAGGGAAGTGGTCCACCCCCGGGGTGTCTTCAGAATGCACAGCTTGCTTGTAGCTCTTGGTCACGCTAAAGCATCTCTTTGTATTCTTAACCCCAGCATTAACATTAAGAGTCTTCTAAGGCCTTTTTCAAGATCCCCTATTCCGACCAAGGGAAAATTTAAAGGGCCAGTTTCTCACCCGAAATAAAACTTTTCAACTTGATTAATCATCAGCTGAAGGTTTGGCCTAAAATCTTTTATTTCTTTGACAGAGAAGATAAAAATAGCCCGTTTTTTTTCCATTTGCCGTATGTATTCACCTGTCCCATTAACAGCAACAGCAAATTTTATTACCTTTTTCTCCTGTTAGCCCTCTAGAAAGAACAAAGCTAGGCAACACCAACTGGAGCCTGTTTTGTCTTGCATGATATCAACATATGTATTACATGAATTTCAATTGCAAAACCAGCAGTGCAATTCCCTTATTTTCAGATCAAGCCATCCGTCATATTCCCAGAGTCCCACTGAAAGTAACAAGGTTGCACGTTTGAAATAAAGGGCACTATTTGGTCTACATATCTTCATTAATTATTAATGTCTGGGCTGAGTGTGCAGAAATAGCCGTGGGGTGAGTCCATCCCTTGACTTGTTACCTAGGCAAGTGTGATACGGACTTACTGACACTTAATGAAGATAGAACTCTAGGATGAGATTTGATTTGTCTGTTTATTTTACAGAGTCACTTTTCACAGTAGAGTTCCACTTTGGTATTGTAACAAATTCATGAGATCTGCTGTAATGTTAGGCAGAAATAACCTGCTGCATAGACAATCTGGTGGGACAGGAACAGGAAGACATGGCAGAGACAAGTAGAATTGTAAGACTAAAGAACCAGTCTTCATCTGCTCAAGTGAGGCATATGTTATATATGAATTAATTTTTTAATCTCAGCTGGGTGACATTTTCCCAAATGCAGAAGTGTCACCGAATGGAAAGATTCGTTGTGATTGGCACACTCCCCAGAAGAGGATATTGCCAGTAAGGGCTGATGACATGTTAGGTCAGGACTGCAGTGCACTGTTGAGCCTTGAGACTGAAATAAGGGCTGTTGCAAGTCAGGGTTGAGTTTGCAGAACTGTGTGGGGCCAGCTTGCGCTCTGCCTCTGACACAGAGCATGTTCTGAACACATTACTAAAAAACACTGATGGCATTTCTGACACAAACAGCATGTGTATAAAACCCCCACTTTGCCAGTTCCTCTTTCGATTCAGGCAGTTAAACTGAACTTACAGAATCATGGAATCATAGAATCGTTCAGGTTGGAAAAGACCTTTAAGATCATTGAGTCCAACCGTTAACCTAGCACTGCCAAGTCCACTGCTAATCCATGTCCCTCAGCACCACATCTACACGTCTTTTAAATACCTCCAGGGATGGTGACTCCACTGCTTCCCCGGGCAGCCTCTTCCAGTGCTTGACAACCCTTTCAGTGAAGAAGCTTTTCCTAATATCCAATCTAAACCTCCCCTGGCGCAACTTGAGGCCGTTTCCTCTTGTCCTGTTGCTTGTTACTTGGGAGAAGAGACCGAGCCCCACCTCGCTACAACCTCCTTTCAGGTAGTTGTAGAGAGCGAGAAGGTCTCCCCTCAGCCTCCTTTTCTCCAGGCTACACAACCCCAGTTCCCTCAGCCGCTCCTCACAGGACTCGTGCTCTAGACCCTTCACCAGCTTCGTTGCTCCTCTTTGGATGCGCTCCAGCACCTCAGTGTCTTTCTTGTAGTGAGGGGCCCAAAACTGAACACAGTATTCGAGGTGCGGCCTCACCAGTGCTGAGTACAGGGGGATGATCACCGCCCTAGTCCTGCTGGTCCCACTATTGCTGGTACAAGCCAGGAAGCTGTTGGCCTTCTTGGCCACTTGGGCATACTGCTGGCTCATCTTCAGCCACTGTCGACCAACACCCCCAGGTCCTTTTCCACCAGGCAGCTTTCCAGCTGCTCTTCCCCAGGCCTGTAGCGTTGCATGGGGTTGTTGTGACCCAAGGGCAGGACCCAGCACTGAGCCTTGTTGAACCTCATACAATTGGCCTGGGCCCATCGCTCCAGCCTGTCCAGCTCCCTCAGCAGAGCCTTCCTACCCTCAAGCAGATCAACACTCCCGCCTGACTTGGTGTCCTCTGCAAACTTGCTGAGGGTGTGCTCAATCCCCTCGTCTAGATCATTGATAAAGATATTAGACAGAAGTGGCCCCAATACTGAGCCCTGGGGAACACCACTTGTGACCGGCTGCCAACTGGATTTAACTCCATTCACTACAACTCTTTGGGCCCGGCCATCCAGCCAGTTTTTTACCCAGCAAAGAGTACGCCTGTCCAAGCCATGAGCAGCCAGTTTCTCCAGGAGAATGCTGTGGGAGATGGTGTCAAAGGCTTTACTAAAGTATAGGTAGACAACATCCACAGACTTTCCCTCATCCACTAAGCGGGTCACCTGGTCACAGAAGGAGATCAGGTTGGTCAAGCAGGACCTGCCTTTCATAAACCCATGCTGACTGGGCCTGATCAGCTAGTTGTCCCATATGTGCCGTGTGATGGCACTCAAGATGATCTGCTCCATAACCTTCCCTGGCACCAAGGTCAGGCTGACAGGCCTGTAGTTCCCTGGATCCTCCTTCTGGCCCTTCTTGTAGATGGGCGTCACATTTGCTACCCTCCAGTCAACTGGGACCTCCCCGGTTAGCCAGGACTGCTGATAAATGATATAAAGTGCCTTGCTGAGCACTTCCACCAGCTCCCTCAGTACCCTTGGGTGGACCCCATCTGGCCCCATAGACTTGTGTGTGTCTAAGTGGTGTAGCAGGTCGCTAACCATTTCCCCCCCCGGGGGCTTCATCCCGCTCCCTGTCCCTGTCTTCCAGCTCGGGGGCTGGGTACCCAGAGAACAACTGGTCTTACTATTAAAGACTGAGGCAAGAAGGCATAAGTACCTCAGCCTTTTCCTCATCCTTTGTCACTATGTTTCCCCCCGCATCCAATAAAGGATGGAGACTCTCCTTAGCCCTCCTTTTGTTGCTAATGTATTTATAGAAACATTTTTTATTGTCTTTTATGGCAGTGGCCAGATTAAGTTCTAGTTGGGCTTTGGCCCTTCTAATTTTCTCCCTGCATAACCTCACGACATCTTTGTAGTCCTCCTGAGTTGCCTGCCCCTTCTTCCAAAGGTCATAAACTCTCTTCTTGTTTCCTGAGTTCCAGCCAAAGCTCTCTGTTCAGCCAGGCCAGTCTTCTTCCCCACCGTCTCGTCTTTTGGCACATGGGGACGGCCTGCTCCTGCGCCTTTAGGATTTCCTTTTTGAAGAATGTCCAGCCTTCTTGGAGTCCTTTGCCCTTCAGGACTGCCTCCCAAGGGACTCTGTCAACCAGTCTCCTAAACAGGCCAAAGTCTGCCCTCCAGAAGTCCAAGGTAGCAGTTCTGCTGACCCTCCTCCTTCTCCAAGAATCAAAAACTCTATAATTTCATGATTGTGATGCCCAAGATGGCCTCCAACCATCACATCACCCACAAGTCCTTCTCTGTTCACAAAAAACAGGTCCAGCGGGGCGCCTTCCCTAGTTGGCTCCCTCACCAGCTGTGTCGGGAAGTTATCTTCCACACACTCCAGGAACCTCCGAGACTGTTTCCTTTCTGCTGTATTGTATTTCCAGCAGACGTCTGGTGAGTTGAGGTCCCCCACGAGAACAAGGGCTAGCGATTGTGAGACTTCTCCCAGCTGCTTAGAGAATAGTTCATCTGCCTCTTCATCCTGGTTGGGCGGTCTATAACAGACTCCCACCATGGTATCTGCCTTGTTGGCCTTCCCCTTGATTCTTACCCATAAACACTCAACCCTGTCGTCACCATCATTAAGCTCTGGACAATCAAAACTCTCCCTAACATACAGGGCTACCCCACCACCTCTCCTTCCTTGCCTATCCCTTCTGAAGATTTTAAAGGCATCCATTGCAGCACTCCAGTTGCGCGAGTCATCCCACCATGTTTCCGTGATGGCAACTATATCATAGTTTTCCTGCTGCACAATGGCTTCCAGCTCCCTCCTCCTGATTGTTGCCCATGCTGCGTGCATTGGTGTAGTTGGGCTATTGATCCCACTACCTTTTTGGGGGGAGAAGCCCTAATTCCTATGTGACCATTCTTAGGCGCTTCCGTGGTTTCTAACACATCAATAACCCTTGTATCTTTGCTGCCGCGTGGATCTCCATCCCCTACCTCCACTGAGATGGCAGACCGAAGGACCCCGCTAGCACAGCGTCCCTCAAACATTGGCATGCCGCCCCCAGGCTTGTCTCTAGCGAGCCTGGTTTTATCCCTTTCCCCCTTCAAATCTAGTTTAAAGCTCTTTCAATGAGCCCTGCTAACTCCTGCGCAAAGATCCTTCTCCCCCTTTGAGACAGGCGTACCCTGCCTGTTGCCAGCAGGCCTGGTGTCATGTAAACCGACTCATGATCAAAAAACCCAAAACTTGAGGCTTTTAGTTTTACTAATTGAAACATACAATTGATAATTTGTCTCACAACAGAAACTCAGGTTGGACCTCAATAGTTTGCTTTATTCTCTCCATATCACCCTGCAGTCAGAGGAGCAAGAAGCAGAAAGACATCCCATTCATTTTAGAGCTGATAGAGTGGCTCCTGTTCTACCTCCAGCTGTTGGTGTGTGGCTGGCACTTCTCTGGGGGCTGGCACCTCTTGCAGGTAACTGAAATAACTCCAGTAACCTTTGGTAGCCTGAAATAACTCCAGCAACCTCTGGAGATGTGGCTGGCCCAGGATCAGGAAGCTGATCCTCTATGCACATCCCTCCTTGGCCATAGCAGAGGAGAGATGGTTCAAGAAAAGAAAATCATAATAAAGTCCAACTAACTTCAAACAACAGAGATCTGGTCGAACATCCTTCCAGCACACGATTGTTTCCTATGGCATGTTGCCTAGTGCTCCGCTAGTAATCCTAAGTATGATAGATGAAGTTTGATACACACAGTGACTGAGAAAAATTGCTGGTTGTCAGAACATCAGCAGCCAAGACAACACTATGTTTATTGACTTCCAAATTGCAATATAATCTTAGTTGTTGGTACCCAGTGTTGTCCAACCTGATACTCTCTGTGGAAGCGTAGCTAATGGCCTTATAGAAAGGATGGCAGCTCAGCTTTGTACTGATCATGCATATTAAACTGTCACTGTAACACATTGATGTATTGCTGTACCATTTTTTTAAGAACTGACGTTCTTCCTCTCTGTCTTTAAATTGCTCTGGTTTGAGGTCTTATAGCCAAAAGCAATCAACAGATAAAATCCACAAATGTGCATATTAGAAAATAAAGATATAATAGGAGAGTACAAGGAGAGTAAGAAATTATTCACACTAATGGAAATAATAGAATTACTAAAGGGAATATCAGCATTAGGATTCTGAGGTTCAACAGCAAGGCTAATCTTATGTAAACTTCCCTTCCTCTTGCATCTCTCCAGACTTTCTAATGTAGGTAATTATTATACTTACCTTAATTGAAGTTTGTCTTCCCTTGAGCAGGAGATTGGACTAGATGACCTCCAGAGGTGCCTTCCAAACTTTTTTTTTTCCCGTATTATTCTGTTTTCCAAGCAGAACTGATACAGAGACTGAATGCCTTACACACATAGCAAATTAACAGGAAATACAGAACAGAATTCAGAAGATCGGATGCTGACACTGTGTCCCTCTGCATGGGATGGACACAGCCAGGAATGGCAGTCGAGGGGGCTGTGTCACACCTGCCCAAACTGGGGAGCGAAGGAGAAGTGGGTGGCGGTGGCTGTGGCCACTGGGATAACATGATGACCTTTTCATTATGGCTGTGGCACGGCAGCCAGACCATGCACTAAGTGCCACCAGGGTCACCTGAACTTCCAGAGACTACACACCTAGTGCTCCAGATCCTAGAGGCATGTGATTAACATTAACATCTCAAATGTCATTTTTGTTTCCTACCATAAAAGTAAAGCTGAAGATCTTGAAAATGCGATCAAGATGGAAGTAACATGGGATGGTCTGCCTGAGCCTGCAGAGAGCCTGGAAGTTGAGAAGCTCGGAGTTTTCACCTCTGGGAGATGCCACAGACAGGTTAATTGCCATCGGTCAGAGCCTGTGCCACCAGCTTTGTGCATGGGATTAATTAAGATTCATCCAGGCCCATTGTGCCCCGTGTGCTCATTTCTGTGCTCCCAGTGGCACCTCTGCTTCTGCGAGCTGCATCTGTGGCGAGTGGCTGCAGACACGCTGTGGGATCCAGCTCGGTCCCAAGCTTCCTATCAGGGCATCCATGTGTCCTAAAACACACGTGAGAAGGAACACGAGGATGATGCATGTGTGCCTTCAGGGCAGGGCAGTGCCTCCAGTGTATGGCTGTGAGTGGATGTGCGTGGCTGTCGTCTGGAGACAGAATTCTGCCTGCATACTGTTAAGCAATACCTTAACTATGGCAGAACTGGAGATAGAAGCATGACTAACAGATTAAATAGGATAAACTAAGGTAACTCTGGTTACTTTGGTTACTAAATTCTTTCATTTCCTTAAGAGGTTATAAATAACTCAGAAAGCTGCCTAGAAGAAAAGCAGTACAGCCCACTACAGAAACCTTTCTGTGAATTAAAAAAACTTAAGAAGGGAGAAAGGACTTAAAAATTTCCCAGATCGATAGTCTCAACAGGAGAAATGGTAATAACAGTCTAAATTACATGGACACAGTTTCATTCATGGACTCTCAATGAAAGGAGTAACATCTGAAATATATAGATAATTTATTTTCTTAAGATTATACTAGGTCAGTATTTATGTAGGCAAAAGAAAAACTTCACGCGTCCATTTGGAAAACAAATAATAAGATCGAATAAGATCTCAGCTGGGCAAATATCTGCAGTTTAATGAGAGCTCAGTATAAATTCTTGCACAGATTTATTTATTCCCATGCTGGGATGTTTCCATCAGATTGCACAAGCCCTGCTAGAGAAATTGTAGGAAGGAAGATCATTTGGAATCTCCTTTGCAATCTTGTACACAAATAGCCTGGGCAGACTAAAACTTTTGTTCAGTAAAGTATTTTGTTTAATGTTACAAAATACGGAGTGAGTGGTAGCAAATTATAAATGTTACCAAAGCATTTCTCACTGGACTGAATTTCTTGCTGGAATGAGAAACATTAAGTTCTCCCTGCAAGGGGATTTCTTAGGAAGAGGTAATTTCAAAATAGCTCCCAAAGCCATAAAGGGTTACATTCTGTCTAGCGTCCGAGATGTACTGAGCATTGAAGTATTTATGAGGGAGGTGATTATGTGTTTTGTGAATAAAGAGTAGGAAGATTAGAAATCCATGGCTAAGGTACAAACTGATTAGTTCTCTGTTTTGTACATGCACGATCTTGTGAAAGGGAGGTTGATGAAGAAAGAAAGAAGGAACATCAGTGCCACATATGATTTTGAACATCTTAGTAAGAGGATTTAACGTTTATGATTATTTTTTCATCACTCAGTACAGTTTTGTTTCCAAAATGATCATATTCCTTTCCTCTGAGGCTCCTGAGCTACATTCACTAAAGATGCGTGTGGCATAGTTCACGGTGCACAGTGTACCCTGTAGCGTGCTAGGAATAACTTATCAATGGACTGGCTTAGGGGGAAGCTCTTTGCTTTCGAAATGTTAAGTGAAACAAATGTTACAGACTAGCTTTATTATACAGATCCTGAAATCTGAACGAAATAAAAACCCGCTTTTCATCCGTATGGAAAGAAACTTTATTGGATTTTTCCTCAACTTTGTTTTGTTCTTCAGTTAAAATCTTCATCCATGGGCTGAAAGGTCATTTTTTTCTGCTTTGCTGCATCTTTTTGTTTTTCATTTAAACCTTGTAGAGAATTGACTAAGCTAAGGTGGTCCAGGAAAATTAAATACGAGCTCTAGACTTAGGCTGGCTCTGCTGATGAGCAATTGAACTGCTGTGGCCTTTAAAGTATCTAGCTGGGGTTCAGCAAAAGAGAGAAAAAAGAAAGAGGAAAGATTTCTACTGAAAACAAACTGGAAAGAATTTGCTTTGCAGTGTTGGGTCAGGTACATGCTGCTGGTCTGTCAAGGCTAATTAAGTTCTGAGCCAGCCATATTTTGATGATATAGACTACATTGTAGCCTCCGTCTTCTTCTAGAAGGCATATGGTCTCATTAGCATGACAAAGTAGTAGTTGCACAGATTATATTAAGTGTAAAGAAGAATTCTACCTTTAAGTGTCAAGGCTAAATTTTCTGTTATGTATCTTATTAAGATAAAAAAAAAAAACACAAGGACTTTCTTTTGTGACTCTTCTCCGTATTCTTTTCTGTTTGCCTAGGCAGGTATCTTACACATTTATCCCACTGCTAGCATAGTAATCACTGATGTGAGCACCCGCCTAACTCTTCCGAAGCTTTTACCATAGGAAGTTACCAGCACTCCTGCCTGTTCCAAAAAGATTGGCTCAGTAAGGGCATGGTAAATAGTGGGATGTATGTGCCAAAGTTCCCTAAGTGGAACCATCTGGGTATCTATTGTGTTTCCCTTCTGAGATTTCGTATTAAAGAGAAAGTGTGGGGAAAGCGAGAAATGCGAGTTGTTAATAAGTGTTATTTTCTGACAATATAAGTATAAACCAGTTCTCATGAACTGGAATGACATTTTCCAGGGGCAACAAGGTTCCACTTGTGGGTGGGTGATGCAATGGGCTTTTCAAACCCATTTGTCATCTTGAGTTGAGGACGATAGTGCCAGACCAGCAGTGGATGAGTAAACGTGATAGGTTTGCAAATCACAGTACAGACCTATATCTGATAAACGCTTTCTGTTCTACAATTTCCAGTGACACTACAAGTGTGAGCCAGCTGGCTGCTGTTTTCTTCACCTTGCATGGGCTTTTTGTCCAAGGGCGTGAAAGAGGCCTGTGCTTCTTCACGCTGGGGACTTTGTCACTACTTCTTGTTAGCTAAGAGCGCAAAGAGTTGCTGGACAAATTGCCCTCTGTCAAGTTTGCTTTTAGAGTGTCCTTGAAGTCCTTTATTAGACAACCACGTATTATTTTTCCAGTTCACAGTAGAGAAACATTCATGCTTCATCTACCCACATACCAGCTTTAATAGAAGTTCAGTCAGCACTAGGCAGGACTTCGTCATTGGACAGTATTGTCCAACAGGCTGATCAGGAGATGAATGGGATACGCCATTCTTCACCGCTTCTTCCATTGCTCTTCAGTTAAAGCACTCTTGTGACACCTCAGTTAAAGAGAAGACTTTGAAGAGACTCTATTCCCTGCAGCAGCCCCAAAATTAAGATTGCTTTCTTTAACAACAACAAGACAGCCTTGAACACAGCACATTACAGAGCAGTGTGCTTGGCCTTAAGGGTTCCTGGGGGTGTGGGGTGCACAAGAATAAAGCCAATCCATTCACATGGGGCTGGGACTATTGGAAGAAGGCTGGCCAGGCCACATGAAACCAGTGTGGTGGTAACTGGTATGGATGGATGTGAGGATTCCTCCAGTGCTCCAGTACCCTACATGGGCTGGTACTGGTGTTTGCAAATTCTCAGGCAGATCTAGGCAAAGGACAGCAGAGAGTGGAGAGAGGATTGGAGCCATTGTCATGCCTAGCCCTGGGGAAACTTCTGTTGCTAAGATGGTTATTTCCCTCCCTACCCTTTCATCCTTCTCCAGTATTTTTTCCAGCTTATTTCTGGAAGCCATTTTGACCCTGTCAGCAGTGAACAGAGATGGCATGGAAGTTCTGGAATGATATTCCTTGGAAATGTAACCTAACAAAGCACATTGCAACTTAGAACCAGTGCACGCTGGAACAGGCAAACATGGCTCATGGACAACGGACTTCAGAAAGATCAGGGAGCCCCACTGGAAGAAGGTATGAGTTGGCTGTCCTTAAAGACAGAAGGCAAAACGTATACATTCAGTTTGCCTTCCCTTGAAGTTTGCCATTGTCCCTATACATAAAACCACCAAAGATTTCACCAGACTATATTATATTTCAAATGTATATGTACAAAGCCATCTTGCTGTCATTTGCTATCACTCAGTGAGTTTAAGCACCCCACATGCCGCTGGTGATAAATAACCTGCAATTGTTCATCTTTATTCCCTAGGGTGCTTTCCCTGACAATGGGATGACTCAACTCAGTAATGTTGACTAGATGAGCACATGATTTCACAATAAAATAATCAGTCACTTTTTAAAAAAGGGCAAATTTATGCAGCCACTTGGAAGAAAAAAGCAAAGTGCAGCCTAAAATTCCTTTTATTTACAGTGGGAAATGAAGCGTGAGTAAGATGATTAGAACTGTAATTAAACAAGAGAGTCAAATCCACAGATATGCACAACATACAGAAGGAGGCTCTCAAAGAGACAGCATAGAAGAATCCTAAAGTATTTTTTCCACTGCAAGCCCTAGGGACATCTCTCCTTAATTTGATCTCTAACAAGAAGCTATCTCCAAAAGCCCCTCTGTTTACCCTTGAATAAAAGCTGGGCCTCAGGAAAAGGTCTAGCTAATTTTCTCACTAAAAAGATACTGCATACATAGTGCGTGCATAGATACTGAAATTTGAGATTCATTACAAATGGGAAAAAACAATTTTCTAAGTATGGCAGGGGAAAACCCCAGAGGAGATTCTGTCTGCAGCCAAGTAAAGCTGGAGTTTGGCTCCAGTCCTGAATTATATCCCTTTCTGTCATTTGCCAAACACCATCTCAGTTCTCCAGATGCTGCTAACGTCCTAATATCATACTGCATTTAAGTACCATCCCTGCTCTCCTTCCCTGTATTATACAGTTCTTGGCATGTTTTCAATAGCTTTCCTAAACCCGCATCCGAATTCACTCTGATAGGTTTCAATAGCTTGCTGAGAGGCAGATAATCCACCCTTTGTCACTATGGGTTGAGTCCTGTCGCAAAAAAAGAACAACTCCATTTCATCAAAGAAAAATAGTTAGGAATAAATTTGCAACTGCTAACAAGCTTGACTGGGTCAGAGCTTTGTGTGCTGGAACAAAGAGTTTAAGACCCTGAAACATGTTAGTATTGCAAAGAATATTCTATTCAGTCTCTCTGCCATACATATTTTAATGCACTAGATCACTTGTATTTTGTTAGATCATGTCTTACACTAGAGGAAGAGTACCCGTCAGATCCTTATAAAGTACCTGCTCTGCTTTGGATCTAATTCAATATGATCTCTTTTTTTCTGTTGTATAAGACGTCTCAATGCCCCTACTTGTTTCCAGATGTAGCAAGACAGACAGCCAAATTCAGCCCTCAGCTAACCCAGCGCAATGCCAAGGGGAAGACAACCATTCCCAGCTCTCAGTCATTGATTCATTCATGCAGAGCTTTAATCCAGCTGGGAGCCCGGTGTGCAATGGAAGCTGTTAAAAAAAAGTTCCAGGAAACAACTTTCCCACTTGCCAGCAGGGCGACAGAGAATAGCTCTGTGTCCTTAGGGAAGCCCAGGATCTGTGATGTTTGAAGACTGAGGGGCTTTATTCTTCACAAACAGAGACAGACACATACTGCAGAACATTATCTACAGATTTATTTGAAACTGTAAACACATCTGCTTTGGCCTTGCTCAGACTTCTCTCACGGTCGCATTCCATGAATGTTCATGCAAGTGAGTTCTCAGTAACGTGGCTCTTTGCAAAAGTCAGATTTCTATCTGTTTTCTTAAGTTCCGGCAGCAAGTAAATTTCATATGAGCATGCCTTGTGATGTTCAGGGAGTCTGTTTCTATTCAGGGGGTAGAAACAATGCCCCTTAATGATAGGACCATTAAAAAAACAGAAGTGCAGCTCTAATTGCAAGGCAATAAGCAAGAAGAATCTTGTAGAATAATTTTGAAAAAAACAATGCATCTGAGAAACATCACAACCTGCTCCTAGCTACTTACTAGAAAAGAGAAGAAACTTCACTGTATGAACTATTTGTTACAAAAGGATTCAGTTCAGTTCGAAGAGCAACAAACCAGATGAAACTATGTGTTCCTAAACTCTGCTGGAAGTGGACATAAGCGTCAGGCGATTTCATCAGAGTTGTTATGATGACATTTTGTTTTATTTCCATCAAAAACATCTAGCCACAGCAACTGCAAAGGAAAAAAAACCCACCACTCTACTTGACATTTCCTTACCTCACATCTCCTTAGTGATTTTCCATCCCTGCAAGTGACGCTTTAATTAACTAAAAACGTTCTGACTCTAAGCAGGTTGGAGGTGCTGTCCCACAGCCCCATCACAGCATTGCTAGTAGATTATTAATCTAAAGCAAAGCAACGCAACCGGGGAGTCTAAAAATACCAGGGACACCTGAGTTGCTCCATTTGATTGTACTGAATTTAGCGGAGGAGAGGGATGGTCCCTGCGTGCAGGTTGCTTGGTGCCTGTTTGTAGTCACAACCTCTTCTGCGGTGTAGAACATTTTGAAGCGGAGATCAGGGGCTAGACTGGATTTTTGAATTACTTTAGCAGTATCACCTCAGAGGCAGCACATCTTGTGCTAGTCCTGCGACTCCTTCAGTAGTACAAGGGATGAACTAATTGTGTTTTGTCAAGCGTATCTCTTGATGTCCTGTGACGTGGAAGACGTAACTGCAGTACGGCATCGGCAGCCTGGTGTTAGGAACCACTGCACTTGACCCAGACGCATGGCACTAAGAAGATCATTGCTGTCCAGGGGACGTCAGCATAAAAAGGTGCAAGAAATGGCACAGATTTTTTCCATAAGGTATTTTCTAAACCTTCAGGGGAAACTCATTAGTTGCATAATATGGGGTCTCTTAGCAGAGGCTGTAATTATAATGATGCTGCAACTCATCACATAAGGATGCTGACACCACCTAATTATATCTAAACTCACTTTAAAAAAATTTCCACTGAAGAGCCCTTTAGAATAAGGACAGTTCCAAGGGTTAAAGTAAAGTTTGCAGGAGCCCATACCCAGTTCTGCTTTCATGCTTCTCAGCAGCCTCATATTCCCTGAATTAAGCTACTTTTAAATTTTTCTTCTCTGGTAAGAGACTTCAGAATCTATTTGTGACAGTCAAAATTCTAAAATATGGGCAAAATCTGTGCTCCCTAAGGCTATTTCTTGAGACAGCTATTTCTTGAGTATCATTAAAGTGAGAAAAACAAACTCTGAAGGCCAAATTCATGCCTGGTGTCATTCAACTGACCTTAGCGTCAGTGCACCAGCAATGGACTTGGCCATGCACATACATTATGCTGTCTGCTTACAAAATGACAGAATCCAGCATCTGGGCAGGATTGCGTGCATACTGACTGGAACTGGTTATTGAATTGTATCTAAACCCATGATCTCAATGTATTTTTGGCACCATTCTCTTTATAACACTTGTAAACGAGACTCCCTTTTCAACAGCCCCTTCGGCACTCATATTCCAGGAGCTTAGCAGTGTGCGTGTCTAGTAATGCACCCTCCCATCCTTCACTCAGTAACAATGGCACAATAAATTGTTTTTTTCTCAAATGTTTTCCAGACAAAATGTAATTTTCATCCGCATTACACAAGATTTCACTGTTTTGTTGATAGGAATTTATTGTGGTAGACTTTAGCTGCCTGTAAAACACTTCGTAAATGGTGAGTGACTAATAAAAATGAGATTACAGGAATTGCTTGGTGTAGGGCACACCATACATACAATTTAGCTTACCTTTCCCTGCAAACTGAAGATCTTCAAACGGGTCTCCAGATTGCAAAATAATTTTAGAAAGCCACTCTTCTATCAGTAGAAAGCCTATCAGTAACCTGACCAATTCGATGTCTGGGGGTAGCACCACTGAAAGCAAGTCTGATGGTGGCCTCCATATGAATGGCAGAATCAATGTCAATGTAAGGAACTCAGAGCAAGATCAAAAGAATTACAGGTTCCTGTAGTACAGGAGGATTTCTGTAATAAATGTGACTTAAAATGACATAAAAAAATCTGTAGTCTGAAGATGCTGTGAGCTGTACTTAGAAGCTCAGTTAAGGCTGTGACATGGTCTCGGTGGCCTTGTACAAGACACTCACTGCTCTGTGTCTGTTTTCTTCATCCATCAAACGGGGTTTTAACACACTGAGCGCCCCTCATGATCCAGTGGAGGACATTAAAAAGCCTCTGTCCAAGAAAAATGCTCACTGAAGCCACTCTTCTAACAGGTGCAGGGCTGATCTCTTCAGATGTGCCTACAGAGTACACCAGTGCCAGAAGGCAGCGTACTAATGTTTGGTGGGGCTCTGCCTGGCTCAGTACACATCTGAAATACCTCGGCAGCAAATGGCGCTGCTGTGAGCTGTATGGACGTATTTACAACCAACATTGTGAAGGAGAGGCCTTCAAGAATGCATTTTGTTCAGCTGAGGTGCTGCAGCCCTTCAACACGCTGCATTGCAGTGACACATCCTTCTTGTTCCATGTCAACATAACAGTTCTGTCAGAAGCAGGAGTTACTGATGACTCCACCTCATATTTTAAAAGTACTTTCCTAGTACCTAGAAAATCCAGCTGTTTCTTTCACTGTTCTGCCTCCAGTTTACCACAGCAGCCATGTTACTACTTCTTATGGAGTGAATGCTGTGATGGAGCTAATGCAGTGGAGTTTGATTTCTTTAAAGCATTCCAGCTGGTTACAGCTCTGATCAATTGTATGAAATGCAGCTCAACCTTGTCTTAGCAAAGAGTCTGGTCAAATTGACTTTTCTAAATATCATCTTTGAAAGCAGAGCAACACAGAAAAAAGAAGCTGGAGGACAGGTGAAATAGCCTCTTTTTAAATTGTTTTCATTATTGATCTGGGTGGTTATAAGATCCTTTTTTATGATTTCACCCTGCTCCCCAAATACACTCAAGATTTATTTGCTAAGCTCAACTCTGTAGCTTAGTTCTCTGTTAGTTGCTTTCTTTTGATACCTCCCTTGTGCTTCATCTCCTCAGGTTCAGTAAAGGCAGATTTCTGGTAGAAGATGTGGACACAGACCTGAAGGGTCCAAAAAGGAACAGCGAACCTGCTGCTGCGTCAAGTGAGAGGGAGCAAGTTCTCTGTTGGACAGCATCTCCCCCCTTTACAGCGTACCTATGATAAAGGTGGGTTAGAATTGCCTTTACTTTCAAATTTCTCACAGATTAAGCTGAATCAGTATGTTTCTCCACTGTGAGCATTTGCCAACCTCAGCAGCTCAGTTCTGCTCTGCACTTTGCCCATGGCTCCATCTATTACTTGAGAAAAGCTCCCTGGAAGAAGTCGGGACCCTTTTTTCCTTGGGATTCCTGCTCAAAACTGATCTCTGTGGCATAATAATTAGTTTGGGAGTAAGCTGTGAGGGTGATGGTGTCTGACTGAGAAATGTATCTATTACTCCATGTCTTCTACTCCTCATCTCAACATGCTTATTTCTTCCCTCATTTTTTATTTCTTGCCTTCTGTGTGTGAACTTTCCTTTGGGAAGAGGAGGAAGAAGTGTTGCTATTATATGTGTACATTGTGTAGCGCTGTAGAGTCCCCTTCAATGATCCCCACCCATTTTATTCTTAACGTTGTAAACTATTGTCATCCTTCTGCAAACCCCAGGAGAAGCTACCGGGGGAAAAAAATTACTTTGAATTGATGTGCAGCACAAATGCAAAGCCGTAACTAACTAACACCCCACTAATTGTGGTGGAGAAGCCTGCATGCAGGTGCTGCTTGGCACCCAGCAATTACAGCACCTGTGTGTCTCATCTTATCTTGAAGTGAAGCAGTGTGTTTTTATATAAGCAGTAGAAATTTATAATAGAGTTGCTTACTTCTAAGAGCATCCTATAACTGGTGTAAGGACTGCAGCGCTGGTGGACGGGATCTGTGCGGCGTGCCGTGGCTAGGGGTCTGTCCGACCCCATACAGTTTGGGTTTCCCACCAGCTGAAGGAATGTAAGAGTATCTCTGCTATCCCCTTTTTCCTTCTCATGTTATCTCCAATAAACAGTATTTTAATCAACACCTTATGGAGTCCGAGTGTCTTTCTTGCTGGGATCCGTAACAAACACTTGACCGGCGCATTATACTAGTATCACCCATTCTGTAACAATTAAAAACTGTCAATTCTCAGGCTTGATACAAGGTCATCCTCCTGAAGTAAATTTCTCAGCAAATTAAGCGTTTAGATTGCAATGAACACCCGGGGAAACTCTGCTGCCCTTGGGTTTGTGAGACATCATGAATATTCATTGCCGAGGCAGCAGCAGGTGAATAGTAATGACAGCAGTTCTTCAGGATCAAGCTTGGCTATCCACGAGAGACTGCATTATGCTTTGAAATTAAAATATACGGAAAACCAGATAAAACAGGTATTATTAGTTCTGTTAAGTGCCTGTACTAAGTATTAACGTCGTCAAATGTGTCTGCAACTCCCTTTCACGAGTGGGGAACGCTATTAGCTTGCTACCCATTGAGGGCAATGCTGATGCCAGAGCTAATGGCCTTACACATTGAGGAAAAAAAGTGGGTTTTTTTCCCTGAAATATCCCCCGAGAGCTTCGTGTACGCTCAGCACGGGCACGGCAGGGGGCCTGCAGACACCGGCGAGGCGGCGGACCCCCGATCCCCGGTAGCCCGGCGGCGCCCTGCCCTCACCCAAGATGGCGGCTGCGGCGCCGCTCCGCAGAACTCTCGCGAGGTTTGCGGCGGGGTCGGGCGCTGCTCCGTGCAAATGGCGGCGCGGAGGCAGGGCCGCGCGGGCGCGCCGAGGTGAGGCCGGGGGAGGCGGGCGGTGCCGCCATGGAGCACATCACCACCCCGAAGGTAAGAGGCCGTGCCGTCCCGGGAGCCAGCTGCCGTCCCGTCGGGATTCCCCCTTCGGCGCTGGGGGCGGCCAGCCGGGCCGGAGCCGGAGCTCCGCTCGCCGCCCTGCGCCGGGGCCTCCCCACGGGACACCTGAGGTGAAGCCCCTCCGGGGGCGGCGGGCCTCGGCTGGGGCTGTCGTCAGGGCCGTGCGTTTTCAACGACTTCTTTTGTTTTAAAGTCTTGGTTAATTTCAGTAAACGAGCTATCTTTGCTTTCTTTCAAGGCGTACGTATCCTTGAACGTCCCTTGCGCTTCTCAAACGGGTCACGGATAAGTCCGGAAGGCTTAAAGCTACTTGATGTGGTGTATAGGTATTTCTCACTGTGTCGCCTTGCTGGAAAGGAAATTTTTAGTAAGGATACTGATCAAAAAGTGTTTTGGGTACGATTCCTGTAAACTTCATTTATATCAAAGTGCGGAGACCCCCTCAGTCTGAATAAGTCAATCAAAATTTGCTTTTTCAGTTGAATAAAGTGAAACAAGAGCTCTGGGAATGCTGTGCTCATGATAGCTAAAAAAAATTATATTTACTTTAGGCAGCTGTCTGTCCAGCCGTTGATTTATTTAGGGTTTTGTTTGTTTTTTTTTTTTAATACTATGAAGGTTGCTGGTTGCTATGTTTTGTTTTGTTTTATTCTGTAGGGTATTAGGTTGGGGATGCTCCTTATCTGTGTTGCCTAAGGTGTTTGCTGGACCTGCTTGTCTCTAGTGGCCTGAAAAAGGGCAATATTAGATATAATAATGCTATGTGCTGAAAAACATGACATAGTAGGAAGACATACAGCCAAGACCTCTGCTCTTCCAGTTTCTTTGCTGACATTTTCCATGATTTATCGCAGACTAATGACCCTGTAAGGAAGCTTATATATTCAATACCCAGAACTAATTTATCTTATACTGTTAAACTGTTTGTTTTCATTGTCCTTCCAGTTTTTTTTCCCATTACTTTTGCTTAATGATGAAAGAAAAATTCCATCTACATTCATTAAGAAGCAAATAGGCCTGGAGAAAATCAATCAAATAATGTAAAATACTTTAAAATTAATATTTTATTATGTTTGCACTGATGTTTTTTAAAACTGTTTTTCTTAATTAGCTTAGTGTGGCTTATGAAATGCGCTTATATGCCTAGGAAGTGTGTTACAAGAAGTAGCCACTAATACTTTTTTATAGTGACTGAGCAGTTGGAAGTCAGACTGGATAGGGCTGTTTCTTTCACAGCAACACTTTGATTATACTGAACACGGACAGTCTTTTCTTTTGCAGTTCTTTGTCTTATTATTTCTGCAACCATGCACAGTAATAAACTGTGATCATCTTGGCTACAAATCCAGTAATCCTGTTATTCGCACTGGTGCTAAACCTTGGCTGTTTGCTTAACCTTTTTGGCTTTAATTGCTGGAGAAATAATTTGAATTTATAGTGTAAAGCTGAGTTAGTGTTGCAGGGGAGACTTTAATTCTTATATTTTTCTGTCTTTCCTCCTGAGTTCTACCTTAGCAGTTACGTGATTGTGGTTCAACAGGTGCTTAGATATTTCCTCGATCAAAGTTAAATTCGTTTTTTCGTACTCTTTTTACGTTGCAGGTTGAAAATGTGAAATTACTGGATCGCTATACAAGTAGGAAGGCAGCAAATGGGACGTTATACCTGACAGCTACCCACCTTATCTATGTAGATGCTTCTGCTGAAGTCAGAAAAGAAACATGGGTATGTTGTGATACCTGGAGTCTGTTTAAACACAAGTATAAAAATTACTTTATATCTCATATCCAAAATGAACAGGTTTGTGAATTCCAAAGTTGTAGTGGTCTTTTATAGCATTTTGATACCAAATGTTTAACAGAAACAGCTGTTTTGGAAGGAAATGAACATAATGGTAATGTGACTTGATAGAGGTCGCTCACTGAATTAGTGTTAGTTCCAGGAACATAAAAAACTTGTCTAGTTTCCTATCTCAAACTCAATATACCAAGCCACCAAACTTGAATTTACAGCTTTTAGAAGTGCAAAATTAGCACTGAGATTAGCCTTTCTCATTGATTCTGAAGTAAAATGGGAATGACAAAATACATTGCATGTGGAGGGAAAGCAAAGTGAACCAGGTAAACCAAACTGCACATCAGTCTCTGAAAGTAATTTATGTATGTGTGTGTATATATATATATGTATTTTTTCAGTCTCGCTCTTAGTTACCTAGCCTTTGGGTGCACAGTCTGGGTGTTTATTATTTTTGTTTGATAAATATCACAAATAAACTAATTTTCTGCTGCTAGTTAGATGCAGTAAGCATAAATCACTGATAGTATTGCAAAAACTTAGTGTTTGCCTGTACTGCTAGCAACCTTATCACTGACTTCTGAAAAATGTTATTTCCTGTTTTTCAGATTCTGCATCACCATATTGCAACGGTAGAAAAATTGCCTCTGACCACGGCTGGATATCCACTCCTTATTCACTGCAAGAACTTCCACGTGGCTCACTTTGTTATTGGGCAGGAACGTGACTGTCACGAAGTGTATACCTCATTGCTTAAACTTTCACAACCAGGTATTTAGGACGGGAGTCTGCTTTGCAAATCGTTGAAACGCTTTAAGCTGGAAGGCTCGTCTGAGCAATAGAGAAAGCTTTGCCTGCCAGACTATTGGTTTTGCGGTGTCAGTACAAGAGGGAGAGGATGTGAAATCAGAATCAGTTTCCAACACCAGAGACTATCTGTGTGGGTTGGCTCAGTAAGCAGGGTGCTGCCCTGTGGACCAGGGCATTTGCTTCCAAACTAAACACAAATTTTTGTGGCAGTGGGAGTGAGGTGGTCTCCCATGAGGAACTTCTGAAGACCTGCGCAAAGTTCATTTGCCAACTGAGGCTGTATGTGGCATCTCAGGCTTTTTTCTTGTAGCACTCATGCTGAGTGTCATATCCCATACCTGGCCGTTGTCAGTCATTTCTGTGACTTAGCTGTTGGCCGTGTGTAGTTGTGCCCTTTCCAGTTGATCCAGATGTTCACAGAATTCTGGAATCCCACAAATAAAGCTTTAAACATTGGCATCTTTCATTTGTTTCCCAACAGCATGTTTAGGCTGCCTTTCAGTGTTTGTCTTCTTTCAGTTGTGAAACCCTGTGCTTCACTCTGGCTGCCCTGACTTGGAGTCACTCTTAAAGAGTGTGAGCACAGCATCCTCAAAACCCTGTGCTCTCTTCTGGCTTCAGCTTTTTAGTCCATCATGGATGAATCTTCAGGCTCCTTGTTCTTCTTACAGGACAGCATTCCACCGAGTTTCCTACCTTCCTTACGTCTATGGCAGCATCTGTTTTTGTTGTGCTCCTTCAGCAAGCCAGTATTTGGAGTTTGGCATTATTATAAGGATGCCATTTGTAATTGCATTTTGTAATTATGTCAGTAGTCTAAGGAAAGGGAATTGATAGCACCAGTCTGCTTCATGCTGGCCATCACATAGGACTTGAATAGAAATACTGTAGTAGAAATGGTTTTTGCTGAGTTTGGAGGTTTTTTTGATTGATATTGTCTATTCCCAGCATCTCCCTTGTGCTCTGAGCTTTGGAGTTTTCTTAGTTCTGAAGTTCTAATTCTAATGCTGTATCTGGCAAGTTTCTGGCGTTATGTTTAAAAGCTGTCACTGTTCTTTCAGTTTTGAAAATTAGAGACTTATGTAGGGTCTTGAAGCGTGGGAGCTGTCACTGCAGGGGATTACATCAGTTTCGTTTGTCCTGTGGTTATTTGTGTAATATGCTGCAGCTCTTTCTTTTGTTCTATTTATGGATTTTAACAGTTCTCTTTTGTTGTTTTAAAACTTCTGTATGTATGCTTCCTTCATGGTTTTTTGGCAGAGCATACAATTATTTATGACTTGCACATGTATGATTGACAGCTATGGGTTACCTGTCTGGTAACCTGGCTACTTTATCAGGCTCTGACAGGTTTCACTCTGTCTATGGAGTGCTTGCTGCCTTGGGAATCAGCTGAATGAGTTATTGGTTGGATTTGCATTTTATGAAGAGAGGGAAGGAAATTGGGATGGTAGAGATGGAGGGAGGAAGAAATTACCATTTGTCAGACACAGCCTGAAGCTTTTGTTGGGCTGACAGTAATATTCAAGACATCTATCAAGTTTTCCATGCGGCTCAGAACTCACTGTTGAACGATGAATTTACAGGTGTGCAAGAGCTGTTTTATGAACTCTTCACAGAAAATACATCTTTTAATATATGTTTTCATTTATGGATTAATTTTTATGATATAAATCTTGTCTAACATGCCTATTGCAGTGAATTCAGTGGGAAATAATTTGTTTGGGAAAAATTAATACTTTGCAGTTTTAATTAATTCTAACAAAATGTTTTAGTGTATCTCCCTGCATGTGGGAACTGAGTATTGGGAATTCCTGAGGATTTCGGTATCAATTGTCAGCACTTAGTGCTACCCTGAATGAAAACCTGTAAATGTGAGGTTGAGAAATTTTAAATATCTATACTCTTCTATGTAGTACTCAATTATTTTTTTTTTTTTTTTAAGGAGTGAGAATCAGTCTAAGTTTGCTTAGAGTAGTGAAGTATGCAAAGTGATAAAAGAAAACCTCATGCTTCTGATCTTTGAGGAGGCAGAAGCATAAGGAAAATAGCTATTATTAAAATATAGCCAACTATGCAGTACAGTGGCATAGCCCTTTGGCTTCTTTAGTAAATGGTTTCTAAGTCTCCTGATGTTTCTTGACTGAATAGTTTTTTCCAGTCCTTGTATCAGTTGTGGTACACCTGCAGCTCATTGCCTTGCACAGTCTGCTTATCTAAAAGATGGCCTTTAGGAAGAAGTGTTGACCTCTCCATATGTCTTTGTATCTCTCTCTAACTAGTTAATTTTTTTCTTTCTTCTTCCCAGTGAAACCTGAAGAACTTTATGCTTTCTCTTATAATCCTAAAATGTCTAAAGAGAACCGGGAGATTGGATGGAAGCTGATTGATTTAAAAGTTGATTACCAGCGTATGGGAATTCCAAACGACTATTGGGAAATAACGGATGTTAATAAAGACTATGAGGTAATTCTTGCCCAAAGTAGCCATTTAATGCAGTATCTCTTCTTTGTTATTAATGACATACAGTAGTCCTGTGATGCCTCTGGGGAGGAATGAGCTCGGTTGGTTTTAATCAAAGCAGCATCGTCTTGATGTGAAGTTGTGGATAATGATGCTATGGAAGAACAGAACAGAGCTGCAGAGTCACCTTGGTTTGCTTTGATCCCCCTGGCAAAGTACCAGATACTTGTTTTTCTAGAGAAATGTCAAACCATCTGTTACAAAAAACGTGAAGTACCCTTAGCTGCTTTTGGTATTTCCAAACCCTGTCCCACCAGGCTGGTGACAGATGTGTAGAAGAGAAATAAATGGCAGCGGTTTGGCTTGGTGGGGAATGAGGCAGAGTGGAAAGGGACTAGGTAAGGAAGGAAAAAAACAGTAATGGAAAACAGACATTTTTTTTCTTGCTTGGTTGTATCTTTTGCTAAATAAGGGCTTTCAGTCATTCCAGTCCTAACTGGCTGCTGCTATTGTTTTCTTTTCTTTCTACCCTGTAAGGCCAGGCGGGATCTAAACAACATTAAATGAAAGCATTTTTCAGCAGGCTTACTCAAACTCCTGCTTCATATTATTTCCCTTTTTATTTCTTCTGATGTTGTGGACAGTCAGACCTTTCTGTCTAAAAGACAAAGCAAACAACTGTGAGGAAGCGACCAATATATTAAGTCTTGAATCCCTTCTCCCTGCTCTCCACTCCCTTCCCCCACTAGTTTTCTTTACTGTTATGCTTTGGGTTGAAGACATGTAAGCCTATGCTGTCAGAAGTGACTGGTAATTTTAAATGACTGTATCTTTGGATGCCTGAATTGAGATATGATGTGAGAGATGCTTTTTGCATTAGCTGATTAGGGCATCTGAATGTGGGCATCTAAAATCCTTAATCACTTCGAAGCTTTACTTGCTAGTATGTAACTCTCAAGTGCCAGTGCTTTATAATTTCCTCAGGGTTTCCAGCTTATGTTTTAGAATTGTCAAGCCTAAAGTAAAGCCAGACTTGGAGAACAGCTTATCTGTGAAGTACGTGCTGAAAAAACTGTACTTGTTTGAGGACAAAGGATAAAGCTGGTCTCTGAGGATGCAACCTGATTGCTGGAAGCTCATTTCAAGTTGAATAAGATTTAGAGGGAACTTTTAAAATATAGTTGTTCTTAATTTCTCTTTTTGTGACAAATCAGAAACTTTCATAAGATTTATAGATTTAAAGAACTTCCTTTTAATATGTATTGTGTACTGTGCAGTCCATTTTTTTAGGTTCAATTGCAGAATTGATTGTTTCCTTCACCACATTGTTTTATTTTGCACTTATTCCTGTGTTGTTTCTCTAAATGCATCTTAATGGCTTGAAACTTTAGATGTGGACTACATTAGATACACTACGGCAAACAATCTGTTCCTTGTTTATAAATGCTAGATCATAAGCTAAGATGAATTTTTCATGAATTTTGAATTGCTAAGTAGTAATATCTGGATTTTTTTCTTTCTTCTCACTTAGATTTGCAACACATATCCTCCAGAAATAGTGGTGCCTAGAGCTGCTAATAAGGCAGTGGTGATCGGAAGTTCAAGGTTCAGAAGCAGAGGGCGGATTCCGGTGCTTTCTTACTTATATAAAGAAAACAATGTTAGTTATTCATTGTCTGCTGTCTTTGTGGGGAGTAAGGGTTCACCTTCTTGTCCAGTCCCTTTTTAGTGAAAGAGTGAGATAATTATTGGAGCATATTAACTTCACATTTGAGAACTGTGCTTCTCTTAACAGCTTTAATATTGGTTTGTTCTGAGTCACAGAATAAACTAGTTAAAGACAAACACTTGGGACGCATCCAGAGCTGTGCAAAAAGCACAGACTTTCCAAGCTTCCTGTCTGGAATTTTTTTAATCAGCTTTCAGCAATGCCTTGTTACGTGGGGTTTTTTAATCTACTGTTTAGCTATATTGTGTTTTAGCAAGATAATGTGTTAACTCAGCTAGATTTTCTTGGTATTGAAGAGGAGGAACCACTCTGAAATAAATCCCCACTAGCTCAGAATAAATTAAGGTTTCAGTTTTTTTTCCACTGAAGACCAGAATGTAAATTTTTAACTTTGCTGTCTCAGCAGTGTTTTAGATGCAGATGTTAGAAAAATGCTGTCACAGTCAAATTGTTGTTTTCCTGAGGAAGCGTGCCTTGACCTGGGCAACTGTATGGAGTTGTGCTGGCAGCTATTGAAATTTCCCTAAAGCATACTCAGTGCAGTTCTGAGCGTGGAACAGTAACAACTGATAAGCAAAGTTGTGGAAAAGAATGGTTTGGGCAATAGAAACCAAGTAGAAAACGTGAGAAATGCTAACATTTGGGATACTGATCATCAGGCTGAGTATAGTGGGTTTGAGAACGTAGCAATGAGGTTTGCAGCAGGGCTCCTTAGCCTCACTACTTTCTTAAGATTCCCAAACTTCTAGCTTTGAGAAATATTCCAGTAGTATTTCTGTATGTCCAGTTAAGTAGCAGTTTTTCAGTGAATCAGAGAATAGGACACTAAAACCCAACAAATTAGTGTTCTTTGGGGCGGTGCAGTAGAGCCGATCTGAAAGCAGAAAAATGTGAGCTGTTGTGTGTTGCAGGCTGCCATATGTCGTTGTAGCCAGCCTCTTGCCGGGTTCAGTGCGCGCTGTCTGGAGGATGAACAAATGCTGCAGGCGATCAGAGAAGCCAACCCTGGGAGCCCCTTCATGTATGTTGTAGACACAAGGCCAAAGGTATCTTCCTGGGGTTTGTGGCTACTTCTAAAGCTTGCGTCTGAATTAGTAATGCTGTTTCCAGTTCATTCTTTCACAACTCTGCTAATGCTTTCTTATGCTGCATTAGGTTAAATTGTGTCAGTCCTGAATCAGGAATTCAGTATCAGGCTCCTGGTTCAGTGCCTTAATGTGATGAATGCTTGTGCATAATAAAACTGCAATGTTAAGTGCTGTTAAGAATGCTTGCACTCCTGGAGTATGCTGGGTTGAGGTTTGTGTTAAGGATGACCTGAAGCAACTGGCAGTCTTGAAGCTGGCTGAGACAGTGAAGCATTTTCCCGCAGAGACCTAGGTCCTTAATATGTTGGGTTGGAGAGAAGCCTTACGATTCAGTTCCACGAGGCTGAAGTGCTTTTATCAGCAGACCTGGGAAGAAGTGGGGCTGTATGGAGTCTGATAACAATTGAGAAAAGCAATTCCTCCATTTTTTTGCCTTTGTAAAAATAACACTATATGTTCTCAGGATGTGGAGCTTGGAGTTTAATACAATTCAGCTCTTCTGGTCCATAGCCACCATTTGGGGCTAGAACTTTGTTGCTGAGGTGTTTACGTAAGAGGATATTGAAGAAACATTTGCAAAATGAGATCTCTAATGACTGTTGTCTTGGGGAACTGAATTTAGAAACCAATTCAAATGATTGTCTTGTAAGCATATTGATTGGGAGTGTCGGTATAAGCAAATACACAAGGATTTTCATAGTACACAATTATTTAAACACAAAGATTTAAAAGTCCTCTGATTATTTTAAAATTGAGCTTTCTGAGAACCTGCTTCACTGTTCAGATATTGCAGTTATTTTATAGAAACTACAGATTTAGTTAAACTATGGCAAGGGCAAGAAGGGAAAAATTCTTTTTGGGAAAACAAGGAATGTTTCACCTGTTGTTCCAAGATGTATTTTGGCTTTTTGTGGTATGGCATTTCCTAGACATAACCTATTCTGTAATTATATGTACGTTTATAGCAATCACTGCATGTTCTTTTGGTACAGACAGCTTCCAGTATCATAGATGTTCCACTGAAATCTATCGTTGATTGCAGTTTTGTTCTAAAGTGTTTGCTGAAAAAGGGAGAATTTATAATTGGTCACATTTCTCCTTCTAACATAATCTGACTCTGAATGATAGACCTGAAGCACTAGGGTTATTTAATTGTTCTAAAGATGTATGTACCGTATCTGACTCTTCCTTCTCTCCTCTCTATGGAGGCAAATCACTCCTCTTCCCAAATTAATGTGGGGGGTTGAGGTGCTCTTTTGGTCACCGCTAAAGATTTCCTGGTAGCTCTTGAACTGTTTTGGGTAATTGTTAGAGCAACTGGCTTCTTTTCTACTTTTTTTTTCTGCAGTTCCAGTTGGTTGCTGTATTCTTTCTGCTCAACTTCAATATTTCTATGTTTCCCTCAGGTGGCTTTATTTCATCTGTGCATGTATGTCTGTGAAAAGCTTTGGAATTCTCTTACTATTTCTGTACCACCATGTATGTATGTTACTCGTAAAAATGGCTTTCCTAGTTTTACTTTCGTATGCTTCTGTCTGAATCTTTTTACGTAGCTTCACAGTTAAGGCAGACTCAATGTCTCTTTACCTGTTTTGATGACAGCAGTATTCTGAAATTGGGCACGGTTTTGATACTGCCTACCCTAGGAAATTCTATCCAGGGTCTTAATGAGTCTCTGCATATGACTAATGGACTGGAGGCACTGGCATAATTTTAGTGAAACAGCTGGAAGTAATGTCTGGGAGGTGGGGAAGTACGTCCGAGTAACAACTTTGTTCAGTATATTTTCTGGGAGATTTTAAAAAAAGAAGGACTTGCAAAACACTCATTTACTTCTGCGTATTGTTTGTTGTAATTTTCTCTTTCTTTTCTATCCTATTCCTGTTCTCTTGAATTTGACAGTTAAATGCCATGGCCAACCGAGCTGCTGGGAAGGGTTATGAGAATGAAGATAATTATGATAACATTCGCTTTAAATTTATTGGTATAGAAAACATCCATGTGATGCGGAACAGCTTGCAGAAACTCCTGGAAGGTAGGTGTGGTCTGTGCAAGTGGCCAGTCTTCATTACCCTGGGCTACTTTTGGACAGAACCTTTTGCTGAATATATAAATCCTACATGCACAAGTGCGTGTGGACTTGGGTGTTGTGATGGAAGCAGATAAGTGAAGTCAATATCTGACTTCGTTTGCTGTATTGAAGTGGCTGAAATTAATGTTGTTAAAATGCTTTCCTGCTAGACATTTTATTTATTATTGTGCTTAGTTTTATAGTGGTTCAAAAATAGCAACTAATACTAACAACATTCCTTAATTGTGCTAGTTACATAAACTGTGAATTTCTTAAATATGCCAAATTAAAAGATAAAGGCTAGAGAAATATTACATTTTACCATTAAGATAGTCTCATGGTTATTTAGTGAGCTATTGAAAGAAAACTAACACAGGTGGTTGAGGAAATACTTTTCTGGGGTTTGCTGTGTTTCGTTTGGAGTATTTCAGTGTTAAATGGTATTTCTGATTTGAAATAAAATTTTGGCATGATCTTCTGAAGACTTTAATTTCATACATACATAGTTCTTATTTTTCATTTATTTCTGATTTCTTTAACTGAACTTGTTTTTAATACATTAAAATGTATTAAATTAATGTTTTAATAGATTAAAATATGTTAAAATGCAGAGTAGCTCAGGTAATTAAGCTACTCCGTGAGATTGTGATCTTAGGGGAAAAATGCAAAGCAGGGCAGAAGAAATACTTACCTGAGCCATTGGAGATCGAGAGGTGAATCAGGCCCATATTTTCACTAATGTAATTTTGGAGGAGTTCCATTAAACGTGATGGTGTAGCTTGGATCAAACCAGCATACCCTGCTAGCTGGTTTCCAGCACTATTACCATCCTTGTGCTGACAAAGACTGCGGAACGGGGCAGAGTAGATGCTGCAAATCATTCTGCTTGGTCCCTGTGCTTAGTTTTCTAAAATGTAATACAAGTGCTGTCATTCGAAATACGAGTTTAAGATTTTAGTAACCAGCGTAATGGTCGTCTTGCTTCAAAATAGTTGAATAATTGATGCTACCAGTTGCCTGGCCAGGCAGCACTGCAGGATCCGTGGTGACCTTGGAGAAAAATGAGGCTATTCACATGACCAAGAGATTGGCCTGATCACAAGTATTAGTCCTCAATTGCCTGTTCCTGGCAGATTTATTTTGTGGTGGAAGAAGAGGCCGAATAAATACTTGTTTACTCCCATATTCTTCTTTGACAGTGATAAAATCTCTCTTGCTGGTGCTTATGGACTATTGAACTGTATTACTATAAGTATTTTCTATGCTGGGTTTCAATATAGCATCTGAGTTGCCTTCAAGGTTAGAAATGTTATTTCTCTCTCTAAATTAGAACTCTCCTTTCTTCAAATCTTTGTGATGGTGACTGCATGTTAGTGGTTGTTAGAAGTGTGTGCGATGGTGATTTATAGTGAAGTAACAGATCACTAAACACTGTTGGAAACAACTCAGCTGAAAAAATAACGAGGTACCATTTTAAAAAAGAGGAGAAGGATATTTTCAGATCCTCAAGTTCTCTCATGGCTAAAAATTGCTGGTTTGTGTATTTAAGTATGCAACCAGTAGTTTCTGTGTCCTTTAGACAAGATATTGCTGCTGACACTTAAAAAGTGTGGAAATGTCAGCTTTTAGGATCTACCGAGCTCTGTTGCTGTGAAGAGATAATGAGGAGGTGGGAAAAAGAAAGAGATGTTGTTAAGAGTGCCAGCTAATTCCTTTGTTTGTGTTCTTAGTGTGTGAAATGAAGTCCCCCTCAATGAGCGATTTCCTCACTGGGCTGGAGAACTCAGGTTGGTTACGGCACATTAAGGCTGTGATGGATGCAGGTGTCTTTCTTGCCAAGGTAAAACTGTACTCCAACCTGCAGGTGAATTAAAAAATATGTACTTGTCTGTTAGGGACTGCTCCAAGGCTGTGAAGTTGTCTCTGGAGAGAAGGTGGGAAAACATTGCTATTCAGGTTGGCCTCAGCTCTCAAAAACAAGCCTGCAGTTGGAGAACATCAAGTGGGTTACCCAGCTGGCGCTCTGCTAGACGCTTCCTGTGACTAAATGAAGTGCCATAGGAGTTGGGACATTGTCTTGTTCACTGTATTGTGACAAGCAGTTATCTAGGCTTTATTAGAACTCATTTGAAACAAAATCACAGAATGTGAATGAATGACCTTTATAAATGTCTCTATATAACGCGTATTAAGTAGAGCAAACGACTCATAACCTTGTGCTCGTTAGTTATTGAACTGCTCTGCTTTAAATGAGGGGTTGTTTAGACCAGTTTATTTTCTCCTGGTTCTATGTGATGTGGGGACTGCTAATTTTGATTATTCAACGCAGTCCTCATTTCTGCAGAGCTTGTGGCTTTGTAGGTCAGGCAAAAGGAGAAAAGTCACTAAGGCACGTGGCTGTTCAGTAATAGTAAAGGGCATGCAGGCAACACGTGGCAAGAGTAGTGACCTTCTGTAAATGTCGTCTTTTCTCTCTTAAAATTTTCCCGTGTAGCAAGCAAAAAGCTATTTTGTGTTTCTCTTCTGCCAATGGAACAAGGGGAAGAAGGTGATCCATATGGGAGGAAGTTGGGATGAGCCTTTCTAATTTTTCTTGAGAAGTTCCTAGTCCCCGTGTGTCCAATTATTATTCTTTACTCGTTGTCACCAAATTTTTTCTCAGAGGAGGGGGCTGAGAATTCTGGGCCTTTCAGAAGACTGAGCATTTTGAGATCAGAGGGTCTTGTTTCTTGACAGTTTGTGTTGCTGACAAGGCATGCTACAGCATTTTATTCTAGTTGGGGTTTCCTAGGGGTTGATGGCTCTGTGCCCAGAAATGGTGCATTTCCATGGTCCAGATGAGAAATGACAAATTTTCCTCTTGGGTTTTAGGCCAGTCCGGTAAATGCAGATGAAGGGATAGCATTTAATTACAGTAACCAATCTAGAAAGCTGCTAAACTGTTCTGTCCGATCTCTCCTTCACAGGCTGTGAAAGATGAAAAAGCTAGCGTGTTAGTCCACTGCTCTGATGGGTGGGATCGCACAGCGCAGGTCTGCTCCCTGGCTAGCCTCCTCTTAGATCCATTTTATAGGACTTTTAAAGGCTTCATGGTAAGAACATGCATGTTGGAATTTCAAAAATAAAAAGTGCTTCCTGGATTTGAAATGTAAACAGGCCCTAATTAAATGTTTTAGGCCACTTCCTGGAACAAAGAGTAGGTGACCTATATAAAAACAGCTTTGATTCTATAAACAAGTTTTAATTGCTTTGAACAGCATGGGCACAAAATGGCAGCAAATGATTTATGGTTCCCAAATCTTTGTTTCCTTGAATGTCCACATGAGAGCCACTAATGAGACATTTCAGCAAGAGACGAGTGAGCAAAGGATACAACTATGGCAGCAATCCACAAAAAAGTAGTGAAGAAGCTTGTCATTTAAGAGTGTTATAGTGAGTGGTCTGTTATTTGCTAGGATTTAAAATTGAGTGAACTCATTCTTGTGCACAGGGCAGCATATAACCTGTATATCATGTAAAATCTGTGCTTCATGTAAGACCTTTTTTAAAACCATTACACATGAATTTGGCCGTTTGCTTCTACTGTAGGCTTTTTCTTATTTGAAGCCATCACTGCATATATATATATATATATATATATATATATATAGTGCAATCTGTGATGTTGTCTTTCCATTCATCTCCTCTTGTTAAATACCTGGAAGACGGACTGCTGCTCTTTCTCAGCAGAGTTCCTTAAAAGGAACCCTGAAAGCAGAACAATACAAATTTTATCTCCTCCAATGTGTTGCACTGCTAGGACTGTTTCCTTGCATTCCATGCTATTTTTATTATTTTTGCTTCTGGATTATACTGCAATCTTTTAACAGTTAAAATTACATTAGAGTGTGAAATATGTGCCCGGGCTTTGGCTGTGCTCTGGACAATTCTGTATGAACTAAGAAACATGATTTTGATTAGGAACAAGAGCAGTAATTAAAACAGACAAATGCTTGTCTGTCCTCTGAGCAAATGGTTTATATGCACAAATCCTATGACAGTGGTTATTCCTAAATGAATGCAACAGAAGTGTAAAGAATGGAAACATTTGAAAAGCAATATAAGTTAAGTTTTCAGAGAACTCTGTTGTGAATTTCTGTCTTCCTTTTGTTCTTTAAGTCTCTGGAGGATGATATCAGGAATTGATCATTAAATATGATCCAGCAATAATGGATTCAGCATCAGTCATTTGGTTCCTTAGGAGACATGTTTTTAGGGAAAATACTGCTTCCTTGTTATTTTCTTATATATAGCACAGGTATTCCATTTAAAAGAGAAATAGCCATATAGTTTTTCTGATTTCATCCTGAGCTCCTCAACACACAGCTGTACTTCTTATATTCCTATTTGTGTGTTAAACACTGGTTGAATTCCAGTTGCCAATCTGTTTTGCTGAATATCACAGTACTCTTTTCCAAATTAAATAGTACGTAGTGTAATATTAAGCTGTTAATTCTTTTAGCTCAGTGCATTTATATATTATGATTTTAACAACATAGAAACTCCCTCAAAATAGTATTAGACTCGCTTGAAAAAACTTCTGATTCCAACAGTGACATTGTACTGGTAGCTGTGGATAACTCTAATCAATAAATCACTATTACTATTTTCATCGACTTCTGTGGATATACTCATAACAGTAGGGTCAGCAGGTAGCATTGGTTAAGCTTTTTAGAGTTTAACGTCAAAGGCTTCATTTTGCTTTTTCTAAACAAAGTAATGCTCTTTTTTTAATCTCCGTTTTGAAACTGAAGGTCCTAATAGAAAAGGAGTGGATTGCAATGGGCCACAAGTTCTCACACAGGTAAGAAGAGCATGTTATCGTGGGTGTAGTGACTGGGTGAAGGCTTGGCTGTGAAACTAAATAGCGTTTTCAGGTTCGTGTGCTCCCATGAAAAATTTAAGTGAAGATACAGGACAGAGGAGAGAAGATTTGGAAAATACTGGAGTTGGTGACAAAGCCAGTATCTGCTGGGGTTGTTACTTCATCAGTTCTTTTTTTTATTACTTTATAAAATCATATAGTCTTGAACAAATTGTTTGAATTCTGAGTGTTTTCCTACCTGTAAAATCACATTTGTATTATATGAGGAGTGCTGATGTTCTGGCAAGACATGTTAATTCTTCTGCAATTAGCTGAGATTTTCTTCCAGATTATGTTTTTCAGGACTTTTACCAAGGTCAAAGCATAAACTCGAGCCCAATATAGTGCTAAAACCCAATTTGACCTGCATTCTCTAGGCACATTAAAAATGCTGTCATTCCTGTAATTGATAGCCTGCATCTAGTAGGGATATTACTTGAATTACTTCTTGTTATGTTTACCATATAGAAATTAAAAACTGAGATGGTCCAAAAGAACACAAGGAGGGAAGGGACCGGTCTATTCAGTGATATTAGCTTGTTAAAAATTGAAGCTTTGTTCTCAATGTGAAACTGATTCCAGTTTTTAATAATAAAACAAATCTGTTTCCTTAAAGCATATCTGGGGAAAAGAAGCAATATGCACACCCTTATACTTGTATATAAGAAGAAGCAGTCAAAGATAAACTGCTGTTTGCTCATTATTGGCCAAATAAATGTCCTGTGGTCATTGTTTCTGCTTCTTTAGGGACTCTCTTCACCTTTCTTGCTTTAAGACCAAAAAAAGCCCCCAAAAAACTCAGATTCTTCTGTTATAAAGGATTGTTCCAAATATGAGAACTTGGCAATGGGTACAAAAAGTATTTGAGACACAAATTTCAGCATTGACTGAGAATATGAACTTCTATTCCAGTAGACAAAATCATTCCTCTCGTAGTGGCAGCCGGTGCCTTACAGTTCTGAGGGAGATCAGTCCTTCTTCATGCTGCTTCTTAGGGTGTTGTGGTTGGAATCAGAGAACCAGGAACTGGGATTTGATCAGCTAGATCTCTGTCATAAGAAATCTTACTTCATTTTTCCACTTAAGTTTTGGGGGTGCCTTGTTCCTTTCTGTAGCTTTCCAGGTTATATCCCTTCCTAGAAAAGGAGGATTCCACCTCAAGTTTTTTTTCTTAAGAAAGAACAGTCATTACAGTACAACAGAGTGTTTGCCGCTTTCCAAAAATGCTATCATTTCTTTTCTGTTTTTTTTCTTCTGTGATGGGTTGTAAGGAACACTGATAGATCCCCGGCTAGATTTTTGCAGAACTAGTAGGGTTATTCCGAACTTCATCTAAAGCTGTAAAAGTATTTTTTGATTGTTGTTTTGGGGTTTTCTTTGTTTGCCTTTTTCCTTTTTTCTTTTTCTTTCTGAGTAATTGCCTACTAGGATTTCATTCTTGATATCCACGTGGAGCAAAATCAGGTTGTTCTGACTTTGCTGCCTGTTGTGGCTATGCCTGCACCATAAAATACTCTCACATCCATAGAAGATCATAGAGGACACTTCCCCCACCCTGTGTCTTATTTTTCCTGGCAGACAGAATGCCACCAATGTCAACTTTTTCCCCCCAATTAAGGGCTAGCATTAGTTTCTTATATTCAAGCAATAGATGTTTCTTTGGAGAATATTTCTTTTTCCCTTGTGCTAACATCATAGCATAGGCGCAAGGATTCCTATTTCACAAATATTTCTTGTGATGCTTGCAAGTCTGTTATGTGGGCTCTTCCATTGCTAATTTGACTTTAGAGAAAGGGACATCGCACAATTCCCGTCACTCCTACCAGGTACCCTTGGAGAGCAAGTAATGCTGAGGGTGGCACATCTTAACGTACAGTTGCTGTAAGGTAAACCACATGGGGGATTTTTCTGACTCTGCAGAATAATTTCTTGTTCTAGTAGTGAAGAAAACTTCGCCGTTGTTTAATGGCGAAGTGATTCTTTTTTTGTTGGGTGATACAGGATTTAACCCTGTTTTGTTTGCATCTCTCTAGATGTGGCCATTTGGACGGTGACCCCAAAGAAGTATCCCCTGTCTTCACTCAGTTCGTTGAATGTGTCTGGCAGCTCATGCAGCAGTTCCCGTGCACATTTGAGTTTAATGAGCGTTTCCTCCTTGAAATCCATGACCATGTCTACTCCTGCCAGTTTGGCAACTTCCTTGGGACCTGTCATAAGGAGCGTGAGGATCTGAAGTGAGTTGGCGGTTTATAGAGCCAACAGTCTAGAAGTCATTTTAAATGTCAGAAAAAGGGCAGGTTGTGTTTGTTTTTATGTTTTTAATGTAATTGTAGATTGGTTAAGGGTAACATTGTCTTGATAGATCCTTCTGTTCTACAGTGTGAAAAAAAATTATAGATTAATTATATCCCTGAAGACAGATATTTTCATTTGGACCACAGTAATGACTTGCAGATACCCCGTTTGGACTGGGTAGTGTCCATTTTAAATGATTATGTATTCCTCAGTGATGTATCTTGTGTTTATGAAATTAATCAGATACTGTGTAAAAATAATTCTTAGCTCCCTTAATCTAATTCTACTTGGAACAGCTAGCATTACTAATCCACTTAACTTGATTCTTTTTTTTAGTGATTAGATGTTATTTGTAATTGACAGAATCTTTGAGAAGACCCATTCTCTGTGGCCTTTCCTCTTACAGAAGAAACAGGAATTGAGAAATCCTTTGTACAGAGGATTTACAGCTTACAAAGAGCTTCAACCAAACACACTACCTTTCAGTTTCCAGTAAGTTGCTTATTTAAGAAGGGGAAGAAGGGGAACATTTCTTTCATTGTAATGTAGGTTGGTAATTCAGGTTTAATAAAATAAATTTGCACTGATTAACATGGTTTGTTTTACCTTTCCCCTCCATGCCTCATCTGTAAACTGAAAGTAGTAGTTCACAGGTAATTGCTAAATTAGTGCAGGTACTGTAATTTAAAATAATTTTTTTTTTTCTTTGGTGTTGAGAAAGAAGGTGGGGAAAGGCAAGGAAAAGAAGAACTTCAGATGTGTAGATAGACCCCACACGCACACCCTGACTGCTTGCTCTGTCAGATTTACATGATAGGGTAGGCAATTGTTGACGAAAGTTCCTCCTTTCCTCCTTTTTAATATACATTAAGGAAGTCTTTCAAACAGGAATTTCAGTGCCCAGTCACACCCAGGCTTATGCAGTCAGGGTGGTTTTCACAAGAGGGATTTCTTGTTGCCGTGTCTGTTTGCTTGCCCAGGGTGTTAGAGCTGAAGTGGTTAGTTTTGCTTTGTTTCTGGCTCACTGCTGTTCCCTGCTGAGAGAGAGGGGGATGCAAATGTGTTTTTAAGTGCTGTGTGTGGTTACTGGCGGGCAAAGGGTTTTAATAAAAGTAGGGAGGTAGGGCAAACTGAGGACTTGAAGGGGAACTGCCCAAGCCTCCAGTGAGTCTGCTATAGGAAAAAAATGTATTTTCATCTTATGCTAATACCTACTGCCAGTGCATGTGGATCATAAGGCAGAAGTACTTAAATCCTCAGAAGTTTTTTTGAACTTTATGAAAATTTGCCCACTGATACTGAATTTTATAATCCAAGGCTATGGCAGTTTTTAAAAATCAATTACTAATCTCAATTTGTTGAAAATTTTTTTCTTAAACAGCATCTAGTTTGTTGGCCAGTAGTGTACAATTGGCCACCTAATTCTCTTTTCTTGCCCTGTTCTTGAGGTTTTGGTGTGGGATGTATAATCGCTTTGACAAAGGAATGCATCCAAAACAGCGTGTATTGGATCATCTGCTAAGCTGCATGAGCCAAAAGATGAAACTGGAGGACAATGCATCTGAATTGGAAAATGTGAGTCCTGAATCTTAATAACATTTAAAATCACATTGATGGTTTTGGCAGATATAACTGGGATTGAACATTGGCGCTGAACACTTGTTTCAACATGCTGGGCAGAGCTGGGCAAAATGAGGGGTTAAATGACATTGCTGTAATAAATAGGTTTGATTTACCCAAAATTCTCATCTGCTAGGTAATTGCTGTGTTTGGTCAAGTTCTGTTGCAGGCACATGATGTTCTAATTCTCTAAACAAAGCAGGTGTTAAAAGAACATCTGGGTTTCAACTCCACTCGCAGCAAACTTCAAGGGAGAGAGAGAGAGGAAAAAAGAATGGGCCTGCTTCCTCCCCCCCAATAATATGAATATACAAAAATATTCTTGTTTTCAGCTCGCCCCCACTTTTTCTTTCCCGCCTTCTCATCCACAAGCCACACTGGAAAAAGTGATGGTCAACCAGGTATTAAAACAGTTGAGTTACTTAAGTTGGCTTTCATGTAATGGCCAAAATGTAGCTGGATTGTGTAGGCTGAATTATCCTCTAAAAGTGGCTACCTCAGATTTGAAGTGCTTTGCTAAAACAAGATGTGGAGTCTTGCACATTTGCTACTTGTGTTCTGTGGTATTGGAGGGCAGAGATCTTGTGTCCAGAATAACCCAATTTCTCTCCTTCAACCCAGAATAATAAAGTAAACAGCAACACACTTCATGGTTTGGTTGGTTCTGATCAGATTCCCCAGAGCTATATTTATCTATCTGAAGATGTAGATATCTATCTCAGCAGTGCAAGACAAGGGAAGAAAAAAAAAAAGTAGGTAGTCTTGTTAGCTTTTGAAGTGCTGTAGTTTTGTGTTTCCATATGTATTGGGTCTGGCTGAGATGGAGTTAATTTTCCCCACAGCAGCCCTCATAGTGCCGTGCTGTGTACCGGTGGCTAGAAAGGCGTTGATAACACACCAGCGTTTTGGCTACTGCTGAGCAGTGCTCGCAGCATCAAGGCTGTCTCTCCAACATTCCCCCCCTCGCCCCCAAAAGCCAGTAGGCTGGGGGTGGGCAAGATCTTGGGAGGGGACGCAGCTGGGACAGCTGACCCCAACTGACCAGAGGGATATTCCATACCATATGATGTCTGCTCAGCAATAAAAGCTAAGAGAAAGGAGGAGGAGAGGGGGCATTCGTTATTATGACGTTTGTCTTCCGGAGCGAGCACTACGCGTACGGAAGCCCTTCTTCCCGGGAAGTGGCTGGTCGTTGCCTGCTGATGGGAAGTAGAGAATAAATCTTTTGTTTTCCTTTGCTTCTGTGCGCGGTCTTGGCTTGTGCTTTATCAAACTGCCTTTATCTTGACCTATGAGGGGTTTTTCCATCTTATTTTCTCTCCCTTCCATCTTGCTGAGGAGGGGAGTGATAGAGCGGCTTTGGTGGGGCACCTGGCCTGCAGCCAGGGTCAATCCACCACAGTCCTGTACAGCTGCCTGAAAGGAGAAGTGTGGCTTTTCTTTATGCTCAAGTCTCTACTTGCAATATCCTTTGTATTAAAAAAAACCAAACCGCAAACAAACCAAAAAACCCTAAAAATACAGTAGTGGGAGAGTCATCTGAAAATATACCAGTAAGAAGACCTATCAGTGTCCTTTGCTAGGTTAACGTGAATGCTGAAAACTTTAGTTTTATTAATTAAACAATGATGTTTGTATCAAACATGTAAGAATCTATCCCCATGTATTTTAATGTTGGATGACAGCTGAAAAAGAGGCACTGGCACAGGACTATTACGTTGACAGTTGGTTTTTTTATATCCCTGACATCTGGGAATAATGGCTTTCATTAATTTTTTTAATGTCTTTTTATTTGTGTAGAAACTTCCTTTCCTTGATGGTCCTTTGCCCAGTGAAGCTTGCTCCTTACCTAAAGTAGGACGTGCTGCTTCAAAAACACCGATGCTCAACACTCCTCAGGATTATGAAGGGGAACCACCTCCTGTGTTGAGCAATGGCACCTCAGCAGGGGATATAGATGTTATGTCAGATGTGGACCAAAAGCACAAAGAGAACCTGTCTCATCACCAGGACCTCCGTGATCTTAATGACACCATTGACGTGTTAGACTCTGAAGCTAAGGATGGAAAGCCTCAGCACCATTGATCAGCTCTGAGAACTGTGTTCAATGAACCAGGCGCTTGTGGTGGTGAGGCGTAAGGGAGCTGTGCCCCCGTGAGGGTGTAGACCACCTAACCATTTACAGCTAAGCGTGAGTACGTATGTTTGCAGGGAGCTGTGCTCGCTGTAGACAAGACAGTCTGCATTTGGTTTGGTTCGCATCGTTTTGCAGCTAAAATGATGAAGATGCGTACAGAGCTGCCCAGAAGGCTACCTTGAGTTAGTGTAAACCTTTTTTTTTTCAGTGGAAAGACGATGTGTGTTCAAGGTTTATGGCTGCCTGCCAGTACTGGTATTTCAAGCTGAAAGAAACCTTGGCCAGTTAACATGGGGCTTAGGAGTTGTGCAGTGTTTATAACTGGAGTAGGAAAGATGCAGCCCATTTATTCTCAGTGGTGGTGCAAGGTCATCTTAAAATGACAAAAAATTTTGGTTCATCTTAAAATGATTAAAAATACCCCACCCTTTTCTTAGCTGTGAATGAATCTCTGCATGGACCCTCACCTTGTGGCAGAACTGATTCATTTTTTGTTTCCTATGCATATTTGTTAAACAAAAACAAACCCCCCTGTGCCTTTTTATGGAGACCATTTTAATGTCTAGCCACGCTATGTACTATTTTTATTATTGTAGTGTAGAGTGTAGTATTTGGTCTTCTTTGTAGTCAGTATTTTTAAACAAGGTTTTTTTATCTGCTGCCAGCTTCTCCAGGATCTTTGCCGATCCCCTGAGTTTAGTAGCTTCTTTCTAAGCTGACCTTTCAAAGAATAAGCTTTTATGGACCTCATTTACTGATTGTGAGAGTGCAGCAACCCACAAAGACAGCCTGTAACACATGATTTTTTGACAGTGGGAGGATTAGAAAAGAGAAAATACAGGAAAAAAATTTATATGGGATTTTTCCTCTCTTGTTTTATGATCTTTGTTAAATTGAAGCGAGAGAGTAACTCTTTGTTCTAAGCTGGAATCATCTGTACTGTCAAGATGGGGGGAGATGAACAGTATCTCTCATGGCAGTGAACTTTGTAATTTTGTGAAGCTGGTGACACAATGTAAATTGGGATGTGACCCCTTATTGGAACAAGAAGTGGACGTCTTGACTCGTGGCTGTGGCTCCAGCTTGGACTCACTCCAGTGCTTGTTAACACTACTTGGTTTCTTTAAACTGCAGTAATCTCTGCTGGAGATACTAGTTCAAAGTTGCAGGTTTAAAATGGAGATGTATATTCCATTTATACAGAAGTCTTGTGAAGAAGCAAGGGCTTGTCTCCCCAGGGAAATGGATGGCCCAGGAAAGCTGTTCTACAGTACTTGTTTGGGACAAGCTTCTATAGATGTGCTTAATTGCACAGAGAGTCCCTTTGTGCAGCTTAATTCAAGATGCTTTTCTGCTTTCTTTTGGATCCTGTTGTTTAAATTCGATGCTGTGCTTAGGTCTTAAAATCAGCTTTTCTCTTTTAGAAAATTTTGAAACAAACTGAAAATATTTTCTAAGTTAGCCCTCCCAATCTACAATAAAAAGTAGAAACATTCCATTACAGCATCGTAAAATGCAGTAGATGTTGTTCATATGCTTATAACCGATGGTGAAATGACTAGGTTAGTTTCAGTGTTCAAGAAAAAGTAGAAAATAAAAAAAAAAATTGCCCCGAGTGTCTCACTTCAGGTAAGAAAATATGTATTTTATTAAGCATATCAAAAGGCCCCAGGAAAAAGGGCAATACCTGAGAACACAGAGTTCTTCAATGCCTAGAATGGCAAAGAGAAACTTTTTTAATGTTGCAGGTTTTTGTTTTTCAATTTCAAAGTAAGTAATAGAGCTGTTTTCAAGGTAGGAGTGAGAGAACTACAATGTGCGATTGATTTAAAAACTCAGCACATAAAATACTGAACCAGATATGTTTAAGCAGAAGTTGTTCACAATTTGTTGTGTGGGTACATATCACAAATACTGCATCGTGCAACAGCTATGTATTTTATTTTGAAGGATGCACATTCCTGAACGCATCTTTTCTTAATCTCAAGATGTGTATCTGCTGTTGAGTCTCTCTGCTCCTAACGAGATCTGCTAAGCTCCTAACATTAAGTTAGATAGTCTACCAGCCTTTTAAGTTTGCCCTATCCACGTACTCCTCAAGCGAAGGCATTGCGCCCTAAGTCTTAATCTGGCTGTTCTAGATACCCAGGGTTTGGAATCTGCTGTAGATTTCCACTGGAGAGTGCTGGGGAGATTATTTCCCTTTGCCTCTTTATAGTGTAAAAGCTCAATTTCACACATGCACTTTGCAGTTTGGAGCCCGTTTCATATGGACTGATAGATCATCCCTGTCTTTTCTTTCTGGGTGGTAGAAGAGTGTAGTGGATAGTATGCACAGCTTCTTAAATAGAGAACTCTAAAATGGTAAATGAGACCAAGACAGGCACTTTTTAGGACCAGTTATTCTAGATGTCATCAGTTCTTTTAATGTGTTCTTTAGTGAAAATTAGAGATACAGAATTGTAGAGAATTTTGACAGACTACTGAAGGATTTGGACATGCCATTGGTTAATCATTGTATAAGAACATTTTGCAGAAGGTTTCTATAAATGTTTACACGTTGCCTTCTCTTTTGAATTACCATAGATTACCTTGAAAAAAAGTATAATAATCTCTGCTTATCCCTAAAACGTGATGCTGACATCTCCACAAATCCTTCTTGACTACAATATTACTACAGGTGTATATAACCATGAAAAGATTACTTCATACACTGAAATATTATTAAGCTTTTAGTAATCTTGCTGCTTTTGACTTCAGTAACAAAACAATGGATGACTACATACTTTGAAATGCAAAACCTAGCCAAAAAAAAGGGATAATGGTCTGTCTTTATAAACCTCTTCGATTTCATGTATACAAACCTGGTCAAAGTCTACAACATACTAAAAATCATTTGTGCTGGTACTGTAAATTTACAGAGCTGGAAAAGATTCCAGGGTTTCCTGGCTTTCCATGAGATTATTTGTTTGAAAACCGATTAGCTCGAAGCTTTGTAGCTTTGACAGTAACTCTTGGGTGTTTCAAGACCAAAAATGAAAAGCTGTTCAAAGCACTGCAGCGTGTCCTCAGGTCTCTGATCAGCTAGGATTGGCTTCCCAGAGCCTTGCAGAAAGCCTGCGTGCGCTCGTTACGGAGTGCCCTGCTGACAGTGGTGAGTGACTTGATTATATGTTCCCTAAAAGTGTTAAAGGAAATCTAAAAGCTGTTACGTAGGAATCTTCTTATGTAAGCACTGTGTAGGTTAAAAGTTACTATAACTTATTTATTCCTAGCGGAGCATCCATGCGTTGTGAAGTCATGAATACTGTGTTTTATTTGGAGCTGTTAAGTGAACAATGCAACTTGCTGCTTTCCATTTGGATTCCTCTGACTGGGTGAACTGGGAGGAAGGAGGGATCCTATTTGCTGCGGATGGGCTCTGTTTATGTAAAACTCTTCCTTTTCTGGAGCACCTCTTGCTTTACCAAGATGCTCCATGGTATCATGCCTGTGCGTAGTGTCTCTCTTGCTACAAATAGGTATAGCATTGCAGTGGGCAAGTGCCTATAATATTCTGTGTTAAAGCTACTACTTTGAAGTAGAAGAGGGACCCGTGTAGCTTTATTTCTCGGTTGAAATGTCTTAATGTGAACTTCACAATGTTGGATTCTTAAATTATATTTTGTTTTGCAATTGTCGCCTGTGGTAGAGAAAATCCAATCGGTGCTGTTGGCTTTACAGAAAAAAAAAAAAGGGAATAATTGGTTTGCCCATAGATGTCGTAGTTCTCAGTTGGCCCTCTTTCATGGGAGAGAAAAAGCAGTTTGTTAAAGCCTGTAGGCATAATATACTTCCAGCTGCATGTTCTGTTCCTGCTCTTAGTGAATGACTTTCATTTAAGTGCTTAGAAGAAAAATCCATCTGCTATGTGGGTGCCCACTGGTACATAAAGCTACCCTGGCTAGGATGGAGAAGGAGACTCGCTGGTAAGCTTCAGTGTGCTTCAGTAAGCTGCTCCAGTCCTGGTGAGAGAGGTTTGCTGGGAGCTGAAGGTGTGCAGAGCTTCACGGGATCTCTGCCTTGAGTTAGACCTTGTTGGGTTACAGGTGGAAGTCTCCATGTTGTGGAGCCCCGTGTCTGTTGTTTCCTTCGAGTTTGGAGATGGTGAGCCCTAATGGGTGCTCAGAAAGCACCCTTGCATCTAACAAAGCTGTAGCACCTGCAGGGAAAGCATTTAAAAGAGCTCTTGTGCCAGACGCCACTACGGTTGACTTTCTGGCAAAACTGGTCTTTGGGTAGCTTCGGTGCCTGACGGTTGCTCCCCCAAAGGGACCATTTCTTGGCACTGTTTAGTAATGAATATTCGCGAGTGACCAGGAGAATTCAAAATGTGTCTGCTGTTTTGCTCTTCTCCCCTTCCCCACCACTCTGCGTTGAGTGCTGGGGTCATTTTTTGTACGGACCTAACGCAGTTATTCCTTGTTTACATACTGTTCCTCTTGCACATATAGGTGCTTCCCATGCCTCGGGGTGGAGTCGGGGGAAGAATCTGTTCTGAATGTAGTAGTTTTGTTTTAATTAGTACACAGCACTTGATTAATTAGATGAGGAATGTCTCGAACCAGGTGATGTTGAAGTCCATGTTTTCATAAGCATCTTTAGCACTAAGAGCAGCCAGGTCAGTGCCAATTGCAGTCGGTGTAATTTGTTAGGGCAAGTATTTTAATGTACAGCGCTGCGTCCTTTTGGCATCTCTGAACTACAAAAGCAATGCAGAAAGAGGGTAGGTTAAAATGGTTGACCTATATCTCCTCTCATATCATTTATCTATGTATATGCGTCTGTATTTAATGTAGCAGCATACTACTGGAATAACTTGTAGCACTGGATCTAGTCATATGTAACTGAGCACACATATGTACTTTTCCTATCATCCACAAACTGATCTTTGTAGGAACGTACCTAAAATTGTGTGTAGTACTCAGCTGAAAATTGTAAATGTTTTTGCTGTTTCTGTAAGTCAGTCGCTATTTTTGTCAGTGTAACTGTTGAGGGACAGTTGTATAAAGTTGTGGATGATGAAATCCCATATTCTTGAATGTGCTGCGATGGCTGTATACATGTAAGTCATTTTAGTTAATGCACTGCTTAAAAAAAAAAAAATTGTACCATGTTTAGAGGAGCACTGTGTCTTTTTTTTCTCTAAATGTTTTTGTTCCATGAAGTTTCACTTGTATTACAGTTTATTTTTATTCCCTACAAAAATAAATACCTTGCCTTTTTAAAGTAAACGACTAGTCTGTTTATTGGTTAAACTCAAAGCAGAACTTCACACTTTGAAATGTGAAGTCAATTAAAGACTCTTAAGTAGTGAGCTGAGCTTAAACTGAGTGTGATTCCACCCCCCTTCTTTTACAGAACAGAAACTGGGTGACCTCACTGGTTTCGGAGGGACTGCTGAGTGCAGCACTGCTCAGTGTCTTCTAAAAAAACCAACCAAAAAGTAATAGTACTAATGAAGCTGTATTAAATCTTAGTATCTTCTGTAGACTTTGTTACTCTGATTTTTTTTTTTTAATTACGTTTTTCTTTATATATTGAAACTGAATACCTTTTCAGTGTCGTCTTCCCCTTGGAAAGCTGTCTGTCCCTTACCCATGGATAAGTCTGTTTACAGGTGGCTCCAGGCTGACTTAAAAAGCTTTCTGAGAAGCAACTAGACCTTTCTGCTGGCCTGCTGTGAGGAATTGAGTCTGACCCTTGCGGGTGTTGCATGGTACCGGGTGAAGAGGTTTTTTTCTGATAGCTTTGAGTGAAGAATCTGCAGTCCATCTGCTGCTGGTATCATTTAAAAATGCTCTTTTATCCAGTTCTTTTTAATTGTAACTTCAGTAGTGAGTCAAGGTGGGGAGTTGTTTGAGTGCAGACAAACTCAAGTGAGGTGGGAGAATGCTCAAGGAAGAAGGAGATTCCAGGTGCAAAACTTGCCTCATGTTTAGAACCACGGTTGGAATCAGTGCTTTAGTGACTGTGCAGTAACAGTCAAATCCTACAATTAAATACAGCCCTGCAAATCAGGGAGAAATTAGGTGATACGAGTTAATTTGATGTTTATAAGGCGTTACAAAATGCTTCAGGATGCTGTTTGGATTGGTAAATTCATGTAAGTGGTTTAAATCTCTGCCTGGCAAAGCAATGTAAGCTATTTTAGTAATTTTAAAATAAACATTTGGAGGTTTTTAATACTCTGTGTGGGAGATGGGGGAACTGAGTGACAGGGATGTGACTTGCAGAAGGTCGGCAGGAGAGACGGAGGAACCATTTTTCCCAGGTCAGTTTAGCACCAGACCGTTCGACCTTTACTCCTAAATACAAATAGCCCTGAACTAGCCATCGTCAGTCGGCGGGGGGTAAGACTGCGAACGCAAGGATGAGATCCAAGACCAATACCTGTTACCCAGCCCCTGATGAATATTTTCCACTGCACTGTGCATCTTAAAAATGGGTATTTCTTTTCTATGCATTACGGCAAAAAATATGCCTGACGCTTGGGTATACTCAGTCCCCAGATGTTTCAAAGTCTTTTTTCCTTCTTGCTAATTTTAAATGTTCTTAATGTTGCCAGTGAAATCCTTCATTTACCTAAATTAGATTTGCCTTGCATTTAATTGGATTATTAGCGTTAACACTGACTAGAATTGATAAAGCTGTAACTTACATGTGGGGAAAACTTATTGTCTCTTTGACAGCACCTTTGCTGAGGATGATTTAAAACTTCCCTATTGAAGCTAACTTTAGCTTTGAGGGGGCAGGTTCCATTTAGAGTCGTCGTAGGAGTATTGCTGAAGATGTATGTTTTTAACAGCTCTCAGGAAATAACCTTACGCTGAGTAAAAATACTGATCAGTAAAGCTAACTGGAGGTATGTACTGAAAAATCACTGTTTCAAGGTCAAGTCTGCTGTTGCAAGTTCAGATAGAAAAAGCAGTTGCTTTAACCTTTCTTGTCGAGGTTCGGGTTCATATGTGCCAAGGATACCTTGAAATGGTGATTCATTTTCATTCTGCATTGGTGCATTCTTTGTTGCAGTAGAGCAATAACACTTGATAATTTTTTTTTTTTTTTTGGTAGCAGCGTAACTTTGTACTCGAGTTTTATTCAGTTCAGTTACCCAGCAGTTAAAGATGGCAGTGATGATTTGTGAGAGATACATTGGTGTTAAGGCTTCATGCATATATGTAAAATGGATAAGCTCCTCTGATATTGAAGGTAGACTACAAATTTTTGGGTTGATGACTTTTTAAAAAAAAAAAAAAAAAAAAAAGCCCACCCAGACTAGCAGCAGAAAGAGCATTTTTGCATCTTTTAATCTCTTCACACAGGCCAGGACGTGAGATACTCTGGCTGCACTCGGTATGGCCCAGGAACAGGACTGAACCTTCACCGTAGCCGTTCACTGCTGAGGTGCGCTCGATCCTTGGCGTGGGTCGGCGCGGATCAGTCGGCGTGTGGGGCTGCTGCGGATCCTCCTAACTTCAAATCCCTAAATAAAGTGACGTTTTTGTCCTGAATAATGTTTCTTCAATGATAGGCAGAAGATGTGTTAATTGTAACTTCTCTTGCGTGCGATCAGCTTCTAAATTCCAAGTGTTCTCCTGTAACTTGTATTTTCTTTCACTTGGGAGGAGTGGAGGGGATGGGGGGGGGATACAAAACCCAGTAGCCTTAAGAGTAATAACCCTTCTGTAAGTCAGACCAGAGCCCTGTTTCCCATGGCTCTGTTGCAGTGGGTTTGGGAAAAATGAACACTACTTACTGAATCTGATTCTTTTTTTTCCCCTCTCTCTCTCTCTCAACAAAGAACAGATCTCGGAGCCTGCTCAGCTGTGGGAGAGAAGCAAGGAATCCAGTGTCAGTGGGAATCAATAAAAATATATACATAAGCCCTCTTGCAAAAAAAAAAACCCCACATATGGATCTGCAGAATTAGCAAGTGCTGCTCTTGGCCGATCGCTTTGCAGGCTAACACACCGGGAGCCGGGCAGGCGTACGGACCAAAGGCTGAGGCTGACTTGACTCTGCAAAATTTGAGTATTCTGCAAGCGTTCCAGTTTTTGTACAGTAACTAAGGGCAGTCCCCTCCCTGGTGTGGCACTTACAGGGACTTGAGCAACACAGAGACTTTGACAGATCTTACCTGACAAAGGGGAATCCAGGGAGAAGATAAAGATACGGGGAGTCCATTTGCCATTTTAAGGAACTCTGGTCCAATTCTTGTGTTTTCTCCTATTCATATGTCCCTTCATACAGCATTTTAGAACTTGAGACTTTCCTCTTCCTGTTTGTTTTTTTGGTTGGGTTGAGTTTTCTTTTTTGGATGACCAGTAATGTTTTGAAAGCAATGGTTTTTGTTGCGCAGTGATCCAGTGTGTGTGTGTGTGTGGCTTGAGAAGGTGTTTGGGGTAAATCTGGCAATTCACATGGATCAGAGATTCTGTTTCTGAAAGGTGGTTGTTGCAGTCTTACCTGCTGTTGGAGAATCCTTTAACAGCAGATAGTTCTCCCATGCCTGCTCTTATTGCCTGATATTTTGAATAATCAAAAAAACTTTCACTTATTGAATATATGGTTTGTGATCTCGGGGCAAAGATGCTTTCGGGGAGCGGCACGACTCAGAGCTGATTGTTAGAGTTTTACTTCCTCCTCAAAGCTTTGGAATGAAAGCCAGCACATTTTAGTATTGTCAAAATAAGAGCAGAGAAGACTCCCTCGTTCTCCCAGGAATAACTTCTAAGCGTTGCCGGCCCTGGGGCACACTTAGAGCATACTGGGGCAAACAGGCAGATTGATGTGAACGATCGGTGTCACGGAGATAACTCACGTAATGAAGAGTGGGCACGAGCTGACTTTGGGTTCTGTATTTCAGGTCCTTAACGATCATCTTCTCGCATCGGTTTACAGCTCCTGGCTCTACTGCATCCTCGGATCTAAAAGGAAGGGGGCTCCTGGAAGGCGGTGGAAGCCGGGAGCCGTCTTGCAACGCCGCCAAACTTCGCTGCCGAAATTCCTCGAGGAATTACAGCTCGTGGAGGAGAAGAAACAGTTGCTGGATTCCTCCCTTCAGTTCTAACTACGTATTTTGTGCGTGTTTATGCAGCCGTTAAATTGTGAAGTGCCTGAGAAGGGGCCCTGGGAGCTGTTGCTGTGCGGCTGCGTGCAGCGCAGGCAAGGGCTGGTCCGCGGGTGTTCGTGCCCTCTCGTGGTTAATATCTGAATCACGTTGCTGCTGGAGCCACCTCCGAGCTGGGTGGTGAGGAGGTGGCCAGCAGAACGGGCAAGCGTAAGTGCCGGAAAGCTGCGAGCAGATGTTCTGATGGGCACGGAGGGGAAAGTCCCGAGTTCAAAGGCTTTTGCTGCGGTTTGGCGGTGACTTACAGTTCAAAGGCAGGAGGCAGAAGCAGCCCCACGCAATAACTGTGCGTTCCTGACCTTGAGGACTGTTAGTAAATCCTTAATCCCTGCTAAATGACTTATTTGGTACTGTTGAGCGCTAAACTTTTAAATCAGAACGCTTAGCAGTGTTAAATCAGAAAGCTCATTACCTCTTTTCAGCTGCGTTAATAACTATAATCTCTTTAATGGAAGCAACTTCGTTGGACAGGATTTACCTTCCCAAAAAACCTTCTTGACTGGCATTAAATATACTTCTGCCCTTCTAATTCTTCCCCAATTAATGGAGAGCTGATAAAGGTGTTGCTTTGCCTGGAGCACGTGTCAGGTCAGCCAGCGGCTCGGGGGCAGCCCGCTCGTGCTTGGACCTGAGGCAGAAGGTGAAGGCTTCTCCCGACTCCTCAGCCTCCCCCGGTGTTTGAAGCATTGGGAAGCTTATCTGAAATGGGTCAGACTTATCAGTCGCCTCTCCTTTGGCTCCCCTTTGGGGTTTATCTGAATCTGCTGATTTAAATGTTCGTGCAGGATGCTATTTAACACGTTTCTTTGGCTGTTCAGGGAGCACAAGGAGTATGTCAGTTTGCGTTCTTCCAGTTGAGGGTGGATTTATCAGCGAGTACTTTGTAGTTTTTGCTTCATTAGTATTCGGTTTAATCTCTGTTCCTTACCAAAGAGCTGGTCTTGTTTCTAAGCTTTCTTTTCTTGGTTAACAGCTAAACAGCAGCAGCAACAACAAAAGAATATGCAGTTTATCATTAAATTTTCCATCAAGGATTTTCCTTTCATCTCTAAGTTCCCTTACAGTTTCCTACATTTCATATTTTCTAACGTGCATTCATTTTGTTGTCTGTATCCCCTTTTTTCCCTTTATAATACGCTGTCTTTTTAATTGCTGCTTTTATTTCTGCATTTTGTAGAAGAGGTTTCCAGCCAGGCTTGGCTTTTTCTGACTGCAGCATCCCCATTGTGGTTGCACCTTCTTGACGCTTAATAAACCCTGAACTCCCCGCTTTTGCTCCGATGTTTATCCACGTTTCTCCTACTCGATAATTCCATTCATAGTGTTAACTTTGGGAAACTGACCTTTTTGAAGTAACAATCTATTTTTGAGTGAATTTGGTGAAACTATGAGGAAGTCAACAGTCTAAAACCTATCAATATTGAACATTTTCCTGCTCTCCATGCTTTTCACAGCGTGACTACAAACTGTGAGGGTGGTGGGGACATTGTAAATGTTTCGCAGAGCCCCCTGATTTTACTTCTTGCAGCAGTGGAGATTTTTCTGCTGGATAATTTGGTTCCTGTCTCGTTATCTAGTACTGCTGATAACGCTGCCTCAAACTGTCAGACCGTTCCTGCTCCACCGCCGAAAAGTTTGGAAAAGGTTTAAAGGGAACTGGATAAAATACGATTACACTTACCAGCTGACAGCTTTTGATAAGACGGCCCAAACACTGCTTCCCGCTTGTTTTGCTCGCCCCTGTAAAGTCTTCTGCCTTGCTCTGTGCTGCGTGATTTTATGAAGCCAAAGAAGTAGTTTGCTCTGGCAGGTGTAGCTGGGAGGGAAGCCTAAGGAGCAGCTCAGGCGAGAAATCTGGACCGTCTTTGGTGCCTTTTGTGCTTCTTGTGTTTAATAAACAATTCTGGATGTTGCAAATGGTCATTTGTATTGCTCTGACAGTGGAAAAGGCGGTCGGGAGAGGGCTTAAGAATCCGTTTGGGTGATTGGCAGCAACCAAGATAACCTAAAGGCCGGTGCTGCAGCGGGGAACGTGCTGCCCTGGCAGAGGACTCAAACTGCCTGGTACCCTGTGATTTCTGCAAGGAAACGGCGAAGCAAACGCTTTGTGTCCGCTCGGATGGCTCAAGCACCCTCCAGCACCTGTCCCAGCCTCCTCCCACCTCGCTGCCCCTCTCTATATTTACCCAGGGGGAACTTTCCAAGAATGGAAGTGGTAAGATAAAACCCCTGAGGGGCTAAAATTAGCCCCAGCGCCCTGGCCCTTCTCCCCGCGGTGGCATTTCAGCTGTGAGCTTGACAGCCTGCGTCGTTCCGGTCGCACAGAACGGACGTCCATCCCCGACGCAGCAAGATTCTCTCTCTTTCTCTCCTTGTGGTGGTTTTGTTGTTGTTGTTGTTGTTGTTGTTGTTTAAATCGAGGGAGAACTCACCATGGGACCGCCGCTGCCTCGCCCGCCCTGGCTGTGAGCATCACCTACCTCCCAAGGTAAGGCATCAGCATAATGACGCCTAGGCAGCATCGGGCAGTTGAAGGTAACTTGGTAACCAGTTGTAAAAGCGTGAGTGTATTCTCTGTCACCTTTAGCTCCAGTCGTAACCTCTTTTTTGGGGGGGTCTGCAGATGCATGGACAGCTTCCTTCAGCTCAAGAGGTGACAACTCTGGTTTGGGCTCTTCTGGTTGAGGAACATCTGTGAGCTCCCCACGTGAGGGCTTACGCTGTCAAAGTAACGTCCCTTTGGAGATGCTTATTTGTGTGTTCAGGGAACGCTACAGCTAGTTTTTTACTTTTCCAGACCATCTCCCTTGGGAATATAACTGGGCCTTCTTTTTGAATTGAATCTGCAATAACCCCCCCACCCCATCAGCCATATGGTAGGGGGGGTTTCCAAAGCTCCAGAGCTCATTATCAGCGTGTCTAATGAATAACAGTAACGTTATAATTTCACATATTTCTATATAAATTGTCTGGGTCAGTGTAGCAGGTGGAAGCGCAGCAGAGCTTTGCCGTCGCTCGCTGCCATCAAACTTAACTCTGCTTAACGGAGATGCGAAGCTGCGCAGGTGCCCTTGCGTGGGGGATTCCTCCGAGCTTGCACGTCTTGCCACGGCAGGCGGATGCGGGACGAGCCTCCCGTGACTGCCTCGTTACTGTCAGGCTCGTTTGCAGAAAGAGGCTAATTGCTCGGTGCAGCTCCTTGCCTCCTCCAAGGAAGGGATCAGAGGAGCCGCTTGGGGAGACCGAGCTCTGCCACTGCTGCCTCTCCCCGAGGAAATCCGAGATGCTACGGGGCTGCGACGTGGGGAGAAATTCCTCTGCCCTTCCCGGCGGGCGGCATTTCCCAGCTGCTCAGGTGCCGGCCGGGACATCGCATTCCTCTCCCCTGCTGCCGCTCGGCCACGGCGAGGCCGGATCCTGCACCAAGTGCCCGGCAAACGTGTCAGGGTTCAGTCCCAGCTCTGGTGTGATCCGCTCAGGATCCCCTCGCCTTCCTCCCACCACCCCGTACCCCCCGCTATAAAAATTCCAGACCCTTCTTGCAGCCGCACTCCTCCGGCTTGAGTAGGCAGGAGAGAGGAGAGGGTTTGCTGAATTCCAACGTCGACGTTGTTTCGGGAAGGGCGATGCTGAAAGTCCTTAATCAAACCAGCCACCTTCACATTCACTTCATCTCCTATTTTGAAATCCAATCCCTTTAAAAAGTGGCAGGGCGTAAAAACCTTGCAATGCTGCTGGCTTCTAAATTAAAACTCGGAGGAGTTTTCCATGGGTCCCAAAATACTTGGAAGTGCGGGTGCTGGTGAGGCTTCCAACAGAAGCCTTGGCCGATACGAAGCAGAGTTGATTCCTGCTATTTTCCAACATGCCCTTCACTCAGCAGCTCCCATGGAGAACAGCTGGATGGGGTGATTTCTGAGGGTTTCGGGGAAGATGAGTGGCTTCATCCACCAGTGGGGTGCAGCGTCCCTGCAAGAGCCTGTGGCCACCCAGGAGCCTTCCTGAGCTCAAGGTCTGAGTATCCCATGGGTAGTCTCATACCCTTTACCGCTTCAGGGGCTAGCAGTACAGCGTTAAATAATTTAAAAAAAATAAAGGAAAAGCCTGTGAGCTCCCCCACGCAGCGTCTGAACTCCAACACCAGATTCAATTATCTCGGCGCGTTCTTGACCACAACGTTTTAAGGGGAGGTGGCCCACGGATGCGCTACAGCAACGACCTCCGTCTTTGCCTTGGCCCTTCACCAGCGTGGATTTCCTCACCCACGGTGGCAGGGCGATAAGCATATCAGTAGCATCATAATCCAATCTTATTTGTCTTTTGTTTGTTTGTTTGTTTTGAGAATCTTCCTTAAATTGTGTGGAGAAAAAAAAAAACCCAAACAATAATAAAAAGATGGTGTTGGTGTCAGGGGGCTGGTTCTAACCCAGCGGTGGTGCTGGTTTTGTTGTCCCGTAGATCTTTGGCTTTACCTTTTGTGATGAAAGCGGTACATGGGAGACAGACCAAAAAAAAATGAGCCTAATGGATATCACTAAAATGTTCTCCATGCTCCAGCCCAGAGAAGATGAAGAAGACAACGGAGAAAGCGAGGAGCTGAACCGAGCGGTATCCGAGGACAACTACCAAACCCTAGATAACCTCTTGTCCCAAGACAGGTACAAGAGGTTCATCAACCGCAGGAGCGGCTGGGGGGTACCCAGCACCCCGCTGCGCCTGGCCGCCACGTGGGGCCGTGTCAGGAGCATGAAGGTCCTCTTGGCCCACGGGGCGGAGGTGGACAGCCTGGACGTGAAGGCTCAAACCCCGCTCTTCATGGCAGTCAGCAACGGCCACCGGGAATGCGTGAAGGTCCTCCTGGACGCGGGGGCCTGCCCCGTCGGCAGCATCTACAACAACTGCTCGCCGCTGCTCATCGCCGCGAGGGATGGGAACGTGGACATCCTGCAGCAGCTCCTGGACCACGGCGCGGAAACCAACGTTCAAGCGAGGCTGCCCGAGTGGGCTGCCAACTCGGTGGCTTGTTCCGGTCCCCTCTACCTCGCCGCCGTGTACGGGCATCTGGAGTGCTTTAAGATGCTGTTGCTTTACGGCGCCGATCCCGACTATAACTGCACCGAGGAGAGGGTGATTGCCCAGATCAAGGAGCCCAAGACTCTGCTGGAAACCTGCCTGAGGCACGGCTGCAGGAGCGAGTTCATCAAGCTGCTCATTGACTTTGGAGCCAACGTGTACTTGCCCAACGTCACGGTACAGGAGACGGCACCCCGCAGCAAAGGCCTGGAGCTGCTGCTGCAGGCGAGAGGTAATCTGCGTGCATGCCCCTGGGGCTGGAAACGAGCACTAATTTTGCTCGTTTGGGTGCAAGTTGCTTCAGATTCCCCTTCCCTTTACCTCTGCTTCCCAATAGCCTTACTCAGGCTTTCCTACAAGCTTCGACTCCCTTTGCAGCATCACTTGAGTGCACGGGTCTCTCTAGTCTTAAACTCTTTGAGTATTATCACTATTTTACTCTGAGCTCTCATTCCTCCCTCTCCCCCAATGATTGCTGTGTTCAGGCCAAAAAAACCCACGTCTCCAATACTGGACACAGCAAGAGAAGGACATCACAAGGTTATGGAAAATAGGTCCACCATCGGTGATTAAATCTGATGGCTTGGATACACGTGCTACCGCAGGAAACTCTTAAAACAAATTGCTGGGATTTGGGGGAGCGTGTCACGGGAGGGCTTGTTTCTAATAAATATCCACCAAATAGCCCCAATTTCCACTGCTGGCTGCGGCTGGAGGCAGGCTACCTTGTTTTGGGTCTGGGGTGTGACTCGGTGCAGCCACCATGTACGTTTACGTGGTTGTCTTCCCTTTTGGACTCACCGCAGCGTCTGCTTTTCATGACTATTTCTAGACGCTTGCTAAAGAAGCTGCTTTCAATGAGGGTCCTCGCTGCGGTCGATGCTGCTCTGGAGCACACGGGGAATTCCGCAGCCTGGTTTTTTCCACTTCATATAAACCTGTTGGGTTAAAGGCTGCTTTTTGCTATTCCTCTCCTTTCTGCTGCTCAACTTTGGTGCTCCCGTACTGGCTACGTCCAGGAAAACTGCACTTATTTCCACATGACGGTGGAAGATTTCATCTCTGTATGCGCAGCTCCCACAAAACGCGTGCTGCAAAGCTTCTGGCTGAATACGCAGCGTAACCAGCGCTAGCAAAGACGTTTAGTTTTGGTCTATCGATGCCCCTTTGCTTGGGACAATGCCTGGGTTGGAGGGGAGCGGGGTTGTGTGTCTTGAAGGCGATCATCTCATTTTTCCTCCCTCTCCTTACGCAGCTCATCCCAAATCCTTGATGTCTCAGTCCAGGCTGGCGGTGAGACGCCTCCTGAAGCAGACTGGCCGCCCGCACGCCCTCGGCAAGCTGGAGATCCCGACGGTCCTGGCGAACTACCTCCGACACCAGCCGTGACGCGCAGCCCACCGTGAGACGTACCTGCCCCGTACGTGTGTCGAGCACCCGAATTAAAAGCCGCTCTGACATCTGCGCAGTGTGAAACCGCCGTGAATTTGTGGTCGCAAAGTAATTTTTGCTTATGAGGTGTCTCCAAAAAGCGGTGCCCGTGCAAAAAGATGGTAAGGGAATGGAGGGGGGGAGAAACAGAGGAGACCTCAGCTCCTGCTCCGCATCAGGGTGATGGTAGAGCAGGATCTGATTGAGCTGGGTTTGGCTTTAAACCCTCTTCACTGAAGGATTTTACACCTTTAATTGATGCTGGTTGGAGAAAGGGCTGGGAAAAGGCGTGGAGGGCAGAGGGAGAGGAGCAAAGGCTGCTTTTACTTCCTCCCCTCCTGGTGAAGAGGAGGGAGGCACGACCCGGCTTCGTGCCTGCGGGTTTCCCCCGCAGCGTGGCCTCAGCTGCCTCTAACCCCCTTTCCCAGAGAGTTTTCCAAGTGCCTCCTCCGTTCGGCAGCCCGGCGAGAGCAGCGGGGAGGCTGGACGTGGCCGTGCGTGCCCAGCCCATCGCCGCTGCGTCGCCACGCCTGGGGCGCTCCTGGCCCCGAGGACACGGCGGTGCAAAGGCCAGCGCTCCCGGGTGGCAGCGCAGGCAGGGGCTGGGGTAAGCACCCAGAGGCCGGAGTCCCCAGACTCCCCGACTCTCGTCTCCCTGCCCCGGCTCTGTCTTTAAACATCACCTTACTCGCCTCAAAAGCGGTTCACGTTACGGCCGAGGGGTCTTCTGTGACTGGGCAGGGTTTGGTTTTTTAATTTAATTAAAAACGTTGCTACTATTCTTATTAAACTATCGTGACCCGTTTTGTGAAATATCCTTTAATGGGAAGGGCCCGGCAGCCCAGCCGGCATCGTTTGGAAGGGATGCAGGGAAACACTGCAGCCAGGGAATTTCAGGCTAAGCCTGGAGCGGGGCATCCCGGCAGCGGTGCTGCCTGCCAGTCGCTCCTGCCTTCCGCGGTGCTCTCCATCTCTCCGGCTCCTGTGACCAGTGACGGGGACGACGCGCGCAGCCTTGGACATCGGGGATCGCCCTCACCGGTGGCGGCTGGAGGAGCCTTGCTGGCTCTTCCCGCGGCCAGGAGCTGACGGATAAACCCGCTGCTGCTCGACAGCTCAGCGCATGCCTGCCGGTGACGCTCTGGTCTGCTTTTGGGATGCAGCAGAATACATCCCCTATGGTTTAGTCCACCCTACCCTCATTGCATCTCAAACGCAAGCGCTGTCAGGGCAGAGGCACGTGGCCTACAGGAGCTTTGAGGGTGGCTCTCTGCAAAACACAAGCGTGTTTTTGCATTATTTATAGGCTTGTTTCAAATGTTGTGCAATCTATTAATCGCACCTATTAATTCGGCTGTGGGGCATCTCCTGAGGGGAGCATTAGGGCTTCGAATTAGCCTGGACAAAGCATTGGGAATTACTCTGTGGGGAACGATGACGTGATGGCTGGGAAACGGGGCTGGTGGATCTAATGGGTCTCGCTCTTCTGTAGCCCACCCGAAGCAGCCTCTTCTCCGGGGGGAGTGGATTAAAGGCACGAGGAATCAGGGCAGCAGGAGGGTGGATGCCCTCGACCTCCACGGCAGCGATTCTGTAGCTGTTTTGCTGGGGAGTGCTGGGATAGCTGTGTCGGCGCACTAAACCGGTGCTAGAATCTTGATGATTTCCATCTGAAATGCTCCAGCATGCTGGGAAACTTAATTTTATGGGGGCTTTATACAGTAATGACAAATGCAGACTGTATCTAGTCTGCCAGACCAGCACAAGGTCTTCCTCCAAAGAACCTGAGGTTGGCTCGTGCTCTGGTTTGTGCTGGCATCTCCCCAAAATAATCCCTCTGATCCGGAGCCCCCTGGCTTGGGGTGGCGGTGGTGGGGATGGGGCTGGGGGCACCCTGCCCGGGAAGGGATGAAAAAATCTCATTTTGGGAGGAATGACCCCGAACAAGTGGCTCCAGCCAGCTGCTCCTCCCTCGTTTCCCTTTTTTTAAGGGGTTTCCTGGAACTTCTGGCTCGCGGGGGCTCCGTTTGCAGCGGGGAGGGACGCTTTACCTACGAGCGGTCACGGGAGGCTCTGCCCGGTGTGAGCAGCCAGGAGCGATGCTCGGCTGCGTGTTTCGTGAAGCCCCCGAAAATCTCCGGCTTGGCTGGCCCTTTGGAGTGTGGACCTGACCCGAGACGCGGCCGGGGAGCCGCCGGCCAGCCCAGCTCTCGCCCTGGCACGCACGCTTCTTATCCGCGGGGCAGATCGTTAAAAGCCCAACGCGCTGTGATATTTTGGCCTCTGTTTGTCCTCAGGTGCTACCAAACAGCGCGGCAAAGGCAGGAGGTGCAGGACCCCATGTTAGCACCTGGCCCTGGAGCCCAGGCCTGATGCCCCTCTTGAAGTTCAACGAGGAGAAGTGCTGGGTCCAGTTCTGGACCTACGGGAGAGAGTCCATGAAGATGATGAAGGGTCCGGAGCATCTCTCCAGGAGGAAAGGCTGAAAGAGCTGGGATGGTGCAGCCTGGAGAAGGCTCAGGGAGATCTCATCAATGTATAGAAATACCCGACGGGGGAAGAGGATGGAGCCAAGCTCTTCCCAGTTGTGCCCAGGGCCAGGACCAGAGGCAACGGGCCCAGCCTCAGCCACAGGAGTTTCCCTCTGAACGTCAGGAAACGCTTTTTTACTGCGAGGGTGACGGAGCGCAGGCTGCGCGGGGAGGTGGTGGAGTCTCCATCCTTGGGGATACTCAAAAGCCGCCCGGACGTGGTCCTGGGCAAGCGGCTCCGGGTGGCCCTGCTCGGGCAGGGGCTGGTCCGGGTGATCTCCGGAGGTCCCTTCCCACCTCAGCCGGCCAGCGGTCCTGTGCCCCGGCGGGACAGCGCTGGCGCCGGTACCGGGCTTCCTCTCCCCATCCAGCAGCCATCACGGACGGAGCGATGGTCAACCGCCGGGAGAGGGTGGGGCTGGGGAGAGGCTCCCCTGCCGTGACGTTTTTACGCCGTGCCGTGGGTGGGTGGGTGGGTAGGTGGGCGCGCGTGACCCGCAGCAACAGTGGCGCCCACGTGGCGTGACAGCAGCGCACGCAGTTGGCAGTGTCACGGCACACACACGGCCCCCCCCCGGCGCCACACACCGGGCTGACTGGGGTTAAACCACGACACACCGTCACGGACACCCGCGGCGTGACGCCACGCGCATTGCCGCGCCCCACCCGCGGGGTACGCCCTCACGCAGCCCCCCTCCCCTTCACCCGCGGCCCCGCCGCGCGCCTGCCCCGCGTCACACCCCCCCACACGCCTGACGTCACAGCGGCGGCCACCACGCCCCTCCCCGTCCGTCACACAGACCCCGCCCCTCCTCGCCGCGCCGGGCGGACCCGCTGACTCGGCGGCCACTTGCCGGCGGCCTGGGCTGGCCCGGCCGGGCGGAGGGCCGGGCCGCGCACCCCCCCCCCCGGCTCCGCGCCCATCCTGGCGGGCCGCCGCCGCCCCGCGCAGCCGGTAAGTGCCGGGGTAGGGGGGAACCGGGGAGGAGCGGGGGGGGGGGAACGGTGCGCGGCTTCCCGGTGGCCGGCGAGCGGGCCCCGGCCCCCGCCGGGCCGCCTTTGCTGCCAGCCGGGGCGGCGGGCGCTGATGGTGACGCTTTCCCGAGGCTTGCGGGTGCGGGCTGGGGGCCTTGCTCTCCCATCTCTTTTTTTGTCATGCCGAGGCGGCCGCGCGTGTTCGTGGGGGCTCCCACGAAAGTTCGGGGCGCCCGGCTGAGCGCAGCGCAAACGCCGAGGAGCGGGGAGCGCCCCGATCTTCGCTGCCTTCCCTCTGGCGGGGGGCTCCGGAGGAGCTGGGCGATGGAGCCGGCCCGCAGGGCCCCCCCGGCCCGCAGAGCCCCCCCGGGACGTGCCCCGCTCCTGGGGCCGAAAACGGAGCCGCCCTCCTCCCCCCGACCTACCTGGACGTGCCCTTGGCCACCCCGGGAGGCTGGGCGTAGATGAAATGCTGCCTTTTATTATTGTGTTGGGGTTTTTTTTTTGTCATTTTTTAAAAAAACCCTCTTTTCCTATTTTATTGGTGGTGGGGGTTGCCCTCGGTGGCTTTCTTTTTCGAGCATCTATAAATAGCCGTGTGGTCGCAGCAGCGTCTATCGATGCCCGCGCTGACATGGAGCCGGAGCAAAATAATTTTCAGATTGCATTTTTGAAATCTTGTTTCTGTTTCATGTCAAAACACCCCCCACCCCCTGTACTTTTAAAGCAGTCTGTGTGTACAGATGCGTGCGGGTGATTTTCTTTCAGGCCTATCTAACCTGATCTCTGCAGAGAGGCTCCGGAGAAAGCCCAGCGGTGCTCCAGAGAGGCTTTGGAGGCATTTACGACTCCAGAAGGGCTCTGGGGCAGACCTGGAAAAGTCCATTTTGTTGGTGGGAAGGAGGGTTTGCCCGCCAGCTACGCCCCAGCTGCTGATTTGAGTGGGGCAGGTGAACGCCAGGGGTTATCGTTAACTATAGAGGCAAAGCAGCGCTGCGATGTTCCCCAAACTTCAGGGGAAAAAAAAAATAAATCTTAAATTGCAGGTGTGCTGTCAGGTTGCAGGAGCTAGAGGCCATCGTTTGGGTGTATTTTTAATTCGGGATCTCTGGCTAAACACTGTGGAAAGCTTCACGGGCCTCACACCAGTAAGAGCTAAGCCTTGGGCATTACAGCTCGGCAGCGCCTTACAATTTTTATTGCATTTGCTTTCTCCAAGCTCACGTCTGCAAAAGAAACATTATTATTTTAGTTCTCCTGTTACCGACATCAATCCAGGATCAAATTTAAAACCTACCTCTCTGCTTCTGAGATAATCTGATCAGGGTGGTTCATAGTGGATGTTTTTAATGCAATTCTTTCTTGCTGGACAGATGATTTTAAAAACAACTGTAATCTCCTAAAAAAAAAAAAGTATAGTAAACAGCTTTCTTCCTGGGCACGTGCTTAGCGTAAGGGCTGTGTCCTGGTTTGGCTCACCATCAAAATGCTCCCTGCAGCTTGGTGCTAGCTCTGGGAGAGCTGGAAGTGGGGTTTGGCAGGTGTCAGTCCCTCTCCCTGCCGGAGCAGCCCGTGTTTCCCCGCTCAAAGGCAGCTGGTAACCGAACCCAATGGCAAAAAGGCCGGGAAGCTGAAGGGCTTGGAGCGAGGTGGCTCAGGGGGCAGACCTGCCTGTCCCCGGGCAGCGGGGATGCTGCCGAATGGAGACACGTGGTTTTCCTGTGCTTGCAAACTGGTAAATTTAAGCATCGTGATGTTTTCGTGCCCGGCTTTAAGGAGTGGAGGGAGCCGAGCGGCTGTCGGAGGCTTTTGCAGCTCCAGTTCCAGCTGGCGACGAAGCTCTTCACCCGGTGACACCGATGCCTCTGGCTTTGCACCGTCCGCTGCCGTCTCCTCACCTCTCTCCCCTTTCTCTTTGCTTTAGATCAGCTGTCATGCTTCGACCTCTGCGCCCAGAAGAGGACTCTGCTACCAAAGTCACCCTTTCCAGCTAGATGCACCCGAACCGACCAGCTGCCATGGAAACGGGCTGCACGGAGGAGCCTGCCCGGACCAGGTCGCAGTCGGTGATCTGCGGGCAGCGGGAGGGAAGCGACCAGCGGCAGGAGGAGAACGGGGACGGGCTGCCCGAGCGGGGCAATGCCTCCGTCGCGGCTTCGGAGCCGCAGCAGCCTCAGCCTCCCCCCGGCAAGCTGAAGAAAACGGCTTTCAAACTGTTTGGAGGGAAGCGGAGCATCTGTACGCTGCCCAGTTTCTTTGGAGGCAGAAGCAAAGGCCAGGGGAAAGCAGCCTCTAAAAAGGGCCTCAGTAAATGTAAGACCCACGACGGGCTCAGCGGTGCTGCGTACGACAAGGGCGACGGGGCGCAGCTGGAAAGCCCTTCGGAGGGGAGCAGGGACTCGCATCCTTGCCCTTTGCCGAGCTCCCAAAGCGCTCACTTGGCCGTAGACACCAGCGCCAAGTTCGATTTTGGCCAGCGGGACAGCTCTCCACCCGGGAGTATCGAGGGCTGTGAGAAAAAGCCCAACGGAGATAAGTCCTCCTTTCCCAGACCCAAGAAAGGCCTGAAAGGGTTTTTTAACAGCATCCGGCGTCACCGGAAGAGCAAGGTTGCCGAGTGTGAGAAAGCGGAGCTCCCCGAGTGGACCGGGGATTCGGAGGAGGCCGGCAAAGCTCCTGGTGTGGGAGCGGAGAGCCGAGGGGCCGCGGAGGGAAGGGGACTGGGACCTGTCCCTCTTGCCGCGGGCTGCCCGGGGAGCTCGGAGGATGACCGCTCGGTAGGCACAGCCGCCAACTGTGAGGAGGCTGCCGAGCCCGGCTGTCTCGCGGCTGATGAAGGCAGCTCTGAGGGCGACGTGGTGGCGATGCCGGGGAAGCGGGACGTTCTGGATACGAAGTCAGAGGCTGATGCTGTTGTCTGCGCAGAGTTTGACCATGGCAATCTGCTGCTGGCCTTTCATCCGGACTTCATGGACAACGACCCGCCCTGCCTACACTCTGGGGACCTGCTAAGCCTCATCTTAGGAGACGTCACATCCCTGAAGAGCTTCGATTCCCTGACGGGGTGCGGAGACGACATCGCTGAGCCCGACATCGCTGAGAGCACCATCTCTGTGGAGCGCAGCAGAGATGCTGCTAAACGGAGCTCCTGCCTGGTCACCTACCAGGGCGGTGGGGAGGAGATGGCCATACCTGAGGAGGCGGAGGAGTACCTCCACCAGATATGGAACGGCAGCGCGGCAGGGGACAGGAGCTACGGAGCCCAGGTGTCGAGTAGCAGTTTGGAGACGCATGCCTCGCACGAGGTGGAAGCCCACCCCTACATGGGGGACGCGATGGACGGCGTTGACCTCCTGACGCCACAGAGTGACCAGCAAGAGTCCGCCCCTAATAGCGACGAGGGTTATTACGACTCCACCACGCCGGGGCCGGAGGACGAAGCCAGAGATGGGCTCGGGGAGATCAAGAAGGACCGTCTTCCCAGAGACAGTTACAGCGGTGATGCACTTTATGAGTTTGATGCGCTGATGAGTCCCTCTCACGGGGAGGAATCCCTGTTTGAGAGCAAAGTCTCACGCCCGGGGATCTTCAGCTACTTCTTGGACTTCTGCCTCCCTGCTGAGAAGAGCCTGATCCAGATGATGGATCGGAAAAGAGGGGTGATGGAAACGGAAGAAGAGCGGCTAGCGGCCATTCAGAAAGAGCTGCTGTACTGGGAGCTGCAGAGGGAACCGGTCTTGAAACGACTTGACGTTCCCAGCAAGGAGAAGTGTCCCCGGGAGAAGCAGTGCATTGAATGTAAAACTAGAGCAGCCAGCTCAATTGGCAAGAATCAGAGTGGCCTTGGGAGTGAGGAGGTGGCCTCACACGCCCCAAACAGGGGTGTGAATAGCGGGGTTTCGGTGGCTAGAGCTGAAAATGCGGAGTGGAGGGATTTTCCAGGGACTCTGTGTGCAGAAAACTGTTACAACAGCCAAAAAGCCCAAGGAAGTTGCCTTATTCAGCTCACGAAGAACAACCCGGGGTTCGATTCGGACCCGGATTGTGGGTTGTTCGGGGGCTCCATCCACGGCGGCGTACCCCCAGCCAAAGCAGGGATGTTCCCCGGCTACAGGCTCCCAGAGCATGAGCATGGCGGCGGAGCGGAGACCACCGCCGGCAAGCCGCAGGTGGGCAGCGAACACGAGCCCGAGCATGCTGTGAGCTTCTCGCAGGCGCTGGTGGAGTTCGCCAGCAGCGGGACCCTCTTCTCCAGCCTCTCCGAAAGTCTGGGGAGCTCTGCCTCTGGCTCTTCCTTCACCCAGAACCTCCCTGCCCTCCCCACCATGGTCACCTTTGACGTCGTCGACGTGGAGCAGGAAGGAGAAGGGGAGTGCGAGCAGCATCCCGAGATGAACGCCGGCGAGGACATTGCCGAGGCCTTTGACGACGGCTACGGACGGAAAGAGTCGTTGGCCGAATGTGACGAGAGAATGTCCCCGGGGTACCCCCCGGGCTCCTTCCAGAGCTGCAACTGGGGTGTTGCCAGCCTGCCCCGCCACCTGCGCCTCCATGGGCTGAGCCCCTCCATGCCAGCACCGCTCTCCGTCGACCGGAGGAGCCGCTCACTTGACACGGAGAGCCTGGAGTTTGAGCTTGCCGACTCGCAGGTTGCCAAGAGCGGCCCTCAGCCGTGCCGGCTCTGGTCGAAGCGGGAGGGTGGCAAAAAGGAGGGAGCGAGGAGGAGCAGGAGCAAGGAGGAGGGCGAGCTGGTGGCTCCTGATGGTGGGTTGAGCTGGCCGGGCTTGCAGCACCTCCAGCACGACACCGACACGGCTGCCGGGGAGGTGAAGCACTGGGGTTTCGCTCCGCCTGCCGCGATGGAGAGTGCCTGGGAGCCATCGGAGCAGCCGGGCACCATGTCCCCTTTCCTGTCTCTTTCCCGGAGCGTCGCCGGAGACACGCCGGACAGGCGGCCCCAAGAGCGGAGCTCAACAGGCACCCGCTCAGGCCCTCCAATTTACCTCTGCAGACCGACGCGAGGTGGTCCCGGGAGGCGGCCGGTTCCTACAGGTACCACGGAGAAGTCACCGCCAAAAAGCTGGCCCGCTTGTTGCCCTTGGGAGAAACAGAGCCCGAGCTGCCCCCGAGCTTTAGTTTCGCTTGCTCCCCGGAGAAACGCGCCAAATGCAAACCCGTCGGCATCGCCCAGGGCATGCCTCAGCATCCCGACGGCAACACCGACACCGTAAAAAGCCCGGAGTGCTGTGGAGAGCCCCTGAAAGGCAGAGCCACCCCCGGCCACGCGCTGCCTGCCGGCTGCCGGAGCGCTGCAGTGAATGTCACCGAAGCCGAATAGCTGCTCCGAGGAGGGTGTGAAAAGCGTTGCAAAGGGCAGGGAGGGAGAAAATGAACGTTAACGAGCAATTTGTGAATGACTTGAATTTCGACCTGGGCTGATAAGGATGAGCTCCTCTCCCGCAGCCGTGGTACATGGTCTCGCCGCTGCGGATGCTCTGGCAGGGTTCGGAGCCGCCTCCGGGATTCGTACGTTAACGCTGAGGCACTTTCTTGTTTTCCAGCGCGAGCCGCCACGCTCTCCAACGCCAAGGGCGGTAGCAGCCCCCAGCGCACGCTCACGTTGCTGCTAGAATAAGTGCTGGGAACGGACCCATTGCTAGCGTGGCAGGTTTGGGGTTTTTCTGCAGGATTGGAGCTGGGGGAGCAAGCCTCGGGGAAACTTTTGAGAGAAATTGGTTTTTTTCTTCCTCTTCTCGGTGAAATGTTTTGGTTCAGACTCACTTTGAAGGTCTTCCATCTCAGTCTCGATTTGGGGAGGCTGGGAGGAAGGACGCCGGTTATTTCCAGAGCAAGGATGGGAGGCGAGTCAGCTGAAAGGGGAACTTTGCAGTAACGTTTTTATTTATTATTTTTTTTCCCTTGCCCCAAAGGAAGGCAGGAGCTTTTGTGTGTGTGCCGGTAATGTTTTCCAGGTCTAGTTTTAATTTGCTCAAAGATACCGCGCTCGGAGAGATGTGCTGTCAGTGGTGTCCCTTTTAAGAACAAATTGTCGGTCCCTTCTTTGTCACGGTCTGTCTTCACGGTGCGTAATTCCCTGTTGAAACCTTTCCCGTGCTTTGTCCCACGCTCCTCGCCTCTCCCAGGCCATGGGCACACGGACGAGGACTTTGAAATAAGCTAAATTTGCATCGTGCCTGTAGCTGCAAAGTTGCAGATGCTGTTACTTTCTTCAAAAGGAAGTTTTGTGGTTGTTTGGGGTTTTTTTATTATTTTACGGTTGTTTTCTTTGCATAAACTCATACGAGGAAAGTATTCTGTTAATTGGAATACAGGATGTAACGCAGCCTAAATTAGGCTTCACGACTTCTTCCTCCTAACTGGAGGGAACAAAAAAGCTGGAGGTTGCTGCAGGTTTTGGATTTCTTTTTCGTCTTTGAAGGAGCGTGGAGGAGGGACACGAGCTGAGGAGACAGACTTTGAGGAGGTCGTATGAGCTCCTGGAAACATGTTTCAGGCCGTTGGTCCTCGAGGCGTCTCCCATGTCCGCTGTGATCTCAAACACGCTTGTCTCTAAACCAAACCTCCCTGCCTGTGACTTACAAAGCTTCTTCCTCCTCCTGTCCAAGCTCTGCATTCTGATTTTAATTCAGTTACCGACGATGATTTTTGTTTTCCCCCCCCCTGAGTTGCCCCTTTTCTGCTTTTCTTTGCAGCAGAGTTTGTAGCATTAAAAATAATCACGAACTGGAAACTGCAGAGATTTCTCCCATCTCCGGAGCAAAGTGTGGGGCGAGGGGCGGCTCTGCCCAGCCCTATCCCGCTTTTCCTGCCGACTCCTGCCTGCGGCGGGTAACCCCCCTGCTCCTCTCTCGACCCCCCGGCCCCGTACGGATGTGGCTCCGGTTGGCAACGTCAGCAGCTCCCTGCATCGCTGTATTTACGGGCACAAGCAGCGAGTTTGGGTTTGGGTTTTATTTTTTTCCGCCCCAAGCAAAATGAGGTCCCGATATTTCTTTTTGAGAAGAGGCTCCTTACTGCCCTGTCCTTGTATATCTGTGAAGGAGCAGGGAAAGGCAAAGCCAGGCTTTGCTTGCCTGCAGTTCAACTTATTTATGTGGTTTTTTCCTTTCCTGAACAGACTGCTGAGGCTAGAGTTGACCCATCTGTGTATCCATGGGCTTAAACCTTATTTTTTCAGTATTTTCCTACCAGTACTGCTGCAGGGAGTTACCGCAGGAACCCGCCGTGCCACGTTTTTTTTTTTTTCCTCCTGTCTCTCCGTGCAACCGGAGAGGATTTCGTGGGACAAACCCGACTCTTGATGCTGCTCCCGCTCCGCATCCCGGACCCGGAGAGGAGAACGCGGTCGGCCAGCGCAAGGTCCCCTCGCCTCCGAGGTTGTGAGTGCAGCCTCCCCTCGTTAGCACAGCGCGTGAGCGTCTGCTAACGAATGTTGCCTAATTGGCACAGGCTCCCTCTCTTGCTCGGAGTAAGGACAGGGTCAGGTCTCGGCACTGCGCATCTCGCCGCCATTCACAAAGTAAAAAACCGCAAGCAAATACTGCTGGCGACACCGGAGACGCTGTCACGCAGACAGGCGTTCACAGTAATTGCTTGGCCCGAGCAGCAGCCCCTTTCCGTTTGGGGTTTTTTTTTTAATTACTATTTTATTTTCGCGTGTCACCAAAGGCATCTCGCGGGTTAAGGGGGTTTTGCGTAGCGTTTTGTTTAGACATGGTGCAGCCTTTGCCAAAGTCTTGGTGAGGTATGAAAGCGTCTCGGTGCTAAAATGAATGTTCAGTTCCAAAAACACGTCTCTAGGAATAATTCTTTTGGTTGTAGGTACGTAATGGAAAGGCTTAGTGAAAACAGCTTCTAGACTCGAATGTGTGGAAGCAATGCAGCCAAGACTTGATAATCTGACTTTATACCAAAGGTTTTTCCTCTTAATTTGATGTGAACTAAATGAAGCAAATATCTGTGGATGTAAAATGAGTTTTCTAAAAGCATTCTTGGAGCCAATTTGCTAGATTATTGGCATATTCTGCCCCATTAACCCAAAGAAATAAGAATGTTCAACGCGCTAGCCCAGCCTGTAAACTGTCACTGCTGTAGAGAGATTGGATTTCACTGCCTAATGTACTGCTCTTCCTAAAATACCTGTCTGCCCCGGGATAAATAGGACCAGATCTTCTGGTCTTGATGTGGATCAAGCCGTTAGTCAAATACTGCCTTACCCGAGGAACTCGAATTTGAGAGTGGTAACTGAGGCTTTTTATGAAAAAGGGCTTCCAAACCAGAAATAAGTCGTAAAAGTCAGGAAAAGCAGATTGTCTTGCCAAGATATTAAGGAAAAACTCCCCTGGAGGAACTCGCCTGAATACATCCCTTCCAGGGAAGGGCTTGCCTCAAAGTGATGAATTCTGGCTGTTCACTTGCGATGAAACCACTGGCATTCGGGTCGGTCTGCCAAGTAATTCTGTATTGCGTTTTGGGGACTTTGGGGTTGTGTTGTTTTGTTTTGTTTTTATACACATAAGAAAATGGTCGATTTTATCTATTTTTGTATAGTTTTGCATTTTATATTCATGGGGAAATTTTATGGACTGTTCTTTTACTCGTGTGCATTGTCTTTTAAAGTGGTGTGGTTTACCATTCCGATGGAGAAAAGGCAATTATTGCTGCTGCTGCCACTGCCCGTGCAATGCAAGGAAACCACCTCGCTCCTCGTATCCTCCTGTAATGTGCTGTTCCACTTTATATCCAGGGCCAGCTCTGAAACCCAGCAGCCGGTCCGTTACCGATACACACGCTCACTCTTTGCACACACCGCTGAGACGTCTTTGTTTTAATACTGCTTTGTCACACTCGTCAACTGTTATTTCTTTTTTTTAAGCTTTGTTTTTCATCTGAGTTTGTGGACTTTGGTGATTTCTCCCTGAAAGTATTGTTGACCGTCTTTTAAACTAGAAAACCGCAGATTTCAGTTGGGGCTTTCCCTTCTGTGTGCTTAAATTGTTTTATCCAAAACTGGGGCTTTTCTCGAATCCCTGGGCAGGAGAATGCTGTTGGTTGGTGCGTGGTGATGCTCTTGAAACCGGTGACAAATTTCCTCTCCCCTTGGTGCTCCCTGGCCGGGCTGGGAGCTTGGCTTTCGCCTGCTCCATGTCTGAAAATTGCTCTTTAAATAATCCTGGGGTCCGCACGGCGTTAGCGGGGCTTTCCACCTTCTCCTCCTCTCCTGCCGCGCTAGGCTGGAGCCTGGGGAGTTGCAGCCCTGTGCCGCCTGCGTTGCCAGCATCAGTAAAGCATCTTCCTGGAATAATACTGCCTTGAATTTTGGGATCAGAAATGCAAGGAGAGCTTCTGGTAAGCTAAGACCCAACACTAGTTAATGTGGCTCTTCTTGCTTTTGTTTTTTATTTAATTGAATGAATATGCTGCTTTGTTTGCTTGGCTCTGTGGGAGTTGTGCCCCTGCAGAGTTTGCAACCCTGCGTGGGGTGTAAGGGCTGAAATAACTTCTCTGCAGAAGGCCATGGTGATTAATTGAGCAGACAAGAACCATGTCAAACAGTGACGTGCAAAAAGAAAATTAAATGCTGAAAAGCTAAAAGATTACAGCCAAAAGCAAATGTTTTCCCCTTCTTTCCTTCCAACGCCAACAGAGATGGCAATTGCCACTTAGACGTTTGGCTCTGCATAGATTTTTTGTGTCTTTTCATTAAATAGCTCTTCACCTAACGGTGCTTTTTAAAATTTTTCTTAAATGGGTTTGCCCCCGTTCCCGGCACGGCGACTGGATGGGCAGGTTGCTCAGCAAACATTCCTGGGGTGCTCGGACCCGCGCCGCATTTCACATTCCCTCTGCCCCTTCGTTTTGCGGCTCCTTCCTCTCCAGCTGGGGCTACCTGCTCTTCTCGCCGGTATTGAGTCATCCTAGAAGCTACCCGTGGGTGAAGTGATAAATTGAAATCTAGAAAAGCCTCTCAGTTCTAAAGGGAAAAAAAAAAAATAATTAGGCCTTGTCCCGGGTGGCCCCGTGCTTCCCCGCTGCCGTCCCGCTGCGGGCAAGCTGCAGAGCGGGGCTGCAGGCGCCCTGGGAGCGGAGGCGGCTCCTCCCCGGTGACCGACTTGTCTGAATCTTTGGGCTTTTTTTTCTTTTTCTTTCTGGTCCCATTGCTACTAGTCCTTTAAACTTTTTAATGTATTGATTGTGGTTTAAAATGAATGTTCCTTTCACTGAATTCTGATGAATAAACTTCGGATTTTTAGAGAACGTTGGATTTCACCTGTGGTTTGTTGTTTTTTTTTTTTTTCCCCTGCTGGTTTTACGCTTGATTTAATCTTTTTCTTTTCCCTCCCCTCCTCTCTCTTGATTAGTTGCAAGTGAAGCGGCTTTTTCAATGGGAGAAGGCAACAGAAGAGATGCTTTAGAGAGCACAGCACGCCGCTCGTCCGTAACTCCTCGGCCCAAACCCCGTGCCATTAAATGAACCCTGCAAAATATCCATCATTTAAGGCACCAGCCCCCAGAGTCAAATTTTCCCTCTCCGTTTCTCATCCTCCACTGTCGCTGGGCTCAAGCGGTGGCCAGGGCTGACGTGGGTGACGGGGAGCGGGGATCGCGTGGCTCCGAGTTAATGAAGCATCGCTGGTGGGGTCCGTCCTCGCAAGGTGCCGGCGGCCGCGGGTGAGCCGGCACGCAGCAGTGAGCCAGGCTGGGGCTCGCCGGGCTCCTTCCTTTTCAGCAAAATGTATTATAATGGAGGAATTTCAGTGGCATCCATGGGAGCAGGAAAACCAGTGATGCCTTCGCCTCCCCCCCTGCCCCGTGCTACCTGGCTGGCCTCACCGGTAGGTTCCTTGGTATGGAAGAGAAGAGGTCGAAGGCATGGTTTTAATTTGGGTTTTTATTGTGCAATAAGCATTTCTAAGGGAATTTATCAGCATTATTATTTAGTAGCATTAGTTTCCCAGTCTTTTAGTTTCTCCAGGCTGTGTCTCTGCTACAGCCCTGGATCCCGCTCCCCCGGGGCTTTGGGCGTACCCTTGGGCAAAGGCACGTGCTCGTGGGCACCGCTGAGAACTGCATCTTCCCCCAGCTAATAGCTGATAAATAGCTTATCCTCCCATCAGTTTTAATTAACGGCCTCTCCAGCATCGCTTTGGGTGATGAGGTGCTCAAAAGCCTGTAGCTGGGGCGAGGAAGCGCGTGGCCGAGTGAGGGATGGGGCAGGGTGCGAGGCGAGCCGAGGCATCTGCTCGCCCCTGTGCTCCAGTGGCTGTTTAAAAGAAACCCATCTTTCTGCATTACTCCTGCTTCACCCTCCTCCTCTTGCTCTTCAGTGCCCGGCCCGGGTAATTTCATTGCTGGATTTCCGAAGGAAAGATGAAATAAGATTTGCTAAAACTCCCCGAGCCAAGCGATAGCTCTGAGTGAATAGAAACGATGACCCAGGAGCGATGGGGATGTGTCACCTCATGTTTGTATGGGGGTACGGAACCTCTCCTGCTCTTAATGGGGCAGCAGAGAGGCTCACAGCAGACACAACGTGCCACAAACTGGCTTTTCTCTGAAAATCTGCAAAGCCCGAGGTGCAGACCGGCGGCAGGGTGAGGAGCAGGCAGCAGCGCGAGACGCTGGCTCGGGGCTCGGCTGCCTTTAGAGCAGCTTGAATGAGGCAGCTGGGAGAGATGGGGCTTTTGCCCTGGCCAAACACTTTTATTTATGATGGCACCTTCTCCCTTTACTGTGTGTTTGCCGTGGGGTCCCGCTGCAGCGCTGCCGTGGCAGCGATGGTGGGTATCTCCGTAAGGTTGCTGCAGGTACCAGGAGCATCCTTCCCACCCAGCCTGCTCCGAGCACCACCGGAGGGCTCGCCTTCGGTCCCAGCAGTAGCTTGGATGCTGCTTTATGCGTTCCTCAGGTACCTCCCAAGGTTTCACACTGCATTGAAAGGCCCAGAAGAAGAGTCCTGCTTCCCTTTACCCCCTTCCTCAGGCAAAAACTGAAGTTGTAAAAAGCTGTAATTATCTGTAGCGCCTGATGAGCTGCTACATTAATGAGTCCGGAGTGGCCGCGGAGGGAGCCCCGGCTGCAAGGTGGATTCCCTGGGGAGACTTTGTCCTTTCTGACTCCATCCGTTGGAGATTCCCTGCCATCCATCATGCTGGAGGGAAGGGCAAACCTCTGCTGTGGGGTTTGCGAGCAACCGGGGGTACGTATCGCCTCTCCTCCTCCTTGTGCTGCCCTTTCGCTGCCCCAAACCTCCTTAGACAGGAGCATCCTCTCTGAAAATTGTGGCTTATAACACTCCGCTCAAAGCTCCCTCTCTGCTGCCCGTGCCTTCCCCAATGTTGTGCCTCCGAGGACTTTCCCATGCCAAGCCCGAATCCTTCAGTATTTTACTTTTAGATGCAAACAGGCTGTATCACGGCCACTGATTTTCCTCATGGAATTGAGGAAACTGCCCCGTGCCAGGCTCGGCACAGCCACGATCCGCCGTCTTGCCCGGCTGTGGATGCCTGTAGCCGATGCAAAGCTTCAGGGCACCTCACCAACAGACCATGCACAGCTTTGCACAGGTCACCCCTATTTATGCTTGCTGCCTCTAATGGGAGGCAGCTGGGAACTAGTGGTGCGATGGGTCGGTGTTAAAAACCCCTGTTTATTGTAATAAAGGTGTAGAAAAGGTGGTGGAGAGGCTCTCTCCTACTTAAAAGCCTCTGCAAACGCACATAGCATGGGGAACAAACAAGAGGAGTTAGAGACGTGCGCACGCCTGCAGGGCTATGATCTTATTGGCATCATGGAGACGTGGTGGGATGGCTCCTATGACTGGAGTGTTGGAATGGAAGGACACAGGCTCTTTAGGAAGGACAGCAGGGGAGATGAGGAGGGGTGTCACCCTCTACGTCAATGACCAGCTGGAGTGCATGGAGCTCCGCCTGGGGATGGATGAGGAGCCGACCGAGAGCCTATGGGCCAGGATTCAAGGGAGGACAGGTGACATTACAGTGGGGGTCTGCTACAGGCCACCCGACTGGCGAGACTGAACAGATGAGGTCCTCTACAGATAGGAGCAGCCTCATGTTCACAAGCCCTGGTCCTCATGGGGGACTTCAACCACCCTGATATCTGTTGGAGGGACAACGCAGCAGGGCATAAGCAATCCAGGAGGTTCCTGGAACGTGTTGATGATAAATTCCTTCTCCAAGTGACAGAGGAGCCGATGAGGAGAGGTGCTGTGCTGGACCTTGTTCTCACCAACAAGGAAGGGCTGGTGGGGAATGTGAAGCTCAAGGGCAGCCTTGGCTGCAGTGACCATGACATGGTGGAGTTCAAGATCCTTAGGGTAGCAAGGAGGGGGCACAGCAGGCTCGCTACCCTGGACGTCAGGAAAGCAGACTTTGGCCTTTTCAGGGATCTGCTTGGTAGAGTACCATGGGATACAGCCCCGGAGGCAAGAGGGGCCCAAGAAAGCTGGTTAATATTCAAGGATCACCTCCTCCAAGCTCAGGAGCGATGCATCCCAACAAAGAGAAGTCAGGCAAAAATGCCAGGAGGCCTGCATGGATGGCCAAGGAGCTCCTGGACAAACTCAAACACAAAAAGGAAGCCTACAGAGGGTGGAAGCAAGGACAGGCAGCCTGGGAGGAATACAGAGAAATTGTCCGAGCAGCCAGGGATCAGGTAGGAAAGCTAAAGCCCCGATAGAATTAAATCTGGCCAGGGATGTCAAGGGCAACAAGAAAAGCTTCTATAGGTATGTCAGTGGTAAAAGGAAGACTAGGGAAAATGTGGGCCCCCTCCGGAAGGAAACAGGAGACCTGGTTACCCGGGACATGGAGAAGGCTGAGGGTACATTTAGATTAGATGTAAGGAAGAAGTTCTTCACTGTGAGGGTGGTGAGGCACTGGCACAGGTTGCCCAGAGAGGCTGTGGATGCCCCATCCCTGGAATTGTTCAAGGCCAGGTTGGACAGGGCTTTGAGCAACCTGGTCTAGTGGAAGGTGTCCCTGCCCATGGCAGGGGGTTGGAACTAGATGATCTTTAAGGTCCTTTCCAACCCAAACCATTCTATGATTCTATGGTGCTAGTAAATACAAATTGACTCGTTCACTGCAAACAAGACCCTACTGAAAAAACACACTGGGAGTCAGTTGTCATCATGCAAACGTATTTCACACTTTAAAGTGTTTCTTTTTTTTCCCTTTTTTCTCCAAAGTAATTTAAAAAGCCCTGACACAACAACATCGCTCCATGAAGGAAGACACGGGCTTCTATAATACTTGCAGGCTTCCTCACGACTCTTGTTTCCCAGAGGCTGGAGCAAAACAGGTCTGTCTGGGGCTGAACGTGGCTCTGATGTAGTCTCAGCTGAGGACACTAATTAAAAAAAACCCAACAAAGAGATGGTGAACTTCACCTTGGTGGAGGAAGGGGTGGGATAGGTAGGGCAGCTGTGGGGCTCCGGGGCTTCGAGCTTGGGGACGCAGCTCAGCAATAACGTGGATGCTGGGGGGACCCGTGGGGACATGGCAGCGCCGAGGAGCTCCCCGGGGTCTGGCATCCCTGGATCTCGCTGAGATCCCAACTAGGACCAGGCTGCCAGGCAAAGCACAGCCTGGCCCTGTTTCTTAAGCCGGGTGTGACAATTAGCAGCCAGCGCATTAATCAAGGCAGTTGTCGGGATTTGTGGCCATGAAACTCTTCTGACTCCACTTCTGCTGCACAACCTGGTCCGGCAAGCTTCGCTGTATATTTAATTTCATCTTTATCTCTTTAAATCCTCGCTTTAAGCAGAACTCTCTGCTCTCAGGGGTGTGAAAGCACGGATGAGTGCCGGTCGAGGTAAATCCATTTTCAAAGGCGTACAAAGCTAGTGGGGTCAGGCAGAGGAGGGATCCGCAGCTCAGCCAGGACCTACTTAAAGTGATTAGTATCACGGGAGAAAATATTTCAGGCAGGCAAAACCCTTTGTGTCCCCCTGAAGTCTGCAGAGATGAAAAAAAATAATTGAAAATAATGTTTCACCTCGGAAACAGGCAACACCAAAGAGAAGTGGGGCTGGGTGCTTCGGGACATCTCAGGCTCATTGCAGGGAATGAGCGCTTGCTGTTTAATTGCCGTCTTATCGCGGCGGGCTGGTTCGCACCCCTGAGCATCACTTGGCATCGTGTAGAGCTGCTCTGCACATCGCTCCCTCCGACCCAGCTTTTCTCCCTGAAACTGCCCCAGTTTGTAAAGGTATCGGGCAGAGCTGCTGACCTGAGCCTGGATCCGAGGGCTGGTGAAAAGGTCCTGAGTCTCAGACCAGCTCTTACCTCCCTCCAGAGATCGTGAGGCTGAGCTTTAGCAACTTCCATGGTTCCTCTCCTGTGAGAGTCTCTGCTGGCCAGGATGACCATTGGCTTCCCCCCGGCTGCTCCTCTGACATCCCGCCGGGATAATTCTGGTCCTTAACTCCCGCCTGGGCTGAGCAGCGGGCAGCAGCAGCAGCAGCAATGTGTTCGCTTTCTTTTTAAATCCCCTTCCCTTCCCCGGCGATGGGTGCTGCCAAGGGAGGGATCCAAAAATGAGCCGCCAAACCCTCAAACCCACCAGTGCTCTGCGTGTTTTGTTGTTTTATTTTTTTAAATGAGGAAAAAAGTGGGGTTGTTTTTATTTACTTTCTATTGGCGCCTCTTTTCGGTTACCCTCACTTTGCATTTTCAGGCTTTACTTGAGCTCTCATAAGTAAGAAAAAGGGGGGACAAGCTGTGGGTGGGCCAGAGGGATGCGGCACTGGTTTGCTGTGGGCAGACAGGCCATGGTGCAGGGCTGCCGCCCGCTTCCCCGGCGAGGGGCTGCGGATGCCCCCAGAAAGCCTGAAGCAGCTCTCGCAGCAGCCCACAAGTGATACAGCGATGCTCCGCATCCCTCTGATCCGAAGGGGAGCGGTGAGGTGGCTTTCGTGTCACGTGCAGCTCGGCGGCAGCACCCATCTCCATCTTCTGCTCCACCTAAGGTCCTGCAAGTGGTTTGCTATCATCCCTGGGACAGCTGATTTAATTTCTGCCCTATGCCCATGGCCTCTTCCCCCATCCAGCTCAAGTGGAGCTTATCATATCGCATCCCGTCCTGCCTGACATTACAGGGCCATGAACCAGCAGTTCCCAGCTGGCGGCTCCCGCCGGCTCAGCACAGCCGGGGGCAGTCCCGGGGTACCTGCCCTGGGTACAGAGCGATGCCCCAGCATCGCCACAGCAACCGGGTTTGGGGGTTTCTGGCGTCGCCTCGGGGCTCTGAGTCCCCCCGTGGCTCAGCCCCGAGGTCCTGCTGCCATCGCCGGGGCAGCCACCGGCCCGGGTGCCGCTCGCTAGTGGGGGCTCCGTGCCGGAGGTTTATTTTTCATCTCTCTGTTTTTAGTATGATGCTGAAATCTGTTTTATGCTGGAGGGATTTGGGGAAAGAAAAAGAAAAAAATACTTTCTTTCTGATGCATGAGCTGTCAGTGAAGGCTTTTTGGGGGGGGGGGATGGTGGGTATTTTTGTTGAGTCGTATTTGTCTGTTAGAAAGGAGAAGAAGGGAAGGGGGAATTAAGCCAAAAGGAAAGGCTGCAGATCAGGTGTCCCGGCTGCTTTGGGCATGGAAAATATCACAGCAGCAGCAAGACCAGCCTCTGGTCCTCCTGCTCCCCAAAAACCATCCCCTGGAGCCAGCCAGACGTTCCCCTAGCAGGGGCTCCCCCTGGCCGGGGGCAGACACGGGTTTCGGAGCAGCCAGCGCGTGGGAAGGAGTTGGGGAGCGGATAGGAGAGCTTGGCTTTTGGGAATACTCTTCGGCAACAGCAAGGCGAGGGGCTGCAGGTGTTGGGACCATCCTCTGCCCTCCCTGAACGGCCTTTTTAACCAAATGCCTGCTTTTTGCGGGAATCGCATCCGTCTGTGGGGATTTTTGGACCAGTTTTGATGCTGGGCTGACCTCTAAGGGAGAGCTCAGTTATTGCAGTTATTGGGCTGGAGCGATGCTGAGCCGGGCCTCCCCCAAAGTCCTCCCAAAAGCCGCAAAGGCAGCCCGGGGGCTTGGAGCGCTTTCTGGGGACACAGCGGGGGGAAACATGGGCTCTGCTTCACGCTTCCACGGGTCTGGCCTCCCTCAGTCCCCCGAGCCTTCAGCATCAGCAGCTCCGAGTCACAACCCCACGGCGAGGTACGCGGTGCCCTATAAAATACTATAGCCAGGCTCCCTCGCACTGGAAGAACACAAATCTGCGGGCTTTGCATTGCTGTCGGCTGGATGCCCACCTCCGTGTGCATCCACCCCAACTGGTCTGGGCTTCCTTATGGGTTTCTCCTTTTTTCCCTATTTTTTTCCCCCCTATTTTTCCGCCGAGCGAACAGACAAGAGAGCAGGGAGGTTTTGGGCACCGAGATGTCTGGTTTAGATCACGAGCGCTGCTCTCGTGGGGAAGCAGCGGTGGCTGTGCGCCGCACACATGGGATGAACGTGCCAGTGCCACGCGCTGCTGATGAAAAGCCGTTGTCATCCCAAAGCCACACACGTCGGCATTTTCACTGTCCCTCATCAAGGCCGCAAAAAAAGAGGAGAAAAAAACCCTCAAGGGCCCTGGGAGCTTCTTGGCTGTTTATGTCTTGCTTTACAGGAGGGCTGGGGAGGGGACCGGGGACCACGAAGGGCTTTGGTAGCTTTGGTGCCATCCAAATTTGCGGGACGTCTTGTGGGTGCGAGGTGGCTATGGGTGCTGGGAGCAGCAGAAGGTTTGCACCGTTGCACCACCCGCAGCTCCGCGCCCCATGCGGGGGGCCCTGGGTGCCAAATCTTTGTGGCTTCGCAGCTGAGCGGGACCCAGGCAGCCAAAGCCACCGCCGCGTGTGCTCGGGCACCAGAGGGCATCAGGGACCCGCTCAGCCCAGTGCCACCAGTGAGACCAGTGGGCTCTGCCCCAGGGACTGGGCAGGCAGCGGCTTTCGGTCATCCCCTTTGTTTGGAGAGCCGGAAAACGTGTCCTATTTTTAAAAGCCAGCTGCATGTCAGCGAGACGTACACACTATTATTATTTTAGCTATCTGTTCTGTATAACAGTTATCATTTATTTATTATTTTGTTTTCTCCTTCTGAGTTTTACAGAGGTTTAAAGCAGAGCCCCTTATGTGCTGCACTCAGCAGAGCTGGTCACATCGCCCACCGGTGAGCACGGGGTCCGAGGACGCGGGATACCGTCCCCCTCTGCTCTGACCCTCCAGTCCGGGTACCTGCAGGCCACTGCTCTGCAAACTGCCTCCCCGGCCGCGCTTTCGGAGGGTAGGTATGACTAAGGCTTCCTGGAGACTATAAGGAAAAGCCTGAAGGATCGTGTTATATTATAAATCCAATTATCGCCTCGTTTCGCTCGCTGGGAGCTGCCGGTGCCAAGCAGCCGGATTTCCTCCCTCCCCGCATCCTTTCTCCTTCCTAGGAGGTGTTTTTGGCTGAGGGACCGACGAGCCCAAGCCCTCCCACAGCCCTGGGGGACCGGCTGCGGCCTCATTGAACCCCACTTCCCTCCTGCCCGTCCCACCAGCTTGTAACTGGGAGTGGGGAAATAAAACAACTTTCACCCGGGAGCGTTTGGTTTCCCCGGCTGTGCCTGGATAGCCCGGGGAGCGGGAGATGCCGTGCGGCTGGCTGCTGGGACGCCTCTCCCGTGGGAGCTGGAGGGAGATGCTGCTGGCAAGCGGAGCGGAAGGAGGACAGAGGTTTCCGTCTCCCAGGCACCAGCTTTTCACGTATTTCCTCCTGTTCCCGTGTTGCCAAAAAATAAAAAAAAAAAAAAAAAAAGAAAGGTGTATCTTCCGAAGCAGGGAGGGCTGGGACGCAGAGGGCCCGCAGCAGGACGGGCTCAGCCTGGATGCGGGGCGCAGGGGGGAGCGCTTGGGGACAGGGATGTCTCCATCCTCTGTGATGGCTCCCTGTCCCCTCCCGGGTGGGATCTTGGGGAAATGGAGGAGACCAAACTGCCCCTTCGTTGTCCCATTATGAGGAAGGGGAGAAGAGCCCCAAGTGTGGCTCTGCTCTCCAGCCGAGCTCAAAGGAGAGGGAGCCAGAAGAAGCCACCATGACGGTCCTGATGAACCCAAGGCAGCGCAGTTTGACCCAGGTCTGGCTGGGAAGCAGAGCTGGGGTTGGGAAGCCATGGATCTGCCCATCACTAGCATCAAAACTGTGGTGGGAACTGCCAGGTCATGGGCAGGAAAGCCCTTACTGAGGGCAGCAGAGCTTCTCCCCAGTGGGTTTTGGGAGTCAGTTAGACAAGGCACATGCCTTCTGGGAGGACACCTCCCTGCCCCGCTTCCCCTTACCCATCTTCACCAAGCTCTCTCCTCCCACTCGGGGGTTTGTGAGTGGCCACGGCTGCTGCCACTGCGTTATCGCTCTGCTCATCGGCTGTCTGGAAAGCGTCAGGAGCAAGTAGTCACTCGTCTTCATGGCACTCGCTTGCTCCCTGTTCCTCAGCACAAACGGATGATCCCCATAAATACCAGCCAAGAAGGAAACAGGGCTGAAGGGTGGCCGTACGTCAGGGGCAGGATAACGCAGTTAGTGCTGTGTTGAGCAGCGTCACGGTGGGACAGGCTGGCCGGCACGGCTGTGGGATCCCTTCCAGCTGAGATCTTCTCCAGCTGGTGGGAACACTTCAGCAAAGGACACTGAAGTGTAAGGTTATCTACAGATGCCAACAAGCTAGGGATGCTGTCCTGGTTTTGGCTGGGACAGAGTTAATTTTCTTCTTAGTAGCTGGTACAGTGCTGTGTTTTGGATTTAGTGTGAGAATGATGTTGATAACACGCTGATGTTTTAGTTGTTGCTAAGTAGCGCTTATCTTAAGGACTTTTCAGTTTCCCATGCTCTGCCAGCAAGCAGGTGTGCAAAGAGCTGGGAGGGAGCAGAGCCAGGGCAGCTGACCTGAACTAGCCAAAGGGATATGCCATACCATGGAACGTCATGCCCAGTATATAAACTGGGGGGAGTTGGCCAGGAGGGGCGGATTGCTGCTGGGGCATCGCTCAGCGGGTGCTAAGCAATTGCATTGTGCATCCCTTGTCTCTTCTTGGGTGTTATTTCTTTTTCGTTGTTGTTATCTTTCTTTTCATTACAATTATATTATTATTATTATTATTATTAGTGTATTTTATTTTACTTTAGTTATTAAACTGTTCTTATCTCAACCCATGAGTTTTACCGTTTTTTTTTTCCTCCTCCCATCCCACTGGGAGGGAGGAGGGGGAAGCTGCTGCGTGGTGCTTAGCTGCTGGCTGGGGTTAAACCACGACAGATGCCCAGTGTGAATGTGTAGGCACCCTTAGCACACGTCACGAGGAGCTCCTGCACCTCAAACATCAGTAATCAGACCTTGCCCTGAGCACATGTGAAGATGAAGTGAACAGGAGTTCATTTTCGCCATCTGCATCCCAAAACCACAAGGGAAGGCTTTCAGAGGGCAAAAGATGACCTTAGCTCCCAGCTCCCATTGACTTGAAGACTCTTTTGAGCTTTTTGAGGGTTTCCTCTCCAAGCTGGGCTGTTGGTTGCCTCTCTAGATCTCAGTTGGACCTTCTATGAAACCAACGAGGAGATTTGCATCTAGATAGCGTCACTTTTCCCACATCGCCACTGCCAGCGATCGCAAAGGGCAGGGCTGGGCTCTGCCGGGTCCAGCCCTGACTGCCCCCAGCCTTCACTGCCAACCAGGCTTGGGGCTGCTCCTGTCCTCAGGTCCCAGGTAGATAAATGGCCACAAATGCGATTGCGATAGCTGAATGTCACCGTATCTCCATAGGGGTTTCACGGTAGGACAACGGCACAAAGTTGCTTGGCTCGCTACAGGGATGGGACAGTGGGACAGCAAAAGCCAAGGAACCATGACACTGGCGTGACACAGCTACTTGATGGCACATGAGAAATAGTAGTTATGGTTTTATTAGCCAAAGGCAGCTCTTACAGATGGAAGAATAACTGAAGAATAATTATTAGATGCCCGTGCATTACCCATGGTTAATGAGAGACAGTTTTAAGCAGAAGTTTGCCAAAAAACCCCACCCCAATAAATGTGGGTCTGAGTTCCTCAAGAAACTGCATCGACTACAACTGCCGTGGGAGAGAAGTCAGTTGGGCGAGAGAAGCCAAGCTGTGTTTCACACCAGTCAAGACTCCTCAGCTGGCTGCTCTGGCTTTTGAGTAATGGTACCAGAGCTGGAGGCAGCGATGAACTTTTTCCCTTGCTTTCCAGGGCTGGAGAAGCCGCTAACGTGAAGGACACGACTGTTTGAATAAGCCCTGTAGCCTCCGTGTGGGAGCCCCGGGAGGGATGACAGGCACAACTGTTTTATGGGAAGCATCTCCAAGACTAAGGAATGCTGAAGGTAAAAAAGACTCAAGTATGATTAAAAAGTGATTAAGGCTGACTCTGAAAAACAGGACTTGGGGAAAGAAATCCTACGAGATAAATAGAGGGATTTCACTGCACACTCAGTGCGGTGAAATGGCTTGAGCTAAAGGAAAGCCACAGAGCCCGAGTCTGTCTGACACAGCTCAGACCTCACAGATGTTGTTTATGAATTTTGTGGGGGTTTTGGATGTGGTTTTTGTATGTGTTTTTTCTATTTGTTGCAGTGAACGGAGCTGAAAACTACATAGCTGGGGACTGAAACACGCTGGTCCCAGCAGCTCAGCTTCTCCCAGGGCGAGACTGGGGACTCCCTTCTCCCAGGGACCAGTGAGGAGGATTTCTCTGTGATTTGCGCTCATGCCAGATGGGACACATTTGGACTTTTTGGATCAGAGCTTTTGTTTCTCACCATGCCTGGGCTTCGCTTGCTGCTCCATGGATGCTGTGCATAGATTTGGCCCAACAGGGCAGAGCAAAGGTGGTGATGGCTTGTGCTCCCCTTGTATCATCCCCATAGGGGCTGCTGAGAGCCACGAGGGCCCCAACGATGGCTGGGCTCTCCCTGAGCCACAACTCCCGTTGCATCAACTCATTCTTTTTGGCCATGGCATCTCTCTCTTCCTGCTTTCCCGCAGGACAGCTTCGGAGCCAGGCTGCCAGGGTGCTGAGGGCACTAATAGCCCTTAATGGCCCTGAGCAGCCTCACCCAGGACCCACACCCATGGGCCCAGGAGCCCATTTAAGCTCAGCCCTGGTCCTGGGCCCTCCCTGGGCTGTCTTGCAGGGGTGCAGGGCTCCAGCTCAGTCCCAGTCCAGCCCATCTCTGGCCATGGACCCCATTGATCCAGACCCTGACGCATGGGTTGACTTCCCAGCCTGACCGTGGAGCTGCCTCATCACCATGAACATGCCTTGGTTGGCCTTGGCCACCAGCCTTGTCCTGCTCACCTTGCTCAGGTACCGTGGGGCCAGCCTCTGCCCTGCCAGCTGGGTTCTTGCTCCTGGCCCTTGGCCAGTGCAGTTGGTGTCATCGCTGCTGACCTCAAGCGTCCCTAAAGACCCCTAAAGGGTGCTCTGGGGCCAGGCAAGGGCTGCCATGGTTGGAGAAGGGATGTCAAAAGGGCAGGATGCCAGAGACCCGCCAACGTATAAATAAACCAATCCTTTATAAAGCCACTGAGGCTGGCTGTGTTTGTTCTCGTGCCAAGAGCTGGCTGAGGAAGACTCCCTTCTCTTCCCCACGCTTCGGAAATGCACGGGAAGGTTTCCAGGGCATTACTTAGCATCTCCAAAGGGTGGGCGCAGATGGGGGAGTGAGGCTGTGCTGCTTCAACTGGACCTGCAGAGAAGGTTTCTCCTGCTGCTGGAGGGGTGGTGGTGAGCTCGGCTCCACCTTGACCATCCGGGCTGTGTGCTGCCCGCCATGTAATGCAGCCCGGGCAGGCTCCAGCTCAGGGCGCTGCGGTTTGTGGTCTATCTTCTGCTTGTGCCTTGGTTAACCCCCTTCCAGCAATGCAAGAGGTGGGGATTTGCTGCTTCCCTTTGCCTGCTCGCCTCTGTTCCCTGGGTGATTTCTCCTTCATTCAATTTTCATCTGCTTAGCTCCACCCTGTTTTTTTTTTTCCTTGGGAATAACCCACCAAGCACAACGGGGCTTTGTACAACACCTCCTCCTGCGAGCCTTGGTAGATGCCTTTCCAGCCCCCCCGGGCACTGCGCCCTGCCTTCCTCCCGGGGCGAATCCTGCCTGCGTGTCCGTGCGGAGGGCTCGGCGGTGGGAAGAAATGGTGCTTTCTCGCACAAGGCCCAGCGAGAGAAGGCAGGAACTCACATGTCGGTGCCCGCATGCGTTTCCAGCACGTCTGAGGACCTTCCTCCTCCACCCCGGGTCGTTGCCGTTGAACGGTGACACGCAAAGTCGTGTTGGCTTTGATCGGGAGGTTTGCTCTGTTTGATCTGATCTGTTTGATCTGATCTCCCGCCTCCCCGCTGCGCTCTGCTACATTTTTCCCTGCGCTTTTTTGCAACGTGGGGAAGTAAAATTTCATGTGCATTTTAACATCATGCCAAGGATGTGCTGTTATCTTCTGCAGACTCCTATTCCTTTTTGGATCAATCATTTGTTTGCAATAAAGTGCCTCTTGGTGTGAAACTAGGGGAAAAAAAAGTGAAATCTGGAACTGAGCCAGACCCAGGGAGGGAGGAGTGCTGTTTTCTGCTATTGTTTCTTCCAAAAAACCCCATGAACCAGTCTAAAAAAGAAAACTCCCTGGCGTGTGCCTATAGATTGTTCATTAGCGTGACACTACCGGCTGCAGGGAAGCGCCGAGGTTCGAGTGCCCAGAGCGAAGCCGGGTCTTGCTGCTCCTATTCTACACCTGAAATGTCTCTCCTGGCTTTGTGGCATGTCATTTGTGCTCGGTGGCTGCTCGCTTGGGTGCCTCGGGGAGGATGACACAGCACGGCTTCTCCAGGCTCCTACCCGTCGCAGCTCAGAGTCCCCTTTGGGGATGTGGTTGTTCCGTTTTGCTGTGCTCTGTTTTAGAAAATCCTCCAATATTGCCCCAAAGCAGCGTGAGCTCAGGTGCTTCTTGACGCTGGAGCAAGCTGCTGGTCTGCAGGCGATCTCCCTTTGGTGACGAGCGGTGAGTAACGAAGCATTAGGGAGCAGGGCGCGGGTTCGGGCACTGTGCACTTGGTGTTTTAGTGCGACGTGTCAAGCGTCAGCCCTTCTTTAGGGCCTTTTTTCCTCTTCTTGAATCCTCTTATAACATTGACCCCCCGGGAGTATTTTTGGTTGCCACACAGCATCCTCAGCTCCTTGTTTTGGGGGTTTTGAGGCTAATGAGAGACCTGTGCCAAGGAGGAAAGGGGGATGCAATGAGACCCCAGAATGAGAGGATTCAGTAGATTTGTTAGCTCAGGCTCGCCCGGGCGAGGTTCACCTCTGTTTTTCCATTAAACAGAACAAAACCAGTCCTACAGTTTTCTAGTATCTAGGAGAGATGTTGGCATCTGGATCTAGGAGAGACGCTTAGCTTCTTGAAGTAGGAGAGCTGCGGTGACCAAGGCACCACATAACGGAGGCAAAACTGGCCACGAACAGGCATTTTTGGGGACTGGCTTTAAACCGGGGATAAAGTGACCTCAGCATCTGTACCATGGCCCCAGCGTCACACACGTGGCAGCCCACCCCAGAGGGGCTTGTGCAAAGCCACTGCTTTTTCCCCACGGAGGAATCGGCAGGGAATTCTTTCCGGTTGAAACCACCGAAGCTGCTTCTGGTTTTGCCACAGCCGCTGGCAGAGCCATTTCTCACGCAGGGCTGAGCCGAGTTTGTCGGTGCTCTGCGGATGTGCAGGGATGCTGGTCTGCGGCAGCTGCTCCGGGCATCGCCTGACCTCCCCCAGAAAGGAGCGCGATCCGATTGCTGGTGCAATCAGGTGTATGGAAGGATTGTTTGAATTTTTTTAAAAAGCAAATAATAGCGATTTTATCAGCGGCAATGGATTTGGCAGCTGAGCAGGAGCCTGTAGGAAACGGAGCTGGCTGAGTGCTTCTGCGGTGAGACAGGTAAATTAACAGAGCCTGACAAATAAACCACCAGCTTTCGGCCCCAGAATTAATGCTCATTTGAAGTGAGACTGATATCATCGCGTATGACTTGCCTGGTTACATATGCAGCTTTTCAGAGTCAATAGCCAGCTGGTTTGGGGCTACGATGGTCTCCGGCTGACCAGGGAGGAGGGCAGCGCTTTCGCCCGAGCCAGCCCCGGGAGCTGTAATGCCGTTTTACTGACCCTCCTGCGACCGTGAATTCAAGTCCTGGTTTTCCAGGAGAAGGACTAACAGCCCTGGAGCACTTTTCCTGCAGGATCCTTCACTGGCTACTCTCCCTGCATGAGTACTTGCCTGCAACCAAGGTACGTCTTAGCCTTTGCCGGGATGACTACGCAGCTCTGCAAGTCTTTCTCTCGTTGCATGGCTGGCTCTCCACACCTTGACTTTCTCCAGCCCTCTCTTCTGAAATCTTTTCCCGACGGGTGATCAGGAGGGCAATGGTGCCACTAATGACCCTTAATGTCATCTCCCTGCCTGTGCCATCCCAGCCAGGAGCGCAGCGCCTGTGGGAGCTGCTTGCAAGGGCTGCAAACAGCCCGCTGGGGTCAACCCTGCCTGCACCTCCTGTGCCAAGGATAAAAAGCAATTTTTTTTCCTTTTGCTGGTGCAAAATGCACTTGGGCACACATGCTGTTACATTATTTTTGGTGGTTTTGCTCAGGTACCTGCAGCCAGGGCAGAACCAAACGTTGGTCTGAACAGCAAGGGGTGGCAGCGGTGGCTTTGAAAGGTTGTCGGGATAAGGCATGGCTGGGCGAGCACCGGAGCAAGGTGTTTGAAAAGAGTGATCAGCTTCGATATTGAAAGCTCCGTTATGAACAGTCAGGAACAAGGGCTTTCAATCGGCTCAAAACAGACCCCAGGGTATGCAGGTCGGGGGATGACACACTGGGGTTTATTTACAGAAGCGTGTAACTGGACAAACCCATATAAATAACAAAACATAAGCCAAAATAATACATATATTTATTTTTTTTCACCCACTGAGCTATGCTAGCAGCAGACCCCCATAATTCTATGCTGTCTGTCATTTTAATCCCATATTGATCTGTCCCGCACATTCCTCCTCCTATTTACTACTAGAAATTACACTACAGCAAAATGGTGAATCATGAAGCCGACGTTTCCGAGGGTGTTATTTCTGCCACAGCGGCCGGAGCGCGCTAGGCACCGAAGCTCCGCACTGGAGGTGCTGGATATCCCCTCCGGCTGGGGTTTGAGAGAGGAGCTGGAGGGATGGGACAGCAGAAACCATCCTGCCGTGATGCTGCGTCAGCATTCGGCCGACGGTGCTGGGCGAAGGAGCTCCCATCCGCCTCCTCCAGCCGCCCCGGACGGTCCCAGGCGGCAGCTCAGCAGTTCGCTTCCTTAACAAGCCTTCTCCGGGGAACACCAGCTCCGTCTTCACATCCCAGGAGGAGCTGGCAGGTCTCCAGAAAACTCTTCCAAGGTCTGTCTCAGGGCGGGGGGGGTTCACGCTCCCACTCCGGTTGTATTCAGCCATTAAATGCCGGTTTGTAGAAACGAGCGGGGACGCAGTGTCAGGGGAGGCCAGCACCACATACAACATAGATGAGGTGGTGGAGTCGGTGCTGGGGTCAGTCACGGTTGGGTTTAGGATCCTCCCACGTTCAAAAGCACACCCGGAGGAGAGACGGGGCTGGAAGCGGCGGGTCAGTAACCTCCCACAAAACACAAGGTCCGGGATTTTCAGGGGGTATCTGGCATCTGGGGGAACTTCGCAAGGCAGGTGGGAAAGTGTCCCTCGCTCTGAAGGCTTTCGTTTCAAATTAGGTGTTTTGTCCAATATGGGTTTTCCCTCCAGGAGCATCTCCAGGTCAGCAGCCATCAGTAGGTGAAACTCCATGGCCCAGGGGACTCAGGCCAGGCTGGGTAAATAAAATCATTTCTTCCAAACTTAAAATCGACTGCAGTATTTTGCCCGGGTGCTGGGGCCCTCCATTCTCCTCCACTTGTGCTCATTCACTTGTCCCTGCTGAAGCAGCAATACTGCAGATCCTACCAAGGAGACAAGTCCTTGGGGGTAATTTCTGGAGGATCCGGCGATGAAAAGGGTCTCTGCCAGCACTTCTGTTTTCCATTTCTTCTGCAGCTTTGCTGAAGTTTGGCCGTGTCCTTCCCTGAGCCCACCGGCGTGACCGCTGCCGAGCAGGAGCCGTGCCGGCAGCGTGGGCAGGCTGGCAGCTCTGCTGGGCTCCAGCCCCTCTGGGCTGCAGGTGGCTTTGCCCAAGTCCCCGAGCTGCTACGGGCCGGGCGAGCGTGAGTCACGCTGCAGAAATCTCCCCGGGGCTGCTCCTGACTTCTGTGTTTGGAGATCATGCCCATCTCCAGCGTGCACGTTTGGACTGGTTCGAGCAGAGCTGCTTAACTGGGTTAATGGCTTGGCATCCCCGTGATGGGGGGAGCCGGGGCTGGGGCAAAAGCATCGCTCCTCTCCCCAGGGAGAGACCCGGAGGCTCCTGCCCACCTCCCCGCTGCCCGCTCAGGCTCTCCCTCCCGTTTCGGCTCTAATCCCCAGCGTGGTTGAGGGTGATGGCCTCACAAATGCCTTCCCCCTCGCTGGAGGTGCGTGGCTGTGGGCTGAGCATCAGGAGCGGGAGGAGGATGTTGCTGAAGAAACATCTCCTCGCAGGCCATCGCATGGGAACAGCAAAAGACGGACAACAAGGCGGTTCGGCTGGGAGCCAGTGGGGAAACAGGGCTTTCAGTCCCAGCCATGTGGCTGAGGGGTCCCACAGGGGTCCCCCCTCCCCTCGCCGGCACATCCTGGGCAGCACATCAAAGCAGATCGATCCCAAAGGTGCTGCCGGGGCGAAGCACCCGTCAGACGGCACCCAAAACCTCCCTGCCTGACTTGCAAGCATCCAGCTTTCTTCTGTCTCATCCACTGCTCGCTCAAAAGGCCACCTCTCGAGTTAAAAGAAAGTAATGGGCTTTAAGAAACCTGTAAATGCTTGTGTCTGTGCTGTGAGTGATGGAGCTATTGGGGTTTTTTGCTTTTGTGGGTGCTGCCGGGGGATGCTCCCGGCTTGGGCAGCAGCCTTGCCTTTGGCTGCCTCCCCTCTGCTCCTTCTGCTGCGCCGCATCCCAGCGGCATTTGCTTTGCAAACGCAGGAGACCATAGTTTCCTCCTCCACAAACAGAAAATAATGAGACTGCAGGAGGTTTGACGGTTTCCAGCATCCCAAGTTGGGGAGGCAGCGAAAACTTGGGTGTTTCCCAGATCTTTCCTCAATGCTATTTTCCTGCCAGGTATGTGCAGTGGAGCTGCAAGGGACATGGTTTTTCTGCATGTTTAGCAAGTGGATCCCACCAGCATCGTCCCCTCCCAGGCACGGAGGGGTGCTGGGAGCGGTGGCTGTCGGGGTGGGCGCTGGGAGGCTGGAGCCTGGGCCAGCCCCGGCGCTCGTCTGCAGCCTGCTATTAATAACCCACCAGCGCGGCTGCCGGGCTGGAGGAAATGAAGGAAATGAAGTTAATACGTGGAAATGTTTCCTTGTTTTCCCACTTGGTGCTCCGGGGCCTGCCTGTTGCTCCCTGCCCCTCTCGCCCAGCCCAGGCTGCGGCTGGGCTCAGGGGCTGGGTGGTAGCTCTGGGAGAGCCCAGTTTGGGGAAAAGTGTTGAAGAATAGGGATTCTGGGGATGGCAAGCAGAGAGCAAAGGACTGTTAAGGCATGTCTGAGCTGCTTAGAAAGAGGGAGAGGGGTTTATGGGGCTGCTTCTTAGGGGTGAAGGGGAGAAAGGGCACCTGTACTTGTGGATTTTGGGGCACCGTTGCTGCTTGCCAGTCCCGTGCGAGAGCTCTGTGGTAGCTGGAGACTGGAAAACCAGCTCATGCGCAGAGGACAGGCTCTGCGGGGCCGGGGCGACGCAGTGTGACTCAGCCCGGCCGCGCTTCCCATGCCGCGGCTCTGCCGGCAAGTCCCTTCCTGCAGCCGCCGCCGAGGGCAGGCAGTGCCGAGGGCTCTGCTCCACTTCGGGCACGCGTGGTCCTTGGGTGCAACTGCAAAAAACCCCAGCTTCTCTTTCCCGCCTCGTCTGCGTTATTTCTAAGCAATCCTACCATTCTAGGATTAGCTAGCCGGGGAGGCTGCTGGTGGGGATGCTTTCCTGGGGGCTCGAGGCAGGAGCCTTGGCTCTGACCCCGAGCGCAATGCTTGAGCTCAGCAAAGAGCCAGCTCTGCCTGCAAATCCCAAACCCTGCCACGGTGCACATCGTGGGCTGCTGTCAAAAGCACCTGCCCGCCTTTGCAAGAGGGTGAGAGAAGTGGCACCGTCTCCGTGGGGCGGCTTTGGGGCGCCGAGCAGTGGCGGCTGGGGTACGTGCTAACTCTTGTTGTTGTTTGTTGTTTGCTCCTCTGCCAGTTGGTGTCTTGTTAAGACAAGATCCTCCTTAACATGTTCCTGGGTGGAGCCGAGCCTGCTGCAGGGCAGAGCCATAACGTACTGAGCTGAAGTTTACGCCATGCTCTGGGGAGGCAGAAATGGCGGTGCAAGGAGACCCGTACGGCGGATGCTCTAGCAAGCGCCATATATACAAACGTCTACAAACGGAGCAGCAAATCAGCGGTGCTGCAAGACAGTGAGACCTTCCCCGCCAAGCACCGGCCAGTGGAGTGGAGACAGCAAGAAATACGTCTTGCAAACTGTCTGCTGAGTTATGGACAATCAGCCGGGCATTGCAGCAGGGAAAACTTTCGGAAAACCATCTGAGCTCCTGCAGAAGCGGAGCCACTCTGGTGATGTGCCCCGTGCTCAACTCTCGCCTTGGGGATTTCATCCTTTCCTCCAGGCTTCCCATCCTTAATTTGTTTCCCACTGCGGTTTGCCACCCCTGGGCTCTCAGGGTGCGGGTGATGCTGTGAGGGCTCCTGTGTTGGTCCAGGAACATACTCCTAGGCTCTCTTTCCCCTCCCTAAAAAATTACACTTGCAGATGAGGAATAAGCAAGGCCCAGGGCAAGAATAGGAGTCACCCGTGAATAAACACAGCACATTGCCTGGGTTGGTGAAAGGGGGACAAGGAGCACAAGCGAACCCTCATTACAGCACGAATCAGGAGTTAATGAGTGTGGTTTGGTGATGTGCTCAAGAGCAGAACATTTCTCTGCCCCATCCTCCAGCCATTTAAAACTTTAAAGGGGGGGGTGGGGGTGGAGGGAAGTCTCGGATCTCCTGCTCTAGGTGGACTGCCTTATCTTGGATGTGCAGCTGGAACCTGAAAGAAAACCAACCCCCCCCCCCGGCCCGGGTTGGGGGTTGCTAACTCCAGGGTGAGGGCATTCATTCCCCTGCCCGCGGGGCAGAGGGGTCACCTCCTGCTGCTGCACCGCACTCTGGTGTGGTCAAAGCCGCAGGGCTGTGCTTTATTTAAAAGGTAGAATAAATGCTGCTGATGGGCACCAGGCTGCATCTTCCAGCCCACCATCCTTAACTCAGCATCGTGCTGGCCGTGGCTAGGTGGAAGCTGTCCCCATCCATGCCCCCGAGCTCATCAGGGCCATCTCGCCTGGCCTACGGGTCACTTGAATTAATTGTAGGCTATAAAATTGGGTGTTGGACTAAGCCACCCAGTGCCTGTCTCCTTTGAGACTGCAAACCAAGATCACATGAGTTTAATCCTCCCCTTGCCTTGTTACGGGTGTTTGCCCGACCCCACGCCAGGTCTAACCTGGAAGCCAGAGGGATCACCAGAAAAATGACAGGGTGGGGAAATTGCCTGTTTTTAGGAGGCTCTGTATTTGGATTTGACCCCCAAGTGCGGGGTGGTTGGGTGTTTCTCCCCCCAAACAAACAGCTGGGTATATCCGGCTGCAGTACAGGGGATTAGGGAGAAGTGAGCGGAGGAGAAGCCGGTGCAGCCGAGCAGCCCCGCGTGCTGTGGTGGGGGGACTCGGGGGGGTGTTTTGGGTAATCGGGCAGTGCCTGGGATTCCCCATCCTGGGTCAGTACATGGCGCAAGGTGCTATCCGGGCAAAACTGCAACCCTTCCCCTGCCTGTGAGCAGTCTAATTTGATGCCCAGCTTTGGTGGAAGGATGATGGGGCCAGGCGTCCTACCTCAGCTGAAACTATATGAACTAAATGTAATAGAAAATGAAAGGAGACAACGAACCACACGCTGCTGGATCTTTATAAAGATAAATGATAAGGAATAAATAAGGAGTATGGAAGCACTTAAACCTTCTGGGAGAGGGGAAGGAGCCTGTAACACCTGGTCAAGGTGTCTGAATTAAAAAATGAGGATCTATGATGATTCTATGATCTTGTGTTTTCATTGATTTCAGCGCACACATCATGTATGAAGAGGTATGAGACCGAAAGCGGGTTGGCTACGGAGAGCGGAAAGGACTTTAGGTTACAGCATGGGGTAACACCGCGGTGCCTGGGCATCCCTCCACTGGGCATCTACTAGAAGAGACTGCTGATATGAGCCATTTCTTTTCAAACAGGGGTTTTTGCAACCCACTCCCGACCCAACACAGTCTGTAAGACCCAGCTGTGAATCTGAACCCCTGCAGATGCTCGAGGTCTCCTTTACAAGGCAGCTGCAGCGGTTCCGGAGCTGCTTTTGCATTGCTATAGGGCTGAACTCCCTATAGGCATCCCAGCAGGAAGCTGGTGGGCTGTCATAATTATAGAAGCACAATTTCTGATGCCTGCCTCGCTACAGAAACTTTGTTTGGGTTTCCAAGAAGCTGTTAATTCCTTATCGCTTTTGTTTTGTTTTTTTTCTCACTTCAGGGATATCAAAGGAGTCGTGTTTAGGCGGCCCCAGGGCAGTTACGTCCTTGATGGTATTTCAAGTGAGGCATCTGCTGGGGCAGAGGTGAGGAGGGAGGGAAGGGACGGCGACTGGGGAGGCCGCCACATCACCTATGGCCCCAGCTGAGCCGCCTTAAGCTGCCAATTTTTGCTAGACCCGGAAAAATAAATCAATAAGTCAGCTCAGCAGTTTCTGGGCTTGCCTTCACCTTCATCAGTCCTTGTGGTCCCTTAAGTTTGTTAATCTGTTGATGGGCCTAAGGTAATATTCAAAGGGAAGTCCATTCGCTCCTGTCATTTATTTCTCGCCTGGGCTCCATCACCTCCTATTTGAGATAAGAATTTCCCATCTTCACCGCAAGCCTGCCTGCAATTTCAGTCATTTAGTTCTCTGCAGAGCACTGGAAGTAAGTACCTGGGAATTTCCCTGGTGTAAGCAGGATTTAAGGTCTTTCTGCTGATTTTAGTATCCTTAGTGTTTTCTGTGGGTTTTAGGTTTCTACTCAAAGAACTCAGTTACGGTTCTGCTCCTTCTGCCTCCGAGCAAAGCCCGGGAGAAGAAGCCAGCGCGGAGCACGGCCAAGGGCTGCCCAGAGCTCAGCGACTGTGGTTCATGCAAAAAAAGAAGTAGCACCGTGGCAGCGCACAGGGTGCTTCTCAGCAGAGCGTGCGCTCATAAGGTCTGATCCTGCAAACCTTGCTTAGGTGTGTGAATCCGTGCCGTTCCCCTTAGTTAACAGGGGCGGTGAAGGTCTCCTCCTGCACCCGAGCTGGAGGAGATGCTGCCGGGCTGCTGCTGTGCCTGATTAGGGGAAGGGATATTAATGAGGCCCAGAGGGAGGTGAAGGATGGCAGCTTTGACTTGGGGGTGAGCAGTGATGGTGCTCCTGTGCTGGGTAGGAGGGTTTGTTTGGAGGGTCTTTGTAAAGGGCAGCCTAGAGCTGCTAGGGTGATGGTCCTGGGGGGTGGAGAGATGGTGTGGCTTGGCCTCCTCACCCCCAGGCAAGGTAGGGAGATGCTGGGATGCTGAAGTTGAGGATATCTCTGGAAGGATGGGTGGTGACACAGCTGCTGTGTCCATATAGCTATAGGTTTCTTCTGTTGTGGGCATGCAACCAACCTCCTGGGACCATCACTGCTCAGGGCTCTGTGATGACACCACTGGCGATCAAACACCAAAATCCAGTTTCAAAAGTCAGTAGGTCAGAAAGGGCCAGAGTTCTATACCTTCCTGAAGACAGGACAGAACCATGCTGTCTTAGTAACCACTGTTGGTCAGCTGGTGATGGGTGGCCCTGGTCTCGATTTCATTCTAGTCCATAGTGAAAAAAAAAAAGAATCCAGTATCTTCAGGGAAAGTAGAAGTGGCCCCATGTTCTCTACGGGTCATTTAATAGTTCATGGTTTACTGGTTTTCTTGCAGCATGGTCGTCTCTACAGAAGCAGCCAAGGAGGTCTGGAGCACTTGCTATACAGCAGGTAAGTGCGTGAGGTGTTTTTGATCAGTCACAAACTCAGGGCCCACTCCAGGCCTCACTGATTTTTGGCCCACAACCAGCTTTAGCTGAAGAAAATGGCAACAATATTGTTGGGAGGGAGGGGGAAGAGGGGAAACTAATTACTTCATGCAATGCACCTTTGGCAGCTAAGGTGGCTGTTGGCAGGTGCTGATGTAGCAGAGGGAAGGCAAAGCCCTGTCCGGTGGGCTGTTTGTCAAGATTTAAGGGCTGATACAAGGTAAAAGCTGGGTTTTGGGGGGAAAAAGGGCTGAGGGTTGCGAGGCGTTACCCTCGTCCCTGGGAGATGCACATACAGGCATGTCAGCGTTGCTGCCCCTGGATTTTGTGGTTATTGTGATTTTTTTTTTTTAATGCATCTGAAGGTTTTCTTCAAGCCCAGCTTATGAAGCTGCATGATTTCCTCAGACTTTCACCTTTCTTTTCTGGAAAAGTGAGCTTTTAGCTGCTTCCCGCAAGCAGGAGAACAGGAGATGTCAAGGCTTAACATTCCAAGTGCAAACAGAAAATCCAGTCTGGAGAAGAGCCCTCATTTTCACAGCCAACCCCCCCAGTCCCACGTGTTTGACCACCCAAGAGAGGCAGTGCTGCGTGTGCCGGGGCTGCCCGTGGGTGTTTCCCTTTGTGCCGGGTGTTCACGGGATGGGGAGGGGGCTGGATGCGACCCCTGTGTGTGGCACCAGCAGGGCTGAGCTTTTCTTTGGGAGAAGCATCAGCTGCCAGCGAGATGAAAAGAGCCTCAAATGCTGCCATGCCACGATGCTGTTTGCTCTGTCAAACATCAGGGATGACCCATCTCCTTCTTCTCGGAGCAGAAAGGCAACGTGGTCCTTGCCCGGTGCGGTGGCACTCTGGAAGGAGGTGCTGCTGGCAGCGCGTGCTGCCGGTGATGCAGCCAAATACCACCGGCTGCAACGGCTCCGGGTTACGCTGCGCACTTAAGCCTGAGCTTAAATCCCCCTGACGGGAACCACAGCGTGGAAGGACCGTGAGCTACCCAGGCCTGGCCTGTTTTGGGGTGCGGCAGGGACAACGCTGGCGATACTGAGGAAAGGGAGACGGAGGTAACGCAGCGATGGACGGCCCACGGGGACAGCTTTGCACAAGGGTGTTGCTCCCTGTTGCAATACTGGTGTGACTTTGCAGATCAGGACTGAAGGGTACCAGGATGACTGCTGCAAGATATTGCCTACCGTACCCACGGCAGCATCTTCCAAGGCCACCGAGAGCCCCCCATCTCTTGTCCTCCCCTGTAGCTTAATGAACACTCTCAAAACCTCACTCTTCCTATGGAAAAGGCATTATTCTCCACCTCTCTGAGACTACAAGGGCAGCCACAGTTTTGCCTACTGATCTTTCTTTTTTTTTCCTGGCAGATACATCCTGCTCTCAAGTATATTGATAAATCTCTGCAGTAAAAAATAAAATAAAACACCAGACTGCACGAGCTCTGTGGCAAGGAGGCATCTCAGCTCTACCCCAAGCCAGGTAGGGATGGATATGAATGTTTGGAGAAACACTGGAGCAACTGGGGTGGATTTTTGGCCCTCAGGTTAACTCTCCATGAAGGGGTTGATGGCATAAAAAGTTAAGAGGCTTTTTGCTGCCTCTGCCCAAAGCCAAAGAAAGCATTTGCAATTTGATGCATCACTGAAACAATCAGAACCAGGTGGAAAACTGAGCTTGTGCTGCTCCATGGAGTGATTGATATGATGATCCCAATTACACTTAATTGTGGTTATCCTATTAATAACACCCTCTTTCTGTAGCACACACACCTGCCTCTCCATGGGAAACACTACTAATATAACTTAAAACACCAATTACATGCAATGGAAAAGCAGCAATTAAATCCACTAAGTCTTGCCTAAATAATGATTTCATTTCCCTCCAATATTTTTTGACATTATAAAGGCTGTTTCTTAAAACAAAAGCAATTCTTTTATTTGTGTGATCTCCTATTTATCCATGCAGGAACACCTCCAGACCAGGCACTGCTGGAAAGCACCGTTGGGTTTGCAGGGGCCCTACAGAGAGCTGCTGGGGATGTGTGGCTGGGGTGGGAGAGCCCTGCCTCGTCGTTGTAAGCTTTCAGGCAGCGCTGCTCAGAAGTTAATTTTCTCCAGGGGTGTTTTTCTGGGGTGGAAATAGGAAGCTGAGCTTGTACTCGGGTTGGGGAACGGGCTGGTAAAGCTTAGTGCTGTTTCACCAGGTGTCTGTGAGTTGTCAGATGAGTAGTTTGAAGCATCTGGCCAAACCCAAACGATCTGATTTTGCCCAGGTGGGCTTGTGGCTCTGTAAAAGTTCTTCTCTGCGTGTGGGAGGCGGAAGGTGGAGAAAGCAATGGTCTTCCTTCCAGAGAGGGGGACGAAAGAAGTTAACAGTGAGCCTGGCCCATGATGGCAACCCCATTTGGGAGTAAGGAGCCTGGATAAAATTGAGGTAGTTTTTTAAATCTCACCATACAGGCTGTTCAATAGTGGTGGAGAAGTTGTGGTGAAACTTGGTGTTTCGTGGTCTTGAGCCCCTGCAGAAGAGGCCAGAGGTGCCCAGGCACCTTCTGCATGGCAGTGCCGTGGCCAGGCTTGTGCCCAGGCCTGCTGCACCTGGCAGGTCCTCAATGCCAAGTTCCTGTGCCTCGGTTTCCCCGTGCACGAGGGCTGGTGGGTGCCCGGGGGCTGCTGCGGGGTGGGATGGGGCTGTAACCCTGATCGACCCACCACGCCGGTGGTGGGAGCAGACATGGCCACTCTTCCTCTGATTGTTCTTGTCGTGGGGGGGGGGGAGAGGGACACAACCCCCGTGGGCTGTGGTGAGCGGGGTCAGCATCTCCCCCCCCAATTTCTCCTCTGGGCATCACCACTCGGACGCAGCCCCCGTCACCCCGGGGGCGCTGGTCCGGCGGGCGCGGAGCCTCCCCCGCGCTTCCCCCGCGCCCGCGCAGCGCGGCCGGGGCGGCGGGCGGTGCCGCGCAGGCTGCCGGCGGAGGGGCGGGGGGGGGGCTGAGACGGCTCCTCGCCGCACCGGCTGCAGAAAGTTTCCCTCGGGGCTCCCGCTCGCCGCTCCAGGCCTGGGACTTTCTTAAAAAACCAATAGTTTTAAAATTTTCTTTTTCTTCTTCTTCTTATTTTCGGGCAGCGCCCGGGCGCGGCGAGCACCGGCCGGCGCCGGGCGGGCCCCGACGGGACGGGGCTGCGGGGGATGCGCGGCGGCGGCGGAGCAGCGCGGCCCGCGCCGGGCCTCGGCGGGCGCCCCCCGCGCCCCGCTGCCCGCGGGCGGCCGCCGGCCCCCGGGGCAGCCCTCGCCCGGCCCGGGGCGGCCCTCGCCGCCGCTCTCTGAGCGCTCTGCCGGCGCCGTGCCGGGGCCGGGACCGGGGGGGGTCCCGGGCCGGTCCCGGGGCCGGCGGGGAGCGCTCCCCGGGCAGAGCCGGGACGGCGGCGGGAGGCAGGTCCCGGGGTGGCCCGGCGGACGGGGCCGTGCATGGCACGGGCATCCCCTTGTCCAGCTTTTTTGGGTTTTAATTTTCTTTTCCTCGGAGGAGCTCGCACCATTAGTCGCCTTTTTAAAAAAAAAAAAAAGGAAATTAATTTTTTTTTTTTTTTTTTTTTTTTTTTTTTTAAACATTTCAACTTCAAGACGCCGGCAGAGAGTTGCAGTTATTTCCCGGGACCGTGTTAGCGTGCGGCGCTGAGGCCATGCGGTGAGGTAAGAGCGGGGCCGGGACCGGCAGCCGCCGCGGCGGCTCCCCTGCGGGCGGCCCCGGCTCCGGTCCCGGTCCCGGGTCGGGCAGGGCAGGGGCGGCGGCGCCCGCGGAGCCGGGACTCTCAGGGGAGAGGGTCGCATCAGTTTTCTTTGTATTCTGACCTGATAAATACGTGTCAGCTCCCTGCGCAGGTAACCTGCGGGACAGACCCCCCGGCCCCCCAATATGAGCAAAAAGCCGCCAAGTTCAGATTAGTTTTGAAAAAAAACCTCTGTATAACGTCAGATGGAAATCTTTTTCACGTGTTGGTTTTGTTTTTTGTTTGAGCTGCTGAGGAAGCACCAACTTGAAGTTGAGCTGGGCAGTTACTACTGTGGACCCAATTCTGATCGCAGCCTGGTTTTATTTTCCACTGTATGTGTCAGTATTTTATTTCAGTAGTTTATGCCTGGTTTACGCTCGTGTGAACTGCCTAAGAACTGGGTCATTACTCACCCAGGCTGATTCAAAGTACGTTTGAGTCCAGGAGAGTATTTCTGTTGGCTGTAGTGAGTGTTTTTTGGTTGGGAAGGTTCAGTCCTTACTGGTTTTAGTAGTCCTAGGGAAGCTGATGGGGCAACCTCAGTGAGAAAGTCTTACTCATGTGTTTACAGAGCCTGGCTGGAGGGTTCCTGTTAGATGCTGTGTTCAGATCTCCACCTCTGTGGTTTTAACCTTAACATTTATTAGATGAGATATTTCAAAATACAGGGATTAATAACTGATATAACCTCCCTGCTCCTCCCTCGCATTTCATTATAAAACGAGGCACGACACTTTCCCCCAAGTGACGACAGCTCATGGCAAAGCCAGCGCCAGCTCCATTTTTAAATCAGGCCGGGCTGTGGTGCAGAAGTCATATTGCACGGGGCTTAGCAGCTGTGTTGGTTACAGGTTATTAAAACCTCAGTCTGTGATGCAGCGAGCTGGATCTAAATGTACTGTAACTCTTTAAATCAAATATTTATGGAATGCTGCTCACTCCCTCCACGGTATCTTCACTGATTGGCTTTGGGGAAAATAAAAGTGCCAAATTCCTGTCTATTAAAGTAAGTTAACTTGTCCCGGTCCAGGTGGATGCTTTGCTGGAGACCCTGCACACAGGCCTTTGGGCTGCCCTGCTCGTGTGCCGAGGGTGCCCGGTGCTGGCAGGACGGCTCACGCGAGCTGCGTTCGGTCCCCAATTGAACAAGTGACCAGTCAGGGACTGGGAGTGCCGAATTTCTGCTGTGCCATCTCGTTTCCCTGCTGCGGTGTGAATGCTGTTCACGCCCTTGTGCATGGCTGGAATTAATTAATTTGATTTCTACGCGTTCCTGTAAGGAGAACCAACCGGGTGGTTGTGTCGGGGCAGGAGAGGGGTATGCTGTGCTGCCCAGCATCCGCGTTACCCAGGGAGGTTATGCGACGAGAGCTGCTCGGAGCAAAAACTCGTGTCCTCCTGTGTCACCGGTGGCTGAGGTGCCCGCTGTGGTGGGGATGCGGGGCCGGATGGGTGGCTCTGCGGCGTCAGGATGGGCTCCGGTGTTCAGAGAGGTTGCAGTGAGCTCACTGCAATGCTCTCCTCCTGCAAAACACGACCCATCCCAGAGCCCAGGAGCTCGGCTGGCTGCTGGTGGGGCTCTCAAATGGGAGCTCTGGGCGGTGGCCATTGCTTGCGGAGGTGGGACGTGAGCCCTTTGGCACAAAGAGCCGGTGGTCCGAGCGGAGAAACTCCTCATGGGAGGAGGAAGAAGCAGGTGCATCGCACATACGTGTGCAAGCAAGCGAAGGCAAAATGCATTGTCTCCTTTGGGGCAGTCTCCTGATGAGTTAAGCTGGAAGCACTGGGGAAAGGTGTGCCTTGAGAAGATGAGTCTGGAAACTACAGTTCCTGATCCTGGGTGCTGAAAGTCATGGGTGCGATAGGTTGCTTTTCTGGCCCTTTGCTCCATTTTTGGTTCGTCCCGTACCTGTTGCAAACATTATTTCTTTCCATCCTGGTTCCCCAAGCACTGGAGTCTCCTGCTCTCTCCCACTGCCGTTACCGCTCGTTTTCCTGAGCGCTAATTGCTCTCAACTATCCTGTTCAGTGGTGTTTTTTTTTTTTTATTCTTTTCAGCTTGCAGGCTCCTGTGAAACTTCCAGGTGAAGTGTGAGAATGGGTTTGCTTTTGGACTTGTCTTACTAAGACCTCTCAGAAATAGTCTCGGGAATCCCGAGGATCTGAGGCCAGGACCTGAAAACCACCCAGCTAATTACTGCAACCTGATTACGCTTGGAGCAGTTATTTCTGCCTCTGTTTACCCGGCTGTTTGTTTGTGTCTTGTGATCTCAAAGACTTCCCCAATTTTTGCAATAATATTAGCTGATTTAATAAAATTACTCTGCCTCGCTTAAAAAAAAAAAAAAAGCCTCCCATAAATAACATGGGTAAAAAAGAGGAGAAATAGAAGGAGGGGGGAAAAAAAAAAAAGGGCAAAAGGAGCTCTGCTGCCGCTCAGCCGCCTGCGTGGCCGCTGCTGCCCCGGGACGGGCTGCTGCTGCTCCCATCCTGGCCTCCTCCATGGGCCAGGTTCCTGCCAGCACCACGAGCCAGGGATCTGAACACGTGTCTTGCCCAGTGGCCTCTTGCCAACCGTGTTTCAGGGCATAAGCATCACCAACTTTGATTTTTGTGGGGCTTTTTTTTTTTATTTAAGATTTGTTGTATTTGGCCTTCTTACCTCAAACACGCAATAGCTGTCTGTGGAAAAGAGGTTATTTCTGTGTTGAGTGCTGACATTAGGACGCAGCATTAATTTTCCGTTAAATGACAGATTTATTGGAGTTTCCTTCATCTACACGATATGACCCGAAAACCTGAGTTATAATTTGCCAGAAGGGGGCATTTTGCAAACATCATAAAGGATTTCAGTAGCATGGGAGATGGGCAGGGTGAGCTCGGCTGGATAATTAAAGCAGGCAGCGATGCACGTCTGGAAACCACAGCCTCTTGGGGAAGAGTTCCGCGGTGCCTAAATGGTATAACAAAATTATTGTCCACCTACACACTAGTGAATGAATTTTGGGGCGTTGCGTGCGGAGAGCTGAGCGCGGGGAGGCCAGTTACCTGTCTCACTGCAGCCTGCAGGGCAGCGAGTGGTCATTAAAATAAGAAACCATGGAGTGGTGTTGCATTGGTTTTTTTCAATGAAGCCACTTAATGCCTTTTCCAGCTATGTCCCAGTAAACGGCTTTTTTGCTGTAGGTTGAGCTCTGAGAGCTTCACGCTGCTCTGATGTTCTTGCATGTGGTTTCTCTGCTCTTCCTCTCTGGAAAGAGGGCATCGTCCCATCTGGAGTCCACAGCTCCACGTCTCCCTTCATTTGAACACATTGCTGAGCTGCCCGTTGCTTGTTCTGACCCAAGCCGGACACGCACGGCCAGTAAAGCCAGTCCTTCACTGGGGAAACACCAAGGAGCTTTGCTGGGGCTCTGGGGGTTGCTTTTCTTGTGTGGGGTGTGTGTTGGATTTGGGGTCCCAGCCAGCACGTGCTCTCCGGCCACACCGTCTCTGTCCTCATCTCTTCTGTCCCCATCCCAAACCCAGAGGCCCTCCTTAATCAAGGCTTTGCTTTCTTTGTCTTTAAACATTTATCTGCTGTAGATGCAGCTGAGTAGTTTCAGAGGCTGGCGGGGGACAGTCCTGCCCTTTGTGGTGCTCAGTCGCAACCTCGGCTGGTGCGAGCTGCTGCGTGGGGGTGCAGCACCTCTCATCCCCTCTTCATAGCCAAGGAGAAGAAGGCAGAGACAAGTTAGGTGAGCTGATGGAAGAAATGGGGTGAAAACCTCGTTTCCACTTTACTGGTCTCCTGTTGAACATGCCAGCTGCTGGGTGTACAGTTTTTCCTCGAAAAGTGGCCTTTTTGTTGTATATCAGCCTACCCCTGTAGCAAAGGCCCCAAGCACTGGGTCTCTACACAGCCCGTACCCATGTGCTTTGCGACAATTTGCGCTTTATGTGTGCTAAATCCAGCAGGAAGGGACTAAGTTTGGCCAGTTGTGTGAGTTCCAAGAGGTCTCATTTGAGGTCCTGAAGCATCCCAAATTGTTTGGGATCGCTGCTAAGCCAGGCTCAGGTGCCATCACTGGTTTTCTGACCTTTTTCCTCTTGAAATAAATGCTGAGCTTTCTGCACATCCGGGGCGAGGGGCTTCCTGGGCCGATGGGGAAGGGACTGCCGTGCAGTGTAAGGGCAGGTGCCGCTGGATGCACAAGAAGACACTTGTATTTTCCGTATTTTACTATGGATACTTGTGGTGGGGTGACCCTGGCTGGACACCAGGTGCCCACCAAAGCTGCTCTATCTCTCCCCTCCTCAGCTGGACAGGGGAGAGAAAATATAACAAAAGGCTCGTGGGTTGAGATAAGGACAGGGAGAGATCACTCAGCAATTACCATCACAGGCAAAATGGTCTCGACTGGGAGAAATTAATTTATTACCAATCAAATCAGAATAGGGTAATGAGAAATAAAAGGAAATCTTAAAAAACACCTTTCCCCCACCCCTCCCTTCTTCCTGGGCTCAACTTCCCTCCCAAATTCTCTACCTCCTCCCCCCAAGCGGCACAGGGGGACGGGGAATGGGGGTTGTGGTCAGTTCATCACACGTTGTCTCTGCTGCTCCTTCCTCTTGGGGGGAGGACTCCTCACACTCTTCCCCTGCTCCAGTGTGGGGTCCCTCCCACGGGAGACAGTCCTCCACGAACTTCTCCAACGTGAGTCCTTCCCACGGGCTGCAGTTCTTCACGAACTGCCCCAGCGTGGGTCCCTCCCACGGGGTGCAGTCCTTCAGGAACAGACTGCTCCAGCGTGGGTCCCCCGCGGGGTCACAAGCCCTGCCAGCAAACCTGCTCCAGCCTGGGCTCCTCTCTCCACGGGGCCACAGCTCCTGCCAGGAGCCTGCTCCAGCGCGGGCTTCCCACGGGGTCACAGCCTCCTTCGGGCTCATCCCCCTGCTCCGGCGTGGGGTCCTCCACGGGCTGCAGGTGGAGATCTGCTCTACCGTGGACCTCCATGGGCTGCCGGGGGACAGCCTGCCTCACCATGGTCTTCCCCACGGGCTGCAGGGGAATCTCTGCTCCGGCGCCTGGAGCACCTCCTCCCCCTCCTTCTTCCCTGACCTTAGTGTCTGCAGAGTTGTTCCTCTCACATCTTCTCACTCCTCTCTCCAGCTGCTGTTGCGCAGCAGTTTTTTCCCCCCTTCTTACCTATATTATCCCAGAAGCGCTACCACCGTCGCTGATGGGCTCGGCCTTGGCCAGCGGCGGGTCCGTCTTGGAGCCGGCTGGCATTGGCTCTGTCGGACATGGGGGAAACTTCTGGCAGCTTCTCACAGAAGCCAGCCCTGTAGCCCCCCCGCTACCAAAACCTTGCCACGCAAACCCAATACAATACTTTTAGGCAGGTAAGTAACTTTAGGGCAAAAAAACCTCATAGAAATGGTTTCTGCCCCTCTTTGAAAAAGATTATAGAAAAATGGATGACACCAATGTTTGATGACAAGCGTCACAAGTAGAGCTAGAGAGATGGTAATGATGAGACGTTAGAAAGATGTTGAGTGTGTGAGTGTGGTCTTCTACCCTGTGTTGAATGCTGAAGATTACATCTCCTGCAGCTGAGAAGGGTCAGAGGTCCCTGGACCAGGGCAGGGATGGCAGCAGAGCCCAGGCGCGTGACATTTGCAGCTTCAAGCCCGTAGCTCTTGCATCATGCTGTCAGGTGGAAAGGCAAAAAGCTCTTGAGCTTGGAGCAGGGCGCCAGTGGTATCTGCGCTGAGCATGCTGGTTTAGTCCTTTCCTGTTTCACTAATAATTCTCCCCATTTTTCCTCAAATCCTCAAGCCTAGCAAAGCTGTGGAATACCCAGTTCCTGTTTTGCTGTAGGATTTTTTCATTTGCTTTCCTTTGTGTTTGGGATTGCAATCCGTTTTGATCCTTCATTCTCAGTAGAAGCTCCAACAGATCAACACCGGAGCATTTTGAATGCAATTGCTACCTCTTGGTGTCTGATGCAGTGCCAACGGTGGCTGTTTTCTTGCCGGGACCTGTGCCATCTCTGGACCGGTTGCCTTACTGTGAGAGATGCACTGGGCCAGCCCTGCTCCCGAGCTTCCTGCACTGTGAGAGTGGTGATGTTGTTCAGGTTCACCCCAGCCGAGCTGAGACTGAAACCTTCCAAATCATAGCCTGCTCTGATGTGATATTTTCACAAGGACTGCAGGGTAGTGAAATATCCGTGAGAGAAAGCCCCGTCCAGATGTTGCAAAAGGCTCGGTGCGATAATGAATTATCCACAGCCATTCCCAGGCTGGACGGCTTCTGTTTCAAGCCGCTGGTGCGGTTTTGCCTGCTTCCTGGCCTGGACTTGGTTGCGGTGCTTTGCTTGTTGCAAAAACAGTGTCCCCGGGAGCCTCGAGAAGTTGCCCTGGTGCACTGCAAAGAGGCTTTTTTCATGGCAGTGCTTTCCCATGGTATTTTCTCCCGGGAGCTGGCGTGCGCCGCCGCACAGGAAATTCTGGTTGCACCATTATTGCAGAGCCTATTGTTTGGGGCAAGAGCGGGATTCGGTCTTGCTCACATCCTAAAATGTCTCACTGCGTTAAAAGGATGTTGCAGAGTATCCAGGGTTGCCGGCGGAGCGGCAACGCTCGAAGCTGGTTTTGCGCAGAGTTCACGCTTAGCCCAGATCCCTGCGTTTCTGCTCGAACTCGCCGCTTGGGTTTTTCACAGGAATCCTCAGGGTTAAGGAAAACTTGGAGTGAAACCAGAGTCAGAGCATGGTCCCTCATCACAATTTGCAGCTTCTTGCTGCTTAGCCCGCCCCTGCTTGTGGGTGATGCGTAGCAGACGTGTTGAGTGATGCAAAATCAGCGTGTGGGGGGGATACAGAAACCCATCAGAACTCTGCCTTTGAGATGCCAAAAAACGTGGCCTGGATCACAGAGGCGTGAATAGGCAGGTCCAGCACGTGGCAGGCTCTGTTTTCATCTGCCGCAGTCTCGTGGCGTGACCGAGGACGCCTGTTAACCTGTCCGTGCCTCAGTTTCTTATCTGAGCACTGGGGCGAACGCTGCGCTGCATGTGTTTGCTTTCACTTTGGGTTTTTTTTCCCTTAACTAATCTTTGTGGCTTAGATGGTTGGCAGCGATAGCCGTATTTCCCAGGCTGTGCTATTCAAGTTGCAAAACACCGTTCCTCACCCGTGCGAACCGCAGGTCCTCTCGCGCAGGACTACGTGTAATGTTTTGGCTACGACTTGCCTGCCGGCAGAAGCAAGAAGATTTGAAAGCTTTGCTGTCCGAATTGTGCTCCGCCTTGCTGCAGGGATGGTTGCTCACCCCTCGGGTTGCCTGCTCGGGCTCTCGGCTCCCCCTCGCTGGGTTGTTCGTTTGCTTTTGGCTGCGATCCCAAAAGAGGGAAAACCCCAAACTGGGGCAGGTGTAAAGAGCGAAGCTGCATGCATGACATTCCTGCAGTGCCACACGCCGGGCAGAATTAAGCATGGAAGTTCCCAGGGCTTTTGCAAACTCTGCATCCCAAGAGCTGAGCTTTTGCTGCCTCAGTAAAGCCCCGGAGAGCCTGCGCGGGCGGCCAGCCCCTCCACGCACAGGCTGCACAGAGCTGCCAGCAACCTGCCCTGCTCCGGGAGTGAATTTTCTGCTGGAGGCTTGTCTCGGTCCAGATGCCGCACTTCAGTGTGCGTAGGTGAGGAGGTGAGCCCCCTTGGATCTAGCACCGGCCGGTGAGGGTGTTACCACCCAGCTGGTGAGGCAGCAGGAGATGTACGCCGGCTCCTTTGCTGCTGCAGCAAACTGCTGGTATCTTCACTTCAATAGATGCTGGCTTCAGTTTGAGGGCTCTGCTGGATTTGTGGAAACAGGGTGGCTCACGCTGCTGTGCACTGGCATGAGAAAGCGAACCAAAAGGCTTTGCTGATGCTCCGGGGGCGCGTGGAGCAAAGCACGTGCCTGGCAGGGGGACGGGGAGCCTGGCAGCAGCGATCCTGTGTCCCTCATCTGAACAAGTCACACTGGGAGTGGTTGTAGCTCGTTTGCTCTTGCTGCTCCTCTTGTGCCGGGTAGAAGCTGATGCTGTCCCACTGAAACTGGGTCGACATTGTCTGCCAGAGGCCTCCCGTACACTCAGAGACTTGTTTGAGAGAACCATTAATCAGTTTAAAACTGCCCTGTTTCACTTGTGGGTATAAAAAATGCCTATTGTGTGTAAAAACAATGCCACCGATGTGAGCATCTGCCCTCAGCACTGGAATTGTTTAGCTGAAGTGGTATGAAGTCACACGTCTAGCCGGAGCAGTGTGGTTGTGGAGCCTCTGGACTCTCAGCTTCGGCCAAGTGGTTGGTGTTGGGCTTCACCGCGGCACCACGGCAGTGCCTGGCCTCTGTCGCCCACACTGGTGTAGAGGATACTGTCAACTGGGAGGCTGGAGCATGGCACCAGGGTCCTGCCTGAGCTTGGGCAGCTCAGCAGAGAGCGAGGAGGAGAAGGAGAGCATCCGCCAGCTTTCTGAGCAGCACAAGGAGTTGGGTTTGCACTGGAAGGGTGCTTCCTGGCGAGCAAAGGCACCAACCCCAGAGCCTGTTACCGTCTTCCCATCCCTCCCTTCTGCTGTAGGGAGTTTGACAGCATTCCTGGGTGGCAGAGCACATCCTAAACTTCTGCTCCGCTCTCTGGTTTCCACACTGTAGCCCAGAGCTGAGAAAGACACTGGCAGCAGTGAGAGCAGGCGAGCAACACACACCATGTCCCTCGGTGACCCTCTGTGATCATGCTTGGAGTGTCCACTTATATATAGCTGGGAAAGCCAGAAGAAGTAGGGCTTCAAGGTGGTGGCCTCTAAGCATTTTCACACTGTGCCGTGCACGGCTCCACGGTGTGGGCAATGCTGGCAGGCTGAGCACGGCCGGGGCGGATGCGTGGGAGCCCACTGCAGCCTGGGGGATGCTGTCCGCAGCCACAGGGGATGATGGCTGTGTGTGTTTTCCAGTGAGATTTTATACAACAGCGGCCAGTGAGTTTACTTTATATGGTGTAAGTCCTGCCAAAACAATTTCTTCCTGTTATTGCTCCTCCAGTCTTAGCGCAGTGATAAGAGCCTTTTGCAGGGAGCTGGTTTCTCCCAGGGGCTCTCCTGCTCTGAGCTGGGAGCTTTGAGCAGCAGTTCCCAGGGCGGCTTTTCCTCAGTCCTTTAGGTAAATTTCGAAGTTACATTTAATTAAAGGATAAAAGGAACATCTGAGTATGGTCTGTGAAGGGTGTCTCCACAACCAAATGGATCGGGTTCATTTTAGGCCATATTTCCCATGAATTATCTCTTCAGTTGCCCAAGGAGGTAGTTACGGATGGCAAAGACCTTGGCCTTGCAGACAAGGCTTGTCTTAAAATATATTGAAGTGGAAGCTGAAACAACGTGGGGCTTTGCTTGGACCTGGACTGGAGCTGGGAGAGCGCCACAAATATTGTCGCTTCCCCAGCTCAGACCTGGTGGCTTCAGCTGATATTTCGTGTTGCCCCCCCATTTTGTTTCCTGATGCTGAACGGGATCCAGCGGTGCCCTGCTCTCAGGGCTGCAGCACGCTGCGATGACGGTGGTAGGTTTTACTTCCGACCAGAGGGCTGCATGGATACCTCATGCTCCCCGGAAAGTAAAGTACCTTCCTTTTCCCACCTAATTCTAGCAGAATTAGGAAAATGGCATGGAGTTTCAATAGCTGGAAAGCTCTACAGGCTGGGGGAGCGATTTGCATGGAAAGCTTTCTCAGCTTCTTAGCAAGGAAACACCCTTGCTACAGAAATGCTGCTGTATGTGTGTTTCCACTCCTGCAAAGGAAGATTTTTAAGGCTAAGCCTTAAATATTCTAATGGGAATGAAGATGGATCTTAAACCCTCTTCTGCTTGTTTTTTAATTCCTTTTGAGTGAACGAATTGAACCTAAAGCAGAACCACAAGAAGGTTTGCTGGGTTCCAGCACGGGCCCGTGGCAGGCAGTGCAGGATCAGCCACAATTGCTTATGATAAAGGAATCATTTCGGGTTTCCCGATTGCAAACACAGTGCCAAAGCTGGGAGGGCTCTTGCCACCGCTTAACAATTTGACTGAATTGAATAGGCTTCCCTCTCGTTCCCAAGAGTGGGCTGCTGAGAGGAAGGGAAACAGGAAAAAAGCCAGTTAGTCGCTAGGGTGAGGTGCTGCCCTTCTGAATAAGGGCGGCAGGGCAGTCCTGTGGTGCTGCAGGTCACCACCGGTGGATGTGTGCCTGGAACGGCATCTCTGGTGCGGTTACCCCATGATGTGGCTGCAAGGAGAGCAAAAAGGCGGTGCGGCAAACCGCCCCGCGTTTGGGGATTGTGTGAGAGGTGTTTGGTTGCAGAGCAGCTTTGTTGTCTAATTACGGTGCACGACGACAACGATGTTACCAGCCTCCTGCTCTTTCCATCGCCTTCTTAGCCCAGCCGCAACTTCTGCCATGAGCGACGCTTCATGCCCGGTGGTACACAGATCATGCAGAGTGCTTCTCACTGCCGGCAGCAAAGGCAAGCATGTTGGGGAGGCAAGAGAAAAGGGGGCCACAAAAGCCTGATGTAAATGAGCAAACATCTGAGCGTGCGGGTTGTTTTGCAAGCAGGAAGGGAGCTGAATTCCTCAGCTAGGCTACCCAGCGGGACCCTCTGCCCAGGTTTAATGCTGTGAACTGCGTAAGTAAGTGGTGCTTGCAAACAGGGATCCTGCAGAAGGGATCTGCTGGAGCAACAGCCAAATCTTTGCTTCTGACTCTTCAGTGGTTGATGTTTTCTCACTCTGGGATACTACAGCAGTGCCTGTAATAACCCCCAAGGGCAGGCATTGCCTTTCTGGCCTCTCTCTGGTCTATAATTGGTCCCTGCGACTTCTTGCCATAATAAGTTAAAGCTAAGCATTTTAATAAACTTTTATGAAGATAATGAGTTGCATTAGGTAGAAATATTTGTATAAAAGGGAGGTAAATAAATGCATTTCAGGGCATAAGCCAACCTGTGTTTGACACAGCTAGAAGCAATTTTCTCCAAGGCACAGATTATTCCATAATTGCTCATTAATGAAGTTCTTGCCTCCTTCCTCTGAAGCGTTTGCCCTTGTCCAGGGCATAGGAGGAAGCAGTGGGTTATGTGGAAGCCCTGTGTGATCCAGGCTGGCGTGCTTGTACTCCTTAACGCTCCTCTGATTGTAATCAGTGGGTTTTGCACCCATAAAGAATTAGGGCAATGCCACGTAAACTGTCTATAATAAACATAGGGAGTCTATTCATATGGTTTCAGGCTTGAACATTGAGTGATAATTACTTTATAATCTTTCCAGGCACCTTGCTTTGATTCCTGGAAAGTTTCACCTTTATTTACAGCTATGGTGTAAACATGTTTAATAAGACAGAGTTGAAAACACAGAGAAGTTTTTTTGGGGGAATAGCTTTACTGCAGGATGGTGCAGGACAACTCCATGGATCTGTGCAGTGCTGTAGGCAGGGAACACAGACCCGACTGCTAGATACTCCTTGGGGCACTGTTCAGAAAAGCAAAAGCATTGCCTGTCTTCCTTCAAACGCACTCACAAAAGGACGTGCAACTTTTGCTGGGAGCAGGAAGGAGCCACTGATTTAGGTATGAAGTTGTCTTTGGAGACCAGGTCTGCCTGAATGGTGGCGTTGGAGAAACCCCTCTGTGCTGCATTTCCCTGGTTCTTTATATACCCTCTGCTGCATGAGGATAAATACATTGCAAGAATGAATATTGAGATCCCTAATTCGAGTTTAGTTTAGGCACCTAAATACATGTTTGAGCATGTAAGTGGGAAATCTGATTTTTATGTTAAAGGTGCAGCTCTCCTCCCTGGCAGTCGGGACATGGCTGGGTCGGAGCTGCAGTTAGGAGTGTCTTGCGAGATGGACGGGCTGTGAGCATTTCCTGAGTGTGCAGGAGGGTTTCTAGAGAAGTAGCAATGTGGGACAAGATCTTCTGCAAAGAGTCCAGTGAAGTACCTTTCAGAGCCCTGTGTTAATCTGCTGTTTCTTTCTGCTGGTGGTAACAAGCTGGGGTTCAGCCTCATGTGGCTTAAATTGTGATTTCTAGCTATGAGGGTATGGGGAGACCACGTTTTGAGCTGGATAAACGACAGCCAGATTTGGCCTGGAGGCTATGGAGCTGCATTATTGTAGTGATGGGTCAGAACTTCACATTCAGCATATAACCCAGCTCCCAAATTAGATGCTTAATTCATTTATCTCTTCCTTTGCCCCTGCTCTGCTATTGCATCCAACTGCCATTGAGGCCGGCGAAGCAGGGAGTCAGAGGAGGTGCAGCTTGGGAGGAAAGTTCAGCGCAGTCGTCTTTTGGGGTTGAAAACAAACTGAGCGTGGGCGTATGCCTTTGACGTGAGGATCAAAAAGATTGGGTTTAATTGAGTACACGGGCGCTTCTCTTGCTGCCTCGTTCCTGACTTCCCTGGACCTGTTTTCGTCACCCAGTGGGGGCCGCGGGGCAGAGCGGTCGCTGCCTGACGTGCATTTCTGTATCCACGCCCTCAGCCGATGCTGTTGGGACCGAAGCATCCGCCTGCCCGTGTGCCGGGGGTAGCTCTTTGCAACCCTTCCCAATTGCCGTGTCTTTCAGGGAGATTATTTTTGGCATGCTGACTGCGTCGGGTTTCTCCATTTTCCTGCTGCGAGTAGTTGTGAAATAGCGGCTGTTCTGCTAATGCCAGTGATGGCTTCCCTGCCATCCGCTGGGGCCCTCGCTCTTGTTTGCACGCTGCCATGGGGAGGAGGGAGCATGTATTTAAAAACAGACAAGAAAAAGCCCAAGAGCGATTAAACTGAATGGAAGATCCCTCTGACTTCTGTGGGAATTGAGTATTGCTCGGGTTTTCTGCTGGACAAGCCCATATTCTTAAGCACTTATTTTGTCTCCTCTGAAGGAAGAAGGGGTCACTTTTTCCACACCGCTGACGTGAATGATGAATCACAACTGTTGTGGGAAGGTGCTGTTACTGGGATGAGTAACCTGTCAAAATATTTGCCATCTTCATCCCGATGTCCTCAGGTGTTTTGCAGCCCGTGTGCCAAATGGTTGGGTATGACCACGGTTCAGAGTGCTCTTTTGATGCTTCTCAAGTGGGGTGGACAGGAAGGATTGACTCCTTAAAGAATTTTTATTTCAAGGGAGTGATATAGCCTATGTATGGGAGAGCTCACTCATTTTACTACAGGAAGGAAATGTGTCGGCACGTAGCAAAGATCCAGCATATGGCCTGTAAGCCAAGGTGATTTTGCCTCGGTACTGAGTGCTAGCTGTAGCCAAACAGAAGACACAACGCTGGAATAACATCCAGAAAACTCAGCAGATTTTGCAAACCCTGGCAGCGCCAGTGAGCTGGAGCCAGGGCCGGCCCTGCCCTGCCTGTGCGGGCAGGTCGAGTGCCAGCGTGGGAGTTTCTGCAGCTCTTGCACCAGCTGAGCAGGGTTTGAACCTAATCATGGAGAAAACACGAGCTAGTGCGCCTTGACTCGCCGTGGGCTGGTCCTGTGCCTCCAACAGGGTGCATGTCCTTGTAGAAATGTATATGCTTGTCTTTTCCAAGGTGTGTGCTACTGTATTTGCAGTCTGATGCCCAGCTTGCCTGTGGCCTGCTGCTGTGAAGGTCCAGGGCTTTCCAGAGCTGTGGCAAGGGTATCACTGCTGCTTGGTGTTAGCTAAACAGTGTAGCATGTAAAGAATTTAGGTTTGTGTGACATGAGCTGGCAAATCAGCGTGTTGGTTTTTTGCATGATAGCAACGTTCATATATCCATGCCATGCAATTTCCTGCAAAAACTAGATGTTGCCTGCATGTGTTCCCAAAGCGTTTGTGCTTTTAAAGCACAGGTGAAGATACAAGTTTACTGGGCTCATCCTTGGAGATGGGGAGATGCACCTTCAGAGGGGATGCGATGGGCGCTTTCAGGGTGACTGGTCCTGTCCTTTCCTGCTTATGGTTTTTGTTTAGTCCCTTGCCACCCATAGCAATGAATTCACTTGCTGTTGAAAAGGAGTTATTGGAGAGACTTAACAGAATTATAGAAAAGGGTGAAATAAAAAGATGTCTAATACTTGGAACAAAATCCCCAGCTCCTTCTAAAAAAGATTCAGGCTTTGTTCCATAAATAGTGATAAAGGCTCCTGCTCAGCTGGGTTTTTAACCCTAAAAAAGGGCTAAGTGTATCCTTGAGGAGGGCAGGGTGGGAAGGCAGAGGAGACAGGACCGTGTGGCCACCTGTGCGTGCACAGCCGCGTCCCAGCGGCCGGGGTGCATGGCGGGGGCACAGCCGGAAGATGAAAAAGCTCATCGTTAATGATGCTAATTGAACGCGATGTTGCTTCCCTGTGACCAGAGCTGGCTGCTGCTGCCGTCGCCCAGCGGAGTGTGGCTGGCTCGAGCGGGGCCGCAGTGCGTGAGGAATGCGAGCTGACAGCCCCTTTTGCAGGGAAAAGCCATGTTAGTGAGACCGTGCAGCGGTCCAGACGGGATGCGCTCACGGTGCCTGCTTAAAAGCTGCTTGTTTGGTTTAGTATCTGTATCGGGTCGGCAGGGCAGGCTTGCATCAACAAACTAAGGTTTTGAAGTCTTGGGTTATAAGACGTGCATGTGAGGACCAGCTCTGGCCAAGCTGGACTGCACAAATGCAGGATAACACCTACAGCAACAGCAACATTGCCACCAGAACTGGGGCTCCAAACATCACCCACCCACCGATAGTTCCTGCAAAGCAACCACTGTGTGCGCCAGCCTGGGCTAACCGCATGGTCCCGGCCAGTGTGTGATGGCTCTGGATGCAAATAAGGATTATTTTTTGTTGTTGCTACTGAGGGGGGAAGGCAGGAGAAAGGTGTCTGCATGTCTAGGAGGCACCTTGTGACTTTTGAGGGTTCTGGGCATGGGGTGGGCATGCCTGGATTTGATGATACGCCTGCCTTGTGAGGGAAAAGTAAGGTGCAGGTGGGTGTCAGACCCCTAAAAGCTCTGTGCCTCTTTGGGTGCAAAGCCCCAGCCAGAGAGCAGGGCAGGCACTCAGCAGTCACGGTGCTTTTCTAGAAACACAAGATTAGGTTTTTGACATGGCTAAAAGCAATTTTGTGCAAGGCCACTTGCCTTCCCAAGTTGGATGTCCTGGAACACAGCAGTGGCCGAATGCACAGCAGGTGTCATTGGCCTGTTCGGAATATCAACCTCCAAATACCCAGAAATTGGGTTCATTTTACTCAAAAGCAGTGCAGAAGATATCTAAAGCAATCGTTTGCTGTTGAAGGCAAAGACACTTGTACACCTGATGCCCTGGGCTCCAATCTGAGACTTGCCACCAGTTTCAGAGCACGGTAAGGCTATACCTCACCTTTTAGTCAGAAGGCTTTGCTTGATGAATTAGGTTTCCTATAATGTGGTGCTTGGGGAATTGAGAGCAAACCAGCAACCAACTGTTCAGTCCTATGCTGTTGTGTTTGTGTTTAAAGGAGGTGTTGGTCCTTGTAGTTTGCCGTGCTATAAAGCAAGGCTGTATGGCAGGTTTGTTCCTAGCAGCCTGTTTATGAGAGCTGGGAGCAGCCCTCCAGCCCGCATCGTTGCCTTTCCATTTTCCTCCTTTGACACGGCGATGTGTTTGGCCTGTTTGATGGAGAAACCTGAAAGAAGTGATGGTTCCTGTTCAAACTGCTATAAGGAAAAAGGGCACGAGGGAAAGAAGTGCGGGGAAATCCGACCCATATAGCTGCCTAAAAAGAATGGGTCACTTGATATCTGTCTGGAGATAGAAATAGGGCTTAGAGGGAGGCAGTTAAGTACATGTGAGATGCCCTTTGACATCGCCAGGGCAATGTAAGGGAGTTGCTGAGTAATATGCTGAAATAATTCTTGGAAATGTTTGAGCAGAACCGGTTGCTTCATGTGCTTCCAGTCTTTGCATGTGAATTTGGGGCTGTCATTGGCACTCAGCTCTTTGTTTCTGATCCTGAGCTGAATGCGCTGAACATACATTAACACAGAAACACAGATTGCAACGTCTGTAACTATGGCAATATATCTACAAATGTGACCCTCCGCACCTAATTTCAATATTGGCATTGGTGAGCTGCCTTGTAAGATGGCACTTATTTTTTCTAGTAGTAATGCCATGTAAAAGAGGAAATATAAATAAACTCCCCAAACAAAAGAAGCAAGGAAAAAATAATTCTTTCAAACATTTGAGCAGGAACAATAGGGTAGGATATGCACTCTCTGGGGAGAGCTAATGGCTGAAACCGATAGGAGCGCAGTGCCTGCCTTACTCTGCTTTGTAACTAGCACAAACCTTTGCTCAACCAAAGATTATTTATAGCAAATGTTATGGCAGAAGCATGTGTGACCTGTAGGCTCCCTGCTAGGGGAAGAGCTTTCCTGTACTGTCTCTGGGATACAATAGACAATTATTTAGACACTATCTTTGTCTCAAGATATAAACAATTAAATGCTGGCTACTGATTTCTGTTCTTATGTTCAGACTACGGGCAGCCATGCTTTTTTACTTAAAGATTTTTGGAGAAGGAAAGGATTTTTAAGGGCTTCATTGTGGAGAAATGTCATAGCTGTAAAGTTCCTGAGGCATCTCTACTAAATTGACTAATTGGGAATGCAAAGTAATGTCACAAGCATCATGAAGTCATTGCCTCCCAGCATCCTCACAAAGGATGGCAGCCAGCGGCTCGATGTTGTTCAACTGACATTAATGGGGCATGTATGGGTGTAGACCCCTGAATCTGCCTGTACTCTTGCATTTTAGCTCATCACTGTGGTATTAGAGTAGCTACATCTGCTACGGGATAGTAATTAAATGTTCTTATATATAATTAACTACTTTCAACTGACTACTGAACAGCTTAAATAATCTACATGTAACGGCAGATATTTCTATATTATAATGGCAACAGTCGGTGCCAAATACCTGAGAAGATTGGGGAAACAGCTATTGTGCATCAAAACATAATCTTGTTCTGGAAGATGACTACTTTTTCAGGCTCCCTCATTTTGTTGGAGGTCCCTGTGCATCCTGGGTATCAAAAGGGAAAGTATCCTTTCGGTACTCGCTTTAGTTTTATTTTCTGTGTAGCAACATAATTTAGAATTGCAAAAAAGGGCGTATGAAAACGTGAAGGAGTGTGCAAGGGCTAATGCTACCACAAACACAATGCCAGCTGAATGGGCGAAGGGTGTATTCTCATCTGCAATTCATGGGTCAGCTATGTGAGTCTGGAGAAACATTTAGCAACAGGTACAATGCCAAAGCCTTCTGGGCTCTGTGCAGAGCCTTGCTCTGAAATTCAGCTTCAGTAGGAACTAATATGTTACATCTTCATCTTTTGATTCCAGTTAACACGGGCTTTTATACCTCTGTGTTTTCTTGTCGAGTTTCTCCTGCTCAGCTTTGCATGAGAAGCTAGATGATGGCTCTCTCCCCTTTTCTGCGCAGACACTGCATATATAAAGCTGTTGCTGGCTGGCGGAATGTTTTAGGGCTCACTGTGATGCAGAGCCAAGTGCTGGTACCCTGGTGAGCTGCCTGGCACCCCTCTGCACTGTCACACCGTTTCATCAGGCCCACCAAGCCCCAAGTGTGGAGCCGCTCATGTTTGCAGTGAGTTGGTCCCTCCCTTGGCAGCACCAGCACAAGTCCAGTTTATCTGACAGATGCAGGCAAAATGAGTCTCCTGCTCTAATTTCATTGTGTTTAGCCGTCGCACAAACTCTAAAGCTCCCTGAAATGGGAAGGAAGTAATGTTTAAATTATACATGAGTGAACTGATTTACTCAAACCGAAGTTTTGAGTTCCGTCCTTATGAATACAGGGATGGAGCTATCTGTCTGTGCATCCATCCGTCTGCCTGGTGAATATTGAATTAACAGAAACACAAATGCAGATCCAGTACTGTAAAAGCTTTGGCTTAAACCAGTGAAAACCGTGCGGGGCAGATGCACGCTGCCACCGGGAAAGCAGCGTGTTTGCCTAGCGTTAACTTGTCTGGTAGGTTGCCCTCAGTGATGGAGTGAGACCATTGCTGCAGATTCCCTTCTGCCACTGAAAACTCAGTGTTTCAGTAAGGTCTGTCCACTCCCGACTGGAAAGGGATTCCAACGGCTCTCCTGTCTGCCTCCTGCTCCTAATGAGGGGGTTTAACTTCCTGTGTAACTCATTTTGCAGAGCATGTAAAATGCTGGTTAAATTCTATGGTCGCTTCCTATGGGCACTTGCTCAGCGCTCCTCAGGGAGCCCAGCACCGGAAAGCCGTAACTACGCTTGCTAATGGCCTAGAGATCCCTTTTGCAGATGTTTCACCCAAGTCTCTTGTACATACTCCTTCCAATTCTATTTAAAAAAATTAATATGCAAGCTGCAGTACTGCCATGCCTGGCCGAAGCTCGGCAGCAAACCGTCCTTCTTGTCCCGTAAACAAGAGATGCTGAATTTTTGTAGGGGCTGCAGCAATTTGTGGCGCGGGCAGCTGTGAGCTGGGGATCTGCCAGTGGGGATCTGCCAGGTGGGCAGGGGCTCGAGCGTGGCTGGCTCCTGCCTGCATCATCTGGGAGCGAGCTGTGAAAGTGTGAATGCGACTTTGCGGTTGGTCCTTCGGAGCGGCACTGAGAGAGGCTGAAACGTCTGTGGAGACTTAAACAGAAAGGGGGTGAAGTCACGATTCTCTCCCTATTTATTTGACCTAAATACACTGAAGTAACTGTACCCTCATGAAAGAGATAATTTCCTGACGCTGGAGAGCTTAACATCTGTTTCCTCCCATTTTTTTTTGGTGGTAGAACATGGTAACGGAAGAACTGGCGGGGTTTTCTTTCCTCTTTTTCTTTTGTATAGCAAGAGGCGCTGCATGCTTGGGCTAAATACGCTATCCGAGAGCAGACAGGTTTCTCTCAAGGGTTATATGATCATTTGTTCTCTATTTTCTCTCCTTCCTGCCTCCCCCCACCCCTCCTGGAGAGGAGCGGATACACCGAAGCCCAGGCAGGACTTCCTTAGCTCAGCCATGCCTTCTGGCAGGCTGCGCCGCGTGCCCTCTCCCCGTCACCCCCCTTCCCCAAAAAACAATGGCCAAAGGCTCCTTCTTGTTTGTTATTTTGGATCCCGCAGAGGAAGAGCCGAGTGGAAGATCGTGTCCCCAGGGGCCCTTGGTGCATTCCAGCTCCGGCTGCCGCCTTGCAAGGCTGCCTGCGCCTTTGCTGTGTTGTCCCCAGGCCTTTAGTGCAAATTGGCAGTGCTGTGCGATGCTGGGGGTGGCCAATGGGTTTCGAAGCAAATTTAGTGCTGCTGAAAGGTGAGAGAGGGGGACGGAGAGCCTCGGAGGGATGTCCCGAGTCATTGCTCCGCAGCAAGAGCACGTCCTGTCCTTTGAACACCAGCGCAGCACAGGTAGTCGTGGTGCCAAGAGGAGCTGGGCTTTTGTACCAACTGTTTCTGACGTGGCTTGAACCCCCTCATATGCTGCTAGTATCTTGTTTGCAGTCGGGGTGTTGTGAGCCTCAGACCCTCTATACCCCTGGCTCCAAAACCCTAGAGGTCAACCTCGAGTCTCTCCAGGTGCTTTCTGCCAGAGGCTCTGCAGTGGAGAGCACATTTCTCACATGCGATCCTGTCTGGACTGGCCGGAGGGCTACCGCACCACCAGTTTCCTCTTTGATCTCTTCAAAGGCTTGTTGCTCCTCAGGGTCCCTGTTGAAGCAGTTCTTCTTCTGGGTCACTTGATAGAGGGGATGTACAAGTTGTCTGTAACCTGGAATATGCATTCTCCAGAATCCCACAACGCCTAGGGATACCTGGGTTTCCTTTTGTTGACTGGTGGGGACATGGGTGTTGTCTTATTGAGCACGTCTATTGGGATGTACAGCCTGCCGCCCAGAGATCGATTGCCTTGGAGCATGTTCCCATGTGGCATTCCCAATTAGTTGTTTAACCTTACAAACAATGATCAGAATCAGGCTCACAACACGCACCAGTATGAACAGTCTGATTACGCAAGCATACGCAAGGAACTGAAAGGCCATTACAAGAAGGCTATGAGGACCTGTCCTGGAGGAGAGGAAGGGGTAGGTGCCATTCTTTACTCTCTCCACAAAGTGTGTCTCAGGAGAAAAGGGGATAATTGCTGATTTTCTCCATGAGATGGTTCTCAGAGTACTGGGACAGCAGCAAGGTAGGACTCAAATACTAGATTAGGCTCAAGGCCAGTGCTTTTATCATAGCTCTCCCAGGCAAAGCAAAACAAAGTGATAGACAACACAGCAAACAGCAAAAATTGCAAACAGTCATTAACAATTCTTGGAGTTTGTTGTACAGCAAAAAAGGGATCAAGCACTGGAACGTGTGGGGAAATGCGTATGTCAGCTCCCGAAGTAAATACGCCAGCGTCACGATCCAGAGCAGCCAGTCAAATAACTAAACAGGTATAACAGCTAGAAGTTTAATCTAGCACACACCAATCACATCTGTTACTCTCTGGAACCCCTTGAACCCCACGGTGGGTGCCAGAAAGGTTGGGGGTTAAGCCTGGTAGGCCGCTAAGCACCACACGGCCGCTTCCTCACTGCCCTGCCCTCCCTCAGCCCCCAGTGGGATGGGGGAAGAGGAAAGGAAGAATAAAAGCAAGAAAACTTGTGGGCTGGGATAAAAGTGGTTTGATAAAAAGGAGAAGTGGAAGAAGAGGGAAAGAAAACAAAACAAGCAATGCAAAGGCAATCCCTCACCACCTCCCACGGGTAGACTGGTGCCCGGCCGGTTGCTGAGCAAAAGATGGCTAGCCCCTTTGAAACCCCTCTTTTCCCCTTTTTATTGCTGAGCATGACATTATGTGGTATGGAATATCTCTTTGGTTAGTTCACGTCGTCTGCCTGGTTGTGTCCCCTCCCAACCTGTTGCGCACCCCCCAAACTATTCACTGAGGAGGCAGACTGAGAAACAAGGCTTTGACGCTGTGCAAGCACTGTTCCGCAATAGCTAAAACATTAGTGTGTTATCAGCGCTGTTTTGGTCACCGATTGAAAACACAGCACCATACAAGCTGCTATGAAGAAAATGAACTCCATCCCAGCCAGACCCAGTACACTGGGAAGGAGGTAGTTCTGCCCACCCAAGCCCTTTCCTCCTGCCATGTGGCTTGTGTGTTCCTGTGGCTCTTTGGGTGAAAACCAAAGTCAACGTATCTTCTGTTTGGTTGTTTCCCCATCTAGCTCCACTCGGACCCATAAATGCTCCCCTTGGTGCGAGGGCAGGCGAGCAAACCTCCAGCTACAGTGACAGGAGCGGCTGGTGGCAGCGGGGAGCTGTGCTGGGTTGGGACACGGCATCTCCCCGACCTCGCTGCCTGCCTGGGTGGAGGCTCGAGCCCTCCCTTGTCAGTCTGCTCTGCTAAATGAAATTGCCTCCTGCTCAGAGGCCTGATGCCGAGGCAGCGCAACACAAGCTTGGATTTACAGTTGTGTGCCAGGTCTGAGTGTGGGTGAAATTAATCCTCTGCAAAGATGTTTCCCAAAACATCTGCTGTGTTCCCTTATATTTTCCTCTGAGGGGTTGTGGTTCAGTTGAGTTTTAATGTTCTCATGGCTGAGAGAGTCCTTCCAAAATATTAAAAGCCTGAAACCCCGTTGTAGGTCCCCTTTCCTGACAGAGGTCCCAACAGTCCAACACTTTTGGTGTTTTTTCTAGGTAGGGGGCAGCTTTACAGCACTAAATATTTAAATAAAAATACTTCTGCTAGTTTCCCGAAAACTGCAGTGATCTGAAGTGGATTTCAGGAATTGTGTGCTGCCAGCCTTGCAAACAGCCTCAACTGTGCGGTGTTAAATGAGCAGTTTCTTTCCGTCATTGGGATCTCTTGAGAAAACTCATCTCAGCCTGGATCCGACCTTTCCTAATTGATGCTTCCTGGCTAGCTGGGCTTGCTAGCCTGTTGCCTTTGGTAGGCACGTGGCCACCCTTATTTTGCTATGGTTGTGGATAACTCCTGTAAATTTACTAAGGGCCAGCGCAGAAGAACAAGATTGCCCAAGAGAAGCGTCAGTCCCTGAATGGTGGCTTGTGACAGCCCTGATTGCTTGGGCCTGATTCGGTGTCCTTTGAGTCTATGAGAACTGTTAACTTCAGTGGGTGTTACCTGGGCCTGTCGTGTTACTTCTGCTCTTGTATCTGTCTGCTAAATCACACTTAAAAGGAGCAAAATTGCTATGACTCCCACCTGTATCAGGCAAGAAAAGCCTTGTTGCCAAGGAAATGTTTTGCAATCATGAATGAGATAGAAAGTACCTAGTTCTTTCTTGAAAGATTTGGATAATGCAAAAAAAAAAAAAAAAAAAGGAAAGACTTTGGAGGGGCAATCATGGCCATAGATACAGATGTTTGTGTAACACACCTGGTGCCGTTTGCTTGGGATTTTGTGCAGTCTTAACTTACTTGTCCACCTCAGTGACCTGGAAAAGGAAGGTGAATTTTCAGAATGAAGGCCTACTGCTTGTGTGATGAGAAGAACAACAGGGTCTTGTGCAGAGGGCAGGGTAGGGATCAGCATAGCTCCTGGAGGTTGGAGCAGTTTTCAGTGTTTGATTGATAGCTGTGGTTTTATGAAACCATTTTCCTCGCCAGGCGAGATGTTGTGTGTTTTATAGACCAAACGCACCAGCCACAGCCACCTGGCTGAGCCACCCTCTTTGGGCTCGAGGTAATTCAGAGGGTAGTGGAAGAGGTGTAAGGTAATTGCATTACCTCATGTTTTCTGTGGTTAAAGTCCCACACACAGAGATGGTAGTCGCAGCTTAGCTGCTAGGTGGTAACTTGCTATGACTTGACATCTGCAACTGCGCCTGCAGCCCAAGGAGGGGAAAAATAAAAAGGCGACTGACTAACTGTTGTAGTTTTCTGGCTAATAGGTGTTCTCAAAAATATGTTCAAAGCGTTTCTTCAAAAACTCCTTCTCTTGCGCCCCAGAAAGATGCATAATGGTTCATCAGATACTCTTGCGGCTGTTGTTCTCCATACTCAAATTTTATTTTGTCATTATGGGCCTTAATGCCCCTGAGTCTGTGTGGTTTGGTTGATAAGACCACCTTTTCTCTATTTCGCTTATTTAAAGCTTAGGTTTCCCACAAGCATGCTGCTGTTGTGTGTTTGCACAGTGGCGGACACTAATTTTGGCAGCTGTATCAGTTGACGGAGCGTAGCAGATTTTGGCACCCGGTCGGGGAAGACTGAGCGAAGCTGGCTGAAATTTGTTCAAATGCAGAGAATTTGCCTCAGTGCTGGGAGGCTTTGCTCTGGGTGAGGCAGTGCCAGTCCTCAGGCTGGATCTGGTTCAGGTGACAGTGCTGGGACTGCAGGCGCTAACGAAGCTGCGCCGCTGTGAGTTGGCTCCTGCCAAGGTTAGCCAGTGATTTCAGTGTCTGCAGTCCTGCAGGCTTAATTGGTGTGAATTAGACAACAACAAGGTGCCTTTCTCACACTGAATATTTGCTAGCAGCCGGTCAAAAGGCCTTTTGAGCACCGTGCCTGTGTCCTGCTATTCCATTTATCCCTCAGGGAGAGCTTTGACAAAGCAACGATGATGGTTTCAAAGATCAGGAGACGTACAGGTGAGGCTGTGGTGGGAGGGAAGGCGGAGAGGAGCCACCAAGCTCTGGTCCCCTATCTGCTTAGAGTGCTCAGGTCTGGCTTCCTGGCGACAGCTCTAATTTACGTCTGGTTTAAAGCTGCTTTTAAAAAAACTAACCATATATATTTTTTTAATTTTAAAGCCACCCTTGCGCCCTGCATTTCTGGGTTGTGTTGCTTCTCTGGGGGGGGTCACGCAGGATCTGTCTCCTGTTACAGGCTCTCTTTTGCTCGACACATGAGAAACAGCCTCTCTCTCCTCTGTGCTAGCATCCCTCCAAAGACTTCGCAGGCAAGCCTATTTCCTTTGAATCTTCTTTCCTCATGCAGGATCCACCCAGCCAAAACCAATAAAACATAAAACTGGAAGGAGAAAACAAAAAAAATAGGGACCTTTTGTGATTTTTGTCTTTTGCTGCCAGTTGGCTGCACAACTTGAAACTGCTCAAATGCTCTTTTTTTTTTTCGGCTCCTTCAAATCCATTCAAATGTGTTACTCTTTAAATTGCAGCAGGGTTGCCTGTGAATAACTCGCAGACCTAGAGCAACAGCCTGGGGAGTGAGAAGCTGGTCTCCTCCTCGAGCACCAGATGGAGGAACAGTCCTGCTAAACCCTTGTTTTTTTGGGAACAAAAGCTTTCTGTGGTCTCCATATGGACCCAGGGCAACACAGCTCCTGTGTGAATTTGTGCTACAGGGTTTAAGTGGCGGCAGGCGGCGCCGAGGCCCCAAAACAGGCCTTTGCCTGGGGAAGGTGGTTCTCTTTTAAAATCTCCATCGTGGCGAGTACAAAAGGCAGTGGGCTGAGAAAATAGATGGCCAAAGCAGAGCGAGGCGGTGTGTGTGGAAGATAATCGCTATACAGTTAGGCTGTGTGACTGTATGGGGTGTATTTGGCGAGGTGTTGGTACCGGGGGCTGCGGGGGGCCGCTGTGAGGAAAGGCGGGGCCGCCCAGTGCTGGTCATGGCCGGTTCCACAGCAGCCGCACCACAGCCCAGAGCGGAGCCCGTCAGCGGCGCTGGCAGCGCCTCCCTGGAAACATGTTTAAGAAAGGGCAAAAACGCCAGAGAGGAGTGAGGGGAGATAAAAAAAAGTGAGAAACAGCGCCGTGAACCCCGAGGTCTGTGAAGATGGGGGGGAGAAGGTGCTGGAGCAGGGGGATGTTCCCTGACAGGAATTGCGTCCTGTGGAGGCCCCACGCAGGAGCAGGTTCTCCTGACAGGAATTGCGGCCTGTGGAGGCCCCACGCAGGAGCACGGGAAAAGCATGAGGAGGAGGGTGTGGCAGAGAGGAACTGTGATGTCCTGACCATACCTCTCCCAATTCCCTATCCCCCTGCACCCCTCAGGGAGGAGGTAGAGCCATCAGGAGTGAAGGGGAGAAGTTGAGCCATGGGAAAAAGGGGATGGGTGGGGGTAAGGTGGTGTGTTAGTTTTATCTTTGTTTCTCATTATCCAAATCAATTTTAATTGGCAATAAATCAAATTAATTTTCCCCAAGTCGAGTCTGTTTTGCCTGTGACAGTAATTGGTAAGGGATCTCCATATCTTTATATCAACCCACGAGCTTTTTTATCTTACTTTTTCCCCCGTCCTGTTTGGGGAGAGGGAGTGATAGTGTGCTGGGGTGGACGTCTGGCAGCTGGCCATGGTCAAGCCACCACAGTAGCAAATATTAACTTCTGTTACCCTAAGTACGTTGGTGCCAAAAATGCTTGGCACAACCCCCTGTGTCATGGCTGTAGCAAAAGCCAGATGACTGTTGTTCATAAAAAAGCAGGATAGTAGTTGTTTCTGTTAAGGTTTTTGACCTCACTTGGCTGTGCTCTGGTTCCTTGGTGCCTCTGCCATCCGTGAAGGTCTCACAGGTTATCGCTTATTGAAGATAGACATGTGGTGGCAAGGTAGAAACAGAGGCTTATTTGACTGAATGCAAGGGTGAACCTTTCTTTGTCCATGGGGTGTCCAGGGCAATAGCTGCTGCATTAATAACCTTCGTTTTAATAGAAATAGTGAGTATAATGGGGTTTTTTTATAGATATGGGGACTGTTCATAGAGCAGTAAGAGTAAAATGGATGAGAGCGGGAGTGAGCTTCATGCCTTTGTGTCAGAGCGCTGCAGTGTGACTGCCTGTTCTCCCTCTGCTCGGGGGAAAATGGAGAGTTTTTCCATTGTCAAACCCGTGTCTCTGGGGCTGTACCCCTTCTTGTTCCTATTCTTGCTTCCTTCTTCCTTCTGAGAGTAGGATGGGGAATTCAGGGAATTCAACCCCGTTTAGTGCCTGGCATGTAGTTCTGCATGTCGCAAAGGTAGACAGCAAACCCAGGACCACCTTATGAACTGTCGCAGCAAGACAGGGCAGAGATACACCAGTAGAAGGGAAGCTTTAGGATCTGTATGAGCAGGAGTTCAAATGTATTCCCACAAAGGGTTTGGAGTGGTTTCCATTGCTGTTGCGTATGGAGTACTTGTTTTAATCCCGTTCACTTAGGGTGGAACTCACTTGAGGGGAACATGTGTGTTTTGTGTAGCGTTGAGTGGTGGTCAAGCAGCTTTCGCTTAGCAGTCCAGTTCCAGTGAGGGATTCCCACACTGGTGCCGTAGCTGTAGTAGGAAAAACCTGGCTTGGATATTCCATGAGTTTTCTGATATTATAGTATTTCAGAATGGCATTGGTTCCAGGAAAAGGCTCATCCTGACTTTTCTTTGAATGCCTGAAGAGACTGAACTCATTGGGAGTGCATTGCCGGTTCCTGGCAGATGGGGCTGGTGAAGATGACAGTGACATGCGCAGGGACGCTTTACTGTAATTTCCTCTTTTCCTCTCTGTCATGTACTCTGATGTATTTAGAGTCCTAGCGATTTGCAAAACGAAGATGTGATTTACGGTATTCTGCGTATACTTTGTGGTAACTTTATTAATGCAGGAAGTTTATATGCGGTCACTAAATCTTCTGTCATTTAAATCAGTTTTATGTTGCTTTAAAATTTATACAGTTTGGGAGCAAAATTTCAGCCTCACTGAAATCAGTGGCAAAACCACCACTGCCACTGGGATAAGGTTTGACCTCTGATGCTTTAACAAATTTGTCTTTTAAAAAACTTTCTGCTCCTAATTGCATTCCTTTGTTCTTTTTTCCTTAAGTCTTGTGAAGAAAACAATCTGAAGACAATGCACCTGTGACCCCTGATACCAGCTTACGAGTCGGGGCGATGGAAGTTATAGAGGGCCGCCGGCATACTGGTCCCGTGATAGCTCCAAATGGATATGCAAACAGGATTTTCCAAGCAAACATGGAGGAAGGGAGTACTGACACGTTGGAGGTCTGTGGTGCTGAGCACTGCACCTCCAGCGATGCAATCCCGAATGAAAGGGAGGAAGCACCCAGGTATAAGAAGATGACCAAGGGCAACCGGATCTGGAATTTTGTTAGACGAAGGAAAGGACTCTCTACGAATAAAGGAAGACCCCAGTCCATGATCCTACTGGGAGTTACCTCTGAGGTCTCAGAATTAAAAAAACCATCCTTCATGGACAGGGTAAGGCCGTTAAAAAAGGGAAGAACCTCCAAGATGCCTAAGAATGTGGATTTGAGAGCATCCAGAGTCCACGTTGCTTGTGACCCTGAGGAGGACCATCATGCCAGTGGGCAAAGAGCTGTCTACAGGATTAAGAAAGTGAGTGACAGTCGGAGGCCCTCCCGCCACTCGTATGCGGGGTACATTGATGATTTGGATTCTTCTTTTGAAGACATAGAGCTGAATATCAGCATTCCTGAAATTGATGCCAATGAAAGTAAATGTCTCAGGGATATTAGTGTCAGATTACACAGTGAAGATAATGATAGTAACTGCCATAGAATACCAGCTAGAAAGAGCAAGTCTTTGAATTTTGAAAACTTTAAGAGTCCTGCAATTACAGAAGGGGACAATCAAAAGAGGTGTACTGTGCTCCCACAGGAGAGCAGAAGAGGAAGAAGCTCTGATGTCTGGAGCTATCTGAAAGGAATTTCATTAACTAGCAAAGATAATTCAAAGCTTCCAGATCAAAGGGCTGAAACCAATTTCCAGAACTTAGAAAATATAACTGATCATTCTACTTCTTATTTTGACTTTGATACGAGATGTGAGGAGAATCTCAGCCAGCGGAGAAAATCAAACAGTGCAACCAAAGCCACTCACTTTGGGGGTGTTGTGAGGTTCTTCACCAGTGTGGCCGAGGCAGCTCGGAGGCTGCGAGGCTCCTCAAGGGCATTTTCACCTGATGAGAAAAGGCCTCAGCGGAGTTTCCGAAGCTGGAGGCAGGATGTTACTTCCCACAAAGAGGACTTGGTTATCGAGAACGAGAGTGCAAGGGCCTTCTGCACAGTGGGAGCGTGTCTGCAGTCCCCAGATTCAGGCACATGGGACAATCTGAGCTTTGAGAGTTTGGTGGGGAAGGAGCCCATGCAGCATTGCAAAACCACAGAAGTGTCTCAACACATGGGTTCCTCTGCCCTCGGCAGTGAGAACGATAGATTTAATGAAACATCACTTTCTCCCTTTGGGCCAGAACCATCCATCTCCCACCTGCCAGAGCTCGCAGATGACTCTTTCACTGAGCTAAATACTAAAGACCCCTCGGAGGATCTGATCGACTTTCCACAGACGACTCTTACTGCACAGATTCAGGATTCAGGCACTGCTCCAGAGAAGACACAGGTCATGGGCAAGGACCTGCCACGTTCTCAAGGTCTTCCTGTGAATAATCTGGATACTGTGGACCTGGGCTGTTCTCCAGCTGCTGATGGTGACTTTTCTGCAGTGACTAAGGCTCTGATCCACCTTCCACAGACATCACTGACTAAACTTGATTCTGAGGACGTGGCTTGTGCTCCAGTAGTTGCTAAAGACATGGATCCTTCTCCAGAAGTGGCTCAGGAGCTTTCAAAGACAGAATTGGATATGCAGGACTTGAGGAATCCTGAGCTGTCTTTGCAAGACTTGTCTAGAGGTGAGCTGGGGATTCAAGACACTGGCAGTACTCTGGAGAAGACACAGGTTGTGGGCAGGGACCTGCCACGTTCTCAAAGTCTTCCTGTGAATAATCTGGATACTGCGGACCTGGGCTGTTCTCCAGCTGCTGATGGTGACTTTTCTGCAGGGACTAAGGCTCTGATCCACCTTCCACAGACATCGCTGACTAAACTTGATACTGAGGACATGGCTTGTGCTCCAGTGGTTGCTCAAGACATGGATCCTTCTCCAGCAGTGGCTCAGGAGCTTTCAAAGACAGAACTGGATATGCAGGACTTGAGGAATCCTGAGCTGTCTTTGCAAGACTTGTCCAGAGGTAAGCTGGGGATTCAGGACTCGGGCCGTACTCCAGAGAAGACACAGGTCGTGGGCAGGGACTTGCCATGTTCTCAAGATCTTCCTGTGAATAGTTTGGATGCTGTGGACTTGGGCCGTTCTCCAGCTGCAGATGGTGACTTTTCTGCAGGGACTGAGGCTCTGATCCACCTTCCACAGATGACCCTGACTAAAGAGGTTCAAGACACTGGCAGTACTCTGGAGAAGACACAGGTCGTGGGCAGGGACCTGCCACGTTCTCAAGATCTTCCTGTGAATAGGTTGGATGCTGTGGACCTGGGCTGTTCTCCAGTTGCTGATGTTGACTTTTCTGTAGTGACTTTTTTAAAATGTGCAACAGTTAAAGGACAGGTTTTAGAGCAGACTGATTGCCGCATTAAAAAGCGCGGAACCACTTCATTTGTAGAACAAAACTCTGTAGAGATAACGGACAGAGGGGAACAGTTTAACTGTAACGACGAGTGCCGTCCGTTCCAAGTGCACGTCTCTAGAATTGTCTCCTCCGGACGGCTCAAAAACGGAAAGGTATGACTAACTTTTACTATAATGTTTTCAATAAGACCATACTGTTATACATCTTATGGAGATGGTTTGCACTTGAAAGCATTTTTATATTATCCCTCATTGAGATTTTCAGTTAAGTAGACCATCATATGAATGATAGCAGTAGACACAGCTTTTATGTCAGTCTGAGACAAGTCGGTTAACTGGCATATCCCTGAGCTATTAGTGTAAGCCTCCAGAGCCACTCCTCCTACGACCGTTTGACCATTTGTTTGTATCAGTGCCTCTAGAAGAGGGCTGTAGCAGAAGTTTATGTATTTCTAGGCACTGCGGTTAATTTTTTTCCACTCTGCTTTTAGTTCATTTGAAGTGGAAACTTGTAAGAAGAGTGCTTTTGACAAATTTAGAGTTTTGAAGTGTGCCGTGGACAAATGGCATTCAGCAATTGCACTATGGCCTTGTGTTTTCTTACCTAAAAAAGTAGTAGGGGTAGTGGTCATTGATTTTTATTAAGTGATGCTGGTTACAAGACAGTGTCTAGAATACCAGTCAGAGTCCTGGCACACAGTGCAAGAACAGAAAAAAATCCAAAGGCGGCCCATGTCTTGTAGAGTTCATCACATCATTTCTCTGGCAGATCTAAATGAGCTCTCTCCCTGCTCCAAACCTGTCAGAAGTTGTGTGGCCTCAATAGTTTGGTGCTGAGCCTGTAGCAGAAAGCCTTGCTAAGGGGCTGGTGCATAATGTGAGCAAAATGCCTTCCTAATGTGACTACATGCCGAGTGGGGGTCTGATCAGAGCTGAGCTGCCTTGCATCTGTCTCTGCACAAAATGACATAGCCTTTTGGGATGTTAAACACCCAGCCCTAAGTGAAAGTAGGCAATGGTGGTGGCAGTGCATTCCTGTTTGTGATAAGCAAGTCTTTCAAAGCCCTTAAAATTGTCAAAACATTTAAGTGGACATTGCATTTTGGACTAGGTTCTGCGTGTTACAAATCTGTACTGTCCAGCTTAACACTAGGAAACCTCAGAAGTCCCACGGCTAAGGGAGTCATACATGCAGGACAAGAAAAAGGCCTCCTGAAGCTGATAGACTCCCCCATTAACTCTCAGCCCATCGCTGTAGCACCTGCGCACGTATCTCTCTGTGTGGAGCAGAAATCTGTGAGCGGTAGCAGTCATATCAGCTGTGCCAGGCTCATGTCGCTCTGTGCCAGTTGTGGAATCGGTACAGGTTTGTGGACAAACCATGGTAGGACCCAGTGTGAAGCCCAGCTGTTTTCTTTTGGATCCCTGCTGATTAGCTGAGGCTGAAATGATGACTTTTTTTTTTTTTTAAGATGCCAGGTAGGGAAATGGGTCAATTCGTGAAGAAACTTTCTCCTTTCCTTTTGGGCTTGGAGAGACCAGAGATGTTACAGAGGTGATGACATTGTTCCCTGTTGGAAAAGGGGTCACTGTAACTTCTGAGCCAAGAGGGGAAGTGTTTGAAAATTGGCAGCAGATTAGAAATGCCGGGGGAAAAAAATCTGAACTTCTGACTCCCAGCTAAAATGGGCAGTACCATTGTTAGTTATTCCTGGATTTGTTTTTCTGCTCTATTTTGTGTAATACAAAAAAATAAAGACAGCTCGCTGTGTAATTCCAGGCACTTATGAAGTGGGGTGAATAGTGGTTAGTAACTTCTTGTGATCTCTGGAAGAAATGTTTTTAGGAGGAGCTTGAATGAGAGGGCTGTGGTTTGATATCCCTTCACAGGGACCAAGCTGAAAGTATTCTGGGCAGGCGCAAGATAACAGAGGCACGAAAGGTTTGAGTGGAGCGGAGGAAAATACTGGCACTCTTTTCCCAGAGCAGCCACATCTCTGCTAGCTGAGGGCAATGGCTGCATGCCTAATCACAGAGCTCTTAGGGCAAAATCTGAGTGATTTCCCAGGTCAGCTGTGTGAACAGGAGATGCGGTAAGCCCCAGCTCAGCTGTTGCAGCTTACAAACATTACCAAGAAACTTAAATATGGTGCTTGAGATAACTGGACAGGAAACCTCCCCCGAGTTCCCGTCGAGTGTGGTGATAGCAGTACGACCTCTGGACTGCTGTGGCTTCCGGCTTCACGGAAGGCGTGCTGCCTCCCTAGGCAGAAGCAGCAGCAGGATGGAAGGGAAAGCATATGGCCCACCCTGGTTTGTAAACACCTTCTGCATCCCAGAAACTTGGACTAGAGATTTAGAAATGCACAATGATCTGATGGCAGCATCAAACCCAGAGCAGTCAAGAGTGGGGCTGAAGGAGGGATACTCTGGGATAGGAACAGACCTAGAGAGTCTGCCAGCAGCTCCAGTAACAAATGTCCTGAGATACCCGAGGGATTTGCTTGCCTATCTCTCATCAGGGAGTGGCACTCGGAAACGTTTTACCAAAAATAAACACGCAAGAGGAATAACTTCAGCCTGAGCGTGACAGTAGCAGCAAACTCTAGCCTCTTATTGTTTTAGGGCTAAATCCAGCTCTTTGCTGGCACCTGTTCCCCAGGACAGTTGTTGGCCCTCCTGCCTCTACTCCAGGCTGCTCTGCATTAATTGAAGGATTTGTATTTCAAGTTAAATGCTCAACCACAAGTAGGGAGAAGGTGCTGCCAGGATGGGGTGGCTTGGCTTGGTCAGCTGCTGTAAGCAAGCGCTCCGGCAGTTTTAAAGTGTGCTAGCAGTGTAGAGCAGAAATAGCTCAAGCAAATATTTTCAAAACAACCTACACATTGTCCCACAAAAGGCACAAAGGCACCGGTTCTCACTGAGGCTCTCTGCCCAAACCTCTCTGGAGATGGTTTAAGAGATTGAGGCTGGTGTAGCACAAAGGATGCTGGAGTGGGATTTAGGGGACCTGCGCGTTGGTCCTAGCAGTACAGCAAATCTGTTTAGCTGTACTCTCCTGCAATTAATGCCCCTGTTTCTTGCTTTCCTAGTCTTGCCTTTTAAAATTTTAATGTATTTGGGCAGGAGCTGAGTGATGTTATAGGCAAGTAACAGCTCAATGGGATTTGATCTTAATGCTGTAAAGGAAATAGCATTGCAGCAGCATTTAATAAGAAGAGCAGCTGTAGAAAGGTAGAAAACCACTTATTTCTCAAACTGTCCCCCTGCCTAGTTGCTTTCAGACCCCATCCCAAATTCTCGTTTGTTCCAGAAACTTGTGAAACAGTGGAGATAAAAACATTTTGAAGAATTGGAAGAACAGTAAAGGTCAAAATAGATTGTCAATGGGAAATGAATTACTGATTTCACCATTCACACTGCTGCAACTCTGGAATGAAAGTGCCTTCCTTATTTTGAGAGGGACATATGAGAAATGAACTGAAAAATGACATGGAGGTTTTACTAGATTTTGGACAGTTGCAAACTATAAAAGTTTCCTTTTTCCATGTCCCCACTGAAGTGAATTATCCTCACCCCACCTCTAAAAACACTACAGCATCCCAACAGGGAGAATGCTGCTGCAGGGAGTCAAGCATAGCCCCAGAAGTTGTATTTGACCACTTCCAGTTAGCTTGAGGTGATGCTTAGGTGGAAGGAAGCTTTGATACCACATAGACTACTTTGCAGTTCTGGCTTTTCCATCGGGGTTTCAAACCACCTGATGTGTCCTTGGACAGGGTTTGTGGGGGATTTGATAACTCCTTTGGGAATGACATGAGGACAGGTTGCAAAATATGCATCTGACTTCGTATTTCAGGCATGAGTTTAGAGTTTTTAGGACCCAGAAACTTGATTCAAGCTTATTGCTGGCAGAGGGATCCTCCCTGCTTGTCTCAGCGGCACACACAGGGACTGGGCACTGCAGAGCATTTTGGCTTGTGTCGCTCTTGCGGTGAAGGAGCAGAGGGTTTTCACTGCAGTCTTTCTATGCCCTCTGCTGGCTTATTTGTGAAATAAGAGTGTATTTTTACGGAACAGAAAACCTTATCTTTTTCCTTAGGATTTTGAATTTTATCTCCAAAAGCTTTACAGACTGCAGCTTGCTGCTGGCTGTTGTGGCTGCACATAGGCACCAGTTGGTTTTGTGATGCCATTTTCTGGGGGAATTATGATTGCCAGAAGTGTGAAAATGAGATTTCGACAGGCTTGTCAACCTGGACAAAAGGTATCCATCCCATAGGATGAGGTGCCAGGTGGACCCGGGATGCCCCAGGTTTCCCAGCCAGTTTGGTTTCAGAGCCCTGTAAGGGGCTGTGTGATCAAACTCACTTCTCAGCGTCACAGCAGATGCTTGCAGATGTTTCTCTTGAGCAGCCATCGAGTTTGCTCCTCTGAGTCCCGTACTTAGGAGCCAACCTGTCCAGGTGCTGTAAAAGCGCTCCCTGTTGCGGAGCATGGTAACGCTGTGAGTGGCCCGTACTGATGGTGCAGGATCGGTGCTTTCACGGCGTTATTAGGTTTTATGATTTCTCTGCAATAGCTGCACACTCTGTTGCTCTGCGTGGGAAAATCAGAGACTCTCCCTGTGTGGTGGGTCTGACTGGAAGCACAGGATTACTGATTTGCCTGAGTGTGCGCATGCCAGAGGATGCGTTTGCAGATTTGCTATCTGATAGCTGGGGCATATCTCAGCTCCTAGCACAGATTTGGAGTTTTACTTTAGTGCAGCAGCTGCAAGTGCCTTTTCACGAGAGGGAGATACAGCAACTTTCTTTTTCTGTGTTTGATGAGAAGTTGCAAGTAATGTGCAACAAGTTCTCATAGTGGCCTTTAACTTGAGATTGTTTTGTTGTCTCTCTGCTACAGAACATTTTGGGAGCAGCTGCAGAAATGGGATTGCTGAGTCGATTTGTCTTTTCCCTCCCCACTCTGTTGAATGACACTAACCAGGAAATGGGTATTTCTGAGAGTTGATCTTCAGAGCTCTCTTCATCTCCTGGTTATTGGCAGTAAACTGGGTTGTATCTCAGCCTACTACTGGTAGTTGTGCTTACAAAAGACTTCATAGTCCTTCCAAATTAAGAAATAGTACTTTACTTCTAAATCCTGCTATTGCCAAAAGAGCACTATACTCCTGTCTGTAGCGAGGTACGATTTAGTTGCAGAATGAAGATTCTGTGTATTTATGGCTTTTAATATGGTTATGTCTGACAATCATCTTATTTTTAGAGGAGACAAAACCTCTAAAGCCTATCTCCAAGCTGTTCAGATTTTCGTATTTTTAATAACCATGAGGTGCTAGCAAAATGTTGAATTAAAGCCTATATTTAGTGCGATCTATAGTGGGGTAGGGTTTTTTTGGGAAACATATTTTTAGCATTGTCAGGGAAAGGCAGGTTGAGTTTGCAAAGCTGATAGGCTTTACAAGTATATATAATCAGCCACTGAACACATGGGTAATTCAGATTTCCACGTTTTCTTAAAATACTTGTTGGGTCTTGCCTTCATCTAGTTCCCAGCCTCAAAGTTACAACAGGCCACCTCCTGCCGTCCTTGGTGCCATATATGCTAAAGGGACAATATGTCCAAAACTTCTCTGGGTGGAAGGTTTTCTTTGGCTTTTACCTCCTCCCAGCTGTTATCCAGTCAAGAGAAGTATACTGGGTCACTGGACACAGTGCTGGTGCTGGGAGCAGGGAATAGGAGATCAAGCCTTAATTCATCCCCAGACTCCCACTGTGCCTTTGGGGTAATTATAACCTGTCCACTTTGTTCTTCATCTCTAAATAAAGATAACAGCACATCAGTGAAAACTGAGGCTGCTGGAGTCTTGAGGACAGATACACTAAACCATATGAGGCACCCAGTTATTAGCCGGGCTGTGGAAGTATGACAGATTTGTCTCTTAACTGAGGCTAGAAGCCTCCCAGTGAGGAGCACCTCCTGTTTTCTTCTCCTGACCTTTGTAAACTGATTTTTCTGCTGATTTCTTCACTCTTAAGATTATACACAAGACTTCCACAGTGTCATATGTCACAGAGAATAAAATGAAAAGAAGGAGTTCGAATTGTGATTTTTTTAAAAAGAAAATTCCATTCTGCAAAATATCGCTGTACAAGTTGTCTCTTTCAGGATCTTTCCCTCCTGAAATAGAATAATAAAAGTTGGAGTCACCCAAAAGTGAGGGAAACTCCAACATTTTTCTCCAGTTAGCTATAAATGCCAATTCATTCTTTGGATTAATGTTACCAAATGTTAAGGTATAACTGGGGCATTTGACCGCTTTATGGGTGCTTCAATCAATTGCAAGTATCTTACTGTTTGAAGTAATATTTCGTAGGCTATTGATACAGAGGACGTGTCTTGTTAAGAGTTGTTATCAGTCAGCTTCCAGAGAAACTACTGTGATAATTTCTGCTTTCCTCTGTGAATCTTTCAGGAAAAATAATTGTTCTAGTTTTGCTAAAAACGTACCTGGGCATTTTCAGAGAACGAGGTCCCAGTTTTCTTCTAAGTGCTGTGGTTTGCCCCATCCTTGCGTTTGGACCATCTGAAACCTGGCAAGGGCTGTAACTTGTGTACTCCCTGGAGATGAGGCACACTATAATAACTGGAAAAAAACCCCAATGGTGGTGGTCGGTGCTACATGCATTAGAGAGAATATGGTGTAGAGGGGTCTGTTGTCGGTGGCCCCCTGTAATAGATGTTCAGAGGAAGGTGCAGACCAACCCCGTTTGGTGCCCAGCTGGGTGTGTGTGTGCACTGGGTGCTTTGGGACCCTGTTCAGGTCCAAATGGTGATGCTGTAAAGAGCAAGCGTTAGAAATGCTGGGCAATGCGATTATGAGCTAACCTTTCAGCAACAGTAGCAGGACTTTGGACCTGTTTTGATCAGCAGGGAATATTACCTGTGTTTCATGTCCTACAATAAGCTAAAACCCAATATTTTGGGAAAAGACCTAGAAAAATTCATAAGGGTAACGTGAAGGGCTGAAGCATGGTCCGAAGCCAGTGGTCCTTGGTGGATTTGGTACGGAGCAAGGCCAGGCCATCTGCAAGCAGCTAGGTACATCTCCCCAGTCACACCAGAAGCCACCAGGAGAAGATGAAGATGTAGGGTGGGTAGGAAGTACCTTGAAAGAAAAGCAGCTGTGCTCGTAAAGAGACTTGATTTTACAGCTGTTGGGTTGCAGGAGGGTCGGTGCATTTGTATTAGACCTTTGTTAGCAGCTAAGTGATGTAAGACTCGGCTTTTGAAGGAGGACAGTCCGTGGGTCTGATATGTTCTTTTGCAGTTATGTATTCCACCAAAGTGATTCAACTCCATCTACACGTGAAGAGTCCTTTCTCTCCCCAGAAGGCTCTCTGTACCCTGCCGATGACTCCAGCAGCACAGCAATAATAGCAATGCTGTTATGTTTATTCACCTCCTGTCCTCTTTGTAGACCATCTGTAGGCTTCTGTTTATGGAATTGGAAAAGACCTTATGTGACCTCTGGAAATACCTGGAAGGGAGTGTTTTGTTAAGATATTTGAGAATGAGGAAAATGACATCCTGTTACTAATTTAATTCACTTTTACATGGATCTTATTATCAGGAAGACTGTTGAGTTTTGCAGGAATTGTTCTTGATGGGTATCCCAACTTTAGTCTAAGAGCTTGTAACTTTTATTTTTATAATAGTATGGGCAGATCCTATTATTATGCTGCAGGATGAGCACACACATAAACAGGCTGTTCTCCTAAACCTCACCATTGCAAACTTGTGCATGACTATATCTTTCAAGTGCTGGAGATCTTTCTGAAAAATCCTCTTGTTCCATTTTCCACTTCTCACATGTCTCTTGAGCATGGCCATACATGGAGACCAGTGGTGACTGATAGCTGTAATCTGGCAAAAAATCCAGAAATTAACAGTCTCCTGTTTCCTGTAGGCCACCAGAGGATGCATCTCCCAGTTCAGTTCAAGAGTGCCCATGGAAGCAGACCTCCCGGTTGTCCACCCTCACTGTGCTTTGAATGCACTAATTGCTCTTAATGACCCTAAGTAGTCTCACATGGGGCCTCCACACCATACCCATGGGCCTGGCAGCCCATTTAAGCTCTGCCCTGGGTGCTCAGTCCTTCCTTGAGCAACATGGGAGGAGTGCTGGTCTCCAGCTCAGCCACAGCTGTGCCTTTGCCTGGCCACGGGCCCTGCTGGGCTAGATGCGAACCTGGGGCCTGATTTTCTGGCTTGACCTTGGAGCTGCCTCACCACCATGGACCTGCCCAGCGATCATGGGGCTTTGTCTGACCCTGATTACCTTCACGGGGGGGGGGGGCCTGACCCTGATCTGTAAACTGACTCACCTGCTTTACCTTGGACCTGCTTCATCACCATGAATGTGCCTAATGATGTGAAGTCTTAGCTGACCCTGGCCACCATCTCCAGACCTGGCCTGGTCCCATGCTTGGGCACTGTGGCATGGGGCTGGTGGGTAAGGCCCTATCCTGTCAACCAGGTTATCTCTTTGGCTGCTGGTTTGCTGTCCCTTAGAAAGCAGCATGTTGTGAAGCCAACCCAAAATGTTTTAGCTAGTACTGGGTCCTCAGCACCAGCTAATTCACTCCCTGTGTGTGCTTCTGCTGGGACTTGGTAATGTGAGAGTAGACAAAATGCTGTGCAGAAAGCAGACATCTTCATCATGTGTTACTCTCAGAAGTGCCTCGGAGGCTAAGTGCCACTGGAAGTTGTTGGAATTAAACACCGTGAGGTGTGTTCAAGGTATGAGCCCCATGCAATGGGAATTAGGGCACTCCAACACCACAGCTAGAAAGTCTTAATCTTTCAGTCAAAAAAAAATGAAGTGGGTGCAGGTTGCGGTGAGAAAGTCTAAGGTGCGTTGCACTGTCTTGAAAATTATTTGTATTATTGTGTGTTCTGTGATTGCTTTGTCTGAGGTTTGACACATATTGGTAAAATTCTTCTCTCACCCTTTTATTGCCAGCCGATGTCTCATCCTTCTCAACCATCCCCACAAGCACCACCCTTCAAAGTCCTTGTGGAGAGATGTCGCTCCGAACCCCTCTCCCAGAGCACCCCGATGGGGCTGGACCAGGTGGGAGGGCGCATGCAGCACTTGCTCAGAAGACGTGGTGAGTAGCTCTGTGGTGTTTTTCTCCAAGGTTTGTATTTTGGTCTTACCCATCCTGCAGAGCAAGCCAAGGGCAGTATGGGTTAAAAAGTGAGAAATGTGGCTTGCATCCACACTTGTTACAATGCTGGAGCCAGGTGAGGGAGCTCTGATAGCCACGTGCTAAGGAGTTTCTTGCTAGCTAGTAAGATCTTTTTGTATACAGTGTATTTATGAAATAAGGCTATTTTCTCTCTTTAATGTCTCTGAACACAGTCCCTATAATTTGGTTACCAGAAGATGAACAGATAGGCACATAAGGTGTAAAAGCTGTTCAGCGACTTCTGTGTGAGTTTTTGTTTGGTGGTTTCCTCTTGGCTTTCTGTCCTCTTACCAGCCTCTATTGTGAGTACTTGCCATTTGGAGGTGGCAAGTGGTGATGGATACTGAGATCACAACTCAAGTCTGATGTTTGTTTGGAAACACAGGAAGAAGTGAGGTTTTTTTTCTCCTATGCTTGGGTACTCTTCCTGATCAAGAAGAGAATCTCATGAGCCAAAGACTATGATGAGCTATTCTCTGCATTTGTCCTGCTCAAAACAATGCTAGAGAAAGCACTACAGAATGTATTTGCTGGAAGTGTCTTGTGTTGGCAGGTAAATAGGCTGTTGGTTGAATAGATGACATCATTTTTTGAACCTCTAATTAAAAGGATTGATAATTAGAGTAAGGAAATTATTTCCTGAAGGGATACTGCTAACACGAAGAATCCTGTGATTTAGCAGTGGGCAAGTACGGGAGTGCTGCCAGACTGTGCTGGCATTGCTCGGAAGCGCATGGGGGATCCGAGCAGTTAATGGATGGTGGCAGCACATCAGGGTTAAGAAGAACTAGGAAGGAAAAGGCAGAGTGGCTGCCTCTTTAATTGATGGCTCTTCTGTCGGGGTGCCCACGTTTCTAGCACATGGGGAGTAACACACGCATCCCTCAATGTGAGCATTACTGTGTTTGCACGTTGCTCCTGAGTGCTACTATATCGGCACATTGCCTCTGGAGCCTGGTAGCAGCCTCTTGCTATAATCGGCACTCGCACTGCAGCTTGATTTTCTGCGAGTCTGGAAAGTGAAACACATGTTGCTAAAAATAACAGCAGGCTGCCTGCGTCAGCATCGCGTTTAGGAAATAGGTCTCAGTGCAATCTCTCTCCCAGCAACGCTGGAAGAAAAGCAGGATTGCTGCCCACCCAGCCATCCCAGGGCTGCAGCAGGGTCCCAGCTCTGCTGCACTCTGTGCTGCTGTCCTGGGCAGAGCAGAGTTCCCACCTATTTGATTTGGGGGCAGGGAGCATGTAGTGTGTGTGTGTTTTGTCCCTGTAAGGTAAAGGTGACCTGAACCCCAGGAGCAGGGGTGTGGATCTCCACTCTCCGAAAGCCTGGGACCATTTACCCTTTGTTACCTGGTTTCAAACCCCTCAGGACTGACACAGCCTGAAACCTCTGCCTGGGTTAGAGGTGCATCAGGAAAAAGCAAATTAGCGTTGTGCATCTGTCAGGGAAGAATTCCAGAATTTGGCTGTTTTCTGTAGATGCCTTTCTCCGTGAACAGGATGACAAGCCTCCAGGGGATGGGAACACCCATGGGTGTGTGCGTGCATACACAGGCACATAGATGTGCGCTGCCCGGACCACATGCACCTGCTGACAGGAGCCTGTGCTGGCAGCTGCCGTGGGGGCACGAGCGGCACTCAGCTCTGTGTCCTTCCCCCCAGTGGCTGTCACTCCAGGCTAGGGGATGTGAAGAGTCTGACGGAAGAAGGGATTAAAATCTAACCTTGCCAAATGTGGGAGGAAAAAAACGTGGTCTCACACAGAATGGCAGCTTCACCCCAAAAAGAGAGGGATAGGATGGGGAGCTGAAAGTTTGGGTTGATTAGAAAAGCAGAGCTTCATTTTGAAAGGTGAGTTGCCAGCCCTCCTCCACCATTTGCCTCTTCTTTATGAGCTGTTTTGTGCTTGGGTACGTACCATCTGTAAGGCCAGGCTGAGATTTGGTGTAAATGGTATAGCTCGCTTAAAGCTAGAACAGAATTGCATCTGTGAGGGATTGGCCTGAAGTGCTTGGGGTGAGAAGTAGCCCAGTTTCTTTGAAAAACAGCTTTTATGGACGTTTCCATTTTTGTTTTCTGCATAAATTTGAGGAGCTGTTTCTTTTTCAAGGCATTGCATCATATGGACCACAGCGACTGTAAAGCTGGGATTTCTGCAGGTCCAAACTGCAGAGGTGTTGTTAGCAGTTATGACCCAAGGAGCTATTGCACTTTTAATACTGGTGCATGCAGATGAGGCTCTTGTGCTGCCTGGTGCTCCTGGGAGAGCATTCTGGCTTCACACCCAGGTTGTCTGACCCCACCTGCTTACACCACCTCTGAATTTGGCTCTCGGCTCTTAGTTTGTGCCTGCGTTTTTGTAGTATCCAAGCTGCACTATTTTTCTTGTATCCCAAGAGCACTGAATAAAGCACCTAAATATACTCTCTGCTCTCTTTTTCTAAAGAAGAGGTTGAATGAGTCTCTTGCAAACAATTTTGTTTCTTTCATTTAAAAGAACAGCCTCCGCCCCCAGCCTGAGCTAAAGCACAGCATTTATCTTTTGTCATTCCTTCTTTTTCCTGTGGATTTTATCCTGGCAGCTGAGAACGAACAGTCTTCAAAGACTCTGAAGGTGCGCGGGAACTGCAGGAACGGTGGACGTCGATGGAACCTCTTCAAGCCTGGAGCTGAGAAGCTGCAAATCAGTAGGGTAAGGTGTTGTTTGAAATATGCCTCTGCCTGCTTCAGGGGTGGTATTTACCTGCCGCATGTTTAGCCTCGGAAACTAACAATATGCTTTACTAACAGCTTCCTGAATCTGTGGTTCCTTCAGCCACAGATGGGGATTTTTTTGTTATTAGAGTTATTTTGTAGCAATAAAAGAATAGGTGCATTATCCTTTCTCCCCTGGATTAGTTTCCCTTCGATGTATATCGGAGGCTTTATGGTCTAACGGAGGCATTGGGCCTCCCATTTCTTTGGTGAGTGTTCCTTGCAGTTGGAGGGAACTGTGGCGTTTCAGATAGCCTGCAGATTTGCTCTGTGGTTTTGATGATTTTAATTTTTTCCTTCCCTTTTTAACCATGTGTCCTTGGGGTTTGGTACTGCTACCAGCACCGTCTCGGTGACAAATTAATGTCACTGATTCTTTCCCAAACTGTTTTGCAAATATAGGCACAATCCACTTCGTTCTTTTTTTGTGAATGATGCTTCTAGCGGGGGAAGTAAAAGGTGTTGTGGGCCTGGGGATATCCACGTCTTTCTCTGGGAAAAATTCAGAAAAGATGGAAAAAATTGTACCATTTGTCTGATATGTTTCCTTGCTTGGGTGGGGGGTTGTTTTTCATCTATGCTGTGCTGTGCATTTGAAGTCTGGAGACCTTGGTTATTCTATGGTCTTGTTCTGGATTTGTATTATTTGTGAGTCTGGCTTCACTGGTACCCAACATATAAGACTCTGGGTTGTCTAAAAACTAATAGATTTGCTAACTGGCAGCTAACATGATGCAAGGAGAGTTTTCTAGTGAATAGGGCAGAAGAGGTTTAGCCCTTGTTCCTCCAGGGCAGACAAACAAAGGATGATCTGGGAGCCAGGAATTTCCCTGCTGGAATCAAGAGGGGGAACTGACCTTCTGCGGTTGTGTCTCTGTGGCTCTTTCCCTCCCTGTTACTGTCCTTCCTTACTAGTCCTTTATTGTATTCATTTTCCCTTTGATATCTGATGAACTGCCTTCCCGAAATGTGATTTCCAGGGAGGACCTGGCCTCTGTGTCTGTTTTTCCATCATAGAAGCAGTAAGTTGGCAGTAAGTGAGACTGACTTCTCCAGCCTGCTTGCGTTGGGTGTTGCCTTCCAGGGAACACATGCAGGGATGGACTGCTGGTATTTCAGTCACTTGTGACTTTCTGGAATGCCATCTTGCATCATGTCTGTTTTCTTTCCTGATTTTTTGTGGGCTGAGATACAAGCCAGAGGATAGATAGACAAGGAGTTCAACCCTTCCTTTTCTCTCCCTTCCCTTTGAGTCCTAGCTTGGTTCCCAGACATAAATGGCTGCTTTCAACTCGGGAAGGCTGTTTTGGTTATAGGCATGCTGAGCGTCTAAGCTTCTGGAAGATAAAGTGATCCAAATCCGATAGAGCTGTTTGTCTCGGGGCCGGAATAAAGGCAGGCAACTGCAGAGTTGCTGTTACAGCAGTGAAGTATCCTGTTGTACGGTATGCAAGCCCTACCTCAGAATATCATCAGGTGTGTTATTCATATAAACCATTTCCATGTTCAGGATCTGGTGCTGACCAGTGCATGGATATGTTTCGTCTACCTTAATTAATCAAAGGCTCTTAAGAGGAGCCATATGTTTTGCAGCCTTCATAGCTGTCCTTCAGGCCCTGCTTGGAAACCAAGGTGCTATTCTGTTTTGACACAGTATTGCTACTGAATGCATGAAAAACAAGATGGTCTGTGTGCTGAGTCATCTCAATAAAACCAGACCCATTTCTGATTGCAAATAGAGCCTGACATTAGAGCACCCTTACAAAGGCAATGGAAAATTGAAACTTCAGCAAACCAAAAATACTGCTGAAGTTTGGGAAGGGTTAGTTAAGAAACTTTGCTTCTCCAGTGGTGATATCTAGGAAGGATGTGGAACTGGGAAGGGAAATGAACTTCTCATGAGCACAGAGACCTGTGTGTGATGTTCGGCTCAGACACGGACGTGCCAAAGACCCATGCGTCACTGGGACAGAGAATTGGTTTTGGGTGCTGATCAAGATGCCCTCAGAGACTTGTTCAGTGCTGCCATTAGGCAGCTTGTTGCTCAGCTTGAATTACGGCGAACAGGCAGGTGTGAAACCTGTGCTGGGGTTTATAAATCAGAGGTACTGTGTTAAGTGCTGCAAGAATAGGATGTATAAATATGGCTCACAATAGCAGTGCTGGAAAATTCATCTGTCGCCTCTGCCCCAAGCTGAGTGAAGATCTCCGGGTCTGTAAATCACCACTTTGCCAGAAAGAAATTTCTTCTTTGGCAAGACTTATAAATTTGAGGTAAGATTTGTGGGCTTGGGTATCTCTTGTCAGGTGCATTCATTGACAGCTGACGACCAGTCAGGTGGCAGAGCTAGCACAGAAACGAGTGATTTATACTTCCAAACCAGAGGCCAAGCTTCTGCAGAAACGATGCCTTATTTCCATCTTGAATGGGAACGTGTGAGGTGAAGGGAGAGCAAGAGGAGACTGACAAAGCATTGGGCTTGTCTTAGTGGCATTGGTGCCATCTTGGCCCTTGGAGAGGTGTGGATCGTTGTGCAAAAAGAGCATTGGTATCACTACATGTCATGCAAAAATGCAGAGCTGTTGGTGAGCAGCTGCCTTGTGAGCCCTCAGAGGCTGCTTATTCTTTGCTCTGTGCAATGTGCAGATTTTGGCAAAAAACATTCCCCTCCCCTTCCTCTTTTTTTCTTGTTTTTTTGGGTAGAGTTGTATGTGTGATTTAGAAATGGCATCTCTTAACTGCCTGCTGAGCCAGAAGTCTGGGCTGAGAGGCTGATCCTAAGCTCAAGGAGGAATCCCCCTTGTCAAGACCACTGTTTGTCACTGTTGTTTGTCACATCTGGTAACAGTGTCCATCATTTTGCAGCTGGCTGCATCTTAATCCGTCTGTCCAGACAGCAGGGATGGCAAAATGCAGTTGCAGAAGTAAGTGGTGGTAGCAGGAAAGGAGAGAAGGGCAAGTGTCTAATCCTGTGCTTCATCTCATCTTCATCCTAGGAGTGCACATGTGCGTGCACAAACCTGTGGTTTTTCTTACTGCTCATGGCGCTCTTCTCCTATCAGTCATGCCCAAGCTGTCCTAACAAGTGAGTGTCTGCAAGTCTGGGCACAAGCTTCGGAAATTTTCTATGGAGTAGGTAAGGTTTATTGTTCCCACTTTGTAGGTGGGAATAAGAAGACTGAAGCACTAGAGGGTGGTACATGTAGAGCCATGCAATAATTTTTTTATTTCTTTCCTAATTTCAAGAAGCAGGAAAAAAGTAAATAGGGTCAAACTGAGTCGACTTTTAAAAGCTTTCAGGTTTTTTTTTTGGGTGTTTTTTTTTTTTCAGAAGTACACTTTTCAGCCTGGAGAAAACTCTGAATTGAAACAGTTTATGTGCAAAGCATTTTGTTTTAGCACTTAGGTCACTTAGAGCCTTTGCTTTTATGGGAGCAGTTTGGCACAATCAAGACTAACTTGCACAGGACCTCAGGGTGCCCAAAACTGCAGGCTTTGCTGCAGCAGACAGCTAAAATGTCAAAGAGAACCTGAAAGGCTGCCCTAGCTCTGATGGGGCCCTCGGCATCTGTCATGCCTCTGTGATCTACCCTCAGGCAGGTCCTGCCAGCTGGGACCTGGCTGATCCCTGGGGACAATGGACAAAGGGAGAAATAAGTTACTTTCTCCAGCCCCAGAGCAATTCTGGGAGATGTTTTATGGTCTGGATGGCAGAAGTGGAGGATGACAGTCCCATCCTGGACTGGCTTCATTCTAACCCAAATCACTGGCCTCTACTGCTATTTATGAAGGGACTTGTTGCTTCTAGTTAGCTGTCCAGTCTAAGTTGTCTCAGCTCTTTCCATAGACAAATGCTGTGGGGATGTACTCCCGGAGGAGATTCAGCCCATCCTAACATCAGAACCATCCTCTCAATGTGTGGAGGCATGTGTGTGTTGGTTCCTTCTATCTTACCTGTGATTAGAGATTTAATTTTTAGCCTTTAACTTAGCAAAGATGACTGCAAACATTCCTGTTCTCTGCTCCTTTCCCCCTTCCTGTCCTGTGTGCTCTTGTACAAGGAACTAAAGCCCAAATTTATATGCTGGAGGAAGCCACCGTCTAATTACTTAGAATGGAAACTTTGCATGAGAGCCAGCTTCTTTGACATCCCCTATACTAATAATAGGCAGGCCTGCTGTGCAGAGGTGTTGAATATTCACAAAAAACCCACCAACCCAGCCTGTCCTTTCTCCTCTCTAAGTCATGAGCTATTTTCAGAGACTGGTGGGGGGTTGCCATTGCAATCATGGTGGATGTGCAAGTCCACAGCTCCCCAAAGCTAATTCCCCACTGGCATGTTTATGAGGGATAAGAAATTCAAACAACGTGCAGCGTCCAAGAGAACAGTGAAGGGGAAGTTGATTTGGGTTCTCTCTTGCTCACACTTCTGTAATGAATAGGGAATGCTGCTTGATATTCAGTACCAGCTCTTCTGCTTTCTATTTTTATCTTCTAGCATAATGCTGAGTGAGCATTTTGTTTAGTGGGGTGGGTTTTTTTTTTTCTATTTGAAATGTGTCCTGCACCATGTTTCTCTTGCCTTGCTACTTAGGGGAGGAAGGGGGTGTGGCAGGGATCGTGGACTGCTGCATTCTGATACGTGAGCTGTATGTAATCGTAGTCATTTTTTAGTCCTTCTATCCATGTGAATAGGCTGATAGAAAAGCATAGTCCCGTGGCTTTCCTGGTGCTAATTAGTTTAAATATCAGTGCGCTGGTTACGAGAGGTTTATATGCACGTATGGAGGGCTGCCAGGAAAATACAACCTCTTTGAATCTCTCTTCCCTCATTTTAAACATTCAGTACTTCTGCTGGCAGGGTATGTCTGATCTGTATATTTTGGGGGGGTTTGTTTTATATCTTGATAAACCTATTATGCTGCTCTACTTAGCAGTGCTTGGAAATCTTTATGTAGTTTTTTCCATTGCTTTCCTCTGTGAAGCTACTCTTAGGCATTTATAAATGTGTTTTGCAAGTTCTGAAACACTCTTGTCTGTGCAGTATTTAAAAAAAAAAAAAAAAAATTGTCTTGCTCTTTCAAGGAGGAAACAGCAATTCAGTCCAGGCTGACAGATCCTGATGCCCCTGTCTCGGAGCCTCATAACTCTAATGCTGTTGTATGGTCCCCATCTGTCTGTCTGAAGAGTGCTCAGCAAGGATCTCGGAATTAGTGTGGTTTGCAGCAGTGGGCAGCCTTTTAAGCACCTGAGGTCTGATGTATCTAATCCGATTTAGTTTATGAACTGGTCAGAGCATGGAAAACATGGAATGAATGTGTATAGTCTCCGGTGAACTCTAGATCATCCCTAAACCCACTTGCATCCATTTCGCATGAATGGACCATGCTTTGAACTTGCTCCCCAGTGACTGTGATGAATATTAGTGCAAAATACACTTTAGGTTTCCTAGTACCAGAAGTGAGCAGTACTTACAAACTTACCATGCTCTGATTATTTTGGCTTGCTTAGAAATAACATCTTGCTTAGAAATAACATTTAAGAGTGCTGTGTTTTTGTACAGAGCAGTGCTGGGGGGACATAAGCGTTAATTACTTCGGTGTTACACCAACAATGCCATAGCATGGGTGTTTCTCCACCACACCTGGGGACAGACAGGGCTTCAGTGAGCATGAATCCTTACAGGAAGGAGAAGCTTGAAATGACAAAATGGTGAACTTTGAGTTGTGGGTTTCTGTTCTGGGTAGCACAAGAGAGAGATTTGAAGTTCCAGACTGAGAAGAGGTTCTTAGCTGTTTAGAGGTTACATGTAAGCCTATATTAAGAAGAATCTCAGCTTCCTGTTCGTGATGGTCTTTATAGTGCAAGTGGACCTTGGGGTGTTTTCTATGCAACTGCAGGTGGTAGGTACTGCATCCTACATAGTATTAAATCCATGTATAATGGTGACTGTACATAATCACCTCTTCTATAGTTCAAATTAAGCTCTCTGTCCTCATCTTAAATATCAGCTTGGAATGGATCCTTTTCCCTATTGCTCAGTAGTTCCACCTTGATTGCCCTGCTTCAACTCATTACTCAGCTCTGTCACTGTGTTTCACTCTGGGATATGGTTTATACAAAAGAAGCTTTAATGTAAACTCAATTTGTGTTGCATTGCTAAAACCTTAATGACATTTTGCTTGGCAGCAGTATATACTCTGTGTGGTTTGCCCTTCCCCAGTGCACCATGTTCTCAATAAACTAAAGTCCGTGGTAGGTGTAGCATGAAAAATCTCTGAGTAAATATTGGAACAAATGCTTTTGTAGTGCTTCCTAAGCTCTGGCTGCATTTGTGATTCAGGGCCACTGCAGTGTCACCAGTATTTAGCTGAAAAGGAGCTAAATTTGGGAGGGAAAAGCGAAAGCACAGGTCATAGCTTCAAAATCTCTTCTGTAGCTGCTGAGATGTGATTCTGAGATGCACCTTCCATATAAAAGTGCTGCTGAAGCCACTGGTCACTGGCTAGGTGAATACATCCAGAAACTCATCAAGGGATGAAAGGGAAGTGGTTACCATGTGTGTGGCTCCCTGTACTCTGAGAGATCAGGTCTGAAGCGCTTCACTGCATCGTCGGGCTGACATGGCCAAGGGCAATTCCCCTTCAGCTCCTGTGATGGAGGGCTGCAATGTGGAGGTGGGAGGGCTGTCCTTCTGTGGTGTTGTGAGCTGTGTGCAATACCATGCTGTGTCCAAATCTCTTGATTTGTTTCCGTTGATGCCCTGGAAGGAAGATCTGGGACCATCCCCACTGCCCCTGTCCTCCACCTGTTCTAATCTGATGATACTCGTGTAATGTGGAAGGGATACGTTCATAAAAAACAAATACAGTGCACCTAGGCACACTGCTGTGATGCTTTGACTGGCATGTGAAAATATGGGGCTTGCAGGGAAGGTGCAGTTGCTTTGGCTGGATTTTGTTCTGCATTTTGAAATCAAGAAGCTGAAGTAGGGTTTGGGTTAGAAGCTGCTGTTACCTAGTACCACAGGTAGGAAAGGGTCTAATTTTGTCCCTGGTTTTGTCCTATGAAATTATAGTGGTTTTCATACCTGAGTTAAACTTGGGACATTAACCCAACATTGTGCTTGTTCTTGGAGAATGAGCAGTATAAAATTAACAGGATGAGAAGCTGCAAAGGTTACTTGGATATTATATTAGTGAAATCACATGGCCTGCAATGAGCTCCTTGATGAATCAGGGAAAACTTCATCTCTTAATGGACTGCACAGAATATAGAGAATAATTCCCCTAATAAATCTCTTTCAGTCTCTAATATCTAGGGAAATATATTATCCTGTTGTCTAAAAACCTTGAGAGATCAGTCTTATCTGAACAAGAATAGACATTTCATGTTAGCTCTGTGTGGTGTGAGAGGGTCAGCGATTGCACTTCTGTGCAGCTGGAAAAAAGATGGGATAATAGCTGGTTGCAGTACTGCTGTTACCAGTATTAAAAACCATTTGCCATCACAATACCAAGACAGAGTCTGCATCAGCAGGATGCATTGCAGCATCCTTTGAAGAGTGGGGGAGGCTGCAGAGCCTGAACCATCATGAGACGGCATCAGAGGAACCACCCCCTTGTCAGGGACGCAGCACAGAGCCTGTGGCCTTTGGGGCCACCTTCAGAGGGGTCTTTGGCCGCTGGCCTTGAACCACTCTCGCCCTCAGCAGTGGATTTAACTTACGCTGAATGTGGAGAGCTGCTTGGGCACTGGTCGCTTCCCAGGTCAAGACGTATTTTCCTGCAAATCTACATGCTAACAAAGTGTTGTCTTTTGCAATTCTGCTTGTCTGCTGTTGCTTTGTGTGGTGGTGTCAAATGTAGGGTTTCTCCCCAGTGGTGCTGTGTATGATTTGGTAAGTGAGAGAAAGGAAAGCAAAATAATTGCTGCAAGCCAGAAAAGGCCTGCTGTAAACCGCAGCTGGAGTGGGATGCCCAAGAAGCAGAATCCTCCAAGAGAGATGAGTCAGTACTGAATGATTCCCCTTTACACTCCTCCTCATACAAGAACTTACATATCTGAAAGCAGAAATAACTCCACCACTGCCCTTTGTATGACAGGTGCTCCTTAGTTCTCTGTCTCTTGACACGCTTCCAAATTTTTAGGTGAGTTTAGCCTTGCTTGGAGAAAGAAGCAGGTCCCACTGCAGCCAGGCAATGATTTGTGACTGTCTTTCAAAGGGGACTTGCTATGCTGTAGGGGTACTTGGTGTCTCTGACATATTTAGATGTGGAAGTGGATATGTCAAATCAGCGTTAGCATAATGCTGGGGAAGGGACTGAGCTGAATAGCGAGCAGCATGTTGCCAAGCAGTGACAAGGGCTGCCTTGTTGCAGTTGTCTTTCGGGCACTTAAATGGGCTGCAGTTAGGTGATATCCTCTAGAAAGCAGGGAAAACAAAGAGAAAAAGGTAAATTAAAGCTTTTCAAGACTTCACCATAGCAGTGATGCACTCAGGTGTCTTGGCAATGATGTCTGTGTTCCTGGAATTGCACAGGGCAATGCTGACAGAAGCCGTCTTGTGGGATTGCCTTTGTCCTGTGAGTGTTGACTCCCAGATGTTTAACTGTGTGGGCCGCTGCTGGCTTGAGCACCTCTGGGAGATTTCCACAGTCTTTGCGGTACGACAGACCTGGGCTCTGCACTGTGAGGCTTTCAGCTCTACAGCAATTCCATGAAATGGTTAAGAAGCTAATGCAGTCTTTTGCAAACGCGTATGTTATTTTGTCTCCATCAAGCCTGCTGAACAGTGTACTGTCAGGTGTTTTCCCTGTAATTGCACTGTGTGGTGCTTGCTCTGTAATTCCCCTGCTGAAATATAACACAGCACAATCGGCTAACACCATGAGCGAAGCTCCCAGGATGTGTTGTTTCAGTGCAGGGTAAGAAAGATGTTTCTAGACCTTCCTCCCACCTCTGGCAGCTCAGTGATTTATGCAGGTGAGAAATTTCTTGCTAGAGATGAGGAGGGAGAGCTCTTCCCCACCACAGTCTCTGTCCCTTCTCTTTACTGTGGCCAGGGTTTATAGTGGATTGAGCTGCTCATGGTCTTGTGTTATTCATTTATCCATGTGACTTCACTGGAGCCAACGAGTATGTAAAGTGAAATGCCTCGAGCCCTTTTAATGTTGGGTGCAGGGGTAGATAAGGGTGATGGATGAGGGAGGAAGATAGTGAAGGGAGATGTCTCAAGTATAAACTGAGCAATAATCCTGCCGAAATGTGAAGTTCTTGCTCAGGCAACACCGTGGGAGGCAAAGCTTTGGCTGAGAGTGAAGTAAGAACCTGAAGCACTGGTACTTTCAAAACAAGGATGTGCTAAAATAAAAATGGTCAGTTCTCCTGGCTCAGTCAGCTGCACAGATTAGGAAAATGTTCAGTCCCACCTCTACAGCATTTTGCAGTGACAAAGTTGTTACAGAACTGGATTTTGTCCATCTTTTGCCAGTGGTTGGGGACTGGACAAGAAGAACCAGTGGTTGGATCTTTTTGTACACATGATTTATTTCCCTACATTCTTTATTAGGGCCATCTCTTTCTTTTCTAAGATATCTCACTTTCATTTTTAAACCTGGACAAGTATCAAATATTCCTCAAGAGAGATCTATGATTACAGCTCAGTTTTGACAGTTGAGAATAGTCCAGCTGACATATTTGCTTCATCTGAAATGCTGCTATTTTGAGCTCTGCTTTTGTTTTTAACCATCAGTGATAAGTTTGCATTTCCTATGGATGATATTTTGGGTTGATGTGAGTTGTTACAAATGAGGTCTGCAGTGGATCTGGCTGTAGTGTTTAAAACTCCACCGTGTAAAATGGTTATCTTCCTGTGTGAGTTTTGTTTTGTCTTTTCTGTTTTGATACTCTTTCACCCAAAACAGAGCAGAATTAAATCCCTGCATCCCAGCTGATCATCACTAAATAATTTGGTTTACATCTTGCTGAAGCATTTTATAAGTGCTTCTGCAGAAAGACTTTTTTCCTCCTTTTTTCTTTTTTTTCTGGCCTTAAGATAAAGGCAAACCAAATTTTACAGGCACTTCTTTGGGAATCGGACATTTTCCAGCTACTATTTTGCAAACTATTAGAGCGGCAGATCATGAGGTGGGAACCCAGTTATGCAAACAAAACCACGTCACTCTTGGCCAAAAATAGCTTCAGTACATGTGCATTAAGGTGGAAACGAAGGCCTTTGGTGTACATACAGCAAACAGCGATGGGAGGGAGGCGAGAGGGGAAGCTGCTGCTTTTTGTTTAGAGCCTCTCAGGAGATATTTAGAGAAAGTGCATTTTCCAGAGATAAGCAGAGTATTGCTGCTTGTAATTTCAGTGGGATAGGAGTTACTGGCTTTCTTATACAAAAAGGGGACTAGGGTTTTGAGAGATGGCACTCTGTTCCCAGGGGTGTTAATAATTTTTAACATCCAGGTCCCACACAGAGCATGAAGAAATACCAGAGAATAGTTAAAAAATGTTTTCTTTCCTTTTCTTCCTCTACTCAGTCCGTCTCTAGCACAGTGAAAGCCTGTTCGTTTCTGCAGTCTCGTGTGATTCTTAGGTAGCCTGTCTGTTCCTTGCTGTGGGAGATGGTTTCACATCTCATTGCGGAGATGCTTCCTTTGCTACCTTGGCTTAAGTCTTCATCTGTTTTCATTTCAGCCTCATCCAGCACTGCAGTGCCCTAAATAATATTGAGATCACCCTACTAGCTATTTTCTGTGTACTTATGGACATGCTGCCTGTTAAGTTTACTGGGTATTTGCAGCAGGGATGTGGTCTGGCTTCCTTTAATATGCTGCATGTTACTCTCCACCAGGCTTAAAATAAACTTTTTTCTTTCTTCTGTAATATTGCCACACTGAGCTCCCTTTGCAGTGATGTGTTTAATTGCAGTTTGTTATCTAGCTGTTAGGAGATCATATAGCGTTTCTTGCCCAAGATACAGTTTTGGATAAATAGAGGAGATAAAGTAGGAACTCAGGTATGGAAAATGCAGCTTGTAGGTGTGCAGATGTAGTTTCCATTGGATTAAAGCCTCCTTTTTATGAAGACTTGCAATTTCTTATCTCACAATACTTTTCTGGGATGAGTCAAAAGGGGCCTATTAAGTTGAACAAAGGCTTGCCGTCTTCTGTAATGGGCAAAGCGATTCCCAGGCACTGTTCATTACCTATTCCTCACAGACCTTTTTTGTCTCAATTAGAAATCTTGTTCAAATTATCTCTATATTCATCCAGAATTGTGAGTGCCTATCAGAATATCTTACTTAATGTGTTCAAATAGGAGTTCTCTATTCCTGCTCCTCCTCTTTCCAAAGGTATATATAAACTTTTTCTCCTGCAAAAATGTCCAAACACAGGTTTTTATTGTTTAGGTCCCCCCTCCAAGTTTTGTTATAGGTATGTGTCTGTTTCAAGCATTAGGATGCTTTGCCTCTCCCAAACTTGAGTGTTTTCCAGACAGGATTCCCATGCATGTTGCTGTTTAGGTTGTGCCCGTTGAGTATTGCTGTACTCTGAAATAGCTGACGTCAGCTGAACATCAGCATGCACAGCTACACAGAAAGGGGAGATAAGTGCTGATTTATTGGCCTGTCAATTAAATAAGAGCACTAGGATTCTCACTGCATGGCTGAGAGGTTAAGTATTGTGGTGACAGCAAAAGATCAGCTTTCTTAAATGTAACTGCCCATTTCTATACATTTATGTTTAATTAAAGTATTCCTACATCCTGTACTCTTCAACATTAATGCTAAGATTTATTTTGAACCATTGCCAGGGGAATACATTGTTATGGCATCCTCTTTCCACATCTATTAGCAGGAAGAGGATAATTGAGGAAATCTCACACAGATTTAATTGGGGACTGAGGGCAGGAGCAGGGAGGGGGAGAAACACAACACAGAAGTAGGTCAGAAGTTTGGCGGTGGGTAACTCTTGCTTGACACTGAGCAATTGAGCTGAGCGGCGCTGTTGTAGGCAGCTGTGGGTCCGCTGAGATTTTGGGGTTAACCAGGTAATTGGTGGTGGTGCGAAAGGAGTTGCCTCCCATATAGCTTATATAATGTGCCGCATATAGGCCAATGCAGGTCCAGGTCGCCTCTGTGGCGCGGAGCATGGTGCAGCTGCCTCTGCAGGAGTTGCAAGGGCGGGCGGTGATCCCTCGTGGCTTTGTACAGAATGGGTAAGGAAATGGGGGTGGTTGAGAGGAGTTCAGCCTGGTTTGGGGGCAGGCTTTGTGCAATTTTAAGCTCTAGTCAGGAAGGCAGGCGTTGTGCTCTGTTTTGCAGTTGCCTGTGACATGCTGGGGAGCAGCATCCTTGCAAGGATGAGCCCTGGGCTGTGCGGGGAACGTGTACTGCCTTCGCACACTGTCAGCCCCTCCACTTGTGCTGTAGAGCCACGGCTCTTGTGCTGGCAGCAACACCTCTGCAGCCTCTGAGGAAGGGTCAGGATCTTTTCCAATTATTGTTTCATTATTTGCTTTTTGCCTGATGTGGCTGCAACGCGTGGCACTGTTCTGCAAATCTGCATTAGGCGTTCTTTTGCTGATGATGCTTCTGCTGTCTGGTTAGATCCACATGCCTTTTATGCTAAACTCTGGATGCACAGCACAGATGCCTAAGCAGGCCACATTCAAAAACCTCGTGAAGCTGCAGTCTTTTCGTCAGGGCTCTAAAAATGTGCTGATTTTCTTTGAGACGCTGCTCTGTCTTCTGGACCCTTAATCTGGTGGCTCCTCCATCCAGCTTTTAGACTCTAAAGTCCCACTTGCAGTGCAAACCTTGGGTCTATACTTTGGACTTTCTTTCTGTTCTGTGCCTCGACAGTCCCTAAAGCAAACCTGTACGATGTATGGCCCGTGGGCTGGGCTGCACCCCCAAAGCAAGTTCCTGCCCACTGTGGGATGCTGACACACCAGCACGACTGTCCGCACCAGCACCACTGTCCACATGCACCAAGAACTGACTTGGGATGCATGGATATGACACCCCGTAACCAGCAGCATATGGGGTTACGTGGATGTTGAGGGTACCTCCTCTGGGGACAGCATCAGGCTGGGGACAAGCGAAACGTGGTGTGAGGATGTGGCAGGCAAAAGCAGTAGAAGAGAAAAACCCACAGGGCTCATGACTGGCAGTCTTTTTAATAGCTCATTTGCGGTCTTTAACAGCCGACCCCATGTGCTGCCAGGGTGGTGTGGGCAGGAGGGGGTTAGCTCTTCCATACAGCCATGAGATAAACAGAGGTAATCACAGTAAATTGTCCTATTCTTTAATATCATCTTCCTGACTCAGTGTGGGATACCGGAAAACTCGTAGCTTTTGCCATCCTTCGGCATTGCCATCCCTAGAAGGGGCAGCATAGTGCTGGCCTCCATGCAGCAGTGTTGTGAGACCATCACATCCCCTTTTTTTGGGTACAAGAGATGTTGGGTATCAAAATGTTTAATTTGGTTTTATGCTGCTGGGATTGCGGTGCTCGGTGCAGTTGTGTCCTTTGGGATTTTTTTGCGACTTGGGGGAAGTACAGTACTGTTGCGTTGGGAGAAGGCCGGTAGTGTTGGTGTGCAGCATGAACTCTGGATTTGCTGCCTGGGATCGTCATGTCCAGGGATGCTCAAGGTTAATGAGCAGAAGGAGGCTGCTGCAGGATGGGCTGTGGAGTTGCCCAGCACCTGGGAGGAGAGGATGAACGCCCCGTGCCAGATGGCAGCTGGGCTGCCCGGGGTGGTGCAGTGACAACCAGGAGCAGAACTGGGCACACTTTGCTCATCGTCTCCCAAAACTGGAGCTGGGCAAAGTCCACGGCTGGTGCCTTTCGCAGGCCTAGCCCGCTGCAACAAGCCATGTGGTTTAGCTCCAAGCTGGGAGCAAAATAGCTCGAGCGAGAGATGGCCGTGCTGTGTGTTTGTTGTTGAATATAGCTTGTGGCCCCTGGTCAGGACTGAGTCTGTAGTTCTGAGCTTGTGCAAACAGTAAGAAGCAGTGTTTGCCCTAAAGAGCCCACAATGCAAACACAGACAGACACTTTCTAATAGACAAAGCAAAAGAAGAGAAGGGCTTTAATTACAAATCTTGCTGTTGAATATTTTTCCTGGGTTTCCTGAAAGCCTCTTCCACCAGCAATGCCAACCTGAAGCATCAACAAATACAGTTCTGGCTTAGAAACTGATGTAATTAAGAAATACAAACACACAGAAAAGGGCGGGGGTTATTTGCCTCTGTTTTTTGAGCCTTGAGGGAGTCTCTTCTCAAGCTTTTTCATCTAGTCACACAGAGCAGAAACTTTTTCAGCTTGTATTTAAAAAAAAAAAAAAGAAAAATTATTCTCATCATAGCACGGTCACTGTTTCTCAGGCCGTAATATGGGGCAAACTCCTGCCTGCCACTCGGGGCTTTTGCCGCCATACCTTACTGCCAAGGTTTTTGGGTTTCTTTCCTCATTACTGCTTTCTAGGACTCTCCCCCCCCAGCTGAAGCATTGCACTCTGGGTGCTGTTGCGGTGGTTAACCTGTGTATTTTCTCTGGGATGAGTCTTTCTTTCCAGCTACGAGTTGTAAAGCCCACTGGGGCTGCAGATGCGTTGGCCTGTACTGGAACAGAATGTACAAAAAATACAGTCCTCAAGGACGTGGCTTTGTGTACTACAGTGGCTGATGTCAGAGGATGGAAAAGGTCTTGTTTTCTCCGGAAATCTTTATTCTTAATGTGCATTCGAGAGAGAGAGGTAAAAAAGTGTGTTCTGCTAAACCTAAGTTAAGAAGCTTGTTCAATTTTTAAACAGTTACGTAAAGCCATCAAAGTCTGACAGGAGAGAGATGCAAGTTTGTGCAAAAGAGAAAGGGAAAAGGAAGCTGAAATGGAGTGTTAAAGTTAATTCCCCCAGGCTTACACCTAAAACAGCCTTAACTCATAGATGAACGCATTCCTGCTTTCTTTCTTTTTTTTTTTCCCCCCTTTCTCATTTTTTCCCCTTTGTTGACAAAGGTCTTCATGTTGCTGAACTCCTGGCTAAGTGTGAATGCTTCTTATGCCAACACTCTGCTGCTTTTACCAAACTAGCTCTGGGTCCAAATAAGCATTTCTGTGCTACCCTTGGGGAAACAAATTTGTGGACATAAGCAATGGGAATAGGGCTTGTCTGAAACACAGACAGGGATCCTGGACTCCTGCATGTTTTTGCTCCTCAACAGCTAGGTCTACGTGAGATTCTGTGTTTGCTGCTGCAAATGTTAACATTTGAGGTACTCAACAGTACCAAGACTTAAAGCCTTGGTGGGGAGCAAGTGCTGCTTTGGCCCATGGCTCAAAGCCAGCTAAGCCTCCCCAAAAAAGTCTACCAGTTCCTGATGGTGGCTTTTTCTTAATGAAAGAAGGAATTGGAAGCTTAGCATAGCGAGCTTGATGCAAGGCTGCCAAGGATCACAGCTGACCGCTGGTGAGGAGTGGATGCAGGAGAAATTTGGGGCACATTCATGGGAGTCATGTTGTCCCTTCAAAAAGGAAGAAGTAGGGATATTCTGCAGGGATAGCATTACGGTCACACTGTGCTGTATGAGTCTCGCAATCAAAAATATACGTATCTGCAAAAGAGTGCAAGAAACAGCGATGAGACAAAGTTTTGATGCTGTCTGTCTCTGCCCTTACTAGTTTTGATGCACCTGGGGCCAAATCCCTATTTGGCACTGTGCTGTCAATGGACCTACGCCGAACAGTCAGAGGGGCCTTGGCATCTGATCACAACAGCCTCCACTATGACTGTGTAAGGTGCTGGAGGAATTCAGCTCATGCCTTTGCTGGGCTGCTAGCTGTAACAGGATGGGAGTATGAGTTTCTTAGGAGCTCAGAGTTGGGAATTCATCTGCTGTCTTTGAGGGTTCTGAAACACAGTCGTGGAGTTCAGACCCGGGTTTGACCTCACATCTGCCGTTCATGTTTTCTTGACCAGTTGTTTGACTTGAACGCTGACATTCCTATCTGAACTCAGAGGCTGGTAGGGCACTTTGCCCGTAGTCTTTGGATGCAGTTTCCTGATCTTTAAAGTTTACTGAGCCTCAGTTTTGTTGTCGGTTCTGATGGCGTTTGTCACTCCCTTTACCAGAAGAGAAGAGATTGGCAAGTGGACTCTGAGCACCCCTTGACCATTTTCTTCCAGGTACTTTGCAGGTAGTGATTCAGGTGCTGAATGGTGCACTCTTCATTAGACAGCAGATATTCAGTAAGGGCTTGTGCTATAGGATCACTCCTCTCTGGATAATGCATAGAGATGTTCCAGGTCTTTGAGTAATATTAATCTATTTATATCTACTACCTAGATACTAGAAATCCATTATATCTGGTTCTGTCTAGACATGATCAAGGACGTACTTTCAACTCCCATTATTTTTCGATAACATTAATATTCAAGCATGTCTTTGTCTTAAAATGTATTCTGAAAGCTGTAGTTATTGAGGAAATTCATGAAGAATAAAAAGAAGTCCTCTGACAAAAAGGATGTCATATCACAGAAGTATACATGGAGGGTAGCTGGCACGTCTGCTATCAGAGTGCTTTCCTCCGATCACCCCAACGACTCTGAGCTATCATTCATGTGCGGCTGAATAGGCAAATGAAACTCAGAAAAGCCATATGATTTCCTCTGGGTCATGGAGGACAGCTGTGGTAGAAATGAATTAACTGCTCTTGACTCCCTGACCTCTGTATATGTTACGATCCTTTTTATTTAGCTGCCAAACTTTCTAATGTCATATTCAATATCGAGAACCTAGCTTTGGTTAACCTTAGCCATTCACTTTCTTCACATCTGCTGTAAAGGAGATGTTTAGATGGAAATTGCTACCACACCTATCATGAGCACAATAATTGTTCCAATCGAATCTTCAGGCAATCACAGTTTAATGGTGGTTGATTGGTAGCTGGAAGCCCTGGTTTGCCACTCTTGGGAGAGTGGAGCAGAGGTGAGAGCCAGGAATCTTTTAGTGAATTTTCCTTCTGTAAGGAAGGTTTTTGTCAGGAATGGATATAGCTTCTTTCTTATGCACAACAAGGCTTTGTTCTATGAGAGGGATTCCTAGAGAACACAGTTAGGAGAAAAAATGCTCAAAATTCAGGTTTGCATAAGTCTGCCCTTTAAAAAATTAGTGGCATTTGAGACTCTGAAGGGCTCTCGTGGTCTCTGCGAATTGCACCATTTCCTTCCTGTGTTTGAGAAGTGCCTGAACCTCCTCTGAGCTCTCCACAAGCTGCAGGACGTCGATCTTTACTTTAGGGTACCTGACTCAATGGGATTATCTGTGTCTCACAGCACTGTCTCCAGCCTGAAGGTCTAACCAAAAAAATCTGTTTTCAACACGATCAGAGCACAAAAGCTTCTGTACTCTTTGTGCATCTGAAGAGCCGCCCCTGTGTCTGCATGGCAGTGTCCCGAAGGGACTGACTGATTTGGTAGGACTTTGCTAAAGGTCTCAGTGCTGAGAAACTCACTGTGTAAAGTTTTTTCTTTTACCTGCCTGTCACAGGTTGGGGTAACTTTCCTCCTCTCATGCCCAGATCACTGTGTGCATTAAAGAGCTGCCATGTTGCACTGTTGAGGGAGTTACAGTTCAGGGATAAGTAAAGTGCTTCCCCGCTTTTACAGTGCTGGGGGATTCTTTGGGATGACAGGCACTATGTAAATACAAGTAATTGTCATTAGAAAAACTCAAAATATTTCTGCTCACACAGCCTCAGGTAAAGGACTAATAATGAAGATGGGCCACAAGGGAGCCAATTCTTGCATAATTAAATCCACTGGTGTTTGTGTGACAGATGAAACAGAAATATTTGGTCTGCTCAGTGGGAGTACAGTCACTGCTCAGTCAAAAATCATGTGGCAGGAAGAGAAAGAAGAGTTTGCAATTACTGTGCCCAGTGTTGGCATGCCTTAGGGTGAAATGATGGTGCAGTTGGAGCTGAGGATGGCTTCAGCCAGGTGTGGAAGGCAGGAGGGCTGTGGATCAGGCAGCCACAGTGATCTCAGTGGTGGAGAGCACTGGTGTTGACTGATGAGAGAAAACAGGGAGACTGACCTGCTCTGGTGCATCTCTCCCATCAACACTCTGAATTTCCCAGGGATTGAAGAAGGTTTTTGTAAATGAGCAGCAGAGGAATTTTTATGAAACAGCCATCAAGGAACAAAATGTAATAAGTTGGTGATGTAACGTGTATGCAGTGTCTCCTGGTGTTGTGTCTGCCTGATACAGGCTGCTGCACCTTTCCTGTGGGAATGGTGAAGTGCCGGTATCCTCATCATAGACGTGGATAATGGGGACACTCAGAATTGACCTTTAATTAAGTTGAGACACGTAAGCTGGACTTTGTATGAACTTTGGAGAAGGATGTGAACGAGCCATTTGTCTGAGCGTGAGTTGCCAGCAAGATGATGCTTGGAGGGTAACTATTTCTAACTCAACAACCCTTCCCAATAAACCATATCTCTGCGTATCCCTCAGCTTTAATTGCAGACAGCGTTTTGTACTTCCTGGACAGTTCTCGATGTTCCTATCCACCTCTCTTAGTCTGAACCCAGTTTTATGCTGAGTCTGAGCCGGTGCCAGTCAGAGCTGTGCTGGGGACGCAGCAGCGCTCCCAGGCTCTGACTTTTTACCTGTAGAAACCTGCTGTGCAGATCCAACTTTCTGCCTTATCCAGACTTCCCAGTCCTAAGAGTGAACCCCGATTTCTGTTTAAAGCATTGCAGTGGCAGCTTCTCAGGTGAGCTATCTTTGTTCTGGATGTGAGAAACCTGGCAGGGCTCCACTTTGTTCCTGAGCTTTCAAAGTAGCATGCCTGAAATAGAAACACCGCACAGGAAGGTCTCCAGTAAAAATTACTTCCAACAGGCAACTCTCGTCTTAGATTATCCCCCTAAGGATTCAGTAAGATTTTGTTCTACTTGGAGGTCATCCCTGCAGGTTCAGTCCTGAGCCTTGTCATGGTGCCATGGGAAGGGGCTCAATAACCCAGCTGGCTGGTGGTGGGAGATTTTCCCCTGTTATGGAGCTCCCTGTTTCTCTGCTCCCACCTGAGAAGCAAGGAAGGCAGTGCAGCCAAGAAGCAGCATGCCAGCAGTCCCCAGCGGAGTAGATAGTCCCATGGGGCTGTTGCACATCAGCATAATTGAGAGCAATCCAAAGGATTTGTCCTGTGAATTAGACTGACTTACAGTGACTGCTCAAGGATAGAGAAAAACCCTTCCCTGCAGCGGTTCTAAGCCATGCTGGGATCTGAGTGGGCTCCCAGCTGCTTCAGGAGTAGGAGATGGCAGCATTTATAACCTCTGCTGTGCTCACCAATGGAAGAACAAATTGGAGGTCCCAGTGGGACCCATCTCCCACAATTCACCTTGTTTCTGAGGTTTTTGTTAACTGTGCCTAGCTTACAGGTGACATGGATCTCTCAATGCTGTCTTTGTCTTTCTAGTGCCATTGATACTGTTCTGAAAGTCAAGCTAGCTTTCTGGTTCCTGTGTTCCTACCAGAGCTGCATTGTTGTTTTAGTTGAAGTATTTATCCTTATGGAGACTAATTAGTCCCTAATCTGTGGAGTATCTAGAAGGAGTGCTTGTCTTAACTCCCCTGGGCTGTGTCTCTCCAGCTACCAGGTCCTGGCTAGTCCTGGTGATGGTTCTGCCATGCAGACTCTTCTGCTTTCTTTCAACCACCACAGGTGTCCCAGATGCTGCTCTCTGAATTCTGCCTCTCCATTTGTCTCTTCCTTTCTATCTTCTTGCTGTTAAAAAGAAAAGGGGAGGGGAAGGCAGTTTTGTGCCCTAAAGGTGTTCCCCAGTCTCTGGTAATTGTCGAAGTGTCAGCAATTGTAAGAAGAGAGTCTAAGTGAAATATCTTGCCGCCTTTTTCTAGCACGGCTCAGCTTACCCATTTTGGCACCTGAACTTACAAGTATCCATCAGTTAGAGGATGGAGATTTGCATAATTAGTGTTTTTGAGGTACCTTCTGAAATGCAGGAGAAGATACTCTTACAAGTCTCAGCTCTTATCTAATGAGGTGCTGACAAAGAGGTATCCATGGAGACATCTGTTATAAGACACTGTTCTGAAATTGGTTCTTTCCAATGTCTGTTAAAATGCCAAAGGGTTTTCTTAAGCATAATTTATACCATTTCTTTGCTCCATTCCTAAACAAAAATAGTTATGCCTGAATATGATGAGAACCATCGTTTTAAAAATTAGGTTTGCAACCTCTTATTAAGAAACAGGGATAGGATTGAATTGGGAGAAATGTACTGAGTTTTTTAAGGTATTCTACGGGGTATTTGAGCACAGAGAACTACTGCTAAGATGGCAGGACAGAAAGCCTGTAGCCCTCTTGGCCAAAGAGAGGTGCTGAGCATCACTGACCTCTGGGGCATCCTCAGCATCTAGCAACTCGCTTTATCTATATGCCTCAATGGTGCTGGGGTTGACCAAATTCCACCCATCTAAATGGGTCCATCCAGATTGGTCATGGAGATGTTTTCCTGTGAGGGGGACAACTCCTCAAGGGGCTTCCATGACCTCTTTCCAAGGGGATGGACTGGTGCAGCTGTGCGGTGGCTGCAGTCACTGGCTTATGGTGTTTGCCAACCTGTTAGAAATTACGGGAAGAGTTTAGGTAGAGAGGATTTAATCCTCTATTTTTGCAGACTTTGCAAACTTAGTGGGGCACATAATTCTGGGGTTTTCCAAGACAGGTGATCACACCAGTGTTGCAGTGCGTGGATTCTCTTTTTAAATTTCCTCTCTTTCCTCTCCTCTCTGCCATTGCTTCAGTCACAGCACTTTGCACTTTCACAACCCTCTTCAAGCCCTGAAAAAGATGATTGAGGGAAATCAGGCCTTTCTAATGCAAGAAAGGGGCTGGCAGGGTCAAGCTTCCTATCATGCAGCTCTATGTGTGCTGTGGCTTTCCTGCTGTAAGCCTTGAGTTCATACCTTTCTCTGTCCCGTGGCTGTGGGCTGGTCAGAGACATCTTTACAGACTCGGCCAGTGTGTTGTTTTATGATTCGGCAGCTCACACATGCGTCTCTTTGGCTCTGACAATCTGCACACCATTTGCACATAAGTATTATCTGTTGTTACAGCAAGATGCTGTAAAAAAAAAAAAAAAGATGGCTCTAACTCCACCCTTTCTCCTTGCCTTTCCTGTTTTCTTGCCCTTGCATGGTGAAAATAGGAGTTCACAGAATCCTGCATATCTGACGTGGTTATTTATAGCGTGAAGCTGTTGGGGTTTATTTTTGAGTTCAGTTGATGGGTTATTCTTTGTTGGAGCTGTGAAAAGGATAAACGAAAATCTACAAAATATTAGAAACCAGATTGAAGTGATGATTAAGGTGTGTGCACACTCCCTCTCTGATCTGTTCCTGTATCCACATGAATACCCATAGTCCTGTGCTCATTAAAAAATAAATATCAATCTCTAAAGCAGGAGGATTCTCCCAAAGGGAAATCTGAACCGTGGTTTTGACCACACTAGCTGACATGTACAATTCACACTGTGTTGGTTAGTCATGTAAGTCATCTAATTAGAGAGCACACTCTTGTGACATGGTCTGAAGGCTTTGGCATGGAATTAGGAGGCTGGAGACATGCTGCTGGCTGCTTGGGCAGGGCAGAGGTAGTCCCATCACCTCGCTGCACCCTACCTTCAGTACTGCTTCTGCAGAAATCCGTGTGCCGTCAGATCCGCTGAGATAAGTGGTTGAAAGTTTTCTGCAGAAGTATAAAGAAGGTGGGATTGGTTGTTCATCACGGAGTTGCAGCAGCTCAGTATTTGCAAATTCTGCGCTGGTTTGCACAGAAGGAAGACGGGCTTCTTCACGTATGTCTGAAGTAAGTGGATTCTTCACTTATGTGTTCGGAGCACTACTAGATAACAGATTTGAGAATTAGAGTATCATCTGAAAGAGAGGTCAGAGCCTAAAACTTTATCCTTCTCTGTCATCCAAGCGTTCTCTCTCTCTCTAGTGAATTTGAGGATTGCTGGGCAGCCCTCAAGCTGTGGAAACTTGTCGAGCTCCAACCACTGGTGTCTCAGGTGTGTTAGTTAAAGCAGTGGTTTCTGAGCTGTGCTCCATGTGCTGCTTTGAAGGGCTCTCTAAACAATAACCAAGAAAAGTGAGTCTAAATAATGGGCAGCTTAAATTCATCTTTGAGTGATCTATTGCCCTGTGCTTCTCTCCCTGGAAATTTGTTAGTGCTCTACAAGCCAATTCGGCTGGATACCACAAAGTTAGGCACCTATAATTGAGCTGACTGCTCAGGCATGGCCATTATGGAGCAGTCTGTCAGCTGGAAAGATCTGGACAAAATTAAACTAACAGCTGCACTCCTCTGGCAGTGTTGAGCTTTGGGGAGATTTTCACCAGGATCAGGAAAGAGAGAACTCCAGCACCTTTTCAGGGGAGGGTGCATAAAGTGCTTAAGTGACTGCAAGGATGTGTTCAGACTGAGAGGGTCTGGTGGTGAAATTAGCATCTGAAGACCAATATTTTTTTTTGGTAATTATATTGAAGAGGGGGGGGAAAAAAGGGACTTGACTGTTCAGGAAAAGCAAAAAAAATTTTTCTTTCTTGGGGCATTTGACAGAGACTGGCTTCTCTTTTCTGACAGTCTCCTTTTAGCACATACTGCAGACATGGATTTCTGTTATCTGAGCTGTCTGAATATTCAAGTCGCTGTGGATAATGCAGACTTAAGTGGAAAAACAAAAATGCAAAAAAACCAACTTTCCACCAGCAGATTTCAGTCTGACATCAGTCTGTAGCTGACACTTTGGATACTGAGAAGGGTTGCAAGGGGAGGGAGGAGGGTTGGTGAAGCTGGGCTTGTGCTGAGCAGGAATTATGGAAGCTCAGAGGAACTGCAGCCTCCTAGATCTTTAAATACACTCTGACAAAAATCTCAATGGGGAGCTCCCCCTACGCAAAATCAGTCCCTACCGTCACCTCTGTTCTGCTCCTTCCCTTTCCCATCCCTGCAGATGCTGTGGCTGCAAGGTCTTTGATGTGCAGATACAGTGACGCATGTTTCATTCCTTAATCAGAGCCCGGAGTTTTGGAATAGGGTGAATATTCAGGGTTTCCAGATTGTACACAATGCGGCAAAGACACAAGGAGGAGGGAGGGCAAGGGGGGCATTGGAGCAGGCAGGAGAGTTCGGGCTGTGTGTGTGAGGGGAAGCAGCAAAATGTCACTGGAGAACCCCTCTAGGTTGGTCCGTTGCTGCTATTGCAGCCCTTTGATTCTCTGGTTGCAATAATTTTCTCCAGGGTTGAGAAGAAAGGACATTTAATGGTGGTTTCCCCCATCCCTGCGACACTGCCAGCCCAAAGCATTCACAAGTCCTGAGTCAGTCCTCACCACCTACCCCCAAATTATAACACTGATGGGAGAAATTGCATCTTTGTTTTGAATAGAAATAAAAGGAATATGTTAGTTTTGGGTTCTTTCTGTAAACTGGCCTTTGAGCTGGAGCTTTTGTGTTGCATTTGGCTCACGTGTCTCAGTCCCGTGCTCCTCTTCCTCCTGTTTTGCTTGCATTGGGCACATGCAAACTGCTGGCACTTGATACAAAGGAATTAAAAACTAGCATTTGATGAATCTATGACTTCTAGGTGATCTGTGAATTGAGGCAGGCTTCAAAACCCTTCATACATTGAGATCCACATGCAGAGATTTGAGTGCTGGCAGAATTCTGCTGGGAACACCCAGTGCTAATAAAAGGCTTGAGTAACCAAACTGAGATCTCGATTTTGAAGCAAAGAATTACTACGGATCTGTGGTTTTGCTTGAGGCTCATTTATATCTATTATATGGATTAGTCAAAGAAAAGTGTCAGGGCTAGTTGCAATACAAGACAAGGTGCTGTATTCATCACAGGAATAATCCCACTGCCTTCCTTCAACTTAAATCTGCAATGACTTTTTTTTTTTTTTTTTACCCTGAGGATTGCAACAGAAGTGCTTATTTTGGTGTTATGCTATGTGATATCTTGCAGTGGAAAGAGAGCTCGTTGTTTTCTTGCAAATCTGCCTGTAAAGACGTAAGATGTCAGATTTTTTGACCCTTAGCACTGCTTCTTTTCTGAGCTTATTGCTTCCACAGGACTGTCATGGCATGGACTGTGCAAATGCTCCTTGTCCAGATCTTGAGAGTGTGTAGCTTAGTTCCGAGAGCCTCCAGTGGCATGGGAAAAGGGATCTTCCTTCACTGCTCAGTGCCCTTCTGTATGAACAACTGATGGCTCATCTGTCTCTCACCAGCGCAGCAGCATAGCATTGGGTTTATGTTACACTTGTGGCTAATGTTAATTTATAACCTCTTTTCTCTCTTCTGGCAGCGTGCTTTAGCTTCTGATTTGGAAATTAAGGTAACAGCGTTTCAGGTAATTTAAAGAATCTGTATGTGAGTATATGCCTGGTGGGAATATACAGCAGGTAGTTTCCCACATAAAGAAGGTTAAAGGCCTTTGTGAAAGCTGGAAATTTCCTTTGCTTTCAAAACAGGCTTCTAATCCAAAAATAGCAGCGAGCTGGTAGCTTGGCTTCTCCTTGTTTATTAGCAGCAGATGCTGCTAATAGATGCAGAGGGTTGTCTGGAGGAGCGGTGTGCACACAGGGCACCACGGTACCTTGCTGGTTGCTGATCCAGAACAGGCACTCATCACAGGATCAGATCCACACATTTCTTGTGGGATTCCCAGGCCTGCTCCCATTGCAGGGAAAATACGGCAGTGACAAGCCATTATTTGCTCTCAGCTGTCCAAATTGGCAAAGAAAAAATACAATTCAAGAAGCTGTTTTATTCTGTAATAGCTATTAACTTTTATACCTGTGCAGGCAGACATGCCCTGTCTGCATGTGATGGTTATGCAGAAAATGGGGCAGGAGCTGGCTTTTGAGTTTCGGGGCTCATCTGGGTAAATCTGTGTCCTTCCATTGCAGAATTGTGCAGTTTGCAGGAATACAAAATGAGTGAAACCAAGCTTCTGTTCATGTAACAGATCTGCCTTTCCCCAGATGTCAGGACTCCCTGCCATAGCCTCTCTGCTGTTCTTATGGCTGATGTCAGGACTGCATCACATAGCTGATGTTCTGGTTACACTAAATAAATTAACGGTGAAGCACTGGAAGCTGCTTCTGTGGCTGTTGGTATGTTTTTTGGAAGGTGGTATCCAAGTTGTGCTCTGGGGTGTTGCCTTCCTTAGTTGCTTTTGGGGGAATGAGGGACACAGCATTGAGGTCTCCTGTTGAGGACCTTCAGAAATTCAGTCTATGCTATGGAGTAAGTCCACCTTGTTCACAGTATTGTAGACCTTCCTTTCATGGTACCCTGCGCGAGCACATATATAGGATAGAGCATGTCCACTGCTGGGCTGAGTTACCACCTCTGCAAACAAGTGGATGGATTCTGCCCTGGCCCAAGATGCACAGCCCCCAGAGCACTCCTCCAAGCTGAGATTTGCACAGCAGTCAGTGGAGTGCTTCTAAAGGCAAAATTCAATTCAGCCGGCACCTTCACCGAGCATGGATTTGGTAGGTTTGTTCTTGGCTTACAGAGTACTGGAAGGATGTTCCTTGATGGGAGTCAAAGATGACTCTGGGGGGTGTTGCTGGGAAAACCACGCTCTAGGTATGTCGGAGCCCAGAACACGGGTGGTCTGGGTCTGTTTCTGGGAACTGTCAGTACCTTACCTTCCCTTGAGCTCAAAGGAAGTTAGACCATTGGAGAGGCTACAGGATATAATGTGGTTCCCACACATCTTCCTTGTAGCCCTGTTGCTTGTTGGATGTTCTTTGCTAACGACTGTCCACCACTGTTAACCCCATCCAGAACATGTGTTTCCACAAAATTCTTCACGCTTTCTCATGTGGTTCGTGGAAAACTTTTTTGTGTCCAGTGGTCTTTTATTTTCCATTTCCTCCAGCTCCCTGTTTTTTTAGCTTATAAAACAAAACAAAAGACCCTACTAAATTCCTGTAATTATAGTCATCCAAGCAGGCACATTCACGATAGGCTTAATAAGGCAGCAACACGTCAAGCCTTTGTTTCTGAGAAGGGGGAAAAAAAGTCCTTTAGTACTTCAGTACAGTTTATGACTGTTTCTGTGTGTAATTTGCAAGCCATTAAAGCCAGGCCTGGTGGTGGCCCAAAAAGGCAGAATGCAGTCACGAAAATGGAAACAAATTATGCGGTTCCCCACTGTTATCCAACTTGTTGAAAGTGAAACATCCAGGAGGAATTTAACTCATGGCTTTTGATACTCTAACTTAGTTGTAGCAGGGCTTTTGCAAGGCAGGAGTTAACCCACTTCATTTCCATTTGTGGCGGAGTAGGGTCTTTCTCTGTCCTGGACAGGGTGAACAAAGAGTGAACACTGAGCCATCAGGTGATTTATCATTTTAAAAGTTTTATTTGAAGGAGATTGGGAATATTGATGCACAGAAAGGGTAGCATTCATTTGATCTCAGGGATCGCATGCTCAGTACTGTGTGGTGGGATCAGAAATGAGGAAAAGGGGACGGCAGGAGCTTGAACGTGTGATAAACACACCCTGGTTGCACAGAGACGACATGGGAGCTCAGGGTCCCACTCCAGCTGTGTGTGGGCTGCTGTGATTTCAGTCAAAACCACCTTTGTCTCTTTGGGTAGCATCTCTCCAGCAGGGAATCTGCAAAATACATGTTCATTTCTGTAAAGCCCCTTGGTGTTTTACAGTGAGGGCTTTCATGGGAATGCAAAGAGTTTCACATTACTGTTCACCACCTGGGCGTGCAGTGATGTATGGTCTTTAATAAAGCGGATAGGAAGAGCCACTTGAGCTGGCCAGAGGTTCTTCCTTCCTTATCAACTGACATATATTTGCAGAAGGCCCAAACCTACCAGCATGATCAGTTTTAGCTGATGTGCATTTAATCCTATCCCCCTTTGATGGTGGGTGTCGCAGAGCTGACCTAAGGGTTTTATCCAGGTCTTCCATCAAGTGACAACAAAAGGCAGAGGCTGTTGGGGATAACAACAGACAGGCTGGAGGAATAAAACCTCTCCTGCAGCTGCTGGAGACAGTCTATTTTATCACCTTTGTTCTCTTTTTAGCCACCTAACTATTCCTGGAAAAGCTAATATTAGCTCCCTCCATCTATTTCTTAGAAGCTGGGAAAACAAAAATCCGATTGAATGTCTTTGTTTCCAGGTGAACTGATGACTGGTCTGTACAGTTGACTCTGAAAACCTGGATGAGCTCTTGCATCATCAGCCCTTGGTGTGGGGAGGCATTGAAATAGGTAGTTACAGAGGTGGCAGCATGAGAGGGATTAAAAATATTCAGCAATGTATTAAATCTTAGTGACAGACTGTTTGAGAGTTACTTGCCGTGCCTTCCCCAGGCATGATACAGATAGTCATGGAACATGCTTGCTTTGTTTTGCTGTAAAAAAGCAGGTCCTGAGATGGTTTCAGTAGAGGCTTGATTCTAGAAGTCAGAGTTTTGGCAGGATATTTATCCAGGATTTGACAGTGTGTCTTGTCCTAACGCTTCGCATCCCATTGTATTCGGGATGCTTAAGGCAAGATTAGAGACGGGGAAGCGAGTGTAAAAGTGGATTGCAGAGGTTCATGTTTATTCCCTGAGTGACATCCATAGCAATGTTGCTCTGATTACGGGGAAAGGATGATCCTTCTAACTGCCACTCTGCAACTCCATCTGGGACCCGGCAGACAAGCGTGCTCCTTCTACATTTTAACATCACCAGTTAAAAAGCCTTTAGCTGGTGATTTTTTCAGACACACACAGGTCAAAATCAACTCTGCTTCATTCTCCCAAAGCTGTGATGTCGCTGGGGAATGAGAGGAGCGAGCGGTGCTTTGCCTCTGCCTTCCTCTGACCATTGGTGAGGTGGAGAAAGACATGGCAACCTCTGTGTGGGAGGAGGGACAGGTTGTCCTTGGGTTAAGGGAAGGAAAGCAAGGCATGATGTTGGACTTACTTTCCCCAGAGCTCATGGGATGCGACTGGGGCTGCCCTTGGTTGCAGAGGAACTGGTGGGACCGGAGCACCAGGGCCAGGAGGGAGATGGGCTGGGCGTGTCTCTCCACCCAGGCTGGCTGTGTGGTCCATAAGGATGCTTCTTTGCTGGCAACAGTGCTTGAATGTTTAGGTAACCGCTGCCTGTTTGCGGAGAGGCATCAAACCCAAAGTGTCAGTGAAGGCCAGGTGAGGCGTGGAAGAGCCATGTCTGCCTCATCGCTGCCTTGAGACACCTGGAAGAAGGGCTTGGTCTCTCCGAGGAGTGTGTAAGCTCTGGGGAAGATGCTTCTGCTCGTGAATAAAACATGAGTGGCAGTCAGGACCAGAGTTTTTAATTAAAAAGCTTGCTGATAGCAGCCATCTTGAAAAACAACGTGTGTGGCATCATTTGGTGAGCAGTTGGCATCGGAGCCATCTGAGGCACTGAGAAATTCTCAAAGATGCTGTAAAACCAGCTAAATAATTAAAACTAATAATAAAAAACCCCCCTGACAACTTCAATGTTTAAAAATTAAACGTTTTGATGAAATATTAAATGCTAATTATTTCCTTGCATTTGTTGTGCTGGCATCAGTTCTCTTGATGTTAGCAATATATCTTCACATATCAGTAATTGAAGTGTATTTTCAGCATTAGTATTAAATTTACTACACAGGCCCTAAACCCAAAAGTTCTAAAGCATGTGTTTGATTTTAAGTGTTGAATACTTTGAAGTCTGCTTTACTGGATTGGCCGTAATGCTGTGATTACCAAAACCATCTAGGTAAATGCCACAAAATCTTTGGCCATTTAAAAGAGCCCTTGCGCTTGCTCCAAGGATCTGGCAGTCTAATTTCAATAGCAAACACAGTGAGATGGGCTTAATGGATACACAAGAGACTAAATGAAAAGCAGAATGAGGGGGCAAAAGTATATTTGGAAAGCATTTTATGGCTTTCATGTTTTGTGTGTCATTTTAACTTTTAGTCAGTTCGGTTGAATTAATTATTTGGTATTAAAAAAAAAAGTAATTGAACTTAGCTCAGGGTGGGCAGATGAAAGACATGACTAGCAGAGGAAAATGCCCGCACATGTTCCTTTGTTTACCTGCTTTGCTTTCTGTGTAAGAATGTATCAGTGCCTTGATTTTTAGGAAGATGGCTGCTAATATTACGCATGAAGGAAATGTCAGTACAATACACCCCCAAGGGCCTGATTCAGTAAACTCTTCTTCTCTTGCTTTTTCCCCCTGAATAATGAGGTATTTTACACATTTGTAATTATCTTGGGGGGTGTGCAAACATCTGAGAATCATTCTTCACCTCTTACTGCACATATTGGGAGGTTTGCTAATGTTTGCCAGTTGGAGGCTCCTTTCTCTGGCATGCACCTGGTCTTGCCAAGAAACCTGCTGTTTGCTGCTGTTGCTTTGGGTGCTCAGCACTGCGAGAGGGTGCCTGCACCTGATCCTGAGGCACCGCTTGGAGGGAGCACAGCGTGCGGATAGCCAGTGCTCCAGTTTCAGGGTTAGAAATGAAATGAGTTCACTCTTTAGCAATGCAGATCTTTAGAAATCACTGATGTCTGGAAAAATAATTTGAAGTGAAAGATGTGACACCTTTTAGAGTCCCTTTGGTTTGAAATAAAGGTATTTTCTTTGCAATGTGGGATTCTCATTCAAGAGGTGTCTGAGCCTTATACTCAGCAGAAAACTGGTGGATAGCCTTTCCCATCCTCCTTATGCTCACCCGATAACTAAACCACAGGCTGCTGCTGCTTCAAACTTGCATAGGTTTTCATCGTGTTGACACGGCATTTCAGACTGAGCTTGGCCTACATTTGGCTTTCTGGAATAGAAGGACACTGTGGCTGTATTTAAATGAAATTACTTCTATAAAAAGTGGAGGCTGGTTTTAAAAGTTAAAGCCTTCCTTTTCAGAAATACTGTTATTTACTGTGCGAGCCGAACAGGCAAACCACAGCTTCCCCCAGCACCCTTTTGCTGACAGTGCCCTGTGCCGGGGAGGTATATGTGGGATGAAATGCTTTTCACGTTGGCTTACATCCTCATACAGAAGCGCTGAAGGTTCGCGTAGAAGTGTGAGAGTTTGTATCCCTTCTCTGGCTCCCGACCTTGCTGCCAGCTCTCTGGAGGTCTGGATGGTTGAAGCACCTCTTTGTTCATCTGCCTGAGGTTTGTCAGCTAACCCAACCAAGAACCACTACTTGGAGTCACTGTGTGGGGGCAGCCCACTCTGGTGCCCAGTAGCAGTTGGCATCACCCATGGCATAGAGGCTGCATTCAGATTCGTGTGGTGTTAGCTTTTTAGAGAGGATGCTTCAGAGAATTGTGGGGGGGAACATTTTGCATAGTCGTGCCTTCCCAGGGCACTTCTTATTTTAGACCAGACACGAAGGAACTATTAAATATTTTTCAGTTGTTGTTTGAACTGGAGAAATTTTTGCATTTGGGGGTATTTGTCCTGCTGTTTAATCATCTCAAAGACATTCAGGCAGCTTTCTTTTTTCTTCTCTCCCTCCCACCATATCAGTTCATGAGTCTTAAAAATGTTCTGGTGTGCAGTTTCAAATGGGATTTCTGAAGCAGGCAGGAGATGTACATGAATGCACATCTGGGAATACGAGCAAGAGCCTTGTTGAAGGAAAAGTATTTGTTGATTTGATAGAATGTGCCTTGTTAAAGGGAACAGCATCTGTCATCTCTGAAAGAGCAGCTTGAGAAGGCAGATAAGAGTGGGAGAAGCAGTGAGAGCCCAGGGATGATTTGGGATTCCCAAAGCTTGGCTCAGTCTGGAAGTGATATTGTGGGATATGTTTTCAGCCTGAAAACACTTCTGTAACATTGAAGCTTGACACTAAATGTTCAGCTTTTGCTGAATGGCTTTGGAGAGAGAGCAAAGATTCCTCCGTCTAGACGAGGAATCAAAGTCAGATCTTCCCACTATACACTGTAAAGAAAAGGAAGCAGCAGCTTCCAGCTCGGTGTCACACGATTGCTACAGAATGGTGATTTATTCTTGGAAACGGTAAGTGGGGGTGGCACGGGTGGGACAGATGGCTCAGGAGGCTTGTGCTGAGGAACGGGTTCATTCTAAATTACTGTCTGTCCTGCCCAACTTGCTGGTGAGGAGGGAAAGCCGACAGGGAACTGTGCCTTTTTGGCAACTCCTCTGTGATGGACAGTGTTAGTGCCTCGTGTCCAATTGCCCAGGTACCAGTGTCTGTGCACAGATGGTAACTGAAAGTGCTTTGAGGGCACAGACTTGTCCATCTCCATGTCCACGAGCACTGTACATGGTGTCGTTGTGTCAGTGAGGAGCTGGTTTGCTCTCAGGAGGAGCTGGATGAGGTCCTACCTTGGGGCAGAAGTTGGCCTTATTATGGCAGTGTCGTGGGAGGATGAGGAATGGACCGATGCTTTCCTCTTTTTGGGGGGATGGTCTCTCTAAGTCATGTTTAATGAATGGTGCAGCGAGGCTTTTGTTGCTAGTGCTTATCCAATACCTGTTTTGGAGTCTTGGGGGTTATTAAACCAGCATCTATACCCAACTCTAAATTCACTAATAACTTTTAAAAGCAGAAACAATTAGCAGACTCAGTAGGAGAAGAGCTTTCAGGGAGAAGCAATTTAATGTGCTGAAAGACAGCGTATGCAACATAATCAATGTAGTGTACTGTATGAACATACCAGAGGTAGTTTTCCAGCAAGCTTCACGTACACTGATTTTTCAGAGTTCAATAGTCTTCCTAAACTCAAGAAAGCACTAATCTCCTTGAGGGAACAAATAAAGCAAGTGGACAAAAAAAAAGGTAATTTCATCAAGGATAAATTGCCCTGTTGTTCCTACCAACATGCTCACCAACAGCTCTAGTCATAAAGCATTAGCTGTTTCTTATGGCGCTTTTGCAGTGTACCTTGGCTTCCCCAGGCAGGTCAGACCCACAGTCCTCCTGTGATCACCAAGGATAACTCCTTGTCAATGAGCTCTGTAGATATTTGAAGGTATTGCTAAAACCTGTATGCTTTATAGGGAGAGCTTGCAGAGGAGCTGCTTCCTGGTGAGGAAACTGCAAGGCTGCCAAAGCTCGCTGCACTTTGTTGTTTCTCAGCCTGGCGTGTGCTCATCCTCATGCTCGGGGAAACGTTTTGAAATTAAGGGTGTTTGCAGCGAATAGCGGCTCCCTGGTGGCAGCACTGCGGGGCACTGCCTTGTCCCTGGCAGGGCAGTAGACAGGAATGGACCAGGATTGCTCGTGGCATCCAGGATGGTCGAGAAGGGACTAGTTTCCAATTTCCCTTGTGCTCCTGTGGTGCACCTAGGCGTGGTCGAGTTACTTGAGACCTCCAAGAGAAATGGGGCCAGCATGCAGCTCCGACATGCTAACTGCAGAGCTGTGTGAGATTGCCAGGGATTTTTGAGTCCTGCTCATGCGTATTCCCCTGGGGAACGTCCCCGCTGGCACCATTGCCCATCCTGTATCATTAAACCAAGAGCCACTGAATGAGCACAACAGCAATGTAATATTTTGGGATTTTGCAATAAATCCAAATATAAAGCCCCTGTTGGAGCCAGTAGGACTGCAGTGTCCAATAAGACATTTCCCCATTTTCTCCTGTTTATTCGTCACGACTAACACAGCAGTGATGGACCAGTGTGCATCCAGGCTTATGCTGAACAGTTTCGTTAAGGGCTGCTTGAATATTTTCCATTGAGATTGTGGGTTTTGGTCAGAAAACTAGATTTACAACCAATTTTTGTGTTCGTTCTGCTACCTGGAAGTTTTTCCCTTCTTTTTGAGGGTGAAGGCTCAAACAAGAAAAATCAGAAAGTTTTAAGGCTCTGAACTGTAATCAAGTGTTTCTGTTGACACACTTAGCTTTTAGGTTTTAGCTGAAACGGAAAATTTTGTTCAGAAAGCTTGTTTAAAAAAAACCCAGAAAACAAATATAAACCCTCCGCAACCTAAGCCTGTTTTAATATGTGAGTGTTTTGTGCAGAAGCCACAATTTTCTGATCAGCTCCATGATGGCTATGGTGCATTGTGCGTTTGAGTGTTCTTTACTTTGGGGCTTAATCAATTGTACAGTATTTCTGTGGGCTGTCAAATAATGGCTGCCTTCAACAACTAGCTCCATTTCAGTGAAAGAGAAAGTGAATATTGTATATAATTCCTGTAAATGAGTGTAAAATGGTTTGAGGTCTTACAAGATTCAGCATTAAGAATATTACAAAAAAGTGAATACTTAAGAGCCACTAGAGCTCAGCCCTATTGCTCGGTCTGTTTTACGTAGGCTCGAAGTTAATGGGAGCAGAGAATGCCTGGGGTATCGCAGGAGTTGGCCCCACCTGGGATGGGGGACCAGAGCCGTTATTAAATGTTAAAAATAACATTGAAATACGAGAAGAATAGGGGGTGTGGGGGGAAGAAAAGAAAAAGAAAAAACTCAGGTGGTGGGAGAGATCATAATGAGCCATTTTCTCTCTTCATGCAGTTTTCATAGCCACCAGGGCCAAAATGATACTAGGAGGTTTATGTATCATCAGAAAATAGAGCATGAGCATCATGAATGATGCAAATGAAAGAGTGCGAGCTATGAATGGAACAACAACTGGCAGACCAGAAAGATTGAGCAGATATACTGTGGTGCCTAAATATGTCAAATCCAGGCTTGCTATTCTGAACGTGATGCATACCGGGCAAGAAGTGCTTATTCCTTTTTTTGTTGGTGTTTTTGTGTGGAGGTAATTGATTTTTGAAAGAGGTTTCCCATTGTTTTTCTTTTAAAACCTCAAAGTCAGAGGGGAAAGTCTAGATTACTGCTGGGTAGTTTGGAGAAAAGATAAGACTCTTGATGAATAATCACTCAGTGCTGGGTCCCTCCTGAAAATGTGGTCTTCCTGTTGCTGAAGTACTCAGCAAAATGGTTTTCTGGTTTCCAGCTGGAACTGTAGGTATCAAAGCAAATCATTTAAGAAAAATGTTCTCTAATGAGCAGCAGTTCCAGGAATCTTTGCCAAAACCCAATTTTTCTTTAGTTTCCAGTAAAGTTTTGCAAGCTCAAAAAACTCGGGAAATGTTTTGGAGAAAATGTAACCAAATAAACCTGAGCATCCGTTAGAGTTGCTGGTGTAATCAGAACATGGCTAGAGAACTATCTACTTTATTTTGAGTTGGAAAAGTTAACTCACTCTTTCCTCTTTGGATTAAACAAAATTTCTCTCCTTGTAGAAGATAACTATTTTGTTTCTAGTCTAGGACAAAGTCATGTCACTTGGTCATGAGAAATGTGATTAGAAGGATGTTATGACAGCATTCTGCCCTTGCTGGTCCTGGTTGGGACAAATGTGTTGTCTTTTTCAGAGAGAACAGGAGGGAAATCAAAGTTGTTCAGTATACTTCATCCAAGAAAGGATCAAACATCTCTTGTGCCCCCCGGACACCAAGCGTGCGCACAGGGCTCTCATGGTACATCAATATCTATGTTAAATTCCCCACCTTTTGTAATAAGTCATATTCTCGCCAATGTGGGTAGTGACTGGACATGAAGAAGAGGCTGATTGTTTTACCACCAAGGAAAAATTATCAACCAATAGCTAGCAATTTATATCATCCTGTAATGACTTCAAGCAATATGGATTTTATCTCCATGTAAAGAGTGTATATATATATATTTGGGTAAAACTAGGTCACAGCCCCAGACTTTGGGTAAATAGATAACACTACCCCCAGTGACACAAGGTTACGCCATCCTTGGGAGAATACATTCGCCAGGACAGCAGCATGTGCTTGAACTAGCTTTAAACCACTCTGGTCAGTGTTTTTGAGCAGTTCCCACGTGAAAATCCGCGTCACATCTGTGGGCAGGCAGTGAAGAGCTCCTCGCCAATGCATCTCTGCTTCCCATTTGGCGAGTTTATAACTAGCCTGAGTATGTCACAGAGTGCTGTGAAGACATCTTTTAAATACAGTTAGTCCCAAAGAAGATATGAAAATTTTGCAAAACCTATTTGCCTACTGAGTTCATGTGTAATACTGATCCACTGGCTGACATTTTTGATGTACGACCAAAGTAACTAAGGTTATGCAGCTGTAAGTGAAAGCATCTTTGTGCCAGAAAATTTAGCAGTGAGCTACCATGTAACATGGACATTTTACTTTGAAAGAAGAAATTGCTGAATTAATTATGCAGTGCTTAGTACGTGAGCGATTAGCTGCTGTTTGCCAGTGAAATGCATCTCTCAGGTATGCTGTTACTTTCCGTGTTCGTGTTGCTTTGTGCCAACTGGGAGCTGGGATGTTCTACCCAAGATGCGGCCGCGATTCAAAGCTGGAGGAAATTCTGTATGGTTTTTATTTGTCTTTGTAATGAAAAGGCCCATATATCAGTGGGAGATTAGAGTCATTTAAAGACACAGAGGAAGCCCCTCCCTTCTTCCTATTTGTGAATTGCGTGGGATCAGTGTGTTCTTAATAGAGCGGTTTGCAGGAGACTTAATCAAATTCTCTTTATGGCAGAGCTGACACCTGAGCGTTACTATCCACTCAAGGTATCAGCATTAAGTATTTATGTACCCAAAATCGTGTACCAGTCGTGCTTATCCAGACACAAAGTGGGATAATGGCAGAGCACTGTGTTTATTAATAGAACACAGCAGCCAACATATGGCTGCATAGTGGAAGCAGAGTAAAACATAAGCCACACATTTCTTTTCAAGAACATGTATTTCACACCTTTTCAATTCACACAGGAATATTTTTGTGATGCCTCTACAGTTAGTCTGCTATCCCCAAAAGGCTATTTTTATATTTTCACAACATGGCTTAATTAAGAAAAATTGTGTTTTATAAACAATCCTGTACATTTCAAACGCCCCCCCTTGAAAAAAAAAGTACCCCAGCAAGATCCAGGTGGTAAATGGCGAGCAGACTGCTTGGTTCAGCATGCTCAAGAGGAGTTTTCTGGCTGCATTTATAGCCTCCGGTGCAGCTTGGTTGAACCATGTTGTGCATTTCATGTATTTCAAATGCCATTATAGGTCCCATCTGGCAGAGAGTTTAAGCAAGCAAGGGCCGCACACCCAGTGTTTATTTTAGCACTGTGCCTTTGATTCTGTCTTGTTTTTTCACAGTTGAGGTTTTAAGGAGTCTCAGTGATTGTCTTTAGCCATGTGAGTCAATGTGTCTGCTTGTTGGGTTTCCAGAAGCTTTAAATTTGGGGAAAAATTTGAAAAGATGATCTTGCAATCTTACCTGGCTTATGCAAGTAATCTTGCATATTTCTTTCTTGAGGGACTCTACGTACATCTTTATTTTGTGCAAATCTAGGGTAAAACACAAAAATCTACCATTCTTGTAGATGGAATACAGGAAAATTTTCAATGGCTGCCTGTAGAACTTATTTCTCATGCCATATTCTAAACATTGTTAAAATTGTCAGTTTACAGGAATTACACTCTCGGAGGCGTTAGGACACTCATCCCGCCTGACAACATCCCTTTCTAAGAACTTGTGAAAATCAGTTTGTAGCGTAGATTTTTCCCGTGTTGAAGTTTATAAGGATGAAAAGCCCCATGTAGACTATATCTATGCAACTTTAGTGACAAAAATCGCTAAGCACATTATATATAAATAGCAAACTGCCTTCTTTAGGGACTGATACAGACTGCTCTTGAGATAGCTAAGTAGACAAGTATGTAGTAAAATATGGGTATATTTAGCACTCCAGAAGGTGATAGATGGTGTTCTGACTTCACATCGCATGGGCTCTTAAAGTCTTTACCTCTGTATAATCCCTTGTACTCAGCAGTGATGTTGTGGCACATTTGGGACCTAGTTACAAGCTTCACTGCCAATCAAAGTACCAAATGGCAAAGGACAGTTTTGGAAAGCAAAGGGTGGACCTGACTCTCATGAACCATGAGTAGCTGGGAAGGAGATGCAGGAAAAGGCCGGGGCAGTTTAATGGGATATGTATTAAATATGGTTTAATGGGATTTTGTCATAAATGTGTTTTTTAACATCTGCCTGCCTCATTGGTTCTTACAGGCATCTGTTTGGGTGAATGTGTTCTGGTTTGCATCCACTTCTTCAAAAATCAACATTTAAATGATTATGGTCATACGAGACTGATCTCGCAAAAGCCCCTGCCAGGCTCATCACAGTACATCTCCTTAGGGGCAGTGGGAGAGGAGGGGCTGTGATAATGGCCAGAGAGCCAGAGGGGTTGTGGGGAGCTCTATTAACCTTTCCCAGGCAAGTTCAAAACAGGTTTTCCTTCTGGATGTTTTTTTCCTGGTTGTGCAAATCTGTGCAAAGCTTGAGACCTTCCCACTTCGAACTCACCCTCTTTTCCCAAGGCTGTTGAAAAGACTCAGATATGCTTCTGATTGGCATGCAAGCCTGGAAAAACTGCAAAGAATATTTGCAAGTGTTATCTTTGAATCAAAACCACCAACTCACTTGGATAGCATCCCTCACCTCTTTCTTCCTTTTTCCCTAGCCTTTTATACAAACATTTTTGCTGTTGTTGAGAATATTCATCCAGCATTCATACCCACACACGTATATTTTGTGCTGATGTAATGATGCCTGTTATTGAGTGTGACTTCTTTTTTTTAGCTAAAATAAATTAAATGGTAGAGTTGTATTGCAGTTAGTGGAAAGGAGCTGTCTTGAACTGGTATTGCCGTGTTGTCTTCCTTCCAAGAATGCTGTCCTTCTAAACAATGCTACATTTATTTGAGATGAAGGTCATATACCATGCTAGTTATCTTTAGAGGATGGGTTGAGTGGCAGAAGGCTTATGTGAAAACAAGTCCCAGCACTCCTATAAATAGAGAAGCCATGTAACAAAATCTGGGAACCTAAAGTGTGGTACAGAGCTCAGAGTTTTGTGATCTTTAAAATCCTTGAGCAATACTAACACTAAGATAATTATATTCAGAAATTGTGGAGCTTTTCGTATTATATCATCTCAAGTTATACACTTGGTTTGTCTCACTAGCGCTCTCTTTGTGCGGTCAGACCATCTCAGGGTGACTTTTTTTTATGCCTCGTGCTTTACTACAAGAACACTGACATTGTAAGGCATGAGCAGACCTGGCAGACTGACTGGTGTGGGATGACACGGTGAGAATAAGTACGGAGCGGCTCTTGTGTGTTCTTGGCAATGGTGCGTTAACAAGTACTAGTCTCATTAAATGGAACATTGTGGAGAAGAAAAACACACGCAGGCAAAGCATGTAGGTGAGTGGCTCTGGCGCAATAACCTGTAGGCATCTAGTGAAAGCGGGCTGAATTTTAGATACCAGCTCATTGCATCCTATTCTGCATAGTGCTGATGGGGAGTGGCTGTTGCAAAGGATGTAATACCTTTTCTGGGCTTAGTACCTGCTGGGGTGATTGCTGGCTCCCTGGAGGTTTTAGGGGACAGACAGACTGGGACAACTCCATTTGTTTCCAGGAATTGCAGGGTCATTTTCCATCCTCTTAATTTCCAAGCCTCCAGCCACTAGAGGGAGAGAATGCTACATATTTATGGCTTCGTATGCGTGTGGGGATGTGCATTTAGTAAAGGAATTGCTTTTCTACAGAAGGGCTTTCCAGGCAGTACTATAGCTGGGTTTAACCCCTTTATTTATTTGACTGCAGTTTTATAACTGCTCCTGAGATTTGACCTCTGTAGACTTCTGTTGGTTTATGACCTAAAATTGTAAATGCTCTGGAAGATGTTAGATGATCCTTGTCCATGTTTTACACCCTGTATTTGCTGTCGAGCATCCCTGCTGTGAAATGGCTTCCATGGGGAAACCTTTGGCTCCTCCTGGATCTGCCTGTCTCCTCACGTTACTGCACAGCCTGCTGCACTGATGCGGCATAACATACAGTGTGGCAATGCAGAAATGAAAGACATGGGAACAGCGGGAGAGCAATACCCCTTCCTACTGCTTTCTTCCTGGCAAGCCAGAGACTCTTTGAGCCTATGGCCTGTTTCCTCTGCAATAATAAAACAAACCCAAGAGGGATCTCATTTCATTTGGAATTAAACCATTGAGTTAGTAATTATTGTAGGCAGATGAGTTTTAACAATTTCAAAGGACACCAGGAAGGAGTTGTAGGTTTAGGGAGGGGAACAGGGATGGAAGTTTTAAGAAAGGCAGTGTCAGAAAGTGAATTTTGTATACTTTTGAAAATGAAACAGGATTGAAACTTTCCTTTGTAGATTGAGCTCAGTGGGGAAGACCCGTGGACTGGCTGTGTCAATGAAAGTCTGATGAGTGGACTGTGGGTCTTGGAGGGGTCTTGAAAAGTAGCCCAGGATGAAAGCAGCATGCTCAGTGGGTTTGAAGAGCTGCAGCCTTCGGTCTGCAGTACTATTTATCAGGTGAATTTACATCCCTCTGCGGATGGTGGGTGTGGAAGAGAGAGTCTCTCTGCCTTTCTTTTGACTACAGTGGGTGACTCAAGGCAGTGCTCTCTCAGAAGGGAAACCTCATGATGCTTTAGCAGCCTGAAGTATTGAAGGAGGGTGTCTCTCTGGGTAATTTTCCTGACTTTGAAAGTCAGTAGTTCCAGTTAATAGAAGGACTCAGCAAAGAGATTTCCTTACGCCGACAGGAGCTGCAGATGATGGCCAGCACAAGAAGTTCTCCTGGTGAGGCTGGGGCTGGTCCCAGCTGCTCCTTCCCCTGCCTGTTTCACTTGCCCAGCTGTGCCCTGGCTGGCGCAGCTGATGGCAGGCACAAGAAAGCAGAGAGGGAAATGTGCAGGAAGGCATCACAAACATTGAGATTGACCTGACCCAGGCACATTAGAAAAATATGCATGTAAGCGCTAAATATACATCATCCCAGAGAAGATGGTCAGAACACTCCTCGTTGTCCTGGGTGTCCGTCACTGGGCATCCCATACTTGTAGGGCTGAGGTTTGGCTGCTCTGGGATCTACTCCAGTGTGTGCTCTTCTCTGCGCACCTTGCTTGGCTAAGGGTCTCCTACCATGTACTTGTAACTCGGACTAACTGAAGCCATGAAAACATGGCTGCAAACTGAGTTGCTTAAGCTCAGCATCCAGGGCCTCACGTCACAGCTTGTATTAAATAATAGAGCTAGAAGAGCGACGAGTGAATATGAGACTTCTCTGCATCACTCTGTGCATTTTGATGAACTGTGGCCATAACCTTATAAATATGACCTGCTCGTTAAGCCTTCACCTGCCTGATGGAGATGTGAGGTCTTGGGAGATCAGTCTACTTGCCTTCTGTACAATAGCTTTGTTTATTGAGAGCCGAGCTGTGAAATTGTTATTCAAGCAGTAATCCCGTGGACTTCAGTGGGAGCTCTGCCTTGGCTGGATCACACGGTGCCATCTCACCGTTGTGGTTTCTGCCGGTGCAGATATCTCAATGGAAGGAAAAGCATTTCTGTTTCAAGGTTTAGTATGTATTTGTGGGTGTAGGACCAGGTCAGGATGCCTTGTTTGAAGGCACCCAGCTCCGGTGAGATGCCCGCTGGGTTTGGGTGGGGGAGAGGGGACAGACAGGAGCTCGGGTGTGAATCTAGGTTTCGACGTTGTGACGGGGAGGGCTGTAAGAGCCCCTAGGCCATGAGGCATGGCCATGCTGTGGGCCCCGGGGGCTCTGTCCCCGGGTCCTGCAAGGGAACATCCCTCCAGGCAAGAGGGAGGAGCACGGTTGCAGGGTATATGGCTTTGCTTAGTCCCTTCTGACCTTAAAATGCGTGACCCGGGGGAGCATCTATTGTTTCCCTGTAGTTCTTCTCATGAAAAGTAATATTAAGCTCTAGTTTTCTTTAAAAAAATTCTTTTTGGCTGCAGATCTCTCTCTAAGTACACAAATGAAATGCATTTATATACAAGCATTGTGCTACTTGTAAAGCCCTTTCTTTAAATTTAGTTTTATTCCTTTTTTTAATCTCCACAGGATTTTCACTGAATAAGCAGAACTAGGGCAGTGCTAGTAACAGATGGATGTAAAGAAGACTTGGATGCTGGAGAGACTTTTAACGGGCTTGGGGATCTGAACTAGGGTGCTTTCCTCATCACCCTAAGAGTTTAATTTGACTGCAGGTTATTAATTTTCGCCTCTAAAGCAGAGGTCTTAGCAACAGAGCGCGTTCCGTGGCAACAGACTGCCGTGGTTTAATTAAAGCAGGTGTGGGAGTTTTAAAAATGCCACTGTTGGAAAAAGTTGAAAGATATTAGCAAATCAAATGGACTGAGGCATGAGTTGTCTTGTCAGTCAGATGGGAGTGACAAGGGCAGAGGAATAGTAAACAAGATGCAAACCGTGGAGGCAACTTGGCAAAAGAGTGGTTCTGGAAGGGAGGCAGGTACGAGACTTGCATGTTTTGCTGCCTTCCCAGGGGCCAGGCTGTGGCTCGCCCCAGCCGTCCTGCAGGACAGTGTGGAGAGGGGTGGGAGGAGCGTCTGTGTGTCTGGGGGATCTTGTGCTGTGAACTGAATAGTTTACTTAATAAAAAAATTGCCTTTTAAAAACAGGTTTCCAAACTGTGGTCTTCCACTAGGGCTTTCATAAAAGTTCCAGTTTGGTTTTGTCCTCTCAAAAATTGAAGCTGTCATTTTGTTAGTAAAATCAAACAAAAAGTCCTTTGAGGAGGGTCTGTGGACAGCGGGGCTGTGGCCCATCCCATCATTTACCTTCTTTACCATAGGAGCAAGCTGTGTGTGGTATGCACCTCTGCCTGGAGCTAGACTGGTGTCTGTTTGCACTGTGACTGCTAAATATAAACATACCGAATAATTAATAATGCCAAATATACATAATTAAATTAGAAATAACTCTAGTTTGTGCCAGCATATAGAGTGTACATACATGTAGCTGATCTGGACTGGAGAAGTGGTTTGGAGCAGAGACAGACAAGTTCGGGCTCCCCTGTCTGGCCCTGCCACTGTTTTGATGTGTAACCTTGGGCAAGTCAGGGGAAGACCTTATGCCCCTGGTTTGCAGCTGCAAGAGGGAGATAATGATCTTTTCCCTTTCTGTGGTGAACAGCAAGATCCCGATCGCTTACATCAGAGCAAATGATTTTTATGCACTTGTTCAAGTCTTATAATTTATGACTAAAGCTATCTTTGTGTCAGAGTTAGTTCAGGAGGACATTTGTATCTGGGGCTTCTGAATATGTCATCTCCTATTAAAGAACAAACAAACAATCTTGTAATGTACCATCAATAATAATAATACTTTGCAAGAGCTCGAAGCACTGCATTATTGCTGTGCTAATCTGAGAGGCACTGGGCCATTATGAAAGTATTCCATAGGGTTTGGGGTTTTTTCCTGAAGGAAGGTACGTATTTCATAGCTGTGTAGCGTGGCTGATTGGTTTATAAAGCCAGGCTGGATAATTCCTAGTAGAGGTTAGACAAATTTCCCCTCCTTTCTCACTAATTAACCTGTAGGATTTGGTGCCTTTTCTTTGCAGTTCAATAGAGACAATGGCTGCAAGAACATATTTGTGCTCTCTAATATGTAATGAAGAACATCTGCCTTCTGCAGCAATGAAATAACCATTGTGTGACAGGGCTCTCCAAAGAGCACTGTCAGGCTCCCGCTTGAATGAGGCAATTCAGGGCTGGAATTTCGATGGGGAGGCGTTTGCTGGGGGATGTTCTCCAACGCCTGCAGTCAACATCGTAGTTGGGGAGGAAAGAGAGAGTGGGTGAAAAGCAAAGGAAGGGAAATCGCCTTGTGAAGGCAGCAGCAGGGGAGGGAGAGAAGCATCTTGGAAAAAGTTTCCACACCCAGAGAGTGGTTTATAGCAGTATTCTTATGGTGGGATTAAAGACAGGAGGCCTTCAAGGTCTAAAGGAGGTTTCAGTGGTGATGTGGTAATATAATGTAGTGAAGAAAAGAGATTAGAGGCAGGTAAAATCCTGTAATGCTGCTGTGCTTCCTTTACTGCTCTCGCAGGTTGCAAGAAAATTAACCATCAAGTTTGGGATCCCAGTGTTGTGCTTTGGATCTGTCTCAAACTAGGGATCTGCACCCAAAAGCTGCCCTGCGATACCGCAGCATAATAGTAAATAACAGTGGGAGAGCAGGGTGGGTGTCTGCATATATTGGATTGGACAGCGGATTGCAGTGGGAATGTTATTAAAGTCTCGTGTGTGTCACTTACATGACTCCAAATGTATTGGATGAGGTACAAGGATGGAGATTACTTTTTGCTTTTTCAGCAGTGCGATGTGATAGTAAGTGTCCTTCTGCTCATACCCATTTGCTTTGCTTTTGAATCACTCTCCAGCTGCAAGTAATTAGGAGAAAAAGTTACACACGGAAGAGTGGCATTAATGTAATGATTATAGTCCTTATATCAGTCACAACTGCTACTACAGAGCAGTTTCCAGGTAAACCTTGTCCCTTCCTTCCCTGCCTTCGCATCTCTACTCACCTGCGAGGTTATTACATGTTATGAATATCAGTCACTTGGCAGTCAGCAGTCGACCCCAAACTGGACTGGACTGTCAAAGGGAAGATGTACCTGTGATTTGGCATTACCTTGCCTGTAGCCAGCTACTGCATATGAAGAAGGCCGGAGGCACAGGGCGTGCGGTCTGGGGCTGCACTCTGCCTGCTGCTGCAGTACAAATGCAGGTCAAGGACTTGGCTGTGGAGACTTTCAGGGCCGAGTGTGAAAGCATGATCCAGCGGTGGGCTGGAAGCAGTTTCCCCCCAGTCCCTGGGGAGCTGGAAGGATGCTCCACACTGCAAGAAGTTTTATTAGTCTGTACAGATTTAGACTAAGTGGCTGGATTGTCCCAAAAGTTGGTTGATCCAGACCAAGAGTGTGGTAAAAGGAATTGGACAGGCAGCAGGGATCCAGAAGCAGCTATCTGAGGCTGAAACACACCAGCTGGTTTTGGTCCTTATTCTGTAGGGAAGGAGACTTTTAGAATCTGTGACAGGTAAAATGTGACCAGACCACAACTCTGCTGAGAGTGAATGGGACGTTGTGTTATCGATGAGAAATATATGAGTTCTTACAGGAGACTTATTCTGGAGCGATCCCCCAGACAAACCAAGGACCTGCTCTGCTCACCTAAGCAAAATCTATTCCCTGCCTCCCCAGCGGGACTTGGCGCTGCTTTGTGTTGTCTCAGGTGTGCGAGTTACCCCTGGGGACTCCGTGGCAGCGCTGGCAGACCTCCAGCTGACGTGAACCTCTGCAGAAGTACGCCGAATGTGCTGACGTGTGGCTGTGACACATCCCCACCTTCCATAGCCAATGGAGTGGTGGGGAAGGGATAGCTAAAAGGACCTTCTTCTTCTGTTCCCTGCATCTTCAGTGCCTTTCTAGAAATAGAGGGATTTCCTCAAATTATTTCAAGCAAAATTGAATTATTCACTGTCATTGGTAGTAGAAATCACATTTTTTGTAAGCTAAATCACAGGGCAGGAGCCTGCAGCGCAAACTCTGCGCCCAAATACCACACACTTAAAGTTGCCTCTGTTTCCCCTTGGGCAACATGGATTTTACTACCAGTGCAGTGCCCATAGCACTACTCCGTACTGCTATGTGTGACTCACAGCTCCAGTGCCTCGTTTGAAATACTACATGTCCGGTGTGTACTGGTAGGGCTACCCACTGTGCGTTCACATGCACTTGGTTGCAACATCCCCATTCAAACGCCCGGTAGAGGAGCTGAGACGCAGTGCCCTTTCCTGAAAGGCAGGTACTTTCCTCCGTTGTGGGGTTGCTCCAGTGGAGGAGCTCGCAGGTGGCTCTTCCTATTGTGTCCTCTGCTCTGGCAGGGGCTCTGGGTTTGGTCCCCTGCCTGCTGGCTGGCTGCAAAATGCTTTGCATAGAGAGTGAGGCAACAGAGGTGCATTTTCTTGGCAGGGGAAATGCGGCTGGGTTCTTTCTGAGATTGCATGTGCCAGAGAGAATCACTGCCCCACTGATCTGGGCAAGATTGGATCTGTGTGCAGACTGATGCCGATTCAGGGATTTGGCCAATCTCTGGTCCTTGTTGCCTTTTGTCACCTTCGCAGGGAGCAAGAATTAACCTGGCAACCTTTGGTTTACTTCTCAAATCAGCTTAGTGTAAACAAGGCATAGGAAGTGAAACAGTGGAATATTAGCCTTATTGACAGGCCTAATCAACAGCTGACAGCAGGAGGAGAGAAATCGGTATAATTTCTCCTTGTGTGTAACGAGTCTCAACAAAAATTGTCCTCCTCCTCCTCCAGATCCACTTTACCAATTAGAGCAACAGGGTAGGATGTGCCAGACAACTTCTCCCTCCATTTGCACTGCCAAGGTTAAGATGGGTGTAACTTTGACTGAAGTTAGTGGAGTTACCGGGATGATGCAGTGTGTGTTTTAAAGATGATCTTGTGCTTAAGAGGGTCTTTCTTGTATTATTTGTGTGTGTACTTGACAATAATGCAGATCTCTCATTTAATATTTCCTTGTAGAAAAAACATTTACCCTTCAATTACAGATAACCTGATCATTGCTTTTATTTTTAGTCCGATTTTGTGAAGGAAACAATGTCCATGCATTCAGGATGTCTGTCTGTCTGTCAGTTCTTCTGTCCCAGCTCTCCCCAACCCCTACAGCTTCTGAATCAGTTGGTGAAGTTGCACTGGATCTGACTGGCATCCCAAACAGATGATGTGCCTATGTGTTCTGTGAAAACCAGGGCTGCACAAAGACATGGCCATCACATGCAGTAGGAGACTGGGCTCTCCCCAGGGAGGAAGGTGAGGAACAGACTCAGATTGACAACATATACATTCCAGAACGGCTTTCAGAGATGGGATTTTCAGACCAGAGTCCTCCTTTGGATGTAAATAACTTACCTGGGGTTTCTGTCACTTAGCATAGGAAACTTAGGCAGAATTCCAGAGTTTGGACATCTATAAGTATTTACCTCCTGACTCTTTCTTTTGTCGGCCATCTCCGGGAATAATGACGGCTGCCAGTGCCGATATAAAAGGTGATGGAATATGGCTTGATATAACTAGAGCAGACTACGTGGGGCCCAAGCAACGAAAAGATGCTGGGCAACATCCCTTCGCTCTTGCCTGTACTTTTGTCCTCTCCTATTTAAATAAGTGAAGACACCTAGGCTCTGATCCCTCGTGCAGCCTGCTGAATGGTGCAGGACTAGCAGAAAGTGGCAGTCATGAGGAGCTGCACGTTGTTTCCTGACTCAGAATCTCCAGCTGCAGGAAAAACGTTGACTCCTCTGGAGGTCAGGAGCAGGAGATTCAAATGCCCTCCTGCCCTTGAGGCAGGAGTGCATGGAAAAAAACCCCATTCAAACACAACCCTAAATCCTCTGCAAATGTAATAGAGGAGATTGTAGCTTCTCTACAGGTGTTGCAGTATATCTTGTATATGGATCCAGTATATGCAGCATACCCAGTGTATGTATATCCTGGCTATGGGCTTCTGTACCCACAGCAGGGTGTCAGCCATTTCCCACATTGTCTCTACGATTTGCACCTGCCCTCTCCTGCCTCTGAAGCTAGCTGCACACTTCATCAGCTGCCAAAGAGGAGATAGCGGGAATATTGGTGGAGTATTTTGACTGTATTCAGGTGTGCGTCAGTCCTTGCGACGGGCTGCCCCTTCCTGCGGGCAGTCAGCTCCAGGAGGATGGGCAGAGGGCTGCGGCGGCAGCGCGGCAGCCTCTTTGAATGGCCGTGGCCATCTCCTTTCAATCTCCACGTCTCCTCCATAAAATGGGGAGAACCATGTCGACATACGTGTCCCAGCTGGAGGAATCGAGAGGATTCAATCCTGTTTCCAGTTGGCTGTGCACATCCCATATGCTATCGCCGCCTCTCCTAACCAGCGCCAGACAGACTGATCTCATCTACCCCAGCGTGGTGGGTGGCCGTATTGATGATGAACGCTTAATGAGTGTCTTGTCTTTTCTAACTGTGTGGGGGGCTGTTGTTTCCTTGCTCTGACCAGAAAGTCAGGAAAAAGCAAGGGCAGTAGGCAGGGGGATTAAAACCTTCAGCGGGGAGCAGAGTGTGGGTGCTGGGGGGAGGATAACCTTGGGCAAGCGCAGCACTTTTCTGGGCTGGGAGGTTTTGTTTTGGTGGGAAGGGGACTTAGCCTGCATGCGGAGAGCAGAGTGAGAACTTACTGCCCTTCATACGTCAGCAAAATCCCCAGCCCCTTGCTGAGCGCGGAGGCATGTGCTTGCTCTGCAGATTTGGGAGTCCCGTAGTGCTGGGGGCGAGGGTGGCCAGCCACCGGCAGGAGGGCAGGGGTGCTGAGTGCCTGCGGGGACCCTCCTGAAGTTCTCGTGGGTCCCCCCTCCCTCCTCTCCCCTCCCCTCCCCTCCTGCAGAGTTTCAAAGCATGGCAAGGGAAAAAAAGCACATCCCCCTCCCCTCAAATCCCTCGATCTGTGACTGAAATAAATAACTACAATCCCAGGTAGCGAGGAGGCTGCTAATAACGTGCTCTTGACAGGCACGGGATTGCCGGGCTGAGGGATGTCTGACTGAAAGCTCCAGGCTAGGGTGGGGGTGGGGGGCTTCTTTTTTTTCCCTGCCAGCTCTCGCCAGGCAGTAGGGATTTTTTTTTTTTTTTTCCCCTCCCTGATAATAAGGACATCATCAGAAGCAAGATGCAGTGGCTAAGGGATGGATCAGGAATGGTGAGTTCAGGTAGCTATGTCTTTCTCTTTTCCTCTTATTGCAGTACTTTGATGGGGAAATAAGCCTTCGTCCTATCTCCTGACTCCTCCTTTACTCCCTGTCCTTGAAACCATTGATCACTCTGTAGCCATTTTATGGACTCTGCATTCCCAAACTGCTGAGCAAAAGAAGAAATTAAAAGAAAGGAAGGAGGGTGTGCATGCGTTGGGGCGTGGGAGGGGGGGAGCGGCGCTTGGCAGGGGCTGGGAAAGTGGGTTTCAGTAGGGTGAACTGATGGATTTGTGGGGGAAAGCAAAGGATTTTCCAGGTGCTTGCATGTGGGGTGTGTGCTGTAACAGCTGGGGGAGAGGACTGGAAGGAGAGCAGTACCGAAACGGGGATGCTGGCTGTCGGCAGCGTTATCGCCACTGGGACCTGTCAGATCTGCCCCTTCTGTGGATGATGAGTTGCGGTGCAGGGGGAGCCTGAATTCGCTGCTGAGCCGGAGCGTCCCTGCCTTTGCTTGCATCAGACTGTAAAACACTCCTCTGAAGCGCAGAGGCTTCAGGAAAGCAGTTTAAACAGTGACAGCTCTGCTTAATAAAAAAAAAACCCGTACTGCCAATTTGCAGATGCCCTCGCTGTGCCTGGCGTACAGCTCTGAGGGGCTGTATCTGCCAGGAGGCAAAGTGGGGAAGTTCTCCCATCTCAGCAAGGGTCCCCGTTTCTCATTCAGAAACTTCCCCGTGAAGAGATGCGGTTGTTATTGAGTTACTCCTCCTCCCTAGCTCTCCCTCCTCGTACAGCTTTGCTTTGCAATGGCATTTCCCTCTGCTTTCCCCTCTTTGCGCTGGGCTGGGTTTTGCAGCAGTTTTTTGTTTTGCCCTTCCCTGGGCATTTTCCATCCTGCAGGGAGCCTCGGGGCATCCCTACGGGCTGGTCCCGTGGCACGGACCCGCTCCGGGTGGCTGGCAGCATCGGGCCACGCGGGCTGCTGGCGTCACCTGGTGAGCCCCTGCGTTTCAGCTCCGTTGGGGGCACCTGGCAGATGTTACTGGCAGCAGGGATGATTTTTGGAGCCAGCGCAGAAATCACTGCCCATTCTCTCCTGATGCCTGGCCGCCAGCTCCGTGATGCCCTGTGCAGCTTGCTCCTGCCCTCCATCCCCTCTAAGATACTTATACAAACAGGAGTCTAATGGTTTATGCTTCTGAAAGACTCAGTGCAGGAAGCGTAATGTGGGGGTGTAGACAGCAGCCTGCAGCAGATAGCAAATTTGTTTAGGGTCCTGTTTAAGGCTTGTCTACCACCCAGCAACAGTTTGGGGGTTTTGCTGCCTCCTCCCACCCTCTAAGCATCCAGGCTTTTCCTTCCCCTCTGCCGCTCTGTCCCCGCACCTCCCCGCATGCACGCCAGCGTAGCACTTTTCCCCTCTCTGCCGGTGTCTAAGCAACACAAATCGCCTTTCACCCATTTGCCGATTTACATTTTCAGAGATTACTACGCTGAAAGAATAGTGGTGATGGAAAGCTGGTTGTGGCTCTTTCATCCTTTTTCCTTTCCTCCCGGGTGACTGCTGAGCTCTGGTGGGGAGGGGAGGGGATGTGGTGCAGGGCAAACTGCTTTTCTAATTGACATAGCACAAGACTTGACACTTTCTCACCCTCTTATCTTTCCAGCTTCCTTTCTTGCTACTGGCAGTAAGGGAGACTTCGTTATTTTGTTCTGATTAGTCTAATCTTTGCCTTCTCTTACAGAGAAATTATAGTGGTTGCTGAATAGCCTGTAATTTAAAATATTTTGAGGGGAAAGTGAAACTCCAGTGATTGATTTTGAAGCAGGTTCTACTCAGGAATTTCCCAATATTGCTTCTTCTAATAAGGGAAAAATGAAAGAGAGGGCTGAAAATAAGGTAAAAAATGATTACAAAATAACAAAGCAAAACTGAACCACGTAAGATAAATCCAGCAGAGATCTTTGCAATCGCTTGCAAGCGAGAAGCCTGGTGCCCGGGGACGGGTGGCTGTGGTCCAAGGGATTCGATGGGCGAACAGCGCTCCTGCGCTTGGAGGCGCTGGGCTGCTGGGAGCACTCTTACGGCTGCGCTGCGAAGCCAGGGTCCTGGCGACGCTTGGTCCGTACAAATTCTGCTCTCTTTTTGCAAGACAAGGCATATTGGTCCAGATGTCCTGGCCAAATGCCAGTGCAGATAGCTGTATTCCATCTAATGCAGATTTTGCCTGCTGTTCCCATTGGTAAGTTACTTTAATTTTTAGTACTTAAAATGTTGGATCATATTGGTGTACTCTGCTAAACAAATGAGTTATTCTACACCAGAAGTAGCTGCATTTCAGCAAGTCAGTGTGAATATTATCATCTCAGTCTACTGGCTAAAATGTGCTACAAAAATATAAAATGGCTCAGTTTACTTCTGAGCAAAGGTTGGCTGATCCATTCACGCATAGTAAGCTGCCTACCATATGGTGAAGAACCTTAGCCTTTCATCTAGAGCAACACTGGACCAATTTTCATGAGCACTGAGCCTCTATTATGGATTTTCAGCTGTCTTTTTTTACTCTGATATTATTTTCTGTGTATCTACTAAAGAACAGCAATAGAAATTTATTTTGGATAGCATCCCTGGACTTTGTTCTGCTCAGGCACGTTGGTCTAAACCTGGATTTTAGACTGATTTCTCAGAAGTCCTGCACAGCACTGATTTATTGAAAGTGCTGTTTTCTATCATTCTCAGCACTGGGTTGGGTTAAAGAATCAGACCCACTCCCTTTCAGAGTTAGTCATCTCTAAGAAGCATGTCACTAATATTTTACAAGTGATAGTACCTTTTGTTCTCATGGCAGGTGGCTCTTTATTTCTAAATCAGCCCCTTAAACCTAGCTATTATTTCATAATATTAAGCTGTTGGGGCTTCTTTCTTTTCTCCTTTGCATGTGCTGCTTTCCGTTTTTTAAACAATTAATCTTTTGCCAATTATGCTAGCATCCCATGAGGGTATTTTACATGCTTCATTGGTACTAAGTTGCTAAACTCTGCTAGTATCTGTTTCTAACCCAGAAAGATGAAACTAATTGTCATTGGTAGTGACGAGAATAAATCTACACATCTGATGGGCATTGTAAGTACGATGATTATTTGATTAGGCATTCTTCACAGAGAATATTGATCCAGCATGATAATCAAATGAGCTGGCTTAAATCATGCCATAATACAGCCTTTTCTGGAACAGCTTTTTATCTGACAAGGGCAGAGTTTTTCCCCAAGCCTTTGGCTGTATTACAGGAAAGACAAGCATGCATCTTCCTCGGTATTTCCTCACATAGGGTCTAATTCTGGGCTTAATGTTGTGCCTGTGAAAGTCAAAGTGGGTGCAGCCATTAGCTTCAATAGATACAGAGTCCCAGTCTTTTTTTTTTTTTTTTTACAGACATATATAGCCATATTTTTACAGTGCATGTCGTTCAAATATTTAAAATCAATCTATTGTTGATATTTTAAATTTCTGTCATAAACAAAAAGTAAGCTATTGTAAATCACCACAACTTAAAATACGTTGAAAAGGAATTCAGTGAATAAAAGGGCCAAATACTGGAAGTGGTGGAGATACTTATGAGCAGGGCAGTTCAGCAGCCAGAAACTTTCTTACGTTTTTCCTTACTGATTCTTCTCCACTTGTCAGTCTGCAAATCCTGGGATATTTAAAGTACAAAGACTCTTTGCGCTTCATAATCCTAAAAAGCTCAATGTGAAGTTGGGAAAAGAGAAGTGGAAGAAAGCAGTTTTGGTCCGATTTTCATTTTTTGAAAGTTTGGATAAGCAAATGCGGTTGGTGGAGAGAAGCCAGGCCAGGATGGGATGGAAAAAGGATCTTGCAGTATCCAGGCATTAGGGAAAAATGGGACTTAAGAGGCCCAGAGCACCCTGAACTCCCACAGAGATCAAAGGGAACAGAGAGCGCGCAGCTCGCTGCTGATGGAGCACACTGCAATGAAGCACCCGGGGAAGCCGCAGTGACCTGCCGAACGGTTTGGGTGTCCCACAGAGGATGCTGTTTGGTCTGTCATCTCCGTACCCTGCAGCCTCAGCAAGGAGGGCCTTTTTCCACGAAGGAGTGGCTTATTGCATGTTTGTTCCTGTTCATCCTGGGATCTGTTGTCACTGGAGGTTGATACTTGGGTTGAATGAGCTCTGCGTGCACTGGAGAATTTTGTGTCTGCTGCAATGCCATAGAGCTCCCAAAGCCTTAAGTCAGTCCTACCAAATGCATTTCTTTGTGGGATTTTTCTCACCCACATAGTTTCTGTTCTGTTTTCCATTTCACTCCGAGTTTGGGGCTGCTTTAATCTTTCAGTTATAACCTCCTACTAGCATTTCTAGTACAGAGTAAACATCCAGGTTAAGAAAGAGTTGATGTTATGGTAAATAAAAATATTTGCATAAATAGCTGATATATGCTGATGATTGCCCTTGTGTCAATCCCAAGAGTGGCTAGGAGCAGGCCTGGCTCTAGTCCCATGTGCAAACCATGGCTCTGTGCCCCAGTTCCTACCTGCTGGATAATGGACATGCCGATAACTTCTCTGTCTCCTGAGATATGTCCCGATAATTCATCGGGGATGTCTGGAAAACCCTTTGAGACCATTGCCTGGAGGGTGCCATAGAAATGTGAAGCAGTATTTCATAGAGCATCGAGCAGGATGCACTCGCTGGGAAACCACACGCGCCGTGTGGTCACAAAGTCCATCTGTCCCTCCTGTGTTCAGGATTTTGGTGTTCGAGCACAGCAGGCTTTGTAAACTGCAGTGGTTTTTCAGCTACTAAGAACCTGATTTCCTTGTATCTAGTCAAAGGGTTTTTCTTTTTTTAAACACTTCTTGAAAAATCTCTGAAATGCTTCAAGCTAACATCTTAATGTATTTATGACATTAGCTGCTTCTGCTCCAGAACGGTTGCTCTGAATCTCTTTGAGCCTGGCTGTTATTTTGAACATGACTAATTCCCTGAGTGACTAAGCTTTTAGATAATAGGAAAAATTCATCAAGTTATCTCGGTCTCCAATAGTTTCTATTGTTATGAAAAGACGTCTTATGAAAAAAAAAATAAATAAAGTTGCCTATTATGTAATGTGGGCAGGGAAAGGAAAGACAAGTATTGTTAGAGAATGGCAGGAGTGTCATATCTGGCAGCCAATTTCAGGCTGTGAAATCTCTAACTTGGTCTGGTAGGAGGGTGGGGGTGAGAAGTAAAGTCCAGTTGCTGGTCCGGAGCTCTGGTGAACTCTCACTGAGCCCAAAGAGGTGTATTCATGTGCAGAAGTGCTCTGTTCAGATGGGATCCCAACTTCTGTCTCCCCAGCTCTGCCGTGCTACAGAATTCCTTGGATTTAACCCAAGATAATGTTGGGCATGCAGTAAATTGCACCACACCTTCTCTGCCGTAGCTGTTTTCAGGTTGTAGGTTGAAGTGCTCAGAACTCCTGAAATGCCATGTTTTGGATAGCACAGCGAACCTCAGCTCTATGCCATTGAATTTCTATGTTGGCGTTGCTGATTAATGATGCAGAAGTGCAATTTGTGCTTCTTGAAGAAGCCAACGCAACACCAGGTTCTTTTCTGTGCCCATTGTGTTTAACTCGTGTCCTCCAGCAGGCAGGTTTATCCCTGTGATCCCGCACAGCCAGTGTCCCTTTGGCTCACTGCAGTCGCACATTGTCACGAGCAGTCGGCAGGAGGACAGTGCTGGTCGTTCCTGGAAGGCTGTTGTATAGCATCAGATGGGGACCGCAGCCTGTGCTAGCTCTCACTGCAAGCGATCCCACTGAGTCGGGGTGGAATAGGAAATGAAAGCCTACTGGCATTTGCCTCATTTGGAGAAAGAAAAAAAAGAAAGAAAAAAGCTATAAACTTCTTTTTCCTTTTTAATGCTGATATTATTGCTGATAAAAATGAGTATTTTATGTTCTATTCATACATCGACTGATATCCAGCTGGAATTCCTACTTCATTAGGTTGTCTTGCATCGTTTTGCTCATTAAAAGAGTGCCAGATTCAGTAGGCTGTTCCCTCTCCTGTTTTTGGGAGGCAGAGAGAGGGGGAGAAAATGATTTCTATGAAATACATCTAATTCTCTAGGTTAATTTGTGTGAAGAACATGAGACCCATGGGTCAGCTTCTTAATAAGATGTTTTTTTCTTTACTCAATATCTTGACAAGGAGAAATCCAGGGAAGCCAAAGCCAACAGTGTCGCAGAAGGGGTATGAGGAGGGCTGCAAGGAGCTGCAGGTGCTTTCTTTCCATCCTCATCCTCTTGCATGAAGCGGGGCCGTGGCTTCTGCTCCCACCTGCAACAGCGTTGTGTTGTGACTCTCAGTAAGTCATGGGACTGCGCCTGGCCTCTGCTTTCCCGATATATACATGGTGCATAATTTCGTATTTCCTTCAGAGTAAGCTCAGGCTGACAGAGCAGCAGTAAAAAGTTGAATAACAAGTCCCAAGGAGTGTACTGCATCAGGACTTTCAAATTCATAAGCCTTTGTATTTCTCATGGCGCACTGGGGCAGGGCCTGATTGGGCCATGCCCGTAAGCAGAGCTGATTATAATCTATTCGGGGAGAGGGGAGAGTCTTCCTGCAGGAGAGCTGCTCATTAAACCCACGCTTTCTGCAAGGTCAGTCAATAAAGGCACAAAGCAGAACCAGAAACTTTTTCTTCTTTTCTGCTTTTTCCTCTGTGTAGTTTCTGACATTGCTGTTTAGTATGTGCATCATGGATCACGCTGTTTCCATTCTGCCTGGCATCTCACTCTTGCACTGCTAATTGCTGGACCTCCGCAGGCTTAGGCAGATGAAAATACTCTATTAGATTTGCTTTTTAACTGCATAGGAAATGTGATGCATTGGATTTCAAAGGACCTTCCTGTGTTGTGGCAAAGCTGAAATACACCTTTGATTTTCACGGCGAAGAGCTTTCTCTTCTTTGTGTCTGTGCAGCTGTATTTCTCAGGGACCACACTGGGGACACCGACCCTGGATTTAGTAAGGTAGTTTCTAGTGGGTGATCATTGGTTTTTTTTCACTTACCACTTTGTCCAGGCATGTGTTGATGTGAAGATCTCTGCAATTTAGTGTCAGAAATGAGAGCAGAAGCACTGGAGTTCCTGTAAGAGTGCCTGGAGGGAGCGCTGGAAGAAAGGGACTTGTCTTGGATTTTTTGGCAGTTTGGGCTTTGCTTTTTTTACCTTGTTTCCAGGCTCAACTGCAAGCCCTCAGAAGTAAAATTAAGAAGTAAATGTCTATGTAAATATCTGTTACCTCTATGTAAATGTCTATTACCTCATTTCCAGGCTCGACTGCAAGCCCTCTCAAGCCTGAGAAGTAAAATAAAGAAGTAAATGTCTATGTATTCTTTTAGGCCATTTTTTTTTCAGACAAAAGAGAGCTTACGTAAGGTTAAAATGAACATCTGAATTTGATGAGTCCTTTTAAACTGAACTTTCTCAGTCCCTGAAGTCTTTCTCTGTGACCAGGGTAATTGGTGTTACCACATCTGATTTCTGCTGGATTTGAGGGGTTTTTTTCTTTTCTTTTTCAAAATTGGGAGTCTGAGGATGCCTCTAGAGTACAGGCTGGGGTGTGGAGCAGATGCAAGGAGAAGAGAAAGCACTTGCAACATGATTGCCAGGGGCATGAGATTTTAGTCTGTCTTAATGCTTTAAGTTCAAATAAACTTAAAAATAGAAATTTTGTTGTTCTCACTGCAATCCAGACAAGCACAATGGAATCAACCCCCCAGACAGGCTCGCTCTCCATGCCATTTCAGCATGATTTGTACAGTGTTACAAAAGCTATGAGAACCGATTAGATCAGTACATCACTCCTAGTTGTAGTGCAGCCAGTGCTGGGGTAGAGCCTTGCAGTTGCGTGTGTGTGGCACAGCACAGCAGCTGAGGGCAGGACGTTAGCAGAGATGCACTAAGTCACGCTAGGATGCAGATGACCCCTGGTCAGGGTGCTCTGGAAGAAGCATCTGGGCACCTTATAAGACAACAGTGGCAAGGCTTTGGCTTTATTTCCCCCCTCACAGCATCACGCAAGTGCTTTAATTCTTCGACAGAGGAAAGAGCACCACCTGCTGAGATGCTGGCTCTGTTTGTAGAAGGAACCAGGATTAATTGAGGTCTCCAGATGTGGTCCAAGGCCAGCCTTGGTTAGTATCTGACATGTCGCTACTGCCCTTCGCTCAAGGGGTTAAGACCTGTTCATCTGGAACATGGTTAGTTCTCAAGAGGGTGGTTAACCAGGGCTGATGCACAAGTATATCGCAACCTCCCTGGCCTACCTTTGATTGTTGTCTGGCTGTTAGCATTAAATGAAATCATTATAAATAAATCAGTCTCTACACTGGGGACATAATTCTGTTGCATATCACTTCTTGTTTTCTGAGATAAAATTAGAACTGGTGAAGAAAGGGAAAGAGTTCACCTACTACAGCTTGCCTGAGCTCTGTGTGTCTTTGTATATAGTACGTCTACCAAGGGTCAAGCTGTGGAGGTCAATGTGATGCTTCCCATCTTTTGGTGAAAGTCTCATTTTTCTTTTTCATGGAATACTTAGAGCAGTGACCCAGAGATGCTCAGGTCCGTCCACATAGCCTCTGAGCTTTGTATAATGCTCTTGGCCAGTTAGTCATGCAGGTTAAGCAGCATGGCAAACTCAACCTCCGGCAGTGCCCTGTGTTCTCTAAACATTGCAAAAGTGGGCTTAAAAACTTATTCTCTTTTCCAGCACTCTTGGCCTTGCCACAAGAGCAGCTTGCTTCATGGGGTCTTGTTCTGCTCTCTTCCTCATCCGCCTTCTCTCCCATTTCACTGCTTTGCAGGCTTTCAACTCAGCGTTTTCTTATGCAGTTCTTCCTCTGAAGTCTATTTATGCCTCACCAGCTTTTGAGATTGTCATCTTATCCTTGCCCACCTCTCCTTCTTTCCCCTTTGTCTTTCTGTAATTGTATTTTATATTAGTTCTGTAAATGAATCATTTTCTTGTCTAGCTGTGCTGTGAATTTGCTAAAACGTGTTGTGCAGTTAATGTGGAAGATGCTGGAGGAAGCTGTGCTTGTTCCAGCCACCCCACCGCTTTGTTTTCTTGTTTGTCTCTCTGGTAGAGGACACTTGAGCTGTGGTGGGAGGGAGGGCTGGGGCAGAGGGTGAGGTGAAATAAAAGCTTCTAAGGGAGATGAGTAGAGCAAGGAAAAGGAAGAAGGACAAAAGAAAGAAGTAGAGGAAGTTACTGGAAGAAAGTCCCAAGTTCATGTGGACAGTGAGGAAGCTTTGCATTTGAAGGATGGAGTGGACAGGCAAGGAACAGTGGGTGACTGGAAAGATAATTTTAACTGCCAAAATCAGCCCCCTGAGTGCAAGTCTTTACAGATATTCCTTCATTTTGCATGCTTCTCAGTTTGGGTAAGGAATTTTAGGCATTTGGGGATTTTCATAGCTTCCTGTGAAGCCGGTCTGTAAACATACAAGATTACGGAGATTCCTGAGGAAAAAACTACCCTTTGCAGCAGCTCTGCAGCTCGTAGGCTGGCGCCTCCCATCTGGCCAAAGGATGGGAGAAGAAGGCCCTGTGTCAGACTTACTGTGAAGAGAAAGGAAAAAAAGGCAACTCCCAGTTTAAGAAAATCTTCCTTTTTGGAAATTTAGCAAATCATAATCCCACTGGCCTTTAATCTCTGAAACCCTGACCTTAATTCCTGACTAGATTTAGAAAAAAAGAATTAATTTGATGGTCTTCTCATAATCTCTAATGGAGTCCATGACTCAAACCCCGCATCGGTGCCTGATGTTGCAGGCAGCAGTCAGTAAGTGCCCGGCAGAGGAGACTGGGAATGGAAGAGCAGTTGCCTGTCTCCTGCCTACACGTCCCCGGGTACTGTTGCTGTTTGTTCCTCTTCGGGGGCAGTATTAATTCAAATGAAAAGTTTAAACTTCTCTCGTGGTGCCATATAGGTCTGAGATGGGGCTTGTGCTCAAAGAGGGAATACAAAAGAACCGAAGCAGTTCAGGACTGACGATCACCAGCAGCCATTTTTCCCTAGGCTGTGGGTTTCATCCAGTCCAGACTAACATGACCATAGTTTTATTCCCACTCAGAATCATGAGCCACCCTGGGATTTGTTTGAAACTTTCCCAAATTCACCAAAAGATTTATCTCCTTTGGCCAACTGATGAGCAGGTTTTCCTGGCCTGGCAGAGTTGGGGTCCTCGTGCCAAATCCCAGAGCTCAGCCACACTGCTTCCTACAGCGGCATTCACAGAATTCACTGGGTCTGTCTTGAGGTTATGAGTTTGAGTGCTTCATTTTCACAGTTAATGGAAGATGGAGCAGATGTGTTAGGAAAACATAGATGCCTCTGCATGTCCAAGAGATTGTTGCAGTGGAGGTTGTTAATCTGCACAGGGGATCTACGGCAGAGCAGGGAATTGGAGCTGAAACCCTGTACTGCCATGCACCCCTGGACTGTCCTGCCAGCTCATGTGGAGACAGTGTACTTGTCAGTGGGAGTGGAATATAGGACCTTTAAGCATTCAAATTATAAATCCTCACTCCTGAGTTAGAGCTGTATTTGTTTAGCTGGAAGTAGTGGGTTGTGCTAATTGCTAGAGACATCCATTGGAGGGAGTCGTGGTCACATGGCTGAGCCCAATGCATTACGCACGTAAGGAATGAAGACTTGGCATCATCTGCTTCAGAGGCTTGCCTCAAAATTACCATATTGTAATTAATGTTATTGTAGGGGCCCTTGTGATTTGTCTGTTATTTGGGAGTCCAGAATACACTATCTCTCTATATATGTGTATATACAGATTAATGTATACATATAGATGTATGGATATGATGTATTAGTGGAAGCCCTGGCTTCTTCCTTAATTGATATGCCCGGTGGAGAGGTGCTGAAGTTCAAAACTGCTTTCTCATACGGAAGAAGCCATCGCTGATCTTGCATTACAAATTGTGCTCCTGAAAGCTACTGTAGTGTCAGGGGTGTGTTCTGTGCTGTAAGAGGAGGTGGTATTTTATATAACTATTACAAATCTTTTCTTCTTGTTCCTCGGTTTAGCTGTATACAGAAGGTTAGACTAAACTTTTCAGAAAGCATTATATGAAGTTAAAATTTGTGGTGGTTTTGTATAAACCCCTGATGTGTAGGTGTTCTTTCTCAGTAAGGCTTCTAAGAGAAAGTATCATCCATTTTCATAGTAAAATTAACATTTAGTACACACAGAAGGCATAGGAAATTATATAAAGCAGCAAGTACTATTGAGAATGCTGGGAATATAGTTTAAATAGAAGCTTCTGTGCAGTAAATCTGTGCTGATCACTCTTGGTAGCTGTTACACACACAACTTTCACTGGAGCCCAATATTTGCATCTGTATACGGTGAGGTTCCTGGCGCTTTCCTGCCTGATCTTTTGGGGTGTTTGCTCTGGAGCGTGACCTGGGGAGGACGGATGCTGCGGCCAGAGCCCCCCGGGCTGCAGCAGCACTGCACGCCTCTCTCCCAGCCCCTCCAGCCAAGGAGGACGGCCGTGGGGTCTCCGCAGCTATCGCCCTGCAATCTGCAGCTGCTCGTGACGCACAAGCTGTACGTGGTAGCGGGATAGTGGGGGACCTCCTGCCTGCAGCTGGCAGGCAGTTCCAGGCAGGGGGCTGGCTTCATTGCCTCTATTTATAATCTCTGCCCTCCCCTGTGCTGTGACTGGCTCGGCTCTTGGAGAATGATTGCCTGAGACCTGCCAGGCACATCGCTCGTAATGAAATCCTCTTTTTCAGCTACGGAAGTAGCTATTGAGCATGTGTGATAGCTACTGCACCTTTTTTCTGGATATTTCTTAGGCCTCTGCTGCTTATACCTGCCCAATTTTTGCTCCCCTGTCTATATGCAAAGGCACAGAGGAGTCTGCCTTGAAACCCTGCCGGTCGCTTCCCGTTCTTGGCGTTGAGAGGACACAAACAGCGCAGGACAAGGCGAGGGATGGGCTGTGTCTGCGGAGGTGTCTGCAGGCCTTCGGGGCTGCTGTGGACAGGTGGAACACCTCCGCTGTGCTTCCTGTAAAAGTAAGGCTGAATCTGAGGCTGGGGTCTAGACCCAGGCTCCCTCTGTGCTCATTGCAGTTTAGAGGAAAAGATAACTGGCTATAACGATGCCTCTAAATTTGGGCCCATTGTATGTTTTGGAGAGGTCACTGTTATTACTGAGTCTGAAACTGGAATTTCCTGGACGTTTGTGGGAGTTCAGGCTTGGGTTTTGGAAAATTGCCTGTATTGTTTTGGGAGAGGATGGTAACAATACTAAATACTCCACATCTATTATATGTTTGCTATTCTGATTAGTCTTAAATTGCATCAGGCAGACTGACTGTCCTAAAAATGCATACTTGATAGGAAATGCAGGTCTGGAAGCCGGGGATCAGGCAGATCCATCACCTGGGCACAGCCTGGCACGTGTGCTAATGGGGCAGCCAGGCTGCCTGCCTGGGGAAGGTTTAAAGCAGCTTCTTGTAAACATGCAGGTGAAAAATTGCCTTTCACTGTCCTCCTGAATGAGAAATTCTCTGCTTGAACAGAGCAGGGGGTCTCAGTTGCTGGAGACAGCCTCTGGCTTTTAGTTATCACACAAAAGAAAAAAGAGAGGAAAAGAAACCACCTGATTAACCCAAACCATTCTTATTTCTAACACTGCTCAACACAACCCACCCTCTGCGTCTATGAACACATCACGGCCCACACATGCTACAAAGCTGGTTAGAAATAAGGAGGGTAGTGTGTTGGATGAGCATTGGTCTTGCGCAAACCACTGGGTCTCAGTGGAGGCTGAGGAGGAAGGGCACTGTGGAGACTCAGTCCTCGCCCACCCGATGCGCTCTCTCCTTTAATGGTGTTTGGGGGCAGATATAGAAAAAGCCTGCTCCTTTTGAGGGAGCCCTCCAGCAACCCAAATAGCAAAGGAATAAAAATACAATAAGCCTTGCAGTAAACAGCTGGGTTTAGTATTGGTTTGAATGGTAAGGTGGAGTAGGAGCATAATCCCACCTGTCGCTTCACCAAATGTTGGTGACAAAAAGTATCTGCCCTGGAAGGATGCTGCGACGGGAAGAAAGGCTGTCTCTCGTTGGCGTGAGCCGACTCCAGGCCCTGTCTGCTTAGGTTTAAACGTTAAAGTCCTCCTGAACTCTTGTTGTTTGCTACTGGAGAACAAAATAAGTGCTTGTTTGGTGCATATTGGCCTTGTGTCTGTGTGCGAATGTCACAGGTATGTTCAAAGGAGCAGGTTTTTCCTGGAAGGTGCTGATGATCAGCCCCCGTATGCACATTTTAGTGCGTAATGCATATGCATTGGCAACGTTTCTATATTTGCCTTGTCTGTAAAATCATTTGCTTTTTCCAGCTGAGCACATCTTTTTGTGTGTGTGCGTGATGCCTCTCTAAGGTAACTGCTGGTTCTGGGATCTAAGAATGAGGTTTGGGATAGCAACTGGCACCTGGACCATAAACGCTGGCTGTGTATGTGAATTTAATGTAGGAATGAGCTTTTCTGGCTGCTGTAGAAGGAATAAAGATCCCCCATCCTGTCCTCCCCCTCACCCCCCTTTTATACGTCTCTATCTGTAGAATCAGAATTCAGTTTAACTCTTAGCATGGAGAAACCCAGTGCAGTGCTGAGGAGAGAGGCTATGCGGTAGATTTATGATGGGATAATGTGCATAGTATTGTACAGAGCTAAAAAGTGATTCCCCCTACAAAATTCCTACATTACAGGCTCACAATGAATTTCCAAGTTACCAAGGCTTGCCTTTTTGTTATTTTGGCTGCTTTTCTTCCCCACTCTTTCTCCTGCTCCCCTACCTGGTCTGAGCAGGCTCCTAGCAGCACTGGCTCTTTTTGCTGGCGTTTAATATTTTCCATCCGAAGCTTAGCGCAGGCGGTACAGACGGGGTAGACGTGTCCCCGCCGTACAAAGGCAGTGAGGAACGGGATCTGCGTTGCACAGAAAGCCCGGAGACGCCTTCCTGGAGCTCAGCGTTGGCATCCGACCGCGACGCCAGCTTCCCGGCCCCCCGCACAGCTCTGTTTTCTGAACTGCCGCAAAAGTAGAGGGGAAAAACATGCCTGCATGGCGCTCCCTGTCACGGCGGGCGGAAGACTTGCATATTTATGGAGCCAGCACTTCCTTTTGCGTTTGACTGACAGCCAGGATCCCTTCACTGCCTGGTCACTGGAGCTGATTAGTATGCGAAAGGGTCCGCCTCGCACCGAGAGATGCAGCCGCAGCAGCTTGCAGAGCTGTCACACTCACACAGGCTTCTTATCTGCACTGGCTTGACGAATTAAAAAGCAAGCCAGCCAGCAAGAGAGAGACCGGGAGAGAGAGGGGGGAAGAGAGAGAGAGAGAAGCTTGCAGACAGCGCTCGCTTTCTTTTCCTAAAGGAAGGATTTTGCATCTTAAGTGCTTACTGGTTGTGATGATGCTTCACTTAGCGGGCTCCAGAATGAGCTAGAGACAGCAGATAGGGGGATAAACTAAAAGCAGACCACAAAGCATTACGAACAAAACCAAAACCAGGAACAGTTTTCTCCTCTATTCTAGCATGGTGGATGTATGGACAGTCTTACAGAGCAGAGGTTGACTTCTCCAAATCTACCAGCCCCACATCTTGAACACTACAGTGTTCTGCATTGCACCATGACCTTGGATGTTCAAACGGTGGTCGTTTTTGCAGTGATTGTGGTGCTATTGCTTGTGAATGTCATACTCATGTTCTTCCTGGGCACTCGTTAAATGGATTTTTTCTCCTGAGCTGTTGGGGGCTACTACTACCACTAGCAATTCAACAAGAGAGCAAGAGCGAGAGAGAGAGAGCGAGAGAAAGGCGAGAGAGAGAGAGAAAGAGAGAGAGAGAGAGATTTCTTACTGAGGGGGGAAACGCGTTGAGCTTCAACATGGCCTCGCTGTGATATGTATGACGTTGGTATATTATCTCTCCCTAAATCTTTTGTCATGTCTTGTCTTTTAAGTATGCCTGTAAGTGTAGCTGCTTTTGCCTGGGTTTTAAATGTTATAAATAATAGTAATCCATTCATATATTGTTCTGTGCTAGCGAGATAGAGCTATACATATTTAGTTAGAAGCAGAGTGAAAATATCTTTCTGTGGTAAGCACTGGCTGTGTTATTTTGCTTCCTTTAAAATAGAGACTCAAGTTAATAATAAGTCATTTTGTGTGAAATTTCTAGCAAGCAGTTAATGTGCAATGTCTGTGAGAGTAACCATGTAGCTGCCAGGTGAGAGGTGGTGGTGTGTGCAATTGAATCGAGCTCTGGACATTTTTAAGGGGGGATGAGAAATCCTATTAAAGGATTAAATCTTTGCTAAAATAACATTCAGCCACAAAAAAAGGGAGAGAAATTCTACTTTCTTTCTTTATCTGTGTTGCCTTGATGATCTGACTTGATTTCTCAATATCCAGCCCAAAAGCCTCCAAATTCTACGTCCACACTGATGTAGCCTAGCTCCTTTCTTTAAAGATGTGAGAGGGACTGAAACATAACTTGCTGGGCTTTTTTTCCTGTTTGTATGTGGTTTATATCTCTGCAAATTGGGAAGGAGGGATCAAAGCGGGGAATGCATGCTTTGTTTTTCTTTGCTAAAGCAACAGATATGGAGGGGTTGGGTTTTGCTTTGATTTCTCTAGAAATTTTATTTTGGCTTTCTTTTCTTTTGTGTGTGTGTATAAATATATATAATTTTTGGTAATGTATGTAAGAAAATCTTTGCCCACCTCAAGGATAACAAGATTTTGAGATGGGTTGTTTTGTGTGACTTTATTTACATTGATTTTCTTGAAAATGAAGTGCTAAGTTCTATATTATAGGCTTGCTGAAAAGGTGTCTGCTAGTTAGAGGTCCTTCTGTTGAAAGACGTCTAGACCAAAATTGCAATGTTTACAGCTTGGAAGCAGAGCTGGCTGGGGGGTTCGAGTGTCAGTGCATGAAGTTTAGAGAGAATATGAGGGGAATGTCTGAAAAGAGTAATGTCTTTTCCTCTTGAAAATATGTCTCTGTACTGTGTTTCTGTTAGAAATCTCAAGGATTTTTTATATATTATTTTCCCCTCCAGAAAAATCAGAATTGCTCAAAACAAAAAAAATCACAGTTTGAAAATGTTTACATCTCTTGCTGATGTTCACTAGAATTATATTGCCTTGATAATTTAACTAGTTTGCGCTAATTCCAGCTGTCTGTTATTTATCTGATGTCCTTTACTCATCGGGGGGGGGAAATCATATAACTGATTCATAAAGATATAGCTGGAGCTTATAGATGGAGACGTATAGTTATTTCCATGTGAGAGTCTGTCTGCTGCAAGTTAAATGCATAGCTGGGCTTAGGAGCTGATTTCTTTTCGGCTGATGGCATGATTGGAAATTGAGTTAAATGCTGCAAATCTGGCACTTTCAAAGTGGCTTTAGCTGTAAATAAAAGAGAAAAAAAAATTTCCCTGAGTCGCGGGGTGGTAACAGTCGGCCCCCAAAGCTGACAAGAAGTGTTTAGTGGCGGTAGCCCATTTTAGTGGGTAGAAAAGCCAAGACCCAGTGATACAAGTCCAGCAAAGATGCTCTGGTGCCTGCTGGCTCTGTTTCCCCCTCTTCACTTGTAGCTATCTGTGCAAGAGCTATCGGCTTCACTTCATAAGCGACTGAGTGAATCTTCTTTCTATTTAAAAAAAAAAAAAAAAATTGATGCTGAGGATGGTTTGGGTTGTTAAACAGCTCAAATTTGCTTTATTTTCCTGTTAGCTATCATATGTCATTAGTTTTATAGGTTGCAGAGTCTCCTGGAAATATAATAAATGAGCAAAGATCACCATGGAAAGGGAATCAATCAAACAGCAGCCAAAAGAATCCTTTCAGTGAAACAGTTTTAAGCGACATAGTGATTTGGAGGAGTAAGGGTGGAAAAATGAGAAAATAAAACCAAAACAAAACAGCGAGTTAAAAATGGAATGCAACTGTGTCTGAATGTTTATTTTCCTCAAGGTTAGCACTCTGGCGTGAAGGTTTACCTTTCAATAAGATTTCTACGAGGAATGCTTGGTACCTAACACGGTTTTCTAGTGCGTGCAAAGTGCATTCCTTGATCTGGAGCTTGTACTTCTCAGGTGATATTTGGGAGGTGTGCGTGTACACGACGGCGTATGTTATTGCATGTGTTGGGAGCTGCCGTGTCTGATTGCTAATTCCTGCGAGCCCCTTCTGGTTCCATAGGTGGAGTTGCGTGTTGCTGGGGGATTTCCAACTGGTGGGGTGCATGGGGAGGACGAGGGTGTCGTGCACGCTCAGCTACTGGGGCAGTGATTGCTGGAAGCTTATTTTTTTCCGTCATGGAACATGCTTGAGAGAATTAATGTAATTTTATTACAACTTTCTCGCCTGTTACTCTCCCAAAGGCTGGTGGAGTCAAAGAAAGTGGGTTTATGCAGAGCAATATGAGCGTGAAAGTTGGGAGCAGAAAACTTTGTTATTGTAGCAACACCGTTCCTGTTCTATCAGGCTTCCCGTTGGACTTTTGGGGGAAGGAGAGGAAATAAGCCTAAAAAGTGAGGAAGGGCTGGGGTTTCTGCTTGTTTAGCTTGATCCCTGTTTCCCACCCCCAGTCCTCAGTGGCCACCTTTTCAAACAGGCCTTGAACCATCAGCCCCAACCCCATTTTTGTAGTTTTGCACCTCCAAGCCTGCAGTGGAGCCTCAAACTGCCTGGTTTGCAGGAGCAATTAGCTAGTTAAACAACTCCGTCTTGCCATACTTTTCAGGACCGGCTCAATCCATGACAGTCTGCATTAGCAGCTTTTTGGGGCGACAGCGTTCCTAGTCGCTTGCAGTAGACCCCTTGTACTCGTAAGTGACTGTGCTTGCAAAATTTGGGGTGTAATCTGCACGCTATAAAATATCTACACGTAGTGGAGCTTTCCTTCTCTCTAAGCTCTGTGGGACGATTCGGGTCACGCGTGTGGCTGGTCATGGTCGGGTTCGTGGGGGTGGTTCGGCTCCCTAACTCCCCTCCTGTTTGTGGACGTTGAGTTCTTTACGTTTGTGGGGATGCTCAAGCCCAGGGATGGGGAAGAGGGATCATTCCTTTAAATAAATCAAAGCACTGACCCTCTGGAAAATACAGCCCCAAAGAAAAAATATTCATTTGTATGCAAATAGCATATTTATAATGCATAAAATCTCTTTCAGTGATTGCTCCTGTGTATTTGCTGAGGCAGGGTGATGGGAGACCTGCCTTGCTGTTTGTCTGCTTAAGCAGGATTCAATGTTATTTGCCACAGGATTCATGAAAATGCCTCTGACTGTATCATAGCAACCCTGTTTCACACAGTCCATAAAAAGTCCATTGCTCCTGAGCGGCAATCCGCCGTCTTAAAGATTCAGGCACCCTTCTCGCCACGGGGAAAGGGTGCATTTCTCCCTCTTTGGATGCTTCAGAAAAAGCATACATGTCGGGATGATCCCTGCTAGTCCTGCGTTCACTGTGATTTTAATGCTCTTTCTTTAAGGCTAATAAGAGGGCTTCCTTTAGTTTTTTTAAAGGCTTCCTCCCCCACCCTGGATATTTCCCACCTCTGTTTTAAACCTCACATGACAAGTTAAAAGGGGGACGGGACAGCTCAGAGGTCTCTGACGTGATGGCTCTTTTCTGTCCTGCCATTTGGATTTTCCCCCGGGGTGGCAGCGGCACAGCACTTGCTTATGCTTTGTAGTGAATGAAGATCTGCCCAGATTCGAGCCCTTCTGTGGGAATGCAGAGGTGCTTTCTCATCCCGTAGATGAATGTTGTTAAGAGCTGCATGTTCACCTGACTCCTGCCCCCATCTGTTTGCATAATGTGGTTATATTTCTTTTTGGATCAGGTATTCAGTACACAGCCCAACTGCTGTGTATAATGTCTGAAGGAAAATTGCCAAAAATCCATGTAAGTTTTTTTTTGTTTTGTTTTGTTTTAGTTTGTGAATAGAACCCCTCTTCTGTATTGTTCATTTCATTTTGTTGTCGTTCTTTGATTTCTGTATTTAATGAATGCTGGTTGTGATGGGAGATCTAGTGCTCTTTGTGTACAGTGCTTGCTTGCTTGCATGTATGTATGTATTATGCCTGTACTGTATCTGTATGTGCTGTATGTTGTTAATAATGCATCTGTGTCGGTGAGGAGGGGGAGTTTCTATATTTTGCATTCGCAGTATGTATCTTTCTGAACTGCGTGTAATAATCATGTTCAATGTGTATCTCCCAGTGAAATGTTATGAGAGCTATTTTGATAAAATGCAGGCGTTTGTCTCTTATATGCGGAATCTCCAATGACCAGAAGTTAGGAAGCTTGAGGAAAACTCCCTAATGTTAATAATTGTCTAATAATTGTCCTGTTGTGAAGAGGATATTTGTTCAGGGGTTACAGCAGTGGCAGAGGATAGTTCTGCTGGGTCCTGGTTTTGCCACTGATTTACTATAGGGCCTTGGGCATGTTCCTTCGCCGCCTTGTGACTCCTCTTTCCCAGTTGTAGAAGAGGAACATCACCCGTTACCGAGGCGTAGCCAAGACCGATCGACTCCTATTTCTTCCCTTCCTGCAGTGTCCTGTAGCTGCAAAGCGTTGTTGTTCTGGTCAGGCGGCAGGGGTATGGCGGTATGGGTGTACGACGTGTGTGTGCCCATGTTGGCCCAACTGTGTATAGCTGGATTTTACCTGTTGGAACTGTTGTAGACAGCAAGCTGTAGTGATTTATGCTTCTCACTAAAAATAGATGCTCCTGGAGGAAAAGCTGCTGGAAGAACCATGATTTTTTTTTTTTATTGTATTTTATTGGTTATGGTTGAACTTCTTCCCTGAGTGGAAATGAGTCTTAATCTGAAAGAGCCCACAGATGGCCAGCTTGTCTCTAACCCTGCTGTCCTCCTCACCAGCAAAGGACCATACAGCCTTGACTGCTTATTTCCAGGTTTTGTAGAGTATTACTCCTGTGTTGTCAGAAACACCATACTGACGGTGTGTTCACTAGGACATCTGAGCTCAGGGCAAGAAGCTCTCAGAGCTCTCCTGTTGATGAATGTGTTGGGCAGGCCTGAAAGCTTTACCACCCGAATTAAAGAGGGCCTTAGGGGGTGAAGGAGCACCTGCATGAAGGTATTTAAAGAATTAGGTCTGGATTTCAACTGACTCTGGTTTATTCATACAGAAAATTTCATAGGAGTGTGCTACTTTGGGGAGCTACCCCTGCTCCCATCACAGAGCCAGGGAAACTGAGGCACGGGGCGGTCAGAGAGCAGCGTGGGGTGGGGGTTAGTAGTGGAGCTGGGAGCAGGAGCAAAGCTCAGGGGCCTGTCGGTCGCTCTGCCCGGTTGGCTGTGCTACCTCCTCTTAATCCTCAGTGAAGCAGGGCGGGCAGGCATGCCACTTGGTTTCTGGCTTGTACATTTTTATCTGAACCTTGCCATTTGGAAGTGTCAGAGGGACAGGCTTGTGCTGGGGAGCCATGGAGTGAGCTGCTTGCAGTCTGGTGGAGGATGTCTTTTAGGGGATTTCGGAGCTCCTAGCGTAGCAGACTCCAGGAGCAGAAAAGTCTGTCCGTGCCCATGTGGAAGGTCCCATGTGGTTCAGCGCCTGCCCCTTCTTTCGCATCAGCTGAGACATATATAACATAACATATAGACTGCTGGCAACGATTGTGTTTCTATTTTAGGCAGCATCTCCTGCTAAGTAAAGCAGGAGCTACACTGCAAGCCACTTTGCTCTGTGATCTTGTTTAAGTCTCTGAGGGATGAACTGTTTCTCTAGCCCTGTTGCTTTCCTCTAGGACCTGACCAGCACTTGCAAGGCAGACAGTCGTAGTCCCGATGGGTGCTCGGGTGAGAGCAGGCAGCCCTGCCGTGGCAGCGCTACGGCCGCAGAGGTAAAACGGTCTCAATAGGTGGCATCACCCCATTGCCACAGCACGGGGTAAGGCAGTCCGACCTGGCAGCCTGTCCCTTTTTTTGCCCTTTTTTTTTTTTTTTTTGATAAAACCCAAAGTTAATTTTTAGGTCATTTTTTGATATTAAATTATCTTACTGCCCCGCCACAAGCACGGGCAGCTGTGTGCTCCGGCATCCTTTCCTTCTCAAGCTAAGCTGCTGTGCCGCGTTGCTGCCGTGCCATGGTGTGCCCCAGGGAGGTCTGTGGTTTTGCTGCGGGGCCAGTGGGGGACTGCAGACGGAGTGGTCCTTCCCGCTTTGTTTCTGGTGGGGAAAGCAGTGTGCCCAACTATCCTATTGCCTCTAAAGACCGTGGCCTCTGTCCCCAGCTCTGCTCCCCCGCCTGCCTCCTGTGGTGACCTTTGCAGAGCACGTCCTGCCTGGAATGATGAGGATAATTGTCATTGGGTTTGCAACATGGGCAGGGATGTACCTGAGCATCCTGGATGTGCCCTGTGCCACCAGAGAGCCGACTCAGCCTCACCAGGCATCAAGTAAAAATCCCTGGATGTTGCTGATCAGGTTTGTTCGCATCAGTTCCCTCTAAATACTTAGGATGTTTGCCCTGAGAGTGTCTGTTTCTAAAGGGTTAAGCTTCTCCTGGTGCCGATTCTTGGGTCTTTAAGCTGAGAGCGGTTGCATCTCACACTCGAAAGATGCCGGGAGAGGAATCAGCCAAACTACGAGGATTTTGAAAGTAGCAAAGATCCTAACTGTGTAGGGGGTGTTTCTTATAATTGAAAAAATGCAGTGTAGCCTCAGCTACACGAATACAAATTTTAAGAAATACCCTAAGGATCAATCTTTTACCCTGATACGCAGTGGGCTAATTTGCTGGGCATATCTGTAGAAAAGTTGTGTCAAGTAAAATTGTTCCATTTGAAAAAAAGCATCAGGCTCTTGCTGGCATTATCAGAAAACAGTTTTTTTCAAAGGATTTCTATGGACCACATTCCCCATGCTATTTCTGATGCTTCCGCTCTCCTGTATTGTGTTCAGTATATCTGACAAGATTTTCTTAATAGGTTGTGCACTGAAGTTTCTGTTCCGATACCAAATTTAGGGAAGGCTTGTTATCTAAAATTCTTTCTTCCTGGCTTGATAAGGTGCTGATTAATTTTATGCAACTCTCTTTCCTTATCTAGTTGAGCTTCAGTCAGTTTTAGTGTAATCTCGGAAAAGTGTGATCAATCTTTAATGTTTGTTTTTAAGGTTTATTCCAAAGGCTTTTAGGCATGCTGGATGTTTGGTCTTTTGTGAAGTTCTCTGAGAATTAAGTTAAAAAGCAACAATTGTAGAACAGGTTTTGAATCCAGATGATATGTTTTGAAGTTTCTGTAAAACAAGAAAGAGCATCCTTTAAATGGCAGTTGATTCTGATGTAGTTTTAGGTATTAAATTAGAATTATATTACTCTAGTGTTGCACCCCTGCAAAGCTGGATGCATAAAACAGAGTATACTAATGGTGCCTATATATAGGAATGCATATATGTGTGTACCTATCTGATACAGGGATGAAGGAGAGGGACTGCTCCCTCTCCATAGCTATGTATAAGGCAAGGAGGGTCAGGGCCAGCTTCACGTATCTCTGCCTTACGCCATCGAGAAGGGCTGTGGGGGCACAGGGTGCTGTACTGGGGAACCGCCTCCTGCTTTTGCCAAAATGCACAGGCAAGAGGAGGAGACGGCGCAAGGAAGACGGTTGTGTCTGTTCGGTGCAGCCATCTCACGCTCGGCGAGGAGGGGGCTCGCTGGGGCTGCGGTGTCATTGCAGGCAGCTCCCACCCCTGCCAGGCGCTGCGAGCAGGGGCACCCATGCTGGGGCGGTGAGGAAACTCAGCTGTCATCGGTGGAGAGCGTCTGCCTTGATTTCGTGATCAGGAGTTGACATCTGGATAGATTTTCAGTCTCCTCTGGTCCAGGGTAGACGAATCTCTCATCCGATGCCCAGCAGCAGATCGATCCCATCTCCTGGACACCGAGGGTTTTGCAGAAGCGTCTAAGAGTCTTTCCTAAAGAATTAAAAGTACACACACGTGCAGAGCAAAGAAACTAAACCTCACAAACCTGCAGGCTGGGAACAAATATGCTTAAGAATAACCAGCTGCCGTATAATTGAAGTCTTCAACCAGGAGGAGCCTGGCTTCTTTGGTGCATACCTGGAGCCTGGGAAGTGTATTCACAGGCGTTAACAGGATCGAGACCCTAGATTTATGGAATTTAGAAAGCACTGGCCTCGCTCCCCCTGCTGCACCCAGCACCTGCTGCAGGAGTGGGTGCTGACGAGCTGGGTGCTTGTGCCATCCCCCCCTGAGATGGGATGGCACTCTCAGCCCACTGCCATTTGCAAATTGTCACAGTGGCCCCAACTGTCACAAAAGCCATTCTTCCAGCTCGATTTTAAGCTCAGTATGAGACTGTATCTGGTCCCCAGAGCCCAGGTTTGGCTGGAGGTTGTAGGCAGCGCATTCCCGGTGCTTCTTATTTTGCCATCTCCCCCTGTAGCTTCCCGGTTTCTTGTTCTCCTCCTACACTCCCTGTGTTAAACAGTTGCTGTGTTTTGCCCCAGAAAATGGTGATGGTTTAATCTATCTTCAGCATGTGTTTTTAGAACAGATGCCAGGCTGTCCCTCTCTCTCATCCTCGCACACAGCAGCGTGCATATGTGTGCACGCGTGTGCAGGCATTTGTGCATCTTCGTATATATTTCTTCTTACATATACAGGGAAACATACAGATTAAAACACATGTGCATATGTTTTCCTTCCCAAATATATTTTGGAAAATATGAGTCAGCAGCAGGCAAGAACATATTACATAATCTCTGGGAGTGAAGAAAACCTTGCAATTTATTAGGAGACAGGCTTTCTGCAAGCAGCATTTTTTAACATCATTTTGTTACCACACATTGGTGTGTGCCTCTCGGTCAAGTGGCCTTATTTCCATCGCACACAGTTGTGTCCGATGCAGAAATGTAGTCCCAGTAGCCTTGGGTTTTGTTGTATTTTTAAACCCCACAGTAACAATAGCAGAGTCTCAGGGCTGTGATGATGATAACGACTTTTCTCCTCTTCCTTAACATGTTTTCCTGTAAAGACTCTGTGATTTTCCTTTTTGGTTCCCCCCACTCCCCACCTCCTGCTGTTTTCCATAAAATCTCAGCGCTGAGAGAAATCGCACATGAGTGCAGCTGGAAATAAATGTTGCCCCCTCCGCCTCCCCTCTGCTCACGGCCACCCACCTCCACCGCCTACACCCAAATGGGAGAGTGAAGTCAACATCCACTTTTAGCCCTCATCTCCTGCTCTTGCACGGCTCTCCCCACGAGCTCGTTTCCAACTCCTTGCAGAGCGTGGTGGCTGTGCCTGCCATACACACAGAGGGTGAAATTCAGAGGGGGTTGAACACCATTTTAACGGCTTCTGCAGCCATAAAAGCACTTGTCTGGTCCCATCGGCAGTCGTGCTATCATATGTCTTAACATAAGGGGATGAGAGAGGACACGCAGTTTGCTTCTTGTTCACTAAGCATCGCAGGCAGTGGGGAGCATCATGAATTATGGAGAGACAGAGGAGCACAAACAAAAAACCAAGTAAGATGGATCTGGCTCAAGTCAGGGAGCAGTAACGTCAGGCGTTTGAATGCTACATCCTGGGCTACAATGGGTGCTGTGAGTCGCGGCACACGCAGAGGGACGGGAAGCAGTGGGGCACCGAGCAGAGCACGGTGATTGGGTGCTCCTATCCTCTCGACAGTGCCGTATCTCAGTTTCTCCATGTCTAATTCCAGGCTTAATTCCCAGCTGTTCAGTCGAATCCCTGCATTTCTGAAGGATGCTTCAAAAGCCTAGGAGGGGAATGGGCACTAGCAGAGTTAAAGGAAATAAAGAAAAGGACTTGTTTGTTTATTTTTAATTTGCCCAATAAAAACAAAAGGTTTTGAACTGCTTTCATCTCCCAGGGCACTGCAAATACTTCCACTGTGGCTAAGCTAGTGGTTGCCTTTCAAGCAAAGAGAAAGCTCTGTTGTGGTTTTAAAATATCAAAGCCTTCCCAAGGAGGCAGTAAATTGCCATGCTGGCTGAAACCAGGAGTGCAAGTAGCTCTGTGCCCTGTCTGGGACAGTGTCTGAGACACACGCTGTAGAGAAAATTGAGAGAGACACAATAATTGATAGTGATGGAATAACCTGTTTATCCAGAGCACTCTGTCTTCACCCCCATTAGCTGGCGAGTTTCTAATGCTTGGAGACAAAAGAATTTAAATCTTCTGTATTTTTAAAACCACAAAAATCTCTGCTATAACCAGGAAATTCTCATGAGCTCAGCAGAGGGGATGTGCTCTTCAGTCCACCATCCATCAGGGCTCTCCTTATTTTATTCAAAAGCCCGGTTTGAGCTGTGTGCGTCTGCCCAGTGTACGGAGCAGTTGGGGAATGATAGGGTGCTCCCGGGGCTGGAGTTTGGGGAATCTGCCCCCATTTCCAGCCTCTCTGTGGCCCCGTGGGCGATGCTGCAGAGGCCATTTCATCTTTCTACATCTATGTTTCTCTTTCTGTAAAATGTGCAGAAGGATATTGCCCTTTCCTGTTAAATGGTTTGACAGCTGAGGATGAAAAGTACTGTATTCAAGGCAGATGGGATTATAGCAGACTGAGGATTGCTGAAAAATGCCACTCTGCCCTTTGCAGGCGAAGGGGAGAGGGGGAGATAGGCTTTGCAGGGGGCCTCTGGCAGACCAGAGCTCCCACCCAGGCTGCTCTCTCCTTTAGTTAAAAGCAACGTCTTGAATTCCACCTGAGATCCCAACAGAGTCGAGATGCCAAATGATGTCAGCAGGGTTCCACCAAAGATTAATTTGGCCTCACATATTTTGCATGTGCAATGTCAGATTGCATCCTTACTATTTTCACTGTTTTAAACAGCATTCAGCTAGATAAGGCCTGTATACCTCTTTAGAGCCTTCAATCGTTACTCATTAATAATACAGTTGCTCTCTGTTATTAATTGATCCAAATTAGGCTTTTTTGTTTCTCTAAGCCTTTTGTGGTATTTCTGTGCAGTTAAGAAATTAATCTGCATTAAGCAGAAATACCTAAGTAAAAATGGTAGCTTTGGAGTAGTAGCTTTTCAGTCTTTCATGGTGTAAGCTCCAGGGCAGAACCATTCAGGGTAACCAATAATCCTCAACTTGTAGCCAGTAATAAGATACAGAAGAGGCTCACAGTGCATAAAGGAATGGCACAAAAGCCACCCAAGGCAGCCTGGCCCTGCTCTGGATGGTGGGATCCCCCTGGAAGTGCTGTCTCCTGGAGACATGCTGTCTCTCTGAGTGAGTGACATGAGCTCACGTCTTACTTCCCAAATCTTTCCTTTTAGAGCTTCTGTGTTTGGCCATCCTCTCCCCAAAAGGAAGGTTGTTCCCTGGAGCATGTTCCCTCCTGTTTTGTCAAACCTGGCAGGAAACATCTGTAGTGGTTAGTTTCAGATGGTCATGAAAGACTTCCACTCATTCCTTTGAACAGTTCTCCCACAGCTGAAAACATCTCACAGTGGGTTTAGGTTTCTTTTATTGCCCTTTTTTCTTTTCTGTTTCTACTGCAGACAGTTTTACCTTTGCGGGTTTTTTCCCAACTCAGGTTGAAATTCAAGCAATAATAATAATACTTGACATTCTTCATTACAGCATCTTAAAAATACTTTCTGAAGTTGGGTTACTTAAAAGCCTTTGTGTTATATAAATACTTGAGTACTTTTTCTATTTTAAAATGGAAATGGGTGCCTGAAAACCCTCAAAAGTCAAATGAAGATCAAAGACTTGGGACTACTAGCAGTTTTCTGTATTATCCACAGGAGCTCAAGACTGAGGTTGTATAGGATGAGTGCAAAGGGACTGCTATGCTGATAAGAGCCCAATGCATCTGTAAAACTCAACCCTGATGCTCTTGAGGGCTGGGCTTGGTGTCTGACATTCCTACTGCTGGCCTGGCTGGAAATCCCATGTTTTATCATCTTGTTTTCATGTCCATCCCTGTGCAACAATGGCCAGCAAACGGCTGAAGTGGGGCTAAAGGTAGCACTGCCCTTTTCAGTGGTAGTTGGACTTGCTTTACAAGCTTTTCAGAAAAGCAAAGCTGTTTTCCCATAGTCCATCCTTTCTCGCTATTTTCCTCCCTCCCTGTGGCTTATGAGCAGGACTCAGGACAATAGATGGAAATCTATGTCCTGGAGGCATGCAACAAGGGTATCCTGAGGGTTCAGGGCAGCTCACAAAACAATTGCCTCTCATAAATGCTCAGAGGTTTCTGTGAGTTTTCCCAGCAGCTGTAGTCAATGCTCACAGTGGGTATTTTCAACACTGACCAGCTATTCATAGGGAAATGTTAGAAGGCTGTGTAAGCCACCAACAGCATAATCCTTGTAGTAATAAAACATAAAAATGGATGCAGAGTGATTTGGCCAGAGGAAGAGTGGAAAGAAAAAGATAGTTAAAATCCAAGGAGTGGCTGTTGAAATGCAAAAGAATCTAGAAAGCAAAGATGCAAAAATAAAATCTGAAACGGAAATGAGTAACATTTTTACAGCATTGTATAACTCATTTTAATTGCAATCCATCTAGAAATCTATTTGAGGCAAGAAATCAATTCAGAATTGTAGAGCAAAGCATTGGTCTTCCAGATGTTTGCAGCTTTCTGGATTGTTATTTTCAGCTTCCTTCCACAGTTTATCTGAATTCCTTCTTCCTTGCAGTGGCCATGGAAAGACTCCCCCCTGGTTGCGTTGCAGGTGGGGCAGTAAGTGGAGTGTCCTGGGGCTTTCTGCTCTGAACTTTCCCTCTTGTCGTCTCTTGAGAAACACCATGAGGTGATTGTACTGGTGAGCATGGGGGGTTGTAAGGTGGAAGCCCCAGGGTTTCTATAGGATAACCCTGCTTTGGAGAGGACCACGCTATGTCTTCCAGGCTAGACTGAGGTGGTCAGGATGGACTGTTGCCCACACACAGGGAGCTCCTGTTTTCTAGACAATACTTCTGTATGAGTGGTAAAGCTGGGGCCATACTGTGCTATTTACTCTGATCACCTCTTTTAAATACATTAGATCAGATCGTGCAACATAGGCATTATAGCTGCCTAATCATCTGGTATTTATCTTTCACCATGTATATTCTCAGCCTGCTTAAGACACTGGTTGAAGTCCATCAGTGTTAAAGGCTTCTGGTATCTGGCAGGGTATAGTACATTTTTCTTGGCAGATTTAAGTCCTGAATCTAACAGACGTCATCGGTGTCATTCCCAGCAGTCTCCTGAAAGGCCAGCGTGGTGCAACTGACATTTCTCTTGTATTTGGTGGCATTTGTGAAGGAGGTTTTATCTTGTTTCTTGTCCATCTTGAGCATTCAGGGCTGCTGATGGTGATTTCCATTGAATCCAGTTCTTGGCAAGCGCCATGCAGAGCCTAAAGCAGCAATGTGTCTGGGCAGAGCTCAGCTCTGCTGCCAAGCCACCCTGTCGCATGGGACAAGTGTCCCTCTCCTCCTGGGAGGTAGGCTCTGCTTCACTCTGCCTGTCATGGGCTTCTGTGAGCTGTTGCTTACCCAAGCTCACAATTTGGCTTCGGGTTGTGCAGATTGCTGACTAAGTGCCTCTGCTTTGCACATCGGGGACTTGAGGAGCTAACCACTCGCTGGCTGCTTCCAGAATGTGCCTTTAGACTTGGTCTCCTCCTGCCTCTTGTAGTGCCTGGGCTGCAGTCCTGGGAGCTGGACTCAAGCAGTGGGGCAAGAAGCAAGCAACCCAGGAGGCAAACCAGGCTCCTCAAAGATCAGACATCTGTTTGGAAATCAGGTTTACAGACAGGTGAGGGTTTGAGACAGGAATCCAAGGGAACGGGAGACTTTCCTGACAGCCAGACACTTAGAAAGATTTCCCAGCAGAATGGCCCAAAACATAAGTAATTGACTCCAGATATGCAATATCTCCTCTGACCTCCCTCCTCACTTCCAGGTGTCCCCCCCCCCCCTTGTCTCTCTCAGACTGTCCTTACATGCCCAGCAGAAACGTATCTGTCACTGCTCTATCCCATCTGGGGAATGATGGTGCTACACGCTGTTACTCAGCAGGAGCTATGCTGACCTCCCTGCTTGGGGAAGGAGGAAATTTCCCTCGTGGGACAGCACAGCACGGTTTGGCTGATGAGTCTTTTCACATTAGCGATAGATGCAGTCTCTAGTCCTTGTTTCTGCTGACAGGGTATTAAATGCATTCACGTTTAAATTACTGGCTTAGAGCAACAGAGAAATGGAAAGAGAGTTTGCAGTAGGTTTACCAAGTTGGGATGAATCTGAAGAGATTGCATTGCAGAGAAACTGTCCGTAGTCTGGGAAGGAGGCGAGGAAAGGGGAGATGCAGGCTTTTCCAAGTCAAGAGGGTGCAGATGAAAGAAGGAGAAGGATACGATGCAGGAGATAAAACTAAGAATAGAGGAGCGGTGTTATAAAGGGAAAACTGGGGCTGAAGATCAGGACAAATTAGAACATGCAGAAAATGTAATCCACTAGGCCATGGATTTGTATTTCTGGAAAATAACTGAAGTACCTTCACGTGGGACAGTTCTCATGAGATTGGAGAAAATACCAGAACAGGTACTTAAGGGGACAGTCTTTCTTTGGCTTTGAGCAGAACAGATGACTCAAATATGTTTTTTTCAAGCACAGAGCCCCTTGAATTGCGAGGAGCGCTGCATTTCCTCACATGCAGGCACCTCTGGGCAGCACAGCTTAATGAAGGGGCAGTACCAGCAGGATTTGCACAAAATAGAGTTTATTCTAATGATAACTGCAGAGAGGAGCAACAGATCTCCCAAGGACAGATGGATTCATGAGTGGAAGGGCTCTGGAAATGGGCCGTTGGTAACACTGGAGCAGAGAGGAAGGGAATATTTTATTATTACCTGGAGTGAATGCAAGCCTTAAACAGATGGTAGGATTTGCCAGTTTGACTGCGCTAGAAAGCTGGGTGTTGGAGACTTGCAAGCCAGTCAGTCCCATCCGTCACTCTGCCTACGGGGTCCTGTGTCTACTAATGCTTTGTGAACCTGAAAAGACTGGTCAAGTAAAAGGTCAAGGTTTGGTTTGGTTTGGTGGTGATGCCGGTGTAGACTGTGGTTATAGGTGCTAGGAGCTTATGCTGCAAATAAGTCTTGGTTTTGGCACCGGTCCTAAAGCAGAAGAAACAAATAAGTGAGATATTTCATACGCTGGAATCAGTGTTTTGATTACCGCTTTTGAAAGATTGATAGAGGTGGATTTGGCTGTAAGAAAAGGATTTATCTTGGCAGTTCAATAGCCTATTCCAAACCTTCCTGATCTCTGTAGTGTAGTCAGAAGTCTCTTGGATTTATGGATGACCTTAGAAAGCACAGGCAGTATTTGGTCAGCCAGAGTGCTACAGAGACAAGGCTATGGAGTCTTATCTGTGTCCAGCAGCTTCAATATCTTATTTTTAAAAAGGCTCTTATATTCATTACCAAGAGCATCGGGTTCTTCTTCTAACACAAAAAAAGCCTTAATTCTTAAATAATTCTGTCCCATCCTGTGCTACTTATTCATAAACTCTCCCTATTTTATGTTGATGCATAAATACACAACAGACTTTTCCCCCTCGTTTTCTTTACCTGCAGTAGGACCAGCCATTTTAAAACTGTGAGCTGAAACTCCAGGCTTGTTGCTAATCCTGGTGGACCTAATGGGGGAGAACACTGGGGAGGGATTCTGGGAGTCTGGAAATGCACCCAAGACCTTCGAAACCATGAACCAGATTCTCAGTCAACTAAGGCTTCTGAGCTTTCCTAATTTGTTAGGAAGTCACAAGATTCCTATAGCTATCAGATTTTAAGTTTTCATCTTAGACTATTCTGTATTGAAATAAGATATCAATAATTTAAACCTATCCTCTCCACTTTCAGGAGAATCATTTTGAAATAATAGTAAATATGCAACCAGTTTCTGGAGAAAAACGTAGAAGTTTAGTCTCTTTAGAGTTTGTATTAATGAATATGGCCAGGCATTTGCCTATTCCCAGGGCATTTGTAAGGTGCGTTCTACACATACTCACTACCCATCCAAACCGAAGAAAAGGCTATTTTTTACTACCTGATGTAATTAAAAGCAAAGAATATAAAATGCTTATTGGCTGATGCATGCTCACAAACACACGTGGTGTGCAACAAGACATGGATTTGCAGCTGCACACATCAGAAATTATCTGCACACACCTGCACAGGTGATGTGGGTGTGTGGACGTGTAATCACGCACGTACAGAGCAATGTAACGGTGACCCTCTGTGCATGCAAGAAATCTCGAGTTGTGTGCAGCTTCAGAGAACCAAATACATATACTTTACTGCGTACAAATTTGAACACATGGGATTCTTACGTACTTTCTTATGTGTACAGTTATTGCATGTACAGAGACAGACCTCTGCTGCTCACGGATTTACATGGAGATGCCTGCCCACTCTGACTTAGTTCCATGGTATTTTATTGTTGCTTTGAAGACTCTCTCTAAAAATTCGCTGGCATTTATCCAAAAAGAGCACCAGTAGCCTTAAACTCAACTCATTTCCTTTACATCAAATCACGAAGCTCATCAATAGCAATCTCAGACTCCAGCAGAGAACACAAAGGCATTTTGGATTTGACACCCTCAATAGCCTTGTGGTAAATAGGTCATTACTAATACAATAGCAGTAATAAACCACAATGTATGAATTTAGAGAGTTAGAAATGATGGTGTTTGTGGTCCTTTTTCTTTGGTAGCAGATATTATTTCTAGTGCCAGCAGAATGATTTAGGTAATATTTGCTTGTTACTTTATGGAATCAATGAACAGCATCTTATCGTAGGTTTGTGTCTGGGGATTGACAAATGCTCAGGTGCTTTTGCACCTCTGTGGTTACTTTTATTAACTAACGTGAACTTAAAAGACAAGGTGAAACCCAGGAGATCACTGCTGCTAGTCCTGTCACTGCAGACTGGAGCTCTGACCAATTCGTTGGAGCCTTTTCCCAGCAAGTTGCTCTCAGAGCCTTTGGTTTTTCCAGCAGGAATGTCATGTATGATAGAGGGACTCAAAGGGGCCAGTTTTACCTTTAAAGTCTAGGTTTAATTTTTTCTGTTCAAAAAAATGTGTTTTGACAGTTTGTCACATCGGCTCAGCCTGCCATGTCGTGGGCAGTGAAGTGTTAGGAAGGAAAAGCAAAAAGTATTTTGATGAAGGATCAAGTCAACTCACTAATGTTTTTTGAACATCTCCTGTGTTGACCTTGGTCCACGCAGACACACGCCTGCTCCTCTGGCTCTCTTGTCTCTGGGAGAGCTTTTGGAGATGCTGAGAGAATTGCCGGGCAGGATTTGGGGAGATTGGGGTAAAAGTTTTGAAGGGGATTTGCTGGAGGTTTGTGTTTTGCAGCAGAGACATTTTGCCAGCTTCTCCTGAATTGAAGTCTCCATCATGTGTTTATTTTTGAACTGAGGAGGAGGGAAGGAGGGAGGTTTCATCATCAGGCGTTTTTATAGCTGTGGAGAGTGGGGAGGGCAAAGTCTGTGTATCACAAGAAACCCTAAATCTCCATGCTCGGGTTCAAGAAAAGCACGTTTTTTTTCACTAGACAAACATTTAATTATTTTACCTTCATGCCGCTGATGAATCAAGTGAGAGAACTACAAAAGATAATGTACTTCTATTTTTATATCTTATACTAATGAAGCTCAGGCTAGAATTTTCCCCTGTATGATTGGCTAAAACAAGGTAGGAAAAATTCAGAGGGAGAAGGAGGGGAGGAGGGAGCGAGACGCTAAACATTTAGCAGGGTGCATGTGTGCGGTTTGGAGAAAATGTGCAACGCCTTAGCGAAACAGAGCACTTGGAAAGCACGAAGAGAAGCATTTTATTCATATAAAACTATCACTAGAGGATGGGCTTCTCTGGGAGGAGCTGTGGCACAGGGTGGATCGAGGCAGCGGTGTTGTCAGGACTGTGCTGCTGGCTCTGATTTCTTGGCACCGCTGCTGAGCGGCAGGGCTGTGCACCAGGACTGTGTTGCACAGCCTCTAGCCACCAGCGTGGTCTCACTTGCTTTCTGTAAAGCATCCTTTTTGACTTGGCAGGATTCAAGCACTCCATCAAAAGTTCATTAATATGTTCAGTTAGAGAGACACGGCTGCGTACAGCTTGCTAGCAAACACTAGGGAGAGGAACATAATGGACCAGACTAGATCAAAGAGAGCAAAAAATGTATAGTGCCTTTACTATTAGTGGAGAAACAGCTGCAGAGGAGAGCACAGGTAGCGGTGCGGGGGCTCAGGGCTGACCTGTGTTGACATGTTAATCTTAACCGCAGTATTTGACACCTAGGCACTGCAGTGATTGATACCTCCTAAACACCTTAGCTGGATGGCTGCTAGATAGCACTGTGCAAGCTGAGGGCTCGGTGCTCAGGCTTAGCTAAGGCTGGTGTTCGCGGTTCAGCATCAAGATGAAAATCAAGCCTCAAGTCTCTGTATCTGATAGCATGTTCTCCAGCAATTTCAGTCCCAGACAGAGGAGATTCGGCCTCGCTGCTTGAAATCAGGCAGTGGTGGGACTCAGCCTGGTAGGATTTGGTTTGCAGCTATGATGAAATCAGAAATTAGATCTGGGGTTGTGTATGGAGCAGCCCATGTGAGCCGGTTGTTTCAGAGGTGAGAAGTTGCTCCTAAACTGCTCAAATGCTTCTGAAAGATTCAAATTAAAGGTCTGAGGATTTGACATTTTCTTTCATAATAAAAGAGAGGGAGTAATCAATGTACAGAGCCAATGAGTGATTTTATTAATTTGCTGAACTGCAGTGCTGTCATTCAGTGGAAAATAAGATATTGGGTTTTATTTGTGAAACATGAGTGGGGAAAGTAAAGTATAAATCACAAAAAAGCAACATTCACTTAGGTTTTCCAGCAGGTGATTTGAGCTAACTGAAGAGACCTGAAGGCCGCGGGTCCTCAGAGTCCTTGCTTCCATTTTGGGAGTAATAATGCGCAATATATGCACCTCAGAGAAACCAGCTGCGATATTTCAATACTTGACTAGTTGTGTCGTCGGTTTGACCTCCTTTGAAGGGGACTAGGAGAGGATGCACGCCCAGTGAGAAAAACCAAGGGAAATGAGGAGTGTGCCTGAAGAGTCGCTCTCAGATAACAGAAGATCTATGTAGAAATTTGTCCTCTTAAAAGGGGCCCAAATGTGGAATGGTGTTTTATAGTGCCTGTAAAAAGAGCTGTTAATAAAATTAATCTGGAAGGGAAGGGCAGCACAGAAAGAAGGATGAAATTTTACAACCCTAACATACAGTAGATGAAAAGTGTAAATCCAGCCCTGGCTGGCAGTGTCTGGAAAGCATTACTGTTTGACCCCAAGTAATGTTGCATCTTCAGTCCAACTGGACAGATACCCACACCACCACCACCATTACCATAATTCATATCCCTGTTTGAATATATAGTTGTCAAGGCCAAAGACTGAACTGCCTTCAGCCCAAGAGAATGCCTGTTGTATATATCAGTAAATTGGTGTGGCGCAACCTTGGGCTGCTGCAGCAGTGGTATGTTGTATGCATATCGCAGGACTTCAATCGGTCAGCAAAACAACAGCGTGTCTGTAAGGGCAGGAAGAGGGAGAAAATGGAAAGGATGAACCACTTTGATCAATTCAGAGCACGCTTTACGGGAAATATGAGCCTACATACATGTAGGAGATTTATGGAAAACGTAAAGACAAGGGAAAGTGGGCAGCATGATCACGCGTGACGCTAAGGTTTGTCATCTGATGCTGTGAAGTCTGAAGGGTCCTGTGACGGGTTATTTTAGCTTTTCAGGAAAAGTTTTATCTCAAGAATGCAAAGAGCTTAGAACATTAGGAAAGCAGAAAAAAGTAAATCACACCACGTTAATATGGGAAACAGTGAACTCTTGCGCATAGGAAGCACAAAAACAGGTGGGAAAGACTGCTGGATCTTTGATAAATGCTAATGGCTGAGGCTTCCCTGGTTCACAGGAACTGTGTTTGTGCTTCTGGCCTTTTAAAAATTGAGGCTTGAAAATCTGGAAGAAATAGACTTTTTATTTGGTTAGTGTTTTGGACCTATAAAACTGAAAGTCATAATACCCTGTAAAACATTTGAGGCGATTTGGGAATATAGCATTCCTTATTAAACTCTATGGGTTTTAGAGACTTCTTACGTTTTCATAGCAGCGTAGGGGTATGACCTCTATAATGTTCAACAGGATACTTGAAAAATTGAGACCAATTTAACAAGAATAGCTGCCGCCTTGGTGCTCCAGCTGTTCCATTTCTTTTCTGGCTAGAGTTAAGTTCGTAATGGTCTAACTGAACCTTTTAGTTGCTAAAAAAAGAGATTGTTGTGGTCTGGACATAAGGAACTAGTTTGTGACAGGTATTTTATCAGAACCGTTTGTCCATGGCTGGAATAACAAAGTGAAATGTCATAACGACAATAATTTGAAGAAGGTCAGAAATTGTCAGTCTTTGCATATTTTCAAGGTTGGTTTTGGCCATTATAACAAAATACACTGTTATTTGGGAGTTTCAGAGAATACAAAACCCCGTGGATAAAGACGAGACATACCTGTCGTTTGCCAGCTGATGTTACCTGACATCTCGAGGGTAGCAGTGTGTTTGCACCAGACCTAAAGTGAAGACCCAAGTCCAAAGCAAGTCAGCTTCAAGCCTGAAATCCAGCAACAGAGATGTTTTTCTGTAGCTGGAATTTTGAATGCTGTATGTCTGAAAATCAGAAGAACCAATTTGTTTAAGATAAGAAATGGTGTGCATCAGAATTCTATGGCACTGTGATTTTTCCTCTTCCAGGATGTCAGGTTTGTCTTTTATCTTGTTTTCTCTTTGTTTCTAAATTAAATTTGCCCAGTTTGCTGCACCAGGCAGAGGATGCTGGTACTATGGCATCTGCAAGTGGAATACTCTGTTTCCTGCACTTTTTCCTGTGTTGTGGATTTTGCTGCTGAAGCTCTCTGTGTTTGCAGGATGAGCGCCAGTCCTTGTATGTACATATGTCAGTGGCACTTTGGAAGAGCAGCCAGAATAAATACTATTGCATTTCTTTAATGCATGGTATTTCCAAAGGTGAAACAAGAATGTGGCTGCCTTTCTGCTGCAAGAAGCTCAAGTGAGCTTTTAGAGAGGCTGGCGAATAGTGTGCTACAGGAGTTTTTAGTCTTTTAACCTTTCTCTAATTGACGAATAATTCTTTGCTGTTCAATGCAGAATGGTGAGTTTCTTTAGGGGTCACCTGGCACCTCCCTCTTTTTAATATTGCCTTACTGATGAGTTGAGTCTGAACTGAGAATTAATTACTATAATAGTTTCTTCCTCCAAACCCTCCATCCCTGAGGCTGGTCCCTTGCAAAGCCAGAGAGTGGGCAGCCTTCAACCTCTAGTAATGACTACTCAGGACTGGTGCATGTTTAAACCAAAGAAATTCAAGAGGTATCTTGATACAAGTAAGAAGGGAGAGTGATTTCCACCTCAGGTCTGGCATGTGGTTATCTTTAAGCCACAGCTGCTTGGAGGGGTAGTGGTATTCTCAGTAAAGCTGTGAGGCCGCCCGCAGAAGGACATAGGTAAGAAATGCAGTGGTACCGGTCACATTGCCCGTAAGTTAAGATAACATCCTTCCCTGACATCCATGATCCTTTATGTCAAGGTGTTTGGAAGATAGCGTCAAAAAAAGTGGCTTCGTCTGAAGCTTGTTTAGGGCAGAAATGCCTTCCTGAGAGAAAAGGATCTGTCAGGCTAGGAGGGGATGCTGGCACTGTTGCAAACCCCAGTGTCTTTCCTTACCAATGCATTAACTCGTCTGCGCTGGCCGGGGGATTTATCCGCGTGCTCTGGAGTCAGTGGCACAATCCCAGATTGTCCCAGGGAGCTGTGCTCCTGCGTGATTATCTTTGTTTGAAAGCAGGGATTAAATTATGTTTTTAAAAAACCCAAACAACGAAGCAAAATCTACTGGCTGGGTTGTTTGGGGGGTAAAGGGGACTGAGCAGCTGGGAGAGTTGCTCTTCCTGTCAGAGTGTAGCAAACCACACTGTAAGATCTTGTGGGTGATGGAGAATGGCAAAGATCAATCTTAAACTGCAGTTAGCCCTCATCAAGATGCTTTCTGTTCCTCTCTCACGGAGGACGTGTGCTCGCAGGCTGGCATGTCACTCGCCAGAGCCACCGCAATACTAACGTTTTTGGCAGGCAACCAAGCCGACTGTCCACCCCAACTGTCTCCTTGTCCTTCCTCCTCCCCCAGCTGAGTTTGAGCTTGGTTTGCTCTGGGTTCATTAATATGCTAATCCTCCTGCTAGGCTGCACTAGTCCCCACTCGCCAGGCTTGTGGCTAATATCTGCAGTTGCTGCAGAAAAAAGGTGATTGCCTTTCTGTGTCATTAACAGAGCGAAAGAAAGCAACTGACGTGTTTGATCTTGATGGCAGAGAGGTTTTGGAGGTGTGTGCACTGTTACTTTGGGGCCTTCGTTATATTCTATGTAAAACTCTTAAATAGTGAATGGATGATGACTGAGTAATTACTGTTGTGGTACCTTCATCCCACTTGCGGTCTTTCAGAAACAAGGCACGCACACTTGTGCCTGTGTACACGCACACATGCAAAAAAATTCTTAGTATCAGTGTTCGCAAATTAATGAAATCAACAGAAGCTTAAAAGCTCAGAGCAAAGCTCTGTTGCTAATTTTCCAGAAACACCACTGAAAGAAAGAGAATTTCATGCAGGACACTAAAAAACCACTCAAAAAAGCAAAGAAGGAGGAAAGTCCCTCCAGGTTTCAGTTCAAGAATTACCCTGATGTATCAGCTGCCCACGGTTTTCTCTGCAAAATATCCCTTGGGTCCCTCTCAGTCTGGTATTATTTCCTGCACTGAGGATGGGAAGTGGAGATGCAGCAAATAAGGCACCTTTTCAGCAGGAGCCGTTGAGCTCTGCCGCAGGAGGACCAGCAGCCTGGCGGCTCTGGGAGCTGGCGTCAGGCACAGCTCCTGTGCCTTCCCAGCGAGCAGCATCCAGCTGGGGGGAGCTGATAGGTCTGCCAGCTTGTTTGCAAAGGTTGTAATCTTTAAGGTATTGAGCAGCAGAGTTTAAAAATAACAGAAAGAAATCTCCCTTCTACAAGGCACAAATAAAAAGAGGATGGTTGAGATAACAGTAATTTAAAAACTCCTGTTACTGCCTCGGGCGCTGCAGTGGAAGGAATTGCACGTGCATAGCAGTTTTCCCCATGGATAGCAGGTGCTTTCCTCATTGTCCAGCTGGGGGAATCCAGTTTTCATTTTCCTTTTTCTTCAGTTTCTTTGTTTTTCTTTAGTATTCTTAGGATCATCCTGTGCTCGTAAGCCCTGCTCTACTGGATTTGCAGTATGAAAAAAGCAAGTTAGGGGGTGTGTGGGGGAGGTTATATTGTATTGAGCTTAATTTCTATTAAAATCCATGCTCTTAGAGAAAACGATTTTCTGTCCTGGTTGAAGCAAGGAATTTGGGATGAGATGCCATAAAGTGCTTAGAAGCTTAAAATGCAAGGTCGGTAGCAGTTCATGTGTCTGAGACCTGGTGAGCTGTGTACGGACCCCTGCATCACCTTTTAGGCACCCCAGAGAAATTTGTTTTTTTGGGGGGGAAACCATAGACAAGTGATGCCAAGTGATGCTTTGCAGCCCTGCTCTGAGCTGCCCCAGGGAGGCCAGACACAGCCGCGGTGCTGCTGCCTCATGGCTTAGCGCTGGGGCATTCGCCTCAGGGCTGTAAGATCTTTGGGATGGAGGTAGTATTTTGTGAGTGTTTTCATCAAGGTGAAAGTAGAATTGCACAAACCTTGGTAGCATTGGGGAGTGAGGGGCTGGAGTTAGCCAGTTTAGATCGTCTACAGTGACATTTTCAGAGCAGCCTTGCAAAGCAAACTCCCAGCTATGTCTGAAGCAAGTTTCTGCACACTTGAATCATTTGCATGCATAAGTATAAATCTGCGTTTCCCAGTAAAGCTCTGTCAATAAGAGTACTGCATCTTCTAGTGCAAGGCAATGCTTAAATTAAAGCTGCTAGAGAAAAGACTCGTAGGAAGAGCACTAAGTGGAGAGGGGAGATAAGGAGAGTGTCTGAGCTGCAGAGCTGTCGGCACGCAGCTGATCTGCAGCTCCGAGCCTGGGTGGTATGACGTCTGCGCTCTGCCTGTGTCTGCTCGAGACTGGGGGCTTTGGGGGGAAAATAAACTGGCAGAGCATCCAGTCTGGCCAAAATAAAGGGAGATTAAATCCCGGAGGGAAGGATCGGGAGGGTTTTTCATCTCTTATCCAGGAGGTTTGCAGTAGAGGCACCTGGAGGTTGATAGACACACTCAATAAGTTTAAAAAAGACACAGAAGCAGAAGTAGTTGTTAAGGCAGTGCTGAGGAGGGCTGAAGGGAAGTTTTTTGGGGCACGTGGCTGGTTTTGCTGTGCTGCGTTACCTTCATCTGTGTTTTGGTGCTCTCTCCCCGAGCATGTTCCTTGTCTCCTAGGGCTGGTTAGTTTTGGTGGTATTTAATGTTTTCAGGTTAGACACATGAGCAAAAATCACTCCTCTAGAAGAGAATGACAGGCCATAGGTCTTTCCCCCATTTAAATGTGTTCCAGAGCTGCAGTAGCCCAAGCTGGTCTAAAAACAGAAGCGCTCATCAACTAACCAGCTTTTCAGTGGGTTACACAAGGGAAGAGGATTTCTCTTTGGATGCAGATCCTCAAATCCCTGCTGAGAAACCAAAACAGCTGTGTTGTGTCAGGTCACTTGATCCGAAAGACTGTTGAATTGCTATTGAAGGCCCCTTTAGCTTCTGCTTTCCTCTTCACATTTTTTTTTCTCTGCTTTAACCTTTGCCTGTCTTTCCCTGTTCCTTCCTTTGGGCTGGGTCCTGGCCTCAATCACAGCAGTTAAATCTGGGCTAACTGATCTGTGAATGAGACAAAGAACTGGCTCCAAAGATAACAGTGGAGTATGTCTAGAGCAAAGTTTTGCTGGTGGATGCTGTCAGCCCCTGGGTTAATCCAGTGTTGGCTTTGAGAGGCAGAACCACACACCTGCACGAACCACTCAGGAATGTTATAGAAGTTTGTTGGTACTGTCTGTACAAAAGCCATATTTGAAAGTCCATAAGCACCACTTTGTATAAGGAAATTACATGGTCTGAAACATCTGGATACAGCTGATGGCATAAGTGTGTGTCTATGTGTGTGGGTGTGTACCTATACGTTTGCATGGGAGTGTATAGGATTTGTAGTGCATGTATGTGGACCTTGGTGTGTGTGCATGTTTATTATTTATTGCTGTTTTTTTCAGTGTGGAATACTGCACATGGCTTTTGTTCTTTTATTATTGGTAAGGAGAGAATCAAATTTGGCTTGGATACTCACAGAAATGTCTGGGAATTATCCAAGTATAATCGTACCTTTTCTCAAATTTGGATGACCGGTTTACCTTCTTTGTTTCCCTTAATTCTTGGTCTCCCCCTAATATTCTTCCCTTTACCAGAAATCTTGCGGGAGTAGGTAAACCAATCCTACCCTGGGACAAGAAGACCCAATCCTGATCTCATTCACACTCATATAAACCAAAAATAAAATCTATTGGAAATTGGGAAGTCTAGCATGTTGACATTGATTTCCCAACTCTGCTGGTGGTTTCTGGATTCCTGTCTACTTGAAACTGGACTGAGAACTATTAATTCAGGAAACTGCAATTTGAGCTTGATGGGGATGTATTGACCTTAAGCCTTCATTAATATAAAATCAGCTTAGTGCCCTTGGTTTGAGGGAAGCTCGCTCCACTTGGACTACACGACATGAAAACTTCGTGTTCCTCTGGCCTAGGGTAGACCAACATGCAGTGGCACTGGGGCTTGGGAGATCCTGTTGACTGTCTCTTCTGACAAAAGATTGTCTTTCTAGAAGCTGAGTCTCTCTCGTTTCAGGTTGTCCATTCACTTGGGCTTTGGAGACTAACCTTGGTTTAGCATTTCTGTTTCTTGCTGTTTATGCCTTTTTTTGGGCTCTTGAATTATTTAACAGCAAAGCAAGTTGATGAAGAAACATCAGCCTGTGAAAGAAAGTTTCTGGAGCCTTTAGCACAAGCCGCGAATGTTTTTCCCCAGGGTTTGAAGGGTATTTTGAGAAGGGATTTGAGCTTGATGGGGATGCTAGAGAAAGTTTGAAAGTATGGAAAATGTTTCTGTCTTTCCTTAAGTGCAAAAATAACTATTTATTCAAGATGAGAAAAAAATTCTGCGGATGGATTGCTAGAATGATGTGAAGGGATGGAGAAACTTGGCAGCGGATATCTTTTTCAGCTTGATTTCTTCAATGGTTTCATCAAATTCAATTTTCTTAATGTGCATACTCATGGAGAGGCTGAACTTCCCCACATACCCTGCTCCTGTGAACCTGAACATCCCTTTCTTTTTCTTAAAATACAGAGGTGTTGTAGGTTAGTACTCATTACACAGATGTGCTGAGCTGTAGCAATGGCTGAAGCTGAGGTATGAGTAGAGGAGGGTCTGCCGGTGTGAGAAGAAATCCTGTCCTGGAGTAGGAGGAGGTGTTTTGAGGTGGGATTGTTGTGCATCACTAGTGGGAAACCATCGCTTCACTACACCTCTTACTGCTTCTGTGTGAAGCAAGAGGACTTTCTGCAGAAGCAGGTTCAGGGACGGTTCCCTGTTCCCTGTTCAGGCAGCTTTGACATGAGCCATGTGCATCCCTCTGGAGCGAAAGAAGGTGAAAAGGGTTAAAAAAAGTCCTATCTGGCTACCTCCTTCCTAGTGAAGCATTTGCATGTGCAGTGGGAAGGTGGCTGCGCTCAGCATGGTGCATTCATCCGGGTGGCTCTGAGTGGTTGGGCTCTGCCTGTGATCTCTGGTATTTCACAGGTTGGAAAGCCAAAATTGTTTCTCTTCCAGTAGGTGTGGGAGGGGGGAATTTGCCTTGGTTTGACACACTGAGGTGACCTGCTGGTAAGCGCCTGGTCTTGCATTCCTCAGGAGCTGGGTCAGCAAGGTGCGGACAAATCCCTGCTTTTATTTCAGGTTTTGTTTGCCGGGGGAAGCTGTGATTTTGTTCTGCTTCTGAAATACCTTCATTAGTCTGGTGCTGAGATTTGGGTCTAATTTTACCCAGATAGTGAAAACTGACTATTTAAAGAGGTGGTTCAAGCCTTGAATTTTTCTGCTTCTTATATTAGCAAAGAAGGATATGGAATATTACCAGGGTAACCAAATAACCAGACAGCAGATTTGAGGTTACTAGCAGCACGCAACAGCAGAGAGCAGTATGTGGCTCACAGGGAGAGCAGTGCCTGCTGCAGCCTTCTATCGTGCATGCAGGAAGAAGACTGAGCTGTATAAGGGTGATCAAAGACTGACGATGAGCTGACACTGTGATATGGCCATAAAAAAAGCAAGGTACGATCCAAGGATGTATTAGAAGATGACTTTCCAGTAGAGATTAATGCTGCTGTACCAGACAGTGGTGCAACCTCACTTGGACTAGAGTAGTCGGTTTGATTGCCAATATTCAACAAAAACGTGTTTGAACTGGAACAGAGACAAGGACAGTCGGGGGAATGGAGGATCTGTCTGCGAAGGGTGAGCTGCAGAGTGCCTTGTCTAGCCTGGCAAAGTGGCAACTGAGCAGGAGCATAGCTGCTCTCTACAAATGCTCTGAGGACAAAGACCGGCTGAGCAGAAGAACTGCTTAAGATGAAAGAATGAGTAGGTATTGGATGATCACAGCAAAATATAGGCTCTTAGTTAGAAGGCAGTTTCTGATCATCAGGCAGGAGTGTGGTGGTGGAGCAGCCTCCCTTAGGGTGTCATAGGGGTAAAAACCCAGCAGGATGGAGGCTCGAGAGCAGAGATCCCTCCAGGTATAGTCATGGCAGCAGGAGCGTGTGTTCGGGACCCCTCCAGTGCAGCCTCCACAGGGCACGCGGCTGTTGTGAGCAGTTAGTGGCCGCAGGCTTTAAGCTGGCCATGACTTATGGATGGTTATTGAAACTGAGTGCCTAGGTCTGATCACATGCCTTAACTTTTTTCATACACGCTCAGCTCAACCCATTTTGCTTCACTTTGGTTCCTACCAGTGTCCTAAAATTGTATTTGCTAAAACGTCACGAAAATGGGAGCCTGCCCTCAGACTCGTACACAGAATAACTAGTCCTAATGTCCAGGTCTTTAGAAGTTTTTCCAGCTTTTATTGAGAAAAGGGACGTCAAAGCCTCCATCAAAGGAGCAAACCTGGCTTCAACATGTGCCCCAGGCATTGGTGCCTGTTGTTGCACCTGTTGCAGGGCTCTAGTCCACGTTTTACCAGCATGGTAAATTTTGTGGTGTTAAGTCATGTTGCTGGGTTTCCACGGCAACCCTTTTGCTAATTAACGCACAGTAGTGAGGGGAAAAAAATCTGTCCTTAATGGTGAATTAATTTGACAAGATCGTTATGGTAAGAAGAGTTCTGAATAGACACTCTGAAGGTGTATAGCGGGGATGTGAGCACGCTCGTTGCTTATAAGGAGAATAACCGAGAAAAAGAAAAATATGTCTATGTTATTCTGACCTTGCAGCATTCAAACTGAAATTTTTCTCACAATTTGGAAAGGGTTTGCATTTCAGAAAGAACAAAATTATCCTGAAAAATGTCTAAGAGCATAACTCAAATGGTTATGCTTTTTTGTTCTTTTTTTTTTTTTGGTAAGACATTTTAACTCATTTTTTGGTGTTTAAAAGATTAAATAAAAGCTAAGTGAATTTAAGAAGTTAAATGCATGAAAGAATCAGAAAATTCACATTTAAAACCTGCATTATTTTATGTCAGGAAAAAACCCCAATTCCTCATGACTCCTCCCAAATTTCAACTCACTTTGCTCTTTCTTGCTCTAATTCCCCCAGCAGCGCACGTGGGAAATCGGCAGTAGCTGTTAAGAGATGGGCCCAAATGAAACCGTAGATTGAGCCTGTTGTTTTGAAATTCAAAAGAGAACCAAATGCAACTTCACAGCGTGGTCCTGACCACCGAAGCGGTGGCCTTGGAAGCACATTAGCAAAAGTAAATCAGGAGCGAGAAAAACAGCAGCTTTCTGATGTGTGTTGGAGATGACTCACGAATGTAGATTCCCATCAGTGGTGGCAATTAAACTCCTTTAGCACTTTGTGCACAAGGCAGTGGGTTAAGTCACAGTGCCCTGGCTAAATTCTTACTTGGATAATTGTACTCAGCCTTCCTGAATCCTCCCCTCCTGCAGTTTTAATTAGACAGAGCTGTGGCTCATGAACTTCTGTGTTGCACGGACCACAACTTAATAGGGAGTTTGGTAGAGACTTGTCATCCTGCTAGCGATCTTGCGACTACCTCCCATCCTGTTGTGACTGCAGCAATTACTTACACGGAAAAGTAGTGTTAGGGAAATAATGAGTGTATTTTAGCTGCTGTTTAATGAGATTTCACTTTCGGAAGTGAGGGCACCATGCTGATAACCAGCTCTTTGCAAAACTGCCAGCAAGCACCCTGTGAATCTGCTGTATCCCTGGCCAGAGCCTGCAAACTGGCAGGGTCTTGAGTTTGCTGGATCGCACCTCCCGAGGTCCTGCAGGGCTAGGGGAGCACTTAAAAGCTGCCGTAGCGGCTGCGTGGGTGGAGAAGGGAGCGGAGAGGTGGAAGGTTGTGTAGTCTTGCTGCTCTTGATCTCCATGGCTGCTTGGGAGCAGCCCTGGGATGGAGGTGGGTGCGAGGTCCGGAGGATTTGTCTCCTGTGTGGTACTGCTGGACTTGTCCTCTGCCCAGCCCCATCCAAACACTGCTGTCTTCATCACCGAGAGGTCCTGGGGTCTCTGACTGCTGCCACTTGGGGGTTTTAAACCATTTACAGGGAATGAGGGGGTTTTTTCCCATGGCCAGCAGCAGCCAGGGTTGTGCAGAGCGCATGGCTTCAGGACAAAGCAGTTGTCTCGCTGGAGCCAACGCAGCCGGGGCTATCGGCAGGAACACTTGGGGTGTCGTTCAGCTGCTGGGGTTATCGGCGGGTGCAGTTTTGGGGGTAAGTGCGGCTTTGGCTGCTGTGTTGCATACCCCTGGCTGGAGAGCAGGGGACTGAGCAGGGACAGTGGCCAGGGCGCTGTGGGATCCTGCCATCCTGAGCAGCCCTGAGGCATTTGCCTTTCCCCTCGTTTTACAGAAGGGCAGACAGGGTGAAAGACGGAAAGAGATTCTCTCATGAGATTTCAGCCTCTCCTGTTCTCTGGCAGCGCTTGGGCACTGCAAGGTTGTGCCTTTCTTGGTGACAAATCTGTGCTCCCCTGGGAAAACTGTCCTTACACACCTTTGCACAGATGACAATGTGCACGGGTCTCCGTTTAGTACCCACGGGTCCGCCAAGCCCGTGCACAACTGTCAGCGGCTTTGCATGGACGCGTGAGCTTCTTGAAGATGTGTTCCCAGTGTCCAAAGCTTGCAGAAAAGTAAGCACATTTGTTTTCTCTTTACATGATTGCCGCTGTCAAACAGGCATGTTACATCAAAGAACACCTTCCTTTCTGCCTGGATAGCTACTGCTATCTGAAAACAAACATGCCAAAACCTGATACCAGCACACGATCTGTGTTTTAATTCCCCCAGCTTAATTTAAGTGCAAAAAATATTCACGGTTCCCCTTCTAACGCCAAGTGACCCAAGGAGGAAGGACTTGGGGGGCTTTGTACAGTGTAAACAACGCTGTAAGTTGCCGCTAGTGATAGTGCAGACACCTTCATTGAGATATTCTATAGTATTTATATATATTCTTATTTAATTAAGGCGCTTTTGGGCACTGAAATTACCTGCTTCGAAGCCTTCACAAATCTCCTCTGGACTTAATTGGTTGCTGACTTGAGTTGTTAAAAGTTGCTTGAGGAGCTGCATTTGCAAGGAGTATAAATAATAATGGAGATAGGATTATTTTTGCCTTTTTAAGGAGAGAAAGAGCATGTGTCCGAGTACTTACATACCTTTCAGGACAAGTAAGTTCTCAGACGGGTGGAAAAGGTGAGGCTGCACACCCAAAAAGCCACAGGCCCTTCAGCACAGCAAGGTGGAAGAGTTCGAAGGAGTTACTGTGGCAAATTGCCTCGAGCTTTCAGCAGCACCATGTTACTTCCAGGAGGGAGGCTGGGGCTGCTGTGGGAGAGGTGCGGGTCTCCAGGATGGTGGCATCTCCACTGTCACTGCAGCGAGGCAGACCTTGCCCTGGGGAGCCAGTGGCATGTGCTGGGATCAGAGGAGTGAGACCCCCTGCCTTGCTCTGTGTGCTGCAGTTCAGAAGGGAAGAACATTTCGCTTCTCCAAAATGAGACGTATTTGAGAGCGGATCTGGAGAACTAGGCACTCTGAGAGTGTTTTCTTATTTGAAATATGTGAACAAATATTACTGCTCTGACAGCGCTGCTGTTGTGCTGTAATAACAGTATCCTCTTACTGTCACAGCCCAGTTAATGACAGTACCTGTGCAATACAGACAGTATCAAGTATATCAGTGTATTATTTAGGCCATCATGGGACACACTGTAAACATCAGGGATGGTTTTGGTCCTTGCCTTACATCACCAAGGAGACTTTCAGTGGTCTATCCTTGGACTGCAAAGTCATAAAAGAGCCCGTTAATCTGCTCAGCCCGTCGTGCAATAGCTCTCACCTGGGCATAGCTGCTGGCACCATCGGGCTATATCCACAGTCTGCTCCTGCAAATCTTGCATTTGAGAAACTTTTTCTAGATAGTTAGACATCCACACCCAAAGCAATCCGCGGTTTGGAGAGGTTCAGGTCTCCTACCTGCTGTAGAGGCGACAGCAAAGAGAGAGGCTGTCTTCCATCCTACCAGGCTCTTTGGCTACAGCTGCACGCTTGCCCTGCTTGTGCTTGGCCTTCTGTGCTGCCCTCCTGCCTTTCCTGGGCTGCTACAGCTCTTGTGCTGCTTCCTCCTTTCGGGTAAAGTTGTTTAGTTTATTTTTTGTTCAAAGGCTTCCTCACCTTGTAGATCCTTTATTTTAAATCCTTTGTTGGTGTTTTCATTTTAGATAGTTAAAATGGAGCCTTTCTCCATTTCAGACTCCTAGCTCTCCCCATTATACATAAATAATACCTCTCCTGGAACTATTTAAACTGTGTTAGCACAGTCTCTGAAATGGTAGTTTAGCTGAGCTTTTAACAGGTTTAATCTCTTTCTGGGTATTAATCCTTCCAGAACCTCTGATAAAATTTGTTGCTTTTCTCTGAATCCCTCCCACGCTGTCAATATCTGTCTGAAATGAGTTGCTTTGTGCAGAACAAGCCATGGGAGGGGGACTGTTACAGCGTCTTACAGATCTTGCTCTCATTTCAGTGCATGTCAAACTCCTCTCTGGTTTCCTGCCACTGTTGCTCCTGTGATTCCTTGCCCTGTGAGCATCTCTCCCATTGAATATGCGTTTGGAATGAGTTTGCCTCCTGTTTATTAGCTTTATTTCTCAGTTCTCAGATATATTCGCAAGGTTTTCCTGTTTGATATCATCAGAGAATGTTAGTGAATAATATCACCTCTTCCACATTGCAATGAAGATGTAAAGGTATCAAAGACTGCAACAAACGTTGGGTCCTGTTTCTAGTTTCTTGCACTTGTTTTGTCTTGCTTTGCGCTACGTCGCAGGATCCCTAAGGCTGTGTGACAGCAAACTCAGTCTGTGATCCAGGACTTCCTGGCTGTTCTAGCTGTGCAGTTTTGAATGAAGGCAGCTACCATCTTGAGCAATGCTGGCCGTAAAAAATAATGTGAAAATTTGTGAGAGTGGGATAATTTATTATTTCCATGCCAGTTCTATAGGAGGGGAAAGCAATGAGATGTGAGGTATGGAGTAGCAATGGAAACCTGTGAAAGACAGATCACATTACATCTTTCCTGTCTCTTTTCTCTGAGTGGACCATAACACAAAAACAAATCAGGCAATTGGAGCTCCTATCCATTTTCATAGGGCTTGTTTAAATGAGGATTTACTTAGACTAAAAGCTCCTTAGAGCCACTTAATTCTTCTAGGTGGAGTACCTATCTAGGCCAGTAGGAAAAATTCCTTACCAGATGTCTTCAGGATGGTACTCACCAAGTACTTTCCCAAAGAGAACATCTTGGATGCCTTCAAAAAACAGTATTAATTCTTAATGATGCTAGATTAGATAGTGTGGACAGGGCTTGGCATAGCATTTTTGAAAGCCTTGGGAATATTTGGAAGTTGCTCCAGTGATGGAAAGAGAAATTAAATGGGCTGCAGAGCAGTGAAGGGTACATGCTCTTGTTTTCAGCAATTGGTCAAAATAGCTCTAGCTAAAGTTTTTTATTTCAGAGATTTGCGCATATTTCACTATCAATTAATGTTATCTCATGTGGCACTGTTCATTGCAAAAACCCTGTGAATTCCCTGGGTGGATCCCAGAGCCCTTGTAGCCAACGCCTTTGCCTTTACATTTTGCCTCTGTTTGCTCACCACCTTTCTAGGAGCAATGTCATCGCAGTTGGCATAGGTTTAGACAACACGTCTTTCCTATGTGTACTCATCGTTCCCCATTGCCATTATCACTTTGCCATGCTTGCCTGATCCATGATGCAATTGCCATGAGCTGCCCACCACGCGGTATGTCTGGGGGAAGGCCACACACTCCGCTTCTGTTTCTTTAGCTGAAAAAAAAATCACTGTGAGAAGGGTTGGAGATTTTCCATTAGGTCAGAATCTCCCACCTTCATTATATGGTCTCTTTTCTGAAAATTTCTGTTCTAGATGTAACAATCCTTTAAGACATCCTTTAAGCGTTCTGAGTTAGGAAAACCTATTTCTGAAATGAATAATAATTATATACTGGATATAATTGAGTGTAGATTGCTTACCAGGCAAATAATATATAGTATAGCTGAAGCTGAGCCTGAGCAGATCCTTGGATGAGAATTCATCTGGGCTAGCAAACTCTAACAAGCTCAACCACGACAGCTCCATTTGGGCAAGTTTCAATCCAAATCCAAGTTGGGCTGTCATCGGGCACCCTCAAATCTATCTGTACCTATGTGTAGCAACCTCCCTGGACTGTCATTCATATTTTACACTAGTTTTGCTCTAAAAATGGAAAGCAGCATTGAAATTGGCTGAGACATCAGACACTAGGATTATATATTCCTTGAAGGAAGAACCCAATGTATTTGATGAACATAGGCTTGCGTTCCTGTTGACTTTGGTGTCACTATTCACTTGAGTAAGGACAGAGCCTTAGAGTACAAATGAGGCTGGCTGTGCTCAACACGCAATTAGGCAGAATAGTGTTACGGGGAAATAAGAAAAGTTTAGATTGCTTTGAAGATCTGCACTGAGAAGTTGTTTGCTTTTCTTCAGAGTATGAGCCCACGTGTCCATGATCCTCTTGTGCTCTTGAATACCATTTCTGAACTCTGAAGCCAGAGCAGGACTTGCATTTAACATGCTCCTTCAAGTACTAACCGTGACCATAAGTGCTCAGCACGTGGGTTGAGGGTTATCTGACTACTATAAATGACTGTATTTTTAACGGTTACCCCAAGCACACAGGGGATAGAGAGTCCAGCCCAAGCAGGAGCTCTGTGCGGGGAACCAGGGAGGACCGGCACAGGCAGTGCCCTGTTATTTTCATACAAAGCAACCAGGGCTCGCTCCAGGCCTCTGTAGGTCAATGAGATGAGACAGGCCAGGGAAAGGAAAGATCTTCCATACCAGCAAAGCCCACACAGCCATGGATTAGCTTCACATGAGCTGTACTGCTGCCAGTTCTTCTCAGGTGAATCGTGTCCTGGTATGAGTTGGATGTTTTCCACCCAGAGGCTGGTATGGATTTTATATACACTCCACTTGCCTTTCCCCTCAGATTTGAGAGTTGACTTTTTTTTTTTTTTAAAGCGTAGGTGTTTTAAAGTAACATTTTGATTCACCTTTAGAGTTGCCATTTGACTTCTTTGTTGTAACACGTCCTGATTAATGATTAATTGCAAAGGACATGTTCTGACTCCAGCCTGTGTCCTGGGGTGCTTGTCGCAGCAATGATGCACTAGGTGATTACTCACTACCCTTAACCTGACAGCTGTATTTCTTTCTTTAACTGGTTAATGACCTTGACCAGGTACGCGTGCGTTTGTGTAGATGTGTATGGTTGTAGGGCGTTGGGGATGTGCAAATTTTTCTTTCACTTGTGTGACCTTCATTTTACCTAAGTAAGAAAAAGGAACTGTTCTATGAACAGATGGAGCGTTATTTCTAGAGGTAGGTGAATAATGCAGAAAATTATTCATTCAAAACCCCTTCAGACAACTCAGATGTTTGTCTTAAGATAGTGTTGCAAATCCTAGTGCAAATATCTGCTCACATGAATGTTCAATCCAGCTATCTTGAAAATTGTGTGTGAATGTGATAGTCATCCAGTCCAGGAACAGAATAGTGCCAGGTGACTTAATTGATCCATTAAGGAAATTAGGAATAATCACTATTTTAAGTAGTAGTTACAGAACAGATAGTTTGTAAGCAATGCATAGCCAACTTAGACTAAAAAAGGTTGTTAAATCATAGCAGGTAAAAAATAATAATGTGAAAACCAATCTGTTCATGGATAATTCACCAAGGAGGAAAGGCTGCTAAAATCAGCAAACGTTTGCTGCAAATAGTTTGCTTGGCTCTTGTTGTTCCTTAATGAATCGAATCTATTAGCCAGGGAAAACATCACGTTGTCTTGAAAAACAAATCATATTTGGATGCCTCTTTCCATGCATTTGGACCCGTTTTAACATGAACACACTAATTATGCTGTGGAGATGATTTTGTTATGGCAGAAATGAAACCGAGTTCGCAGCTATAACTATTCAGCTATGAAGTGCTGGAATAGGTATATGGGGAGAGAGATGCCTTTTAATTCCATTGCATTTCTCTTTAATATTTGTATCCCTTTACTTCACATCCAGCTTCAGAAAACACTTCTGTTCTCTTGGGTGCAGAGGCAAAGGGCCTGGCTTTCGGGTGTCAGCAGCCTCAAAACTGCCATTTATGTCAGAGGGAGTTTGGCATTGGCCAGTTTGAAGAATCATGTCCATGGCCTAATTTGTACACAGATGGTAGCTGGCTCACAAATTCCCAGCCTTCATGACATGCTTTCTGATGCACAGGGAACTGTATGAGTCATATTGCTCCAGCTATGGTCTTTTTGGATGGAAATTATACTTTTAAATATATACTGTGATTACATACAGCAGTGATGGGCTCATTTGAAGGAGCTGGAATGTAAGCCATTAAGTTGAGTGGCTGCCATTATGTACTGTGTTTGCCAACAGATAATAGACAATGATATTTCATCTGTTGACAGTTTTGCCCTCTAGACTTTGAATAGAATTATCTTGGTATGTAACCGTTTTCTTCGGCACCATCCAGGTGATAATTTTGTTATACTAGACAGCAGACGTGGCTTCTTATGAATGGGATAGGTGGAACAGAGAGGGATGGGACTTGCACGTGTCTTGTGCAGCATGACCTGGAGAGAGGAGAAGGGGCCGGTTATACAACAAATGAGGTGACGCCGGTTTGGCATGGTGGAGCCAACCACGCATCACGCCTTGCTCCGCTGCGCTTTGGCAGCAGCTTTTTGCACAAACTAAAATAAGAAACAACATGGCAATGGCTTGACTCACTCTTAACAGGTGCTTGGGCAAAGCTCATGTTACCTGCTCCAGGGCTTTCGTAGCTCCTGCCATGGCTCTGAGCTGCACAGGGGTTTGGGTGTAGTGCGGGGCGCTTTGGGCTTGCGTGGCTGCAAGGCAGCTGTGGGGACAGGAGGTGGGCAGCGAGGGAGTGCAGGAGCACGCTGATGCTCACGGTGGCTCTCTTGCTGTGCAACAGAGATAGCTGCTGTCTCCCTGAGCAGCCCAGGAGGCTGTGGTGATAACTCATGTTTCAGAACGGGTGTTGATGACTTGAAAAAAGACGTAATATTACGGGCTTTCCACCCTGTTTTAATTAGAGGCTGAGAAGTGTGGATCCAAGCTGCAATCCAGCTGAGGGAGAGGGTTGTGGCAAGTGTCTACTTTGAATTACTCCCATTAAAGAGGACATTTTGGCTGTGGCAATTTTCCATAAAATCTGAGAAGCCATCAGTGACTTTCATTCATTCCTAACCTGAATTGAGAAAAGCAGCTTAGAGGTGGAAGGCTGCCTATCCCCTTACTGATCTGGCCAATCCATGTAATAGGCTTACAGGGTCTGATGACAATCTGCAAGACAGTTACGTGCATTTAACTAGCATCAATTTATTACCTTACTGATGAGACAGCCTTTTATATCCAGGATTGTCTTGAGCTTTTAGTAGGAAAAACTATGGTAATGCAAAGTCAATTAGATGGAAATAAGAATACCATGCCAGATACTTGGTATCTTGCTGTTGAAACCAAGGGAGCAAAGGTACATGCTGTGATATGCACCATGCTGTGCCACCCCTCTTCCTTTCATTGCCCCATGTGCTGCTTCCCCAAAAGTCGTGGTCATGGCAGGGTTTGCACTAAGTATATTAAATGCTTTCAAGATCTGTGAGTGATACAGTGCATATAGCAAGACATTCTTGGGCTGCAGAGGCGAGGCCAAGCCAGGGCACTGTGCCCACCCTGGGCACCGCGGGCTGCGAGCTCAGGGCTTGGAGAGCCAGAGCACACCACGGGGTTTGCCTCAACAAGCGTCTTAAGGGGGGAAGCTGCTTTACATTGCTTACTTTTAAGTCCTGCCTGTTTGCCCTCTCAGGAGTTGACACGGATGGAAGGTGAGATGTAAATGCAAGATGTGGTTGCTATAACGACTTGAGCTCTGTCTTGCTGGGTTTGTTGTGTTGTGTTATTGATTGCACACGTGGGGTGGTGGCTAGCAGAGGCTGGTTGCCTGGGTGTTTCCTTTGAGCTCAGGATGCCTCTTGCTGCTTTTTGGTCCAGGTGCAGTAATACGTGAGGAAGACTTGCATTTCTGCTGGAATAATTCTCTTGAAGATCATAATTTAGGGGCCAGAAGCTTTGTCTGCCATTTCTTATTCTGGGTGCTCATCCTGGTTTTTCCTCTTGCTACCTGAGACAGAAGCAATGGGATTTTCACTGGGTGGCTCTTAGTTTGTACAAGAGCAGCTGGACAGGCTCTGCTTTCCACTGGCTTGGCTGGCAGTCAGCCGGCTGAGCTGGGGCTGTTGCTGCCCCTGCAAAGTCACCCGAAGCCACAGCTGGTTTCTGGGGGTCATGTGTTGTTTCTCCAGCCATTGCTCACTTTGTACTTGCATTTAATTGAACTTTTCTGTAAGCTCAGGGTCTGCAAAACAATTTGTAGATGGCATTCCCCTCTTTGTGCTCATCTGCCAGCAAGCCACTTCTTGACTCTATTAAACGTGAGCTGCAGTGACTTACACTAAGAAATCAAGAGATCAGAACGGCAAATAAGGAGCCTGAGCGGTGAGCGTAATCAGTGTAATACATTCATCTGGACTTTAATCCAGCCTGGGCACTGATTTGCACTAATAACAGCCACTGCTTTTTAAGTTCCAAGTTCTCATCGCTTACTAAAAATATCTCTCTTTTTTTTAATGTTATCATTTTGGCCTTACACTACAATACTGATATATGGGAATTACGCATTATTAAGTCCATTACTGAAGATGTGTTTTAATACATTGTGGTCTAACATGACATAATCCAGGCATCTGCTTCATTTTTAAAAGATGTTTTAAAAGACACTGCAGTGATTGATATCACAAAGGGGCTCTTGCTGCTTGTTCCTTGTACTTGGCCATCCAGGAATAATGTTTCTGTTTTGTATTAACAGCCCTACATTTGAATTAATTTCCTTTCATGATTTTTAGACCCTGGCCAACTGTGTCAGCTTTTATAGGACAAAGTATCTACTTATGCTTTCATTAGTTCTGGTCCTGTCACTTTATTCATTTCATTATGAATGCCTGATTCTAGATAAGTGAAGTTGCTACACTCGGTAGTCCTGGTATATGTGTCTGTGCGTGTGCAGCTGTGTGTCTGTGTGCCATTGCCCCCTGCTAAGCAGAGCTGGGATGGCTTAGCTCTGTGTCACCAGCTTTGTGGTGGCTGGTGGCAGTTCTCCTGCAGCTTCAGAGGTAAAGACCACCCCATGTCTGGGATGAGCAGATCTGTGTGCTGTTGCCTTTGTGAGTAGCTGTGTTGTGTTGAATAATGCAATCCACTGGGAGTCATTTGTGTAATTTGCTCCTTAATTCCTTTTTGCTTTGGAAACTCCCATGCCCCAGAGTAACAGGTGATGTACGTTTTAAAATAAATAATCTCTAAACCATCAAGCACTCTTGCCTTCCTCAGAGCAATTACAATTTTGTGTTCCCTCCCTGCAAAAACTATTCAGTTGCTCAGATGAACTCAGTTTGCCTACAGTCAGCCAGTCTGCTCCGTGGGAGAGAAGTCTTTTGCTTTCCAGTTTCAATAAGGACAGGCTTCTTGGGTAAAACGAGTCTAAATTTGGCATTCCTGACATTTCCAGTCAAGTCTTGGTTATCCATGAATGGGTTTTGAGGTTGCAGATTAGCTACACCACGGGCATAGGGATGCTCAGGATGATCTCCGTGCAGCCGAGTGCTCTGTGCTGTACCTCCTTGCTGGGTCCCTTAGCTCAGGGCTCAGTGCTCCACAGCAGCCTCTTGCCCCTCACTGTACATTCCCAGAGCCTAATTTATATATATTTTGTAATATCCGTTTTGCTTATCTGCGTTACTCTGCACCTTGGGTAATTGAGAGATAACTGTATCAGTCTTTTCCCGAGTCCTGCAGTGGTCTGTACACAATGCTTTGATGTTATCTGGCACAATGTTTGCTGCCGCAGCGAGCAGCGGGGCTGGGCTGATGCTTTATTAACGCTGGAAACATTGCTTGGTAATCCTGACTGCTTCCCCCACCCGTACAGCATATTGCAGGCTCGGCCCAGTAAGATTAAACTGGGCATAAATCGAAGTACAGCTTTGGCCTTCTGATCACAGGAAGGCTTTTCAGTACAACTCTAGGTCTTTGAGGCAGTTACAGCCTTCGTTTAGGAATGTGAGGACTCCCTTCTGGGGTCAGAAGACTGGGATTTGCATAGGTATTTTAGGTTTAGATCTTGAAGAGTATTTAGACATTTGTTTTCCGTGTGCTGTAATGAGGGATTCATGCTGACAGCCTGTGTTGGCCCCGAGTCAGTAAGGCACCGTGAGCTGCTCTGGCTGTGTTTGACGAAAGGTGCTGTTTTCCCTGGAGCAGTTTAAACTTTGAGTCCCAGCACCGATCTCATAATTTATCTGAGTTAAAAGATTATGGTTAGTGGTTATTTGTAATTACTCTACATGAAAGATATGTCATCAGGCAAGGGGAGGTTTAATGTGCCCAGTACGCAAAAGGGATTGGAAAGCAATTACGGTGACATATGCACCATCAAAGCGGAGGGCTCGCCGGTGCTCCAGAGCCAATTAAAAAACGCACGGGCAGTGCTTTATTGAGGTAACTCTGTCTTGTTACTAGTCCTTTTCCTCATTGCTGCCTTGGTTTTATAGGCACTCTCAGCTCTCCAGTTCTGTGTTGCAGCTATTATTATTAATAGAAATGGCATGGACAATAACCATAATAAGGTGGAGAATAAGACTAATACCATACCCTGGAGTCTGCTACTGTACCCTGTATGAGGCCAGGTGATTTCATGTGTGCCAGGTGATACCTTTTCAAGAAAATTTAAATCCATGAAAAATATAACAACCCAGTCCTAATGAACCTTGAAGTCTGTACTGATTCTCCACCTTTAGATATATATATAAAGCTTCCAACCAAGTGTGACAGTCTTTGCAGAATATGGGGATATCAGAGGCGCTCTCACTCCAATCAGCCTCTTTCAGCTGAAATCCAGCCTTTAGTCAAATTCATCAAAGGGCTTGAAAGCAGAAAGGGAAATTCTTTGCCTCGTGCTTAACCTTTGTGTGATTGCACCTCTTCAGAGAATAAGCAAATCAAGTGGAAATGCCCTCCCATTTGTTTTGTGAATGAGCCATGCGGCGAATCCACTATGATTTGGCATTATTCAGTTTGTATAATTTCTGACGAGAGGTTTAAAAATAAATACACAATCAAAGGGACTATTGGGAGATTATACAAGAGCAAAAGTACAACATGATGAGGTGGGGTGACATTTTCTTGTATGCTTCCTTTTTGTCTGCTCCGTCAACTGAGTGAACCTGCCCTAGTTGTGAAAACCAGGGAAATATTGGATGGAAACATGGGCTGCAGCTTCTGTTGTCTGCGCAGCTCAGGTGAGCACCCCATCAAACCGCTCCCGTGCTCGTACTGTATACGTGGCTTTCATGGGGGAGACATACGAGTGGATCTCAGCAGAGCTGTGAATGCCCTCCTTGGGAAATCTATAAGATGACGGCATTGCTGTTGCAATAAATGGCCCCATGATTAACAGCCCTATCAATCTGTGTTGTAAGCGTTACTACTCGTGAGGGAGCAATGCAATTAAAACACAAGAGGGTAGAGCAGCGTGAGGTGCCTTTCTTCTGGGAACACGGGAAGCAAAGTGGCATTCTCATTTGGCTGGAGGTTTGCAGATTGTGTCTCCTGTTCTACTGGGGTTACTTTGAGCATTGATTTCTTTACTCTGAATGCCAGCTCTCTGTATATTCTTGTTTGAAGATGTTTTGGCTGCTGCCGTTCTGGAAGGGCCTGTTGAATACAGTGGAAATGCTATTGTTATTTTACAGTGCTTTTATGTTGTCTGAATAAAGGGCATGTCTGTACAAGAACAATTTGAACAAATGGCATAGTCTCACCACATTTCTCCATCTCCCCTTCACAGCCTTCTCCCTATTCCTGCCCTCCTGCTCCTGTGGAAGAGTACATAGTTTATGTAATGGTGATTTGAAAGGGAACTCCTAGAGCTTTTTTTTTACTATTATAACTCTATTGATGCATTAATAAATGGTCTAATAGAGAAATATTTCCCTGCCTTAAGATTATTCATATTACCCAGAGGCCATGGTCCTAGAAACTTTGTAGGTACCTAGAATTTTCTAAGGAGGTGGTGATCTATGGTAGATTTCTTTGGGTTTTTTTGGGAAGGTGGCTCTTAATTAAGTGAATTTTGGACTAGTGAGAAACACTGTGCTGGCAACTCAATGCAGAATCTTGTGGGCTCACAATGATTATTTGTCCCTGGAAGAGGTACAGAAAGGTAATAGTGGTTTGTGTGGCCTAGCCTCAAACCGAATCACCCCTCTGAAAAGATTTCTGCTATTTTGTGCCCGTTTCAGTCTCCAGGGACCAGTAAGTCCCTGATTTCTTTTTCAAGTTGGCCCATAAGAAGCCAGTAAGTGTTGATTAGTTGGGAATACTTAGCAAAATTTTGCAATAGTGGCTGATTTCACTAAAACATGTTTCATACTCGGCTGCCTCACTGCGGGCAGTTGCTGAGAAGGAGCAGATGTTAGCCTCCAACTGTGCGTCGTGGCTTTGGAAGTGAGCAAAGTCAGGAAAAATGCACCAGATGCATCGGAGGCAGAGGCTCACCCATTCCCCAAACTCTTCTTCCAAGAAGCCCCATCTTGTAGAGTTGGAGCAAAGTCCCTTTGCAGTGACACAGCTGGTTCGTGGCTGGTAGACTTAAACCCTGCAGTAGCCTGGAAGAAGTTGTAAACCTTGGTTTAGAGGTCACTTTCTGAAATGTACTTTCGGAAAACATCCTAGGCGATGATCCTGGATGTGCTATAGATACAGACCACAAGATAGGAGGTGACAAGGTGTGTGAGACCTTGCAGGAGGGTCTTTTATGGCATCCCTCTTCCCCTCCTCTCCTTTGGGTCATACGGGTTTGCTCTAGACTTGCTCTAGTAATGGGGTTAGGCAGAGTGATTCCACCATGTCATGTAACAGCATGTTGTTCCTGTTATTCCTTCTATTTTTATTTTCCTGCTTACTTTGACGGGGAGAGTTATTTTATCTTGATAGCAGTGCCACAAAGCCATGGCCAGAAAAAAAATTTGCAAATTCCAGAGTTGAACTACCACTTTTGAGCTCCTCTCTTACATTCCTTGGAAGCTCCTCCTGTGGCATTAATGACAATCCCTCCTCTTTGGCTGAGGTCTTTGGAAAGCGCAAGGGAAGACGGAGACAGTTGGGATCATTCACCAGATGGGCATTTCTGAGCTTTCCCAACACTGGTGACAACAGTCACAGCTAGCTTAGCTCAGCAGAGGTTTTGCAACGATGTACCGTGACGTGTTTGCTGTGGTACAGCCTTTAGCATCCCTGCCGTGGCATGCTGTGGTGTGCCAGGGTCAGGAGCTCTCAGCTGGCACACACTGATGGCACTGCATCCCGGACGTCGTGACTTGCAGAGTCCTCTGAAACCCTTTTTTACTGTTTGTTGTTGTCATTTTATTTTGGCAGCACCTCCAAATTTAATTCAGTATTTCCAGTGGCCATGTTCCATCCTGGAAATAACACCAGACTAGAAGAGAAAGGAAAATCCACATGGACCTTAAGTAGAAATGATTTAATTCCTTTCCACTGACTTTGCTTGCTATTGTGAAAGCATTCATCTGTTGTACATGAGTGTTAGGAGTCTCTTAAATAAGCGTCTTTAAGGGTTTGTGACTGAATTATTGTAGGTTTACAGAGCACTTTGGAAACCTGTAGTGAAAATCCCTGGAAAGGCTGACGCATGTGATCCTGGTGATATAGTGTTAATACCCCATGTTCTTAGTGTATGTTCCAGAAATGTGTCAACTGTGCATATAATTAAGAGAGAGCATTGTCTTTTTTCCCTTTTTCTTTTCCTCATTAAGTCAATTTACTTGTGGTGCTGGGACACAGAAGTGGCCCCTCATCCGTCTGTCCTGGTACTTATCTTTGGCCATGACCAGGTGTTCGCTAGGAGGTGAAGGAGGACCCATGATCAACAGTGACTGGTCCCTAGACCATGCGCAACATCCCAGTAGTTAATCTGGTCTTCTGCCCACTGAGAAAGTTTTTTCTTCACACCAGACAGAAAGTGGTTGGCAGTGCTCTGAAGTCTCCCATAAAACGGTGAAAATTATTCTCAGGTCTGTTGTTAGGAAACGCTCTTGGGCATTTCTCCTGCGCTGATGTTACATGGTGAAAGCATCAAGGAACTTTTCTCTTTGGACTCTTTAGTTTGAACAACCAACTGACAAGAATAATTGATTTTAATGGGAACTAGGACTTTCACTTGGAAGGCAAGCAGTATTCAGGGTATGTCAAAACCAAATGTACATTATCACCTATTGCATTTCTTCTAGCTGCCTCCTTCTTCTTAGGAGAAGGATACTTTTCCCAAATATCTAAGTCCTCATTATTGCAAATTTACAAGGCTAGATTTTGTGGATTCTTCTGGTGGGCATGGAGAACATAATTTTATTTACAACAACCTTCGCATACTGAGAAACTGCTGTGTCTGGGAGAGTGTGATTTAATATTTGACTATTCCTGTTGTGATTATTATTGTTAAATCCAGTTCTTTGTTACCCTTTTTTAGTGATGGCCAAATTGTAGATTGGATGAACGTAAGATGTTGGAAATGTAAACTTCTGCATCACCCAGTTAAACACAGAGAAACAGTAGTTTCTAGGGCATGATTCACCTCACTCGAAGGTAGACAACTGAAATAGCCAAGATGAATCACACTCCAGATGTGTCTCTTTCTCTTCACTGATTATAAAGGAGTCCAGATGACTGTCTCAGATGCTGTGTGGTAGACATCTAAAATTATGGGAGATAAGTCCCTTTCAAGGTCTTTGGCTGAATATGTCTGACCACAGTGCTAAGACCCAGATTTGAAACCAAGAGATACGAACTTTCTGGAGTGAAGAGCTCCTATGTTGCATTCTCTCAGAAAATAGTATTTTATCCTGGCCTTTCTCTAGTTCATCATGTCTTGCTGCTGCAGATGTCAGGTTCTGTCTCTGTAACCCTGCCCTGAAAGAGTCAGACGGCTCCGCAGATGCAGCAAGATGTCTTGCAAAATAAATTAAACTGGATCTTTTAATTTTAGGCTCTGACGTTCTCTCAATGAACCCAGCACGTGCGATGGCTGGAACTCGAATTCTGCCATCCCACTGCCGTCCTTTTTTACAGGCTGAACTGTATTCGTATTTTGGAAGGCCAAGGCTTGCTTGCAGGCTTCCTGGCATGTGGATCCCTTTCTTGGGCTAACAATGTGGACCAGGGTCTGGAAAGGACCACCGAAAGGGGCCTTTCTTCTATCTGCTGGCAGTAGATAGTGAAAACCAAGAACTTACAGCCTTTCTCCTTGAGTATCAAGAAGCACCTTGCAAAGCCACCTCAACTCCTGACATCCACAGAAAGCATCTTCCAGATCTCTGCGTTAACAGCAGAAAAAGGCCGAGCACACCCCTCTGCTTTTCTGGCCCTCTGCAAGTCCCTGCCAGCCCTTGCCGCTGGCCAGGCCGTGCTCCTCGGAGCTGGGATTTTGTGCCTCAGGCTCAGAAATGCACTTTTGCAAAGTAGGCTAGGAGGCTCTAAAACACAATCCCTCTGAAGTTTGGTTTCAGTGACATTTCTGTGGCAGTTCGTGCCCAGAACTGCCTGTGTGTGAAGTGATAGCAAAGTCTATGTCAGCTGAAGCGGAAAAAGCAGAAACACGGCTTCTGCGTAATAGCTCTGTTCCTGGTTCATCATCAGTGAAAAAAGGACTAAAATACCCAATGGCATTAACAAAAGGAATGAGTGTCAGGCCAACCTGATTTATTTTTTGACAAGAAAACTGATTTTCTAGACAAAGAGATTGTACTCTACCTCATTTATTTAGATAAGCTAAATGCAAGATCACAGTGAGCCACTGGTGGGAGGTAGCCATGGGAAAAAGGGAGAGATGTCATGTATTACTGTAAGATTTCTGTGACACTGTAATAAATATTTCATACTGTTTCACAAATCTCTGGTAAGGTCTCTTTGGGAATACTATTTACGGTTCTGGTCATCTATGTTCAAGAAAGATACAGGCGAAATATCTAAATGCCTAAAAGGGCTGGTGAAATGCTCAGGGGAAGGAAGAGCCGTCTGCCAAGACAGGGCTGAAAGAGCAGGGCTTGCTGAACCTGGGAAACCACAGGCTGGACAGTGCCCATAAATACGGCAAAGGGAAAACACTAGTGAAGGAGAAGAGCTCAGTCCTGGCAGAAGAGCAGATGACTATTAACTGGTCTTGAATATATTGAGGGGATTTTCCTCAGCTGTGAAGTCTTCATTCCTTCCAGATCTGTCTTGGGGTTCTTTGTGGTTTAAACTGATTGATATTTATGAAAGCATCTAGAAACTTTGATTTAGAGCGACGCAAGGTGTTGTCGGGAAGCACTGAAACATATCACTACCTGGGTTGAGCATTCAGTTGTTGCACTGGAATCAGAAGTCAATCTTTGTAAATGTTATTTTTCCAGATGTGGCTACCCTACTTTGCTAAGTGAAGGCCCAGAGCTGGGGTGAACTGAGGGTCCTACACCATCTGACTTCAGCTGCCACTAGTTTGGATGGATTCTCTGCTGCCCAGCTCCTGGCAGCTCTGTGTCAAAAGCCCAAATGTGAGATAAACCCACACTAATACAGGAGAGGCCCTCTGTGATAAGTTCAGCACATCGATTAGGTCCGTTGCTTGACTCTTCAATGAGAGCTTGTTATTAAGCCGTGCCTTTGTTTTCTGTCTGCTATCAGGTGATCTTGTGAGGCTCCTGCACAGAAGTCCCCTATATGATATACGAAGAAGCCATGTTTCTTTTACAGCTGATTTTGAATTAGAAAGGACGATTTGTCAAAATGGAAGTAGGAAGAACATTGTTTTACTTTATCTACTGCAGGAACAAGAGAAGTCCGCTGACTAGATACGTCTTGGCTTTGAGGATGAAAGGCACTAAGTGTCAAGTTAGGCTCTCTTAGATCTTGCTGCTTTATGTACAACTGACTCTAATGATTGAAGAGCTGAAACTGCAACTGTAATTGTCACAAACCTAAGGAACTTGATTTCTTAAAGGAAAGTCAGTTCAAGGAAAATGGTAAATCAGGTCCTTTAATCTGTTGACTGAATTGCCTGTAGGGACTTGAATGCTCTTATATGTTTATGGTGAGAACCCTGCAGCAGTGCTAGAAGGTTTCCTGCAAGTTCTTACTGTGCAGGTAGTTATTAGCAGGCATTTTGGTAAGCCAAACTTATAAAAGAGCCATTAAGAGCTCTCTAACCATTCCCAGTGCTTCTACACTTGCATAACTGCTGCGACGGGTTATTGTCTTTATGCTTTGTATTGCTTGCCTAAATTGAAAGGATATCTGTGGCTGTTAAAGACTTGCCATGTGGAAGGTCTGTAATGGTTGCAGCGCTGAGCTCTTTCTTTGTGAGCTGAAAATCTGATTTGGAGGTGAGCCCAAGTACATATTCAGTGCGTCTCAGACGGCAGAATTAATGAACAACGTTCAGGATGGCTCTGACAAGCTAGTAAAGTCTATATTTGCTAGGGCAGTCTTACTGTTCAGTGCAGAATCCTTGCAGTGGACGAAACATAAACACAACTATTATTCTGTTTAAAAATACATGACTATCATTCTGAGGAGCAGCGAGTGTCCCAGGCATGGATGGATGATTTGTCTTGTAGATGCACAAGCATCAGTGTTCGGATGAGTCCTTCCTGCAGGCATTAAGCAGGAGTTTAATATACATAAAACTAGGTGGCTTACGATGAAAATGAGAACCGGTTAGGTCCTTGCCATGGTGCTGGCCCAGCTCTAAGGCGACGTATGTTCCACGTGGAGAGACGTTCAGTAGGTCCTGTCAGACACAAGTCTGGCCTCAGTCCAGTTTCTGGTGGGCAGGTATCTACACCTTGAAGACTGTCACGACAGCCAGTGCTGGCAGGTTTCTTGTGGGCAGAGCGAGGTTTGAATGTGCCGTGGAACTGGGCTGTGCTCCAGGTCAGGTCTGAAACAGGTCAGCAGGCTGCCACGGTGCCCTTCTTATCTGCTGTGTAGCTTGAAGATTTCAAAAGCAAGGGATGTCAGTACATCACCAGCACTAAACAAATATGGAACTTTCAGTTTTAAAAAAAAGCGTTCTTCTAAATATGTTTGCAAACTTTGCTTGGATTTGCATGTAAAGCCTTCTGAGCCTCGAGCTGACATTTGATCCTTTAAATGAGCAAAATTGCTCTGAAACAAAACTTCCTTTGCAGGACACCATCGCTTGGTTTTGCCATTTTTGGGATCTCCCAGCTATACATTATGCTAACCGAATTGTACCTGAAAGCCATGTACCTTGAGAGATGTGCATGCTCATAAATCTGGCGTGGCGGTGGCAGTGAGAGGGGAGGTGTTGCTTTTCCCATGCGTAGGGCCAGGACCTGAGAGGCACTGAACATCCGCACATGGTGCTCGCTTGCCTGGCATGGTTAGGAGCAGAATGGCGGTCTGTAGAAATGGTTGCAGACTGGATTACACCATGTGAGGGTGAAATTTTTATGAATTGGAATGGGGGAAGATTGTTTTACTTTGGCTGAGCGCTTTTTTCTGTGCTGCTGCTGTGCATGTGCTTGCATCGGGGAACCGAGCTTTTATTGACTGCTGGTTTTCTGTTTTCAAAGCTGATCAGTGGTGGTTCTATTGTAAGTGCTGAGGCAGTATGGGATCACGTCACCATGGCCAACCGGGAGTTGGCGTTTAAAGCAGGAGACGTTATCAAGGTCCTGGATGCTTCCAACAAGGACTGGTGGTGGGGTCAGATCGATGATGAAGAAGGATGGTTTCCCGCCAGCTTCGTGAGGGTGAGTGACTTTCTTCTTTTTACTGCTACAATGAATCACTGCCGACACTGCTCAGAATGGTCAATGAACTGAACCGGTTACTGTGTTTGTTATCATTGATGCTTATTCCCACTGTGTCTGTTTTCTGTCTGAAAAATGGGGAGCAAAGAAGGTTTCAAAAAAAATGAGAGCTGGGTAGAGGGAGGCTGGAATAAGTATTGGTTCTGCTTTTTATGCTCTTGGGATATGGAGTGGCCTTTGCTGTGTGTGTCTGTTGTAGCCTCCCTCCTTAAGCAGTTCTTCTCTGGAAAACCAGTTAAGTATTATGCAGGCTATGAGTAGATGATTTGGTGGGGCCTAAAAGTTCACGCCAGCTACAGGTTATCCGCATTTGGAAGAGCTTTCTGGTCTGCGTGTAGCACAGGGAGGTGTCAGCCCTCCCTTTTCCAAAAGCAGTGCTGCATTTTGACTCTTCAGCAGTTTTGGATGTAAAATTACTTCACTAATTAGTCCGTGACCAGCTCTGGTTATATTTTTAAGAAGACAAGGAACCATTTTGCTTGTCTCTGTTTTTCTGCTGAAGCAGGTTTTGCTGTACCCAGCCACCTCCAGCGGCAATCCAGCCTTTCACAAATAGAAGGATTTGAGCACTTAATTTTTTTTGCTCAGTATGTGTTAAAAAAGCAAAGGGACAAGAAGATGCCCTTTTTGCTATTGTCAGCTCCTGCCACATTATTTGGGTGCTCTGGAACCTTCCTCGGGGAGTCAAGACGTCGGCTTTGACCTTGTGCACTTCCTTCTCCTCTCCCTTCTGTGCAGGGTTCGATAGGCGGGATCAGAGATTTAATTCCTTTAGAAGCTTAGAGGATATGGTTCAAAAAATGAAGATTTCTTTTGCCTTGTAGAATTGTGTGAAAGATGACTCTTTCCTCTGAGCCTTCCAGACAATTTGTCAAGCTCCGTAGCGTCAAGGGGAAGACTGTTCTCTCTGAAACGCACACTGAAGATGCACACCATGCCGCATCCCAAGGAGATGCCATGTTTGCTTTGGTTCTCTGCCTGTCTTACCCTCTCTCTGAACCCTCTCTCTTTTGGGCAACCCTGCATCATCAGCATCCCTGTTTGATTACGTCACTTCATCTGGGAAATAGCCATAAGGATTAGGAAAATTGGGTTAAAATGTATGACCTGGTGTTTCCTAGTGATCTACAATGACCACCGACGAGGGAACCCAGACCTTTGCTCGCTTCTGCCTCCCCAGTGCACAACTTTTTTTTCCCCTGTGGTACTCGTGATGCAGCTCTTCTGTCTCTCCTAGGTCTGGCCAGTGCTAAGAGCGAGAGATCAGTGACTGGAACTGGAGCCTGGGCTGCCTGCGTGAAAAAGTTTATGCTGTTATTCTGGCCCAGAATAACAAATAGTGTTTGGTATTTTGTTGAATAGGACACTGTGAGTCTGACCCTCCAGCCAGTGGAGGTAACAGGTTTGGAAAATGGATTTGTATCAGGTGTGATCAAGATGATAACCTTATTGCAGAAAATACTCTCACTTGTGTCGCTAGCATGTCTCATTTGTGTTGCTTGCTGGAAAGGCTGAATTAGAAAAATCTAACTGTCTCATTATTTTTGCTTGTTCTAGAGACTGAAATATTCTGGGCCAGTTTAACTTCTCAGTGCATTGACCAGTGCTGTTTTCTTTGTGTGATTTAATATCCTTTTTTGTGTGATGTTGTAAATGTACTGTTCACGGTAGGTTTAATAACAATCTTGTTTTGCACTATCCTGATTTCTAAAAAAACACACCAAACAACTAAACAAACAAGCCTATTTAAGGCCCAAAACCATGGATCATTCAGCTTGGCTGAACTTTCCATCTCTCCCTACACTTTTCAAAGGCTGGGAGGATGATTTTAGAAACTGGGAAAAACAAAGGAGAGAAATCAATGAATCTCAGACTGTTGTACACAAATGTCTGAACAACATCCTGGAACAAACCGTGGTGCTTAGGATCATGATGGTCTTACCAGGCAAGTTTCTTGCTCATTCTGGCTAATATCACAACCCTGTGGCTTGACTTTACTCCGACAAAATCAATCCTTCCATCAGCTCTGCAGGAGGCCGGCTTGGTTATTCCATCTGAGATACACTTGTACAGTGCGGGCTGGGACCAACACCTGCCCTGGGACCGACTGATGCGCTCCCAAAGGGGGAAACTGCATGGTTTTGCTGCCATGAATGATAATTAATATTTAAAAATAAGTACCAGGCATTTCAGAAAATATGCAAGCAGAGGTCTGGCGCAGTTTGTCCGCAGCTCTGCAAGGGAGGCTGAAGGGGCAAACTTGCCACTCGGGTTTACAAAACAGAGCTGCCTTCTCCACGCAGCACTTCTCGGTGTGCTGCCATGAGGCAGCCCACTCGCTGGTTGTCCTGTGCTGAGAAACAACTGCCATTTGGGCTGTCATGTTCTCCTCTCCTCTCCTCTGTTGGCTGAGGTCGCTTGCTTGCCTCTTCATTTCTATTCTTGCATATCCGCCTTCCCCCCCCTCCCTTCACTCTTTCTGTCTCTCTTGGTAAGTAATTTGAAGCAGATGCCTGCAAAGCCTTTGGGGCCTTTAGGGAAGGTGCCTGTAACCCCTCTTTTGCTTGCAGGACCATTGAGGCAGGTTTATGCTCCTTCAGGGTCCTGTCAAGAACCATTTAACCTGAACTTTGCTCTTCTCTCCGTTTTTTTTCTTGTATTTCTTATTCAGCTGATCACTCTTCCATGAGGAGGCTGGGTTTTTTCTCTGTTGTACTTTGAGCCCTGCTTTTTTAAGATGATGCCAGAGAAGTGCCTGATTTAGCCTGGGTGGTTCTAGTTTTACTTGCAAAATAATTGCTTTCCTTTATATCTATATTTCTCTTATGCAAGTACAGGAGGAAAAGGGAACGACATGTTGCATAGCAGAGGGTGAAAAGCAGTTGAAGTAAGGGATGACAGGACAGACCAGACAGGTATAAAATCAAATAGGATTAATTTCAGGATATTTTAGACTGCAGGTGTCTTGTAGGTACTAACAGGGGGTGCAGCAGAAGATCACTGCAAAGTCAGATTCCTCTAAAAGTCATTTGGATCACTTCTGAGGACAAAACTGGGCTGGAAACCTAGTTTGCAATGAGACGTCTGACGCTTCTTGCTCTCCAGCCAGATCATATGAAAATCTTTGGCAAAGCATTTGGCACTCACAAAATCTCATAGCAGGAAAAATTCACATTTGCAAGTGCAGAGGAAAACAGTAACCTGCTGATTCCCTTGGCCTCTTTTACATGCGTAGTTGGAGGGGTTGCAAACAAAAACCGCACTTGAATTGCCTGCACGTACAGGAATTGTTGTCTCCATGCATAACACCTGCAGTTATCCTCTTAGTAGCTTGAGACTTGACTAGAGGAAAGGAGGAGAGAGGAAAGCCATGGAGTTTTGGGAGCACAGGAACTTTCAAGGAGAAACTGGATGATAAAGTGATGCTTTTTGGGGAAGAGAAAAAGCACAACATAGGAGAAGTAAAATTTGGAGCTAGTAAGCAATGGTGAACGGTTTCCTGCAGGAAGCCGCTGCACTCAGGGAGAAAGTTATGAAAACCCATAAGTCATTAGAGAGGCGGATGGGAACTCCAGAACTAGATTTAAGGCTGAATAATGAGCTGGGTTGAGGACAGATGAAGGTATCTGTGTTGTATTTTAGCGCATGTTATCAAGTGAGCATGCTGGACAACCGCAGGGTGCAACCATCAGTCTTGTGATTAGCTGCACCGTGTCTGAATGTCCTGTCAACTTTTAGGGGTCTGAGAGGGTGGGAGGTACAACTGAAAAAAAACCAGCAGGAATTTTAAACAGGATTTCATATTCTTGTCGTGGTGATGCTACTTGTTGCTCTTCTCTCCTTTGTGGATGGCATAGCCTTGGGCTGTCTTTACATGATGTGGTACAAATGAGTTTTTGCATACCAGCACATCTAGCATCCATATCTGCTCAGAAAAATAGGCTTAGTGTTTGTAGGGAGGAATTTACAGCACAGAATAATAGTCCAGTACTGCAAATGGATCAACTGTCGTACCTTAAGGTCTCCTTTAGAAAATATAGTAAGTCTCAAAACAAAGTTTTGATTGCAGAGCCCAACATCAAGTCTCCAAAATGGCCCAGGTGAGATTCAAACACTCCAAACACAGGAAATCAAATAGCATCGTGTTTGGGCTCTGACATATTTCCACTGAAAAAGAAATTAAAAAATGAAAGCTTATGGATGTTTAGTGCTGTGAAACCTTTCCCTAGAGACATGGCAGAATGCACCCATCCTGGGCAGAGAAGGGGATTTATTTTGTTATAAAGCTCTCCTTAATCTCTTTGGATACCAAGAGGCAGACTGAGTTTCCGGAATACATTTCTTCTCACCTCAGCAGCGGTGACTTTTCCTTCCTTATATTTACTAAGCTAAGCTAAAGAGCAAATCTGGGAATGAGGAGGTTTTACTACAACTTCTTGTAGTGCCTGGTGACTGTTGAGTTGTGCAGAAATGAAGGGTAATGGTCCTCTGAAGGCTTGAGCAAAGATGGTGTATAAATTCTTTGTGGTCCGTACCTCTTACATAGGGGAAAATGCAGGGGTGGATCAGTGCAGCAGTGCTCCTTGTTCTCTCTCATCATTGCCTAGGTTTCCCCAAGTGTTGTAATTTTAGATTGATTTTCCTGCTGAAAAGCTGCCTTTGACCCACTTTATTTTCTGCTACTAAAGGACAAGTGCTAGATAAATTGGTGTAAGCTTTTAAGGCACTGTTTAGAAGGAGACTCTAAACCCAGAGTCTTGTCTTAGTGCCTGGCAGCTCATACACTATTGGGTAGGTGGGTTTAGCTTTTATTCGTAGGAGTTGTGAGTGCTCTGTATTGCAGGCGTAGTTCCAAGAGCCAGCCACATCTTGCTGCCCTGTCTGCTTTTTTTCGCCTTTAAAATCTCATTGTATGTGTAGGGATCTTGATACACCAGCACATCACTCACCTGCTTTTCCATCCGCTGCAGTCATTGCATTAGCATTTACTTAGCGCCAATGGCAGTGGCATCAAGGTGAGATTTTCCAGAGAAAAGAGGATGGCACTGAAGTAGCATTCACCTGTTGGACAAACAAAACGGTATGTGCTGCAGTGTCTGCTGCAGTCAGTGCCTTCTAAAGGAGATTTTATTCTCCCGTGGCAAATCCAGCATAAAAATAGCTTCTGGTAGAGGTATCACACACAGCGCGAGCAGCACTCCACAGCGACAGGATGCACTGCAGACAAATTGTGGGTTGTTTTTTTTTTTAAAGTCAAGCAGCATTTTACCATCCGAATGCTGCCTGTGCTAATTGCAGCTGCCGTTATCGTGACAGCTCGTGCCACTCAGACAGCTCTGCATCTGTCAGATCCCCAAAGGTTCAAATGCCGGCAGTTGGGCCCTTCCCCGCAGAAGCCAGCTTGCAGGTGCCAAAATGGTGGTTTGATGCCATTCTTTGAATCAGGCAAACTAGGCACAAATCTTCGCAGCCCCTTTCCTGTCCTCTGCCAAACTGATTGTGAAGAAAGATCCTTCCCTTGAATGAAGCAGTGGCTTCCTCGGCCTGGCAAGGTTTCTGCAATGAGCTGCTGGAGCAGCTGAGCTTTCGCTCTTCCCTGTTGTGCATCACATGTAGCATCACACAGCCAGGGCTTTTGATTTTTAGGAAATGGGGAGAGCTGAGCCCTGACTCACACTATTTTGGTGAATATAGTGTAGCGCATGCAGTTTATTGCAGTGTCCCAGCAACTTTTGCTACATGCTACATGGTGGAGTTCCAGCCCATGGGAGTCTGTGCATTTAGACTGGAGGAAATGGAGGGAGTAAGCACAGGGCAAGTTCTTTGGAGCCATTTTTGTTCACCTTTCATGGATACAGAGTCTGAAGCTGTCCCTATAGAGTCCTCTGTTTTCTCCTTTTCCAGAAACGAGTGAAGAGTATTTCTCACCTTGGGTAAAGGGAACTTCTGAGGCTGGGAATGGAGAGCTTTAGAGGGGAGTGGAAGAGGTGGAAGTGGGTTTGCTGAAGATGGGGAGTTGCAGGAGGGAAAGACAAGGTATCAAAGAGACTGTGAACTGGAGGGAAGTGAAGGACAGTGAGGCTGGAGCCAGATTACAGAGGGACAAATTCAGGCTATGGGAGAAAATAGTGGTAGGACCACAGGAGGGAAAAACAACCTGCTTCAACTGCCTTTCCTTCTACTGCCAAATGTCCTATTCCATGTCCTGGAAGAGGATACAGGGAGAAGACGCTCTGTGTTTCTCAGCGAACAGCATCCCAACCACAGTCCCACACCTTCCCTATGCCTGCAGCCTGCCCACAGCAGGGCAGCGAGGCTGGGGCTGGCAAGGGCAGCTGCTGGGAGGACAGGCAGCATCCCTGTGCCTCTTGCCGCCTGCCAGGTCCTCACCTCCTCTGTGAAGGCAGGGAAGGGAGCAGCATCTGCCCGTGGGCATTTGTAGAGCCCAGGACAGTCTGTGCTTCCTCCTGAGGGCAGAGGGAGGCTGTGCCCGGATCACCAGAGTGACACGTGGAGACTGATGATGTTTTACTTATGCAAAGCTCTGCACCATGAGCCCTACTTGATTGCAAATAAGCAAGTGAGCTTTTTAATCCAGTGTAGAGTCCAACAGAGCATGCATATAATACAGTGCATGTGGCTGAAAACAAGGGCACAGCACTAGCTAACCACCAGCTTATGGAAGAAGGGAGAGGGGGCAAACCCTGCAGCTCATGGGGCAGCTCTGCTGAGCAGGGCAGCGTGGCTAGGTGGGTAAAATAGTCCTGAGGCTCTGTGCTGCAGCTTATTTCTGTGGGGTTAATGGAGTCTCCTGCACTCCCTTGCAGTTGTTGTGGGGCTAATGATGCTGTAATACCACTATTTGGTGTCAGGTTTTGGTGAAGGCTGGGCTGCTCACGCTGGTATTTGTTACAAAGTCGCTGGTGAGTAAAGATTCAGTGGAATGGCAACAGCTCTCTGGAAGGATCTGCCTGTATCATTAATCTGCCACGTTATTTAATTGTGAGCTAGAATCCAGGATGGCACATTATCTGCTAGTTTTGTCCTTGTGAATATCCAATGGAAGGAGATTAATAATCCAGATGGCTGGTAAAATGTTTGTTTTATCATGCTTTCTGATTATTATGAGACTATCAGCCCTCAGTGCCTATTCAAGTAAAATGTCCTCTATATACAGTGTATGCATTCAGCAGTCTAAAAATATAATAATTACAGGTCAGCTAATGTTGGAACAGTGCCATTTGGTGATTTTATGCACCATTTGGGTATAGCTGCAAATTGATAAATCACATTTCTACAGATTTTATATAAATCACATATAATATTAACTAGCACAATGAAATGATCAGCTCGCACTGGCTCCCAGAACTGGGTCCTTAAGCAAAAGGAGCTTTTTTATTTGACTGTTTTACTTTTATCTGCCTCTGCAAATTATTACGTTATGCAGGAGCTGGTCATGACTTCCTAATTAGGGTTGAATTTTGAAATAGGACTGTGAGCCTTGTGATAAGCCTGTTCTTCTCCACATGTAGGGTGGCCTTTCAACGTGAAACATCACTTAGGACTAGCATTATGCAACTTGAATTTTTTCCCTCTGTAGTTTTTGTTGGTTTATTTTAATTAATTCTTAATACAAAACATTTGAAATGGTTCTCAGGGCAAGCTTCATTGTTTGGCATGCTGGACCTTTTCAATGGTGTGGCAGAGACCCACACAGTGCTGTATTATTTCAGAGCGCGTGATTTTTTTGCATTGTAGAGGTGTTTAAAAAGGCACTGAAGGCTGATTTATTATTGTAGGGTTGTTGATGATTGCTGAACAGCTGTTATTATTTATTCTTAAAAAAAAAAGGTGGCACTGGATGCAGTAATTTAGTCTGGTATCCCAAACCCCCGTCTGTGCCAAGCCACAGACCCTAATTGCTGAGGAGGACAGGACAGGAGCCCAGAGAGAGACTTCTTGAAATCCAAGTGAGCGGCAGAGCTGACAAGCTGCCAAGGAACTGAAGTCCCATCTCTGCTCTGTGGAGAGCCCCACAGGAGCTTCACAGGGGTGGCAGCCACCCATCCTGAGCAGGGAAGACTGGGGAGATGAGGTGAAACCGGGAGAAAACTAGAGTTTTGAAGTTTCTTTTATAAAAAAAGAGATATTTGCACTGGGAGGGAGGTAATTTGTGCATTTGTGTCCAGTGTACGTTGGAAAAGCTGGGGAAGAGAGAGCCCTTTTTCCATTAGCGGTACCTCAGCTGTTATCCACAGCAACAGAGGTCAAGCATTTCAGGCAGGAGAGTGTTTCTGGGAGAGTTGTGAGTGTCTAAAACATAGCAAACACCGTACTTACAGGTGACTGTGGACTGGGCTAAAATAGGAACCTTTGCAGCACTGTCTAAATCAACTAAATATGACATTTAATAAGTTACTGGGAAAAAACAGTGTCACCCCCAGTTTGCCTCTTCCACCTTACTGTCGCCTGCAGCACACCATGGTTGCAGTCTGAGCGGGCAGGTCAGTGAAGCAGAGAGCATCTGGCTTGGGGTGGTGCTGTTGGGTCAGAGGACACAATTAACACTTTAAGTGCAGCCTTCCCTTGCCCCAACGCAGCCCAGCTCCTTCTCAGCACAGGCACAAGAGGATTTGAGAGCTGAAGTTGCAAAACCAGCCATACTGCGTCAGACCAAAGATCTGTCTAGCCAAATTGTTGCTCATGGATGAGTACAAGAGTGTGGCGAGCCCACAGTCATGCATTTAAGTCCATATTTCAAAGTGTGCATGAGCTTTTTTATGCCCTTCACTTCAACGTAAAGTCTGTCAACCTCAAAAATATTCATGAAAAATGTCATTGGTAAGGCAGATTATCCCCGTTTATAGATGGGGAAAGACTCCACCAGTTTAAGTGATTGGCCCAAGGTCAGCAGCAGAGCTGCCAATGTACCTCATCTTTTGTGAGTCATGGTCCAGACTTCAAATGATCCCCTGGAAGAATGATCTTTGCTTGAATTACGGAGAACTTTAGAGGTTAAGACAGAAAGCAGGAGTGTTTGAACAGCGCAGTGGGATTAATCCTTTCAGCAGCTGAGGCTGGAGAGCACAGGGTGGAAGGCACATTCGGCTTCCTCTGTTACTGACAAAATTGTTGCATTTGTTTTTAACCTAAAGCAGAAGTCATCTAGACTAGAACTCTAATTTTTTCCTTCTGGGAACATGAATCCTAGCAGGAAGGAGCAAAAATTTCATTAAGGAAAAAAGTAGGACTCCTGAGATTCCCAGATGTGGAAGCAGGGAGTGTTCCTGCAGTGCACAAAAGGCAGACCAAATTCTGAGGTTTTCAGAAATCATGAAAGTTTGCAAGCTTGCTGTTTGCCTTAGAGTTTCCGAGCTTTTAGGATTCATGCTTTCAAGCTCCCCCCCTACTATTATGATTAGATCTTTCCTGCTTTATTTTTTAAATGAAAATTGAAATTTTTTTCATGATCACTTGACTCCAGGAGGTAGAGCTTTAAAAATATCCTCTGTTGCCAAACTGGCAGGAGTGTCATGAAACTTGGTAACAAGCTGTTCCAGTTGGGTTTGGGAGAGCTGCAAAATACCTTTTCATAGTAGCAGGAGGGTAGGATGGGAAGTTATTTTAAACTTCAGCCAACAGGGTTTAATACCTACATTGGTCCTACTTGATTTTCAACATATATTTGGTTTGGAATGCCAATAAAGCTGTCATAAGGACATATCCCTCAAAGGACTCCCTGTGCAATACTGTCCTTCCCAGGTCTAGCCCATTTTCTCTTCTGAGGATGGCCCCCAGGTTTTCACAGCAGAGCCCCCCACTGAAATCAGTGTCACTGATGTAAGTGAATTGGCCCCTGAGGTCGCTTTGGCAGTCTTACGCCGGCATGGCAGTTACTCAGAAGCAGCACTTGGACGTTTATTTTTCAGCATAAAACACTGCTCATGTACATGAAGCGTTGCTCTGTCTCAGTGTAACCGAAACCTCTTCCAGAGCAGAGAGTGGGGTTTGCTGGGAAGAGACATGTTTTCTAACTAGCTTTTGGGTTGTTTCTCTGAACAAGTGACATTCTTCTGAAATTTGTTTCAGTGTGCCAGGAGAGGTTTTGCATGCTGGATCCCTGTATCTTTGGGTGCGATTAGGTCACTAGCTCGCTGCCTTCCCTTGCAGTGACCCAGGGCTCAACCAGGCCTCCCAGTGCTGATGGAAGTCCTACAAAAACCCCTTTCAGAGATCCATATGCAGCCCCACAATTGGGAGACAACATGACCTAGTCCATCTTTGCAGCAGATGCCGCGATGGAGAACCCCATCCTGTGGGATGGACCTGGGGAAAGGCATGCAGAGCTGCTCCCAGGCATGCTGCATCTCCCAGGGGTTTCCCTGTGTCCAAACTGGCATAGCTGGACCTGGCTGGGGTCACTGAAATGCCCTTCTGCAGCATCCAGGGCTGCTCACCCTTAGGACCAGCCCTGCTTTGACCACAGCTGAGCCACCCTGGGTGCTGCCAGTGCCGCAGAACTGCGTGGCCATTCTGTGCCTGGGTGCACCCCTTACCCCTGGAGTGCATCATGACATAAGAAACGAGAGCTGACGGCCGTATTCACTGGGTTTCGCTTCTGCTCTGTCACACAAGACATTAAATTGACTCTCAGCTGCGTTGTCTTGGGGAAAGGTATCAAGCCTTCGTACTTTGAGGATGGCTCATTCATGCAATGGGAGCCGCGCTGAGGTGGCAGGAGGGGTTATTTCACCTCCTTGGCAGGCTTTGGCATGTCCCTCTGGTCTCCTGATGTGTAAAAGGAGGTCCCATGTTGGCAATGCAGGGTGGGGGACAGGTAGGAGATCGCACGGGCAGAGCAGGCGGGACGCCCAGATCCATCCTGGCTCTGCCACTCGCTCATTCGGGCAAATGGTCTGCACTGGGTTTGCTGCCCTGGAAAGTGCCCGGCGCTGCCAGGACATGGCGTGAGCGCAGCCTGGGGTCAGCAGCTCTCTGCAACGCTCAGCATAGGGTTGATGCTGCCAGTGGGTCCTGCCCCACTGCCAGCAAAGAGGGCATCTTGTCATTTAAACAGGCATTGCTGCGCTACACACCCTCGTGTAAAGTCCCTGATAGCTCCCGGACACAGGGTGTTCTCGTGAGCAGGGTGAAAAGTCTGGCTTTTTATTGCTTTGAGTTTTTTAATACCCTAAGTTTGTGGCATCATTAACATTCTGCTAGAGAAGAGTTTTCTTCAAACATCTCGGCTTCTTGGCCTTTAGAACTCACTGTAGGATGGCAAAACGTGGGAGCTGTAAGAAGTGGTTTAGCAAAACATGATATTGGTTAGGAAAGCAGGGAAGGAACATGGGCAGGTTCAGATTTTTTTACTTTACTAATTTACAGGAACACAGCCCTTTCCAATCTGTTTAAAACCGAATTTAAGCTGAATAATGGGAAAGTATTAAAAACTATTAACACTGAAAAGAAGACTGAAAGGTCAGGTTAACGATGCAGTTTGCTCTCCATATGCCGCTCTGTTTGTGTGGACAGTTTCACTTTTTATAGATAGATGTATTTTTATGTTTGAAAGTCTCCAGTATTTGGGGCTTTAAATGCTGAGGAGAAAAGTTGCTTCATTCACATAACAACTTAGGTGATCTGTGTAAGATAGCAGTATTTTTGTCTGTTTTAAGCTTTATTTAATGTTTGTTTACAAACTATGCTGAGGACAATTTGAGTTGATATTTTAAGCAGGTTCTATTTGGGGGAAAAGGTAACAAAAGGAGACACTTGATCCGTATGTTGTGTGCAGAGCACAGTCTTCTTCAAAGACACAGAGACTAGGAGGCAGCATTATCTTTTAGTTTACAAGTTCAATAGATGTTTTTTATTGGATGATGGAAAGAAAATTCAGTGTGCTGAAAATGCAGTGATCCTTTTTCATTGCTTTTTGCAATTTGTTCCAATTTAGAGTATTCAGTGCTCAGAGGTGCTTGGCACCCCATCCAAAGCTGCCCTCAGGCCCCCCAGGTTTTAGGAGACCTATTCAGCCAGTCTGATCTCAGTGTGGTTTAGGGATCACAGTCTTAGAATGCTGAGATAGGGCATTTGCCTGAGTGAGAAAGGCTCTTCATGTGAAATGATGAGGAAAGCTGCTGTGAAATGAAAATCAATGCTCATTCACAAATCCTGGCCTGGGAAGTTGACGAAAAACTCAGTGCCACAACTGGGTTAGCCTGGGCTGATGTTCACATTCATTCAGACTTCTGAACCAGACGTATCTTGACCTTCTTAAATCAGTCACCTGTAAAGGGCTTATCCCTCCTCCCAGAGGTTTCTTCCTGTTCGGACAGACCCCAACTGATGGTGTGCGGGAACTGGGAGAAGCAGTGTGTTACACTAGAAACTGCAGTTTTCTTTAGGTTGGTCTGTTTTACATATGTACATCTTGGTTCACAGCACTTGACAGCATCCAACAGTCCAGTTACCGTTTCACATGATTATTTTATGTTTGGGATGAAAACTGTCAACGCTTGAAATCCCTTTGCTTACGAGAGGAACTTGGCAGTGTGCGGGGAACCATTTGGGGTTGGTTGCACCAGTATGAAAATGGACTGTCTGGGCTGTAAGCTGTTGTGGACTCTAAGGTGCATCGCTGGCAAGAGCATCGCCGTTGCTGTGAGGAGGGAGTCGACCAGTATCTCCCAGAGTCATGCAACCCAAGACCCAGCCTACTTTCACTCGTTGGCTTCCTGATGCTTTTGTGAATAAGCCTGTTGCTCTCCCCTCTTCTCCTCGCAGCTATGGGTGAACCAAGAAGATGGAGTGGAGGAGGGAACCAGCGATGTGCAGAATGGCCATTTGGATCCAAGCGCCGACTGCCTCTGTCTCGGCAGGACCGTTCAGAACCGGGACCAGATGAGAGCCAATGTCATCAATGAAATCATGAGCACGGAGCGCCACTACATCAAGCACCTCAAGGACATTTGCGAGGTACATGGGGGTTGTGACGCTGGGGTACTGCAGCAGGACATGGGATGGGCTGTTGAGAGCTGAGGACTGGGTTTGTCCTTGGGTGATGAGGGAAAAAGATGCAGTGTGTTTGAGTACTGTGTCTAACAGAGGAGCAGCATCTGTCAATAAGTATTGATACTTCTGAGAATTTTCTGCTGGATCTGATAATTACCTTTAGTTTGTATTAACTAAAAGCACAATTTTCTGACCTTTTTTCCATACCTCTTTGACTAAAAAATGATGAGGTTGAGATCCTTCAAGCAGTCCTCTTAATTAAAACCCAATGCCATCTACTTTTGAACTTATGATTGAGGAAATTAGGTTGTAATTAAATCAATCAGTTACCCATTTCATCTGTGTCTTTCATATTGGGTTCACAATTTCCCCTGGCTCAGGATGGCCCCCATTTGCCTTTTCTTATGGTGAGACTGAGAGCAAAATGTTTTCACCCTGGGAAATGAAGTACGTTACATTTATCCAGTGTAAGGGAACCAGCAAGCAAATGAACTTTGGTGACTGACCCCGTGTATCCTCAACTTGGTTCTTCTTCATTATGTTACAATTAACCTCTACAACCCCTTACCGTCCTGCAGCATACAGAATTAGTGCCATGAGCTAAGCCCAAAGTGCCGTGCATGTGGTGCTAGGTGTTTAGGAAGACAAATGCATGGCTGCGCCAGGGTGTGTTGCAGAACAGCTTGGGCATTATGTGTAGAGCATATATTTATCACTAAGAGGCAGAAGTTTGTTAGCACTAAAATCAAAGTCCATGGCTTTCAGCTCATCCCTCTGAATGTTTAGGATTTAGTGAGCCTGTGCCCAGTCTTTGCAGAGTCAATGTGGTGAAGCCCCTTGTGAATTCTGCTTAGAAAAATGTCTTCCTCCCTTCATACTTGCTACTTTTCTATTGACAAGGCAAAGCAGCCGTCCAAAAAGCATCTATGATGCTTTTCAAATAAGGAAGAGTCTTGGGATTTCAGTTTGGAAACAAATGAGCTTAATTTCACTGTGCTATTTCGGTCAGAGGGCTTTGCATTGAAGAAGGGAAGAACTGCAGGAACTTTTCCACATACTGTTTCTTTTCCTGCATTTGAACTTTTGTGTTGAAAAACTAAATAAACCTTAACTTGCATTTCCCAGCCATGTCACCATGCTTTTGCCAAATCAGATTCTCAGGAAGTACAGATAGGTATAGCTTCAGTGACATCTGTGGGGAAACACTGATTTACAGCACCTAATGATATGTCCCAGATATGAAAGAGATCTTTAAGGCTCTTTCTTTGCTCTGTATGATGCAAAACGGTATTGAGGGGATAAATCTTATCTCCAGGTAGAGCACCAGGAAATGATTCAGCTGCCTCTCTTAAAGGAGGAGGAGGACTGAAATGGGCATTCTCATCTGCAAAATGATGGGCTGTCCCTTGCTGGAGAGAGCCTCATTGTGCTCAGTTTAATCAGAGCAATCCATTTGCCTCAAGAAGGCTCGGAGACAGCTCAGTCATCCCAGGCATTTCGGCATAGCATGACGTGACTGTTTCTGTTTGTGCATAAGAGGAGGGGAGCTGGAGATGGAGAGACGCGGGTGGCTTGAGCTCCTCCCAGTGCTACCGGATGAATTTGTACAGAGGTGTTATTTGTGCCAAAGAACGAGTAGACACCAGACAACTGCTGATGAGATGCAGAAGTGCTGCTGACCGTGGCAAATTCCCCTCTTCCCTTTGCTCTTTATTTTAAGGCGTCAGGACAAACAGCAGCGATATGACGTATTGGAGGGGATGAAAGAGGAGTTCTGGCTGGATGGTGAAGGTTGAGCCTGATTTAGTACTGAGTTTAGCAGTGTGTAGTTATACTCTTGTTGCTGAACTATAATGAATAACAAATCCTAATACCAGTGAGGCACCTTAAGATGTGTGGTTGTTATTGGAGGACCGTAGCCCCTGCTAGGTGATTAAGAGCCCTCCAATTGCTCTTCTCTGCTTCAGGATGTATTTCCACTACCTGCTACTATATTATTATACACCATGTTATTATTCATAATACCCATGGCACTAGTTCTGCCAAGTCAGGAGCTCACAAGCTAGCCAGCACCAGAATGAAAATTACCTGCACAAGCCAAGACCTGCATGAAGCAGCTGGCTTGGAGGGGAATTCCCCATCACAGCAAAGCCATACTGCCCTGATGACTGCTGCTGCTGTGCCCTTGCTTAGAGTATGAAGGACTGACTGCTGCTTGGTGAAACAGTTTTGTGAAGATTTTTATTAGGGGTAAAATGTGGAGTTTTCCCTGGACTGCATTATCAGGAGTGGATGGATCATTATTCTGAAATATCACCAAGGGGAAAAGAAAGAAAAAAAAAATTTAGCCTTAAGTAAATATCCAGCAATAGGAATTTCAGGCTTAATGGTTAGAGCTTAGAAAAATAATAAGCTACTGAAAACTAGGCTTTTATAATGGGTAGCAATAGCCAGCCTTACTGGCAGGCAGTGCTGCTCACTCACTGTCCTGTAAAGCACCACATATATGCATGGCCATCTCCAGGCTTGAAAAGGTATCCCCCTGCTCCTGGGGTTTGATCCTGGGAGGATGCAGGAGGGCGCAGGGTCTGTCTGTGACGTGGCACCGGTGACACTGGCAGAGCAGCCGAGGTAGGTGCTCGGTCAGGACAGCTACCTCGATGAGAGCAGAGGGCCAAGAAGGTGGTTTGAACTGTAGCATGTGGTGGGGAGTGCAGGTGGAAGAACGAGACGCAGGAGGGCTACAAAGAGCAGGGTGCTGTGCTTTGAGAAACGAGCAGGATTTGGACCAGCATATGGATTAAGAACACAAGGCTAAATTTAAGGAGGTGTTAGAGGGAGAAGGGACAGGGCTTGGATGGGAACAGTGAGGCAATTGGGAGATCAAAGGAAACCTCCGTATTATGAGTAATTTGGGGGTGGGAGGTTAGAAAGGCCAGCCAGCTTCCAGTGCTGTGTTCTCCTCTTTTCCAAGTAATTTCACTTTGAATTTATTTTTTAATAATGTTGACTGGATTCCACCTAAGCTTTGCTTTGGTGCCGGGACAGCTCTGAATGCCACGTGGAAAACATCCTCATTACATCTTAGCGTGTCAAGCTGAGTCCGTTGTGCAGAGCTGATGGGACAAGTTTTCACGTGGTCTGGATGGCATTAGCCTGACTCATTCTCGGACATGGATAAAAAACGCTTTTTTGTGCTGCCTCAGAGCGAAGCAGCATAAAACCTTCTTGGCAGCAATGTGGCCCTCCTTCAGAGGACCACCTCTGAGGAGCTGCTGGCCCCTTTGTATGACCAGTTTCTCATCCATGGATACCAGACTGGAGGACGACTCTGTAGAAAGCTCTTTGGATCAACAGGGATATATATGCTACATATATGTATTCCCCAATGTGCAATTTGTAGCTGTCTTTCACAGCCTGCTTGTGCACACCTCGTTTTTCTGTTTTGGAGCTGGCTGCTTCTTGCCCTTTGGAGGAACAGGCTTGTGTTCCTGCAGGACTTTATTTTATATTTTAGGTGGGCCCCAGTGCAATCACAGTGCCTGACATTCAGTACTTGCTGTAGACTGGTGTTTGAATAAGTGCTTTATAGTCCTGACTGCCTGGGACCAGACATGGCTCTAGTTTGCCTTTTCAATTCAAACAGTCTCAGCTTTGGTTTTGTGCTTAGTCTTGGTATGTGCGTATGAGCACAACGCTCACCTGGATGCTGTGAGCACTGCTCTAGAGAATAGTATCTTTATAGCCCAAATAGTGCTGGTCCAAACTGAGGGATGGTCTACGGGACAGTGTAGACAGCCCCCAAACTGGCTCAGAGATGGAAAGAAACTGGAATATCATCACAGCTGCCTTTGAAGTTATAGCCTGCAGTGGCTATCATCTCCTCATTCTCTCCGCCGGACAAGAAGAAGGATGGATGGATTGGCCACCTCTCCTGACTCTCTCTAAACCCACTCTGGGGTGGAGAAAACTTAGCACTTAACCTCCTGCAAATACTTTCCAACTTTGGCCTATACTTCAGGGACTACATGGAAAAGTACTTTAAAGAGAGACAGTTATTTTTAGGTATTCATTGAGCAAAACACTCTCCAACATCTGCTCATCAGTCAGCTATCCCTTCTCTGAGCAAACCTGACGGGATGAGCAGAAGGAAGATGACATTGTTTTATGTAACAGAAGTAAATTTACTGGAAAAACTATGCAGCAGCCTTCTAGCTGGCTCTTGCTGCATGTTATATGTAAATCTTCAGTTTCCCCTTTGCTGGCTTGTGCTGGAAACCAACCATCCAAATGCACAAGCTGGATGGAGGATAAGGCTTGGGAACTCCGTGCATTCTTTTATTTTCCCCGTGGTTTTATAGGTGCCTGCACAGAAATGTGCTGCTTCAGCTTCTCTGAAACATGTGACTCAGGCAAAGTGATGAACCAGCACAGAGAGGACGGGGAATGTTCAAGACGGTAGTCGCAGCCAATAGCAACCCCAGGGCTGAAAAACGTTCACATAAATCATCCAGTGACTGATTTCACAGAACAGTATGCGAGAGGGAGGCTGGCTTGCAGGCAGCCTGCAGCGTGGCAAAGGTCCTAACACAAATGGCTTGCGGCAGTCATTCAGCGCTGCTAGCACCAAAACCAGTGTCAAAAAGAGCCTGGCCTCGTGGGCAGGTGCACATCTTTCTCCTTTTTTTTTTTTCCAAACTGTTCTGAGATAAGCAGGTAAACATGAAAAGCAGCATGGAAAGATATTCTGCACTATTCCATGCTAGTTTGAATTTTTATTTACCCTGCAACTGTCCTGCAGCGTGGGAAGCAGCCTGCTCCCATTCCTGCTGGCCTTGAAAAATGAGAGAGGGAAACCCAGGGAAATGAGTCATCAAGGAGCTCCTGGAAGAAGAGAGACCTAGATTTAGTAAATGCAGAAGGTATTCCATAACCCAGGCTTCCCAGCTGAAAAAGCCAGCAAATTCAGGGTAACGGTGTCCTTCTAGCTAAGCTGGACATCGCAGAAGTTGGTTCTTTGCCAGGTTGGCCAAAGTTGCATTTATTGTTCATCTGTTTGAAGTTCTCCCTCCCAGGAACCACATGGTGAGGCTGAAGGACAGTTTATTATAGCGTTCCAATAGTTCGCATTGTGGACCAGCAGCTGCGTGTCACCAGCTGGCGGTTCGTCTGTGTGACTAAGCATCTAGAGTTCCCAAATATAGCTATTCAACTGGAGCCGTTGGCATTTTTTCCTTCATTTTTTTCTCTTCCTATATAATAAAGGCAGGCAAAGTCATCTTATGATGACCCCCATGTTATTTCTTTTCAGTCAAGAGGCCGCAGTCCAGACCAGGCCAGCATAGCATCTGATATTTGGCCTTGCAAAGTTTCTAGTCTAAATCATCCGGACAGGCAAAGCACAGGGGGGATGAAGTGATTTGCTCAATGTCACACAGGTCGGTGGCAGAGCCAGAAATTCAGCCCAGGCATCCAGAGTCTCTGTGTGTCACCCCGTCCCCTGGACCACATGTGCTTCAGGCAAGCGTGTTTGAGGAAGTCCTCATGATTCAGCTGAAACCAGGATGGCGAGTTCATGGATAAGGCAGGGTCAAGCAAAAGGGGGAGGCAGACAGAACTTGGTGTGTTACGCTTTTTGCCAGAATATTGATCCACTCATTCTTTTTAGGTCAGGAGGCCTTCAGAGCAGTGCTTGCCTACCTTTTTGTGTTCGTATGATGTCCAGCTAAGCTCACACTCAGTACCAATGGGTATCATGGGCAGGTGAAGAATAAGCAAGGAGGATCTTTGTATTGTCGCACTGGACCAAGACGCAGGAGATCTGAATTGTTTCCAAATCTACTGCAGATGCATTCTGTGATTTTGGAGAATTTCCTTAAACTCTCTACATCCTAGTTCTTCCTCTCTCTTTCTCCATTTGACTTTAATGTCTGTAGACTCAGTAAGGGAGCCTGATGTTTGTACAGACAAGGGTACAAAGCCTTTTCCTCTGGTCCCACTTAAAAAAGGAAGAAAAGCAATGAAAGACAATAGTTGAGAAAACAGGAGAAAAATTCTCCCTTGTTTTACACTGTTTGGAATAGCATATTTGCACTAATGGAATGGAGGGTATAGAAAACAAAATTAAAATAATGCTGCTTTCCTCTAGATGGCATTGATCAGCAGCTCGGGCTGCTCCCTCTGTGGCTCCCTCTGAAGGACACTGAGGCAGAACCCAGCGCTGTCCTCCCAACGCACTGTACACACGCTGTCTCCCGCATCTCCTGACGCAGGCTGTGAAGCCCTGTGCATACTGGGTCTGGTGTGTCCTGAGCAAGAGTAGTGCTGTGGGTCTGCTGTAGGTTGCAGTGGGAACAAGAGTTGCAAATGAGATGTTGTCTATCAAAAAAGGACTTGTGTTTCAAGGCATGTTTTGCATATTGCATGCTTACTCATAGACAGGAGTTGATGGAGACTGTCATGTCATAACAAGTGGATTTTGTTTTCAGAGCCATTTTCTGATTTTGTTTTTACTTGCTCCTTCCTCAAGAAAAATCTGGGAGCAGCCTCAGTATAAGTGTTTGGGTTACTTTATGGATTGCTCTGTCTTACTCCTTACAGGGTTACTTAAAGCAGTGCCGGAAGAGGAGGGATATGTTCAGTGATGAACAGCTGAAGATCATCTTTGGTAACATCGAAGATATCTACAGATTTCAGATGGGTTTTGTCCGGGACTTGGAGAAACAGTACAACAACGAGGACCCCCATCTCAGTGAAATTGGACCATGTTTCCTTGAACACGTAAGTTCATTTGGCATTTTTGTTTGGGAGTTTTGGGGTTGTTTTTTGGCGGGGGGACAGGAGAGGAATAGCAGAGAAAGTCAGGATGTAGGAACCACTCAGAATAACCTTTGTGCATCAGTACTGTTCTAGTTACATAGCACAGAATACTCCATGGCCTTCCGTTTACTTTGTGAGATATAGGTGCGGAGAGAATTCAGAGTGAAGCATATAGTTGGATAACTCCCCCAGTACATTTGAATCCCAACACCTTTTCACATCCACCCTTACTCATGTTATGCTTCTCGCTGTCCGGGTGGCAGCAGGGCAGCAGATACTCGCTCACGCTAAGTGCAAACTGAACAGGACATTTTAGCTGACGATATAGTCCTGGAGGCTTTTGCCCAGCCCGTCGTACTGTTACGTAAGCCACGTGCTACAGGAGCTGATAAATTGGCCAGTATTGTAAATATGTCAGGAAATGTCAAGAAAATTATAGTCCTGCAGTTCTAGGCTTTCGTTTAGGGAGAATGAAGTGCTGTATCAGAGCTTACCTATGAGGTGCTCCAACCTGGGATGCAGATCCTGTACTGTGTTACCTCGTCACTTACAGTCAGGGCTGAGCTGGCAACAGTTCACTTCTTATTAGAGAAATTTCTGATAGACATTCATGAAACTTCAGCAGGGCATCCCTAAAAAGGTTCACAGCATCTCTTAAGCATCATTGGTCTTCTGATTGAAAAGCAGGTTTCTTTTTGAGAAGTTGCATGATGGTGTTAACATGGCCTGTTTTTATCAGAGCCTGCAATCTCTGCTGCTCACTTCCAAAGCAGCATCATATTCCACCTCTGTGCTAAAAAGATGTAAGAAATCTTGGTGAGAATCAGTAGCTAAAACTTCATGTCTTGAGGCTGTGCTGTCAATTCATTTATAGTGACAATAGTAAGAATTACTACTGTTATTTGGAGGAATATCTGACACTTATCTGTCATTAGATAGGGGCTGAAAGCTGGCTAATAAACTCCTGATAGATTATCCATGTTTAGCCATTTGGGGAAACTGAGGGATGAGGACATTAAGATCCTGTTATATGGATCTGCAAAGCATCTTGTTTCTCATCTGCTTCAGGAAGAGAGAGGTGTCAGCACTTGGCTCTTGGTCAGCTGTGGGGATGGGAAAGAAACCGGGCTCCCCTATTCCCAGAAAGGCAGGTTATTTGGGCCCTTATGGGACTGAGAAATAAGAATTGCTGGTCAAGTGTATTTTTAAAAAAAAGAATCTGTCCTTTCTATAGTGTGTAAAGCATTAGCCATAACCTGATGTAGCATCTCAGGCTGTTGACCTACAACACCTGGGCTTATATCTGGCCTGTCTCAACTACAGTCTTAATATGTGATATTGGGCAGTCAGTTTGTGTCTCTCTCTCCCTTCCAGTGTAATCTTTCTTTGACCTGTCGTCTGCCTTGTCCATGTGGCTTAGATGAATCAAGCCTCAGTTAAGGGTGACGAACTGCCATGGCCCCATCTGTGGTCAATGAAGGCAGAAAAAGGAGATTCCAGCAAAATTAGCACAAAAAGACTTGTTAGACCAGTGCAAAGGGTGGGTGGGCACACGTGTGAGTAGGTTTTTTTCTTTGTTTGTTTTTCCAGTCGTTGGTGTTTTCTGGCTCTCTGGTCCTGGGGAAATCCATGCAGTGGTTGGTGCCTTGGGTTCCCTGTTGGTAAAGGGAATTTCAAATATACCCAGCTCCTAAACGCTTGCCAGGTGCTTCATGATCTTTCAGGGAAAGAGCTCGAGAAATAACAAGATTGTCTTCTTGTATTACCAAAGGCCAGAGCTCTGCTTGGTAAAGAAAACCCTACCACACAGTTTCAAACTGAGAACACCCACAACGCTGCGCAGGGGTTCACTTTAACACACCCTGTACCTACAGAGACCTCAGCGATGTGTCAGTATGCAGGTCCCTCACTGCCTCCCTTTTCCCCCAGAGCGACCATGCAGCACCTCCTCCAAGCAGGAAAAGTGCTCTAGGATCAGTCCTTCCTCCTCCTGCTTGGGGCATTCTTTCTTCTTTAGTTGTAATGTGTTCTTGTTGGCAAGTCGGGTGGTTGCTCGCAGCACTTGTCTGACGTGTGCTCCCCTCTGTGTGCATCCCTTTTTCTCCTGCCTCTCACAGCAAGATGGCTTCTGGATCTATTCGGAGTACTGTAACAATCATTTGGATGCATGCATGGAGCTTTCCAAGCTGATGAAAGATAGCAGGTACCAGCATTTCTTCGAAGCATGTCGTCTATTGCAGCAGATGATTGATATTGCCATAGACGGTTTCCTTCTGACACCAGTGCAGAAGATCTGCAAATACCCCCTGCAGCTCGCAGAGCTACTGAAGTACACCGCGCAGGATCACAGGTACGCCGATCTCTTATTACATGGAAGGGTTTTGCTCACTGCTTCTTTACACGGCCTCTGCACACACACAGGGGTTGGGTTTTCTTCTGTCCAGCTCTTCTCTTCATGACATCTTGTATAAATTGAAGCAGGGCAAAGGTTCAGCAGACAGTTAGAAAGCTTCTCAAAGCACTGATTCTCAATGGAGCCAAACTCATCTCTGTTATAATCAGACATGTGAACTAATTACCCTTGGATGTACTTTCTGATGCTACCAGTTACACTAGAAAAATTGCCTAATTAGCATTCAGTGGTCAGAAAGGCTCATTCCTTTACCCTGAAGAGGACCTCAGCACATAGCAAGTAAAGGGCCAGGATCCACAACTCAAACCTGGATATGCTCAGATTTGGGGAGAATTCAGAACCTGCTCTGCTTTTCAGCCTGATTCCATCTCTGATTTTGCCATTGGGTTTAGGTTCAGAGGAGCACCCAGCAGTTTGATTACTTCCCCAAATTTCCAGGATCTCTTTTGCTGCTGCTGAGGGCAATCAACCTGACTCCCTGACCTAATGTAAATCAAGAATAGTACCTATGATATCACTTGTGATGTACTGCTATAAAAATAAGGCGAAAGAAGAATCAGGCCCCCTAAGAGTAGATTTTCTCCTGCCTTGCCAATTTTCTTCCTTTTTCCAAAACCCATTTAAAAGGAAGAGCTTCAGAGAACAAAAAAGACCACAGATGTTTCAGAAACTTCTGCAAGTGTTTGGTTTTCTTGTTTTTCCCCAAACCTAGCTCTAAAAGTGCAGAGAGATGTGATATGAGCAAAGAGATACATTGATTTGCTTTGACCTGATTCACGAGTTTGATTCATACTAGCTGAATGCCCAGTTCAAAATGACCAATTTGGACAGGCATTTGGCTCCAGATCGAATTTCTGGTTTTCCCTTCATAACAAGACCAAATCAAACTTGGAGTGGACTCATGGGAACATTAGGGTATCAGAAACCCACTCTAAAATCCCAAATGTTGTGGCCTTTTTTGCTCACCAGCCATGTGATGTCCCCACAGTTTTTCCAGTGTGAATTCAGATGCGGCTTTACAATGAGAAGACATAAGCAGCCTCAGAGAGAAGAGGTCTGTGTTTAAAGTGACCTTCTCTGACTTATTTGGTAGCAATACCAAAGGGGATGTGGACAGTGTGATTACACAAGGGTTGAATTATTTTGGTAGTACATTCCTTTTTGCTTTGGGATGTTTTAAAATCAGCATGTTATTAAGTAATCAGATATAGTCATATTCTGAGACTCGGACCTTTCGTGTGGTTAAGCAACAATTAGTTGATTCAGACCGAGAGCTCTTTTTTACTGGATTGTGTCAGTGATAGGACACAGCCATGGACTCTTCATTTTTTTTGTTTCTTCATTTTCTGAAAAGGGAAAGCAGGATTATATTTGCTTGCCTTGCATTAGTAAAGAGTAAGCCCCCTGAAGCGGTAACACAGTGCATATATGAAACTCATGCCTGCACAAAGAGCCAGCAAAAGACCTGTGCCTTATCTCAGCCCTGGAGCGTGACGTACTTCCGTTAGTGCGGGCATGCCCTGGAGAGTTTATTGACTCATGGAGGAATGGCATTATAACACAGAAATGGGGTGGGTTATACCACACTTCCCTGTGGTCTAGCTCCTCCGATTCAAGCATTCAAAGAGCCTGGGAGCGACCGATCCTCCAGGCAACGCAGCTTGCATCCCAGACAAGCTTAATGCCATGAATGGGGAAAGTGAGGCACAGAGAGAGTGTCTTATGCACCACCAGATGATTGTGCATTGGGGCTGTGCAGAAAGCTCGGGCTGCCGTGGTTGCCTGCTTGAAATACAAGTATTTTCTGCTTGTGTAATCCTGGCTTTGGGATCGGGGCTGAGATGAGCAAAGCCTGAGATCGGAAAAGCAAATAATCTTTGGGGAATGTCATGTTGTGACAATATCAGCCAGAGAAAAGCCAGATACCTGCAGGCTGGGATACCGTCAGGGTCAGCTATGAACCAGAGAAACTGAGAAGCCAACTGGGGAGCTTCAGCTGGGCCCATTAATCAGGCAGTGAGTTGTCCTCATGCACTTGCAGTTTGACAGTGCTCGCAATTAGATTGCGAGTCTGAAACAGAAGCTAGAAAATTACAGAGTGGACTAATACAATGAAATCAGGCTCATCATTGGCTGAATTAGGAGTCTCTTAGGCACTCTGATTAGAATTTAATATGTAGAAAATACTGTTTAAATTTATGGAGTAAGGCAAAACTCAGAAAGGCCCAGGAGTCCCAATGAAAGGAAATATGTTAGCTTCGTCTAACAGTGGGATTTCTTTTTCTTTTTTAATTCTATAATTATAATTATATATTCTAAATATATATTCTATATATAGAGAATATATATATTCTATAATTATATTCTATAATATTTTATTATCTTTTTATTATTTTTCTTTTTTTTCTTCCTCTTCACTAATATCGTACTTGTAGAGCTATGGATCTTCCCTGCACCAGGTCAGGACAACAGAGCTGAAACCAGAAACCTGACCACTCTCCCCCAAGTTAGCATGTGATATTTGGCAAGAGCCTAGACTTGCGTTCTGATTGAGCACTGGAAAGGGGTCATTGCAGCCCCAATATAATTGACAAACAATTTATTTACCTTATTTTCATAGTTAATGCTATCCTATTATTATTTCACTGGCCAAATGCTTTGCTTCTGTTATTTTTTCTTCTAAGTTTTTGCCAGCTCTGCCACAGACATGGGCTAGGAGCCCAAAAAGTTCAGTCATGACTCTTTCTTCATTACTGCGTGAAAGAAAAATGTGCATGGGGTTTTCTCTTCAAACAGAACATTAGAATTAGTGAATTAGCATTACCAAGATAAAACCCAGCTTGATTGGCACTGGCCCACTCCGCATGGAGGCAGGCATGGGGGTGTTTTCAGAGCCTGGCTCCCTTCAATTGCTTATTGTTTTGAGACTGGTTCATTTGAATTTTTCACAAAGCCACATCTGTTTACCTCTTAAAGATTTACTCCAGCTTAATATGAATTAAATATATGAAGGTCCTAAGTGCCTCTTGCCGGTGTCCTGAGTGTTCCTGCTGCAGAACCGAGCTGGAGTTCAAAGTGTATGAACGCGTTACGTGAGAAAGAGGAGACTCTGCTAACGGATGGACTGATGTTCACGTTCCTTCTTTGCATGAGCATAATTGCTAGGAGATCATTAGTGACTGTCTCTAAACCCTACACCTCTCCCTACCTCTACAGATCCTTTCTGGCCACAGTGACTTAGCTATTTCCGTACAAGAACCCATGGACATTTTGAAGACCAGACTAACGTCTCTCTGGCATAGCTCCATTTCTCCCTTACACAACCAGGTGCTCCCTTCATACAGATGGCCCCCCAAAGGAAGGCACAAGAAATTCTTCGTTGTGTATCATGACGGATATGTCAGACAGCCCATCCTCTATTCACCTTTACTTTGTTGAAGGACCAGTCCTGATGTTCTGGAATTTGTAGGATTTTTTTTAATGTCAGCTAGAATTTTGACATAAGAATTGAATAAAAATTGAAAACGCATCTCAAGATTTCATCCAAGAAAGGATGGCAAAATAGCAAATAATATTCTGTTGTATATCATATTGTGATTGTTTCTTAATATTTATCCTGTTTGGATCACATGGGGAAATGGATCTAATTCACAGCATTCACCCCTATTTTAGCTGTCACCAGTACAAGTCTTAGCAATAATCAATAAAGCCATTCCCCCTGTAGCTGCCCAAGATCGCAGTTTTTCTCATTAGTCAGCAATCAATATCAACCCTTAAGTTAATAATATATTATGGTGGCATTATGGCAGCTGGCCTTGTCTGTCTTTCCGATTGAAATGAACATTAAGGTTCCTTGGAATGGAAAAGAAGGCACAGGGCGGAAATCAATAGCATTGATTTCAGCATCACTTTTTGAAAAGACCGATCATCATCATTGCTGACACTGGCGGGAGGCTATTTTCACACTTTGTTATTACACTCACAGACCCGTCCAGGAAAAAAAAAAAAAATTGTTTGATTTGCTCACCTGAATTCTTCAGTAAGAGTGAATGCCATGGGATAAATGCTCTGTGGCACTCTTGGAGTCACCTTATGGTTTGGAAGGCACTCTGGCCTTGTGTCTAATTGAAAAATATTTTCTAATGTTCATTGTAAAAATGGAAAAATCTAGGCCCAAAGACAGAGGCTATAAAAATGTTGAGACTTTCTTTTAGAGTGCTCTTTAGCTGAGCACCTTAAGACTTTAAAGAGCAATATTCACCACTGTTGTACGTTGGGTTGGTAGAGGCTAGACTGTACTCATTGTGGTGATGCAAACCAGCTGAGGAGCTGGCTGGCTTCTCTGTCTCATACACACGCAATTTCAGTTTCAAGCAAGCTGCTCTTCTGTGATGATCCAGAAAGACATTGCTGATGGAAAAAATACAGTATCGTAGTAATGAGTAGCAAATCCTACCTGCATTTCTTTGTAAAAGGATGGTGAGGTTATGCTGCTGCTAATGATAGACTCCTGTGCATTTCCACTGCACATCAGGCTCCATTTCATGGACCTTTCTTTTGTGTTTGACAGTGACTACAGGTATGTGGCTGCTGCTCTCGCTGTCATGAGGAACGTGACTCTACAGATCAATGAGCGGAAGCGGAGATTGGAGAACATTGACAAGATAGCTCAGTGGCAGGCCTCCGTTCTGGACTGGGAGGTACAGTAAACGCTCAGCCCTGATTTAGGTGCTGTAAACCTGGAAAAAGTAAATTCCATGCAGTTGTTGAATTATCCGAGACCATGCAGTTCATTTCACACCCTAGTCTTGGGATTAAGCTTGGGACAGAGAAGACATATTTACAGACTTTAGAGATGGTACTTAAGATGTAAAACACTAATGGTACTCTGAAGAAAATCTAGGGTCCAGTTCCAATTTCATCAGTAGAAATCTGGCGTAACTTTTGCGATTGCAATGCTGTTGTCCTGGGAGTAAGTGAGATTTGGATCAAACTCTGTGCATTCTGGCTCTGTGCTTTGTCTTTGGGGAAGAAGCGGAGAAAGAGGTAGCAAAAAACCCTAGAATTTGTGACAGGTTAAGAAAATGGAGAAAACTCTTGTGGTGGTTGCTTTATGATTAGAAGCCAAAACATTAAGCTGAAGTTAGAGAAGCTATTTGCACATTTTAAATGAGTACCCACTTAAAGATATTTCTGAACCAACCCTATGTGTAGTGATTGTATAATTAAGGAGCTGAGAAACACAGGCAAGGCAAAGTCAGCAGAGGGATTCCTCACTAGCAGGCCTTCAGTCTCCTACATTTTTGCCATGTGTTTAAAAAAAAAGCCATACTAAAATTATCATCTTTTCTTTTCGTCCCTGATTTTTTTTTAAATCATTGTATGAATGTAATCTGTAAATAGGGTTTTTGAAGCAGACCGAGAACAAATGTTTTTGTAAATCCCTTTCTATGTTGTCATCGATCCATGTGTTTAGCAAGTAGATACTTAGAGTGACAGAGCAGCCTTTCTTCTTCCTCACAGTCATGAAGATCTGGAATAACTCCACATTCGAGTCAATGGGCTCGTACTATGTAAATTAGTATATGGGAAAGATGCATTAATCCTTTAATTATTCTTTTTTCCAGAAAAGATCTAGGAAGGCTGGGGGGAGAGGGAGAGAAATACAGGTGTATCACCTTCTGACTGTGTATCCTCCTTGACTGAATTAGTTTCATTGCTATAATGAAGGTTGGATTCAGCCCTGGATCTCTTGATAAAACATATACATGCAGCAATCATAGCTGGTTCTTAAGTTATGACTGGCTGTGAGAGCAGAGAATGCAGATGATTTGCTTGATTGTTTTATTGTTGTTTACTGCAAAGAAACCTCTCACTGACACGCAGACTCATTTTCAGAATTAGAAAACTGCTCTCAAGGAGGCACAGGACCATCGGATATATCTTCAGCCTTCAGTATATTCCATGTGATGAGCTAATGTGTGTCATTTGTAAGAAATGCTGAGACCCTCATTGTAAATAAATCTAGATTAAGGACGGATCAATTCCAAGTCAGTGAATATTCATGTGTGAGTGGAAAGCCAAGGTGACCTCCACATAGGATCTATGGAATAGCAGTTTCTTCTTCTCTTCCATTAGCTCAGTTGGTAATTCATTTTTATTTAGCTATATCCTTGATAATTCATTCCTGCTTAGCTTTAGCCATATCCTTTATAATTCATTCCTGCCTAGCAGTACCCATTCTTTATCTCCATCCTATCCTCAGGAACTTGCCAAATCATTCTTCCAGGCTTTTTTCAACTATTCCAAATTTTAAGCACAATATTGCAGCAACATCCTTCAGCTTCTCATAATATAGCAAAACCTGCTGTTGCTACCGCTCAGAGATCCGATGGGAGTACAGCTACTGCCCCCATTCAAAGGAAAACACCCTTCTTGCCATTTTTATTCTGTATTTTGGATCAAGAAGAGTCATAGAGTTGTGATGAGAACACTAGAGGATGAGAGCTAGATCCAGCAGAGGACTTCACTGCTTGATTCTTTCCTCTAAAGTAACTTCTGAATCATCAGATCCATCCCCACTTCACAGATGTCCATGTAATGGCCAGAAGGATGCACAAAAACCTATAGTATAATGCAGGAAGAGAGCAGGAGAAATCAAAAGCAGTGCCAGATGCTTACATCTGTCCCAGATCTGTGCAGATACTCTCTTTAGGCATTGCAAACCCAAGCCGCTAACCTCCAAAACCCCCACTCAGCTGGTGTCTATCTGTAGGACGTCTCCCAGGACACAGGCCATCAGGGGTTGATTCTTACCCAGCCTGTAGGGGTTCAGGCCCTCGTCTTCTACGCACAGGCAGTTATGGAGTGGAAGAGGGATTTCCTGGTATGTCTCCCTAGTCTCTTCCCGTCTGTGGGGAACATGCATTTATTATCTGGGTCAGAGAGTAGAAGACCATGACTCCCAGTTTGTCTTTGCTGGAGGACACTCAGCTGAGAGGAGTGACCTGCTGTCAACTTTGTGCTTCTACAACTGCTTAGCCAGTTTATATTAAGTGCTCACTGAAACAGAGAGAGGAACCCACAGCATTACTCTCCCACCTTTCTGTGGCCCTATTCCTGCTCTAATTAGAGTCTGTACCCAAAAGCGCTCCCTTTCTGTCCCTTTGTGTGTCACAGTGGCTTCCTGATCTCTCCAGCCGGCACAGCAGTGCAAACGAGCAATAGCAGCATGGACTCAGGGTGTACGGCACAGTCTTCCTTGAGACGATCTGAAAAAACCACTAAGTACAAGAAGGCAGGAACTAGGAGAAAAAATTATCAGTTCAGATTTTTTTTCACCAGAAATCCAGCCAGGGCACAAGATAGAGATAATCCCTAATTCCCACTGTATGTTCCACTTCATGAATTATTTCAGCAGCAACCAAGGGTAAATGTTTAAGCACGTTGAAATCTTTCATTTGGAGAAATGTCTGTTTTTCCTCAACATCTCTAGACTAACGATGTTGACTCTCTGATTTGAAATTGCATTTTCATTTCTAAATTTACCCATGTTTTGCGATGACATGTTGGAAAAAAGATTTTTAAAGAAGAAGAAAATATCCAAACCAAACAAAAAATATTTAGTGAGTGAATGTTTGAAATGTTCTTGTATACAAAGTGTGTGTACACATTTTCCTGCAGGGAGAGGATGTTATTGGGAATGTATACATATTGCTGATCCTAAAACAAATAGAAAAAGTAGGGGGCATGTCCTAGCTATTTTAAGCAGAAGGGATTTTACTGAATCCCATGGAGTTGTGCCTGTCTGTTTCAGGAATCATTTTTATCCCTCAAGATTTTCTGCATGGCCCCATGAAGGTGAATTTCAGGGTCAGCGTTTGAAAAATGCAAATATCCTTGAGTTAACCAAGGCCAGACTTTTTTTTTCCGAGAGGTCACATAAACAGGGTCAGATGATTTAAATTGCGAATGGACCAAGAAAGGGTGGCCTGACTCTAGTGGCAGCTGATAAGCCTGCTGTGGCAGCCAGGGCGTGAAGTCTTAAGGAATTATTGGCAGCTTTGGCAGCTTTATACAAGTAATGACTGAGCAGAATTTTAAGGGAAGATTCTGATCTCACTGACTGCTGTAAATTAGAAATAATCCCAATCATTTTGAAATGTGTTCCTGTATAATTTGTAAGAATGTGGTCTTGACCGAAAAGCCTGGATTGGACTGTTGCCATGTATGACTCACTTCTTTATTTTGTAACCTGAATTTCCAATATATAAACAGACCTAGAGAGGTGCTGCCCCTGCCTACACCGAATTCTCTAGTGCCTTTTGTCCTTTCAGTTGTTAATGGCACAGAATGTAGGGCTTCCACCACCTCCTACGGAGACCTTTCAATGTCTGAGAGCTCTCATTGTTATGAAGTGTTTCCTGATGTTCAGCCTCTATTCCCCTTTGCTCAGCATCATCCCCTTACTTGTAGTTAAATAACCTCAGATCAAAACAGTGACATTTAAAGGCACACAGGCAAAACCAGCACACAAAGTTAGCTGGAGCAGGTTCAGAACAGCCTGCGAAGTCATCTCTGGATCAGACTTCAAACAGGCCAGACAGGGCCCATCCTGGGCAGCCCTTACATGCTCAGTCCCTTCTTGTGCTCTTGCCCTCTGAGAGAGAGTTACAGATCTCAGAGGTTAGTGTGGAATATCTAGATATATATACGCACACAACAGTACTATAAAGAGATTATTTCCACAAAGCCCATCATCATTTCTAAGTCCTTGCAAACCCCAGTTTGGGCAGTGCTGTATTTACAGGCACACAAATGAGGCAGTGGGAGTGAAGGAGTGGTACGTCCCTGCCTTTCTCTCTGTCTGCTCCTGTGCACTCTTTGCTGGACAGCCATCGGAGGGGCATGTTCAGCGCTCTCCTGCCCTCCTTATGGCTCCTGCAAGTCCATGGAGGCATGCTGGCGAGCGTGCTGCAGTGCCCAGCTCGCTGCGGCGCTGCTCCTGGGCAGGATTTGCAAGCTCGCCATTTGCTTGGGCATGACTGCGGTGCCCACCGCAGCCTCGAATGCAACTGCACCCTTGCTGAGTGCCTGTTAGAGATGTGGAGATGGAAAACAGATCTGCGCTTGGGCACACCTCAGAATTGCTCTATTTTATGCCTTTTCATACAGCTCTTGAACCACGTCAAAACAAAATGAAGCAGCGATCCCTGAAGCATTTCAGGCTCCCTCTCTGGCCTTCGTGGCAGCTGCCAGCAACGCTTTCCTCCCTTTCAGCCCAGGTTTTTTTCAGAGGAGGGAGGTGATCTGGCACCCATTCTCTGGGCGGGGATCTGTGGAGGTCCCCGAGCCAGTGGCGGGATGTTTGGCACAGGAGAGCGCCTTGCTCATCAGCCTGGATTAGTTTTAACTTGCTATTTAAACAGACTACTTTGGTTTATGTAGATATCTGGATATTTCTACCAAAGATTCCCATGGGTTGCCACTTTGGCAGGTTTGAAGAGTATTAAATTTACATGAAGGGAAAAATATATATAATTGAGAAATATAATGAACACTGTCCTTTTAAATTTCTTCCCATTCTTGTTATTTATGGGTCCTTTAAATCAAGACTTGGTGCCCTTAATTATGTAATATGTAATAGTTGGCCTCAGCCTAATATTACGTTATTGAATCCAAGAATGACATGAAAAAAAAAGATGCATGCAACCAACGTACTGTTTTCAAAGTGAGGACAGCCTGATGAGAAATCCTCCTGGGAAAAAAATCGCATCAGGGACTGAAACAGATCCTTCTTTTTTTTCTTCTTCTTTCTTTCCCCCCCCCCAGCAACAGAAGGTATCAAAAAATGAGCCTGATGAAAAGGACAACATTTCTCTCGCTTTCCTTTTTCTGATCTTTCTGTAGCCCAGAGTGCTAATCAGCCTGTCAATCTCTAATTAAAGAACAGCAGTGTCAGGCAGAAGAGCGCCCTGCTCGCTGAATGTTAACTAGTAAAGGGGATTTTGTGCCCAGCAGTGACAGCAAAGAGCCATGTCAGGAGGTGGGCTCGGGCGCTGGGGAGCGGGTCTGATGGGCTGTTGAGCATTTCTGAGCCTGGGACAGTGTCTGCTCAGGGATTGCTCATGAGAAGAAGGAGCAGGGCAGAATGGGAGGTGTAATGTGCTGCAGCTCGCAGTGCCATGCCCTTCCTTGTTATGTTGGTGCTCCCAACAGGATTTCTTTCGTGACACTAGTAAAAACCCTTTGGTTCCTCCCAGTTCCTCATTACAGAAAGTGGTGGTCACCTATAGCATAATTGGGGAGCTGGTGATCGACATCTTTCCGTAGCAGCACCAACAGAGCTGACCCTCTGCTGCAACAGTCGGGATTAGCCCTAGGACTTTCTATGTCATTCTAGCGCTGGCAAGCTCGAAGGAGCATGAAGCACACGTCCAACCTACATGTGAGTGACCTTCTGCTCCCATTACTGCACACTAAGTAGTTGGACTCTGCCTGTGACTGCATGAAGAAAAGAGGAGTCAGCTTTCTTTTTACTGCCCTTTGTATGTAGCAGGATGCACAGTGAAAACCCTGGATGTCGGCTGGGGAGGGCTGAGTTTTTATTATAGGCTTATAGGATAACTCAGGTTGGAAGAGACCTCAGGAGGTCATCTAGTCTTCTCTTGGCCATTTTGCTGCTGTGTTCTGCTGAAGTCAGTAGGACATCTGCCAGTTTAGAGTAACTAAAAGTTCAGCCTCTTCCTTTTTTAGCAGTATTTCTCTTAACTTACAGAAGGACATAGATGATCCAGCCTCTCTAGGACTTGCTTGGAAAAAAATGGAAAAGGAAAATAAATTTTTTTCCTAGTTTTGTATAGGATTGGTGGGATCCAGGCCTAGGACTGGCTTTAGAGAAGGACTGGGAGAGGCGTTGTGGAAAGCCTGCCTCAAGTCAGGACCAAGTATCGAGGCATGCTGGGGTAGTCATGTTAGCAGTGGAGCAGAAAAGCAAACACTTCCCTCCTTGCCCGCCACCCTGCAGCTGACCCCGTCAGCCCCCCAGTAGGGACGCTGCACTAGCAGAAGACAGTTCATGCTGTTTAAAGAGGTGGTATAACTGTGTTGGAAAAAAAATGCCTTTCAAGGTTCATTGCATCTGCTCTAGGAGGCTCTAGCGGCACAACCACGCTGGTGTATTGCTATAGCAGCCGAGGGCTTGAGGAACAGGCAGGGCCATGGAGAGGCTGCTCTTGGGGGCTGAAGGCTGGCCAGCCGTGTGCTAGCCTGAAACTATTTGCAATATTTATTTTCAAATTTGCTAACCCAGCATTGGAAATCATCTATTTCTAGCCTATAGACTGTATATATAAAATGTTTTCCCAACATAAAAAATGCAACACAAATTCTATCATTTCAGATCTGAATTTTTTTGTTTTATATTGCTTGCAGGGACTACAGAGTTTGGATTCAGCTAATCAAGTAGAAGTGTTTACAGAGTCCTCTGTGTGTCCTCAGGCTTGAGATGCTACCACAGGAGTAAAAGACAAAACTGGCTTTCTATTTTTAGCAGCCAGCCTCTTCTAGACTCGCCCCCTCTCATAAAAGCTCCCATCCATAGGCTTGTATGCATCTTCTTCATTGTAAGCTCATGTTTAGCCAGGAAAGCCCACCATTTCTGGAGCTGGTGTGTTTTCTTCAGAGGCTTCTTGTTCAAGGGCTTGCGTATACCTGAGCTGTCGCAGCAGCGCGTGAGTCCCTGGTTTCTGGCCAGGAGGTACCACGGCTGAAATCGGACCCTCACACCACAGTCTTGAGACATTGCATGATGAATGGCCCATCCCTTCTGGGAACCACCCTCTGTGTTCCCAGGAAGTTATCCCTAATTAGGCCTGCAGATACCACGGCCACAAAAGTGAGATAGAGAGGTGGATAAATATCTCGCTAAGGCGATTTGAAAGTCTGTGCTGCAGCATGATGATGCAGTGACTTAATGAAGTTGCTGTTGTCACAGGGCCCAGGGACTCAGGCAGTCGCTTCCAATCAATGCTGAGAGGTTAATTACACATTTACCTGAACAGCAGTCTGAAATCCTCACCAAGAAATTAGGAGTGGGGATGACTCTTGGTTGCTTTAGCACCTACAAGTGTAAGCAGTACCAGAAAAGCGTGTCTATCTAGATGCTCTCCATAGCTGGCTGAACCTTTACAAGCTGTTTGCTGAGATTTTGGGAAGGTCTTGTCCCAGAAATTGGTTCTAGTTTGGCATCAGAGCCAGAACTGCACTAGTTTCAGAGCCAAAAAGAAAAAAAAAAAAAGCTTTTCTCTCACTTGCTCCTGAACCCTGCTCCTTACCTTTTAGCTGAAGTCATCCTGATTCCTTCTGTGGTGTTTCAGAGTGAGAGATACATGGAGATGCCCACAGGGCAGGTGGTGGTGAATTCGCCCATTTTTAATAAATAGATTTTAATTAACTTTTGAAAAAGTCCAGCTCATCCCAATTAGTGGAGGGTGACTGCATTTGTTCTCTCGGAGAGTGGGAGAGAGTGTGCTGTGTTTTCAATACCATCTGCTCATGAATCCTTAAAAAAATCGGAGAGGAAAACAAGCGTTAGCTGGAGGCAGAGAAAGGGTGAGGGCATTCTGGCAGCCGGCTGGGGAGGCCTTGCCAGCCGGGGGGGCTGGAGGCTGCCAGAGGAGCTGGGGTGGTCCTGACAGTTTTTTGGAGATGGGGAGTTCTAATGAGCTACAGGAGAAGGGACTGTAATTGCCCGAATGAGTGGGAAGAGAGGCAACAATCTGGAGGGGTGAGTTTTGGCAGCCTCAGGGGTGGGGGAATTGATATCCCGGTGTAGATGACTCTGGTAGCTGGCCTGAGATTTCAGGAGGGGATGTGCTTTGGGACGCTATTTTAAAGGGAGGGGGTGCCAGGGAATTTGTTACCCTGACTACAGAGTGGCTCTGTTATGGGCAGGAGGAAGGGGCTTCGCTCTCAGGATGCCACCAGCACCTGCAGCGAGATCCAGGGTCTGGGGGTACCTGGAGAGGGGGGAACGGGGACAGTGTCTGGAGCAGCTCTTTCCTCATTGCTATGTGAACTGTAATGACTGTGCTTCAAGTGTCCACACTTACTTTATTTATTTCCCTTCCTTCAGAATTATCCCCCATCTCCAGTTTCTGGTCTGAAGTCAGATGGGGTGGCTTTGAGAGCTGCAGAAGGGCCAAAATCTTATTTAATTATTGCTTCTCCCCGTCCTGCAAAGAGAAATGTATCCACTGCCCTGGCTGGGAGCGGCAGTTCACTCTGCCTCGTTCTGTGCCCTCTAGGGAGACGATATCTTGGACCGCAGCTCAGAGCTGATCTACACGGGAGAGATGTCCTGGATTTACCAGCCTTATGGACGGAACCAGCAGCGTGTTTTCTTTCTCTTTGATCACCAGATGGTTCTCTGCAAGAAGGTAAGGACATCCAGGGAGAAAGCAGCACGGCTAAGGACATGCTGCGGACAGGCTTTCCAGTCCAAAGTGGTTTTTAGGGCAAGGTGGCTGTTTGCTACACGTGCAGAAGAGGACCTGGATAGCACTGAGGAAGGGCAATCCACATGCTAGAAATACTGAATTACAGGATGGTGAGTATACCGTGATAGAGGGATTTTTATGCTCATAGCGAATCCAGCCTCCACTTGTTCATTTCATGCCTTTTTCTCGTGTGCCCCTTGTTTGGCTCATTGCCTCACTTCTACTTTTGGGTTTTGGCTGCAGCATATGATCTGGGATTAGGTAGCCTTAGAATTTCTATATGAAGTGTGAAGCCTGGCACTTGGGCAGACAACTCAATTACTGCATTAAAATGATGGTCGCTGCCTCTCAAAGAAATATCGGGCAGCAGCCTGGTCTGTAGCAGGGTATATGTGCTGTCACTTGGTGAAATGCATTTTAAGCCTCATCCTCACGTAGCTGCTGTGCTGGATTTTATAGGGCATATCTCTGCCATGAAACCCATCGTGAAGGTAGAGAAAGGCAGTGAAGAATACTGATGTTAATGTGTTGTAGTATTAATAGCAGCAGGTGAACTGTGTTTCGGAGCAACTGTGTTAAGCAGCAGCATCATAGCTGTATTGCTGTAGTCCCGCTAAGGTGATCCCAGCTCATTACCATCACAACTGTTCGAAGTGAAGTGACAGAGCTCATAAGTCCTGGGTGCCTCTGTCTTCTGACAGACTGGGATTCATTGACATTTTCACTGCAGCTATACAGATAACTGTGCAGAGGGAGTCCCCTGGACCGGCTTCAAGTGGGAGCGAGGGCGAGCTGCAGACGTCTCTGGCCAAACACACCAGGGCTGTGTTCCTGTCACATCTCATATGCTAAGGAAAGGTTGAGCGAGACCCGCGCCGCGTGGCAGCCCTCCGAGGAGCGCCCTGCTGCCGCAGGAAGCGGCGTGGGTGGGGGCGTGGGTGGCTCCTGACTCACCACGGCATCACTGCCCGCTGCCGCGGTACACGGAGCTGCGGCCTGTGCAGTTCAGTGGGTGGCACTTTCTTCTCCTGAGTCATGGTTGACTGAAATTTTGCCTTCTGGAATGCATGTGCTTATTTTTCCCCTCCTCGTTGCTGTGCCTTTTACTTCTTTCCCTGCTCTGTTAAAAAAAATAACCACAGAGCAACAATAACAAAGTCAGATGTTCAGAGAACTGTCAAAATGCGTCTGGAAGTACACAGATGGGTTTAATTTTTAATCTTGACCTCCTACACTTTGATTGTGGCCCTGATTTTCCGATTCATAAGGCAGCATCCAGTTTGGCTTGCACTGGGTCTGATCCAGAGAGGTATCGAGCGTTCCCTTAACTCCGGGGAAAATCAGAGCTGGGATTTCCATGGTCATCAGTATGAGCGGAGAGCGTTCAGCAATTCGCAGCAGGCTGCTGGGGGCTCAAAAGGTTGTATCAGTATGCAAACAGTGTCAGGGTGACACTGTCCTCTTCCCTTATGTATTCAAAAGGCACTTTGTGGGGTGTGTGTGGCAATGCTGCACAAGAGATGCCTTCACGGGAAAACGCCCTGCAGATTTTAGCTGTCTCGGAAACAGCACAGTGGTCTGGGTCTTCCTGGCAGAGAGACTGGCTCCATGTCAGGATCTGGCAGGCTCTTCTGCCACTAGCCGAGGTCTTGTGGGACAGTGTGCCCACTGAGCTTTAGGGTGACAGGGCAGAGGGTGGTAACTCATCTGGTGAGCCCAATATCATGGGCACAGGCTTCATACCTCGTTGTAGGTTCTCCTTCTGCATCTTTTTCCAGCATCAAACCGCAGTTGTTATTTTTCAGAGTGCTGGGGTAGGAGGGGAGATGGGGTTACAGCTGGACTGTCCCATCTTGATAATGTTTTCCTTGAACATTATTAAGAAAGAGTGTCTGAGTACGCAATTCAGAGGAGTGTTAGCTCACATTTTGGGATCACACATCCTATATAAAATAAATGTGAATGATCTATATCCTGTGTTGTCTTGACCCTTGTGTCAGGCTTTGCTGTTACAGATCCTAATAGGCAACCATCTAGCAGGATAACCTCTGCTTTAGAGCCAGAGCGCTATATCCTGGGGCTTTCTTAGTGAAGCGCCATTTATATCATGGTGCGGGAAGCTGGGGCCAGTCTTCCTTACCCCATGCTTTAAAACGATTCTCTGAGGGATACGAAATATGACCCACACATCCCCAAGAGCAGGGAGAAGACAGCAAGTCTGCAGGGGTGCTGGTGCTCCAGCTCTGCCTGGCCAGGGGTGGGCAGAGCACCATGTCCTGGGGTCATCTGCAGCACAGCCTGGGGCCAGTCATGGGAGTTAAAGTGCTTGAGAGTGGCATGAGCTTGCAATATGCTTTCATGTCCCACTTCAACAAACCCTCAGGGAACGGGAGTTGTCCAAGTCCAGAAGGGAAAGTTTGAGATTTCCAGAAGGTCTCAGAATTCAGACTGGTCCAGGGCTGCCAGCTCCTCTGCCTCGTGTACAGGGAGAATTAAGTCCTTCAGAGGTTTCCAAAGCAACAGATTGAACAGCACCCCTCTTATTCCAGACACAGGCAATGAGAAAATTCATGGACAATCTGACCTATGTTTTGCGTGAGCTTTGTTTAGTCAATGAGCCTGATCAAAATTTTCAGCTTTGGTACCACTTACGATGGCACATCTCAGGGAATCTTCCTCCTCAGAAAATCTTCTGCATATGCGGGTTTTCTTCAGATATAATAAATCAGTAGGTATGATACATCCTTAATCATGACACAGTCTATTTGAGAATACATTTATTTTTGAATTATAATGGTTGAATTTTACCTCTTTATTGGTCAAAAGAGATTTTTAATAGAAAAAAGGAACTAAAACCCACTTGTTATTTAAATATATCACCGATACTTTAGTTTGATGAAAGCTTGCTAGATATCCTGAGAGGCTCTAGAAGACAAGCATATATTTCAAACAAGACCTCCCACTCCTCCAGATCTTCATTGCAGTGATCTGCATGTCATCCTCACCTTCATTACCTGTTGTCTCCCTGGTAGATGTTTGCAGCTGCAACAGCTCTGTGCTCTTGAATCCCCTCGTAATGCATATGGATTCTGTGGCTTGACAGATACTGATACGTGAGTTTCTGATGGAACAGACACAGTTCGATATCATAAGCTCTGTGACAATTTTGGATGTTAGTATTCTCTGTCATTCCCTTTGAACTCCATTGTCTGCAAAACTTGTTACACAGTGGGCTCACATTGCAAAGACTGTCAGATTCCTGCTCACTAGTTCGTGCAGTGGAAGATGAAATAATTTCTATGTGGCAAAACTGGCTGGAATCAGCTTCACTCCTGTAGGCTAAGGTGAGGTGTTAGTGGCATTCGCTGGTACCAGTAGATGCATGTTAGGTCCAGGAGGATGGTATATGAATCCATAGAACATCTGGAAAAGAGCTAGTGAAAGCCAATTTTTCTTTTGCTGCAAAAATTTCAGCAGCATTCTGCTTCCAGCCAACCGATGTGCTGGCTATATCAGTCCCAAGAGAGCACACTGCTACATACATGCCCGCGACTCGTGTTCGTGTCTGTATTGCAAGCTGCTGATCCTTTGGGCTGGCTGTATTGCTGCTGAACCCAGGCAGAATAGTAAAAAATTCTATCTATAGCCAAGGCAACAACTCATTTTGTGCCCATTATTTAAGGTGAGCGCTGTGTGCAAAGTAACGTGTCCCCCCACTCCCACGTAAGTTTGGATTTCTTCGTAGCAGTTTTGCTGTCAGCTAGTAAACAATGAAGACTGCTCCAGTTCAACTACTCTGTGTCCTTTGTGTGGCTCTAAAGACAAGGCACAGACCACATTCTCAAAAACCATCTTTGTTTCTACCATTCATCTGTTGGATCAGGTTTGGTCCATCAGCTTTACAGCTAGATGGCCTAGGAAGGTTTCAGCAGGACTCCTATCGTATGCTACCAAGAATTACCATGTTTCTTTTTCCTACTGATCCGTCCAGTGTTGCCTGTAGGTAAGGAATAAGGTCTATTGGCTATGGAGGTATTTCTAGTATCCAGCTATCTGCTTTCAGCAGCAGTTAATGTATTTCCAAATAAACCCATCTGCTTTGAATATGGCCTACTTTCCAGCAGCTTTGCCATCCCTTTCTGTTGATGTCTGAAAATGTTTCAAGGTTACGGGGCCTTTTTTTGCTGGACATCTGGCCAAGACATTTCTGTGAGGGAGGATAACTCTCAGGATGATTCTTCTTGAGATTATCACCTAGTTGTTCCCCTGCTTGATACGCCTGCAGATCATCATCAGTAATGCCAGACCAGCCATCTGACAGAGAGGAGCTCACTGATCAACATTCACTGTATTTATTAGTTGCTCCCAAACATTTCAAGCAAGGTTTCAGCATCTGCGTGGCCTTTTGAAATCGTGGGTGTCCACAGATCTCTGCAGGTTGGAATCACCCCCTTGTATGCTATTGCTCACTCGTCTCATAAAGGTGATTAGCTGCTCAGCAGATGGGTGGGATGGACTGAGAGCTGCCAGCGGGAGCAGCTCCTTGAACATGAGCATCCTTGATGTCTTCCCACTGACTGCATCTCCTAGGATTTTTCCAAGGGCTTTTGCAATGTGAGCTGAGCCAAGGGTCTGTCTTTGCAAATGGGCATGTGGGCAGCTGGGTGATTACCTGGTGATGGTTTGTTTGCATGCAAAGAACCAGATATTAGTATAGTCATTAATATGACTATATTAAGATGACTGTAATGAACTAGTCATTAATATAGTTCAGCTGTCAGGAAAGGAGTGATGGCAGTGGTCGGATCCAGCAGCAAAGCTCAGACCCTTCCCTGGTTGCCAGCGTAAGTTCCACTGCCTCAGACTGAGAACTCCCGAATGCATTTCCATGACCACCACATCTTGGAGAACTGACGGGACTTCAGACAGAGACCTAGTTTGTGAAAATGAGTAATTATAAAGGGCTGCATTCAAATGTGCTTGACAGATGTTATCTCCGCTAGTACGGGTATATTTAAGTCTTTCTTCCAAGCAGGAAACTTGCACTATGATTTACAAGGGCTGCATGAATAAGAGCAGTAGCAGCAGGTGGAGAAGCTGACACTATGGCAGCCAGCTTTCATTTCTGGCAAACATCTTGCAAAGCAACATGTGTGGGAAGATTTTCACAAATAAAATGGGTTTCTGAGCTTTACAATTAAATCTCTTTGGCTTAGATTTTGCCATCAGAGACAGCACTGGTCACTTCCTAGTATCACCACTGAATTATTTTCTGGTGCGAGGAAGTGAGAAGTTTAATCAGGTGAAATGGCCATGTCAACCATTTCAGTGTTCAATAAACTGAATACTGAAATACCAGTGGATGTAGGTAGGTACTGCAGAACATTTCCAGAACCTCTGTCAAAAGGGGAGCACTGAGTTAGTTTGGATGTCTGCAGTGCCTGATAAAGAGCCACTGGGAGAGCTCAAGATTTAGATTTTCTTTGCAAAGCCGGGTAAGTTTCAGCTATTGGATTAATGTCAAACTCTCCTAATGAATTTTCTGCCTGTGTTTCCTGAACCAGAGGTTGGGACATTGCAGTGTGCATGAGGACAAAGTGGTGCTTTCTTCAGAAGAGACTGTCGGTTGGTTATCCTAATGCAAAAATGCCTTTTGGAAAGTAAGAAGGGAATAAACTGTGTAGGAAGCAAGCACTGGCCTCAGTTTGACTTACCATATGTCTATAATTGGGAAAGAAGAATACATATTCCAGTATGCTAACTGTAATTACCAAGAAATGAAGTCAATCCTTGATGATGGCAGCATTAAAAGATGTTGCCTTAAAGGCACAGGGTCTACTTTTCTTATCACCTGAAGTTGAGAGAGTTCGACACAGAGATGCTTTAAATTTGCAAATCATAGTATTTAACATCCAGGACTGTGACACACAGCATTAATTATGGTCATAGCTTGTTATGTTGGGGGATGCTCGAGGTGCTTCTCACGTAATAGATGAGGATCTTCTTTTTTCATGTTCTAGGTAATAGTTTGGATTTCCCCAACGGGCTCGAGAGCGCTGTGGCATTAGGCTGGAAATGACAGTATGAAGTATGAAGGGTTAACAGAGTTTCTGCAGCAAATTACGCTTTTCTTTCACCTACAGTGGAACAGTCCTTGATGGGGCTCCGTGTTTAGTGTTTTCTGACAGCGCAGAAAGATCAGTGACTGCATGAAACACATTTAGTTTTCATTTGCACTTTTTATGTGTCTCTTGTAATCAAGAGGCAATGCAAACACCAGCTTGTGGGTTATTGCTATTGCTGTCTTCCCTTGAGCTCTCAGAGCAAAAGCAGGTTAGATGAGAAGCAAAATGAGACCAGTTTAATAGCAATAGCCAGACAGTCAGCCAGAAATAGCTGTGCTATAGGAGACAGAGTAAATAAAATAATCCTGTCGAACTCCATTGCAGTTCAGGTTTCCAAATGGGAAGATAAAGGAGACATTTCTGAGCCCTTTTAGTGTAAGAAGGCCTAGTTCCCATATCGCTTCTGTTAAAAACATTGAGGTAATCTTTGCACCAAAACAACGGCCCTGCTTTTATTACAGGCTAAATAGGTCTCACAGGGCTAGCCAAAAATCTTGTTTGGAAACACAGAGCAGCACTGGGACAATTCTTATTACTTCAAGTGGGTTTTTGACCCACAAGGAACACTGTTTGACTTTTGCAGCACCTCCCACCCCTTCTCTTTTCCTCCCAGTAACACAGATCTCCATGAAATGCCATGTTTTGGGTCAGGCCTGGGTCCAGCCTGCAGCAGGGTGGGAAAATGGGTCAGGCTGTGTTTCACTGTTTTCAAAGAGCAGCTTGGTAGAGACTCAGTGGTGTGCCGCTATTTGAGCTAGTGAGATAGCATAAGATGGGCATGAAGATGACCAAAGGAAACACACTGGCCTGGTCACAGCTCCAAAGCAAAGTATAAAATGAAGTTTTTAGAGAACAGTGTTTCCACAGCCCCACTGATGTAGCCCCACGTTCATGCCCAGCTGATCAGTCGGTGCTGTCTGCAGACAAGGTTTTTGTGGGTCCAGACCATATAGCACGGCAAGGAAGTTTGATCCTCCTGTCAGTCTCCTTGGCTACCAGATAGCTGAACATGAAGGATGAATTCCAGCAATTGACAGGATATATATTAAAAACAGTTATGAAAAAGTACTTTAGCTTTCAGATATGGCATATTCACGAAAAGAAAATATTCCTTTTAATAGTCAAAATAGCCCTGAATGCATTTGCTCAGTGACCCTTTTGCAGGGATATGCACGTGCTAATTACGTGCCCTGAGCGCAGTTTTGCAGGAGGACTGGTGCTAGTGGGCTGTACTGACCTCAGCCAGGAACCTGCCGGCGTTCTGCTGGCTCGGGGAGGCAGGTGCTGCCTTTTCACTGCTCGGTGTGCAATAGCAGAGAGGGAAGAGCGGACTCCAGAGACATCACTAGGATGCCAGAGGTGTATGGAGAAAAACATCAGGGTCAGCCAGAGGAGCCAGCTGGAGGAGGGCGGGAGAAGGCTTTAGGTTGTTAGTTGCTAATTCAATGGTAAAATCCAGAAAGGGCTGAATTTAGAGTCCTTCACAGTCTGTGTTTTCTTTCTGGGTAGGGAACAGGTTTAGCCTACTCGTATAGCCATACAGATACGCAAGATGCTATACAATATACTCGGTGCCTAATTTATCGCTCCTTTAATAGCAGTGGGTGTAAATTTGGCCCACGAGCGAAACTTCAAGAGCTGAAAATCTAACCCTCCTCCTGCTGTGGCCTTTCAGCAGCACAATTTTAAGCCCCTGGGAGCAAACTGGAGAGACCAGAAAAGCCGAGTGATGTGTCTGCAGAAGGGTTTCCCGTCTCTTCCTGTTATTAGTTCTTTGGAAATGCACTCGCCCTCGGCTCACTGCTTTGCAGCCAACGTGACTGGGCTTGAGGTGGAACAAGGCATCAAAATGCTACTGATGTTCCACTAAATACATTGAACGAAAATAGCATTTCCACATAAATGCTTTCAGCTCCAGTCCTCCCCCACTTGGATCCCACACTGCAGCTTCATGGAGCTGGCAAGGATGAATCAAACGTCTCTTTCCAAACTCAGGAGACAGACACTGCTGAATAATTTGGCAGGAATCTGGCGACCTCCCCAGCACAGCTGTTCTTGTGCAAGGACGAGTTATGTAAACTGGTATCGCAGAGATTTCGGCTCCCCTCTTCCCATGGCAGCCCCTGGGGAAACTTGTAACCGTTTGACCCATCCTAGGGAGTTTGTGGCAGGAAGCGAGTGGCCGAGGTTGTGTCGGGGAGGTGGTGTTACACCCCCCTGTTTCTAATATGATCCATCCCTCATCGCATTTTCAGGTTGCGCTGTGCAGACCCTATTTCCCTGCTCCTAAAGGCTGGCTCAGCCCAAACTGCTGTGTCCGACAGGGTGATAGCAAAGTTCACAGTCATTGGCATCCAACCACTTAGCAGAGCGTAGATTTATTTTCTGATATCAAGAATATTTAGGACAAAAACATTCAAAAGGGTTCATTGAGTTTTAGGGTCTCATTTGGACAGAAGAGAGGCCCAGTTTTGCAATGCACTCAGGCTCCAAGGAGGTTGATGAGAATGGTGTGCAACTGTCCCGTCTTAAAAATCAGCCTGCAGTAGGGTTAAGTTAAATGAACAAATGCTACGGAAAACTGTGTCCTTGGTGTTTGTGAAAAGCAGGCTGAGCTGCTTTCTTCAAAGGATCGCTTTAAAGTAAATTAGATTTTAAAAATGTAGTCTCTGAATCTTTTTTTAAAAAGCCAAAGAACGTTGAAAGCCCTTATGACTAAAGATACCCAAAGACATGGCAAAGTGGCAGCGTGCCATGCTCTCATTGCTCACGGCAGGCTGGGCAGAGTGAAGACAGAGAGCAGGCAGGCAGGAAAATCAGGACAAATTTCAGGAGTAAATTGAAAAACTCTGCTCGTTCCCTCTGCTTCTTCCATTCTGCTCTGCAGTCACTGCCCGGGTCAAGGAGAGGTCATCAGAGAGGGGTCTGAGACCCACACCTTAGTGCAAAAGACAACTCAGCCTTTTCCAAATCGTGGGTTGGTGTTTGGGTGCAGTTCTTATCAACCCTGGTTTAGTCTTTTCCCAATTTCAGCATCAACTATTCACTATTCAGCAAGTGTTTCAACATCAACTGTTCACCAAGTTGTAGAGCTTGCCTGTAGGTGGGTCTCTCTTCAGCCTCATCCTTGGATCCCCATTCTCCTTTGATACCTGAAGAACACATCATCTTCTGGGCAAAAATAGCCTGCAGAGATCGCTGCTTTTTATACTGAGCACGCTGCTACCTTGCTGCCTTGTCTGTGTTACGTTTCAATTATTAGTCATTTCAGGCAAGCCCTGGCTTTGCTTTATCTGTGTGTACGCAGTGTAGTACTCTCGGCCTTCCAGCCCCATGAGCACTTGCAAGGGCTGTTGCTTCACCGGTGACACTCCTCACTCCAAGCCATGACCTCAGGTCGGGAGGAGTGAGGGGAGAAGCCCCTCATGCGACTTTGCGCTGTCACCGACGCTTAGTGCAAGCGGAAAATATCTCAGAAGACCTCTACTGGGATGATCTTCTGTGAAGCTGTGGTGGGGACGGAGTGATGATCCCCAGTGGAAGAGCCACCCTGTTGCATGTTACTCAGGCTGCCCTTTGCCTTGCAGGAGGGACGGAGGGATCTGTGCCGTGCTGCGTCTGCCACCCGCGGGCTGCATCTGCGCCTGCAGAGCCTCCTCTGCCTCCCTTTCGTCTGCCAGCTCTGAATCCCGAAGCACGTGTAACGCTAAGCTATTCTTACAAGGCTTTGAGCTGTTAAAGATCCACCATCAAAGGCTTTCAATGTGTCTTTCCCTGATTACTTATTTACAGCTCCCAGTTGTCCTGTAAAATAAGGAAATATCATTATCCCATTATAGAGATGGGGAAGGACTGAGGGAGAAATTGGGTTTCACCCGAAGGCCCGCAGCCAGTCCTTGCCAGCCTCGGGAGCTGCGCTCAGAAGACCTGATTGCATCCATGTACTCCGAGTGCATAACTCCTCCCCAAGTCATTCTGAAACTGCTTTGCCATTGGAATATGCAGGATTTTGATAACCAGGAGGACCAATAACCTACATATGCAATGAGAAACTTGTAACAGATTATTCTGTGGTTGGCGTCTTTTATATTGTCAGCTCATAAGAGGGATCTAATGACTCATGGCTGGAAATGGCTCTTCCTCCACTTGTGTTTTACAGATTGTTTTATGCATGAGAAGTAGAGTGTGACCTAGCATAGAGTAAAACATAGCACTTGAAAAAAATGTGCCATCCTAAAATCATAACCCTTGCTTAAGACCTCTCCATCCACCCTGGCACGCCACCCACTAAGAAATAAATAGGAGGAGTTTCTGAAATGCATGAAGATGGCTGCACGCAAAGCTAACGGGAACAAATTACCTGGGACCCATACCAGGCCAGGACCTCTCAAGTGCTTACCTGTGCCCTCTGATGGAGGGGAAAATGTCCTCCTTATGTGCTCTGTGCTGCTTAAGCCGTTGAATAGCTTTTAATCCTAATGCCGTTTTGCACTAGCAATCGACTGCACAGGCAGATTGCCCTCCTTGTGATTAATATTGTATTTCCTCTGCAGCATCATGGGAGGGTTTGACTCTTACGGGGTCTTGCACAACCACAGCGTGGAAAGGCAGTGCCTGGCGCACGTAGCTATGGCTTGGGGTACTCATGGCAGGAAAAAAGTGATTGATTAAAGTTAGAGAGCAGGAGGAGAAAGCAGTACTACAGACAAGTAGAAGTCAATTTAATAGTAAGAGTAATTGAATAGTCTGATTTACAGGTGCAATCCTTTCTACAGATATCTATATCCACTGCAATAATTTGGGGGTAGGTGCATAACTCATTGTGGAAGCTACATCCCAGCTTCAGATCTTCAGGTTTTCCAGTACAAGTTCAGCCTTGGTTTCCCTATGATGGTCACAAATTAGATTTTTTTTCTTTCAAGCGCAGCTAGAGAAAGTCATCTCCCCCCTTCAGAGACAGGACAGTGAAATGGGGATATTTAAGTCAGAGTGAGAGCAGGAGAAAATGGCCTGAGCAGGTCACACAGACAGGTACATCCCCCTGAGCGCAGCCGTGACCTCAGGCACAAGCACTTCAGCTGTAAACCCGCGACAAAGCAAATGCAGAGAGCAGAATTGTGGTAGGTTTACGTAATGTGTCAAAACTTTGTTTTGTGCTCCCATCAAATATTACTTTTTTTTGGCTTCATTTTTTCCTTGTGAATCCTTAGTACATATTATGTGAACAGACTGCAGAGCATTATTCAGAAGAGCTTAATTAACCTCAGCTAGGGAAAGAAAAGGAACTCATAGAAGCTGTAGGGTAAAAGAAGATCATATTTAGACAAATAAGTGCAAATGACCTAGATGCATCAATTTCCTTAAGAGCCATGCAATGCAATCTGGATGCTGTCTGCAGAGACTGCAGGTTTATGTCACTGCACCTCGTGCTTGCTGTCCCGGTCTGCGCCTTGGGGCTTCTTCCATACCGCCCCTGACGTCCGTACTAATCCTACCTGCTCTCATCCCGTTTTCTCCTCCATCCGTCACCTTTCTCTTAGACATCATCAGAAGGCAGAGCTGGGAAGGACCCCGGGAGATTAGCTATTCCCTTCACAGGATTAAGTATACTCAGCTCATCTCTGATGGATGTTTGTCTAACCTTATTTTTTAAAATCTCCGAGGAATGCTGTCCCAAGACTTCCCTATTTTGTCTGTTCTAGTGTTTAACTACTCTTATAGCTAGAAAGACTTTTTTCCAAGTATCTAATCCTATTCTCCCTTATAGTAAATTAAGCCAAGCCACAATCAAAATGGAGAAGAATTTATCACCAGAAGAGAAGCTGCTTTCACATATTGGAATACCAACAGCACATTCCTTTTTATTTATGTCCTTTCTAGATTAAACAACTCCATTTCTTTGGCCATTCCCCACTGATCAGGTTTTGAGAGTCTTTTTTTGTCTTTTTGTATTTTCTTGCTCTTATTTAACTACAAAAAATAATTTTGTATGACATTCAAAACTGGACAGTGTAAACCAGCTAGTCGTCTAGCTAGCTAATAATAATTATATATTATCCTGTCATCTGGACAGGATAATATATAATACTATACTAATATAGCCAGCATATAAACAAAGGTAGATTCTATAGCTTAATAATTTCTTCCTAATTCTCTTGTATGTTATCCCTGGGATAATCAGGAGTAATAGCAGCAGCCTGTCCCAGCTGCCATTTCTGCCCTCCTCTAAGCCTGAGCTCCTTTCGACAGTGTGGCTACTTACACAGCTGATAAATCTCCATTTTGTGTATACGTATTTGCTTTGTCCTTCTGACATGTAGTACTTACACCATTCTGTTTAAACAATCCATTTTCATCCTCAGCCACACATCTGCTTTCCTTTATCTTGTGTGTGCTTGTTTGATTCAGCTTACGTGCTCGAAGAAAGGAAAGACAGTCCTGCGCTCGACAAAAATGGTGTACAGAACAACGAGGTTCATTTCTCAGCACTGCTGCAGGCTTTCTGTCTGCATCTGGCAGAAATTACACAAAGCGGCATTCCTTTCATTGCCTGCATGTTCCCTGAATTTTTATTCTCTTGTCCACATGCATAAAAAGCTCCTTAAAACGGGTTTGGCCTTGTTTGCTGTACATCTCTCATGGAGCCCAGATGAATTCCTAAATTCTATTGAAATCAATTACAGTGTAAGCCAAGGGCATTTGAAGATGCCCATGCTTCACTAAGGAGCTAAGTAGTATGTTATTCTTTAAGAGCGGTAGGAACATATGTGATAAAATATCCACAGATCAAATCATTATTATGCTTCCCATACTAGGGGTGTTAAAATTTAGTGTTGGCAAGAAGAGGGGAAGAAAGGAGAAGTGGTAGGAGGAAATGCCTAGCCCATTAAAAATGACATTATCCAGTTACAGTTATTAATCTGCTATATGGACTGAACTTTCTCGAAACCAGGTGTGCACAAAGTGTCTTCCATGTGCAGACTCGTGCTGTTCACTGAGATGTTTATGTGCTCTACCACTCTGTGAAAAATAAACGGTCTCTTAAAAACTTGGGGTACCGGTGCTGGAGTTTATGGTCAACGAGTGGGGAATGGTCCTTCTTTTGTGGAAGTACGAAGGAAATGCACTGTTGGCACAGAGCAGCGACCCGCACTCGGGTAACGTCAGGCACGGACTTGCTCTGAGCTCCTTAGCTTTTCTGCACCTCTTTGAATGGTTTCATCTTCCTCCGTGGCAGCACTTTTCTCTCCTCTGGGCCTCCCTCCACTCCCGGGGCTGTTTCTCCACCAGAAAGTTCCTGCCAAGCTGGAGGCTGAGAGCTCTGGGGAGGGCGATGGGAGAAAAGATGATTCATTTATTCTACATCTGTTATTGAAGTTTCTTCTCAAAATGAAAGTAAAAGGGGCAGGCAGGAGCTTTGCGCTTATTGTCTTTCCCTCATTCACCCATGTGCTTGCTCAACGCTCAAGGACGAAAGCACGGCGTTTCTTCTTCGTGTGTTTTCTGCAAACAGTCTCGATAGCTGACCTTGTCCTTTCCCGCTATTGCATTCTCACCAACAATAGTATTCTGTGGGGCCATTTTATTTCCAAAAGCGCTTGTATGATTCCATTATCTCCTCATTGCTCTTTCAGTAACTCCTAGGCAACACCATTCTCTTCACATCCAATACTCAGCAACACCTGCAAAACACGGGAGCCTCGAAAACGCACTGCAGAAGCCTCGCAGGAGGCGGCGATGGTTCCTGCCGCAGCCTTGGAGGGGAAATGTATGGAGCAGTTCAGTCAGACATGTTCAAATCCGATCTGTTAAAACGTTCACTTAATATTAGCTATTAAAAGTAGCTCATAATGTTTTCTAAATCAAAATTGGAGAGATAGGAGGGGAAAAAATGTATTTAGTATGTGTAAGAAAAAAGCTAATGCACAGAGCCTTGTATTTTCAGAGCCAGGTGAGAAGGAGGATTGTGATTATTTGTTCTTGTAATACCTTTTATGAACAAATCTCTACATAAGCATGAATATTGCATAGAAAAGTACGTTTGATCCCACTTCACCCATCTCACTCACAAGCACAGTCTGTTCAGTGTTGTGTTTTGGAAGTTTTCGTCAGCGGTGGGAAGAAGAATGGTTGCTGGTATAGCTAATTTAAGGAGCACATCTTTTTTCCTATGAGATTTGTTATCAGGTTTTTCTGAGAATGTGGTGAAGATAAATGCTATTTCTAAGAACTAGTCCAAGACTCAAATTTAAACACAGTGCACAGTATTGATTTAATTGAACAAGTTTAGTGTGATGCTTACAGCCTTTTCTCAGCACTTCACTGGGCGCAGAGGGAAAAGCAATTTTCCAAGTTAGGACAAAACAGAAAAGATTTTCTAGTGTGTGTTCAGCCTGAAATAGCCTTTTCTTACGTTTTGGACAGCATCACTACTCAAAGCCTACACACTAGAGGAAGATATTTGTACAATACATTTGTTAATGAAATGTCCCCCCCCTCCCGCCTGCATTCCAGAGGACGGAGCCACGTTTGAAAGACTACGAGCTTCTGGACAGTGCCTTCTCTCATGATAGTCAATACTGTCTGGCAGATCCATGAGCAAGTTTGCTAAAAAAATTATGATGCACAATTTATTTTCCAAGATTAATGATTTCTTTAAAATAATACCTACTGCTTATCTTTAAAAAAACCTCACTACTAAATCTTCAGTAACTAAATGCTGTACATTGATTGTATTTTTCCTCTTAAATGAATCCTTTGACATAGCATTTATTTATCTTTAGGGCACTCTCAAAAATCAAAAAGTATTTAAGTTAAATTAATTTAATACACCTAAATATTGGCTTTTGAGAGTGGGTAGAGGAAGGAAATCTTGATTGTGTGTTGCTAAATTTGGCTTTTTAAATATGTATGCCTTGTAACTTGAATCACCTTACGTGGTCATGACTATATAATTAACATTCTGTTTTCTGATGATCATTTTTTGTTCCTGTTCCTATAAAGACATAGAGATGTGGGGCCAATGCTCCTCTTAGACCAATATAAATCAGGAATAGTTCTAGTAAAGGCAATACAAAATTTGATGGGCAAAGCCAAAACAAGTATGAAGAGGCTAAGGAGGAAAACAGGAAATTACCTCCTTTTTACTACAGTTTATCAGCATCCGCACTTTCACATCTATGATTGAGCAGTTGACACAATAGATCTCAAAACACTTTTTTTGAGTGCCACCTCCACCTACCGCTGTCTTCCCAGCTGCTGTGAACGCGCGACCTCCGAGGTTTGGCAGGGGGGATCATGGTAGCCCATACACCGCACCGCTGCACCGGCTCCTGCCGGCACGGAGCGGAGGTTGCGCTGGGCATGTCAAACAGCCACAGAGCTGTGGGTGTTCTTGTATGAGTTCCGAAAAATTAATAATGAAGACTATTTTACTTTTCCCTTCCCAATGTACAGAAATGAGCTGCTGCTGAAAAACAAGGGGCAGGAATAATCAACTTAGAAAGGAGATGAGGATGAACAGGTTTGGTTGTAAAGGTTGTAAACATCAAGGAGGAAAAAAGAAGAAATTTAAGATGGATCAAGAGGTTAAATCCAGGGCGCAATGGGACAGAGATAGGTTAGGAGTTCTTTGAACTGAGAATCAGGGTGATTTTCTCGCCAGTGAGTTGTGTATGAATGGGAAATGGGTTCCAAGGAGAAGGGGCAGAGACCCATCTCCCCTGACTCTGAGAATGTGTTTGGAAAACAGAGATCTGCACTACCTGGTCTGCACTGCCAAACATGCCCGAGCTGATTTCTCAAGATTTATGCTTCTACACAGCCTCGTTTGCAGCACAGGAATCCCATCAGGCCAGTGGCGCGTATTTTCCAGTTTCTTGTCCTATGGAACAGAACTTCCCATCACGGAAAATGATGGATGTTACCTACTCAAAGGCATTTCTTCTTGCCTGCAAGCAAAATTCTGCAGCATGTGGATTTATATTTTGCTCTTTTATGCCTATGATCTACCCTATTTGTTTAGCCACCAACAAATGTATTCACAGCAGATGAGGCTTGAAGAATCTAACCAGGTTTCACCATTACTTCTTTCTTTTCTTCAGCCCTCCCATGAATTCCCTGCTGAGTTCAAGCTCTGTAAGTGTCTTACGATCAACCCATCTCTCCTTTTCTCTCTGTAGGATCTGATACGAAGAGATATTCTGTATTACAAAGGTCGCATAGACATGGATAAATATGAAGTGGTGGATATAGAAGACGGGAGAGATGATGACTTCAATGTCAGCATGAAGAATGCCTTCAAACTTCATAACAAGGAGACTGAGGAAATGCACTTATTCTTTGCCAAGAAACTGGAGGAGAAGTTACGATGGCTTAGAGCTTTCAGAGAAGAAAGGAAGATGGTAAAAGAAGATGAAAAGATAGGTGAGGAATATGAAATGAATCTGAAAGGAGATTATTGGTAATGCTTAATTTAGCCCCAACTGTTGGGAGAAGCCCACTTTTTTTTTTTGTAGTAGAATTACAGTTCAACCTTGTTCAAATGTCCTTGGTTGCTCTCATAGTCATAAATAGGTCTCTTTCCAATTCAGTTACTGGTATTTTTGGCCCTCAGTGAACAAATTCTGCCCATAGCTTCAAGCCTGGACCTCCGTGGGTATTGTGGGAGAAGGAAGTCTTTGGCCATCTGACTTCAGAGTCTGCTGGCTGCATCATTTCTGCTCTGGTTGAGCACGTCTCGTGCAGGGTAGGAGGGCGGCGACGTCAATGACTTATCAGCCGTGCCCTTCCCTCAGCATCAGCCCATAAATTGACTGTAACCAATGTCAGTTCAGGCTCAGTTTGTGTTGCTCAGCTGTAAAGCGCTGGGCATATTTATGATACTGTATAAATAATAATGGGTCTAATCTTACTTTTCATACAGCCCCTGCACAAGTGAGATTATAGAGAGGCCTGTCCTTTCAAGGAAGATTTGCTTTTCAGTAAAATACCTGCCCGTACCCACAGCTCACTGGGTGATGCTTTGCCACCTAGGGCGTTCTGTGTTTGCCAAACAGTGCAGAACATTCCCCCCTCCCCAAAAGAAAAACGAGGCTTTGTAAGCAATCTTCTGAATTGTGTTTGCCGTGTTCCCTTTTTCAGGCTTTGAAATTTCTGAAAATCAAAAGCGGCAAGCGGCAATGACAGTAAAGAAAGTCAGTAAGCAAAAAGGTAACCGGCAACATGCACTGTGCCTGGTGATGTGAGGGTGGAGCGGGCTGGGCTGAATCCTGCTGGGTTAGGATCCAGCGTCCCCCTTGAATTTCCCCCTCCCCTTTCTCTTTTTTTATAAAATACCGTTTGTGCTTTGTATCTTTTCTTAATGTATCTGTGGGCCAAATTAATCTCTGGTCTAATGTGGTGGAAGCCAGTGGAATTTCACCAGAGATGAATTTGATCTCGTGTCTCCAGTCTGATGTCCAGAAGCTGTCCCTGGGGGCAGAAATCTATCTCAGTTGTTTATCTCAGGCTGAAATGGGAGTGAGTGCGGAGATGTGTAGGGGTTCTGCTAATTCCCAAAGTCTCCCATTAGCAAAGACAGAAAGATGGCTAAAATACTGGAGATGGTGAGGGATCTACCCCCTTCCTGCTTTTGGAAGCGGGACACTCATGTTTCCTGGGGCTACCTATAACTTTTTAAGGACAGCACAGTAGCATCAGCTCTAGGAAATAAAGTATCTTAGTAAAGACATTATATCTCTGTAATGTCAGATTCATTTCCCCACCCAGGCAGGCTACAGCCAACTAATAAATGCCATGCTAGATATTATACAGCGTCTCAACTGGCGAAGCAGCCAGCATTAATTATCTCTCGCAATAACTCTTGCAGCTACAGGTTTTAAAATACTGAATACGGAGGGAAAGTCAGAGAGGTCATTTTTCAAGTTTTCCAAAGCTTCACAAAGTCGTAGACATATCGATTTGTTACCAAAGTACCATAGCACAACTAGGCCTATAAATGGGGTTTGAGAGAACTCATCATTTCTCGGCTATAGTCAGTTCCAGGCAGATTTGTCCCTGCTCTGTACAGGCACTGGGTTGTTTTTTTGCAAAAGTTGAAGGAGCTCTTTGCTTTCTGCCTCACCTGTTTGTTGTCTACTGGCTTTGCTGGTCCAGTAGTGGTTTGCTAGGCCAACTGTAAACTCCTTGGTTTGCTGTGTCTCTCCATTGTCATTAAGTCTTCTCCTCTCTACTAACTTCCTCTGTTGTCTTCTGAGATGTTCTCTAAAAACTCTCCTGGCCAGATTTTCTAAGCTCAAAGTATGCACGCACCCAAAAACGGGCCCAGGGACGCGTATCTTACACAACGTACGTGTAGTTCAGGCAGTAGCAGACGCTGTCACGAGCTCGGTTTTGCAGATTCACCCCTCACCGCTAACATGCTTGTCCCTCAGCACGGAAGCAACCACGGAGATTATGGCAATGGGAAGATTAGAGAATCTGACTTGCATGATGGCCATGACAAAAACAGTTTAAATTATTATTTGCTGTTCAGTTAATTATATTATTAATTAAGGTATTAATTAATAATAGTACTGTTCAGTCAGTAAGTGACACAGTTCAAAGGTGCCTGAGCATGCCTACCAGTATTCCCACTTAAATCACTGGACTTGCATCCTGACAAATATAATATGCCTAACCGTACTTATTTCTTACGCAGCAATTGCTCTCTTGTTTTCTCTCTTTCTCTCTCTTTCTCTCTGAGATGAAAAAGGAGGGGCTATTATCTTAGACTTCTCTGACTATAAAATTAATTAGCTCCTAAATCACCAGTCAGCATTTCTTTTACGAAGAACGAGCTTATGCTATAACACTGGCAGTTCTTTTTATGAGATGAAGTCCTCGAGTCAGACAGAAATTCAGTCAGACCCCAAGCATCAAGTTAAGCGAAGCCTGGTTGTTTTACTTAAGATATGAAAACTGAAAAACAGCAAATAGGGTCATTAAATTAGTAGCTCTGTTTCTTTTGTCCTACACTGTGGTAATCATAGCCCAGTCTCAGATTAATTAAATTAAGTACCAGCACTGAATGTTTTGCTGAAAACTCTTAGTTTTCTTACTCTGTGGTTTGTCTTGTGCCCAAGACCCAAAGAGAGGCACAAGGCTGCCGGAGCAGGGAGCTGGTGGCATTGCTCAGAAGAGGGAGGGAGGAGGAAATTCCTGAGAGTTGGCTTTCAGTGACTGATTTTTTGAATCTTGCCATATGCATTTTACATATACTGCCAACAATTTTTTTTGCCAAACACCTTGGCAGGCTCTTGGGGCGGTGTTGCTGAGGCTGAGGTACAGCTCTCAGGGCTGGGAGCTGGCAGACGAGTGTGCCTATGCCAGGAGGTTGCTGCCTGCAGGCACCGTGTGCTGCCTTTGCCCTCCCTGCGCAGCCTCCCGCAGCACGACAGTAGCGTTGGAAGGGGCTTTAAGTTGGTTTTGGAGCATCAGTTATACCTGGAAAGCAGTGAAGCCCTTTAGGAGTAGGACTATTTCCACTGCATTCAACTGAACTATTTCTTTGTTGAAATTTATGGACGTTGCAGGACGGGTCTCAGTGGCTACAGCAGGGCTTGACAGCTCAACAGCTCGACCTGACATGTCGAGAGCCCTGCTCCCGTGTCAGTGGATGCCTATTACAGACTTGTTTCTAGATTATCTCAGTTGTTCCCTCCACCTCTTAAATGGGAAACCATGGTAATTTCCCTGTCACAGAATACTTAAGGACGAGCGAAAAGCCGTGAAGGAGGTGAAATGGAAAATGCAATCAACTTTGTTAGAGGTGAAGCAGAAAAACATTTTTCAAATAGTATAAACTGCCGCTTATTTCACACACTTGTACCACACCTCCCAGAAGCATTACTCTGGAGCTGGCTGGTGTGCGACTGAAAAGGAAGCATTGAAACTACCGCTCGCCGCAGCAGGCGAGGGAGAGACGCTGAGAGATCAGCTGATAGCAGGAGAAGAAACCTTAAAGCTCTGCTTTTTAAACTGGTGGAAACTTTATCCAGGTGATTAAGAGCGAACACAACTCTCGGTGTTTTGAGAAGTTTTTGATCCCAAAATGAGGGTTCTCTGTGGGGCACAGGTCAGCCCCCTCTGGAAGCAACCCCCTCCTAACGCTCACGTCTGCGCAGAAATACGTGCACGCATGCAGTGCCAGGCTTCCTTCCAAATCGATTTAATGATGCGCAAGGTCAGATTTCAGCAGTCTACTAGGATTTGCGCTACTTATTGGATTGGGCAAAATGTAATGATATTAGACCAGGTGCCTTAAGACAGCATTAAACCAATTTTTGTCCTTCTTTAAGTCCATTAGACATAAAGTAAATGGATAGTGTTGGCTCTGCACCTTACCAACAGATAGAGAAAAAGGCTGTTTGTTGTTGTTTTTTTTCTTTTTGCATTGATTGTTCAAGATTTTGCCTCTCGGTTACTGCCCTTTAGCTTCTTTCAATGTCAGTGTGGTACCTGGGAATAGAATTCAGTGTGGTGTCTCCTAGAAATAGTAAAGTAACAGAGAAATTTATTTGTCTTGACTTACAAAAACAACAAAAAACCCCAGAGCCCTTTTTAAGCTACAGCCAATCAAGTGTGCAACTTCTCTGCAGGTAAGTCCAGGTACCACTGAGGACTTTCGCTGCCTGCACTGACACTGCAACATTAAGATAGTATTGAGTTGCGCTTCCAGAATTGTGCTCGTTATTGACTAAAGCAGTGGAAACAAGTCTAAAGTTCCCCTGAAAATGGATCCCTTGTGGATCTCCAGTCCATCCTTAACGTAGACACAGGATTATCCAGGGTACTTTTTCCATTTCTAAGTGTCTGAAAACAGAAGGCTCCTTTAGTGCCTCTATCCATCAGTGGCTTCTGTTCTGCTGGCCACTTTTAATCTCCCCTCCAATGATTAGTGTTTGCAGCTTTCAGAAACATTTAGTTACTTTTCTGATCCCCAGCTTTGTCCACATCTGTCCCCATGCAGGACAGCGTGTACACGTCAGGGATTTTTGCTCATGTTCCTGGAAGCTGTCAGCCAGGGGTGTCAGGGGGGTTAGAGGTTCCAGTGCCCGGGAAGGAGACCCCATTCTTAAAGCACTGTTTCCCACTAATGTTTCCATTTTGGAAAATGAAATGTCTGTTCAAATTTAAAGAAGTGACCTTAGTGCTAGGTGGGAGGGTTTCCCGCCCCAGGAGAGCTCTTCAGACCCATGCTATGAGCCAGCTCCTTCATGCCCTTCTCTCTGTCCTGTGTATTCTCCTCTGCACTGTGCCACAGCTTCACCAAAGCAGATGCCCTCAGCCCAGACAAGTCTTTAGCCTGGCGGTCTGGGACTTGCGGAAGGAGGAAAACATATAGTCAATCACCGCCACCCCTAGCCCTGAGCTTAGAAGGATGCCATCATTAAATCTGCCCATAAATACTCAGCTGTGCAAACCCAGCAGGGGTTAAATCATCAGCCAGCATGAACTGCTTTGGCCTGCAGTAACAGACCCTCTGAATCACTGGATTTTCGTGCTGATTTCTTCCTTTCTGATCACTTGAGCTCACAGCGAACTATGTCATAAAAACCCTGACCCAAACACCCAACAGCTTTTCTCCGACTTCTCACACTTCTGCACTTCAAGCTCTCCCCCAGCAAGTCTGCATAGCAAAACGAGATGACTGCACGTTAGCATACTTGTGCTGGCTTCGTGCAGCTGGCGAGGACAGGGCTTACCAGGTAACAGAGTCTGCAGGTACCTCCTGGGGTTCTCCTGAGTGTTTAAGCCTATTTTGTTGCATCTTCGTTGCTAACAAGATTGACGTGGCCCTGACACGTTTCCCCATCCTATTCGCACATGTAGGCATAGCCTCGGGGGGATTGAAAGAGCCTGAGCAACACACAGACTAACCACTTTAAAACAGAGGGGCATTTGCATTTTCAGATAATCAGGGTCGCTTCCCTTTTTTTCACAGAGCTTCCCACAGCGTAGGTGAAAGAACGGAGCTAATCATGTTCTCGGTGGTATTTCCCCACAGATTCAGAGAAACCACAGAGCTTATCCCATTGCTTGTAAAATACAGACCCTACCCAAAGCCTCCTAAACGCAGGCGTTACGCAGTGCCCATCTGCGGCTCGCCCAAGCACTTCGTGCTTTGGGTCCACAAGCACTAGTCTCATTGATGACGGTATAGATAGATGGCTTCTCACTCAAGGCATTAGCAACCCAGCTGGAGTCAGTAGTATCATCTGAGATCCGGTCAGATAGACAAGCTAAGGCAAATCATGACTAAATCCTTGGCTGGGAGACCTCTAAGGATGGTACCGGTGACTCGGCAATGGGCACATGCTTCTGAGCAAATTCTCCAGGGGAGTTTTTTGGTGAGATGTGAAACGGGCCTCGGGTTTTCCGTTGGCCCGCGTTTGAAAAGCCAAGATGTTGACATCAATGTCATGTTGAGATTCCAACTGAAAAAAGTTTGTCAGCCCAGACACTCCTGCACTTTCAGTTTGGTGAGGTATTTTAGGTAAGGGGCAGTGTTGCTACCAAGAAGAGGCTGCATTTCAGGGCAGTGATGGATGAACTGACCTCTTCCTATCAATGAAACCGACAGAGGGATCTTTGCTATCAGTGTACACAACGCTGGAGGAGAGGGAGGCTGTATAAATACAAGATGGGATAAATTAGTTTTCACCTGGCTTTGATTGATAAAGCCCTAGTATCGTTTATTCCATCTTGCCTCACTTAGCTTTTGCTTATCACATGAGGAATCATTACCTTAATGTCTAGTCTAATGACATCACGTTGCAGTAACGGACTTGATAAATAGACTGAGGAAGGTCAAGTTACCTCAGTATTTGTAGATACTGTGGCTGGCTGTGGAATAGCCAGGACACAAGATTACTGTCTTCCTCTGTTGCATTTCTCAAGCTGCAGTTGGCCCTTTTCCCTCCCTCTGCCTCCAAAACACAGAGGTTAGGCTAGTGGTTAGAAAAGGGAGCTAAGGCATGTTCTCCTCACCGGTACCATCCCTGGTAATATCTCCCTCTGCCAGGCTGTTGAGTAAAATGCCCGGCTGTGTAAAGAGCCATGGATAATGCACCACTTAAATTCCTCTTCAGTTGGGCGAGTATGACAAAATTTGAGTCGGGTCCTTTAGCATGGAAGTGTACACCAACGAAGTCCGCAGCTGCCCAGGACTGCCTTCGGAGGCAGACGTTTCCTGATCACAGCTGCCGTCCACACCTCTTGCTGTAAAAACTAGGTCTGCAATCAGGGAGCAGAACTACTATCAGACACAGCGTAGTTTGCCAACTCTAAACGTAACAGCAACCAAGTGAATAGTGGTGAAGTGCTTTGAGATCCTCTGTTGAAATGTGCTGAAGAAAGGCAAAGAGCTGTACCCGTTCAGCCATTACTGCTTCTTATTTCTTTAACTTAAACTTGTCGCTATTGCAGGAGTAATTAACCGTACAACAATTAGTGTTCTTGAGGTACGTTCCCGGCTACTCCACGTTGCGTATGGGTTACAATATTCAGAAGGAAATGGAATTTATGGGATTTTTGAGCATGGCTCCTGAAGGGTGCAAGTTGGCTCAGCTGCTGTGGATATCGCAGGCAGATGAAAGGTTCCTTAGCGCAGCACTGCTTCCCTTCCCACCAGCAGCCTCCACTCGGCCAGTACAGAAAGCAGGCGTTGATATTTTATTGTCTCCCACTCAACTCTGGCTAATGAACAGCACAATATCTAGACAGCTACTTAGAAGAAAAGCCTATGAAATAGCTCCTGATCAAAGTATAAGCTAAAATCTTAAAGGTTGAGGATGGAATAAACAGCTTGTAAGGCAAGTTTCCATGGTTATATATAGGCAAATCTGAGTGTAGTCTGTGTATGTTTTGTATTAACTCTGGAAAGGTGCAGTGTTAATGTAGCTGTCCTGCTATATTATAACTGGGTCTGTCTGCACGTGTCCATGTGGATTGCCTGTGAGTTAATAGCATGCTCCTAAATCTTCAAGTGCTACTGAAGTCGTGTTGTAACCTCAAATAGAAGAGACACTTTGAAAAAAAGAACTAGAAGGGAAAAAAGAGACCATTTTAAATCTTTTTAATTGTTTTCTTCTGAGCTGAGAAATCCGAAAGATTCCAAGTGACGTTGCCTAGTACTAAAAAAAGACATGATTTCAACTGACGTCGCAGCATCTCTCTTTACCAGTTTTGTCTAGCCAAATTATAAACCCTGGAGTTTTCTTTTTCTCATTCTGAGCAGATTTCCACAACCCCCACCCTGCTTGAACGATCTTGCTATGCAGCTGCAGCCTTTATGTTCTGCTACACTGCAGAATTATGCATGAACCAGCAGAAGGAGCTCCAAGTCTGGTCATTGGTGTATCGCTGCTTTCTTACGCCTTGGAAAGGCAGCGCAGCAGCTGTGTCTAGAAATCATTACTTACCTATCGATTCTTTCCCTTTGCGCTTTGAATTCTGTTCGCCAAGCAGCCCAAAATTGGATTGGAAAAGAGCTTTGCTCATTTCTTTCTGTTGAATTGCAGTGGAGTTACGGCTTTGCATATAAAAAAAAAAGCCCTTAAGAGACAATTTTGCACAACGGCCCCGAGTTCTGATGAAGGAGCAAACCACTTCAGAGCAGAATAGAAAAATACCAGCCTGTCATACTTTTTCCCAGAATTGCTCTTTCTCGGGATTTGAAGATGTGCAGATTAGGCGAATCTCCCTCCTCCCCCACCCCCCAATTCCTGTGTTCCACCTTCTCAAGAACGTGGGTATGTCCAAAAAAAAAAACCAAACCCAAACCTTTCTTGGGGCACCTCAAGCTATTGCAAAGTGCTGTATCACAGTTTCACAAGAAAATGTGTTCTTACAGAATTATCAGCCTGACTTGCCAGAGCACAAATGTTTTTATTTGCATGCCCACAAACATACGGTAATTATGCATGCCATCGAGATCCACAGGCTTGATCATTCAGGCCATGGAGGCCATTTGATAAATATGATAAATACGCAAACCTTCGGCTGCTTATTCAAGTAGAACCAGCCAGGAGCTTTTGACGTTCGTCCAGCTTAGATGTTAATGCCAATAGCCTAGATCCTCAAGGAGGGCCACCCACACAGCTTTGAGAACAGGGGTCGGAGCTGCTTTACTGAGGGAAGCGGCAGTGTGTGCATGGGTATGTTTCAAGCAAGGATAGACATTTTTCAGGAGTTTGGACCAAAAAGGTTATTTTGGGAAAGAACTGACTGGGGTTTGCTAGGGATCTGGCCAGGGGAGTCTGCCTTTTTCTCTTTTGGAGAAGACAGACTATGGATTACATTCTTTGCAGTGTAACTCCATCAATGTCAGTGGACTTCAGCCAGACTGTCCTTTCTCTACTTCTTCAGCCTTCCAAGTGCATAACATTTTGCTGATCCAGCAGATTTCTTAGCATTTCTGTATCATGTTTAAATACATTAGTTCATCCTCCACAAATTAGTTTAGAGACAATAAAGAGCTCAGCCCAGCTCAGCATGGCAGACTGGATGCACCACAAGGCTGCCTGCTACTCTGCAGCCACGGGATGCAAAAGACATTGGGCCATCTCATTAAAGCAATGTGGTTTTAAGGTCTTCCAAAGCTAGAAACAATTGCTATTTGTCCCTTAGTAGCAGCTTTAGATTCACAGCTCTTTTGTGTTGTAGAACATTAGTAATCTTGGTGGCACAAGGACTATTTGCCTTTGAAGTAATTCCTGGTCCTTTGGGTCAGCCGAAGATCCAAACCACTTACCAGACAGAAGAAGATGTATTTCCCAGCTCTAGCCATCCAAGGGACCTGTACCAGATCCTAACCTTCCCACAGATCCCACAATTCCTTACCAGTCTCTGCTGAGAAAAGTGGCCAAGGCACTAAAGGCTGGTGGCCTCCAGAACAATGTCTACACTCTTATATGAGTTCAGGCTAGAGTTTGCCCTCCAGAGCAGACTCTGCAGTTCGTTACACTGCCCACACTTCGACCTGCCTTCCAGCAAGGCAACTCAGAGCAGGACAGTGGTAGAAGAAGGGATGGAAGAGGTAGGGCAGAGATGAGCTCAAGCCCATGCTCTACCCTTACGGGACGTCATTGGCTTAAGTCACACAGTGTGGTAAATTCAAATTGACAGTTGAGGCCTGCCGACAAGGTTGGTACAGAATGTGTCTCAGGTATCCTAGAACTGACCCTGTCCCGGTTTGACCCCAGGACAGCAAGGGCTCTGGGGCTGCGCTCTGCTCTGCAGGCTTTCTGTGGAGAGAGAGGCTTGGGAAAGACACAGTAGAAAACTTGTTGATGAGTAACTCTATTCCAGCATGCAGATACAAATGCAGAACATCTCCAGGTTGTTCTTTTCAAATAAGTTTGATGTATTAACTGTGATGAATTTGTTAAAGGTTAATAAGTATGAATCACGGAGCGGTTTTTGTCCACCGTACGGAAAGATCTTGGTTACTTCCTACAGTGGATAGAGAGCTGCATGATTTGATGGTATTTGCTGTAAGGGAGGAGAAATCAGTTAGACATAGTCAAGATGATATCTCCATTTGGTCTGAACCTTTTGAGGATTTTATCAACCCGTGATTGGTAAATTTTATAGCAAGGGGAAGCGAATTAATTCTCTTTCCTAAAGCCATACTAAAGCCTTAGCTTTGTATCTAAAAGAGGTCCTGAATTATAATGCGGCAATGTATAAACGTTGTCTGATGAGCTCCGTGAGTGCACTTTGTGAGGCTTTTTCCTTTGTCTGTAAGTACCCGACTGTGTGCAGCCTTCCTGTGCCCGGGCCGGCCAGCGCTGGTCCCGCAAAGCATGTGTTTGTGTGTGGGTAGGAACCGGTAACTGAATGCAAAGAGTCGCATTTCTTTTACACACGTTGCTGTGGTACCTGGGTGCTAATCACCGTATTTTGCCTTCTCTAGCACCTTCCCAGCCGAGGATCTCAAAGTGTTTTACAAACATTAATTAATTTAGCTTCACAACCCTCGTGTGAGGTAGGTGGGTGATGCCATCCCGCTTTCCAGATGAGGACACTGATCTACTTGGGTAGAGTCGCCTCGCTCCTGCAGTTAAAACCAGGAGAGGCAATGGCCTCGAGATGGCCCTTGCGAAGCCTGCCACCCGTCACGCGGCCGGGGCTGCCCTCCCCGCAGAAGGAAGAGCAGTTCTGCATGCAGCAGAGGGGATCCAGAGATGGCCAGAGCTTACAGCAACCTGCTTCAGAGCCCTGCTCCTCTCTCCTTCCTGCCCTTCTCTGGAGTTGTGGTTTCCAGCCGATCAAGCTACCCTGAGGCTGAAGGAGGGATTATCCCTCATCAGTGGTGTTGCGGGGAAGGAGACACAGAAGTAGCTATATTACTGTTCCCTGTAGTCTACAGTTTGGTGGTGACATGCCTCCCTTCTGTTCCACTTCCGTTCACCCAGAGCCACCCTTTCTACACCATCCTTTACAACAGGTTGCATAGGTCCCAGCTTGCTGAAGCTCCTGCTTTCCGTGGGAAGGCTGTAAGGGCAGCATCCCCTCACCCCGTTCCTGCACAGGAGCTGTGACTCACGTATGTGGGAATTACGCATCTAGAACCTGCAAGTGTAGCCTTGCCAGTCCATCCATTGCTACCAGTTTGGATTGAGCAGAATCAGCCTTTTCTGCATTCTGTGCAGCCGTTTTTGGCTGAAACCAGACCGGTAAATTTAAAACGAACCCTATGGAAAAGTCCTATAAACTTTCCTAAAGAAAATAATGAGTTGCCCTTTGTATAGGCAGAATAGCGCTGAAGCAGCACGGGTCCCTGCAGCGTAGCGCTTCCTCCGAAGCAGCTCTGCTCCGTTCTGGCGCAGGAACCGGTGCCGAGCGGTCCTCGGGGTCACGCTGCTCGGGGCTGGTCACCGGGGCATGCTGGGGCAAAACCGCTTTCCAAGCGTAGCTGGGAGGGAGGGTAAAAACAAGCTCGGAAGCAGGACGTGTTAAATTTGCGAGCGGGTTGAACGATGCGGTTGTCTGCCTTCGTCTGACCAGATTGGTACTGCGTAGGGCCTGGCCGTGTTTGTGCCTCGGTAGGTCACACAGGACTTTTCCATGAGGGCAGGCAAAACTCTGCCAAGACAAAAGTAATGGATCTTGTCCAAATCTTCAACTCGTGGTCTAGTGTAGGCAGCCTCTGAGCTGAGAGTTTAGGCAGCTGCTGCGCTCCTCCGTAGATTTGCCGTCTCTAGCACGTCTCCCTGTTGTTTGGGACCCTGGTTATTAAGTGATAAGAAGCGATAGCATGACGAAGAAAGACTATTGACCCAACTGCACTTTGACTGATCTGTTTCTTTTTCCCCCCAATCATCGATGCAGGTGTGAGCTACTCCAAGTCGGTTCCTCCAGCCTACCCACCACCCCAGGATCCATTAAATCAGGGACAATACATGGTGACAGATGGCATATCCCAGTCCCAGGTCTTCGAGTTCACCGAACCCAGACGCAGCCAGGCACCATTCTGGCAAAACTTCAGCAGGTTAACACCATTCAAAAAATAATACCTAGAGAGATGGAGAATTTTAACTTAAAAGAACTAAAATTTAAAAATAAAAATAAATAAAATTATATTTATAGATGGACCTTTTTTCGGAGAAGCACTGTTGCAACTAAATATATATACATATATATATACACACACATTTTAAAAATAATAATATATATACATATATGTATATATATAGAAGGACCAAAAACTTTTTTTGTTGTTTTTGGGAAGCAATCTGCTACTAGATACTAGGAAGCACCAATGATTTCTAACCATGTGACCTATTTTATTTTATTCCATTGGTCGGACATCTTTTTTTTTTTTTCCTTTTCTTCTTCATTTTCATTCAAGTCGTCATTGGCATCCCAGAATGCTTTCTCGCTTGTGTGAATTCGTCATCGAAGTTCCTCATGGACTACATTGGTGTATATTTTATTTGATTTTATTTATGGGGGGGGGCTGTTTGTTTTTTGGAGTGCCGGGAGATCTCTGCTCCCTCTCCCTCCCTCTCCGTCCCTGCCCTGGCTGTCCCCGGAGTTACCATTGCAATGAAGAGCATCGACCCTTTCCCCGTCCCCGTCCTGCATTCTCTGGTCTGACTCGTGCCTGTCTGGATGTGCTCCCTTGTGCACCATGCTGTGCTGCGCAGTATTTCTCTGGCTTTAACCGTTTTGTTGTGGGCAGGTGAAAACAAGCGGAAGGGGTATCGGCTATTTAGGAAGTGAGCGATGGGGTTTCCTCAGTTAATTTTTTGCGTTTTTTTTAAGCACTGTCTTTTTCTCAATTCAGTGTGATTTGTTCACACTCGGAGTAAGACTGAGAAAAGAACATCAGGGGCTTTGATTTCTTTTGCATTTAGTTTTATTTCTGTGGGGTTATCTTTGATTTATTTTCTTTTTAAGCTGAGACACGACTCTGAAAAGCCCACTCCTATCTTTGTTTTCCATGCAAAGATAAAAGCTTAAAAACTGATGGCTTCATGGCCTCCATTCCAGCTAGAGGAAAATTGGCTATTAGGCTCCAACAAATGGCCAGTTTTCTTTCTTCAGGAACTAAGGTCCCATCCTGTTGGCCACACTCACGCCTGCACAGTACTGCGTTAATGAACCACTAATTGCCATTTACAGGAGCAATGAGCCCAAAAGTGAGGACCGTGACTGCACTCACTGCCTGCTCTCCTCTATCGCATATAAGATCCCTGGCTTCGCTTGGGCACTGACCTCCCAAGCCAGACATGAGCTGCTGGCAGTGACCCGTTAGCGGAAGGATCATTGCCTAAGTCACTGGAAGTATTTACCTGACATTTAATGCAGCCAAGCTGCAGAGGAGCCGAGAACTGCCTTTCAGGAAAGATATGGATGTGACCTGAGAAGTTTAGCCGTATGGCCGTGATTACGCGACCCAACCTAAATCAGTGATTAGTGTAATCTAAACGGCATCGGCAGAGGTGTATCAGTGTCAGTGGGCTCTGGAGCGATTAGCTAAGCTCTCCAGGTCTCTTTCTCTCTCTTTTTCTCCCTCTGGAGATTCATAGCTCTGTTTTCAAAGACACTTCCTACAATTTCAGCCTTAAGTACATTTGTTTGCAAGCGCAAAAGCTTATGTTTAAGCTTGTAAAACAAATCATTGTGCACTAGGATGATTTTTTGTTTTTTCCTAGGGCAAACGAGACTGTTTAACCAGATTTAGAAGATGAACTTAAAAACTTTGCAGAGCTATTCTGCAAGCTCCTTTGAAAATGTGGGATGAAGTGATTGATCACGGTATTTATCATTTTCTTTTGAATCTGATACACCACATAAGCACCCCAGGCCAACTAGCGTGGAGATACATTTTTTTTCTCCCCTAAGAAATACAAGTGAATGGGAAGAGCAGAGTGTAATTTCAGTATTTCCATGGAGCCTGTTTTATTTCAGGGCATATTACAAGGCAGTGGCTATATTTTTTATTTAAGTACAGAAATAATCTCAGCACCTTCTAGAAACTGTCAATAAATAGCAAGGCCAGATTAGTGTTTTGGAGAGGAAGAGTGGCCCCTCTGTGACAGGCAGCCGCGAAACACCGGGAATCCCAAACAGGAAGCAACCCAATTTTATATCAGAAATTATTTTTACGCTCTTTTGTATCTTTGCATTTTTATGGTCAGATTTTAATATTGAGTATGTAGCAAATATTATTTTGTTTCTTTAATAGAATGGGTATTTAAAGAAGTGAATGAGATGGGTTCTCAGAAGTTAACTGAAATGTTTTACTATTTCTGAATGTCTGGAGAGATGCAGACAGAGAGAGAGAGAGAAAGAGAGAGAGATTACAAACTGTTGTCAACATGATGAAAATTTCACTTATTCCTTTGCCTTTTTAATTGCTTAGGGGAAAAAAGTAAGAAGCACATTAGTTAAGCCTGTTCATTTACTGTTTTGTGCCTCAGAGAGTGAGAATGAGACATCCATAATTTTTATGAGAAGATGCTTCCTAAATATTCAGCACTAGGAAAAAAGAAACACCACCGCCACACCATTATTTGCATCATAAATCAAGACTCGCTTGATCTGACAAGGCCCCTTGTTGGACTCGCAGCTTCTTTCTTAAACGGAAAGCCAAAACAAACTAGCATTGCTCGTGCTTGCCGAAGCCAGGCGGCAGGCAAAGCAGATGCGGGCGTTTGTTCCAGAGGGAAGAGGGGCTTGGCTCTCAGGCAATGGCATTCAAGAAAGCTCTTCCCCTCCATAAATTGCCAAGGTGCTGCAAGAGATGGAGCATTATCACAAAGAAGAACCAGCACTGGGTCCCACTTTTACTACCTACTGTGGCTTTCCCAATAGGGAGCAGGGTTGGGCTGCCTCGTGTGTCTGAAAGCGCTGGAAGCAGCGTAGATGCAATCAGATTGGGGTGATTTTGACTGAGCATCTGATACAGACTTTCATTTCAATGCCAGACAGGAGGAACCCACTCACCATTCCATATGCAGAAACAAGAGAGTTGTAACAAACTTACGTGTTTACGGCATTTCTCTGGCTGAATCTATATATATATATAAAAAATAAAAATACCCTCTTCCCTAGGTAAATGACATGCATTACCCCTTGACCTAGACACTAGAACAGAGGATCTAAATTCAAGACTTTCGCCTCCCCGCCCTCTCCAAAAAGATCAAACAAGAACCAACCTAGGTGCATCTAACAGTTGTAAATAGAAAATAATACATAGAGAAATATATTTGAAATTTGTTTCAGTTTCTGGATGGTCACTGGCCGTCCATTGCAATGTTATTGATAGTACACTGTGGTGCTTTGGGTTTCTGGTTTTGTTCTCTTTATGCTCTGTCATCTTTTCATTGCAGCTACATTTCAGGGAACATGTATATTTAGTAGCTATTGTAAGTTCTGCATGGCATCACCAAGCTTATTTTTCCTTAAGAAGAAAAGAAGAGTCTGTAGGGGTTTAAAGGCACTATGATGACAGGGACTTGTAGCAGAGAATTTAAAAAAAAAAAAAAAGGTTTTTAAAATTCTAGTTTGAAGCCAAATACTGATATTTTAGTGCTTTTGGGGTTTTAACAGTAAGAGCAAAAAAAAAAAAAAAGAAAAAAAAAAAGGATTTTGGTAACCCAGCTGATCCGCACTTGCCAGTTTTATTATTTTGTTTATATTGGACTGTTTGACCCTGTCAAACAAGTGTCAAAGTTGTGTGTATAAAACAAAAAAAGTGTTTAAAAAAGTGTTGTAAAGACACTGAGCCTTATGAAAATATTTATGGAATTAAATAAAAAGAAGTGAAAAGGCATCTGAAGGCATTTTAAATCATTTTCCTCAGAGCGGTCTCACTCTTTTCCCAAAGGCTGAGCACAAATCGCTGGGGTGGGGCTCCAGCTTGTCAGCAAAGCAGACACTAAGACATTTGTGTGTAACCAAAAAATAGGTTTGTTCTGGAAATATCCCACCTCCCCCTTGCTTTGTGTCCTCCATCTGAACTGAGTGAAATGACTAATGAGTAGCTGGAGGTTCAACGCTGACAAAATACCGCCTTGCAAGTGCTGGCCGGGGTTGCTCTAAGTGGAGCTCGGATCAAGTCTTCTGCGAAACATGGTTTTAAAATGCTTTCTGTTACTGAGCTTTGCTCAGCTCCAACCCAAACTCGAAGACAGCTGAATTCTCCAGACAGCCATCTAATCACAAATACGTTGTGAGCAACATAAGAAGCATTTCAGAGCATGTGGAAGTAGAGCAGGGGGTGGGTTTTCGAGGGGAGGGAGCCTGGCCACACGCTGCTCCGCTGCGGAGGGCTGAACCCGAGGAGCTGAGCAGGTTCCTGCCCTTGGCGTGGAGGGAGCAAGTGCCCACAGGCAGAAGGAACTGGGTGCTTTACCCCTGAAAGTGCTCGCTCCAGAAACCCAGTCGCGTTTCGCAGGTAAGACAGTTGACTCGTGTATTTCTAGATAGCCCAAAAATACAGTTATAAGCAAGAAAACGGGGGTTATCGCACCACGGCATCCAGACCCGGTAGTGGTGGGGAGCGATGCCTGTTGTCATGTGGAGGAACACACAGGCACACGTACCAAGTCGCTATAAATAATTGCGGCCAAAGAGCTACGTTTTCAGTAACGGCACTGACTGACTTTCTGCTCTTCCCTGTCTGTCCTTGGGTGCCTGTCTGGGTGAGTGACGGCCAGGTTGCTGGCACACGGACTGACCGCATCTTCGGCCCACACATATTAGGAAACCAGTCAGACAAGGGAATAAAAAAAACGCAAAAACCAAGCAGCTCTGCTCTGGGAGAAAGAGAGAGAGACAGGATAGAGGCAAAGCTGCGAGCACAAAGGCTTCTGTGGGGCCAGAGTTTGAGCAGGTTCAGGAGCAGGCTCACCCAGACCTCAAACATCACAGCTTCACGTTTGCCTACTGCTTCAGCAATACCCCAAGCCAAGCTTTGTTCTCTTGCTTACATTATTGCTTGCAGCGAAGAGGACGTTGGTGCCGTGCTGGCGTTCACCTGTCCAAATGAGCCCGTTTCTCGTGTAGCGTGTAACTGAAGTCACTCGGGAGGATTGGCACAGCACCGTTTCCCAAGCATGCTGCTGGGGAGAGCAGACCCAAAATGCAGTTACACATAAAACCTCCCCTTGAAGAACACCCTCCTACCCACACCGCCGTCTTTGCAGGCCAAAAAACTTGTTTGCTAGAATTTTGCGCTCCCCTCCGAGTTTGCAAATGTGAGCTGTGGGGAAAGAGGAGGGGTGGTCAGGGAGAGCACGAGCTGCATGCATTGCCCAAGATGCGTAATGTGCCAAAAAAAGCCCTGACAAAGAGGGAATGGGGAAGAAACCCAATCACCCAGCATCTGTGCTGGGAGCAAGAGCACCACCAAAGCTTACTCAGAAGCAATAAACGACCTCCATGCCCTTGCAACACGCTCCCACCCCTGGCTTGCTTTCCTGGCGGTGGTCAGAGAGAAGAGCACTCCATGGCCGGGAATGCCGCTGCAACCTGTAGTCGACAGTCGACTTACGTATTTCATTTAGTGACAGTATGTGTTTGTTTGTGTTTAGCTTTCTCCAGCCACCCAGCATTCAGCCAGCTACTATGAACTTTGGTTGCATAAAACAAAAACCAAAGAAACGCAGTTTAAAATTCATTTGTCTTGCGGGGTGCTAGGTTCATTAGGCCGTATTTCTGGATGACAGACCAAACCGACCCTCTGAGGTGGCAGCAGGGGCACACCAGGACAGATGTGGCCAGCTGATCTCTGAGACCTTGATTCAGAAATTCACGGAAACGCGTGCCTAAGTCCCCCATTTTCCACCAGAGCTTTTATTACGTACATGTCAAAGTACAGAATTCAGTCCTCAGAATGAATGATGATTGATTGGTAGGGAAATGCCTTAAAATGAACATCGACCTTGATTCTGCCTGTTTTGATGGTCTGTCATGCTACTGCAGCTGCCTGCGCAGTTACCGAGCTGTGTGGCTGAGGGCACGTTGCTGTGCAAAATAGGTGGGAACGCCGTGTAGAGCTGGCTGCCTCCATGGGCAGAGTCAGGCCCCAGCTCCGCTTGGGAACTGTAATAGAATGAGTAAAGCTTTTAGGCCGATATGTTTGTGACATGACAGGAATGTTGTATGAACAACGCCTCGGTACGTCAAAGCCATCTCTGTTTTATCTGTGTGTATATATCCATGGTATTACAGCCAAGCTTGTGCTTTTTAAGGAACCAGACTTTCAATCTGACTGATGGTGCTGGGATTACAGATTCCACTCTACCCCAAACAATAAATTTTCTTCTTATTCTGTAGCTAAGAAGCAGCACCAGGTTTTGCACTAAGTACAGTCGCAAGTCAGCATCCTCCAAAGCATGTAATGCACCATCTGTGCTGGGTTTATAAAGAAAAAACTGGAATTGCATGTTGCTGGGGATGCAGTGGGAATAACTGGCATTTTCAAGAGCGTTCCTAAGCACTGTCCAGCGAGGGTTTTGCAATCCTTCGCTGCTAAGGACACTAGCTGTTTAACTGCAAATATAATCTCCCCAAAACTGCAGGTACAAATGGTAAAACTGTGTTTATTTGTCTGAATCTCTTACCTTTGCTATGGAAAAGAGAGACATGGTATTTCTGAAATGCTTTTAATGTTCACATCCTTTTTTTTCCAGCTCTCTCAAGGCAAAAATGCATCCTGGTGAAGATGTCCACTCTCTCATTTCAGAGCCACAGTAATTTGTTACCTCTTGCAGGTTTGACAGGGTCTCTGTGCTCAGCCCTTTCCACAGGCCGGGCCGTGCAGCAGTAATGGCTCAAAAATGTTTCCCTGTTCCAAGAGCCCCCCAGGGCCCATTTCCAAACCTCCCTCCAGCTCCTCGCTGTCGACACACCAGCCAAAGCCAGTCTGGTGGCACGTGCGTTGTCTGAGGGACACGGAGCGCTTTCCTCTTCTTTCAGTACTGGTTACAGCAGCAACAAAAGATCTCCAAGACAGGAACACTGTGGGTTTTTTTATTTTTCATTTAGGAGAATATATAAACATGTTAAACCCTTGCAGAAACACTTGCCTCATGAAGAAAACATCAGTGCTTGAATAAAAGTGCTCTGGTCTGGGGCATCTTGCCGAGTGTGTGTCACCGCTGGCTACCTCTGTGGCTCACAGCTGGGGAGAAGAGTTGGTAATCGCATTTTGAGCGGAGACAAGGGCTGTACACACACAGGTCTTCGTACACACGCGTTTTCTTGCCCTGTTGCTGTAATAGCAGAGAGCCCTAACATACGCAGCTAGAGCTTGTCTGGCTTTTGTACCCATTGTAGAGCTGGAGGGGAACAGACACACATTTTTGCTAGGATCCAGGTTTTTCAGAATAAACCGTGGTACTAAATTGGCTTATAAATAACCTCTGAGAATTCAGGCTCCAAGAGACTCAGTGGTATCTTCCTGGCTGGCCCTGGAAGTCAGTGGACGTTAACTTCAGAAGAGAAGTTTTATTCTCTTTTTTTCATCTGGAGAAGCAATAAGAGGATATATTGATATATTTGCTTCTCTTTTTAGCTCACTTTTACAAAAGCTGTGAAGCTTTTATTCATGAAGCAAATACTTGGAGGGTGTGTATGTGTGAACCTTTGCAGGTTCATACGAAATCAGAAAGTAGGCGGCCCTTGCCCCCAGCATGGTTTGCCCTGGGTGGTGATGCCAAACAACAGCCATCATCCATGCCAGCAGGGCCAGGGCTCCTCTTACGGGTACAGCAGACATCCAGAGTCTCCTGAATCAGTGGGATTTTCCCTAGAATTGTGTAAGTGAGTGTAAAAGAAAAAAAAAAAAATCCCATTCCTGACTGTTTTCTGAACTGGTATAAATTGGAACAACCCCGGTGACCTACCACAGGCTTATTACAGGTGTAACTGAAAGCAGTACTCAATCCAAGGGTTTAGTGACTGGACTGAACCAGACTGGAAATGCTTGGAAATAGTTTAGCTCAGCCACTTAAGAGGAAGTACCTCTTCCTCCTAAAGACAGCGATTTTTAAGGCAGGTTTTATATAGGCTGGGTTGATACTATATCACATTCACTGCAAAACACTGCAGAAGTGTGAAGAGAGCAGCAGGTTTGAACACGTAAGTCATTTACAGAAGTGGAAGTCGCTGCTGTCACTATCTCAGAAAGTCCTTTGTCACTGGCTATTTCTTCATCCTGGGAGAGAGCTGGCCTCTCTAGGTGAATGGTCTGAGCAGAGCTTTGTTGAGCCGTATTGCCCAGGTCGTTTTAATATCAATTCGATGCTGGCTGACCTGGACATTTGATAGCTTTTCCACCATCAGTCACTCCTGTGCAGCCCAGGCCGCAGGTGTTTTTGAGTCGAAGGTATTTTAGCACATCTTAAAGTGGAATTGCTTTCCACATATTTGTGCTATCATCACGCTAGTTCTTTGTTTTCAGTTTGGAAGCTGGATAAATGCAAAGGAGTGCCATTTGCTGTATTTTAACTCCCCAGCAGCCAGACCAGTGCTTTTCCTGTGCCAAAAATGAGCAGCCTTACAGCACGCTCTGCTCCCCATCCAAACCTCAGCTGACATGGAAGTGTGCAGTTTTTACAGAGCCTCGCAGGCCCAAATCCAGCAAAGGATGAGACGGGCAAATTGCACTAATACTGCATTTGTAAAAAATTCTGTCACTTGCTGCCTTATCCGACCTAAAATACGTCATCTGTATTTCCCAATTTATTATTCGGTTTGGCTGGAACGCTGTTGTGTTGGTGCCCATGGCCAGCTGCGGAGGGGCCCTCGCACTCCCTGGGGACACCCAAGTGACACAAAAGCCTGTGGCAGCCACCAAGAGCCCTACTCCAACAGGCAAAAGCACTGGTGCCCGTTATATGGGTGGGTGCCGTGTGTACGCACAAGGTGGGTCAGGAACAGGGAGGGTCATTCACTCGTCCTGTCAAGGGGAGCTGTAACAGAGCCCTTATCCTACAGGCTGTTTTTTGAGGGAATATGTGACCAACACACTGATTTCCTCAAAGTTTCACTCCCCCACAGATACAGGGCAGCAAGAGAGGAGTCCCTGGCCAGCCCTGCTGCTGCGGTGGTTTCATGCTATACAAAGGAAATCCAGAGTCTTTGGACCAGGAAAAGAAAATAGGAGCAAATACAATAAATACTCGTAGCTGTGGTGAGAGCCGAGACGGGTGACGTGGTCTCTGGTTCTGCTCCCAGGACGGTTTGTGCCCGTTCTCTAAGGACTGCGAGTGTGCAGGCTCCCCACAAAGCCACCGCGTTTGGTCCTGCCGAATCGCCGCCTGAAGGCATCTGCTGTTTGCCAGTGACAGTAAAGGTGACTGCAAAGGTGATGCTAAAGGGGCTTTGACACGCAAGGTACGTATCCTGCCTGCAGCACCTGCCCCAGCCTGGATTCCGGCTGCGGTACTCACAGCCCGCTTGTCAGGTGCGGGCAGGATCGCCGAGGGCAAAAGGAAACGGATGGAGAAAAGCAAGAAATTTTTGTATGCCGCAGGGAAGGGGCTGACTAACGGCGTGTGGCCTGCCCGCCGCAGGCAGCGCCGGCTGTGCGTACTGCCGGCCGGCTGGGGAGGCGAGCACGCAGCCAAATTGCTCAAGGATGTGTCATGCTGTAGTTATCGGTGTTGCTAGCGCAGTTACACTGGCCTTATTTTTACTGTCTGGATGTACCATTAAACAAAAGTTTGATTTCGTTGCCTGATTACAGATGAGTGGTTTCAGCCTCGCACATAATTTAGTGCTACCCAGGGGCTCCATTAATGACATCTCTGGACAGGGAGAAGCAAGTTGTTTGCTGTGTGCAGATACAATGTGGTTTTATGCTGGAACGGGTGGTAACAACACTTACCTGGCAAAGGGAAACAGGCGGTTGGGTTTTCCCATCCCCTTTTTGCACCTTGGGTATGGTGACCCCGCTGATTTACCGACACACAGGAAACCAGACTGCGTAATTTGAGGTAGCAGGGACTGTGTTCGTGTTGTCTCCTGGGGGGGGTGAAAAAGAAATCAGAGCACATACCCGAGAGGCAGCACCCACCAAAGCCCACGTTCACTGTTCAAGTGTTCTTTCATGCTCCCCAGACAGACCCATTTTGAGTTAAGAGACTAGAAGTGGGGTCAGGAGCTAATGGGGATGTTTTACACTTAGGGAATAACAGGTCCCCAAAAAACAACCCCGGGGGAGAGCAATGTGGAGACTGCTCAGCGCTGGTTTTTGCCCTGACTCTGTAATTCTTTTGGCTTTTCATGAAAAGGCATGTTAGTAATACCCAGTCATGTAGAGAGTAAAAGGCCATACTTATCCTGCACCAAACACAAACAAAAAGCTTTTGCTGGAAGAGAAAGGCTGATATAAACTGCTGTAGAAATGCGAGTTTGAATTCCACCCCCCCGGTTATAATTCCCAGGCTGGAGGATGAGTAATTCAGAGCGGGCAGCAGCAGCAGAAGGGCACTGCCTTCAGTGATAGGCATTATTTATACCTGCACCAAACTAGCATGAACTGTTCATAACAGCAGGATCTGTTCACTTGGATCTGCTAGCATGTACGGCCACTGCCAGGTGTGCAAAGAGTTTGAAGACCAACAGAAATATTGTGATGGGCTATCTTTGTGCCAATGGAAACAGATGGTTTAAATAAATAACCATGTCTCTGCAGTGTTTCTATCCAAACACAGCGGCAGAGACCCTTCAAGTGAAACTAAGCATAAAAAAACCAGCTAGCAAAGCTGATCGCAGTTACTGTCCCTGTCCAGTCTAGCAGAGCGCTCAGAGCAAACAGGCAGATTGCAGGCTAAGTGGACTGTAAAAAGACTTAGCAAATGAAGGCAGTATTAATGACATAGTAACGCTTGTCTAAGCAAAATATATTGATTTTTTTACTTTTTTCTAAACTGTTCCTCTTGACTTATGGCTCGTATCAACTTAAAGCTGCTCTTGAAGAAGCGTCGTTATTATTTGGCTCCCGAGAATAGAGTTCAGTGCTAAAGCTAGTGAATGATTAGACTGGAAGACTAAGGTGGTGGGAAGAGGGTGGTGTATTAGGGGACATCATTTCAAGCATGCCAGTGTAAGAAATTTGAGCAGTATTTGAAAGGAACAGAAAGGTTGAGGGCTTACAAAATGAACAAAGCCGGTACTGATCAAAGGGAATGTGCTGCAGAGATCACAGTGTCTGCCGTAGCAATCGCAGACGCCTGGGGACCCTGCGCAGCCCAGGCGAAAGCCTCTTTATGCCTCGATAACACCCACCTCTTGCCGCCTCGCTGGGTGCTCCTAAGGGCCACCCCAAACTGCCGTGCTGGACGTGTAACACCGCCGCCCCTCTCTGAAGAAGCAATAAGTGTTTCTAGCCAGATGCTCCTGGAGAGACTGACACGCAGCTGGCCCCAAAGAGCAGTCCGTGCCCAGGGCAGCTGCCCAACACCGTGTGTCCCCAGCCCGTCCTTGGTGACCCCATGGCCAGCCTGTCCCTTGGCCAGCCAGCTCACTGCCTGCTGGCCTCGCAGCCTGGGGAGATGCCAGAAGCCATGTTCTCCACCTGCTTTTCTGTTTCACTTTGTTCTGTAGCCCATCCACCGCTCCCCTCTTGCTGGTCACGCTGTGCAGTGTGTCTAAATAGCCCCAGCCAAGCCCCACGTTGCATCCCTTTTCCCACGGCAGGCCATGAGGGAGCACTGGCCTGGCCAACCTGCCACGCGTCCGTCCGAACCAAACTGAGCCCCGGCTGCAGCCGCTGCCAACCCCAGCACCAGTGTTTCTGCAGAGCCTTCAGCCAGGGCTGGCCTGGGCACCAGCTCGGAGGGGTCCTGCTCCCATCCTTCTGGGTAGCTTTAGACTTACAAACTGATGTATGTATTCCCTTCCTATTTTCTTTCTTTCGTTTTCTTCCTTTCTTTTCCTCCCTCCGTCTCTCTTGTTTTCCTTCCTCTCCTTCCTTTCTTTCCTTTCCTCTCTGCTTTTTTTATTTCCTTTTGTATTTAATTCATTGCCTTCTCGCTTCCCAGACACATCTTGCTAGTACAGCTTGTTCAGAAAACATAAGACTTCTGTCATTGCCCTGTGTTTCTCTGCTCTGACCAGCGCTGAGAGTTGTAAATCCTTGATCAGTGAGGTGATTTACAAGCTCCTCTGCTTTCTACTCGTGATTTTTAACATGTGCTGCAATTTACGGGCAAAAATTCGTCTTTCTCATTATCTGCCAGCCTGATGACATTACAGAAATAAAGCTCAGTGTGTGCATTCATTTGTGACAAGGACGTTGCTGTAATGTTAGTGATCGGCCATTAGTTCTGCAATGTTGTAACAGCTGAAACAAAGCCATGAGCGAGTCATTTAGACAGCAGCATTTCTTCCAGTGACATTATTTCTTGTTATTCGTGTAATGGTGCCTAGAAGCCCAGCACAGATTGGGAAAGCGCTGTGCTTGGGCGCTGTGCACATGCACCACCACCCCACCACCCCCAATTAATTTTAATAATGAGAAAAATCAGCACACGAAGTCGTGAGGGGTGTCCTGACACTGCCCGGCACAGGGGGCACGCTGCAACTTGTTATTATTTCACCTCTTATTTCCCCCCATAGCTCTCCTCACCTCACCCCGCTGCCCAGGCGCCAGAGTACAAGCTGTTAAGGTTATACCTGAAGCCTGGGTTAAGGACACCCCTAACTTTAGTTGTTTGGGTCCCATGGTTTGATTCAAATGCAATTGAGAGGGCAGTAAATGGCATAATTAGAGCTCTTTTAAATTCAAAATTAGTCTGATGGAGCCTGGATCCCAGCTAGATAGGACATCTCTGAAATGTCTTGGGAGCAATGGCCAAGGCAGGAACACAGCAACCCTTTCTCAACTTCTGCTGGTTTTAATAATTTTTCTTTGCATTTAATAATTTCTCTGTGCTTTCCATTTTTTTTCATTTTCATGCCAGCAGCCAGTGCAGGTGCAGAGAGCACCGTATCGCCCTGGCCAGGCAGTGCCAACCCTGCTCCACAGCCTCCTCATTTCACCTTCTCTCGCTGGAGAAAGCAGTGAGATAAGGGGCCCTTTGGTTTGCAGGGCTCTTTGCTTTCACTTGCAAAGTCTTTTCCAGCCCACTCCCTGCTAGCTATCATCTCATATCTTGCATTAATCATTGTCGTTCTCCATTTCCAACTGGACCATGGTGCCTCCTCGCATCCAGTTCTCGAGCATGTCTGTGCACGTCCTTCCAGACCTGGGGCAGGTTTCCATAAACATCTGCAAAGCTCCCTCCTTAAAAACTGTCTCTTGCTATGGTACAGAGGCTGTTATCTCTCCCACTTTTCCTCCTGAGCACTCTTCCTCTACCTCTCACTGTAGCCAAGTTTCCATTAAGCAGCCCCAGGCAGGCATAGATGTGTTACGAGCGCTGTAAATTAGCAGCGAGCCAGGCATAGAGGTTAAAACTGCTATTGCTGATGGTGGGAAAAGGCACCATTTCCAGGAGCGATGGACGTGGCGGTACCTGGTGGTACCGAGCTGCTGACACACGTGGCACTTCTTTGCAAAAGACATTTGTAAGCTCCTGATCACAGGAATAAAAGCTGAGCTTTAGTGCTATGAGTGAACAGCACTGAGCAATCAGTTAGGAGCTATGACAACAAAATGACAGCAATGAGGGAAAAAAATGTATCATCTCAAACGAGACAGCAAGCGGGAACTCCCTTAGGATAACCATTTTAATGGAAGGGATGAGACTAAGCAAACCTCCTCTTATGAGCTGCTGAGAACCAGCCAGAAACAAATCATAGAACCATTTAGGTTGGAAAAGATCTTTAAGATCAAATCCATGGCCCTGGCCCATCTCTCCTCATTCCCTGGGCTGCAGCAATGGTTTCCCACCACATTTCTTCCATGCAAAGGTTTCTGTTAGCAATACTGCAGAGCCAGCTCTACGGTCCTACGGCCAGAGAGAAATACCACGTATTGAACAGTGTGCCTTGCTGGCCATAACTGTGAGGGCGTTCACCCTACCCTCGGGAAAGGTGCTGGAGCTTTATTCTCACCCGGTGAAGCCCCACTGAAGACGAACTGAACCAAACCTGGCAGCAGCAGCACAGGAAGAGCCTCTTTCAAAGCGTACTGAAGTCTATGGGCAATTTTCCAACATCAGGATCTAATCTCGGCACTTTTGTCCACATTATAAACCGTGCTTTCAATTTTTTGACTCTTCTGCACAACTCAGCTCAGTACTAAGTCTCCTCTCATTTCATTGCAGATTTCCCTCTTTCCTTTCGCCAGGCTCTCTTCAGTCTTGCTAACCAAATCCCTCCCAGGCGCAAGCCTCTGCGAGCCCTGGTAAGCCACTCTGGGGATACAGAGGGTCGGATCCACTCTCGCCTCCGGGCAGCCTAGCCTTCAATCAGAGCTGAAAAGTGGGGGACAAGCAGGGAGCGAGTGCATTGGGCTTCTGCAGTCTGCTGAGTGAGAAGCTGGGTCGGGGTTTTGTTCTTTCTGGATGCAATGTACCCACATATTCCCAGTTTTATCAAGCTTATATACCGGCTACTCCCTCTTCATCCTCCCTTCACTAGAGTCAGTCAGGGCTTTACTGTTGACTTGCAGGATTTCAGCCTTTCTTGGGAAATAAAACTCCAGTCCAAGCACCACATGTATTTCAGGGCAGCTTTACTACTTACTGAGGGAAAAAAAAAACCCTACATGAAATGCTCCAGAAAGAATACGGTTGCTTAGGCAGCAGCATGACTGCCTGGGAAGGCTGGTATCTCAAGTGTGCTTTATTGAGCTAAAAATAAGTTTATTAAAGGAAAAGAAAGTCTACATCCAACAAAGATGTGAGAAGGATAATGGCAAAGAGATGAACCCACAACAAAACAGGAGAAAGCCCCTTTTCCCAGACTGTATGCTGAAACCACAGAAGGGGTGAGGTTCTGCTACTGAGAAATAAAAGGTTTTTAGGAACTGAGTGTATTATAAATAATATTCTCAGGAAACCCTTGACTACAGCAAAGTTCACATTAACACACAGAATTAAAAGAAAGGGCTACATCATATGAGCCTTACTCATGATTGTACTAAATTCTTACACAATTAATCCTTGTGCTCGGGGCTGTTCCTCTAGCCCGTACTTAAGCAAAGCTGTCCCGCACTCGCCCTGCGAGGCACATCTAAAATTAGTCACATCATTGGCTGGGTAAGAGTTGCACAATCTAGCCACAAATTAGCAGATCCAGTGGATGATGCTTGACATTGTCCAAAAGTCCTTAGTTCCCACTCAAAAATAAAGCTGGTCTGGAGAGTAGAACTTGGCAGAAAAACAAGTGAAACCTCAAAATAGTACATGGCTGCATGCTCTCAGTACTGAAAGTGCTAGCTAAATGATGTAATTAGCTTGTGTTAATGAAAAGCAAATTTTTAATATTCTCTCCTCCAGATTTTCATCTTGCCAAATGTTAAGATAATGCATTTTCAGATGCTTGAACTCTTCCTAAACCCCAAACAGTTGGAAGCTTCACAGTAGTAATAATCGCAAGTGTCAGTACTTCATAGTCCTTTCATCATCATCAATGCAGGTTGTTCTCTGACACCGCTCAGAGAAACACATGTTGAAAAGTGATGGGGAGGAACAACCTTGGTCCACGGTTCATGGTTGCCATTTCCATTGTGCTCAGTTAGAAATGCCCTGAATGCAGTCCCATTTCAGCCTCAAACTGCTTTTCAAAATCAAAGCTGTACATGGAGATGACCCAAACCGGCCAGCTAGATGACAGCTGTCCAGCAAAAAATACCTGGGGGATGCGGGGAGGAACAACACTCATAAAGGTAAATTTAGATTTCATTTCAGTGAGGGAAACGCCCATTGCCTGTCAGTGCTGTGCCTGCTCATCCAGCCTTCTTTCCATCAGAAGTAAGGGCGCACACATCCCTTCCCACCCAGCAACGCTTTCTTATTAAAGCCCATCTCCACTTAAAATAAAATGGGAGAAAAAAATTGTTTTCTTCCAAATTGAGCAATCTGCGCTTTTTTCCCCCTCTCTCTTAGGAGTGTCATTCTTATCTTCTGGATGTGCGTTAGACTTCTAGAGAGAAAGCGGGGGAAGAAGGGTTCTTCTCTCCCGAGAGCAATAGCATCTTTGGCTTAAGATGTTCAGGCAAAGATGCCGAGAATTTAATGCCAAACCATTACAATGGGTTAACCTTTGAAGCCATTCCCTTTGTCTGCTGCATTGATGATTTGATTTCTCAACTATACATCTGTGTTCAAAAAAACACCTGGAAAATATTCTCAAGAGAAGCATTCATGCCAAAAGAGGACCTGTATTGTAGCCAGAGCTTCTTGAAATCAATACAAAAAATAAATACCATTGGAAGTGTTTTTGAAAGGAGACACACTTCATGTGACAACAACTCCATTTCATTTCTAAGTCCCAATTCTCTCACTAGCATTCATCTATGACAATAGATTGATGAGGGTTTTTTTGACCAAAAAATAAATTCACTGAGTTGGGCTGCTCCCTGTTATTCTGTTCCGATTGCCCCTTAGGTGTTTGTTATTAATGGGGAAAAAAGATTGCCCTTTTCTTCTTCACAGAGTACTGGAAATGCAGAAAGTTTGTATTTTTGATGCATAGCAAATTCAGCAGAACAGGAAAGAATTTGATTCTTGCTTTTAGGCAACTTAGGCTATATCAGTATTTCCATTTATTTGTGCAAGTGGCAGCCTTGTCTTTCATGCTTATGCTTTGTACTTGCAGTTCATAAAAAGCAGAGAAGAGACTGCTTTAAGTGACTGCAAACAAATTTTGTGAAATCAATTAACACATTAATGAATTAAAGAGTGTTACCATTTCACATTTCTTCTCCTTGATAATGCCAAACAGTTGGAGGGCAAAGATTTTCACCGTTTGTTATTGCTGTCAGCTTTGCTAATTATTTTTCTTGTGGTGGTGTCCCAGGAAATGGCCAGTGAACAGTGGTGAGGAGTGAAAACACAAAGTAGGGCTTATTCACCACATGTATGAGACACTTGGCAAAACCCAGGGAAAAGGGCTTCCAGATGGGAACCAATATACCAAAGCCCTTCTGGGCCCTGTTATTGCCCAAAACGTAGGAACAAGGATGCTGCCGAAGCAAGCAGCTGAGGAGCAGGAGGGAAGGAAGGAGGATTGACTTGGGAGGAGAGGGGAAGTATCTGTCCAGTGCTCGCCGAATATATCATTGTCATATTAATGAATTCTACACTGAGTAAGTCAGAGGTGAAAAGGGAGAAGGGACTTAAGCACAGGGAGGGATGAGGAATTCCTAATCCAAACCCAGCTCTTCCACCTACTCAGTTTTCTAATGACAAGGCTGCAAAATATCTGGTGAATCATATTTCCCTTCACTTTCCATTCGACTCTACAGCCTCTCTCCATGTATTTCACTGCTAGGGGTGAGCAGTGGTGCCAGGAAACCAGACTTAAACAGAAGGTTATTGCTTCATGATTCTTACAGACATGCAGGTTTGTGGGGTTTTTTTGTCTTCTCGTATTTATGATTTTAAACAAATAAAAAACCCCTATTATTTCAATGCTTAGAAGAGAGTTGCTTCCACCTAGATACCCTGACCAAACTCATCCAGCGAAGCATCCACAAATGTTGTATTTCAGCTGGAAATAAGATGCAGAGAATCCAGAGGGATTTCACCACATATTATTTTCATTTCAGTGGACACATACATCATATCTATCATACAGACAGAAGTATCATTCTCTCTATGGCATTGAGTAAGATACTTCCAAGAGTCAATGGCCAAGCAGCTGCAGAGACCTCCAGAATAAGCACATAACTGTCTTACAGCAGTAACACAATACCCTTGTCCATCCCAGAGTCAAGGATCAGCGTATACACAAGCATAAAAGTGTGTGAATTCCCTTCTCCATCCAGGCATTACCCTGAGGTCCCCATTTTTGCTGAGTGCCAAACTCAGAGGGAGCCGGGAGCCGATATGGGAAAGGTAGGAGGTATAGCAGAAAGATGTGTGGGTGACTGTGGGGAGGGGAAAGGGGGGGTGAGAGTGGTGTTCAGTGGTGTTTAATTTCTTCATCTCTGATTAAGACTCTTCTAGTTTCTATTACACTTCTTTTAAATGGTTTGAAAGCTGGGAACGGGGGAGAAGAGAATTCCAATAGCTACCTCCTAAAAGATGATGACTCAGAAGAACTGTCACTGAGGAATTTTGATTGAAAAATCTGCACAACAGCAGGTTTCACTCAAAATAACAAGAAAACCAAATACCCTTATGTTAGCAAACAGGTTAGTGAGCAAGCACACATCTGGTCTAAAAATGCTTCCTAAAGCAAAAGCTCTGCAAATGAGACAGACTCACTACATGAGAAGGAAAACACCTGCATTTGTCTTGCAGGTCCCCAACTCTTACCAACCTTGTACTACTGTATGTTCTTCCTAGGATCTTAGATTGCAAAATGAAATTTCAAAGGTTCATATATCAATAATATTAGCAAAAAGAACTTCAGGATTTCATGCCAGAAATAATGATTAAAAGGTCACAGTTTGCAACATATCCCATTATTTTGTGGCACGAAATTCAGCAGGCCAAAAATAAACATTTTTTTCCTGTCCATGCTGCAGCCATTTCTACTTGCAGTAGTACTACAAGTCAGAGCATCAGACAGAAACTGCCCATGCGGTAAACACTGGAGGTTAGACGTGGGTGGGAGGGACACATTGCCCTTTGCAGCACAGGAAGAGGACAGAAGCAGAGGAGAGGGTAGTAGCAAACAACACATCTGCCTGGCTGGGATATTTAAGGGGTGCAAGCTGTTAATACTGACACGATGCTAAAGACAGAACATATCTACAGAAAGACAGCTATAAATAGCAAAATACAGATATAATAAAATAAAGATATCATACAGTCAGGTTGCAAAAGATAGGAAGGCTGTCGTACAGATGGGGGGAACCTGTTGACCACCCGGGGTCACAGCAGGACCGTGCTGAGCGCCTTGGACTCCCGCACCCAGTGTGCATCAGCTTTTGAAGCTGCCTGGGTACCTCCACGCAGCACCTAACATGACACGTGTAGCACACCGACTACCAGCTCTTTACAACCGTGTGCCCCAGCAGATAATTATCCCCACGGGCAGCACAGCCTGACCTGCTTCGGGAAGCGCCGAGCCCTGTGCGTAGGGGCCGGTTAGCAGGTGCCGCACGCAGCTTGGTTTTTTGAGTAACACTTCCCGCATGGGGAAGGGGAGGAGAGCTCCCCCCCAGCTATTTTGATCGCAGCGGCAGATGGAGGAGACAGGTTGTACTTTCTCAGGAAACACACTTCAGCAATGAGAGGAAGGGTGTGATCCTGACTTACAAAGCAAGGAGCTGTTCCTGAGCGGTGTAAACAAGGGTAAAGAGCAAGGCACCATCCTTTATTTTAGCAGGGAAACAAAATTAATCTGTTTTACCCTTGTCCAGATTGACATTTCCAGGTGAGCTAACACCTAACTTCTCTCTCTTTCTCTCTTGCAGGGGCTTAATATTCAAAGGTTTATCACAGGCCTACTTTGATACATGTAATAGAAAATAAAAAGAAAATTGTATTCAGTATTTTGAAAGGATTAGTGACAAATGGGATGGACTCAGCACCACAGCGACCAGGGAGCAACAGTTACACATCAGGGAAGGGGTTCACGGGCTCCCAGCAAGATCGGGTTCGAAGCAGTTTGCAAAAAAGGCCATTTTTTTTTACAGAAAGAATTGCAACAACCCCAGGAGGATTCCCATATACATATAATGTAATACATGTATATAAAAATAGGACCAATGGGGAGGGAAAGGAACCTAGATGCTCCTTTGGTGGGGAGGACCCATCACGTGTGTGGAGATTTCCTCCTCTCCATCACCCTCTTTGAAAACTAGCTTAACATTATGCTCATCTGCTCCACAATTAGCATTTTAGCTTACTGAGGAGACAAAAAGTATAAAAATGTAAGAAACAGTTAATTACATTGAAATTTAATTCATTAAAAATGAGCTCTGAAGCAAAATTGTGTCAATTACTCCCAACTTCTCGGTAGGCTAAATGCAGAGCTAATTGGTGCTACAGCCAGACAGGCACAAACCCTCGTGGAAACCTGTGATTAAAGGCCAGATCCTGCCCTTCACTGCCCAGAAGGAAGACTGGGGTAGGAATGCCTTTGCACACACGCAGGCACAGCAGGAGCAGGACAGCAGCAATGCTTACTGCCTCCGCTCTGGAGCAAACACCTCTGGCAGGGTCTGGGGCCCCACAGCCCGGGCAGCCAGCGGGGAGCAAGTGGGAATATTTGCTTTGGCTGAGCAGGCTGGCTGGAGCGCACGGGTGGCCCCGTGTTTGCCAGGATACCCCCAAAAAGGAAATCTCATTGTTTGTGTTCAAAATCATTTAGTTATGCTTCAAAAGAGCGAATAGCCAAGAGAGGAAGGCTCTGCTGGAAAGGGCCACGTACATGACCACAAAGGGTCCATAGTGCATCAGATAAAGCTCACCGAAGATGATAAAAAGGTACATGGGACTCTCTGGGAGCAGGTTGCAAAAACAGCTGTGAGGGTTTTCTTGTTTTTCTTTTTTGCCTTACTTCTGGTTTATATCCTAGAGGCATGGAAGCGTCCTGTGTTAGATGTTAGCCATGTTTCCACACAGGTGACCAAGGGACAAGGGCAGATCACAGGCCTGCTTGTGCACGCACAAAGATCCTTGCTATGCCCATACAAATGAAGGCTAGGAAAGGCACTATGGCTTTTTTTCAAAATAAAACCAAAAAGTAACTACCTAGAGAAGAAATTCAAGATCCACTCCAAAGTCCTCAAAACAAGAGGAAGACTTTGGTCTCGCCCTTGGACAGGTTTAATTTCTCTTTACAACCCAAGGACTAACAACCCAGTTTCGCAGCTCTCTGGGCTTTCACTACCGAGACCTCAAATCTTGCTGATGTGCATCTGGCTTTTTCAAGGGTGAAATCTGCCATTAGAGAAGGCTGGACCTGCCTCCACTGTCCAGATTTCACAGGCTCCTTTTCCACAGTTTCCTCCCAGTTGCATGTACGATGCTACATCTATTGTCAAGGCTCTTATTAATAAAACAGCACTGCTTCAAGGCTGCGCAGTGGTGTACCCATCTCAGCTTTTGTTATCTCGCAGTCCCTTAGGGCTCATTAAGGTCTGAATTAGCTGACTGTCCATGGCCCTAATTAGTACTTCAGCTCTCTGGGAAGCAGCCAGGGCTTTTTTAACCATTGCTACTCACCCGTGGCATCAGCTCCCTTCTGTGATTTGGAGCATGCAATCTGCAACAGCTTTGAAACTAACTGAGACATTTATCCCCTTGCTGCTCTGCACCGCTTTTAATTATTACTAATTGTAATGGCCAACCCTGGAAAGTGCCCAGTGAGGGTGCACTGCAGGACACTATGGAAATGCAACTTGGTTTTGGTTTGTGAGGCTGTTCTCCCAAAGAGCACAGGGAGGTTGTTAGATACAAACACCTACTGTGGTGTTTTATGATGGACAGGGTGAAATATGGAAAGGCTCCACACAAGGGTATAGCCATAGTCTCCATCCTTGCAAACCTGGAGGAGGAAGTATTTGATCTGTCATTTCTTCTGGGCTTGGTGGAAAAGCAAGTTGCTCTCTTGCAACTCCACTGCCATTGCTGTGGTTAGGCTGATCTGCACGCACTGGGATATGGACCCTGAGAGGTTTGGTTGCTTGCTTTGAAGTTGAGGTGAGAAATATTAATTTCACCCTCACTGCAAAATTTTGAAGAAAAATGAAAAAAGATTTAATCTGTGTTGAATATGGAAAAGGCTGAGTCTTCACTACAAGCCAACCACAAGTACAACATCAAATGTATCACGGTTTGTGTGCGTGTGTGTGTGTGCACGTAAAACAAGTACGTAATTCAGCCTAGGAAACTATTAAAACTGATTATTGACTGCATCTTGTTCTCAGCAGTTTGTCAGAGGGCCTTATCAGAAATAGCTCACTGCAGATCTAAGCCTCTCACTGAAAGAGTAAGACCAGGAGCCTCCCATGCTGAGAGCTCTATAATGACTTCTTGCAAACCACATAACATCTCTGTGCCTTGATAGAAAAATGAGGGCAATACCTCAATTATGATACAGTTTGGGATCCCCAAACAGCCGGTCCTATACTGAGATTCCCAAAGTATCACTGTTTTTCAATGGGAATTTCTAGGCAAGCATAAGCAATACCTGCTCATTGACCTCGACAGCACCTGGGATAGCTGGGGGACAGAGGAGTCCTACGAATGAAAATGTGTATCTTCTGTGTTCTCAGTATGCTTTGACAACCTAGGGACATGCTGGTTTCCTCAAAAGCATGTGGCAGTAATGCAGAGCGCTAAAGAGAGAACTATGCTGGAGGTGTTCAGGAGGTCTGGGACACTCATCAGATCCAAAGGGATGACAAACACCAGCGAGGTAGCTGGGCTTTATACTGAGCACAGCTCCAAGGGTCTCACAGTACTACAGAAAACCATTTTATGCTGCTTGCAAAAAGGGAACAGGCTGACAGTATCATAACATGAAGAAACAGCAGCAGCCATGCATGCTCCCTGCCCGTGCTCAGGGGAGGAAAAACCTGCTTGTTGAAAATAGCCACCACGGCAATAGCAAAATTTCCCCTCGAAATACGAAGTTTGACTGGGGAGCTGAGCTGTAGGATCACCTGCACTAGCACAGAGGCAGACGTTGGTCTGATCAGCGGCTGAGGAATGGGAGCCATAGGATCAAACAGTGATTCTAACCGTGGAGTCATCTCTTTGGGTAACTGGCACCGTTCGCTCTGACGACAACATGCTGCAGCGGTCTGTAAGCTGCAAACGGGGCTGTCAGACTGATGACTGCTTCCTACCAGAGCTGGTGGAAGGACAGCCAAGAACAGGCCCAGGCTGCACTGCATTTATTAATTTGGACACAAAACCTTTCCAGTCTCGCCTGCATCACTGCTGCAGGCAGTGACCTCATGGCGTACTTGGCAGCTACCCAACGGCACAGATCAGCTTCGTTTGCAAACTGTCAATCTAAGTGAAACGATATGCTCGGGCGCTCCACGATCAGAGCTACGCTCTGTCCCAAACTCTTAGCAACCATCAGTGAAACAAATGGCTCCTCTACTTAAAAGCTTTCCAAGCTTATTCTTAAGAAAAAAGTCTTCCCATTCCCCAGGTCCCGTAGAGTGCCATAATGAGAAAGTGATCCAGTTTCCTAACTGCACAGAAAAACAGCTGAGCGCTCGTGCCTACTACTGCAATGGAAAAAGTGTGCCTTGCTGAGCATTAGGCCTGCACTGCCAGACTGTTAAGAAATCAGAAAAATATTCCATATGCCCTCCATAAATTTGAGAAAAGCCCTGCTGCAAATACTATTTCAGGAGGAATAAGGCTGGCCCAAACTTGCATTTTTTTTTTCTTCTTGACACAGCTTTGTCACACCAGAAAGACGACAAGCTGAACTTTCAGAAGCGTGGTGCAACTTCGACGCTGCTTACCCATCCAAGATGATGTTCAGATCCTGCTGGGTTCATAATGTTCACCAAGAAGTCACAGTAGCTTTTATTCAATACCAGAAACAGGTATGAACAGAGACCTACATCTGCAGTCCCACTTTCTATAGCAGCACTGAGAAATGTTAGGAAATGATCCGGGACCAGAACTTCACTTCTCTTGGCTCCACCACCAGGGTGAAGAAAGCCACACGAAACAGAGATGTAGACTTTCTCTCTTATACTCTTGCCAGCAGGTACATTAACATGATCTCTGCAGATCTGTCTTAAAAAGAACATACGTATATTTCTTTTTGAAAATAGCCTTGGAGTCAAAGCTTTGTGTCCTGTAGAGGAGACATCTAAGTAGCCCTGGATTCTCCAAGCAGAACACAAGATCCTATTGCTATGGATCTTATGGCGTCTGTTCCATTTGTCTGGCAATCAGTCTCTTGCTTTTTTGCTCATTAGTAGTAGACAGCTGAAGATGGGGACACTAGTAAGTAATGCAAATTATTTATGTCTGTCTCTGTTAACCACCACCTTTGGTTCATGAACTCGCTGTCTCTTACAGTAACTCTCCAAGACAGGAATGGATTTTTAGTGCAGTGCTTGCAGGACTTCACAAGGTCAGGCCCCGTCTGCAACTGCAGGCGTCACAGCATTAGCAGAGGTCAGAACAGATTTTGGACGCAGCTTGCAGCATATGCAGTCATGGGCTCACATTATGCATACAGCTCTGATGATCACAGAAGTCTAGGCCTTCTGCAATCAGGCCAGCTTATGGCTTTAGGCTTCCCACTTGAAATTAAGTTAAAAATAGTTGGCCTTTGCATTACTGAAAGCTTGGGCAGTGGTGACCTTTTGCGTCTGTTAAGCATCTCCTGCGACATGCCCCTTAACATTTAGAAGATGCGGCTCTTAACTCCAACGAGCTGCTCTCACTCTGCTCTCTGGACTCTGACGGTTTTAGCTTGGGGTATTTTCTTTAGGACCAGCCCTGCTGTGGAGCACCAAGAAGTTCATACAGACTTTGACGAGATCAAGCCATGCAGTCAGCAGGGAAACCCTCCTCCGGCATTTCCAGCACATGCAGGTCTGGGTACAGCATCCGTGCTGCCCCTGTGCTATTCTCCACACCAGAAGCTGAGTTTTGCTCCCACTGCTTTCTTAGAGACTCGGCTTTCCATCTTCTCCTGCGATGCAGAGTTCCCATGCATCCGTGTAGCTCCATTAGGGATAAGCTGAGGCTCACACTATGTCTGAAGAAATGTGTTTCTTTCCACGCTTTGTACTCAGCAGAGGTGGGTAGTGTATGGCTACACCCAGGACAGGCACCTAAATAAAGAGCTATAGACACGCTTCACTCCCCGCTGTAGCGTTCACCCTGTCCACCCAACAACCATCCCTCAGCAAACCAAAGACCTCCCTAATGGGAATTTTTAGGTCTTTCATTTAATCTGATCTTCAAGAGGTGAGCTGTCATGCAGAGAATATTCCTTATACGGGCTGTTAATATTTAAAGTTTGGCCAAAGACTGGTGCTAAAATTTCTTTTAAAAGAGCATTGCAGCACATCAGATTTCACTAACAATGTACATACTTTTGGTGGCAGCGCTGAAACCAGATGAACTATCCCATGGAGGCAGGCAGGAAAAGCTTGGGGTCTCAGACTTTGCAGGGAGCCACTGAGGGAGTCAGATGGAGAACATGGATATGAACAGGAAGAAGTTGAACCAAAACATAACAATCCTCTATTTTTATCGACTGCAGTAAGTGAAATGCAAAATACAAAGGCACAGCATAGAAACTGCAGACTAAACCAGCCACAACAGTAGCAGATGCCTTAATTTTGTCATTTTAAAACATCTGTCCATAAGAAGCGCTTCCTCAAAGAATCCAAGTCAGAGCAGCATTTATGAAAGCAAAAAATGCAAGTCAACTTCAACATGTCCACCAACAGCCAAATTTCCCACCAGCTTGTATTACTCAAAATAGTAGTCAGCAGTGGTGACTAAGACATGCAGAGGCTTCATGTCCCAGAGCAATCCAATCTATGGCTAAAGTTGGTCCTGCTTTGAACAGCAGGATAGATGAGACAAGCTTCAGAGGTCCCTTCCAACCTCACAACACTCAGTTATCTGGTGAGGCTATTAGAAACTCGGTCTTTCGCTATTTCAAAATGTTGTGCTTGCCCCATGTTTTTCTGTTTCTTCTGTCTCTGCCCTAATGATAATACCAAGAAGTCTGGAGTGTTGTTTCCAAGCAGTTTATATATCTGCTTATTGCGGGAGGGGGTGTCCCAGCCATCAGAGAGAGATGGAAGCGCTGCATCACTGTCCTTCAGAGAGGTTGTAACTGAGCGTCCCAAGACACATGGAAAATGAACGATGCAACCCCCACAGCCAGCAGCTGAAGCAACCCGCCCCAGCCAGCCCACGCGCTGCAGTGGCCCCACGCGCTGGAGGTAGGTCTCAGCTCTGGGTCTGGGCTATAGAAATAAAAACAGAGTCTGGCCTTCAGGAAAGGATCCCCCTGAGCACTGCAGCGGAGAGCTGGGATGGAGCCTTCTCATCCTGAGCCCATGCAATATTCGCCGCTTGGGAATGAAAGTAAAGCAGTGAACTGGGAATGACTGGGAGAAGGATTAGGAGTGGCTGCAAATGAACTAAATTTGCTGAAGACTGTTTAGCTTCCCTGAGCCATCTTATTTGTAATCAAATGCGCTGCAGAACAGTTCACACAATTTTTATGGCAGGTTGAATCCAAATGATTCTGTATTTTTAAATTGTTAAAATCACATCCAGTCCTTGAATGTAATCCTGACAACAGTAGTGGAAATATATCAACAATTTAAGATAATTCCTTTCAAAGAAACAAGAGTCATTTCAGTTTCTGGAACAAGCACAGAAGTAATTTTCTGTGAAAGAAAATGGACACCAATATTTACTGTCATTGGTGCAGAAGAATTTCCTCAATTACTCATAGTGCATGTCAGGCATAAGACAGGAAACAGCATGGATCACGAAAATATTTCTAGCATAACTTCTCTGAAGAAAGATCTTCAATTTTTTCACTGTTAAGTATTGAGAAAATATAAAAAATGACAATGTATCTACCAGAGAAAATAAGTGGAACATAATACAAGCAAAAGACACTCAATTATGAAAACAAAAGATACTAAATTAATTTTGTAATGTAATAGCACTGTTTTCCAAGAATCAGTGACGCCTAAAGTGATACATACTATTAGGACAAAGGTTAATGCATTCATTACAAAGAATTTACTTACTTTTCTTTCAGCACAGTAAATAATTACAGATGTGGTTGAAAGGACGTATTTTTCTCTGCGGTCACCAATGCCTCAAACCATGGAAATGGCAAAGTGTTTCCAGTAAGTGGCTGGTACTGCACAGCTGAAAGAGGAACAACGCAGTGTCTCCCATGAGGCCCCCGAGCGTGTGGAACCGCGAGGATCTGCCAGGCTGCAAATGAAGCCCCTCCGTGGGGGCTGGGTTTACACAGAACATCCTCGTCAGCAGCTGCTGCTCAACCTTTGCTTTGGGGGAAATCAGATGGCATGGTCCCACCTGACAGCCATCTCTGTGCCCTTCTGCTGAAAGAAAGACTCACAAGAGGTTTCCCAGACCCCTGAAGACCACCATAGGGGGGATGACTATTCCCACCTTAATGTCTAATTGCAGTAAGGATGAGAGAAGGGGAGAAGGTGGGGAGCTCCAATCCTTCCTAGCTATCCAAAAAAGCTTCTGAACCTTGAAAGGAGAACTGTGCCATACAGTTTATGCCAAAGTGTAGAACAACACATGGATTGCAAGAAAAGTCACACACAAGAAAGCAACCCAGAGCAACAGGTGACAAGTTTTCGATCACTTGTGTAAGTACTGAAAAGTGCACATGGCAAAGGAGAAAAACTGAACAGGGATTCAATTTGGTGGCGCAGGTCGGTTCTCAACTACCTGCCATAACCCAGATTCAATCCCTTCCACAGGGAGGAAAAGGAAAGGGGGGGGGGAGAAAAAAAGGTGGTGTTCTGACCTATACTGAAAGGTTGAACCTTGCCTGAAGACTGGCCCCGGACAGTTTCTGAAGAAAGCTGTACTGGCCTTCTGAAAAACAAAAAGAAGGGCCGAGAGGTACACAAGCTGCCTGAATGGTCACCTAGTAGCTAGTGGGATTTATCACAGCAAGCTGGACCTGGGGACAACTGAATTTGAGGGCCAAAGCATGAAGAAATGATGCATGAAGTTATATAAAAACAGATGGCAATGCCTGCAAAGGGCAATCCCTGGTAGGTCCCTTAACATGCAGCACAGTCTGCTTGGGCCCTCCCTGGGCATTACCTGCTGTCTGCAGCAGAGAGTGGTGGCCCCCAAGACCGAGGGACTGTCCTCTCCTGTCCCTGCAAGGGTCACATTTTCCTAGGGAGATGGATGTAAAGCCAGGTTTTGGTCTCTTAGCCCTTCACACACATTTGAGGCAGACAGCTTCCCTTCAAGTATCAACTACAAAGCACGGAGCCCTTCAGCTCATTGCCCTGTTAGTGAAGATCTCGCTCTCTTTTTTTTAAGCCAATATCATGGTTTTTGGAGAGGAGCAAGCAGTGAAACAGCTGGTCTGGGGAAGCTTGGGGTGGACAATACTGCATTAAAAAACCAAATGCTGTGAAAAACCTCAGCGCCTTGACACACACCACAAGTCTGCCCCTCTCTATTAAAATAGCAAGCACTATTAACTATTTTCTTCATCCTTGGTTGCCTACCATAACAACTAGATTACAGAAATCAGTCACTGAAACAATGAATCTCCTGTAGTAAATATATATATATAGGACTCAAAAGCAGTGGGGAAAAAAATCTCTTTAAACACGTCCTCTGAAAAATGTGAAGTTCAGTTTGCCCTGCGGTTCCTTAAGGACAGAGCACAAAAGATAAATATTTAATTGTGCTCCTGACAAAACCCCTTATTTCTGCTTAATCCTTTTTGTTCTATCCACATCTATTTGCAGTTTACAATGGTTTACTTATCCTATTGCTATACTTGCCTTTCTATGAGCATATATTGCCTATTGCCTTGGGAATTCTCGAGCTCACAGCACACTTTGTTTTCCAGAACAGGACACAAGGATTTTTTCAAACTCACTCACAGATTGGTAAACAGATGAATTTTTCTTTCTTTTTTTCCAAGAGTGACTGGTAAACACACAGTCTGTTGTCTTTTGGCTGGAGTTGGAAGAATTTCTTAATTCTGACCCAAAAATCTTAAACTGTTGCTGGCTGAGAGAAAGTCTTCTCAGAATTTTTATTCCTGCTGGTCATTTTGCAGGAATAAAAGCCACGCTCCCTCCTACTCCTGCATGAAATTCTGTGCTGAGCTGACCACGTGAAGAGCAATCACCATGCTGTGGTCAGTGAGGTTTCTGATTCACAGTGGTTTAATAATGAGCAGAAACTGGTTGATTTAAAATGGTAATACTGCTTTCTTCTAGGAACACCTAAGTGGCCTGTCATGCCACTCATCTCATCTACTAATAGAGACTTTTTTTGGTGACATGCTGCCTATGGGTGTTTATACACAGGCCACTCTGCAGTTTATCTAGTGCAGCAACACATTGAATTTTTTTTTACCATTGGCCACATTTTCTTGGAATATGTCCCTCTTATGTGGATTACCTTAAAATATAACTTAGAATCATGGCAGGTCTTTTCATTTTTATCATGCCCTCACCTTCCCTCTTCCATTTTCTCGGCAAAACACACGAGGAACAAAGCTTTACCGAAAGCTGTATTAAAGGATGGTTTGTTTTGCTCCAAGTGGGTATGATGGTCATTCAGTTTGACATTAATAAAGACAGTTTTACACATCTGACTGCACTTCTTTTCAAAGAGGGGTAGCTATGGTTACGGTTGTATGGTAATGGTCATTTCAGGTTATGACTGCTATCTGCAATTCCCCTTCCTCCAAAATATCACAGCTTTCTCATTTCAACAGCACCTCTCTTGACTTTGCTGTTTAATGAAAGACACAGCAAAGAAAACCGCTTTCTTCTCTTTGGCCTTTGCTCTGACCCACCACTGACAAACAGCATCGCGTTCTGTGCCACTGCATTTTTTCATCATCAACTGTTCTTTTCTAAAAAGCTTGGAAGACAAAGATGGACCAAGCTCTGGATTTGAATCTGAATTGAGCAGAAGCACCTGAAAGCAGTAGCAAGGTTCAGTTCTCCTGTTGAGATCAAGAGCATTCACAAGATCACTATGGGGATTCTATTTCTCCATTTAACAGCGTGGTTCAGAGGACAGATCTGGTTATCAGGTTTCTTGAGCTTGCACATCGTGGATTTAGAAATACACTTGAACAGCAGGCCTGGCCAGTGAGTCATGACCACTAATTCTCCTACGCATCCTTTAAACCCATCCATGAATCTCAGAGCTGTTAGTTCTTTTTTGAACTCACCTCACCCCATCTTTACTAAAGGAGATTACTTAGAAAAATTCTTAAACATATAACTGTGCTCTGTTCTGCAAGTTTCCAGCAAAAAAGCATGATTAAAGTAGATGGTCCAGACCAGCTCAGCCTACTGATTACTAACAGATTTTGTGATATGCTCTGATATTTGTTCCCATTTCCATGTCTTTTTCTAGTAGGGAGTCAAGAAACTTCCTTGAAAACAGTGAACAACTTAAAACCCAATGATAAATGTAGCAGCCAGGCAGTCCACCAAGCTAAAAACGCTGTTTTGCAGGAACATCTGCACAGGTTTTCTGACACAGCCATTGAACAGCATAGCCATTTTTAAATAGTTTTTGCATAAATCTCTGATTTGGTCTACTAGAGAAAACTACATGAAAGAGAAAAAAATACAAGGAAAGACTAACAGCATGCCAGTGAGCACAGTGTAGGCGAACAGCTCTCCAGTGAGCTGGAAACAACCTCCATTGGGATTTTGGGCACGCTGCCTTAGTACACAGGTAGCCACAAGTCTCAACTCTTTTAAGTTGTGTAGAAAAATCTGGCAGAAGCCAGATGAAAATACATGCTGCAAGCTACTAAACCGGTCACCTAAATTATGCATGTAGGTGCCCTCCACCCCCGTGCTGTCAGTGAAGAGAAGGGCATCAGCAATCAGAACCTTAGTCCATCAAATACCTGAATCCCCTTTGCAGGTGCACAGCTCTCTCAGGTGCCTCAGTGAAGTATCTAAACTTAGGTAGGAGGAACCTGGACCTTAGTAAAACAACCAGCTGCCAAGGACAGTTAAAAGAAGATGTCTGCTCACAACCATCTTGCAGAAAAAATAGCCATAGGTCATGAAAGTCATTCCTGCAGGGATTACACCATTACTATACCAGCCTGGCCTGTTGCAGCAGAGAGACAACTACCAGCCCTGGAGCTAGCTGGATTAAACCCAGCGTAGATTTGTCTACACTCCACTGCTCACACACATCACCACGTACCAAAACGCCTCACTGCTTCAGTGTACACCACCTCACTACACCCTCCCAAGGTAGGGTCAGCCACGTAGCTCTGTTGCAGAGGTAAGGAAACAAGGCTCAGAAGGAAAACCCTCAGGTCACACAGGACAGCCATGATTCCTCTCATGGACCTCCAAGCCTCAAGCCAATGTCCACTGGCCCACGCACCTCCTTCGTGGTGTCTGTGATGTCTGAGTTTCTGAACTGCCCCCAGTAAAGTGACCTGGGGCAGCCTACAATGGAGCAGAAGGAGCTGACCTCAGCCCTTCTCGTTGCTTAGGCAGGTGCCATAGCACCACATCAGCCCGACTCCTTCTCCGAAAACTTCCTTCAGGTGGAGAATTCAAGGTAAAATTGTAGAATACTTTGTTTTTCACAGCTCAAAGGAGATTTTCTTTTTTAATGCAATGTAGAACTGTACCCTTAGTGCTCATTATTTGTTGAATTTTGAATCAAACACTTAAGACTTCAATGTTCAGCATCTAAATTGGGTAACAGAAAGCGTATATTCAGAGAAACCCCTGTGGAGACATACAGCAAGCGTGCGCAGCACCTGACATTTCCAGTGCAGCAGCTGGCGATGTGAATGGATCTGGAATTCCACATGGAGCCCTGAATAGTATCAGGAAACCTCCTGAGCAGTAATGTCTCCATTTCAAATGATGCATCGTTCATCCCCTAACAGTTTATAGCAAAAAATGGCTTTAAATGGCAGGGGGTAGCAGCATGGAGATACAGCAGCGTTACTCTTCAGTAGCCCACAGAAAGGCAATGATGCACTGAGGGTCTGATTTGGGTTCATCAGAATACAAACAGATATTTGTGCCTATCAGTCTGACCCATGCTGAAAGAGGAGAAATTGTAGCAAATCTAAGCAAAATTGTAGATTTGAGTCCAGCTATAATATAGAGGGTCAGCATGCATTTGCAGGTATAGAAAAATAGATACCAGTGATTGAAATATGTCTGCTAAAACATTTTTTTCTGATAGGAAGTTGTTTCTTCAACAAAATGCTGTCTGAAATTTTTGAGGTATTTTTTTACTTCAAACAGGATTCATTTCATGTAGATTTGGATATCTAAAAATGAGGTTTTCAATCTAGGCTGGTCATCTAAGCTTGCTCTCTAGAGAGGGCAATGGCAAAGAAAAGTTCTAGGCTGAGAGGCAGTTTCCAACCACCTCTACTAAATGTTGCTTCAGATGTTTGTATTCGGTGTTTTTAAAATTAGAACTGAGAAAGTAGTACATCAAATATCTGCCACAGCAGCTCAAAATGGTGCTGAGGTCAATTAATATTTGTACACTTTCCTTTTAAATTCATTTCTGACCAGTGTTGGAGAGGATGAGTATATTAACAGAAATTAGAGGACATTTGAAGTTAAGTCTGGTGCTCAGAACCGCATGTATTTGCACTCAGTCAGAGAATAGAAATAGTAATGGGTGACCTAAGCCTCCTCCACTCAATATTAGCCACCGCAGCAGAAAATCTAAATATAGAACCGAGCAAGGAAAGACTGAGAATTACTCATAAAACTTATCTGATTAATAACTAGGACCTCCCAGAAAAGAATGGGTGTATTTGAGAAAACTGCAAGCTGTTCACAAAACATTTGTAAGCAGAAATAAAGAGGCAAAGTCACTGAGCAAATTATTCACTCAACTCTGATTGCATTGTTTGAACCGATGCAAAACTATATCCAAGTTTTAAGTAAATGTTAATTGTGTCCCATTTTCTAGCGTCACTTTACATTTAGCTAAGAAATTAAATGTCAGAGTGTCCCTGAATGTGCTCTCTGAGAAATGAAGCTCTCTTGAAGTCTTTCAAATTCCTAATCTTAACTGCACTTAAATGTTATTCCTTCAACTGAAGGAATAATTTAATGAAATACAGTATATTTCAGGGTGGCACATCAAAAATGTCTATTTCACCAATCTCTTCTTTTATCACATCAATTTTCTATTCCACTTTATCTTATTGGAACACTGAAAGTTCATCCCACTAAGCCTCTTGTAACTGTGGTCAGAAATCAGTCCTAAAGTTTCTCAGCTTCTGGTTTACTTCATTTTTTTTCAATCAAGCAACAGCACCTGAAACATTTCTGCCCTGCAAAAATCATTGAGTGCAGAGAAAAAAATGGTTTATCTTTTTTGCCAGTGTCCATGGATACCATGAAAATGTATTTATCTTTGGGGTGTATATGCCAAAGGACTGGTACCCAAATCAGATGCACACTGAGTGTCTGTATGGGGTGTCACACTTCTGAACAACACCCCAAGTTATTGAAGGATGGGAAACTGTTGCTCCCATATTAACTGGTATCAACCTGGCTTCAAAGCCTCCAAGTCAGGCTTGCATTTCCATGAACCCTGGAAAAACACAGTGTCTACTTGTGCCACTGGTGGGACTAGTGGTCCTGTGGTTGATCTCTCTTTTTTTTTATATATATATATATATATATATATATGCATTCCCCAGTAAAATCCCTATTAAATTTAAAATGCTCACTGTAAACTGCCCACCTGGAATTACTGGGAATATCATTTCTGTGTCATTCATTCAGTGCCACATGGCTTATGATCAAGCCTGATTTGATTAATGCTATAAGTATCTAAAATTTAAAAAAAAAGAATGGAGAAAAAACATTTTCTCGATTTATCTCATTTTTTACATCTGTTTATTTAAGTTGGAATACTTAACCAAAGAAGAATGCCAGGGACCTGCCTCCAGCAACTCATTTTTGCACTGCAATTTTTCTTCCCCCTCTCCTCTCGGCTCCTCAGGAGAGATCATTAACATGAAACGCTAGGGGACAGGCCGGCGATCCCACATTACTCACTCAGAGAGAGCAATTATTTCTAGTCTGATTTGCTCCTCTCGAGCAGGGCTTGGTTCGCAGGCGGGACCAGATGGTTCAAGGAACCACACGGCACAGGAAGGTGCTGGGATTTGTTCACCACCTGCTCAACTCCACTCCAGAGTGCTGCGTCCCGCTGGTGGGTGAACACATTTTTAGTTGGTGCTCAGCAAACCTTAGCTTCCCTACAGCATTTCCCGTGCCAGGGTTACTTCACGGCGTTCCACCCCCACGGGTGGGAAAACTGAGGCACAGAAGGCTTAAATCACGCAGGGTCTCGCAGCCACTCAGGCTGTGCTTTCCATGCGCCATGTCCTACTGTCTGGTCCTCTTTTGAGGCAACATGATGGACTATCAATTACCAACATCAGTTAGGAGAAAGCAGGGCAGATGCTGAGGAGTAAAAGATGAGCTAAAAGCAGTTTCCTAATGATCTGTGTCCTCCATAGCACAGAATATCTGTGTAAGACCAAGATGCAAGTACAGTGAAGTGATCAATTCTGCTACTGCCTGGCAGTGCTACAGCCCCAGCTTCTGCAGCAAATTAATGGGGGCAATCTCGGCCAGCGTGTGCAAGTGCATGGGAATCACTTGGAATGAAAAGCACTATGTCTAGAGAGCTAAGCGTAACTAATTGATTATTACTTATAATTACTTATTATTGCTGTCTTACTCCAAGTTCCCACATTATTGTCATCATCATCTGGGTGGAAATTCACCCTACTCTTCCATCAGAAGAAAATCATTAATAAATGTGATGAAAAAGCACAAAACTGCATTGAAGCCTCTGGTTCTACCTAAGTGCATTATCAGTGGAAACACGACCACGTTGCAACTCCTGTAACCCTCAGGATTTCCACGGGATAAGGGGAACACACCCTGCCCTTCAGCTTCTTTTGGCTGCTCTGGCTGAGAGAGGAGGTGCTCTTTCGGAAGATGGCGCTGCCAGACCCCAGCAGCTCACCACAGGCACGGGGTGAGTTAGGGCAGCCCCAGGCAGCAAAGCATCAAAGAGCAGTCCTAAGTCAGGGGGAAAGCGGCGATGACCTTTCTGTTCCTGTTTAAGAGCTCAAGAACTGCATAGCAGGAGTGTTAAAGGCCACAGGAAACTTGGCCTTTTAGAGCTAAGTGCTATACACCCACATCCCTGCCCAGTTATCTCTGCATTTACCCTTCCCTAGGAATGCTAAACACCCCGTAGTGTCAGCCAAGACTGTAGCCTGCCGTCTGCGTGCAGCAGACTCCCCTTCCCGCCCTGCCCTGCCCCTGCTTCCCTCCAGATTCTCCGTAGTTCGTCTGCAAAATATTTCACGTGGTTTTTGGGCGAGCCTCCACCCCGTCCTCGTTTCCTTCAGAGCCGTGATGCAGCCGTCCTTGCAGCCCTTGGAAGGAAACTGGCAGCTTCACAATGAAGCTTTATCAGACCCGGACACGTAAATATTTCTCATAAAATGTGACCTGATGTCAGTTCCCACACCATGCCGCTTGGGATCGCACTGCCTCACTCTCCTTCTCTAAGTCAATCCAGAGGCGATTTTGGGTCCGTCAGCCACCCAAAGGGGCACTTTCCCTAACAAGCCAAAATTGAGTGTAAGGCACAAGACTAACAAAGGCACTGAGACTAACAAAGGCACCAAGACTAACAAAGGCACCAAGACTAACAACCACCCCTGCCTAGTTACTTTCACCAGCCATGAAGAAACAGGGAAAATGTTGGTTGATGAAACAAAGATGAGCTAGATCTTAAATTCATACCCGGAACCTGTGCACGAGGGGATGGAAAGTTTTGCTGGCAGCTCTTGGCCGTAGCTTAGCCAGCTGTAGCCACCATCATATTCCCCAGCATGTAAGGCCAGGTCTATCTGGGATGGAGCCCATACCGCTGCTGTGAAGAGGAGCAGTGAGGGACACCAAAGCTGGAGGAGGCTCACACCAGGCTCCTGCTTCTACCCCTACCTCTCTTCTCTCACAACAGGAGCTGAACCTCAGCACAGATTCAGGTCTCCCCTCCAAAAGCAGCGCAGACATTGCTCTTTATTCCCATCTCTGATGGCGCTTCAAATCATTTCCTCATCTGTTAAATGAAACCCATGGTCCTTAAGCACGCAACTCACTCAGACAAGGCTGTCCCTGGATGTTTCTTCCTGGTGACGGACAGGGATGCACTAGTTAATGGTGGCACAGTGATGGAAATTGCCAGACAAATGGGAACAGTTCTCATCATTTTAATAATCTAGCACTACTAGCAGCACAGGTATAGATATTTTTAAAATTTGATTTTATCATGATGGCATCAGTATCAGAGAATGTGTTTTTCCTGAGGCTAGACAGTAGAGAAGGGAAGATACTGGGTTTCCTTGACTATCTTTCATCTGCCTTAAAAATTATTATTTTCCTTTATTAGCTGGTTTCATCGGTTATTGCAAGTAAAATAACACATCCTCAGTCCCATTAATAACTTGTATGTTGGTGGCCTCCCCACCTTCTCTCTCTTCTCTCCACAGATGGGGAGAACATTTCCTGCTCTCCATGCTCCTGGTTTCCTCCTCTTCCCCATGCTCCTCTCCCCCCATCTACCTCCACATTTTGAACCAGGAAGTATTTCTTGTTTGTTTACAAAAAGGAGGGAGAAAATATTGTAAAACAAAAAAACAAACCAACCTCAACCACATAGCGCTCCGGTGATGTGCAGCGGAACAGATTTCGGCTAGTTGCCGGAAGAGGACTCATCAAATTTCCTGTAAGAGAAATGATTACATTTCAGATGGAGCTGGCTTGGCCCTGAGTGGTGGTTAAACCAGATGACCTCCAGGCCTGAGCTCCCTTCCAGCCTAAATTACGCTGTGATTCAATGATCAGTCCCACACCGTAAAGCCCCTCTGTCTCCGTGGGACAGACACCACCTGCCGTGGTGCTGGCTGCATCCCGCCTAGCTCCGCTCATTGCTTATCTGGTGCTCAGGCATCACAGGATGCTTGGCTGTAATACTTGCCATCATTTTAAAAGCTTTTGGGACAATTTTTTATGTTTTTGACATTTCAGGACACTCTCAGATGCACGTGTCAACAGGGAAATACATCATTTCGGGCTCTGTCTTATTCCCCTTTGCCTTCCACCTCCCCCAAAGTGAATGATTATTTTGCATTCAGTCTCTCAATACTAAGGATACTCTCAGGGTCCTAAATCATCTGACAAGCCCTGCTTGACTCCTGAAATCTGGTTGCTTTTGATATGTAAATCATCAACAGCTTAAAAGCAACGCTACGTAAGGACTTGCCTCAAGGACCAAAGGCAAAGTGTCCTCCTCTGCCATCACTGGTGTGCCTGGTAACAGGAAAAGAAGGGGAAGATGCAACGAGCTATGTCCTGTTGACACATATCGAGCTAATTCAACCATATTATTGTCCATATTGGAATATAAAGGTATAATCTATTTTTTGCTGCTGTTTTAGATGCAATAGTTTTAAATAAACATTGTTATTGCCCTTAAATAATCATTATCTCCTTTTTTACGTCTGGCACAAAATAAAGTTACAGAACAGTGCAGGGGACATTTAGAGACTGAACACAGAGAGAAATGCATTCATCTCTAGCTGCTGGCCAGGCACTTACCTCCCCACTGTCCAAGCCCAGCCAGCTCAGACGTGCTGTGCTCACGGGCCAAAATGGCAGGTAGACTGCAGTAACCGTCACATGGGAAAGAATACTTATTTTTGTCCTTCAGCCTGCAGGAAGAGAATCTGCAGGTCCACTGAAAATTACTCTTCAGAGGGTCAGGTCCTTCGCTGTCAAAATTCTTGATGTTTTGTCTATTTGGAGGGGTGGAAGCAAACACCGGATTTTGTATGTGCTCTGCTAATGCCAATGCACTCTTTTCCTCTACTGGCAATCTTGTGAAAATCAATTTCTGTCTAAAAAGATCATTCCTGCAGTTGCTATCAGCTCCTGCCATATTTCAAGTGAATGAGAAGGGGCTGTCATTGCTTTGCACTGGTCATGCTGGCTCTTCTAGCCCCTGTACACCTCATGGTCCCTGTTCAAGCACGAATGTTCCAGTCTGTTTCTCTAAATAACTCCTTGGTCCCCCATCCATTTGGCTCCAGGGACTCCCACACCCTCTTTATTTCTGTAGATAACTAAAAAAAGGGTGCTGGTTTTCACACAAAGTTGCCAGATTGTCCAGGATCACATCAGTGATTCCCAGCATAATCTTACTCTTGACATGGCATTTAAAAATACGATTATTTATAAACAACACGCAAATGTAGCCATTTTAAAAATATTTGTTCAACAACAGTTACTGATGAATCAACATTTCCCATCCTTCCCCTTCCAGTAAGTGTCTTAGATAAGAACATGCTGCCCTTCCTGCTGGAAATCCTGTCGTGTCTTTGGAGATCTCGTCTTCTCCCTTCCTCTCCAAGGATCCACCAAGAAGGAAGGAAAAGTTGTTAGGATAATGAAATCAGGTTTTCGTTCATCTAGGGGCTATACTTTAAAATTCAGACAACAGCCTTGAATCAGATCTGTCGAGGTTTTTGTGCCGTGCTACAGAACAAAGCTAATGACATGGATGTGTCCTACCAAAACGAACCGTGGTACCACTTTGAGGAGCGCTAGGTGCACATAGCCCAGCTGGGCTGCATCAGGATGCGCAGACACAATCAGAGCAGGGGACATCCCCTCGCTGTAGGTCACATCTGGTAACAAGATGAAGCTTGGCTACTATCTAGGGAAACTTCGGGGTCCCCAGGACCAGCAGTCCTGACTAAAACAACTGCTCCTGCTCTTGTATCCCTCGCTTTACACAACTCGCTTGACAAGATCATGTCATCAGACTAGGTACTTCGGCAGTGTTTACATATGCAAGGAGGAAAACTGCAGAAACAGAATCAGTATATTTGGAGGGTGAATTTGCTCATCTTCAGTCTAAGAGCGCTTTAGCTGCCAGAGGACTCTCCTCAAAGGCCTATATGGCACATTTTATATTGAAGTCAAAAGCACTTCATGCTGATCGCAGGAGCACTGAGATGGTCCCACAGGAATCACAAGATTGAAAAACTTTCCTTCATAAGTCAAAACCTGATTATTAAAAGCAAACGTGATACAGACACAACTGGAAGTAAATACAGGCAGATTTCAAGCCAAAGGTGAAGGTCAAATACAGGCAGATTTCAAGCCAAAGGTGAAGGTCACTGAAGGAACTGCCATGGAGTTGTTTTTAGTAAGCAACTTTTCCACTCAGGAAATCCTCAGGTACTTTGCAACTGAAAATAGGGGTTGCAAAGTGCATTAGAGTTTGCGTGGGACTGCATCATCCTTGGATAGGAGGCGAGTATAAATGCAGATTATTCTTTTTGTAATTCTAAGATGGTGTAGCACAATCATGCATTTGGTTTTCTTTTTTTAAGCTTCCTGAGATACTTTGTTGAGCCTTTATTGAAATGCTATTCAGTTTCATTTGACCTACTGTCACTGTATTGTCACATAAATTGGGAATAAATCTGACATACTTAAAATGCTTCAGAACAGCTGCTGCTTTATAAGCCTGCAATTCCTCTGCAAGGTGATAAAACAACACACTGAAATCCATGTTAATTTTGTTTCAGGGTGATTTGATGTAGATGGCCTGGCATGCAACATTTCAAGCTTGTGTATTCTTTGAGCTGTCACCTAGGCTTTTCTCTGCAACTATGATGCTGGAAACTTCATTTTACCATTAAATGAAAACTGAGACTCTCATGCAACCTCATCTCTGCAAAAACTGTCACTACCAGAAAAACCCGAATTATCATGAGGCCCTACAATAAACGAGATCATCAAGAGCAATGTACTTCCCAGTGAATTCCACATTCAGGGTTTGATTAGCAATGAAAGCAAACAGAAATGGAGAGAAGAAATCCTTATTACATCTGTTGGCTAGCCAGGTTTATTCACTGGTGCTCTGCAGTTGCCTAGAAGCATGTGATTGGGCAAATACCCTGCAATTTGATTTCTTGCTCCAGTTCTGCCCCACGTTCGCAGGGTGCTGGGCTGGGCCATTGGCAGCAGGTGCAAGGCCGGTTTGGGAGGCCCTGACACTTTTTACAGTTACTTTACCCATCAGCTGAACAGACATGAGCCAGTCCCATTCTCTTCTAAAAGCTCCCTCTAAATCATCCTTCCAGTTTGTTGTAGAGAGAAAGCTCAGCTTTGGGCTGCTGATCTTCTTTGGGGTCTCTTTAATTATAATTTTCTGGCTGGCAGCCTCACTGTCAATGATCACAGAGGAAGTAATTTTCATAGAAGGAGGAAATTCATTCCTGTGGTAAGTACAGAGGTAACAGAGCCAAAAGTTTTAGGTACTCTTCTGAATTGCACTATACATACATTTCCTTTTTGCAGGGCAAATCATTTAACCTCTCTACCCGTTTGTCCTCATCTCTAAAATAAGGAAGGCAGAACTGACCTAGTTCATATTTCAAATGTCGAACGGTTTCAAAGCATTTTGAAGTCATTAAATAAAAGGCATTACAAAAGGACAATGTGTTGTTCCTGCCACACTGCTATGTAACACATAAGAAGAGGTAAAATATGAAATCAAGGAAAAGAAAGGTTAACGCTCTGCCTTCAGATTCAGATGCGAGAACTGTCCTGAACATGCTACACATATTTAGGATGAAGAAGCAATCGAGCTGACAAAAAAGCAGTTGCCTGTCTCTTTGCTTGTAGAAGTTTTAACACCGTGATAACAGCTTTTGCCTTAGTGATAAACAGACACACACACAGTGGGATACATGTAGGTTTGGTTCCTTTTATGAAGGCTACATCAGGTGAGGATCTGGCTCAAGTCCTTCCTCTACCTTTTCTTTTTCCTCCTCCTGTTACAACTGAAACTATTTCACCATAAAGCTATTAATACTTCGAGAGGGAAGGGTGGTGGCGAAAAAGCAGTCTCGAGGCACAGAGGATGTAATTCCGCTTTTGGACGTCAGAGCAGAGTTCACATGCATTTCCTTTACAGGGTGGATCGGCTGCTCCGTCATGCAGGCACCCCAGCCATGCTGAGAAAAGGGGCACCTAATGCTCTCCTGCAGGGTCAGCCACATCTGCCTCCATTTATCTCAGAATGAGGCATTACTGTTGCCGCTAGAAATTAATTTAGGGATGCGTGAGTGCTACTAAGATCAGGGTCTGGGTGTAACACCAGATCATTGCCTTGCGTGCACGAAACACCCTTGGAAGAGCTGGTAGGAATTTGTAACTGGAGGAAGCTGAGAGAAGCAACCCCAAGAGCCAGATTTTAACCTGAGAATGAAATGAAATCTTGTGTGTTCAAATAAAGACCCTGAAATTCAGGATCAGAGGCCACACAGATATTTACAGCAAGCCCTGAGAAGAAATGTAATGCACAGAGACTTGGTGAAGCTGCTCTGGAAGCATTTCATAGGGCGAAAAAGCCAATCCTAAGATATGGAGTTTGTTCCTGTAGACATCAGCGGGGATTTTGTTGTTATTGCACATGGGAACTACAGTTCTGACACATGGGTCAGACTTGTAGCTCAGAGTCCAACACATACCATCAGCATGGAGTGGAATGCTAACCAGAGGAAAGTTTACAGGACTTTTTTTGTTGACTCTTCAAATACACCTAATATTCAACCCTGACCGCCCTGGTACCACACCTTGCATCTGGCACGAACCAACCTGCTCGGCAAACTCAACCACTGACCCGCTGTTTCAGTTCCGCAGACACGGCACGGCGGGTCGGGTCAGCTGCCGCGAAGGCTCCCTCACGCAAGGCAGCAGGTTTAGGATGTGTCCTTGCACATATTCCTACAACAGCCCTGACTTTTCCTGGGGGTCTCTCCCAGTATGTGGTGTGGGGCTCCCGTCATTAGTACACTCACGCTCTTTTGTAACAAAGCAGAGTAATATGATAACTTTTATTGGAGTCTGTCTTCTCACTGCTCCCCTCTCTGCACAATCTCTCCACACTCCCCACTAAATACCCTGCTTGTTTCTTAAGCAGGGATGGATTCAGGATAAAGAGATTTTTACTTATTTTCGTAGGCTGACTTGAACCAAGTGGCCAAGAGAAGGAGACTCAAGACAAGCCTGGGGGCGTGAGGATGACACAAAAATTTGGGACATATGATTGAACACAGCGGGATCCTGGATACCTCTCCTCAGGGCTCAGAGTTGGCCAAGTTCTGCTCGGCATGGGGTCTGAATGGAGAAGCAAAAGGACCAAACCTCCTCCTCTGAAAGCCCCAGAGAGAACCTGTAGCCTGAGCACAACTTCCACATGGACCCGGGCCCCAACTCTTCACCCTCTGGCCTCTATAGAGCTGAACTGGTGTTTCCAGGTGCATTTAGTTCAGTGGGATTTACATTTTTAATACTGTTCATTGTTCTCCTGCCAGAGGTGGGATTTCTAGCAGTTAAAGTATTCACTGATCCCCAGGAAAACAACTGTCCAGAACAGAGGAAAGAAAATTAAATGCAGCATTGATGCTGCTCATCTACATCTTTCCTGGAGAAATTGTGCCTATTTATTCTGTGAGCATGAGGTGCGTTTTGTATTAATGTCCTAGATCCGAGCCTAGGACTTCATTCTTTCACAAGGTGCTCCCTCCTCTCCCACTTCCCCTCTCCCATTCTCATTTATCAGACAATGTCTTGGGTAGTAAAACATGTTTTATAGGATTCTCTTTTTTCTTTAGGGGAGAGGATGACAGGACAATTATGACTGTCTATCCAAGATTAAAAGCTTTTCCTGTGTATTCCTGTATTTAGCTCACAGGAGGCTGTTTTGTTTAGGCTTTGTTTTATTTTTCCAGGATGTTCTGTCTGCCACCAGGGAATCTTGCAGACTGTGGATCACGCACTTTGGGTGCTCTGAAAGTTGAGCTGGAGTCACTTGGTTCAAACCAGGGGAGTTGCTTTATCTGTTCCTGAAAGGATGCAGCCTATATTTATAATCACTCAGTGCAACAGCGATCCCCACCCTGTTCCCATCAGTAGACAAGGAACACAGGGCACTTTACCAAACAGGACCTGCCAAAAAATAACCACAGGGATGAGTAACCTCAAAATACGTTTTTCATGGGAATTTTGCACAGGACTGGGGTTCATGGTCTGGTGTTACCTCTCCATTACAAGTTCTGGTTAGCCTGTTTGAGACAGGGCAGGGCCATGTTTGGAGCAGGATGGAGAATAGCTAAGGTGCTTGGATGAGGGTATTTGCAGATTCTGCAGCAAGTAACAGTCCCCGTGTCAGGCTGTAGCTAATGAGAGGAGTTCCCTGGACAATTTTCACTTATGTTCAAGATCACTTTGATGGACAACACTTTGGGGCTTTTTCAGCCTAAATGATTATTAAATTGTTGAGACAAAGTGAGCCAAGAATCTCAGATTATGTTCCTGGGAGCTGGGCATCCTATCAGCAGCTGGAAATTTGGCTTCTTCCAGTTAGTGTCAAAGCCTAATATTTATTTAAAGCTAGGCTTTATAGTGCTCTTTATTGTATTTAGAATATTTTCTTTCAGTCTCAGGGAAGCTGCCAACTCATCTTAGCCAAAGATGACTCCTGCAACCTAAAATTACTGCCTCATCACATTCAGCCCATTTCTGGGGGACCAAATTAGGAACATATCGACTGATTTATACATTGCAGAGCTAGCCGGCTATCAGCCAAGGTTGATAAGCTGCTCCGCCCAGTAAGCACTAACAGAATCTTCTATGCTGAAGCCAAAATCAGGACAAAGCTCTACCAAGGAAACAGAAGTAGCTTCATTACACCCAGGGGAGCTGAAGCCTGAGGCCGGCTGAGACACACAGGATGCCCACCCACGACTGTGAACCAGAGAGCTCGTCCTATTAACCCCCACCCCATGGGAACATGGAAGGCGGTTCAGTGAGAAATACAAGTCCCGCAGTTCTGCGAAGGAGCTGGATTATTACTGCTCTGCTCACACTGCCTGAACAGCCTTCTAATAGTTTAGTGCATCTGAGTCATCATTAATTCCAGGAACAGATCCACTAATCAACAAGCGACAACAGGGACAGTGATCATTTGCTCTTGGTGGCTACTGGGGAAAAGACCAGAAGACATTAGCTGAGAGGACAATGCCAGATGGACGGCAGAAAACAGATCTCAATGTGTGGTCAAACAGCAGAGCGGGTTGGTGGGCGAGATGAGTGATCTCTAAGAACAGACCATTCCTGACAGCTGTCAATCAAACTGCAGACCCTGCCCTAGAATCAGCAACTGAGCTTGATGATAACTTGGATAATTGCTTGATCACCAACACTGCATGTTTATGATTAATGTGGAATGTCACGAAAAAAAATTGTGGGGGAGGAAGGGGAGGATGGAACACAGAAGTGGAAATGAATCCTGTCTTATTTTTTGCTCAATATAGGCCTCGGAAGTCATGTGTGCACTGAGTGAGCATTACAGACATGTTCCATGTCTACATACAAACAGAAAAAAAAGAAATACTATACAAATATAATAGAAACATAATATAGAAATATATAAAAATACTACATACTAAATACTAAATAGATAAAGTACTACCCTGTGGCCTCGAGAGATGTGCTGTAGTTTTGCAGGACCAATCCTATGGCTGGTACAGAACTAGCGGGTCTCTCTGTCCACCTTTAGTAATAAAGACACTGCAGAGAGGGCATACTTTGAAGCCGTCTCCCTTGCAAATAGGAGACAGAGTATTGTGTACAACAGACCAAAATCTCATTGTAAGGAAGGCCAGAAAGTCTGTGGCTGCTATCACAGCTTGAAGAATTAAGTGTTTATTCCTTCTCCTTCTTCCACGTCAGTGATAAAGTTCTCATATGTTTTTGAAGGAAAAGGAATCACATTCCCCAGATCTCCTTGCTTGCCTTCTGCTCCGTAGTCCCACACAGACATACAGACACACACACACATACAAAGGCTAGAATCTACCTTAAAAAAAACCCAAACCCTGGCATCAGCATCTGGCACATCCACTTAATTCCAAGAGCTTGGACTTTAAGGGAAACACACTGTAGTTGCCAGAGTCACTAACCCCTGAACTTCAGCTCTCACACACTAGTGTGAGTTGCCCAGACAAATCTAGGATACTCGAGGTCTCAGTACAAATGCATCCAACCCTGTCCTTTCCCTCACGCTGGTGTGAAGCCTCACAGCAGCTTCTGTCACGCAATGCATTTTTTCCAGCTCCTTCTAAAGCTGTAGGTAGAGCGCGCAATGTGAAAGTTCGAGTTGCAGCCACTTGCCATTGCTATGCAAAGGAAAGAAACATCTTTACGCCCGGCTAATCTGCAGAACTTATTACCACAAAATGTCATCGAAGTCAAGAGCTTAGCAGTGCTGTATGCACAAGGGGAGGACCCATGGTTGCAAAGAACTACGTAAAAACCTGTAGCGATACGGGAATGTTATGCTGTAAGGTGTCCACCAATTAGCATTTGGCTCAGGAAGCAAATTGGCTCAGAGAGCAAAGCCCATTACAGGCAGATGGCTCCACAATTTTTACTTAATGGAGTTGTCCTTTTCCTCCAAAGTATTGCTACAGTATACCGACAAAGGCAGAACACTGGATTTTATATTGATCTCAGCCATTACAGAAATTCCTTTGTTTCTGTGTCTCAACAAGAATAGCTGTGTATGTCATTTGAAGAATATGTATTTTATTTATTTCCCATCTCCTCGTCCCCATTCTCCATTTTTATAGATCTATTGGCATAGAAGTTGGATGCTTCAGCAAATGAGGTTAACCTCTAACCATAAATTACTGCTCCCTCAGGAGGAAGCGGTAATAAAAAAGGAAACTGCCACAACTACAGCGGAGGACAGCAACGGCAGACAGACCAAGGGTTGTACAAATTACAAAACCACCAGCCCCTGAAACCCATACCAGGACTAGCCATGCAAATAATAAAGTGTGACATAAACACACACAAAATTGGACTCAGTTTGGCCAGAACAATCATTCGTACGCCAAGAAAAATAAGCAGCGTTCCCATTTTCCCTGGAGTTTCCCATATAATGGCTCTCAGGGCCTCTGTCACATCAGAGACAACATGTGGCAACAGACCACAGGCAGCTGAAAAGAGAAATGATCAAATCATCTGTAGCATTGCTTTTAACTATCATATCATGCAAGAATAGAGGGCAAGGTAGCCCTTGGTAACAGTGTTCAGTCCAGGATAAATCAGAGTGAACTATTAGATGTCTGTCGTGATTTCTGTATCAAGATTGTGGGCTCATCCCAGTCTGTGGCCAGGATTTACCTGTGTGAATTTACATGCTCATCTTGAGATTTTTAAAAGAATGAGAAAGAGAGAAACATCTTCTTTATGACTAATTCCCCTCTAAGGCACCTCAGGTTGAGCTTCTGAGCATGGAGGGACCCTAAAATCACTGCCGTTTGGGGGAAAGTTACACAGGTCAGTCATAAGAAGGGAAAGGAAAGAGAGAATGAAATTCTGCAGGGCTGTGGCTAGGGGAGATGGTGTTTCTGAATGAGGGGTTTATGGTCTTCGTTTGGGGGTGTCATGCACAGGCGGCTTCTTAAAGCGTTCTGGTGAGAACCCAGCACAAAGTGTGAGCATGGGTGAAAACAAAACCTGAACTAAGCACAGAAATAAACAGACTCGGACACTTGGGAAATTTGTCTCAGAAAGGCTCCATGCATTTCTCAAATAGTTTCAAGAGTGCTTTCTGCTTTGCTTCTCTCTTTTCTTGGCTGACAGGAAACTCTCTACAGTTCTCCTAGAACGTATCACGGGTTTGTGGGGGCCAAAACCTTCCCCACCTCAACTGACTCCCATTTCTGCAGACTTGGCCTGCTCCATCACTCCTTGGGGCTTTTTGTTCCATAGGTGCAGCGGAAGTTATTGCTTCTTTTATTAGCATCAAGTTAGAGACTGATCTCCACTGGAAAAGGTTAAAAAAAATTAAGGTGATACAGACCAGCTTCAATGCCAGGACTGGCTAAGCAAACTGGGAGTTTCCAGTCTGAAAAATAGGTAACTGAGGGAGGGAGGGAATGATGTAGGTCTACAAAATCATGGGAGTGGCACAGGGAGGGTGAAGAGGCAACAAGAGCTGCACTGAGAAACCTGGGGAGCCGTAAATTAAACTAGCAAGTGGCATGCTAAAAAGAAGCCAAAGGAGATGTTTCTGCATGCACCTTGCAGACAGGCTATGGAAAACCTTGCTGTGGATATTAAAAGCATACATGCCCTCAAGAAGAGAGTGGTTAAGGTCACAGCAAACAAAGACACCAAGAGTTATTAAGCAAAAAGACGCCACCTCTCAGTCAGCACGTGCCCAGACGGCTGCAGGCTGGGAAACTAATCTTGGAAAAGACTATTTCCTTGCTGCCTTCTTAAATGCCTCCAATTTGAGCCACTGTCAGACAGGATGATGGAGTAGATGAATCTTTAATATGATATACTATGGATGGTCTTATGTTCTTAAATGTTTTTGGGCTAAATGAAGAACATTACAGGAAGCTACTTCTCCCTCACCTATTCCTTCGTGCTCTTCCCAACTGAGTCTTATTTCTTACTAGCATCCTTAGATATTCACTGCCTCTCTGCAAGCATCTGCAGGCAAGCATCCTGCAGGTCTTAAACCTGCCTCTCTTCCCCCTCCTCTGCAAAAAGCAGAAGGAATGTCAGAGGCCAAAGAAAAGATTTGCTGCCTTTCCGCTCAGAGCAGCATAGTCTTCGCAGCCATGGCAGCAGCCCCACGCTATGGTGTGCAGGCCGGCTGCTGGAGGCACACAGGGAGCTGGCTGCTCCCATGCTGTTGGCTCTCCTCCTGATTTCCAGCTGCTAAATTGCATTAAAAGAAGCTAGGACTGTAACTGAATAACATGACTTCTCAGTGTCAGCAACTACCATAGCTGCTAGAGGGATGTGGCCCATGGAAAGGAGGAAGCCAAGATACTCACACAGGAGAAGGGAAGCGTTCAGTGGACACTCCCTATTAAAATGAAATCCATGCTTTCTCTCCTTTTCTAGACCATTTTCCCTGTCTTGCTTTTTGTTTGGAGGGGGTGGAGGAGTGACATCAACATTGCTATGAGATTGAAGCAGTAAATAATTCTTTATCACCATAACATTGCAAACCATTGCAAAATCTCTATTGCTGTCCAGGCCAACACTTGCAATAAGCTACTGCCAAACAGGATGGCAAAAAGCAAGAATTAGCGGCTGACCCTGGAACATTTTCCTTGTCATTCAGGGACATTGCTTTCTTGACTCAAGGAAGAGGACAAAGAACAGTCAAATCACACAGAATTGAGTTAATATCAGAGCTGTAAGAATGTCATGACATTACTTCAACTCCGGTTTCCGGGGCTAGGAGAAGGGATTTGAAGGATGCTATTATCCAGCCATCAAGCTGTAGCATTATTTTGATGTTCACAGGACTAAAAGAAAAACTCTTCTAGAAGAATGCTATATGCTTTAGCACAGGCTAATAATTTCAGTCTACAATTTGTGACCATACTCCAACAATCTATGGCAGACAACTCATTTGTTACTCAATTATGTGGCACGGAAAGACAGTGTATAGCAGCATAGCTCTACTGATTTTGCCAATATACACTAACAGAAGATGCAGCTTATATATTTTTAAGCAATTTCTATAAAACAGTGTTAGATTTCTACAGAACCTTGGTGGTTTCATGCCTATTAAATTTTAATAGAGTGCATAAAATTGGCAGAAAGTACCTTCTGAAACGCTCTTTGTTACATGTCTGTATCAGTTTCCATCTGCCAGATTCTGTTACCTTTATGCATTTTGAATAGTCCCTTACTCCTGAAATAGTCCCACGAAAAGTGATGGGTTTTCTGAGACCACTGCAATGTACCTCTAATAGAGTAACAAAAAACTGCTGAAATGGAGTGATAAAGCCAACGTAGCTGGGGAATAGAAAGATGTGCTGAATCGTACCCCCACAGGTACACCTCCAATACAATTACATGTCTCCTTGGAAAGGAGACACGTTGCAATTTTCAAACCCTGCACCTCGCCTCTTTCCACACGAACTATCATCACTACTTCATCAAGGAAAGTAGGAGTGATATTATTACCAAAAAAGAAGCACATGCCCTCCAGTTTGCCCTGGGTCAAACCTGCTACTCCCTGGAGCAGGGTGTTGCAGTACATGTCAAACACAGAATAGCGCAATGGCTTTAAGCTTGCTTGTGATGAAACCAAGGAGCGCAGAGCAATAGTGGCACTGTGCGGGGACACGCGGTGTCTGGGACAGCACAGTAGCTAGGCATGGACATGTGGCATAACTGTTGAAACAAGCAAGGAGGGTGAAAGTACAGCACTACTGGTAACACCATGAGAAAGGCTGACGGGGTAGGACAGGGTGTGAAGACAGATCAGGGCCATGCTGAAGCAGGAAAGCAGTAGCGGAGCTGGGGGTGGGGGGGTGCACAGGCTGGTGACAAAGGGGGAGCAGAAAGGTTGCTGTGAGAGGCCAGTGTGACTCAAAAAGAGCTGGGAGGACATGAAGGGCTTCATCATGCAAAAGTGGATGAAGGAAGACAAAATGGTATGGCTGAATGAGATGCAGGAGAGCTGAGGGGAAGATCTGAAAACATGTGATGAGGCCATGGGGAGCTGCGGGAGAAAGAAAGAAAGTCTTTTTGCCTTTGGTCAAAAAGCAATGGTCAAATCTTTCTAAAGAGGCTCCGCTGTCAGCGTTGGTGTTCGTGCCTGTTGGCTCCAGCAAGCAGCATTCGGCAGGTGGAAATAGGAAGCTTGGTTATGAATCCTGAAGGAAAGACTGAAAGGACAACTGCTTTCCTTAGTGCTCTGGGATAATGCTGGGAAGGAAGAGGCAGCTCTTGGCCTTGCAACACCCCCATCACCCATTGGTGCTGGCAGGATACCTCAATGGCTCATTTCCCAAGGCTGCCTCTTCCTTCAGAAGAAGCTGCTAGTTTAATCCTTCTGCAGGCTAAAGATGTCACCACTAAAATCCCCATTTCACCTGCACAGTGTCAGTTTATGGACTGTGAGTAAGTCAGTGAAGTTTGCTCCTCTAAAAGTCATTTATGATCCCGTAGGAATGTTATATGAGCGCACGATGGCATGGAGTAAGGGTGACACACTGTGTGGACAGAGAGAAGTGCAATTCCTCCCCTCCTTCCCAACTTTTTTTGAGAGATTTGGTCTTTTTTTTTGAAAACTGAGTCCGGACTGAGGCAAACCCAAAGCAGTCCCAGTGGAGCTCTCCTTTGGTCCCTTCCTGCAAAACGGCTGAAGCCTCCCAGGTGAGCTCCTCTGCGCAGCATCGCTGCTGCTGCAGCAGCACAACCTCCTTCACGCCAAGCGCGCCCATCTTGGATTAAGCCAGTAGCAAGGGGCAATAAATCTGAGGATGTTTCTGGACTCTGGAGAAGAAGAGACAGTTTTCTGTGGCCTACTAACTGTTGCCACAAACCTATGAGTAACAAAAGACACACAGCTTCAGCGCAAATGTGCAGTTAGCTGCCGATGGCAATTTCTCCAGCAGCCAGTGTGGACTCCGCGCTGCGTGGAGAAATGGAGCAAGTCTGGCTCAAGGAGCTTAAAGCTAAGAGAAAAAAGATTAAGCAGCAGTTTCATGTTTTGGTTGCATTTTTAAAAGACTGTGAGTTTAATCCTCATCTGAAGAAAGTACTACCTTATATACAACTAAAAGGTTGCTGTGATTAGAGATCTTAATCCTAATTGCCACACACCAGCCAAGAGACGAAGACAAATACTTGTACAAAGAAATGATGAGAGAGAAGCAGAGATGAGAAATGCACAAGTCAGTCTTCAGAGCCCACCTTGCTGATTTTTAAATCCTTGTTTTTACTATTGAAAGCCCTTGCTATTCCCACCTCTGTCGTTTAGTGTATGAAATCCTGGCAGTATTTTTCATTCTTCCTGATGCCCAGAAGACAAAGAACCTCTGTACAAAAGAGCCTTGAGGCATTGCTAGGAATATTAAGGCTTTTAAAAAATAACTGCTTTGTTCTTTAAATGTTAGTAAACAGGCTGTGAGGTGGCAGGTGCCTGGCCTCCAGAAAACACAAAGTTTTGGTTTTTTTAAAAAGGAAGAGCAGCGGGTTTTTTTTTCACTTGTGAGCTTCACCCATTACTGAACATTGTGGGCAGAAACAAGCAGAACTCACCTGCCACGGGATACAGGCTTTACTGTACCACAGTTTCAACTCAGCTTGCCAGGACCAGTCAGTCTCATCCCCATGCCATGGTACCATGGGAGGCTGTAGTGTCATCCTTCTCCCACTTAACCCTGAAGCACATTCTCACCTTGTGAGTAAATCTAGTCTCTTGCCAGGCTGAGACTCCTTGTCCAGGATAACTACGGTACTCGATAGCTGGTGTTACTGCAGAGTCTGGAGCACAACTTTTATGAGAACTCCGTGTCTTTGGGATATATACTTAACCCAGCTTTACAGATGAGGAACGGAAGGACAGAGAGATCAAGTGACTTTTCCAGGAACACACAGGTGGGCTTTGGCGGAGGAGCAGTTTGAATCATGCTATTGAACCGGAGGCTAATGCCCTGACAACTAGATCATTCCGCCCATCTAATGTCTGACATCCCACTGAGTTTAAGAGATTGCTAATGGAGAAACTTGGAGAAGGAAGAGCACCAAACAGGAAAAACATATCTGACTTAATTTACGGGCAAAATAGCAGAATGCAGTCGCTGAGAACAGCAAGGTCTTGCTAGCTTTTTTTTACAGGAAAGAGCATCCAAGAAGTGTATACTTTATCTCTGAAATTCATGGCACAGACTGTGCTGAAACAAGGGCCTGAGCAGGGCTCCCTGGCCGGGGTGGTGACTCCCGGGAGACAAAGGAGAGCCTGTTGTCTCCAGCTCCACACAGCCACGCAGACGTGCTGGTCCTGAGCGCTATTCCTGGCCTTGCGCTGACTCACTCGGTGACCTTGCTGAGAAAGACTCTTACATCCAAGTCTGCCTGCCTGTAAAAGCCATCATGGTCTCCTAAGATTGAATTCTGTTCGAAGCACAGACGATGAACAAATATGAAATATTTCTTCTGCTTTCCTTCAACACCCACCCCCTGGAGTGAGCAGGAACTGGACAGATAGATGAAACTGTCCTGCTATCCTCCTATAAGCTCTCTCCGCACCTCCTTCCTTAATTTTACAATTAACTGTGAGTCTTGTTTTTGCAGTGCTCCAGGGCTGCACCAAGTCTTTCTACCATAAGAAGGACACGCCGCAGCCTTGAGGCAGGTGCTTATTTTCTTGAAGCGCTTTCTGTTTATATTCATGGCTGTTCATAGTTGCCCTCTGTCCTCTTCAATGTGACACCTCATCCTTTCCAGGCAGTAGTGGCTGGCCTTGGTAAGAGGACACCAAAGCTGCTAGCATGTTGGCTGGTGGAAGACAGGCTTTCTGCTAGGGCAACCAGGACAGGTTTGGGTTTTCTGCTTTGAGATTCCAGCCTGACGGCTGCTGCTGCTGCTGACCTATGCAAGGACAACGCGTGAAGCTTAGATTTTTTATTCATTGTGGAACATAGCCACCTTTTGAAAAAAACTGCATCGTAAACAGATTCCCTTTGTCATCTTACTAATACTACTCTGTTCTGTTAAAGGTGAAAGGACTTTTAGAACCTAGTTTATTCATTGCTAGTTACGTTTCTTCATCTAGGTTCAGAGCCAAAACTCATTAAAGGCAGTGGGAATCTTCCCATTCACTTCTATTCACTTCTGTTGGCCTTAGCTCAAGCTTTTATTCAGTCCCTCTTGGCTTGGACAATGAAGATCAGTGATGACAGTTTCACTATCAGTGTCTTTGTGCCACCATGTCTCGTTTCTAAAACCTTCAGCACAATGTCCATTTGTCTTTAGCAACTGCTTCCTTTCAGATTTCAAAAATAAATAAATCCATGGAAGAAACATTTCTTTTGGCTCTGCATTGGCTGAAAGCTCATTTGCAGACATTTTAATTTTGGTAGACAGTGTCTCTTTGATTCTCTCCATCATCTCAGCACACCAGCCCGCTATTTTTGCCTCACAGACTTGGCTGCACTGAGTCATGTAGCTCTCTCTGGTTTACTTTGGCGCTAGTGTAACCAGCGATAATCTCAGTGCTTGTCCTATGGAAACAAGAAGCATTGACTTGTGAAATCTAACAGAAAGATGGCAGCTCAGTGAAAGGAGTCCTGAGCATATTCTTGTAGCATATGCAACAGGAAGAAAAAATAGCATCATGATTAATGACATTCACATCACTGCAAGATTATCACATGCTCTCCAGCTGACGGCTGGATTGTGAAGCTTTGCTGGATGGCCTTCCTGGCGAGTGGGACATCTGGGGCTGTCCTGGCCTCTCCCCACTGGCCTTCCAGGTCAGTGCTGAAGGGAACATCTTACATTGCTCCAGATGCTGCTCTATGGTTACTCCAGTCGCTGAGAGGTAGCAAATGGGGTGAGAAAATAGGCCAGTACAGGCTGATCCAAAACTCCCACCGCAGTTTGCACTAGGCAGCATGAGGAGGGGAAGGCTGGAGTGGGGAGCAGCATTTATAACATAGCTTTTAAAAATCTTTAGACTAAGCATCGGTACATGTTAAGATTTAAGTGATAAACTGGGGCACAGTGCCCCTCTGGCATCAAGTTAAAAAGCTCACAGTATAGGATTCCAGCCTTCTGCTATCGGTTGAATTAACCCTAACACTTCTGTGATCGATGTGGCTAGTGTCTTGATTAATGTGAGTGCTCTGGAATTGCTAGTGTTTTTCTGTCTTGCCACTGTCAAGGCCTATCTGTGCTTTTTCTTCCTCTAAGGCTTCTCTCCCTCCACTCCAGTTATTGGAATCAGACAGTTCTAATTGGTGATCGTGCTTTGGAGATGTGAGCAGAAACCTCCAGCGTAAAGGGAATGTCTGCAGAGTACCATGGACGTGAACCACGTTTCTCATTCTCAGTCTTAGTGGTTAGAAAATCCTGCTTTATCCCCAAAGAGAGAGAAAGAGTGAGAGGGAATTAGAATCCAAAGCAAAATAAATAAAACGAGCATTCTTGGTCGCTCACTCTGAGACCTACAGCTGGATGAAACCCATTTTTCTCACACTTTGAAGTTCACATTCTGGCGAAGGAAAACCTTTCACATGAAATCTGGCCTCTGACTGAGGAAGGTCACGGCAGGGAGAAGATCTGGATGAAGGTACCTCAAAGGGATGGACTATTTTTCTTACCTCAAATGCTGTGTACGGATGAAACCTGGCTCATGAATTTCTTCCTCATTAGGTGGATATCTTTGTCTTTCTGCCACAGACTCTAGCAGAACAAAACCGTGATCAAACCCCGTGCCTGTCTCCTTTTGTTGATGGCTATTTATTTTCCTTAGCATTTCTCTTGTTTTGTACTCTTGGCTTGGAATTCTGTCTACTGCTCCAAACCAGTTAATTCTTCCTAAGAGTCATACAGGCCCAAGGCCTAGATTATATTTATAAGCTGTAAGGATCTCCCCAGGCAGCCTCAGTTATAAAGGATTCAAGTCAAACAGCTACAAGGAGATGCTCAAAAACAACCTCAGAGAGGAAACACAAAGAGATGGAACATCACACATTTCCCCCGTGTTAAAGTTTAAAAAAACAGACTACAGTTCAAAGCACCGTATAATGGGAGGGAAGTAATCTTTATCCTTTAATCTCCCATGTTTCCAGCAAAAGGATGAAATGTTCTGCTTTCCTCTGGTGTCTGAACACATGTATTTAAGAAGTTTTTCAGGCAGGTCCCCACGTTTTTGCACCAGTGGAAGGGCAAGAAAGATTGTGTGAGGGAAGAGCAGCAGGGCAGGCCAGGGGCTCGGACGGCCGCAGATGCAGGCAGTGACAAGCCACAACTGGACAGCGAGGGAAGAGCCTGCCAGGACGTTAGGCAGGGATGGATAAAAGGCCACACCAGAGGAAAACTCCTCATTCTTGACAGTTTTTAAACAAAAATAAAATTGCTTGCAGTATATTACTTATACTTTTGCTTTGTTGTTGTTGTTAAAAGTGACTGACAGGCCTCTTCCAGCTTTGCTTTGTGGCTTCGGATGATTCATTAAACCCTTCTTTGTCTTGTTTTCCCTTCTTGTATAAAGAAGAAAGTTGCACAGAAACTCTGTTAATGACTGTGTGTGCTTCCTGTCCTTCCCTCTGAAGCTGCCATCCCACAGAGGAGGAACAAGTCATCATAAACGTGTTCATGGCTCTGCTGGCCCCACATCTCTTGCTATTAGGCTTCTAATCGCCTCTGTACTACTGTGTATTTGAACAAAGCTGTGCAGGAAATGTTTTTCCCAGCTAGAGAAACATTTTGTTCCCATTCTGCGTTTGAGCCAAATGGGGTTTTCTTGAGGCCTTTTTTTCTGTTTTTTTCAAAACAAAGGAATAGGTTAGCAAACATGTCTGCAAGAAGCTGAATGAAGCAGCCAAAGGACAGCCAATGGACTTGTTGAACAGAGGACTCCTGCAAGACGAGAGAGTACAGTTTTCTGACCTAATTCAGGCTAGCGTCTTGAAACCAGACCTTGCACACGCAGGAGATCACCAAGTTGCAGGCAAGGCTGGGATGGTGCTTGCTCTCCCTAGAAACGGCATCCCTAGCAGAAGCTATTCCAAACTGAGACTTCCCACAGAAGTTTTCTGTTTTGATGACAAGCCATTTTCCAATTAAAAATATTTTCATCAAAAAATTCCCCACCCTGTTTTCTCACAGACTGCCAATGTTAACTTGTCTTTCGATCCCCAAGGGACTAGAGGATGTGTGTGCATAAAAGACAGCCTGACCAGATTGTGGAGAGAGGCACACTCAGCGATGGCTTTGCAGCTCTCCTCAGGATTAAGGCAGCTACTGTTGGCAAGGGTACCGTCTGTGTGAGGGGATGTGGGACTGGGGATGGACTGTGTACCCTAGGAAGTGATGGCTTTACTTCTGTTTACTGGCTTAAGGACCCATATGTAGCCAGCGCCTTGCCTGTCTCGGAGGTCAGCATATGCCTCCAAGGCACCCTATACATCAAATAAATAATAGCTGAATTCATGGGACATGCACTGTTTTATCCCAGAACAATGCAGTAAACTGCAGGGCACATTTGCAATGTCCTGCCTGTTTCCACCACCTCTTCTGGGGGCTTGAATTTACAGGACATGGAAAGCTGTCCATCCAAAAAGGGCTCTTTGTCAGGAAAATGACAAAGAACTCCTTGATACAGCACACTGCAATGAAAATCTATGGGCCTGCCAACTCACTGTCCTTAAAGGTAGTCACTACTCTTCTCTCCTACCAAAGATCACGAACACAGAAAAATGTCTTTCAATCCATTGTCATGTTCTGCTTGCTTCTCTTTCTGCAGGCAAAGCTCAGCTCTGGAAGCCCAAGCCAGCACTCACTAGCATAGCACAGAGCTGTAAGTATCAGCTCTCTCCAACTGAAAGGGCAAGAGCTGCTTTGGAGAGTACCTCCATTTTGCAGAACAGGCCTCTGGTCAGGACTGTCTCCCTCAAGCTGACAGGAAAGGCTGTCTTTGTGTCGAAGTGCCTCTACCTGAAGACACAGGGCAGAATTCACCATCTAAAGTTTAGGCTTATAGGCTAAACTTATCTCTTCCCTCTGCTATGGCTGAGGGAGGCAAACAGGCACCTGCCAAAGGAGGTTTGTAAAACAGCGGTTTGCATAGATGGGATGAGTCAGAAGAGCCTATCTCTGCAGTCACCAAGCAGGGCAGCCTACATAACTAGCCCAGATTAGACACCTAACATTCAGACAGCTACATTTAGGTTAGATACATTTTACCTTTGGCTAAGGCTAAACACAGCATACAGTGGAGGACGCGATTCCAGGCCCTGCTCTGATCAACAGCCATTCCCTCTGCTCTGCGTCCTAGATACATGCGTACTTATGATGAGCACCAACAGAGGAGCAAGACAAAGCGAAGGAGTTCCCAGCTCTGATATCGTCCCCTGCCAAGTTGATAACAGGGAATAATTCATGTAATCCTCTATGTCAGGCCAATGCCATAAAGGATGGAAGATACTCCAAGGGATGGCCAGGCAAGTTGCACGGTCAGTCTCTAGTTACTGCAGGTCTCATAGACTACACTGCCTTGGTCCTGCAAAACCGCACCGCTTGGTCCTAGCACTTCATGGTGCATGAGGCCACAGCCCCGATATTCTGGCCAAATTCTTGCAGGTTATTGCTTTCCATCCCAGTTGTCTAGTATTTCCACCAGACACAGCAATCTTCACTTCCTTGTTATTATTATTTTATTTAGTTATGGTCATACTGATACAACTGCCAGGTGCTTTTGCAAAGCCAAAGGCATTTCATTAGGAAGTGAAATGACCTTTTCTAGCCCTACTTCAATTCTCATAAGTATTGTGAGGCTAAGATATTTGTTAATATTAGTAAGGAGCTTTGAGTTTCTCAGATGGAATAATTGTCACGGCAAAACAAGTTGTGCTATTATGAAGAGGTTCTAATCCAGTTAGCAAATCGCTTTTCCCATCTGTATGAACAGAACATGCTGCTGTGTTAGGGAAGCCTGCTATGCTTTGGAAAAGCTCTAACAGGTTGCTACAGGCATATGAAGATGCTCAGGAACAAAACGTGCCATTCTTACAACCATATTTTTGATTTTGCATATTCTGAGGGAGAAAATAAAGAATTAAAAATAGTTCCCAGGACCATTTGGCCAGGTTCTCACACCAAATTCCTTGTGAAACTACACACTATAGGCATTTAATCTCAATTAAAAGATCAATTAAGTTTATCAACAGATAAAAGATTATCTGGGGCATTACACAAATACAACATGATTTGCTAGCAGCTGGTCAGTAACCTCCAATGAATTCTTAAACGCCTCCCTGTAAATCAAAAATAAACTACAGTTCTATAATTAAGCTAGAATTTTCGTTCTTCAGTTAAGCTTCCTCTAAGATTGGCCTTTACTATTATCCATAACTATTTAGAAGTCCGTTACTGCAACACAGATCTGGGGGAAGTTGTATATTCTAAAAATCAATTGTAGGCATAGAAAATGCATTTGTCATCTTTAGAATGATCTGGGCATTTATATGAAAATCAGCATTAACTGGTGACATCATGTGATGTTGAGAAAAGCATTCCTGATTTAACACTGTGCATGAGAAATGATGCTTCTTGTTCATAAGACTGGAAATATCTGAGATTATTCTGTGTTGAATTTATTGTTTGAATTTGGGACATTTCTACACCAGGTATCAATTCTGATCTTCTCAAGTGCCCATTTTCCTTGCAGGATAACATATGGATTTGTAACTCACAGAACTGTACCTATCTCTCACTTTGCTCTAGTGCATTTTAATGTAGCATACATACTTGTTACGTGCATTAAGAATTTAGAAGTATACTAAAAAGAGGCATGAAAAACTTCATAATACCCTGCTCACAGTTCAGTTTCACTAAAACCCTTGATATACACACAGTCTAAGGTCTAATGCACCTGCTATCTTTCTCTTCTTTTGAAAACGAACTGAGCAAGAGTAACAAAAAAATGCAAACCAACCCCGTCATTCAGCCATGGGGCCTGACAGTGCTTTACTGTAAGGCTGTAATAGGTCATTTAACCCCAGTGTCTCATTTGTGGCATTATTGGGAACGACAATCTGTGTGGGCAGCTGTAGAGCTTCCACCACTGTCTCATTATCAGTATAGTGTAGTGGTTTGTGTACATTAAAAGCCATGTAACTGGTATGTGCATTGTAATAGCACAGAATAGCTCCCTCCCCGTCACCTGAGTGCCGGCTGCATTTCCACAGAAGTGCCCCTTACGTGCACCAGGACATCTCCCAGGACGCCTGGCACTAGCTAAGCACGGTTTCTAACGCTTGCAGCTGAGGCTGCGCTGGCCCAGGAGGCACCTGTGGCTGAAGGAGCAGCCCTGAACCAGGGAAAGCCTGTGCTCTCCCAAGGCGGAGGCGAAAGGGGAAGCATCCGTGTGTCCCCTGCCAAAACCACGCTGTCCCCCACCATCGCAAGAGTGCTCGCCCCCGCTGAAATCCTGCCTGGTACGGCAAGAGCAAAGGCATGCGGACAAGCTGGAAGCCTTGACGTGTGGGTGGATCTGTCTACACCCAAGTGCCTGGAGATAATGCTCAGGTGACACAGAAGCAGCTGCTATGAGAAACCCATGAGAGATCAGGGAGGCAGCTGTGCTATATAAATAGTACCACCATTAGGGTTGCCTGAAATATCGTATTCAAACAAGAAACTTTCTCTGTGCCCCAAAAGCAAGGGATGCACAGCGGTGGCTGCCGCAAGAAGGGAGGCAGCAGGGCAGGGAGGACGGAAGTGGCATTCCAGCAGGATACACTGAGCGGCATAAAGAGAACCCCAAACTGCTAAATAACCAGGGGAAGGGGGGCAAAGACAGCGCTCCTGCAAGAGAGCCTGTTTCTCAGGTGGTGTCCCTCTGTGCTTCCCTTCCCCATGCCCTGGAGCCCTGGGAGCCCCGGAGCCAGGAGGAAGATGCCGACACCCTGGCCACCTTTCTGCCCTTGGGGGAAGTGGGGACAGGACTCGGGGAAGATGTTGCCACCTGATGCTCACGCAGCTCCGGCTTTGCAGGGACAGGCGATGCTGGGAGGCAGCGGGGGACAACTCAGTTCATTTCTTTGCCCCATCTCAGGCAGCAGCAGCAACAGGAAATCCAGGAGCTCTGTGAAATGACAGGGAGGGAGAGAGAGAGAGAGTGAAGTCCCCTTGCCTCGGCTGGTGACGTCTCTCCTTCCTCCTCTTTTTTTTTTTTTTTCCTGTCCCTATAAAGAATCTCGGGCTCGCATCAAACTTCCCAGCGAAAGCAAACCAAACCCAGAGGGGTGGGGGAAAAGGGAGAGAGAAACACCTAAGGCTGGATCTGGTCATGCCCAAGCCCCACTGCCTGCCGGCTGCCTGCCCCGGGCGCTGTGGGGTGCCCCCCGGCAGGTAGCCAGGCCGGGGGACGTGGAAGCTTCCTCTCGTCCTGCCTTGCAAAACTCGCTGAAGTTGAGAGATTTGTTCTTCCTCCCGATCTCTGCAGCACCTGCACCTCCCTGGATAAATACATCTAAGACGGGGCTTTTCAAGTGCAGCCACCTTATCCCCAACTCCAGGCAAAGGACTGCTCGGAGCAGCGACTCACTGACTGGAGGAAACTTTTTGCCAAACTTTTCACCAAACTTTTCTGGTGCTTTGCTCTGCTTTTTAACCCCCTGAGTTACTTTGCACCACCCAGGCGGGCTGGGGAGCCTTCTCTTCTCAGGCAGAGTAACACTCCCCCCCAGGCACCTCATGAATTAGAAAAGCAGGGGGAAACAAAGTTATTGTGAAAAGGGGGGGAAAAAAAGCCTAAAAACTTGCACCTCGAGAAGAAAAGAAGGAAAACAAAATCTGCAGCCGAAGGATGAAGCAGTGAATGGAAAGAACAATTTAATTGGAATCAACAAGTGGGAACTTCTGCACGCCGTGTTCTTCCCCTCCCTTCCCGCTCCAGCCCGCAAGCTTTCAGAAACTTGTTGCTGGAAAGAAAACTTGTCCCCGTTCGCGGACCTCTCCTCCCGCGCCTCACAAGGGATATAGCAGTCACCCGCACCGGCGATGGTCCCCAGGCCGAACGCCGCCCTGGCCGTTTATGCCCTTCAGGGGCTGCTCCTGATGCACGGTAAGACCCGCTTACACGTGGGTTTCTCGTTCTCCCCCGCTCGCCGCGGTTGAGCAACGGAACCGCGGCGGGACTTGCCGTCCTCACACCTGCGCCGCCCCTGCCGCGGGGGCGGCTGTGCGTGCGTGTGCGTGTGTGTGTGTGTGTGTGAAGGGGTGCAGGCAAGCCTGCCTGCCCTTGCCCGGCAGGCAGCCTGCCTGCCCTTGCCCGAGGACCGGCGGTACCGTCCCCCCCCGCACCCCCCCGCCCCGCGCCGTGCCTCAGGCGAGGGCGCGCGGCGGACGCTAGGTGGCGCCTCGAGCCCCAGGGGCGGCGGGGGCGCGCGGCTGCCGCCCGCACGGGCGGGGCAACACCCCGACACCCCCCCCCCCCCCCCCCAAAAAAAACGGGGCTCCCCCGGGAGCTCGGGGGGGGGGGGGGGCGCGGAGAGCCGCGGGGGCTCCTCGGAGCCCCCGCGGCTCTCCGCGCCCCCCCCCCCCTTTAAAACCCAGCGACGGTGCCGTGGCGTGTCTGGGAGCGCTCCACGCGGCGTGGGGAGGGCGCGTGGGCTCTCTTGCTCGCTTCGGGAGGGATCGGCGCTCACGTCGGAGCTGTGTGGGTACAGACATCGCAGGCAAGCGCCTACCTTCTCTTTTGGTATTTCAGTTCTTATTCACGCGGTGTTTCTGCACTGCGTTCCCCTTCTCAGCCCGGATGCTAGGTTAGGTTCCCCGTTCTCCAGCACTCATTTTACCCCGCTGCAAACGCACTCTCCCCTCTGGAGTTACTCTCGATTTTCGCCGATATCAGAAAAGCCAAGAGGCAGGTTAATGAGATTTAGAAGAGCTTTTCCATCTGCCATATGACTTTTCATTATCTCATTAAGCGTAAGGATTTCGCTGGATTACCATGCTGTTCATTCATAACACTGCAAATTGTGTAAGGGAGATGGTCTGTTATTTACTGGGGAATTCCTTCTGACAGTAATGATGATTTTGGTTTGGTTTTTTTTTGGATAGTGAATGTATTTCACAGCACAAGACTATTGCTTCTTCAGCATATTATAATCTTTTCATAGTTTAATATCAAGAGGATAGCTTCTGGAAACACTGTGAAGCATCACTGTCCTTGATTTTCTTGGATTCATTCAGGGATTTAATGTATTCCTTCTGCATGCAGAAAGGAATTGATTGGCAAGCACTAGCCCCAGTGAACTTCACATATCCCCTACAGTACCTTCCCCACAGTTATCTACAGAACAGCTAAGCCTGAGATTGTGCTCCAAAAGCCTCTTCCCAAAAAAACTGAAGCAGCAAACCTTACAGGTAAAAAGGAGCCCCTCCACCGCAGAAACCCGCGGTAGCAGTGCCCAAGTTACCCCCAGAGAAAGCAGTCCCGCACCACGCCGGACACCAGTACCCACACCTTGAGTTGCACCTGGCGCGGCACAGGAAGCTCAGGCAGCCCTCGGAGAATTCCCGTAATGTGCTCCATCTGGCTGACACGTGCGCGAGCAGCCAGCTGCACGCTACGTTAGTTTTAACGTCTGAATAGTCTGGAAAAGTTGCCCGTAGAAGGCATGTTACCAGAAATCCAGTGTGAATTTCACAAAGGCATAAATCACCACAGACTTTCATGGATCAGAGAGAGATAATAACAAGTATTTGGCAGAAGGGAGAAAGCGTGTCTTGCCACAAGTGTTCCTGAGGCTCCAGGATGAAGTGGAGCATAGTGCAATTGTTACTGAGGAGGTGGGTGGAAAGCCTGGCTAGAGATGCTACCCACATTTCAGGGTTGACTTGGTTCCTTACTTACCAGGTTACTTTCCTAATAATTTTGGTCCTGATAACTTTGGAATTTGGTCCAGATTCACTTTCCCATCAGTGCCAGGCACAGAGAAGGCAGAGAGAAGGCAATGTCCGCATCCTGTGACAAAGAAGGGAAGGCAGGCACATCGCTAACTGTCCCTGTAGGCAAAGACTGATGACGGATTTGGAAGCAGCATTATGGATGTCAGACCTTTGTCCATCATTAGGAAAAGACAGTATGTTAGCACAGTCTCTGTGTGCCCTAATTAGGCTGGAAGCCAAACTGAAACAGGGCCAGGAAGTCGGAGGATTCTGGATAGCACTGATGTTATTGAGGTATTAACTCCTCAGCCACCTTTCCCTCAAAGTTCGTCTCCAGCAATGAATTCAATGAAACTTTATTTGACCTCCCAAGGCACAAGAGGCACAGATCTATTCTGCAGGCTGCAGGTGAAACCTTCTCTGGGATCTTTGTGGTCAAAATTAGGCAGAGTTGCGCTGAAGAGGCTGACTCTGATTCAAATCCAAACAATTTCATCTGCAATGCAGATAGAAGATTTCACAACTGTGAAAGACATTCAGTCCGGGAGGTGCTGAGTGAGGGCAGCGCAGCTGCCCAGCCGAGGGACACCTCCCCGGTCAGGGCTTCCCAGGTGCCCAAGTGAAAGGAAGCTCTCTCAGCTCATACCAAACCTTAGCAAAGGAGTCTGAGTGCCCTCTCCTTCTGTATTAGTGCCTGATCGCAACCGCTGTGTCATGATCTTCTGCATGCGGCTCAGCAGCTTGCCAAGGCCGCCTAGGTGTGCCGTGGATGCCAGAGGACAGAAGTTAACCATAGCCATTACATTCATCCAGATCAAAGGATGGTCTCCTGTAGAGAACTCCTAACTTATTTGGCGCTTTCAGTCCTTGTGGGTGTTTAGCAGGGGGAAGAGACCATGCAAACATCATCCCGACAATTTCCTGCCTTATGACAAAACACAGCTTCAAAATATTTTACGCGTCTTTAAATTTCCTAAGACAGTTCTACAAGTATCATTAAATTTCCACTTTCTTTTTGCTTATTACACAGCTTATGTTCAACTCCTTAGAGTACTAGTTAGGGTCCTTCTGCTCAAAACTTTTGATGTAGTAATTATTGTGCAGATGCCAACAGCTGGCACATGTTTTAGGTATGGAGTGGGCTGGTTAAAAATCAGCCCTTTAAAAAACAATCTGCAAAGAATTTTTTACACTAGCAACACCTTATATCTTGCATGAAAAATTTAGTATCTTTTACCCTCTGACATTATCATCAAAAAGTCTTTAATATATGAGCAATCCGAATAACTTTTCAGGTATTGGAATAAACTCAGTAATGTCAGTGATTTAATACTGGAAAACTAACAAGATTCGAGAATAAAAATTAGGTCCTGCCTGATCCCTTTGAAATTAAAGCACGTTTGAAATTGAAAATTTTTTTGTTTCATTTTGCAACCTCTTCTACAAATAGAATATACTAGGATGGGCAATTTAGCTTGCTAACATATACATTTCAATTATACCACAGTAGCTAAGTCAAAAGCTTCAGGAGCTCAGACTCCTCCTGGTTTGCCGACTAGGATGCTCACTGCGTATAGCCGGGAAGACTGCGGGCTCAGTGGTGCACTGTTGCAAAGTCAGAGGCATGAAGGGTATGCTTTTGCCTTTCTCTGAGGCAGTCAGTGCTGGAAAGTTGAGGATTGGATAGCTGACAGTATGGGCTGTTGATCAGTTCTAGTAAACCAAAAATGTGTCTCTTAATTGGTGTTATTCCTAAACATTTGCTTTACTGTGGGAAAATGTTATAAACCGCAGAGAACTTTTTTTAAGGTTGTGATATATGAGCCCCCTGTCTGAAGCTGCCACATTCAAAACCAACTGGAAATCTCTTTACACTAATTCATCCATTTAAGGCAAGGAAAAAAATGTAAAGTATTTCTGAATACTCCCTGAACTTCTAAAAAACAGCATCGTACCCAAAAGAATACTGAGAATACAAACCAGATTGTTTGTTGAAGGTTTCTGTTGTAAGAATTTACAGTATTGTCTTTAAAAATTTAAAAAAATATTTATCTGCACACGTCCCCATTGGTCTGCTAATATGTATCAATCTAAATAAGAGCAACGAGGTACGTTTGAGTTATCTCTGTCCTTTCATACATTCTCTGAATTGTTCATTTTATGATGAAGTATTTGTACAAAGCAATAGCTCGATCTACTTCAGTTTGAAGTAATATATCAAGTTGGGCTGAATACATAATATTTATGTTGCTAGTAGGTTTATGCACAAGGGCAAAAGGTTTCCAACCACAACAGGAGATTTCTTAGGTACAGTCAGTGGTAGGTGATCTGTGTTTTCCGTAAGTTTGTCTTCCAAATTGCCAGCGCAGTTTGGAGGAGGGTGAAAATCTGCCCTATGCCGTATACATTCAGAGATGAAACCCGTCTTTTGCTTCCAAAGACATCTGCAAAGTATATGCAGCAAGGGTCACTTGATCATCAGCAAAGGACAGGATGAACAAAGAAGCTGCTTTCAGTTTACATTGCAAAACAGTTTTTGGGGCAGCAACGGCAACCTGCATTTTTTAAAACGACATAGGAAATTTCCAGGAGGCAGCGTTTGACTTTCAAAGTGAGTATGAGAAGGACACTGAAGTTTAGCCCTACTGAACTTCACATGCTTAGTTTGATATTTCCTCTGATCAGCCTTGCTCCACCTTTCCTTTTTTCTCTAAACCAGCCTGATGTCACTGGAATGGGAATTACGAGTGGAAGTAATTAAAAGTTGTTTGGAATATCTAAACAACAGCTAGGAACTAAATAGATCTGTCCCTAGTGTTTTCCTTCAGAAACCAGCTCAGATGAATGACAGGACACGAAGGCTTCTGACTGCCGATCAAGACATTCCTGTTCCTCCAGTCCGCACCTTCGGGCAGAGCATCTAACTGTACTCAGTCACGACGACCAAAAAAAATTGGCTACCTAAGTAAGCCAGCATAAAATGCGTGTAATAGAGAACTGATCTCCTCACCAAGTTAGGCACTTCTTTAATTTTTCTTTCTAAGGCCACAGAGAAAATAGTAGAAGCTGCCAAAATCAGCCAGCCAAGGTTATTATCTGGAAATGGCATTTAATATAAGCGCATACTTGAAGCTTGCCCCAGGGAGCAGAACTTCAGCAGCAGAGAGCTTGCAATCATCAGAAGCAAGGCAAGATTAGAACAAATCATGTGAAGCAAGGTTTTCCCTATGAGAGGTGTGACCTTAGAGACTTGTCCATGCACCACTTTCTTAAGTAGGGAAGGAGGGAGGTTCAGAGAAGGTAGGGAGTCTGATCTCAGCAGGCTGTGATGAGCAAAACTGATGGCTGCCCATTTTGTGCAAATTCCTCGCTGCCCGAGTGCTGAACGCACTTCTGTGGGGAACCCCAGCTTGCCTGAAACCAGGTATTAACATAAATTCAGAACTGAACTAGGCAAATCTTGTGACTTCAAAGAGCTGAATCTGGTGCGATGGTGCTTTTCTTTGCCGTAGCTGAGACAGGGCTTGCAGCACATGCAGCCATCGCTGGCATTACACTGTATAGACCCAATTGACTGTCTCAGCTCTGTGCTTTCAGAGGCTTTGGAAATGTAACCAGTGAATTCACATACTAAGGGCAGCTGAGCTACTGCCCTGTGCAAATGCTGTTAATTTTTGTATTAGGCTGTTACTAACAGTGTAATACAGCTACGCACTCTGATGGATAGTCAGTAAGTCTGTGGACTGCTTTTGAGGCAGTCCAATACCCTCATCTCCAAGTCCTTGGATTAGTCTGTCTTTACAGCACATACTTTTTGTCCTCACTGCATCCTACATCCCTCTCCTGCTCTCCCCCCCTTTCCTGGATGTCTCCTAAACTCCCCTCAGGGCTCAGGATTCCTTGAATTTTTACATTAGAAAAAGCCAAGAGGAATTTCTCAGCCTTTCCGTAACAGGAGTCTGCACAGTCTCTCTTCCCTGTAGCAAAACGAATTTTGCCTTTAAAATTGTGCCTGGTGCAGAGATTTTGGCAAGCCAAAGTGGGATTGCCTGAGACCTGCAGCTGAATCTCTTGCTTTCTGCAAGCAGATGCACTAAGTCTTCCTGCTGCAGTGAATTTTACAAGAAGCAATTTTTGCAAGCCTTCCCCCCCAATATCTAGAAATGCAGAAGGAGTCACAGCCGGTGCGTGGTGTGTGTGTAACCAGTGTTCAGGGCTTTTGTTGTGGCTCTAAGCAGTAAAGCTTTTAGCACTGAGGAGTCCTTGACATTACTGAGCAAGAAGGAAAGAACCTTGTCTAACCCTTCGAATGATGAAAGGCTGAACAAGCCAGTTTTCCTTTGTGCCCTGCAGGGAATGGCAAAAGCATATGGTCCCCAAGATTTCAAAATTCAGCCAAAAACTAAACTCAGGCCCAGAATGTAAAGGAAATATAGGGACCAGCCTTCTATTTTCAGATCACTTGCCTTTGTCTTCTGCATTTCCACATAGGTTTCCTTAGATCTTCCTGTGTTTTTCTGAACTGTGGGAACATGATTGCCAAGGAAGTAGAGAGGGGAGTTTTCAGCCCTGCTGGGATTGTTCTTGATTTGAGGGTCAAGGAAACCTGACCTAGTCATTACCTGTTCCATTTTTTACAAAATTGCCATGAATCTAAAACACCTCAGCCAAAATATTTGCTTCCTTAGAGCCCGCAGCTCAGAAATTGCACACCTTGAATTCTTCCTTACAGATACACGAAGGTCAGTTTGCAGGAAAAGCACCAACCACCATGGGGGTACTTTGCCTATTCCTCTGTAGCTGTGAGTAAAATGGGACTGCTCACAGGGATACTCCACACAAATACACAGGAGCAGCTATTCTGTAAGGCATTCATCCTGTTTGCCATTAACTCATATCTCATTAACTGAAATCAGTGCTGAATACAATAATTTAGGAGTTAAAGCAATTTCCTCCCTGTCCCTAGAAGCCTGCAGCGGATGATGTGAGCGTGGGGCCACCCAGAATCCCAGTTCTCATCCTCAGTTCCCTCACAGCTACTGGGAAGGGCTCACTTTGGCCCTTTGTAGCCATAGGGATCATCCCTGAAAGCCGATACTGAGCCTGGGCTTCCGTAGCTATTGGGCTGGGTTGCGCAGGGGTCGGTTTTTCAGACCTTTAATGTGCAGATGCCTACTACAGTGTGTCCTCCAGGAGTTATAAAACGTGTTTTTCCCCTCTGCTTCTTCACTTGTTCTTCCAGCTGCCTGAAGCTGCCTCCCCGAGGGGCCGTAACACATGCCCACACAGTAGCATTTGGAAACCCTGCTTGTGGGCAATCCTAATTACAATACGCCTTCATACAGGAAATGGCTGTTGGAAGAGATTGCCCAGAACCCTTAACAGGAAGAGGCATGCGACTGTGTTTGAAAGGAGGGAAGTAAAGCACTGTGGATTATCAGATGCAAACCTCAAGGTCTCTGTCTTTCCTTGCAGAAAAATAAATCCCACAGGTGCCGTGTTGTCCAGCACTGGGTCACTAGGTACATCCCCCACCTCCACTCAGGGAAGGGTACCCACTCCATTCACTGCCCCTTCACTCCTGAATTAATACTGTCATTGCTAATTTGCAAAGATAAGGGAAAGGACTTCATGAGCATCCACTACTTAAAAGCACAGGTACTACTTTGCTCCTTAACCCATGAGGAATATCAGAATAAATAATAATGCAGTGCCCAGGTGTGGGGAGAAATGCTTTTCCCAGATCTCTTTCTGGATGTATATGAGGCAAGGAAGTTGTATCAGCTCTTGCTGCATGACACAGCAGGACAGAGCTAAACAGCAAATTTGGCTAGTTAAAAGGGTTTTGTACTGTTAGAATTAAAGGATGATTCAAGTGAATGTAAACAATGATGTCACCCTGAGAACCTTTTAAACACAATTTAAGCTATTACATGGTGTGAAGCAGAGAGAATCGGCTAACCTTTTGGCCTGCCACATTTTTTTCTCTACAAATGGATGATGTCTGGATTATTCTCATTTCATGTTCAGGCACTTGGGACAAGCTTTGCTCTCAGTTACACAGGTTTAAAGCTGTAGCTTGGCTGAAGACAATAGCCTGTCTTTGAATTTGCCTTTGTGTGACCGAGAACATTTATTTTATTACGGTTGTTTATACATTTTGTGGTAGAACCTGAGTGAGAAAAGAACTGACTGAAAGCTGCTCTCTCACTGCATGCTTTATAAAGGTAGAGATTTTACTGATCTTGCTGGAGAATCCTGATTTGTTTTGGATGTGGAAATTCACTGTGAGAAAGCTGAATAACCTGCTTACTTTCCTATGATGAAGGAAGGCCAGTGTGTGGCCCCTGCACTGAGTCTGCAGCAACATCCAGTTGTGTGAGGCAGCACAACGACCCCAACTGCTATTCCTGAACGCTCCAGTGTATGCTCTCCCTTCACATTTATTTTGGCTTTAAAGATCTCATTCTGCTAAGCCTCCTGGAGGCTCTCAAGCTTAAAACAACTTTCCTTCAGTCTCGGCAAATTTTCTATTGAGTAAGGACAGAGCAACAGCTAAGGCAAGAGAACAGGGTTTGGCCCAACAGGAATTACCAGAGAGAATAATTAATCCCCAGAATCCTATGTCAGCATGAACCGAGCGGAGCATGCAATGGGGAGGGATTCCCTGGGGCAGAGCCTCCTCTGGCTGCAATCTCAATGCAGTTGGCCCATCTCACTTTGAAAGAGCTGTGTGTTTCTCACAGCTCATCATCCCATTCAGTGATGACTTTTCCAAATATAATGATACTGTGGGTCTCTGGGAAAGTAATGCCCAGTTGTTACCATGAGGACGCTAATGATCCTGTTAACAGTTTTATTACTTAATCCACTGATACACCAGGTTCTGACTTCGTCCAGAAAGGAGATAAACCAAGTCTTCAGTGTGACATATTTATAGGTTTGGAATTGCTCTGGGGTTTCTAGGCTGTGCTTGCATTTGGACTGTTTCCTCATGCTTTCTCACCAAGTCAAATAAACACGGCTAGCTTCGCTCTCTGGGTCAATTTGGGCAATATCACCCTGCCCTAATGAAAGAGAAGTGCAGGTCAAAACAGAAGACCCAGTATGGCACGACTCCTGGGATGAAGGAACTGTCTGGGCAAGGTGAATTCAGAAAGACAGCAGGCTGCTGAGCAGGGTATGTCAAAGGTTCCCCCCATCTGGCTCCAGACAGTATTGTACACTGCAATCCCCATCAGGAAATTTTGTCATTACATTTGAAGGAGGATGTATACAAGACTGATTTCTTCTTCTTAGTATTATGGAGACATGGGATTATTCTGATCTATAGACTTTTCAGACAGAAAGACCAGTAGAGTTGGTTGTTTATATGCTATGGCTTGTATCAGAAGAGCGTTGTTAGACTAGAAAGAGGAGCTAGAAAGACCCCTAAAAGAAATTTGGGTTTCACAATATATTAATTGGACTGTGATCTTTATACCAAGGATAAAAATATTTGGTATAAATTAGCCATGTGCTTTGCCTTTTTTATTGTTGTCTACTTTGCATTTGAAATGTAATGTTCAAACCTACATGGTGAAATACCATTATTAATTGAATTTAATAAATCATGAAGTAGTGTGCCTTCTGGTTACTGAAGTTGATCTCTACTGAATTTTGTGCATAACTACGGTTGTTACATCGTTATTAAAAATAAATTACTAGCCTTCTTTTCCTAATGTACTATCCAGCATGTCAGAGCTGGTATACAATATCATCTAGGGCAGGCATCCACAAACAGGCACTACAACATCCCCCAAGTCTACAAGCGCAGACTAATGCTCCCAAGAGAAAGGCTCTCCTTTTCCCATCCCAAGAATATGTGCGCACTTTGTTTCAACATTCTTCGTGACAGTATCTTCAGCTTTCTGGAGAGTTGCTGGCAGAAGGACAAAAGAGGAAAGGAGACAGTTTTGTCTGGGTATAAATCTCAGCTTTCATTTGCCAAACCTGTCCTGCACTTTTGAGAAAATCAGGGCAGTAAAGCTGAAAATTCTGTGCTCAAAGTGGGATTAGTGGAAAAGCTAAAACTGAGCTAGTTTTGATTTCCATGGAGTAGAGTTTGCATAGCTGCCGTTCAAGGCCATTTGCTCTTCCACTGTTCAATCTCACAGTATCACTGTACTTTAAAACATTAATGTAGACTTTTAAATACTACATGGATTTGTGTCTGGCATTGAGCAATGCAACTTTGCCATTCTGCCTTTCTGTCTACCTATGCCTGGGACGTCCCTCAGTCTGACCACTTGACCTAAAAATTTTGGTCTCAACATCTTCCTGATTTAACTGAAATTTTTATATAAAAATCTTGTCTTCAAGACAGTTTACATTAAAAAGATAAAGGTGTCTTTCAGAAACAGGCAGCTATTGCTTGAGAAAACAGGAATAATCATTGTAAGATAAATGACTGGGTAGAATCATTTTGGCCAGAAATATGAGACACAAAGCTGACAGCATGAATCTCTTACCAGCATAAATCAGATCCATTTGTAAACACAACTAGCTGGTCCAGGGTCTGCGAGTGCCCTGGGTAGCTCGCATTGCCAGTGCAGTACTGCCGAATGTCCTTTAGGGGCTGGTTTGCTGCATAAAAAAAGCCACTAAAGATTTTCTCCTTGTGCAGAGAGGGGATAGAGGGATGTGCATTCAAACAGCAACCAGAGAGGGGATAGAGGGATGTGCACTCAAATAGCAACGGTGCTGTCACTACCCCTTCTCCTCAGGTGGCTGCTTCTTCTTTCCTGGGTCACACCTAGTGCGACCACACTTTGCAATTGATAGGTGAAAATCACCTTACTGATGAACTAGCGCTTTTCCCGAACAAAAGGCCAAGTGTAATCTTTAATCCAGAGTCCAGTGCTTGACAATCTGTATGATGGAAATACTGAAGGCTTTATTCTACAACTCTGGGATTGCTATTACAGGTTCTGGACATTTCTGATATAGTGGTTAAACTCTTTCTATGCATTTCTTTTGCATCCTTGGAGCAGCAATGATAGTTAATATTGACATCATTAAAGCCATCACCATTATGGTTCAGGATAAACACTTCACCTTGATGAATCAGGTAGCTAATGCTTTGCAGAGCCATTGTTTTGGGCTGCTGATTCTTTAATTCCCACACTGATCAATATATCTGGTCTTGCCTGGTGTCATCATACACAGTCTCCTTAAATTTAGAGCTAGGCTAATCAGATTTCAAAAGAGACAGTAAAAGGAGTTAAAGAGCATCATTAGGAGAGCCCAGAACAGCCTAATTCCTTTAGTCATCGCTCCTGTTTTAAAATCTTTCTGCTTATCTCGGTTCTGGTCTTGACATCTGCTAGTAGTGACAGCAAAGTAGTGACACTTGGGCTTGGTGGGATGTAAGGAGGGTATCTATCTCATACGCTGATCTTCTTGCAGTGTATACAACAAAGGAATTGAGAGTTCTCAGTGTATGTAGGGCAAAGGTCTCTCTTGTGCTCTGTCATTTAATGGTCGAAGTGATGTCCTTTAGTGTGTATTGTACTGCTAGCCTTTGAAAGGCTGCCTTTTTGTTTTGATTCTATATTGTTCTAAGTTAAATAGTAGGAAAAGAGAAATCTCTGCCACCATAACATTCTCTTATAGGTCTATTCATTATAGATCCCGAGAGGAAACTGAGAGTTCCCCTGGACAATGGTCTGATATACAAACGAGCATACATTAACTTGCTGTGGTTGTATAGTTCATTTTGGCTGCATTTCCTTTACATTCTTAGGAACATGAATTCAGGCATAATTTGGTTTGATGTCTTCCTCTGCCTTGAATTGCTGTCTTGTTAGACATACTGCACGTCAAGCAGCCTCTCTGCAGCAGAGGCCTGACGTGGAAGTGCTTCAGGCAGACGTGGTGGTGCATCGAGGGACGCTTTTGGAGTGAGTGGGAGGGCCAGGAGCAGAGGAGACCAGGCCAGGTCTGCAGGGTTTCGGCTCAACTGGGTGGGAGATGCTGGGGCGGCTGCTGGCCAGATGCCATGCTCCAAATCAACCAGGATGTCAGGTGGGTTGGACATAAGCCATGATGTTTAAGTAACTCGCCTTCGGTCCCCTGTCCTTTGACAAACACCTTAGGGGAGCTCACCTGGAGCACATCTGCAATGGCTTTGGCAGCACCAACTCCAGAACAGGGGCTGCAGCCGGGTGTGATAGAGGAACACCCAGAATCTCTGGATGGGAAGCAGCTGAGGCAATTACAGCTGTGTTCACGTTCACTGCACTAATTAGCGTGGACACTTTGCTCAGGACCACAGCTCAGTTGCTGCACGAACTGCACTCTTCAGTTTGTAGGTACCCACTCAGACCTCTAGCGCTTTGGGCACTCTGGCATTGCATTCCTCTCTGCAGCACAGCTATGTTTTCTGCTTTTGTGCCTCTGCTCTTCTTCTGTAAATCAGGGAGATTAGCACTTCCCTTCCTCCCCGGAGGGATCGGGGGGATAAATGTTTTGAAGAGAAAAAGCAGCTCAGGAAATGCAGTAGATTTACTTCATCTTTCACTTCCATCACCAGAGAAAAAGCCATATGAAGCTACAAGGATATTGAGGCATTTAAGGTTGTAAGGATTAGGACTGGCACACTGTGATAGGCTTGGTTAGAAATTAATCTCTCTCCTGTCCTCCAGACAGACTCCTATAGAACTTGGGCTTGGCTGTTGCTCTTTTGCACTGGCATGTCATGCTCTCACTTATTTTGCATGGGAACAGAGCCAAGCAGATGAAAAAGATTAGAGACTAGATCAGTCATTGTTACCCTGCCCTCTGTAAACAGCTTTGCACAGTCTGAAGAGTGTGATGCCTGCTTCTGAAATGCTGCCTGTCCCATCCAAAAGGTGTGTCTAACACACCGCTCCCTGCTAATGCTGGCTTGCAGAGCCTGCTTACACATCCTGGGTACCACCAGGTGCATGGCAGTGATGCACGGGGCTTGCAAGGCTACCGTTTTTCTTGAATTTCTTTTAAGGCGGTACCTCCCTCAGCCTCTTGGCCCACACATATGCAGTAAGTTGCTAGTTTCCTCAGAGGAATAATGAAATGCGCGCACACGTGCGCACACACACACACACGCAAACACGCATAGGTGCAAATGGATGCAGTGTCACTTCAATTGCAACTATATTCCAAAAAGCCTCTTGGTTTTCATTCTGACTGTGTCTTCTGGCACAGAGAAATTTGCAAAGCTAATTTTCAGCTCCCATCTAATGGATTCCCCTGCTGAGTGTCTGTTACAGTTAAAGGATTCCAGACTGAGAGTTTGTTCTCGTCTCCCCTGTGCACATCTGTGTTGGAGGTACTTCTTGGAGAGCTGGTTAATGAGCCTGGAGTGCGACTGAGTGTTTGGGCTGACGTTCAGGAGGAGTTTCCCCTCCTCCTTGGAAGGTAGCCCTCACACCCTTATAGCCCATTTGTTTTCTTACTGCTTTCACCCCAGTAGAAATAAGGTGATTATAGGTATCAGATAGTGCAAGGGAATATTGGATTTATCAAAGTTGAGAAGCAAAAGGAGAAATCCCCCTCGCTAGGAGCTCACTTGTTCTGGAACTTACACGCTTTTTGGGAGGAGGAGAGAGCTGCAGTTGAGCCGCATGCAGCAAGGATTCAAAATACACTGTTGCACTCTATTTCCTCCTTGCCCCGTGCGCTTGCCACACTGGCCACCCTGGGAGGAGAGGGCACCGCCGTCCACACCAGATATTCACTAGTGCCAGCTCCTTCCAGCTCCTGTAGAAACTGAAGAGGGCCTTTCCCTGGATGATCCTGCAGCTCAGCACACAACTTGGAGCCAATTTACTTGAGCTCTAATTCCTGCCGTGCTGCAGGCTTCCTGTATGACCTTAGGTAAGATACTTATCTGTCTTCAGTTTCCAGCAGCATATAATAGCAATTATTTACCAACCTCACAAACATGTTGCAAGGCTAAATCTCTTTGTAAGCCATCTCGCAACTAATCTTAGAAATGCAGACTGTTATGATTATGATTATGATTATGATTATTATTATTGCCATTTTGGCACTGTCCTTTCTCAGCCATGGATGTTTTGCTATGACATCTGCACCTACACAAACCTACAAAGCTAAATTCTTAAGCTGAGGCTTAAGAATCAGTTTCCACAAAAGATTTTCTCTTTTTTGGACACAGTATATTGGATCTTCACTTCTAAAGCCCTCAGAAGGTGGGCATAACCATGCAGAAAACAAAAGATGAATGGCACACACACACATACAGACAAGACAACCCATTTCATGCATCTTCTCTTCTCATATCTGGCGACCAAACCTCTAATGCTTATTTTAATATTTGTTAAGATTTTATCTTGAGGAAGGGTGGGAAGAAGTACAAAAAGAGACATTGTTCCTCTTTGGAAAACGTTTTAGTTTTCCCAAGCAGCTGGCCAGGCAGATCTTTAAGTACTTACTTTAAGTACACATTTCTGTCTCCAGCAGGTACAAAGACATCTCTGCTGGGGCATCTTGGCAGGACAGAAGCCAACAGGACAGAAGGAGCCCAGGTGGGAACAGTGTTGGACCTGGGCACTGTGTAGGGTTAGGAATAGGCTCAGGGTTGGGGTTAGGATTAGGGTTAGGAGACAGAAGTGCACTGCCTGAGTGTAAGTGGGGTTGCGAAGGGGATGCCAAAGGAAAAAGGGGGCTGCAAGTCTCTGGGAATGAAGTGAGCAGGAGGCAGCAGGGACAGAAGCCTATAGTGCAGAAAGCTGCCCCAGGAACCAAAATGTCTCACTGAAGCTCTGTGTGGTGGTTTCTGGAGGGTAAGGAAGATATCAAGGTGTGCTGGCCATGCCTAGCTGGTGAGGTAGAAGTCTGCCTCACAGAATGACTGTCACAGACACCTCTCAGTGCCAAAGGACCAGGGACCAGATGGGTTTATCGATGATGGTCGTCATGAATTCCTCACTCACCCTGGAACAAAGTACGTTTGTGAAGCCAGCCCGGAAAGGCTCCTGAACATGTAGCACTCATTCAGCTACTGCTTTGGATATACATGACCAATAATCTGGCTCTTTTCATGTGTAGTTAAGCCACCTAAAAAAGATCAAATTACTGAAGCATTAGAAAGTTGATCTTTACATCCAGGCTAAGCTAGAATTACAATTGCTTAATCTCTTACTGAGTGGTTTCTCTCACTTAAAAGGGAACAACATAAATGAGTTTTCACTGGACTATGCTATCCTGGCATTTTAATTAAAATGAAAATATATAGGTAAAACAAAATACCTGGGCATTATCAGTTTTCATGGCTATTATTCTATTTGTCAGCTGGGGCAATCCATTTGCTGTGTGAACTGCAGTGCTAAGGGTACGGTATCTTTGTGCTCAAGAGCAACATATTCCCAAGCATGTTGTCTTTGGCATGGCCAATATTTTATCTGCCAGAGCCAATGTTAATGAAAAATTCCTGAAAAATTCCACATTTCAACACAGCAATACTCTGATGGGAATAACAATCTCTTCTGACCTCGTTCAAAAGCAGATATCAGGCGGGATACAAAATAGGGAGGTATTCCTGAACCCCCCTACCCAGGACTTTGGGTACTTTGTGCTAAGTTTGTGATGCTTGCCTGCCTTTATAAGTGATATCAACACTGTCAGGTTGTGTACTCCCCATAGTACCTGCATCCAAAATCAGCATTTCTTGGAATAGACATGCATGAAGTCAGAAACAGTGGGCTGGTGAAAATAAGAACTGCCTTCTAGTTTTGTTGCCTTCATCTCTTTGAAACACTCAAGAGTGATGCAGCAACTTTATAATGAGAACATGTCTGTATAGAAGTGAGTTTCCCCTTCTGGGACAATGCTGGTGAAGTCATGAGTCTTTTTGACATGGGAGGGTAGGAATATTTCTGATCCATTACAATCATCGTTAGCCTAGATGATTTGTAATATATGGGCTCATCTCCTCATTGCATCGGACAGTCTGGAAAACTAAGGTCAAGCGCAAACAAAGCTGTGAAATAAAAGCCCAGCCATGAGTAAGGTGGCCTTAAATCACTGTCACTGACTGCAAAGTGACAGTGCAGGGAAATGGAAGGGACTAGTTTACTTTGATTTGCATGAATTGAATTCATAGAGCTAGTCATTTCCCTTAGGAGTTCAGAGTATCATGTACTTTTGTTGTAAGCAGGATGGTACTGGAGGTTAACCGGCATATGGGCTGTGCCACAACGAAATCGCTGACTTGAACAAGAGAAGAGCCACCCTGAATTTCTACTTCAGCCCCTTCACTTGAGCTTTGCACAGCCAGACCACCCTTCCTGCTCTGAAAAGGCTTCTTGTCAAGGCAGTCCCTATGATGTGGGCAGGACAGGCAAGCCAGAGCTGCGGGAATTGTGGAAGATCCCAACATGGGAAAGAGAGGCCATTCTCAGGAGACCTTGCAACAAATCACAGAGAGGTGTGCTGGATTTATTCACATATTGTAGGTCACTCAGTAAGTGGAGAAATAAGTGAGCTTGTCAATAAGCAAGGAAAAACCCATGTATACAGCTTCTCCACATGCTGTCCTACAGCTGAAACCTTTGTGTTATATGCACGCTTTGTGGACCAGAGCACAGAGGGCAAAGGAAAATCAAGACTTACAACTAACAGGCATCTAAAGTCAGCTTATTACACACACATCCACACCTGACAAAAGGCAGGGCAAGCAGTGTAATTTATTCCCCTCCTGTTGTCAGAGTCCATGACAGCGTCTACTATCAACAACTGTCTGTCATGCCCTAGAGACAGGAGAAAGCCTGACAGTACACAGATAAGAGCAGGTGTTAATTTGATGCTGTGGTCCAGCACATAGACACAATGCTGTGTAAATGCTCCGGTTTCAGCCTCTGGAAAGTCCTTTCTTGCCAAATTCTCCCCTCCTTTGGAGACTTTTTAAATGGCAGTTGCTCAGTCGGCAGTGAGAGCACACCGCGTTCCTCCTGTGTAGACAAGATCTTTGATGTGCTCACACTCTGAGCTGCTACCTTTATTTCAGTTTTAAAGGGGATGCAAAGGGAGGGACAGGTTCTTGCCAATCACAGACTTGCCTAAATATTTATCTCTGCTAAAAACAGTTTAGTTTCTGGATTTAGCCCAGGGTTGATTCTGATGAGAGACATCAAACACAATATACATGAATCAGGGACAGCACATCTGGCATTGCCTGTGTGCTGTAGGAATACAAATAAAAGAGCCAGTAAACTCCAGCTGGTGAGTTATTTGTACTGCAACAAGGCTGTCAGCTTTCTAATATCACCACCCAGTGAGAAGAGGGTGCCATGAATCACTTGGGGCTGCTCTGTGGTCCCTCACTGGCATGTGTCTTTCTTTTTGCAAGAGAGAACTCAAAAGTGAAGGATCATAAACACTTTTTTGAAAATGATTTGCAAGAGTGCCGAAAAGAGTGGCGGGCCAAGCCAGCATTGCTGCCAATATTTAGAACATGATGATATTTTATTTTTGGAAGTATCTGATACAAATGTTCTTTTCCTGGAAAGATTCCTTCTCCTGCCTGCCTCCCCTGCCTCCCTCAGACTGTTGGTGCCAATATTTCTGTTGCAACTTCCTTGCTCCCAGCCGTTTCCTACTATAGATTTCCCTCCCCTCTCTCCTGGAGCTGATGGTCCAGGTTGCACCCTGCATTGTTCTGCTGGCTTGGAAGGAGGCAAATGTCAGCGCCTGATTCAGCTGCCTACGCAGAGGCACCCAGTGCTGCTCGGATGTCGGCCGGTAACCCTGTAGGCTTCTAGCTCATGCTATGGAAGGGCACAAGCATCACAGAGATGCCCTGTATCTGCCAGCCCTTGGAGGATGTCTCAGATAGCCACGTGAGCCCCTGATCTTCTTCTTCATAGAGTGAGCAGAACACATTACAGTGCCGCAAGGCCTGGTGTGTGCAGGGAATGGCCAGAGCTCTGGACCCGTGTGCATGGGGGGCACTTAAGTACATGCCGCGTCTCACTCCTTTCCATCCTCTCATCCAAGGGGAGCATTGCCCTCAGAATTGGTAAGTGTCCATTAGTGCCTTTTACTCCATCGCTCTGCAAACTGATAAGTATGACCTTTAGTTGGGCAAAATTTGGCATGGAGACATGAACAGAAGCCTTGGAGCTGAGGGTTAAAAAAATTGCAATGCTCGAAGAGTCATTCTGATCACTTGAAACAAAATCATCATGCAAAGCAGCCATGGAGAGAGACTTATCACATTACTTCCCTGATTAGCCCAGGACACCAATTTTAGGTACTGTAAAAACAGTGGAGGTCAAATTTACTATGGAGGGCAAAGACCAGTGATTCATTTTTCCTTATTCTTTACAGTCACTTTTCACCTTGAAGAACAAAAGGGCCTAAAGTCAGAGAACGTTTGTTCTAGAGTCATGCCAAAGCCTTTTTTTTTAATAAACCATCATTAAAATCTGGGCCCATTGCCTTGACAAAAGAAAAGAATATATTTGTGTATACTTAAGAGACGGGAAAGAGACTGTGTGCCAGGCCTAGTCACAGATAAAGGAATTCCGGACATTATTCCTTGTGCTCCTAGGGGTTGTGACATGGGATTTCCTTTCAAAGTGGTAAATAGCCCTACAGTTGTTGTACGACAGGGTGGAGTGATCACTGGTTTCTTTAGAACGAGGAGAGATGAAAGCACATTATGAGAAGAAAGACAGGCTGGATACATGTGCACAATGATCCCCTGTGAATGGGGGCGAGGGGTGCAAATTCACCCCCACCCAAAGCACCAGCTCAAAGCTTTGCCCTCATAAGCTTCCCATGGTTTAGAGGTGCTACCAGCTGATCTCTGCTTTGGGAAGAATAGCTCATGTCACAGCGAAATAGATTTAACTCTTAAGAGGGAGCCAAAATCTCGGGGCTTGTCAGCACCTTACGTGTTCCTCCTAGATCTGCAGGAGATAGATGGAACTTGTGGGGAAACAGGTTTATCTTGGGGTGACTCCTGATGTTTCCTGCCTTCTCTCAAAGCCAGACAGCCTCTCATTGCGCACTGTGGGACACTGACTGCCTGGCCTGGCCTGGTATGGGAACAGAGAGGGTGGCAAGGGTGGGATACCATAGCGCTGAGCTTCAGGATGAGCCTCACCATGTTTTGGAACAAGAATCAGACAGTCGAAGTCGTTTGTAACTGAAAGCACCTTTCTCTCTTTTGCTGAATCCTGCACAGGAATGGGGTGAGCAGCCTTTTCTTTTAAGAAAACAGCAGAGCTAAAGCTGCAGATTTTATCCTGTTTGCATTTTAAATAGAAAAACGTTCAACTTTGTACTTGGATTACTTTTTCTGTTGGACTTTGCACTAAGGACTCACCAAAGTGCACTGATTTTGCAGGGTCGGGGGAAGTCGGAAGGGGGGAGGAACGTGAATCGCTTGATGAGGGAGAAAAGAACATCAAGCTGATTTTATATTTGGATGTTAATACAAACCGATTTCCTTTCCTCCCTCTTCCTGCGGCTCTCCTGGAGGGTCAGCAAAGACTGCAGATCCTAAACCTCACAGTTAAAGCGGGGCTTAATGAGAAGGGGAAGGAAGATTTGCATGTTACTATTCTCCAAATCCTCAGGATTCAAATCATCAATAATAAATGTTCGTTTAAGGAATCATCAGTGGAACAGATAAATTAGCATATTGCAGAAGTTTGCAAATGGAAGGTTCCTACATGAGCCTTCTTATTGCTTTCTATTTTATTGCTAGATATCTGAATTACAACTCTATAATCCTTCTACCGTGTAACAACACGCCTGCAGATATATTTTCCCTTTAAACTACAATGAGATCTCATATCCGTATAGGGAGGCACATGATAAAATTGTAAAATTCAGCTTGTAAACTTCATGCAAAGTGGGAATGTCTAAGAGGTTGAACTGCTGCTTCCAGTGCAAGGGTCAGTTTGGATCTGCTGCAAAGGATCTTGTTCCACTAGTGAGTAATACACCCAGGAAAGGCTAGAGAGATTGAAGTCATAGCTGCATTCAGTCCCTACTGCAACTCATTGGCTTAAGAGATTGTGTCAAGAAGGCCTAAGTCCATACAGGACACATGGAAGTTTCTAATCAAGTTCAGAACTGGAGACTTCAAAGGAAAAATGACAAATTCGCCTTCTTTCTCTTTGACCTCTTCTTAACATCCCACATTTTTCTGAAAACCGGGGAAAGGAGAAAGTTCCCTTGTTCATTGCAGCAATAAAATAACACATCTTCTAAAATAACTGTATGGCTGGTCTAGTGAACAACAAAGACAGCTAAATGAATCATACAGAGAGAATTACTCATACATACGCATTTTCAAACAGTAAACAGGTCATGCTTAGCATTGTTAACTCACAAGCATGCCAGGCTGTACAGTCCACATTGCTGCTCGTGTGTATTTGAGGAGATCAGGAGAAAATCAGTTGGTGCACAGCAGTAAAACTGATCTGAATCAGGCCCTGGGGTTGCACTCAAACATTAGCACTTTTACTGTGTGGGTATGGGGCTGTATGGCAGTCACACATCAGGAGAGTACCATTATACTTGTATGAACTGGATCATGTTTTCTGAGCCCCCTAACAGACTATTGAATCATGCTTTTTTGACATCCTGGTACAATCACATTACATCTCTGAAGATGAACTATATTTTCATGGCCAAAAGCCAAACAAACAAAACGCTTGGAAAAATAAACAAACAGAACCCTTTTAGAAGGATTTTTAAAAAGCTAAACAGATCTAATACTTGTTTTAGGGACTTGTAATTTTAAAATAGCTCAAATAAATTAAGAATACCAAAACTGATCTGCTGTCCTTCTTCCCAGCGGTGGTGTGAGCATGAGAGTTTCTGTTTCCTCATAGTGGAAACTGCCCCTTAATTACGGTGCCATTGCCCAGTGTCATGATCTCTTTATCTTAGACTGCAAGGTGGAGTCAACCTGGGCTCAGAGGACTATTCCCACTGGACAGATGTTCATATCAACACAACAGCTCTTGTGAATAAGGTTTGCAGGATTGGTGCTTGACATACAGCTCTTTTTACTCTCAAACAATATTTTTTTTTTCTCCCAAAGCTGCTTACACCCTATGACCTTGCACTAAAGCCGAAACAAAATGCCTCACAATTTTCCTAAATACTATCTTTATTCTTATGGCTCCTGTATGAACCACTGCTATGCAGTTAATGCTGTGCAGTTGTTTCTACCCTAAGACCTTTTAGCCAAGGGTTTACAATTTGGCATCTGAGGTCTCAGCCTGAAAATTCATCTTTGTTTTTTATTCTCCCCAAGAGTCTGTTTTAAATTGATATAAACATTTCGATAGCTTGAGAGTGCAACAAAATGGTCAACCTCCCTTTCCAGCTGGAAAACAAGCGTGTTTCTTTGAGTCAAAGTATTGCATGTCGTTGGCTAGACTACTGGCTGGTCTCATCTTGGCTTGGTCATGCAGATCCAGGCATCTGCGTAACCTTATGGCACATCCAGAAAAAAAATAAACCCCACCTTTACTTAACTGTGCAATACTTGCTTTTTCAACGTATCTGTTTCTCTGTAGTGGGCGTTGCTTCCCCCTCTTCCCCTGATACATATCATGCACAAATACCACCATATTCAGCAAGAGACGCTAGGAACCTGTTGATTTTCTTCAGCATATGGAGAAATCCCTCAGTAACATAGTTCACATCTGCCACACCAAAATTCATATGCCGTACTAAAAATTTTACTGACTAATCAAGACGAGAGGGAACAGACCTCTGAAAGAAGCAAATAAGGACCCCAGCAAATGCTTGTTCTACCTTGATAAGCTGTTTGCTTATTCTGCAGTGTCTCAGATCTGGATTTCGTTATTGGGATTAGTTCTCTGAAATCTTAGTGCAGCAAATCAAGGCTGTATGTGTGGATTCAGGATGGGAAGGAACCTTATTAATTGCCTGCATGCATTTGCATTATTCTTTCATCTCCCGCCTTGGTACTTTTCTCCTCCTGAATCCAAATGGTGACATTTTTCTTTCTTGGTGACATAAAGTTTTCACTTTGCTTTCATTCAGTGCTTATTTAACTTTCATGATTCTCTTTTCTCTTAGTCATTTTCATATAGTTCTGTATTTCTCACCAGGGCTTCTGATACTCTGCAAGAGGTAGTCAGGAGAGAGCTCCAAAAATAGGAGCTACTTTCCTCATTTAATTCCTTTTAGAGACATATTTGTTGATTTTGTTAACTATCCAGCACAACAGCTAATTTTATTGTTCAAAGGGCAACTGCACGTTTTGTCTGTCTATAGGAACTGCAAGAAACTCTTGGGCTGAAGAGGTGAGATTTTTAGGAAAGGAAAACAGTGGTGTGCTTGTTTCTGCTCTGTTTGAAATCAACAGTAAACCCAGAACCAGTTAGGGGTTTTATAACAAAACGGCTTTTCATTAGAAAATTACACTGTGGCAAAATTCTGTGTAGAAAGTGGCTGGGTTAGATCCAGGAAAGGTTCTCCAGCCAGGACGGTGTTTCTGGTCACAACCCAATGATGCCATGACCTTGTCATTGAGATGCATGCGTAAGATGCTGGAGACACCACGTTCCTTGGTGGAATCAAGCCTCTGAATCTGTGTCTCCCGCTACCGGGGGCTGCCCTAAATATCTGGCTATTTTTAGACGAGTCTTTTTCTGTTGCTGCTTTCCATAATAAGAAAAACCTTTGAAGGATTTCTGTTTTATCCCTATGCACAACCGGAATTAAAATAAATAAATAGATCTTAAATATTTAGACAAGAAGAGAGAAGAATTTCCTGCCCAGCTTTTGCTAAGCGGCGTAGGTGGCTTTAATGCAACCCGGGTCTGCTTCTGGGTACCTGGCAATGACTTCTTTTCTTGGAAATGACTGCGGTAAAGCACCTTTAAAAGCAGGATCCCACAAAGCAAATCTGCTGTTTCCAAGGTCACGGTGCAATCATCTATGAAAACCACGTGCCATAGTTCTTCCAGATGATGAACTGATCTGCTGCAACCTAACCAACCTGTTAGAGAAGGAATTGCTCTAGCTAAGGGCCTGCAGCAGCATGGAGGATATAGCCAGCACCAGGGCAGCAAGGCAAAGGAGTCCTTTATGTGTCTGACCCTCCGCAAAGCCCCTCAAAGTAAACCCAAAAGTCAGAGTCTGGCACTAAAGAAGCAAGTTTAGCTCTGGGCATCACACTTGGTGTATCACCCACCTGCTGCTGCTCCTCCTCTGGGCTTGCAGGAGGCTGCGTCCAGACACCAGCAACTGCTTTTCCTCTGAATCTTCGCAGGTCAAGTGAGCTAATCTGGAAACCTGCGGGGGATAGAAGAAGGGACTTTTGTCAAGAGGCAACCATGCTATGTAGACTTGATAAATATGTGCAGTGCTAATTCGAAGCAGATTCCTGCTTTGCCACAAGCAGAATTCCTCCAAACCCTGCCATCAAAAACATTATGTCACAGCTGCGGAGAAGCCTAACAAACAGGGGAGAAGTTGGGGTCATGTCAGGGTAACAGTGCGGTGGAGGCTGTAAGGAAGTGATTGAAGGCCTGTTCCACGGCCTGATGGAGTTTGTCATTAAGAAGGATTTCACAAATGATTTGCAGCCAATTCCCTGGGTCCAATTGGTACTTTCCAGCTTAAAGCAAACCAGCGAGGAAAGCAGCTTCCAGACCTAGTTAGGCCAAACTACCCAGGGAGGTTGCAGGCAAGAGAGAACATAACATCGCCTGGGGCTGTGGAAATGTAACTGAAACTGGGATTGGTTTTTAAGGAGATCGTTAGGTTCTCTCTCCCCATCTCGAGCAAACAGCTTTTATCTTGTCTCCCAAAATAGCAACCTCCCATCCTTCAAAACAAATGAAAAAAAAGGAAAACCTCTTGAGACAGGCACACAGACAAAGCCGACAGAAGTGGAACACAGAGCTGATCGAAAACAGATTCCAGCGTCAAGTCCAAAGTCGGTTTCAGCCCATTTCTTCTTAATGGGTAAACTTAAGAAACTGAGAAAACAAAGTAATTACCCACCAAGCAGACTTTACTGACACTAAGCATTTACACATTTCTGACACATATGATCCCTGTGATTTGATCAAATCCATCTCTGTTTAGTGTGACGTGTCACTTGAGTTGATCTTGGGAGGCTCTGGCTCATTTGCTTCTGGATTTATAGCTCAAGGAAAAACGATAAAACAATGCTAACTGGGGTGAGCTTTTGTTCTGCTTCACTCTGACCATCCACCTTCCTTGTTCTGATTTCAACTCCATCCCTCTCGTGGCCTTCCCTTGGCCTGTTCCTTCTGCAGGTCAGTGATTCATCACACAGGAGGACACAGATGTTCTTTACAAAGAAGTGTTTCCATGCAAGCTGATATTTTTGCTAGAAAAGAGGGCTGGGGATGAGGAATGAGATGGGGAGGAGGAATTCACCACGGTGCAAAAGACCTGAGAATTGCCCAGTTCCCACCAGAGTGTGTGTGGTGCTGCCTGTACGACACACTGGCACCCCCAGGGAGCAGGGCTGCCTGCCGGATTCACACTGGCAAGGCTCCAAGTAGGAAACCTTGGGGCATGTGGCTTGAGAAGAGAGGCGGTCTCTCTGAGCAGCTAATCCATAAGCATTTGGTGGTTAGTGGGCAGTCATCTCGCTTGATGGCTATGCTAGGATTTAGCTATGGAGCATGGTCAGAGGTTCTTTTGCAAGCCACTCTCTTATCATTCAGTAGAATCTCATCCAAATTCCTCTGTCAGCTCTTGCATTTCTTAGAAAACAGCCATAGTTCTCTTTTGAGGTCTGGTTTGTGGACACTTTTGAGTCCAAAGCTGAGAACGCTCACTCTGCCTTTCAATCTCAGCCGTGCTGAGGTAGCACCAAAGAAGTTTGGAAAGAGAAGAGACCTGTACCCCAGGTCAGGCCCTGGCAGGGCATCTCAGCAGAACATCATGGCCCTAATACTGCCTAAATGTGGCAGCTGAAGCTCTTAGAGATTACTTCATGTAGGTCACCAGCAAATGTTTTCTGAAGGACATCTCCTAGCGCTTTACCTCGTGTAATTTTAAATATTCCTAAAGATAGGGCTGGCATCATTGCTTCCTTTGGGAGATGAATTACACAGGCTGGTATAACTCAACCTTGGGAAGATTTTCTTTTCTCTCCCTAGACTCTTACCAGTTGAAACAGAAAAAGCAAATAAATAGCTGCCCTTGGTATCAGATCTCCCATGATTCCAACCTCTCCTGTTAAGCACTCCAATTTCAAAAATTTTATTATTGTAGCATCTAAAGGCCCGGTTACAGCCCAGTTCTTGCTGTGCAAGAAAGTAGTATCAAATCTATCAAAAGGGCTTGTGGTCTTCAGGTTAAACAATGTGGCAAACAACCAGATCAGCAGCAAAAGGGATGTGGGTTTAAGCCATACTGACATTTTGCTTGAGATATGGAAAACTGGCAGAACACTCATACAATATTGAGGCACAATTGTCTATATAAGCATCCTTGACACCTGAGATGTCAGAGTCAAGCTACAAAACTCAGATCTGGTCGCATGTATTTAGTATCTTAACTGTTCCCTTCCTTAGATTTGGGCTACTGATCGTTGACTGAATATCAAAGAACACAGAGAAAATGATACTCTAAAATAATAACTTGCAACATGCAAGTAAAGTCATGCTTTCTTAAAACCAAACAGCTCTGTGGCACTGAAATATTTTTGTCTTCAGTGGAGTTGAGACACCAGCTTAGATGTAGGGACAAGTTTCCTTATTCTTCAGCTTGCGAGCCACTAAACAGGTTTCCTTACTGAACTCTGTATACATTGAAGGCCCATGCTAGTGTGTTTAGGAATGTGTTGGTCTCATCTGGACAGTTTTCACCAAACCAAAACAAATGAAGGGCTGTGTTAGTCTCCCTCTTAAGCCTCATCCGGCTCTACCGACTCAAATCACTGCAAACAAATCATTTCCGTGTACAAAGATTTCCGGAAGGAAAGACAGGACCCAGAGCGGATCCACATGGCATATCCTGATAATTCCCATCAGTTGGGCTTAAAACATCTTTTTTCAGATCTTATAAAGGTCATTCTGTACTGTACAGTGCTTAAGGATATGGTACACATAGTTTGGGGGTTTTCTCAACAGTCTCATGCGCAAGTAGCTGATGAAACAAGAAGAAAGACTTGGGAGTCACCGATTTAGTCTGCAGATGGTAGAGGAGGGACATGAGTGAGCATCCTCCTCTCATTTGATACATACAGGCAGAGGGTGAATGCTGGCAGAGACCGTACAATGCTTTCAAAGAAACATACTTTTTGCTAAACCAGAGTTTCAGGGATTTCATAACTCTGGTCATTTTAATGTCTCTCTAGGGTACCCATCTTATACTTTTCCAAAGTCTTTTACTTAGGATGAGTTATCATCATATTTTATTGTCAAAGGAGTAAGCTAACATACAGTACAATAATATAATTGACTCAGGAGTTTGAAATACTGTGTTGCTTGTTAATATTACCTTATGTTACGTGCAAAATTTCTCTGTTAATGCATGTTCTGGCTAAGAACTTAAATAGCCAGGCTAGGTGAATTTCAAAGTTATTATCCCTCAACAGCTATGTAAATATAGGTATATATGGCAAGTGGGATTGTATTTTGGGTTAATACTGGCTAGTGCTTTAATTTGTGTGGTATAGCCAAGTGAAACTTAATTTACCAGCCTCTTTAACTTGAGGAACTTTCATTTTCATCTATTTGCTTTAAATTTATGTGAGTGTTATTTTCCAAGCCCCCATGGTACCAAAGCTGTCGTTCAGAAACAAGTCTGACGGCTCTAAATTATTATTGAAAGTTGTTTCATGATTATACGTTAAAGATGATGGGGACTAGATTAGATCTATGGCTCTAGCAGTATGCTCTGGGTGCCTGTACAACCAGATACCAGAACAGATTTTCCGCACGTGTGAAACCAGCATTATTTTATTGAATTCTGGCAAGAATTGCGTTTCACCACTGATGGTCGCTCCTGATAGCAACTTTTATGGAAACCTGAGGGAAATCCCTCCGTCATGTTTTATGTTGCCAGCTTAAAGTCTGACCTCTGCTGGCAGTCGAGATGAATTATAAGCTGATGCATGTACGGGTTCTTGCATTGCCTCCTGAACACTGAACTAAAGGCAACTTCTTGCCTTCAGAAAAATAAACCCCGCTGCATTCTCCCTGTCTCCTGCCTTGTGAACAGACTGACCTGCACCCAGCTTTAATACTGCCTTGGTGCACCACGTTCCCTCTGCAGGAAGTGCCATCATAGTATAGGAATCACTATATCTATTTCCAGTCTGCCAAGAAGCGTGCAATAATGTTGTGATTAATGAGTGAAAAAAAATAATTACCATATCATATCCACACAGAAAAGAAAATGATTGGTTTTTTTTTTTAATCTGATGGCTATTGTCACGTCAACAGAAAAAGATGAGAACGGTATAAAACTGTATACAAGAGAAGAGCTATTGAAGACTTTTCTACTACTGCTCTAACTTAAAAAAAAGTCCATTCTCTTTAACGAAATATCCAGCCTGAGAGCTTTACTCTTATCCTGAGTACAGGCAGCCCCTTTATTCCAGGTTAAAAGTCCAGTATAAATGTTAAAACTGGGTAGGAATAAGAGAGAAATCACTGCTTGCATCAACAGAGATTTACTACTTTTTTTCGTGAGAGGTCCTGGCTCATATCAAGATAGATTTCAATAGTGACCGATTCTTTCTGTGCACATGAGCAGGTTGGGGAATAGTTCTTGGAACAGAGTCAGCACAACAATCGCTTTCATTATTTGCAGCTGTACGAAACAAATAAGTTTGAAAGAAATATAGAGAGGTGCCAAATTCAATCCCATTGATGTGTGAGTGAACGCAGTGTTTAGTGCTGCGCTGTGACACACATGAAGTCCATGAATTACTGCTGTTGACTTTTCAGCCTTACATGTCACCTTTGATGAATGAGCTAATCTGCTGATAGCTACTCAAAATAATAAAGTAATTTAGTTAAAAGTTTTAAAACATTCCTTCCTTAGCATCCGAAACTTTCTAAGTAACTACTCACTGCATACAGATTACCCTGCATAGAGCAATTCTGATTAGATTAAAGGGAACCGAATGTAGGGTTTTGACAAGCCAGAATCATAACTTGATCCATGGTTTACCGTCTGTAGCTATGAGGAACTGCTGGGCTGACATGCAATAAAAATATCCAGCTATCTATCCATCAAAACACAAATATGCTCCCAGGAGTTCACCTGTGGTGACAATTCTGAGTTGACACAGGGACACAGGGAAGCCTGGAAAGCACCCAGTGGAGCCAGATCTAGATGGCCTTCTACCTTCCCATTTTCCTACCCAGTGCTCTGGAGAAAGGGGAGAAATCTTGGCTAGATTCACTTCCAGATAAATGCTATATTACATCTGAAGACTGAGTAGCAGTAAGTCCTCATTTGTTGAGTCCTCTGGGAGGAGGTGAAGGGCAGGCAGAACATGTGCTGTGGTGGACTGCAGTGAGAGTGGAGGGTGAAGCTTGGGGCCAAAGCCACCAGCGGAGAGGTGTATCAGGCTCTTGCAGGGGCTGCTCCCCACGGTGGTTCATCCTAGAGACCAATGTGTGCCCTTGTTCCTCCTCTCACTCACAGCCTTGTCTGAAGAATGTGCCCTCTCCTCAGGATGGTCAAGTCAAGGAAGAATGAAAGCTATGTCTGGAGCGCCTATGAAGTAATCCTGTCTGGAAATCATTGGAAACACTTGCATCTGCAACCCTAAAGCTTTTCTCAGGAGACCACGTTGCGGGAGAGGCAAAGACAGTTTCATACCTCACATTTTTTGATTTCCCCCCCCCCGAAGTCTTTAGCACATAGCGTGGTCTTTTTTTGTGTGTCTTGTTCCCACTGGGTCTGCATATTTGCTAATCATGGAGATGTGCCAGGTCTTCTCTTTCCCAGAGGAATTGCCATAATTTGGATCAAGAAATAACAACATTCCCAGCCTTTTTTCCATCGACATGAGATTACTGCATTTCCTAAATACTTTAAACTGTGCTTGAGTGCATGGCAGATGATTGCAGATGTTGCCACCTCCTTTCCCAGATTTCATGTTTATTTTATGGCTGTAGATCTAAGTTCTCGACTTGTCATCCAGTTACAAAGAAAGGACATGTCCCCTCACTACATAACTCAACATAAGCACAGGGTGATGATATCTCTGTCATTCTTTAGGACTCTACACTCTGCAGTGTCAGAGGGAAAACAATGGCTCTGATTAATGAGCTGCTGCTGCCAAAGACCAAACAATTTTGACCTAGAGTTGCTTTTTGTGACCTCTTTCCATAAATCTGCAACTGATACAGTGATCCATATCATGGACAGCCAAGAAAGCACATGGCATTGTACGTTCAGGGAGTTGCCTTTGAGCAGGTGTAGTCAAACTCCAAAGGTTATGTTTTGATTACAGAAAAACAGAGAAAAGTTCCTGTTAATTGACACAGGGGGTTTTTAAGCGTCAGCACACAAAGCAATAAGGTGGCCTTGCTGAAGAGTTTCTGCTGACTACAGAAGGAAACCAGAGGGACCCTGTGCCACTTCATCAGGAAATGCTGATGCATCTATGGGTGAGGAAAAGCCTTGTAGGAACAATCCCAAGAGCACAGCCAATGTCTTATCTTATCTTTAAACACTTGCTCTACTTAGCAGTTGTTTTTACTGTGCTGTTGTTGATGTCTCCTCTGCTTGAGACTAATGATTTAATTTTTTGTGGTTGTCACTAGGAACATGTACACCCAAACTACTGTCTCTGGCTGAGCTACACAAACCTTCTATTTGCGGCAGGCAGAGAAGAAGAATGGGTGTGAACTACTCCCCTTTGTCATGAGTCAGCTAAACAAATACTAGCTTCTCTGGCTTGGAAAATCAACAAAAACATGAAGCCTGTTGCTTTGCCAGCAGATACTCTTGGGTTAACACTAGCATTCGAATATCCTGGAAGAATCTTAGCCATCTCTCCTGATGAGTCTGTGATTGCTAATTTAATTTTGGATGAACTTCTTCAGCTTCTGTAGGAATGGAAGCTCTGGCTCTGGCCTACAGGTTGCTAGTTCTGTGCCCACACACAGCATTTCTGTTGCAGGACCACTCTGGGGGATTCCTGGTTATTTCTAGATGGAAAACAACAGGAAGATAGGCTTCTTGTAATCATTCCCCTTAAACAAAGAAAATAGAAAATCTTTAAAAGTTGCCAGGCCATTTTCCTTAACAATAATTCTGCTTGAATGGCAGCAGTGTAGGCAAGAGAGACAATTTTGGCAAAGGATAGTGATGGGTATTCAGGGGCCCCTGGGGCCCACTGTATGTGGGCTCTTTGCTCTTTGCTTTTCTCACCTAGATGGTGCGTTGGGCTTGCAAGAGCCAGCAGACAGGAGCACGCTCCTGGGTGCTTTAGCACTCTGGAAGCGATTTCCAGGTGAACCCCGTGCTCTGCTCGTGCCCCTGTCGCCGAGCTTGGGCAGGGTGGGGGGGGGGGCACCTGCAGCATTCGGCAGTCCCACGGGTGGGTTTCCCAGCTGGCAGGAAAGAGGGTGGGTTGATCAATGGCCAAGTGACGGTGAGGTCCTGGTCCCCGGGCAGTGGCATGGCAAAGCGAGGTGCGTACAGAGCATGAGCTGGACTTTCCTGGCGGATCTGCAGCCCATTTCCCACGTGCTCTCCAAGGACAGGCTTTTCAGGGAGATTATTTTTTCCCGTTATAGTCAAGCCTGCTTCTTTGGTCCTGAATCATCTGCTTTCTTTGTGTTTCACCCTCCAATTGTGAGAGTTGTCACATGTCTACGGTTTGGATTCCTCAGCAAAGGTGGTGAAGCTGTCTTATTTTAGTTTGCCTACTGCTTTTGGGTAATTTTTCTTGATTTTGCAATTAACTTCGAAGTGTCATGTAACTGAGATATCCAGTCTGGGCATGCAGAGAATAGCTTGGCTACCAGCCTCCAGCACATGGAGCACTTGTTGAAGTGGCATTCCTACCTCGTGTGAGACTAGGACTGAGACAGGGTCTAAACCCCTCCTCATCTCCTCTAGGAAGAGTAGTTCAGCAGGGAATAAACCAGTAACCTACAGGGGTTTGGCCTGTATCAGCACCTGATGAGGAAGTCACAGCCTCCTTACATTAAGCACTGTACAGATGCATAGGAAAAGATGAAGGGTTTAAATCTTTACAAACAAGTTAAATTATTATCCTCGATATACTCATGGAGAATTGAGGCTTAAGAGAGCAAATAACCTGATCAAAACCAACTCCCTGAGCAAATCAGGAGAGAAATGAAATGGGAGGGAGGCAATCAAACCACATTACATCTAGAGGGTAAGTTACCCTCTAACAACCCTTTCTGACCGACACATTCCCCATCTGCAGCCCATCACAGGGGCCTTTGGCCTCTGTACTGACTCGGTACTCATCAGGTAGCTTGACACAGAACTCACTAGGCGGCAGAAAAGAAGAAAATTGAGAGGTTTGTTCCTGACTTACAGCCAAGATCTTCACCACAAGAGCATCCCTTCTTCTTTGCTGGGAAAGTCAATGCTAGCAATAATATTTCATTTAGAAAATTTTGCATTTTGAATAGAGAACATAAGGCATTTTATTAATGTCAATGCACGAGTCTAGCAGAATCAAAAATTGTATGTTCTTCTCCCACCCAAATTCACAACAAAGGGGGGGAGGTGGGTCTTTTTAGTTACTTGCTACTGTCTTTTTAAGCCTTTAAAATAATAGAAAATTATTCGATTATAACAAGTGAAAGCTGACTCCAGGAGCTGAAGACTTAATAAACACACCAAATATTGCAAGGCTTGTGATACAATAATGCTGGCACTACTGTCGTGTCTTCTCTTTTCATAGAGGGTAACCTTGAAATAAAGCCTAAAATGATTACAGGGCATTGGTTTAAACAAACACAGCTTTTCAGTGAGTCCTTGAGCTTTCTAATTCCATTGAAAATAGAATTTCCTTGGGGATATAGTAATGAAAATACCCTTTAAAACGGGTACCTGTTCATTTTTCAGGTGTGCTCACACTGTGTGCTTGTGATGAGGTACCCTGGCATCTCAGGGGAAAGCACGTTGTCTCTCCTTCATGTCATTTACTGCTGCAGATACAAAGCCCTTTGGAGAGACTGAGCTTCACCAGTTTTTCCGTGGCAGGCAGCATCTGCACAATCCATATTATTGGCAATCACCTTACTACTGGTGACCAGGGCCATGCACACTGTTCGTACAGCCCCCATTGGTTCCAGAGTGTTTTCAGAGCACAGATTATGCTCCTGATCCAGGCTTTGACTCAGAAATGCTTTAAGGTAAGCACAGCTTACAAAAGTATCCCCAATTTACTGCCAGCAATGAACAAAACAGTTTTAAAATGTTGTGTATATGCCTCTCCCCGTCCCCCACTAAACTCAGCTCAAACTGACTTCCAGTCCTTTCTAATGGGACCTGATGTGTCCTAGGGCCCAGATCTATGCACAAGAGTGACTTCACACACATGAATAGTCTCTGGAGTTCAACCATGTGCAAAAAGCTATTTGTGTGCCCAAGTCCTCGTGGAATCCAGGCCTTAGTCTAACCTGCTTCATTTAGCTGTCAACACAGCAGTCTCTGGTTTGACTAGCAATTATTTCTTTGTCATCTGATGTAGAGGTTAGGTGCTCTTTGATACTGTTTTTTCAGCCTTCCCCTCCTCTGTGCGCTGCGGTGCCTAAAAGGGATATGTGGATCTCTTAATCAGATATCATATTGACGTCAGCTGTCACTATGTACGATACCTATATACATTCAATCTCACAAGCATTTGTGAGTGCTCTTTTGGGGATAGCTACTGGCTAGTTACAGTGCCTAGAGGATGCTTGAAGGAAGGCTGTTACAATAAGAAACAGAGATTAAAAATAGTTTTTATTCATGCTCACTGATGGTCCTAGCACGAACAATCAGGCATTTGCTTAGTGTGGGAGGCATCTCCCTCAGCCAAGTGAGATAGAGTTAGAAACCATGTGACAGAGAGGTGAGGGAGGTCACACATTACCCTCTGCCCGGGGATCGTCCCACATTTAATGTTGGCTGTGCTGCAAAATCAGATTATCCCAGGAAAAACAGTTTTCAATATACTTTTCTTCCCTGGATAATATATCAGTCAACCTTTCACATTTCACTCCCAAGGATTTGTGTGGTTGTGCTGTGTTTGGGGTTTTCACCACCAAGAGCAGAATGTTAAAGTCTAAACTGAAGGTAAGAATAAACTCTCAGAATTAGAAATGGTGCAATGAGACTCTGGACAAAAGGTCTGTCCTGACTCGGGGCTCTTTCTAGGGGCTATCTTTAGCCTGGTGACGCTACGCTCTTGAGTCTTGCTGTAGTCAACTTCCATTGGCAACAAGTAATTGAGGGCAGGAACCTAACATCAGATGCAACATGTCACTTCCCAGGAGGAGCCTGTCTTTCTCCCTTGATTTACAGAGGGGATGTTGTGCTAAGACCTATTTGTAACTCTGCAGGAGGCAACGGGCTCTCTGCTAATTCTGCAGTATTATCACTCCAGCATCTTATCCAAAACCATGCCAGAGGATCTAAGGAAGGATGCTGCACCAGGTTCCTCACCCCAACCAGGCAGCAGTGTTAGCTTCACAAAGAAAATGGCAGGGACAGCCATGGTACTGATGCTGTTTCCTGGGCATTTATACATCGTTCTGCAGAACAGAGCCTGCCGAGCTGTTTGTTCCTCTGCAGAGCTTTGCTACGGTAATGACATGGTTGGCGCGAGTACTTGTTTTTAATTTTATGACCCTTGTAGCCCTAGAGCAGGACCAAAATTATTTAGCAGAGAAGAGGAGAATGTTATTTTAGGCCTGGACATTGTAATTTGAGCTGTGCAATCAGAGCACATTAGCTTCAGCAGGACTTGGTCCAGCAGCATAGGTCTCCCACCCCACCCTGGGCAGGTTGTAGGTCCTGGTTTTATAGCGTACCACAGAGTACTACCTCAGAGAGATGTTCGTCAAGTCTTAGAGTTTTTATATAAAGTGCAGAGTAGCTGTGAAAAACTTTTTTTGAGAAGTGTGAGACATTTATTGATTAAAGCCATAAAACTGAAATGAACTACATTAAAATGGTGAACACTCACATTCATTCTAAGAAGAAGGAAAAGCACTGCAACTAAGCTACGTGGCGTATTGAAACAATGCTTTTCTATGGGATGCCAGCATTGGGTTAACTTTGCCCTTCCCAGAACTAGATCGCACCTGCCTGTGTTTCACCACTCTTGCAATCAAATCTTACCAGCAAGTAAGAGACCTGCACACAATGTCCCAGAAGACTCAGTCTTTGTACAAACTAAACAGTATCTACCTCCATCCCAGTTCCCCTGGCACCACTGACGGGTGTGAATGAGAATCCAAAGCTAAATAAATGTTAGGGTGGAGGACTGTGGAAAGAGAGGGTACGCACTGCCAAGCACAATGCAGCCTACATGCCTGCTTCTCTCTGCAGGAAGCTGCTTGCAGCATCCTAATGCCTTCTTAAAGCCACAAGTCTCCTCAAATATGTAAAACAAATATGAAAGTGGAGTAGATCCCTTTCTTCTCATCCAACATGCCCTGGGGCTGTCCCCAGCTTTGCCTCCAAAAAATGAAGTCTAGCTCTAAGGGGACCATGGGAGGTTAAAAATTTTGTGAGGCATCATCCTGCCAGTTTTGGCATTTAGGCGTCCTGATGTAGCACAGCCTAATCTTTTCCCCCGCTACTCTCTCAGTTTTGCCTGCAAATTTTTTTTTTTTCCAGTCCACTCAGCTTTGGCTCTGGTGTGCCAGAAAGGGCACATGCTGTGTTTATATAAACCCTCTGTCACCTGGCAGCAGCGATCAAATGTGTGTGTGGCAGAGGAATTTCTCCTCCTGTCCTCCATGGGGTAGAAAAGCACTGAAATTACACTTTGCTTATTCTTTTCTTCAGCTCCCGAAGCCAAAATAAACTTTGGGAAAGAAGTAGCTCAGAAGTATAAACAGAATAATTGAAAAATACTTTTCTTTCTTTTAGCAAAAACAGTCTCAAATATTATAAAAGCCCAAGGACTGCATTGCTCTCCGGTCACAATAGCAGCTCAGGTCTAATGCCAGCTGCCTGGCACTGCACTCCAGACCCCTCCAACAGCGTCACACTTGCTTGTGAGAGGTAAAATTCAGGCCTGTTCAAAAGGCCAGCTCGAGACATCAGCTAAGCCCCCTAAGCCCTAAGAACAACTGAAGGCACAAGAGGAAAGAAATAAAAGATTATTTCAAACCCCAGGATTTTCTAAGTCGAAGCAGCACCTGGCTGAAGTCACAGCATAAACAGCCCAGAGCAGATCACGGTGGTAGCTGTGTCCTGGGAGAGCTACACAGAACTCAAACAACCCTCAGCTAGCAAATTAAATGACACCTGACAAGCATATTCAAAGCTGTTGGCCATTTTTTGGATTGTTTTTGCAAAGCACAGCACATGGTCTTAAGAGACTGAAATACCTCAGCACCATGAAATAGCACATGCCAAAGCTCAGCCCATGCTCAGTGTGAACTGGTTGTTTCTAGCAACCGGAGGGGACTCGGAGTGAAGCACAAAGGCGTACTTGCCTGATACCGTCTCCTCCTGCAAAGTTTGGGGCTTTTTCTGTTGATTCTTTGCTAAATGTGATGCTGCACGCTGCACGTGTCATCCTGAATGTGTTTAGGAATAACGGTACTTCTTGAAAGAAACAGGGGAACTGCAGGGCTGGAACCCACTGGCTATTTTGCTTCCACAGCATTACATGTAATAGCAGTTTTGAGGTAGGGCCTTGCTAACCAATGTCACACAGATGCATTGGAGGGAGTTTGTGTTGGCCAGACTCCAACTTCTTATTCTGCAAAGGACTTTGGAGATAGAGCTACAGTATCATCAGTTATGCAAAATTGGCGGGGTGGGGGATATCTCTGGTGCTGAAGCAATGGCCAGGACTAGTTTAAAGTCTCAGCTAGAGGTCTATAGGAAGGGTCAGTACGCCTTCGAAGGGAGTCCGGCAACATGCTGTCTGGGCAGGATCCCCTTTGGGAAGGATTCTCTGGTGCCGTGAGATTAGCTGACCTCCGCTGAGTTACTGATGGGAATCTGAATGGCTCATGCAAGAAGCCAGACTCTCCGAAGTGGGAGTGATTCAGTCTCCACACTGAGAGAATATGCCAGGCTAAGAGCATTTTACTCAAATCCAGCAAAAAAGAGATGAGAGTTGGGAGGTGGGAGGCAAGAAAATCACTGTTTCATCCAGTTGAAAAGTTAAACCCTAATGTTTCTCTTTTTGCTAGATATGTTATCTTCACTATTCTGCTGAGAATAATGCCTCTGTTATAAGCCCAGCTAAAGATTTCTGGCTTATCAAGTTCAAGGCAAAGGAGAAGATAGAGATTTGAAGAGCAGGAGGGGAAAGAAAACATACGGCTTTAATGTCAGAGCTTTGGAAATTGAGATACTTATCTAAGTCTGTTTTCTCCTTTCCTTGATTATGTTGCTTTGAATTTGGACAAGGAAACCAGCCTGGCCAACCTCACTTCTGTTTCTTCTCAGTTTCACTTTCTGAAAATTATATTGTCATAGATGTACACTCAGATATGCGTCTCACTGAGGACAGTTTCACATTCAGAAGACATTTCCTGAGCCCGGAGATGATGATGAGAGAGACCTTTATCACTACTGTCATTAAAGACCATTGTCATCAGAGACCTGACAAACCTTGTCACACTAACACTGATGATGGTGCCCCAGACACCACTGCAAATTTGCCTGGGAGCATTACACCAGTACACAGCCACGATGCCCACAAAGCAAGCAGCTCGCTATTTAGTTCAAATGCAGTATTTGTGAACGGTGCTTTGGAAAACAGCAGGCTTTTGATTTGCTTTTAATATAGCAGATGCCTCACAGTTGTGAATCAAAGACTTGCTCCCCAGAATTACTGTTTTCTCTCTTCCCATCGATTGAAATGTAACATATAAGCTCACACATCAAATTATTTCCCAAAGACCTGACTCCTTCTACTTCTATATGTGTGTAAAATCCTTTTGAAATGAATCTGTTCTCCTAAAACTGCAACAATTCAGTAATAAAGCTAGCTCTAAATAAAAGGAGAGAAAGACTATTAGCAGAAATGCAGGTGCTCAATGTTAGAAAAGAAAGAGATGAATAAAGGAAACTAAAAACAAACTAAGGGGATCTCATGACTAACTCCACGCTCAACTGAATTGCATCAGTATAAATGCAAGCACTGTGTGGGCCCCCAAATTAGGAACTATTTACAAAACAAAAAGCTTGCCTCAACTGTATTGTGCCTGTTCTAACCATACTGAATAGCCTGTCTAATGATGATTTCTTCTTTATTTGGGTCAGGTCTTGCTGAGGAAGAATTTTTTGAGAAACCAACACTAAGCATTGCAAAAGACCACATTGTCATCTTACCAGGAGACACCCTAAAAATAAAATGCAGGTAAGGATTGCTCCAGCCGTGCTGGATTTCCTTCGTTGTATTGATTACCTTGGCACAGTACAGCTTCCGGGTAGGGTAGAGCAAAGATTGCTGCACAGCCAGCTGGGAAGCGGGGCTGTTTACCCTCACATGCATTTCTGCATGGAGGAGAATTTGACGGGCTGTAATAGAGCAGGGAGGAAAGTCTCAGGTCAGCATTCAGCTTGGCCAGATTCTTTATGTTGTAAAGGGGCCCAAGGAAAATCCTGAGTCAGCACACGAGAAAGCTTATGGGAGGGCGATGTACCACGCTTAAGGACATGGCTGGAAAATCCTCATCTGAAAATAGGTTCAGATTCAGCTCCTCTGCAGCTAAAATCACTCTTTCGCTCCCTGTCCATAAGTAAATGACAAACAAGATCACTGGGGCATGTCATTAGCTCTTTACATATATATATGTATATATATATATATATGAGCTTAAACTTCCTAGCCTCAAATACCACCTAGCCTATAAGATGACAGTTAAATAAACAGCAGTTAGTATGTGTACATTCAAAGACCTGACCTGTTTAAACATATCATATTCTTTAAATCAAAGATAACCAGGACTCGTAAAAAACCAGACTGCTGATATCGTAAATTATGGCAGCTCTTCAGTTCTTGGCACAATGTGTAAAAACTAGCCATGCAAGAAACAAGGAAAATTTTGGTCATGACGTGTTTACAGGGAGATGATCCTCTGGAAATGGGGGATTTGGTCACAGCCGACTGGCACACAACTATATATAATGCAAAGAGTCAGAGCACTTTCTGTTGTGTCAAACATACATGAGCTTGCTCGGTCACACAAAAGGCCTCCAACTGAGATGTACGTAGGTGTCGCTTGTTCTGAGAGTGATTTATATGCCAAGCTACTGAGAGAGGTTGTTTTTTAATTTCTTCTGAGAGTGTTGTAGGAGAGAAGGCTTAAGGTAATACAGACTATTACAGTTTCTCTCTCTCTCTTACACACACATTATTTTTACACCTTCTTCCAAAGTCCCCTTGACTGTAGCCACTACATGAATGGTTTCTTGCAACAGAAGTTACCAGAAACAGTAAGAAAAAGCAGTGGGAAGGTGAATCTAAGCTGTAGTTTATGCTGACACATATGTCCCTTCTGATTTTTGTCCTAGTCTCTTTAATTCATTGTTATAGTGAAAGGTAAATTGACTCACATTGTGTAAATTTGTGATGTTTTCTGGAGTGTAAGGCAGTTTTTTTCCAAATACCTCTAGCTAGCCGTGTGGCTTATGAGGTCAAAACAACCTTACAGTGGTATTTTTAGCTTGGCAAGCAGCAAGCATGACGGCAATAAAGTTTAAACAGTCCTTTAAAATCTAGATGGAGTGCTTCATAAAACACGTTATGTGGACATGAGTTCGGTGTAGTGCTCCAGGCCAATTAAATCAATACTTTTCAGCAGTTCTCCATCCACTGCCTTTTTAATCTGTACAAACACCCTATTTTTCTCATATCACCAGATGAATAAATAGATGAAGAAATTATGAGCACTTCAGTCCCAAATTGCTTTATGGATGCAATGCAATAATCCACACGACAGGCCTGAGAAACAGAAAAGTATGCTAGCATGCTGCCGTGCTAGCATGGGAACAGAGGCCCGGAGCACTTCAGTTCCTTGACTCGGGTCACGCAAGAGCTGGGAATAGAAGCTAGAAGTGTGATTCCTGCACTGCGAGTGCAAGATTCCCTGTATCAGGTCCTCTGCGGATGTCTGTCATCCTGCCTCCTCTGACACACCAGCATCTGCACGCTCACAGATTAGCTCCGGACTGGCCCAAAGGGAGCTCTGAAGTCCTTTGTACTTCCAGGGGGCATTAGGGCTGTGTGGAGCACAGCGCAAGACAGCAGACAGAGCAGGTAGCTGCTGAAGACTGCGGTAACTCTGTGTGAACATCCCTTCTCCCTTAAACTCCATTCATTTGAGGTTCTTGGCCAGGATTTCCTGATTTTTGGAAGCCGGGCCAAAGCTACTGCTGTGACTCCTCTCTGCCAGATGTGTGAAAATCCCAAAGCAATAGCCAAAGTCTTCATCTTCCACCAGGATAAAATACGCAGGAGGAAAAAGTGGGCACATGTAAGGAAGCACAGGCGTGTGAAATCCCTGACCCGCTCTGCAGAGCCACTGTTGCAGATTTCCAGCCCTGATGGACACCAGACTGGGTGACAGTAGAGGGGCAGGGACATGATGACATGTTGGGAGTTGAGTGTCTGAATGTGAAGTGCCATTGTTCCATATTCCGGGCCAGGAGTCCCATTTCTTGACAGAGGTGGTCATTACGTCATTAATGACGTTAGTAAGGCAGGGAAAGAGCACTCTGCATCAAAAAAATAATTCAGTGCCCTGAAGGACAGGAAGCTGGTATGACGGATGAGGTGGGATTGTCCAAGTCAACGGTACATCCAAAAACGAGGGTGAGGCTGTTCACCAGAGAGGATATTCACACTTTTCCCAGTGCTCTCGTTCAGCTACGTGCTGGGAATAACCTCAAGAGTTCAGCCCCATGTCCGCATCATCTTCAGGAAGGCGACAAAAGGACGGGCAGAAACGGGGGCCAAGAGGATGTTTGTTTAAGTGTCACTGAATTTGCTGGCAAACGCGTTCCTTTATTGCACCTACTGCACCACTACAAAGCCACTGGCACAGAAAGAATAGAGTTATCAGCTAACTGGAAACTTCACACAGCTTGCTTGTTAGATATGTTCGGTATTAGCATCGCTATACTGAGTCGATGTGTCTAGACCGGATTTCTCCCTGGTGACACTCAGTTGGGGAAATCCAGAGGTTCTTACTCCTTCCTCAGCTCAGCACATGCCATTGGGTGAATGGGAATTCACTGAGTGAGAAGGGGTTAGTCAATCTCCTGTCCTTTTGAAGGGTGGCTTCTCTCTGCAAACACAGACAGAACTGCCTCCCTCTGATACTAACTTCTTCCCCAGAAAAATCCACAGACGATTACCCCCATACCCCACCAGTTTCCACATTGACCACCAAAAACCAGTCTGCTACAAACAGGCCATAATCTTCACCTCATAAGCATGTATAGCCTGTACTAGTACATCATCAGAGCCCTCAAAGTGCAGCCCAAGCAGAAGAGAGCTCCAAGAGCTGCTGCTGCCATGGTGTGGCCTGATGTTTCCAGCATAGTAGGACTAGCGCAACCAATGCCTGTTACCAAGCTAACTTAGATCAGCTGAAAGCTCTCTTTGAGTCCTGCAACAGGTTATAAAAAGGCCTTGCTTTTTGTCGGTGAACTACGTAGAATTGCATTTGACATTAGCTATGATCATAGATAAGACAACAAATGGGTGAGGTGGATGAAATGGTGTATCATCTGCCCTGCTAGCTTTATGTTCTGACTGCCGTGACAAGGTGAATTGAAAAAAAACGTGTCTTGAGCAGATATTCTAAGATTTGTAATCTGATTAGTTCCAGACCCTTCACAAAAATCAAGACTGAGTCACTGCTGAATAAGCAAGAAAGGTGATGCAAAGTGACATAAATGTTCTCTCTCCATGCAGCCTTACTACAAGAAAATATGTTAATTTAGCTGTTAAAATATGCAAAGTTCTCAGCTTGGAAGAAACATATAATTTTATCCGGTGCTTTCTAATGTTTGAAGTGGCTAAAAAATAGTGTTATAAAAACAAACTCATGTTCAGGAAATCTGTTAAAATAAAAATTAAACTTTCCTCCAGGAGCTAGCTTGCTACAGTTCCCACAGACTATTTCAGGAATCCCTCCTGCTCTGGGGAAGTGTGGGGTGGGCGATCCACCTTAATTCCTTATGGGTGGAAACGCAAACACCCAGCAACCTTTATTATTCATTTGCAAATGACAAGAGTAGGAACACTGGGAACATTGATAACAGTTGGCCAGAAGGAAGCACAAATTTTGTCTGAAGTCATGACTCTAATTTTGGTGTGTTGTGTTGACAGGGGACCACCTTCTGTAAGCTGGCTTTTGAGGGGGGACCAGAAGGAAGACCCCCGGGTGCACATAAGTAATTGTCGCAATAACACAAGGCAAAGCTGCAGCATGCTTGTCATCAGGAAAGTCATAGCTAATGACACCGGTTACTTCACCTGCATTCATGATGACTCCCCATCTAATGCGGATCTCATGGCCAAGATTTACGTCTTTGTTAAAGGTAAGAATTTCACTTTGGTTTTTTGTTACGGCTTTTTGGTAGTACAAGCTGTGTTCAACTGTGGGATCTGTGCTAGGTAGAACAAGAAATCCAATTCAGATGCTTTCACGAATCCCGCCTCCCCACTGGCCCAGCACTGCAGGAAGCACCAGCTTTGACATTCTGAAAATGGCTGGACATATTTGGATTTTCATGCCAGCTGAATTCACAGGGACACAGATGTCAGAACCAGAAATTACCTATGTTGTTCAATTCCGGGACTTGAAAACTAGATTGTCCCATCTAGTTCTGTGTTCCAAATAACTGATACACTGATTTCTTTAAACCTCTTTTCCTTTTCCTTTTCAGACTAAATTCTTTTATCCTAAAGGGTTTTGCTATCACAGTGCTTTTCCTAAGACTCATCCCGAATACCCAAGTCCTCTCTCTTTCCCTTCCTCCCCAGGCATGAAACTCCCCAACAACATTCTTTGTAATTGCTCTCTCTCCTACACATTTGTAGACTGCTTTGTCCTTCACATCTGTGAGACATACTTAGCAAAGCTGGATGACTGCATTATACATATTTTATTGTAAAAAATGTCCCATTGCTCATTTTTGTTCTCTCTGAGTTGCCTCTCCCCTATGTGTCAGAATCATTGAGTTCAGATCCAATAATAAATGGAAGCAGAAACTTCAGAGGAGCATGGTCCTCTGTGACTAAGTGAATACAACATACTGAACAACCATTTCAATAATACGAATTTTTGTTAGAAGAATATTCCCAAAAAATGCTGGTATTTTTTTCAAATCTACTTGACAAATGCATTACTAAACCACTGAATCATCTTGGATCTTCCAAGCTGAGATTCTGAATAGTCAGATAAAGGAGCTGACTTTTAGTGTCTTGAATAGGGGATGACATGAACTCCACTGGTGCTGAATAGGCTTACTATTCAGTTCCCCACAAATACTCATGAAAATGAATTAATTTCATTTTTCTAGTAAATGCTAAAATGTGATTCTTTGAATTCTCTTACTAAAACAAATGCTAGAGAGGCAATGAGTTTGTCTGATATTATTTGAATAGTTCAGCAAACTTACGCTTACAGAAAACACACAGATTTGCTGGGCAGCTCTGATAGTCTCATGGTATTGCTAATGATGGTGAAACCATCACGAGGCGTGACTTCCATCCCAAGGGGATTGTGATATACCCACACAGCTAAATTCAACTATTGCACTACTAGGTGAACACACCTGGTTGATTCATGTGGATGACATTTTCCTGTCTCTTTATGTCTGTTGAAAATAGTCCCTTTCTACCCTTATCCTGCTTTCCCAGCAAGTCTTCCTCTTATCGGAAAGTAGCTTTTTGGTGTTACTTGTTAGTTCCTGCAGTCATTTTTTTCTCCCTGTCTATTTCCTTTTTGTTTATTTTTCCCTGTTACTCTAAGCCCTGGTTGCTTTACCCACCCTAGTTCTTGTGCTGAGCTGTTTCCTTTTCTCATTACACACTGCTCAGATGCCCCACATCTAATATTGTTAACCCAGCCCAATGCCTACGCTTCAGGAAATAGTGCATTGAAAACTCAATTCTCTATCCTGATTCAGTGCCCTGGCTGGCTACCCAGGCCTTCATTACTCTATGGTGGGAGCACGTGCAGGAAATGTTACAGATCTTTTGGGACTGCCTGAGCATGTTCCTTAAGAAAATATCTCAAGTTATGAAATGCTTGCAGGCGATGCACTTGGAACAGTGCTAATCTAAAAAAATCGCAGGATGTCCTCTTGCTTGCCTGAGACTGCTGTGCCAAGGTTCCCCTGAAAAACAGCACTGGATGACTGTTTTCTCTAAATCACCCTCCAAGATTGTCCCCTCTCAGATGCAATTTAATTGTGTCATATGCCCTCCCTGCTCTAAAAGCTCTTACTCAGACTCCTGTGCTTTAAAAGTTACTGAAGGAAAAGTGGGTAGAAAATGAACCAGCTTGTACTATACACTCCATGGGTGAAGCAATGAGAAAGGCAAGTCAGCAGGGATCCCTCTGGTCCATGTCTTTGCGAGCCAGCTGCTCATCCACCCCAAAGCAGAGCTCTGCCACAGCAGTTCAGCCTATAAGCTTGCAAGTGCCTGCTGGGATCTGGCCTGCCAGTCTGAGGAAGCTGCTTGGCCCCAGTGAAATGAAGCTGTTTATACCTCAGCATGGATGCTGTCCTCAAGGCATGCTCTTCCTCCCATTCAATTCCTGTGTAATTTGTTGAAAGCCAGCAGGCTGTTTTGGGGACAAGAAAACTGTTCTTCAGTGAGGGCTCTACGAATTGTGGAGTTAAGCAAGGCATTCAGAACGTACCTACAATTTTCTTCAATATTTAAACACGGCTTTTTAAGGGAATTGGTCCGACAGTGTCTGGCCATCACTGAGAAACCCATCAGTTGTCTCCAAGTGAAGAAACTCACAGTTCCCTGTGAGTGCCAGACAAGGGTGAGGTCCAAAAGACATCTCTCTGGACGTTCTGTGGAGAGAGCAAGTGCTCAGCAGGGTGTTTATGAGAGTGAGCCAGGTGGAGTGAGAAAATGTTGAGCCAGACCCTGAAGGCTGGAGATTCCTCTGAGGTTACAAGCCATTATTGCCAAAAAAGGAAGGGGAATGGTATTTTTTCCCTTCATTGCTGGCCTGCTGCTTGACACTGAAATGAGAACATGATTGTATCGGAAGCCCTGCTTATTGGCTATTATTTCCTGTGCTTGCTTCTGTTTTTACAGCCTCCCTGGTGGAGTTTCTAAGCTTTGTCACTATCTGGCATTCAGCAGCTCTCCCCCCCAGTGCAATTGAGCTGTGACCCCTGCACATCAGTCAGATCATAAGGGACCCGAAGGCGGCAGGGTCAGCCGCCATGCCTCAGCTGTGCACTGACAGTCTGGAGGGAGGGAGAACTCAGGATCCTAATCCTGAGTAATTGTTCCCGAGGCCTTTTCTGCTTCCCGCTGCAGCTGCGAGTCCCAAGGATTGTAATTAATAAGCAAGAAACCCCCCTCCTCCCGTTGCCCATCTCCTTGTTGAAAACACAACGTAGCTTAGGGCTGGAACAGAAATAGTTGGGTGTTTTTTAACTGCGTTGTTTAACTTCGTTGCAAGTCTGAGGGATAATCTCTGCAGCGAAATGCAGCATCAGGTCGAACACGGCGCTGCAGTGCTGAACGGGAAGAGCAGCCAAGCAACTCTCTCGTGGCTGCTGTCAGAGCACAGGGTGAATGGGGGAAGCCCACCCTCAGTCCACAGAATAAGCTGTCTCTGCTGAGCCAGCTCTCGACCAGGAGCAGTAAAGACAAGTCTTCACTGCAGACTAGCTGCCCACGTAGGAGCCCACGTCAGAAAGTCTCATGCGGACGGCATTTCCACTGCAAATGCTGCCAAAGCCAGCTAGACAATGTCATCTGCTTCTATCTCCTGCAATTACCCTTCCCAACCAAATGGATACTTCCTTGTGAGGAACATACTCATTTACTTCAACCTTTGAGATCCCTGTGCCAAAGGAAAGGGCAGGCTGTCTATTTTGTGTTAAAATATAGAGAGCCCTCTCTACAATGTTTCCTAGGGCACATATAAAATTTAACATGGCTTAGAGAAGGAGGAAAAAAAGCCAAATCAAGCAAAGATTCGCTCCACCTTCCCAAAGGGTTATCCCAGGCCCCAGCCTAGACAGAAGTCAGGACTTGCAGCTCTCAGCTATTTGAAATACTGTTACTGTCAGCAAAGCAACTGTCTCCAAGTAAGATAGTCCTCAGGGCGTCAGCTGGAAGAGCTCTCTGTACCAGGTGAAACGCTGCCTCGGCTTTTGCAGTGATTTCCCCTTGCAGTCCTTAGCTCTACATAGCAGTAAGGGATTTGCTACACCTTTTTGTACCAGTCAGTCAATGCATCAGTAGGAAGGAGGATGAGCTCAATTCTGTTTTGCTTCCCTCCATCAGCAACTTGTCTGACATCATTACTGTGGTAACTGGAACTGGTCACATCTTGCCAAATAGTATCTAGAGAAGTTCATCCAAGTTTCCAAGCTGTGCTTTGATTCCTGTCCACACACCCCAATAGTACTGCTTTGCTAGAACTGTAGGGCTAAAGGAGGCAACCTCCTCATCGCAGACATGGGGCGAGCAGGCCAGCAACAGACATCCTCTATTATTTTTTATGCAAAGCAGAGCTGCTATTCTGTTTCTTGAAATATTTATGGCCATGATAGGGCTGGTTCTCAAATAACTACTTCAGAAACACGAGTCCCACCTCCTCTGACCAAGATACTGTAATTGGCACAAAATTATGTATGTGAGCCCAATACATCAGTGTTGGCTGCCGCACAAGGGTCCAAGCAGACTGGGGTAGAATCACCAATTCCTGTTTGTGCCTAGTGTGGTTCACTCTTTGTACGTATAGATTGGTGAACATTTTAACAGTGTCTTCCCACCCAGAGCAATTCAGCTGCTGGTGTTTCACCATCTCAGTGTTACTGTGAGTTAGGAACATGGCAGGATTGAGGCAGTAATTTGTTTCCATACATTTGGTTTTCAGCACTGATGTTCGCAGGAACACAGTGTAACTAGAAGATACCCCTGCAGAGAATTTGAGTTCTGGCTCCTTCTAAAATTCATATGGACACCATGAAGCACCAGCACTGCAAGCTTGAGCCATAGTGCAGTCTTGTGCAGAGCACAAGAACTGGAAATCAAATTTGAAGCAAGACAGATTTTTATATGGGAGCACAAGTCCTGTTAAAGCCATTCTGAAGGAAAAAGGGTGACGCATCCAAGCAGCTTGTCCTGTCAGAGCATGCATCTCACGGCTCGTAGCTCCAGCAGCAAGGCATCCCCAGGGAAGGGTATGAGCTCTCCCTTGCTATTGAAACAAATGAGGAGGAGAGGTGGTACAAGTACTGCATCAGGGTAGAGTGTCACATCAACCACAGTCTCTCCTTTATCAAACAGTACAGCCCACAGATGTGAAGCCCCATCTTCTTCATCCCTTCCCGACCAAGAGAAAACTAAAGAGGATGGAAGTGCATGAAAGCACCCCTTACATGAGATCATATTTTGGTTCTGATGTTCTTTGAAGCTGATTTCTGCCTCCTTAAGTCTCTTGACAGTTCACAGAGATAATCTGAATGTGAGAAGCAGAAATGCAGCGCCAGGGTGACAGCCTTGACTTGGGCTTTGGCTTGCTTTCCAGAAGATATTACCAGTGAGAACAGTGTTGGAAGTGCATTTCTTCTTTCTTTCACGTTGGAGACACCGAGACAGCTACACTTGCTGCCAGACACTCAGCAAGCTGAGATAGGCAAATGCTGTCCTGTCTGCTCAGCGTGGAGCCCAGCAGATAAGCTGGCTGTCTCGCACAGACTGGTGGAAGGGTTTGGCACCATATCCTGGTTAACTGTGTTTAGGGCCACATGACGTGGGAATATAGGCTATGTCCCTGTGCAGGACCCTCTCTGTTGTTCCTCAAGTATTAAGGGCTGCATCCAAGGGAAAAGTAAGATGCTTTCCGTTCTGAATCAAGATATTCAGTATCTTCAAATCATATCCTAAAGGGTCACTTTTAAGTGGAGGAGCCTTGTAAGATGTGATGGTGAGCCAGCAGCATAAGTTCCTGGCATTAAGTCAGTGACAGCACTTGACACCCCAGCAGGAAGAGGTAACGATCCCCTCCTTCTCATTGATACAGAATTTCTAAATGAAAGCCTGACAGCCAAAATCACACACACATTTCCCCCACTTTTTCCTTCCCGTTTCTTATCCACCCAGTAACTGTTAATTGCTGAACCTTACCCACGGTCTGCGGCTGGCAGCAGCTAATGTAGGAGACCTGTTCTTAATGATGGGACTTCAGGTAAAGCTGGTCAGTATTTTCTACAAAGTCTATGCCTGCCTAAAATCTAGTGTTGTGGGGAGTCAGAATTTATGAATTGTTCTGATGCTTGAAACATAATTTCAGCCAATGTATGGAGACTTGTTTTTTTAAAAAAACAAATCTTTCCATGTTGGCTTTTATTTGTTTGGCAATGAGAAGCATTTTGCTTCCACAATTTTTGAAGTAACACTTTTTAAAGTAATATTTTTCTCTACAAATATTCCTGTGTTCCTAACAGTAATCTCCAGGGGAAGAATGTATTTCATTTGACCAAAACAGAATGCTTCATGTTGACTCAGAATGGCTTCTGGGGGTTTTGCAGTCACTTTTGTTTTGTCTAAAGAGAAAATATTCTGCTTTCTGTTTAATCTAAACATTCCACCACCAATTCTTTTCACTGGCCTGCCAAACTGAAAAGTCCTTTATTTTCAAAGATCCAGTTTCAAAACAAGTGACTTTATAGAAGTTACTCCTGTACCTAGAAGAAGCTTTGATGGGTTAGCAGGAGGAATACAGCAGACTAGACAACTTCCTTGTAAAGCTTTCCAAAATACTCTGACCAAAGTGTCACTTAACTGCTAATGATCCTATTAACATAAAGAACAAATTATAAACCTCCTCGCAGTGTTTTTGACCTTGATGAAGACAAACTTCATGGGGATTATGTCAAAACATTAACTTAAAGAACCTGTGAAACTCTGCCCAGGCTTTCCCGCTAAGGTATGACTGAAGGAAGAGAATAGTGAGGGTGAGAGAATTATCTTTAGCAGGAACAAAGTGAGAAGCAAAATGAGAATGTTCAGGAATTTCACAGACAGGAACAGCCGTGGATGACTGTCCTCAAAGGCCATTTAGTACTTATCATCTCTGTGGGCTGATGGATAGTGTCTGAAGGGAGAGGTGATGTTATCTCCACAGATATGATACAAACAGCATGAGACAAATTGCCGTCACAGTGTATGAAACATGAGCAGAAATGAAAAGCACCCAAAATCCTGTACAAAATCCTGTGTGTCTCAGGAGGATGTTTCAAACACGCAGGCAGGTGACACAATGCTGAAAAGTAAAGAGCTGTAGGAGGGAGCCTGAGTCTACAACGTGCTGAGTTCCTGGGGTGCAATGCTGAGAGCTTTTAAGTCCCTCAGCTTCATCAGCTGGCAGGACGGGGCCCGTGAGCCCTCTGGAGAGTGGGACTCAAATGGCAAGTGAGCATGACATAATTACAGACCTCCACCACTTCCTGGTAGATAGTCACCTATATTACAGATAACACTAAACAAAAGAACAGATGTCACCGCGAGGCGAAGGAGTCCCATATCTGTGTTCACATGCTGTCACTGTAGAGGCTTGAAGAGAGAACTGCACATTCCCCAGGCAATTGCTATTCCACTGCTGAGTTAAAAGGGACCCTCCCTAAGCTCATCTCAAGCAGCAATTAATCTCCACCTAGACAGAACGAGAATTTAAACATGAAGGGCTTCACTGCCTGAAGGTAAACAATGTTCTTCTAGGCACTTGACCTTTGAGGTGCTTTTGTGTGCAGCATGGTTGATTTTTCTGCCTGGCTCTGTCCCTGTGGCTGGACAGCAGGCCCCCTTCCCCTCCACTGTCCCGCTGCCTCTGCTTCCTTCGCTTTGCTGTTTGTGTTCCCTCTTGAGCCGTGCTGGGTAAACAGTAACACCCCGGCCTGGCTGCAGTTTCCTGCAAACTTCCACTGACCTGGAGAGCTAGACAGCCAGTCTGAGACCGAAGGGAAGGGGCCTTTCCCTCACCTTGGAGCTGGTGCTGCAGCTGATAAGTCCCTAACGTGCTACAGCTCTTGTCTTTCTTCACATATAATGAGCTTTGCAGCCCACGGTAAATTATTCTTTTTAATTATCCTATGGAAATTGATGGGTGTTTCTTTATGGGTAAGATTCATAGGGCATACTACCTTCCCAGCTCAGGAGGAATGGATGTGCCAAGCTACAGGGAAATACCCTATTTTCATTAAGTGTTTCTTTGCTGAGAATTTTTTCCCTCGGAGGTCAGTGCTGGTAACTGCGGAGAGGACGACACCTGCATTTCCCATGCCACAGCTCTCCAAATTGCAACAGTTGAGTGTAATTGATTTACACCATCTGGAATTAGAGATCTTCCTTGAGGCTAAGGTTATCAATTTTAAAGAAAAGTGACCCTGTCCCTTTTGTTTCAAGAAGTTCTGTCTCTGAGAGACTTTTTTACAAGGAGTTAACTGATTGCTGATTAACTTAAGGTGGTGAACATGTTTGTAAAGCTGGCAGTGACTCCTGATGTTCCAGCAGATCGTTTTTCCATGCCACGGTCAGCCTGAACTACTCGAAGTTTCATGAAGGATTCAGTTTTTTGTCTGCACAAACCATAACAAAGGTATCAGCTGGCAGTTGATTAGTTCCCTATACAGTATTTATTCTTTGTCATTTTGTTAAGATCCAATGCTGAGCCACTTTATATTTGCTTATCTGTTAAGTGAACAGTCCAGCTGCCTGGAAAGTGCTCTTGCTCAGAGCGTCTCCTTCCCAATGCAAGTGGGGTCGGCTTGCTCCTGCTTACCTGGGTTTTTAGAGGAGCTGGAGTGAAGCACAAGCAGGCTGCAGGACGGACAGGGGTTTGCTCTGTTGCTCTGTGTGCTGGTACTCTTTAGCACTTGAGGATATTATTTTTTCTTTTGCACAGTTTCACAGTTAGGGAGAAAAAAAGGCTCCCTGGCCTCACTGACACACTCAGGGTTATTTACCGAGTGCTTGACCTTCACCTGCAACTGCCTTTTCCTTTCATTCCAGGGTCACTTTCCACTGACGGCCAAAGTGTAGCCCTAATCTCATGTTTAAGCTCTCATGCCAAAACTGTAGCAGTTTAGCCCTGCAAGTAGCTGCCACATTAGCATCTTCACTTTAGGAGTTGCTCTGCTAACTCACACAGGCATCCCCCCGTTTAAGAGCTCCAATATTGCAGATTGAAATAGGGAGGAAGGGAGGCCTTTGGTAGACAGAGAACTCTCTCTAGGCTAAGGCTATAAACTGGATAAAGCACTGAGATAACAAAAATTACAGCCATCTGCTTACGGCACAGGGCTCTAGGAAACCTCACTTGCTGTAGGAAAGAGAAGGACCCATAAAATATAAAACCTTTTTCTCTTTTTTTCCAAAACAGGGTGAGAATAATGCCCATGAGACCTGACATCCACTAGCAATTAACTATCAATTACAGCTCAAGCCATCCTTTCCTTTCCCAACCCAATCTTTATAACCCAGAAACTGCCTTTTGCTGTTGTTAATTGCACAGTGATTTTAAAACACTACCTAGACTTCAAATACTGATGGTAGAAGGCTAGATTTATGTATTTTGGCTTCCAATTCAGATTGTAGCTTATGATCTGGGATAGTGTAATTCTAGCTACTGGCTAGACATACAGCAATTCAGGTGCAGGCTGCTATTAAAAATCAATTAGGAATGAAATATAGCTTCTGTTACGTACACTGTAAATTCATGCTTCCCATCTAGGTGTTCTTCAGTAGTTTAGTGGCACCATGATGAGTAGCTGTCCTATTTACAGCTGAAAAAAGTAGATTATTTTTAGGTCTGCTGTGAAACGGAAAATTTGGTAGAGGTCAGTCTGGGAGGTAGGGAGGGATGATGGACGAGAATGGGGTTAAGTAATATTTTTTTTTCCCTGAACAGGAAATATTTTTGAGAAATTTTATTCTGTTTTGACTAAGATATTTCAATCATTGCATAATGCAATATTTTCTGACATTTTAGGATTATTTAACTTTTGCTTAGCTGTCTTCTTTTGATTTCTATTACTTTTTAAACAAACAGTGCTATTCTGAAATTCCCTCTAAAAATACTGGCACAAATATTTTTAAATTCACTGTTCCCATCTTTTCAGTCAAAACAATTAGTCAAAATTTGATCCAGATTTGTGAATAGTTTGGTATCAAGAAGCTCCTTTTTTCACAGCAAGTTTCCTCTTAGCCTATATTCTTGTCCTATCCCCCTGTCACGTGGCACATTAGTTGTTCTCTCTTTTTCTCCCTAGGACTAGAAACAGATATGAATACACTCTCCTGACACTTTTTTGCACTCCCAGTGTTTGTTGCAAATACACAAAAATCTACTTTCTGTGCTTTTTCCTGTAACAAATAATCCAAGGATCTTCATTTAATAATCCAGAGTCTTCTTTTAAGTAGAAAGGCCTTTCACCATTTGCACAAGCTTTAAAATTAACAATAAAAATATCATCACATTTGATACCTCCAAGTATGGTTTAGCTGGAGAGCAAGACTGCAGAGGTATTAAGCAGCGCTAATGCTCAGGGACAAACACTAAACACATTTTCCTAATGTGACTCAATAGAAGAATTTAGCAGACCTGTTTGGGAAAGTGCATAAGACACTGGATTGAGTATAAATATTTCCTATTAGTTTTAGGGATTGGAACAAGCTACAAAGTTGTGGTCTGGAGATCAGGTTTCTCAGCTCAAGCCTTGATTAGAACCAGTGCCTGCCTAACCAGAAAGTTCAGATGTGTATCTGAAACTTCCTAAATGTGGGGAGATTACAGGTCTAATCTTTTAATTCTAATTAATCTCTCTCACATAACGTTTCTTGCAATGCCCTTACTCCAAAGTACATGCTTTTTTATAGACCAGCCCAGTCAGAATAAATCAATGGCATAGAATAAAAACGGACATGAAAAGACATTACTAGAAATGATAGATATCATCCAGATTTCTGGTCTTTGTCTTCTGTTTTACTGCCTCCTCTTCAGTGCTACTGATCAGCTCCTTGTCACAGCTCCCCACATTAATCACACATCTCTTGTACTTGCACAGTGACCCAAGTGCCTTTTATAAAACATCATCATAACACGTGTGACCTTTCTGATACACACAAGGAGCTCCAACCAAAATTTGCTCTCATCGTGATGAAGCACGCGGTACATTTTGTCTGCTAAGAATCCTATTTCCAGTTCTCAGAGCTAAAATTAAGCTTTCAAAAATACAAAAGGCAACAGTCCCACTCTCCTGTCTCAATCTCTGCCTTTCACCCTTCACGTTTTTGTGAGTGAAACTGTTTTGGGTAGTGGAGCAAAGGAACTCCAGCTAATTCTTTCAAGATTAATTCCAAGTGACAGCACTTACATATTTCCATGACATTCCTTAAGCAAAGACTGTGTCATTAGCCAAGAAATGAACATTGATATCCCCAGATGAATGACCTGTTCCCAGATGAGTTACCAGTCATGGGGAAATAAAGACAAAGCGAGTGAGATAAACCAACTGTGTTTTCCTTTGTCAGTGGAGCTGTGGAAGAGCAAATTCAAATCTCACACTCCATGTTCAAACTGTTCTGCAGGTCACCAATAAGCATAGTTACATCACTTACATGTAGAACACTTGTCACCCAGAAAAACTCAACATAAACAAGCACTTCACCTACTGTTTAATTACAGATCCTCCAGCATGGAATACACAGCTCCCTGCCAGGGTCCAAAGGGTGAACATTTGTTTTAAATTGAAAAATGGATCCCCACTGATTTGAAGCAAAAGACTTTGCCAGGGATGGAGTACTGGGAAAGGAGAAATTCTGCAGGGGTTTCATAATTTTAGACTCTTTGTCAAGAGCAGCCAAAATGGCTAACACCCAGAAAGGGATACTTGGAATTTTTATAACTCCATTTACAGGATTTTTTTCCTCACTGGCTAAAAAAGTTAGAGAAATATTTTGCCATCTTTTCATGGAGATTTTAGAACATTCCCAGTTATGCCAACAGATGAAGGAGGGAGAGCGGCCTGATATAGTAATGCAAGAATTAATGGGATTAATAGATAGCATTACTCCAACATGCTTCAACTGGGGCTTTCTTCAATCACAGAGCAGCTGCCACAACAGCCTTGGATGTAAAATGAGAGCGTGCATTTAGGTGAAAGGATCGGGGCCAGCTGGCCTGACACATCGGTGCTAAACCAAGACGATCACACCATTCAGGCTTTTAAACACAGCCTGTGGCTTTGATTTTTGTGTTTGAAAGGCATCTGATCACAGATGAGGGTATACGCAGCCTTTACTGGAGCTACTCTCACACCGTGCTGCAGAATCTGACCAATGCATGCTAAACGGAGGGACCGTAAGACAGGAAAGGCGCTGGCACTGCTGCGACAGGGTTTTGCCCCGGCAGAGTTGCGGGTCGGGGTCGGATGCTCCCCCCGAGCTGCGCCCCGGGGCGCTGCCCCGCGGGGAACTGTCCAGCGCAGCCCGCCTGACGCGGCTGCTCCTCCGCCTCGGCGGGCCACCACCGGCTCTGCTCTCCTCGCCCGGCTCCGCCGCCAGCCTCTCGGCTGTGGAGAGCGGGAGGGCTCCCCAAGATCTAGAAGTAGCACTGTCATCTTGATTTGGTAGCGTGTGGACTTTTTCATGTATTTGCACAGAGACGTGCCATTCTGGGCAATTTCTGGATGAGCAGTGGGGCTAGATCCACCAAACAATAAGGGATTGATTTTTTTCTCTATAAAACATCGCTTAATATTACATCAGAAATTAGAGAGGAAACATGACATGAGGATACAAGGGTAGTTCAGGAAGTACATTAATGCTCTTCATCAAGAAGGACACTTTTCCTCATTATACAACATCGGAGAACAGGTCGCCTACACTTTTCCAAAGCCATAAAGTGTTTGGCCATTGTTGAAGGTCTCCTACCGATCCACAGCAATGGATGTGTCAGCCCCAGCCGGCTGCATTCATTACCAATTTAGCCCATTTGGGAGTAGTTAAGCATTCTTTTGAAAACTGATTTTAATTTCCTCATAGCACATCCTTTTTTAAAGTACTGTCAGAATACTTTAGAGCACATTTTTGCAACCTAGATTGTTCACAAACCTTTCATGTCAGCTATTTCCCATGCTTTAAGTGAAGCCATTTCCAAAATATAATTAAGTGTGTGGAGGCAGGTCCCAAGCCAAGGATAAGCAGGTTGAGGTTATTGTACAGGGTGCACATCCTTTCCTGTCAACAGTATAACCCAAACCAAAGTGGCTGACTGTCTACACTGTGTGGTGTAGTTGGCATTGCATTAGCTGAATGGTATTTGAAACTTTATGCCATAACAATATCAAGTCAAAGAATGCTTTTTAGAAAAATCTTGAAGGTTTTAGGATTTCACAAACATTATTTTAATTTTCTGATGACCGTCACTGTATTCATAAAATGAAAAATCAGTGAATGAGACCCAGAAGCTTTATTAACTTAAACTACCTCAGATTTTTATTTATTTCTATTGTATATGTATAGCCAGTCTGATTTACTGTGGCAGATCCGTAGAAAATCCCACAGTTCCCCAAGAGCGTGACCAAGTTACTTCACTGTTCGATTAAACAGGTTATTCTTGTCTAGCTTTGAATACCATGGGTCTACATTCCCTTTTTGCATGCTTTCTGCAGTATTCTAGAGATTCTCATTTACAGAAAGAAGCTTTTTTCTTTCAATAGATTTACCTTAATTGCTGTAAACCTATTGTAACACTTAACTGCTGTGGAATTCGGGAGTGCTGCAGTATAATATCACCTATGAAAGAAATTCCGAGAACTAGGGAAAGAACTAACTCCAGTGCCATGAAGACCTGTGGAGCTGATTTATTAACTTCATTTTTACAGATGGAGAATGGATAAGGAGTTTTTACAAGATTACACTGCAAACTGGTAAAATAGGGTTAGAAATGGGGTATTCCGATTCTTGGTCATTGGCTGTAATCCCTAGATGACACTGACATTTGCAAACAAGCAAGATGTGACTGGATGTCTTGTCACACGCTACAGTGAGCCTTCTATGGGCAGTTAGCTGCTCAGATTACAGTGCCCTTCTGGTCATTGATCAGAAAAAGAGTAGTTTTGCAAATCAATGTTCTTTTCCCTGCAGACTACAGAAATCCATTTGTGGAGATTCACCCGGAACATCCCGAAATAATCTACATTTTAGATGCTAAGAAAACGGTCGTTGTCCCTTGCCGAGTTACCTCACCAGATATCAAACCTAAGCTTACCCAGGTAAGTGACTGTTTCAGAGAAACTCAATCAATTCAGAGGTCTGGGCTGCCAACACAATGGGTAAAAATACAAAATAATATGCATGAAGCGAGGTAAGTTTCAGAAAAAAAATAGCAAAGACACTGAAAATCCAGAAGCAGAGTCCTGCTCTTGCAGTGTATTACTATTGAACTGTGTACAAGGGTGTTTTGGGGATTAGGCTGAGTTTATCACATATTTTTCTCATCTTATGGCTTGATGTTTCTCCATAAATTGGCAAAGATAGATGACAAGGCACTATTTTTCTTAAAAATTCTTTGTATAACACCTGGCTATTAGCTACGCTCATGAAAGCTTATCTCTTTTATACCTTGAACCTCCTCAGAACAGTTGCCCGTTTTTGCTTGATTTCATAGATTTAAACCAAGTTTCATCCTTGGGAATAAATGCCTACAGCATCCATCCCTTCGGCAGCAGTTATAGCTGAATGTCAAGGTTACAGAATGGTCTGTGGAGGCCAAGGCCATTTTGTATAATAAAAATGGAAATTTAAGGTCTAGGGCTTCCTCAATCGATGGAGATCTAGTCACTCATGTAAAGGGCTTTCAAATTGCTCTATAGAGAAGCCTATCACAGAGTGAGGAACAGAACATAGGTCTCCTGGCTCCAATCCTGCCTTTTACCTAATAGGTTATGTGCCTTTCCATTCCCCTGCTAGGCTGACTGCTTGAGCTGTCCTAATGGGAACGAGAGCTCATCCTCTGCCTCTGCCCCTTTTCCACAGCCTGTTCTGGAGGGGCTGTGAGAGATGAGGTTGTTCTGCTGGATATGGTGTGATAGCGGAGCACACGCAGATAGGCTGATGCTGTGCTGGTAGAGGGGTCTGAGGACCTCTGCTCCTCTTAGCAGTTAGATGTCTTAGTTGTTAGATGTCTCCTCCTCCTGGGAGAGAGCACGTGAAATCACGGAGGCCTGAGACAATGCTCCGGCTCCTGCTGAGACGAATGGCAAATTTCCAGTAGACGTGCAGAGGGACAGCACTGGCCTTATTGCTTTAGCAGATCTCTATTTTTAAATTTTGTCAGTAGGGATTAAAAGGCGGGGAATAAAGCTTCTCTCCAGTTATAGCTTATCACTTTAGCCTGGATAAGTGTTATCACCTTCTCCTCCTTGGCTATAAAAATGAAACATCCCCATCTTATTTTAGCCTACTTCAACCAAATTCATTGCTGGAGTACTGCTGCTGACTTCAGCACAGTCACATGAGCCGAAATGTGGCCTTGGAACCTCGACCAAGCAGACCTCCACATTTATCCCCTTATTTATAGGCAGGCCTGCTCTCCCTGCTTGCCAGCTAAATTCTCTCCCGGTAATTTCTTCAAACACAAACTGAAGTCCTTTACCTTGCTGCAAGTTGCTGCTGGAATGAAATCTCCACTGAAATCTCCCTTTTGAATTGCAAAGAAAATTGTCCCCAAAAGATTTTTCCGCTTCAAGGGAGAGTAGCTGGACTGCAGGGCAGGGATGTTGAGTGCCGCTCCCCAAGAGAACCCTCCTGAGGCTGCGGGCTGTGAGCTACTCAAGGGGACGCGCTTTGGGAAGCGTGTGTTGGCTTCGGGAGCCGCCAGCCCCGGGCTCCATCTACGGAAAGTCACCGCTTGTTTTGCCCTGTCTGGGAATTTCATAGCGCTGTGTGGAGCCAAGGTGGCGGCTTCCTGCGCGAAGAGGAAGCGGGGCGGGAGAGGGGTGGAGGTAAGGACGGGGGAGGAGAGGTGAATAAGGTGATCAGACAAATTTAGAACATCCTCTTCTTCCAAATTTAATCTCCAATAGACAACGAACTTCAAAGGGAGGAAAGCCACTGTGATTTCCTTCAAGCAGCATTGACGCTTTTTGTTTGATTGTTTAAATATATATTTTTGAATATTTTATGAAGATGTTTAATATGTGTGTAGTGTTGAAAAGGGCCTCCTGAGTAGGGTTATTTTTTCTTTCCCCTTCCCCTAGCCATCAGGGAGCAGAGCTGCCAAACCATGAAGTTCAGCTTTATCACATTTTATTATTCTTGTAGAAAATGTACTTTTTTCCACCATAAATTAGGTTCCTTATGTTACCATTATACTTTAAAATCATTGCACTCTCTGGCCTTTAAATATGTATGGGGAAAGGTATCTCTTGCTAATCCTAAACAGATCCCAGCTAACTCTACATATCATCTTTGTTATTAATAAACCCATGCTAAGACACACAATTCAAACTTTTAATTTTGCTTAACATGATTTTAATTCTGGGCAAAAAAATAATTTTCAGTCTTGTCAGATCTGTTTAGTCGCTGATCTGGTTCAGTGTGCGTTTGCCGCTTACAGCTTTGACCTTCATGGGTGTTAAAGCATGATTAAGCCTCAGGTCTCAGATCTCTTTCTGTAATTTTCCTGAATTTTCCTAATGGTTCTGAACAGAGATGCCACAGCTTGATTACTTCGAAACCATTTACACGAAATCTGTGTTTCCTACTACTGTCAGAAGAGAACTGTTGTTCCAAAAGAAAGCAACTGTCTTGCTGTGCCTCCTTCCCCACAGCAACATCACCAGTCACTGCCCCACAGTCATAATTCCTTTGTCTTTGGTCTGTGCTGAAAATGTAATAACAAGCGACCTAAAACAATGCCAACCTGATCAATTGTGTATTCATATGAGAGGTATGAGCATCAGCTCTCAAAGCCTGGAGCTGAAATTTCTTTGGAACAGGAGTATTATTTAAAGTGAGTGCTATTTAAACTGCACTGCCATACAAGACTGCTGTTTGTTTGGAGACAGCAAAATAAATTGCATGCTGCATAACAATAAGAGCAAAACTATTATGTCATTGAGGAAATTCCCACTTGCGGTCCCTAGTGCAGCTCTTCCCTTGGTTAGCTCCAAAAGCTAGAACAAGGTAGCTCTGAAAAGGAAAACATTGACTTGCCTCATCTTTGAGAAGCCAGTATATGATAAGGAGGAGGGAGAAGCACTGTGCAAATAAAGTTAGTTATCATGTGGCAACCATAGGCACACCGAGGTTTCCCCAAACCCTGAATTTTTCAGCCAAAAGTGATCTCAACACTCCTGCAGCACATCCTCAGTCCTGAAGAGCCTTCCTGTGTCCTGCTGGAAAAGTCAGACCTACAGCCTGTGCTTCCATCCACCTGCCTGCAAATAGGCTGAAACGGGTGAATTTCAGTGATCTGCTCTTTTACAGACTCCTGAGCTATTTCTCTGCATTTAATTTCATATGTTTCTCTTCTACATTATAATCCAGGATTTTCAAAATGATTGGAAAGTAAATTGCATTTTCTCTAGCAAATAGAGGATTTCCTCGTGTGTTAATAATAATAATAAACTAATTATTCCCACCAACAAAAGCCAACCTGCTTGACATTGGTGCTGTCCACAGGTACATGGAGGGTTCATTCTTATTAAATAAATTTTTGCTCTAGTTTATTTTCCACATTTGCCTTTCGTATCCTCACTTCTTCCTCATAAGCAGAACTTACAGATTCTGTTTTTTCAAGGATCTCAGAACGTAACAAGTATTTATGAATTTAGGACAAAAAATGTCTATGTTACTAAGTCCCCTTATTTCTGCCATCCTATGATTTACCATCTTAAGTCATCCAGGCTGCTTCTGTGCCTAGTGGAAATCAGTAGGCTGCTTTGAAAGTGTCTCATCCCTTTCTGTGATACAGAGAGAATCTGATGACTAGCCATAGACCATAGCTTATAGATGACTGCCATCAGGTGAGTTAGTGACATGAATAATTCTGATTTTTGGGGGTCTAACTTCACACCTATTTTTAAAGTACTATGAGATCTCAGAAAAACATATGGTGGCTACATGTAGCATTAGGAGAAGCAAATTTTGTTCTTAAACACTTCCAAAAAGATTACCCTACAAAATTCATATAAGATAGGCATAATTATTTCCAGTAAAGAGATGAGGGAAATGGGACCTACAATGGGTAGCATGGTATCTTGCCTCGGATCTGAGAGGACTGGGGCCACTGAATCAAAAGCCCCAGTTATGATGTCCAAGTTTTGGACTTCAAAGATAGTTATACCTTAGGGAGGGCTCTTCTATTTGCTTATGTTGATGTTGCTTAAGATATGTGTGGAATGAGACCACCGACCACTCTGAAAGGTCAAACATCTACCCTGCCTCTAAAGCAGAAGAGCCTTGGCTGGTTGCCTCTATGGTCTGAGGGGAAAGGGAATGTCTCACAAGCCTCCTATCTGTCTGTTCTCTTTCAGTATCCTTATTCTGTAGAGATGAACTTCAAGAGGATGCTGTGGGACCCAAGAAGAGGATTTGTCATCCCCTCTCATTCTTTTGTTTACTCTGGAGTACTCACATGCACTGCAAATGTCAATGGAAGTGTGTTCACCTCCTATTACATCGCACAGAGATTGGGTGAGTGACTACTGTGCACCAAGGAATAACCACAATGTTTCTATTTCATAGCTAAGCCCTTGGGTATTATTTCTTGGTTAGCCTCAATTATATTTGATATATCTAATTGGTATGTATCGGCAGCAAGTCCAAGCTGGAACGCTAAAAGCAAACTCATGCTTCCCCTTTTTTCCTATTCAATAGAACTTGGATTTGATCCACTCCTGGTTTTGAAAAATTACCAAGTGTTGAGGTGGTACAAAATAGGAGTATTTTATTCAAACCCCACCAAGGCTTTGTTTGCTTGGATTGAGCTATATTTACATTAAAACAACTGCTGGTTTAGGATAAACCAAACAGTAGCTTTCTTTTTGTTTCTGGTCATTAAACACACAAGATTGTGGTATAAAAATCTCATTAAACTGCTAATTCAAATCTTTGCTTTTTTATATAGTTTGTCTTGGCGATTTACTATACCGTTTCCCTTGTATTTACAATTGAGCTTCAGCTCAGAATTAAAATCTGAATTTGAAGCAACTAAACATTAAATTTTTGAGTGCTGGGGATTTATATGAAGCCAATTAGAATTTATTTTTCCTTTGTTTTCAATGTATATTCTTTCTCTCCTCATATATTATATTTTTGACAGAGGAGAGTTTATTGTGACTTCATTCCCATTAGATCATGGCATCCTTCTATACAATTAGCACTCAGCTTTAAACAACAGGCTTGTAAGTTTGTATGGCAGCCAAATAAAAGTCCTATAAATCTCTCTCTCTTTTTCTTCATTGTCGGAGTAATTATTTTTTACTAGAATCATGAATGCAAAGCTAAAAAAACCATTATGTCATCCCTCTCTAGCCCAAAATGACACAGGCAATGCCTCACTCTATAATGTGTTACTGTACAGTGGTCAGATGTGCGTTTGGTATGGGGCACCATAAACATGATGCAGGCATATTTCAGAGTTGATGTTTTTAAGGCATCAATAAATATGTAAGACCAAGATTTGGGGATCCCATTCAGAAAGGAAAGGTAGCTGGTCATCAGAGGGCAGGAGAAACACGCTTCATGTTTTACAGAAATTAGTCCTCTTGCAGATATGCGAAAGTTACAGCACTTAAAAGGATGAGACACTTTTGAAAACTTTTTCTGAGAATGGCTGTGGAGCTGATGAGTGAGGGCTGGAGCCAAGCATGGCAAATGCAAGAAAAGTAATTCATAAATTCCTGTGTCCACGTCTGATCAGCTGATGTTCAGGCATTTATACAACTGACCTAATGTTTCCATTGTGTGGGCATTTCCAACAATTTCCATAGAAATGACAGAAGAAGGTGAGGTGTTTTGGAAACTGTGAAAGGAGCGGATGTTGGAGAGGCAATCGGAGAGCAGATTCTGTCTTAAATGTCATTGATGTAGAGAGTGCTGCGTGGTTGGTTATACCTTTGCTTTTTTATTTCAGAGGACAGAGCACAGAACCTGGCTCTGAAAGCAACTCCCAAAAAACTGCTGGTTGGAGAAACTCTCTATTTGGAATGCAAAGCAGAAACCTTCATCAACGGGCGCATTGAGTTCATATGGACATGTCCCAATGGGAGAGTGAGTTGATGAAAATTCAGTATTCTGCTTTCATGCAGTCTCCCCCTACCCAAAAGAAAGATCTGTTCACAGAGCTGAGTAAACCCTAACTACTACTTATTCTGTAATACAGTCAACCATTTGTAAGCCTGCAATTGATTGTATTTTTAGTTTGGATGAATCTAAAACTTATCTGACCATCTTGAACCTGCAAACTAAACTGCAAATCTCAGGCTAAATATACACTTGCAAGAAAAGCCAGGAGTGTATGTTTCTTATTGGGAAGAATAGCTGCCTCATTTCTTCTGGCCTGTTTGTTGATCCTGGCTCACAGTGGCAAGTCTCAAAGGCAGCCATGAAGGTTGCAAGTTGTCAATCTGCTCATCCATCTTGGCATTTATTAAGTAGGAAAAAGTGAAACAAAAGCCAGTTGTATCTGCTGAAATCTCCGCCAAAGAATGAAATTTAAATTCTGAGTATAGGTTCTTGAGCTTTCTGTGGAATGCAATACAAAAATGCCAAATTTGAAGTACAAGCATGGAAGAGACTGAGCATTTGCTTTGAGGTACTAAAACCTTTCAGTTCTCCTAAGGAAAAACAGAGGGAAGAAGGGGTATTTTCCAAATCAGTTCATTTATCTGAGAGATTACTCATGGTTCTATTTGATTCTCGGAATTAAAATGATTGCTTTTTTTTCTTTTTAGTTCAGCAAAATATAAATTTCAAAGAAGCATCTAAGCCTCTTGGAAAAGTGTAAAATGTGATTGCTAAAAATTGATTATTTTTTACTTATTTTGTTTACTTAGAGTGTCTGATTTTGTTTTGGTGAAGAAACTACAGAAAATACAACAGAATTTATAGAAGCGCAAGCAATATGGTGTTACTGAATTTTGTTTCTTGAACCCCATATGATGGAAGAGTTGTTTTTCTATGAACCCTCCTTAGATTTCTAACATTATAAATGTAAAATTTCTTGGCCAAATCTCTGGGATCAAGATTCCTATCAGAAGCGATAATGCTTTCTAAAATTCTTCAGGAATTTGCATTGGCACCTGGCTGTCATAATATATTATATTTCTGTCATAATATATTTCTTTTAGAAAGTAGGAGTTTCTTAAGACAGAAAAATACTGACTGTGACCAAAAACCCCCACAACCAAAAAACAAAAAACCAAAGCACAACTCTGACCCTACAGATGCCAACAGTAGTTTTGCACTGAGATCCCTGGGATTTGGTCCCTGAGAAGGGCTGATGTGTGATGCATCCCCTTATTTACCTGCCTGCCCAGATTTCAGTAGAGAAGCGCCACAGTTCCACTCTGTTTCTCTCTCTTATTAGACTTGATAATGAAACCTCACACAAGAGCTCTTCCTGCTGATTTGTCTTTTATATTATTCATTTCAGTGATGGGGAGATATGGTAATTTTGATATGAATCACTGCTTTTCTTTACTGGCAGACTTTGAAAGGATGAACAAAATAATCCAGTTTATGCTGCTTTTTGACCCCCCTTTTTCTGACTTCCAGCACCCTTATCCTAGAAGAACAATAGACCAGAGTGACGTAGTGTATAAAGTTGGCAGTAGCCTAACAATTGAAAATGTCACCATGCAAGACGGAGGCCTGTATGTATGCAAAACATTCAACGTAACAAGGCTGGAGGCCAATGTCACAGTTACAGTGTATGGTAAGTTCTCCAGCTAAACCAGAATACCCAAGAACCAAGATTGTTAAGCTTAAAGGATAATGCCACATTATTAAATCTGTTGATATAGAAATGGCATTAGGAAGAATGCCAACTAGTTAAAACAACCATCATCTATAATCTCTAATCAATGTATGAGGGACTCAGCACCCAGCACTATGTTTTCAAAGAAACTGTAGAGTTCAAGACTGAGACATGTCTGAGGACATGGATTAACTGGGAGCTGAACTGTTTTGAAAAAGCTGGCACCAAGTGTGGTTGCTGATGCCCTGGAAAATCTGGCCTGCTGGCATTCACATGGACAAGAGATACCGCAGGCATTTTCACACACTGCTCCAGGGGCAATGCAGGTGCATATTCTCTGCTTTAAATATAAAGTCCTTCATTTGGAGATAGACCTTCCTGGCTGTGGCTGAGCTTTGCAGGGGAACCGCAGTAACAGCTTGTCATTCCATTTGGTTGTCTGCAGCTTCTGCAGATCTGTATTGCAAAAAATCCAGGGTAGACACAACACAGTTCAAAGATGTGAGCACTGTACTGTGGCAGATCTGCCATTACTTGTCTCCCTGTTCATTTCTCTTCCCAGACAAACCTTTCATTATGGTTTCACATAAGAAAGGGCCTTACTATGAGATTACATCAGGACACAAGTCACTGAAACTAGCTGCAAAGGTGGACGCCTTTCCTCGTCCAAGTGTCACCTGGTGAGTACCATCATCTTGAGCAAAATCAGGAATACGCGACCTTCTTTTAGGCTCCTCTCTAGAATAGATTTTCACTGTTCCTTACCACACAGATGAAAGATAAGAGCTGGGAATGCTCATAGCTGTGGTCTCACAGTTCAGCTAAGGAGATGTGACTCCTTTCTGTGTTGACACATGCTCTGTGAAGCTGGGCAAGCCGTACCTCTTTCCCATGCTATTTTTCTCTCCTAGTCATGCAGAACAGGTCCCTACAGGAAAAATGGGGGTTTCATTTACCCTGGACACAGAACCGTTCGGAAAATTCAAGTAGAAAGCTATTGGGGAAGGGTTGCCAGTTTACCACCATTAGTGGTGGTCAGTCTGCAAGGAGGCAGTGCATAATAGAAAGCTGCAGGACACATTCTCAACACGAGAAATTGTTTCTCTTCATAACTTTTAAATAATTTTCTGCAATCCTGTACCACCAGCAATGCCAGATCCTTGCAGACAATGCAGTGAATCCTCCCGAGCAAACTAAAGGCTCCACCAGGACTGTAATGGATCAGCTTAATAGGAGGGGCAACATGTCAGCAACTCCAGGAAACATTCATTTCTCTCTTTACCCTTTCATCACTTGTCCTCTCTCTTGCTACTTTTTCTATGCTTCATTCTGCAGGGGGTCTTTAACAACCCCATCCAACACCTTATACGTCTTTAACTGTATGAAATCCCGTACGACAGCTGGCATGGGTTTGCCTGTCCTGGCAGAGAAGGTGGCTTGGGTGAGTTAGCACCTGCACAGTGCACTTTTCCTTGGCCAGCTGAGTGCCGCTCAGGGGGGCCTGGCAGCCAGCAAAAGGTATTGGTCAGGGATGGGTTTGCTGCATATTTTTTTTAGCAGTGAAATAACATGAAATTCTCTAATATTCAGTCAGACTAGTGAAATCAGTGCTGCCAGGAGATATTTTTAATTGTTGCTGTTATTTAGGAGATGGAAACGTTTTGTGAGTTGAAGTGGGGACCGTCTCCCTTTTCTCTGCCAAGGCTTTGTTCTCGGGGCTCAGCGTGGAGCGGCTTGGTAGCTGCCTGGGACCACCAGAGCTGCCTTCCCTGCATGTTCGAAGCTACGGCTGTTGATGTTGGAGGTCTCTCAGTACAGTTGTTTAAACGACTGTAGAGGAGGTTTCCAGCATTCTCAGGCAGTAGGACACATGCCCCAGCTTCTCCTTCCACCAAGCCTAAAGCTCTGTGTGTGGCAAAGTCTGGCCTATTTCATATTCATAACCTAAATCTGCATATTGGATTAGCAGTGAAGAGGAGTCTGCTCATGCTGACTCCGCTAGCCTACTCTTAGCTAGTGAAGATTCAAGATTGTGAATTCCTCACTGACCTTCCTATTGACTGTAAATTCTCCAGGTCACAGACTTTCGCTTTTTCAGAAACAGTAAAGGGTCATATATACATATTGAAAGACAATTCTGCTTAATTAATATCTTGTTTTAAAACTGATGGCAGATTTTGGCTAACCCGTGATTTCCTGCACTTAGCATTGCACATCCAGCATAATTTGGGGGCATCTAGATGTACATTTCTGATCGTAGGTGAGCATGCGAGAGTTGAGCATGAGCATGAACTGTTCATTCAGATCCATTGAAATATCTTTTTCCTGTTTGTTGGATGAAGCCATCCCATAGCACTGCAGATGCTACTCAGTTTTACTGTGGAAGGATAAAAGTAATAGTTGTCCAATTCAAGCAATGATTATAGATCACAAGTGTTTCCCTTGCTGTTTCTGAAGCACCCTAATTTGGGTAACAGCTAGGTTTTCTGAGGGCTAGCGTGCATACATGCACATGATGAGCCTTGATGGGACTTTCAAAACAGGTACAAAGATGGCAAACTGATCCAGGATAACCACACTTGCTATGAACCGGATCCAATGAAGTACAGACTGGGCATACGAGACGTGAGACCAAAGCATGCCGGAAACTACACCATCGTCTTGAGCAATGCAAAATATGGCCTGTATAAGAACCTCACCATGCAGCTGGTAGTGACAGGTAAGGACTTGATGTTTATAATGACTTCTACTGGGTTCTTTCTCATTTTTTGTGTGATCCTACTTTACCAGTCAGCAGGAATGGGTGACATTTCCCCATGTTTATTCCACTGAGGTACTGCACCTCAGAAATAGCCTGCAGCACCTTTGTGTCGGGACAGTGTCTCCGCAGAGGGAAGCAGAAATGGCTTGAAAGTGAACAAACATGACAGGACTTAAATTTTAACAGGAGTTTGGGAGGATATCTAGTAGTGAGGTCTTGGAGGTAGGGGCACAGTTTCCCAAGAGAAGTGATGGAAGTTTTATCCCTTGAGATTAAAAACTAGCTCGGGCAAAGCACTGGAGAACATCTGTTGGGACAGGAAAAGTCCCAATAGGGCTGATGGAAGGAACTAGACAAGCTGCCCTGTCTTTTATGTCTCTCCATCATTCTGCTACAGAAATACTTTCTAAGTCTGTATTTTATGTATTGTCATTTATCTGCTGGGAGCACTTGAGAGACAGGTTCATTTTCAGGGGAATCTGGAGAAAACTGAAGTAAACGGTGGTGTGCACTGAAGCAGGTTCACTTGACATAGAGGGAAAATAGATATTGGAATCACATTTATTAATCTCCCTTGCTGGGATAATGGAAGACAGAGCCACATTGTCTCTTTGCACATCCACTGCCTCTTTTAATCCACTGAATTTGGCAACAGAGATTGAATCATGAGGCCAAGTAGGAGTTCAGCAAAAGTTAGCTCTGCTTCCCTTTGTATTTCCCGAGGTTCACTCAGGCAGTGAGATAAAGTTATTGAGATAGGTTTGCTTTCTTTTCTGCGGTGAATTCTTTTCTCCTTATCCTCTTTATACCTAAAAATATTCTCAATTGTCCTGTTTTGTATACTTATGTACTGTTGCACCATGTAACTTCTAGCATTTGTGTTTTTCTCATTTCACCTTTCAGAAAGGAATAATGCCTAACAAATGGAGAACTTGTCACTTAGGCACATTTGGTCTATTAAAAATGCTAAATAAGATATCATAATTTAAACCACCTTAAACATTACATAAACTAATGTGTGATTTAGGAGTGGAGAGAGCTCAGAACATGCTTACGGTCAGGTACTGCAGCTCAGCTGATGAGGAGGAATGTGTTAAACTCCAGTAATTTGTTCACTTGAGATTGTTTATCCATACAATGGTTTTGCTGTCTTGTTAAGAGAACGGAAACATTCAAAGGAAGAGAAAATTAAGAATGATAATAAACTATCTTGTCAAGGTAAATATTGGTGTTTGCACGCAAAAGAGAATGTTTACTTGAAGAGCAGCCATTCCCCAAATAGGCATATAAAAAACAAACAGACCTTGTTTGTATCAGCAAGATGCTATTTCAGGATTAAACCATCCCATGCTCTTAACTACAGTACAAGCCTTTCATCTTTATTGTATGTACAAGTATGTGGTATTCTGTCTCTCACACACAGTGCATGCCTAGCATGGTGCTCATTGTTAGCCTTTCTGAGAGATCAGCCCAACAAAGACTTCAATCAGGAATAATTATTGAATTGCAAAACCACCATTTCTCAAGAGTCTGCAAAGTCCAGCAGCTGCAGGAATGTTACCGACTGGAGAAGGTGCTGCATGGTGAAGCACACGAAAAATGAACAGCAAGTGTTTCTTTTCTGGTAAAAGAAAGTCATCCCAGAAATGAGAGCAAGCAAAGGAAAATATCTGCCAAAGAGTGCCACTGTTTTTATGCGAAAGGCTCCAAACAACGAGGATATTTGCCTTGATTGTAGACAAGACTGACACAAAACACCTAGGAAATCTCTCTTGCCTTTGCCAGGCTCTTCTCTGCAGCACTAACCTGACATGCTGTATGTGAAGCACTCAGCCCAAGGAGAGGGTCATTTTGCTGAGATGCATGTGGATAGAGACCAAAAAAGGCAAATTTTGTTCTTGAAGCTTATCCAACAGCAGCAAACTGCCTTTTTTCTTGTGCTTTCAGTTAGAGTAAAGGGACTGCTTTTTGAGATCTGGGCATCATTTGCTTTACTTTCAAAAAAAATTCTGAAGCTCCAAACTGAATGCAGATTTGAATTTTTCCCTTAACTCCTCAACAAATAACCTTACACTTTATCTCCAGTCATCATGACTGATATCCTGGTATTGCACCTGAATAGATTAAATTGCTTGGAGTTTCAGCAGACACTTAGACATGGAGAAGGAGACCAAAACACACTTTCTAGCCATTTTATGCAGGGATTACCTTGCCCACCACTGAAACACAACCACCTCTGAGCTGGGAGGGGTGATTAATGTCTCTGCTTAGAACCACAGGCAGTCTGCAATTACTAAAGCTGGAATTTGAACACAGGGATTAGCAGACTTGATGGAAAAATCCTTTTGGGCTTGCAAGTGAACACAGTGGTAGGAGCATCAGTTTTGCATCATGTCTCAAAGATGGAGCCTGCAGTGATTCAGCACCCAATAAACCTCATGCTGAGTACATAACCACGTACCAGCTCCCTATTACTGAGGAGTAACATTTCTTTTTGAGTAACAGCATTGCTCCCCAAAAGCCAGGGCCAGTCTTTTAAATTTCAGAGCTGCAAATGTGAAAGTGAGTGAATTCTGATCTATACTATTAAAGATAATATGGAAAATTATTTAAATAAGACTTTTCAATCAGAAGACAAAAGTCATTTGAATATGTTTTCTTTTGCTGCAAGGGGACACTGCACTGAATAAATTATAAGTAAGCATACAGCCCCCTCTCCTGTGAGTCTCTTCAAAATAATACATCATTAATGTTCCTGAGCATCACAGACAGTATAACCGGCAGTCAGCGTGCTGTGACAAACCCATCACCTGCGAATTTGAACTAGGTGTAGAGGAAGTTTAAAGTTAATAGTGTTGTGAATTGTTGTTCACGAACAAAGTATAAATAGCAGCAGGACTCATTCATCAAATTGCACTATATTAATTTTTGCAGTGTATTTTATTCAATAACAATGGCAGCAGAAGAGAACCCTTTAAGCAGGATGAGAACAAGATATGAAGTCATCTGCTTGGAGCAGTGTATCTCCTGACCTGCTAGAAGACCAGCACTGCTGCAGTCTTTCCTTGGAGTCACCTCCCGTATACTTAATTGGTAGCAATCACAGTAGTTCTGACATAAAGTGTACACTGTATGTGCAAGGTATTTCACTCCATGGGAATGAGTAAAATATTAGGAGCTATTTCCCCCCAAAGTTTGATATGGCCATAAAACTGATCAGTATCTGCAGAGTGCAGAGGTATCAATCGTCTCAGCTCCACAGAGGCAAGAAGGAGCAAAATGGGCAAATAACTCCCAGAGCTGCAGGGTGGGAACTGATAGCAATGCCAGCCTGAGGCAAGGACCTGGTTGACAGGAAGGAGCATGCTGCCTGGCCTGGAGGAGAATCCTGCTGCTATTCAAAAAATGTCTCTTTAAGAAGTGGCTTAGCTGTGCCTCTGGTCACCCGTGCTCCCACTGCAGCTGGAATTTAATCTTGCAGGAGCACATATCTCCCTTGTGGAGTCACCTTGGCTCATTGTAGGACTCAAGTCCCCAGGAGGCAGCTGATTGCATTTTCAAAACACTCCTTCTTTACATATTTACACATCAAACACTGTCCAAGAAGCGGCGGGTTGCTGTGTTTTTGTTTTGTTTGATTAAATTCTTATTGAGAAAAGCTTCAAGAAAATAATGTCCTGAAGAATTTGGAGGGGAGGGAGCAAGGAGAAGGAACAATCCTAGCAAACAGCTGGTGGCTGCACATCTGAGCCAGCCAAGAAGGAGAAATGTGGGAGAAAAGAGTTATTCCAGGCTGGAGTACAAAGCAGTTTCAGAACAAAACATAAACAAAAAACCTCAAATCTATTTATGGGCAAGCAGGCTGCATTTCATTCTCACCCTTGTACAAGTCATCTTCATGTATCAGGGTTCTTGCTGAGCCCTTATGGAGCAGTCAGCATGCTCTGACCACCACGTTGTGAGTGAAGATTGTATTGAAGCATAAATTAATTCAAAAATGGGATGAATAACCTCCTTCACCACTTTGCCTTTCTTCTTTGTCCCAAAGTTTCTCTCCTGTGCTCCCTCAAGGCTCTTCCAGCAAATATTGCTTTGGGTTCCAGCTGCTCTAGTCAACTGAAATTACATTCCCTCACAGAGTCCTTGATCCCCCAAGCTCTTGTGTTGTATCTATAAGAAATGCAGGATTAAGTGCTAGAAACAGCCTCTACCATAAGCAGTAGTAATTCACAGGCTCCTTATGAATTCCCTCTCTCCTGGGCAAAGACTGGAATAAAAGGGGTGCATGGAGAATTCACGTGTGCATTGCCATGTGCTCCTTGTTATGTCAGTGAGGTGACTGGCTATACCTCGATTTGTTACTAGGGAGAATTAGCTTCAGAGGACTTAATGATGCATGTGTTGTCCTACTCTGTAGTCAGGCCAGCTCTTCGTATTTGGTTTAAAATCAAAGGCAAAGGGAGTTCTGTGCCTGACCTACTTTGGCTTGCAAGGGATAAGTTGACATCAAATGAGTCCCCAGTGATCTCCATAAAAGTTAATAAATATGCGGTGATCCATGTGAACAATACTCCATCACCTCAATCAGATCCAGAAATAGTCTGAAGAGGGAAATGAGCCTTCAGGATGAGGTTAATATATTTTGGCTATGCCAGTTCAGAGAAAAAGAGCTCTTAGAGTGGTGGATCTCAATGAAAGCCAGTTGAAGACAGAAGGGAGACTCCCACAGTCTTTTGTGCATGGAAGGGCCACTGAAATCTCTAAGTTGGACACTGTTGCACTGTGAAAAACATGGATTTCTTTGGATTATTAGTGCAACCCTACTGATGTTTAGGTTAAAGGACTGAGCCAGATACGAGAAGCAGGGCTACGTAAAATAATCTACCTTCACCTCGCCTGCATGCTTTAGTATCCTGCCAGGACTGGTTTTCCTTCGTGTATCATATCCATCTCCTGTCTAGCTCCTCAGAGGATGACCCATTCAGGGAAAGTCAAAATAGAAAATCTAATTTTCCACCTCCTGGACCAGCCGAGCAAATTAGAAACCCCAAAATAGAACACAGCCTGTCTCCATCCAACCGCTGTTCCAATGTGTTCCTCCCCAAGCCCATTGCTTTGCTTTCCTCCTGGATACTGGCAGCAATGGCTGTGGCCAGTGCTTTGGGTGGGTAGGACACTCAGCTGAGAAGAGCAAAGGCAAAGAAATACAGTGCTCCAGTCTATCCTTCAAGTCTCATTTATCAGACACAGGCAGGAGAGAAACAACTGACTTTTTCTGGGAGATATATGAAAGAGAAGAAAAAATGTAGCAGCACAAACAGACTGCAGTGGGCCTTTCCGGCACGCTAATTATTAGCAAATTATGAAGAATTTTCTCACTGACATCATGCAAACACTGCACACTTGCAGCTCTGCAGTCCAGCCTCCACTCAGCCTCTCTGCGCTCCCAGGAGAGCCCTTAATGAAAAAGTCAGATGAGCTATTTTCATTTTGTTGGAAGTAGCCAAAGCAATTTTAGGGAGAGGAAGGTGGGGGCCTGCTGGAGTTTGCCAGAAAAATCTGAAGCATTCAACTCACGTCTTTGCAACAGCAATCTCTCTCTGACAGCCCTTAAAAACCAGAGTGGTGGGGGGAAGCCAGAAAGTGGCAGCATGTGGTTTCCATGCTGTCTCTCAGCCAAGCCTGCAGGTATATTAACTGTTGTTTTTCTCTTTTGAAAAGCAGGCAAAGAGAGCAGAGACAAAAATCCTAGAAAACTGCCTGCTCTGCTAAAAATTAAGCAGTTCATCATTACGCATTTGCTTTTGAACTCTGTTTGGCCACAAAAAATAAGACGGGGAGAGACAGACAAGAGAAACCCCTTTTTTTTCCCAAAGCTTGGCTGCATCAGGGTTGAATGACAGATCTGGGAAAGGTGGTACAGGACTGAAAAAGACAGCTTTCTTCCTACAAGGTGAAGACAGATATATCCAAAAGTGACAGTACAAGGTCAGAAAAAACAAAACCAAGCTGCACTGCCATTTTAACAACAAAATTCCCTGTAGGGTAGGTCAAGTGCCCTGTGATTTTTCTTAATATCTGTTCATACAGTACCCAACTGCATGGTTTCTCTTCCATTTGCTTCCACCCTGCTGGCATTCCCAGCCCATAACAGCGGGTTACAACGGAGCAGCAGGGTGTGTGCGCTAGAGATTAGGCAGACGACCAATAATCGGTGACCCTAATTCTATTCCTGGCCATGGTATTGACTCATGGAGAGATTTTGGCTACTCATTTCATCTTGGCATCTGCTTCCTCAGAGGTACCGTGGGGACAATGCTGTGCACCCACTTCACAGCAGCCTTGTGTGTAGTGCTGTGCAAAATAAAACAAAAAAGCGAACAGAACGAAACAAAGAAAACCACCCAGACAAAATCAGCTGGGGTCAAACACAATGTTCTGTTCAGCCTGAAACAAAAGTTTTGTTTTCAGGTCATTTAACCCATTTTTTTCTTTCTTTCCTTTTAACAGAAAAGAAAAAAAAAAAAAACCAAACCACAGAGATCACTTGTAAGCCGAACACAGACAAGGTGTTTTTACTTTGGGGGAAATTTCATCCTCTTTTTCCCATACTGTTTGACCAGTCCAAACTTGCATTAATGAATTTCCTGTCTACCTTACAGAATATTCACCTAGCTCAACTTGCAGAGCTTATATTTCCATTAAGTACTGTACAAACATCAGACGAAAGACTCTAAAGTACAAATTATTTTTGCTTTTGGGAAAGAGAAAGGATAAACAGAAAACAAGTTGCCACTCTGTCAATAGTTTTAATGAAGCCCCATGTCCAGCAAAGTACATAAGGTTGAGACTAAATGCTTCACTGGACCACTCATGTTATTTTAATGATGTGTTTAATGTGAAAAGATTTTTTGAAACCCAGTTTAAATGGTAGTGGGGAAGGTACGTAAACAGCACTTTAGTCAGAGGTCACGTAAAGTAAAGCAAAGTTTCTCTAAAAAAGGCAGGGAAACTTTCTATGTGCTGTCCTCTATATTTGGATGCTCCTTTGGGTGACAAGTGTGCAACCCCATAATAACATCTGCAATGAATTTAGAGATAGAAGAGTCTCTTGCAGAAGGGGTAATGCCAGAGGGTTAATGTCCTAATCCTTGTACATATTATTTGCTCCTAATGCCACAAACTGAAGATAACACTAGAAAGTAAGGTGAGATTTACATAATGCTGATCAATTTGAAATTTACAGTAAGCAGAACTGCTTCTTGATTGCATTTCACAGTGCAGCAGCAGCAAAGTCTTTAGTTATTCAGGTCAGCTCTCACACCAGCAATTGCACCTCTGCAAAGCGAGTTGAGGATACAATCATACTTCAAGCCAGAGAGGACGAAAACCCATTTATTTCGATACATTTAAAGCCATCTGAACATTGCGCGTTCCAAATGCAGCCAGAGACGAGAAAGCTTTTAAGGTTTGTTTGGCTTCTGCTTGAGAAAACTCAGCCTGGGGAGGGCAATGGCCAAGGGATGGGAGGCGGAGGCTGAAAGTAAGCAGGCAGATCTCGGTGCGGGGGCGAGTGGGAAGCAAGAAGTGGGATAGCAGGGGATATTTCAGGTCAGGAATAAAGTGTATTTAAAGATCTCCTCTTGCAGTTCAGCACTACTGTAGCAGGCGGCACTGCTGGCTGGGGGCAAGGCTCTACAGGAAGGTGTTCAGTGACCCCAGGGTTAGGATAGCAGAGGGTGCTGTAGGTCAGGCTCTCGGCACAGTAGCAGAGCTTCAAGGAGAAAGGAGGACTCTGCACTGCACTTGCTGGAGGAGGCAAGGCATACTGGTGTAGAGCTGTGCAGAGGCAGCTTGCTTGTTTGCTCGACTTTTGTACTGCCGTTAGTGCAATGCCTGCTAAAGCTCTCCATTCCCAACAACTTTTTTTTTTGCATGCTTAAAAACCAGCAATACACATGCAAATGTATGTGTGTTGATGAAATCGACGCTTTAGATGCATAATTTAAGGTGCAACCAGAAATATACTGGGATTTTGGCAGTGCTTACAAATGGATTCGTACCCCAAGCCTTACCTCACACCTAAACATGAGCAAAGATAAACAAGAGTTTGTGCATAATCCACCATGCTGCTTAGTAAGCAAACATGAAAGAGAAAGCAAAGCACTGTTTGGAGGAGGGAGAGAGTCACCTGAGAAATACACTACTAGGTGTACCTTAGATAATCACTGGCTTTAGGCTAAAAACTCATCAGCTAATGTGGAGAGCCTTTTCACAGGTGAGACTCCTGCAGATGCCAGCCCACTGAGCCAACTATCTAGTTATAGTCTGAGCAAATCTAAAAGGCCAGTACCCACCTCAGAAGCCAGTTAACTTGTTTCCATCACTGATAGAGGCAACTTCTGTAAATAGGATTTGGCCCAGCAGTGAGCAAAGTGAATGGAAAAGCTTCAGTTGCCTTCAGGGGGTACGGTAAGAGGTAAAATGGCCATGACAGTGCGCAGAGGTTGGGAAAGTTTTCAGCCCAAGAAATATCCCCCATATGAGTACCCCACATTCCACATCACAAACCCGCGGTGCACTGGGGCCGATGCCAACACCCTTAGAAGCACAAAGAAGGCACGTTCAAAATTGCGGAAGGGCCCTGTCCCCACTGCGGTAGCGCCGCAGTAAGAGTCACTTGCAGAATGGCACCTACCACCATTACAACCTTTGCAGGGAAAAAGAGAGAGACACTTATAAAAATTGCTTCGATTTCTGGGTGTCATGCCCATAATTAGCTACGATCCCACACTAACTGTGTTATAAGGCACTGTGAAAGAAATGATGGGGAGGCATTTTTAGGCAACCCCTCAAGTCTTAAGAAAATAATTGCTTAAGCCTTATAAATAATAATTATTTCAACTGATGAATCATTTTGACTCATTTTAGGTTTCAAATAATATTTAATAGTGCCATTCAGTAAAGTAATTGTGGAATTAAGAATTCATTCGTCACTCATGTACGGTCTTACTTGAATTAGATCAAGTTAAAATTATTATTTCTTTTTTAGAAGGATAATTTAAATGACAGTCAACGTGTTCATCATTTCAGCAAGAGTTCATAAAAATCTTCTAATATTAAAAGATTGTAATCAAACCTTGCCCCCCATACTCTTTCACACACACAAAACCACACAAACATACTGTCTCCCTCCACAAGTATGTAAAGCTTTGTTCTTACAGCCCAGGAAACATAACACTTGAGTAACCTTTCACATAACACTTGAGTAACCTTTCACACTGAACTTAGAGTCTCTTCCTCCAAGTGAAAATCACGCTTTTGAGGTCAGTCCAGACATGCCGAACACAGGATTTGAGACTGAAAAGAAAAATGTCCAAAATAATGAAAAATCTCTCTCCAAAGTGCTTCTCTCTCCAAGGAGTTTTACAAAATTATTTTTATGATCAGAAATAATTTACTGATGGGAAATGAGATGCCAGTTACAAGGAAATTCAACATTAGTTCCAATAATTTGTCCTGTGAATTGCTCACAAATCTCCAAGCACTTGATCAGCGACACGTTGCATAACCCAGAGCGATGTGGTGTGGGAAACCCTGTGTCCATGTTACAGATGAGGATGTGAGTTTGAGAGACCCTAACCCTAATCTGAAGTACTCTCCCGTCTGCTCCCTTCGTCATCTTCTCCTTCACAAAAAGACAATCCCTCTCCCTGTCTGAAGGTACAAAGGAGTGAGGAGTGGATTTCTGAAGCCTGATAGAACATCATCTGCAGGCAGATGGGGAAACAAGACTCAACCAAAGGGGATCAAAAAGCAAAAGGGAACACAAGAGCAAAACCAAACAAGTCCCGTCATTTGGGTTTTTCAAGTGAAATGTTAATCAGGACCTAATGAAGGTTCTTTAAAGCAGCTAATGTTTTACTATAGCATGGGAATTGGGATATGGCTGAACCAACTACAGTCAATACTCCTTTCATGTGGTGGAGAAGGAAATGCTGATGTATTTTCAGGCAATGATGAGGTCAGAAGATCTTTCAGAGTCTGACCTGGCAGCCATGAGAAATGGAAAGCGAGGATCCCACCAAGACACGGGATCAGACTGGTCAGTCCTCTCGTAAGAGTAGAGGGCTGGAAGGAAAAAAAAGCTATTAAAAAAAAGAGGAAAAGGGCTCAAGATTGATGAGGTGGGCAGTAGCTCATATTTACATATCTGGGGCCTCCTTGACAGCAGAAAAAATAAGTTAACCCGAAAAATAGAAATCTAATCTGCATTCACTTCCCAACTTGTCAAAAGCCCTCAGTTTAAAGCAGCCGCACTTGGCTGCACAGAGGTGTTCCACAGAGGGACCCCGACCAATAAATCTGTTTGATTTCCTGTTATGAGAAGCAGACAAAGAGATATGGCTAGGGATGGGCAGAGCTGTCTGCATAAGGGAAGAGCCTGTGCTTTCACCCCAAACTCAAACCCACCCTCTCCGAGGTTAGGAAAAGTTCAGTTCACTTTGGGGATTTTTTAGCATTATTTCTCATTTTCGCATGTTCCCGTGGGAGCTGGAAGTAGATGGGACAAAGCAATTTCTTTCCTGCTGGCAACGAGCAGCCCTGAAAGCGTCACACCAAAGTTTGTTCTTGAGAGATTTCCAGTCCAAGGGTGTGATATTGCAGCCCCTCCAGATGTGAATAATGTGGTGACATTTTTAATGGTTTTGCTGTTGGTGAGAACTTCTTGGCATTATTCTACAAGCGTTTTCTCCCCACCACTTCTTCCTTGCTTTCTTTGCCCCTTCATCCAGTGCACATTACACACAAACAGAAAAGGAAAACAAAGTTTTCAGATCAAAAAGACTTCTTTTCCAAAACCCTGGGGAGAACCTGCACAATGGTAACAACATTGCAGAATAGCAGCTGTTTGATAAGGTTCCTCTCAGGAGGTGACATCAGAAGTGGAATGCTATTTTGCCCACACTACATAGACTTAACAGCCTGATCCTGCAGTCCCTGACCAATAGACGTTGCATGGCATAAATTTTCCAGAAGTATAGCAGGTCCCTGACAACATTTGAAAACAATTAGGATGAATGTGGTAGCATTTCAATGTATTTTCTGAAACACCACAACTAATACCCATGTTCCTGCAAATGTATACTTTCAGTATTGCTGGTAATTTCCCTACAACTTCAGTAGCCTCACTAAATCATCACTTAAGTGATCACAGCAAAAAGTTTCAAAACCTTTGATGGAAACAGGACCATGACCATGGATGTAAATTTGCTCATTTGCTTTTTTTTTTGTTTTGTTTTGGTTTTTTTTTCTTTAGAGAGACCCAAAATCTATGAAAAGGAAACTGATTTTGATAAGATTGAGCGGGTGGAATTAAGAAGCAAACACAAAATCCAGTGTACCGTAAGCGGGAATCCTGACCCGAAGATCGAGTGGAAGTGGCAGCCCTGCAGCCTCACAGACACGCTGTAAGTGGACATTCCTACAGATGAACATGTTGCAAAATAACGTGGTAGTTTCAAGTCAGTTTTTCTTTCCAGTACATCTTACTTACCTTAGTTAAAAATCACAAGCAGTGATTCCCCACCTAAAGATCTCAAGGGTTATGCACCCAGCAGACATCTAGTTCTGTATGATCTTTTTGGAGTTACAAGCACCTTCTATATTATCAGAATTGTGTCAAATAAGTTTAAAGTGACTAAAGATCAGGCTTGAATTTTCTTTAACTTGACCAGCAATGTCCCTCTGACTTACCAAGTTCTCATCTTACACCTCTTGGATGCAGCCTACATGATCGACAAAGAAAAAACAGATAGGTGCTTTCTGTGTAGAGGTAACACACTTTTTCCCCCCGTAAGAGCTATTGTGAGACAAACCTGCTAAAGGCTTGGCTTCATTTAGTTGCCGTATGGAATTTATGCCACTTCCTAAGGGCTGTCTTCACTAGTGCACACTGAGCAGGGGCTCCTGTGGCCGCATCTGCGTTGCAGAAGCTGGAAAATGTAGCCAAGCCTTCACGCCTTACTGAGGGCCCTTCTTTGCTGAAGTCTGGAGGCAGCCTGAGGTGTGAAGACACAGAAGCAAGTCACTGGGTCAAAACTGTCAGAGAGGAATGAGGCAAGTTAAAACACAAGATGCCTTTCAAGATTCGCCTTATGTAAGAAGACATTTTCTTTGCTCCTGCTGTTACATGAGCAGAGTGATGTATAGAGAGAGGTCTTGGCTGAGGTCTGAATGCTTCCCCTGGTAGCCCCAGGGGACATACATACAGGAGCCGTGTATAACAATTCTGACTGCACTTCAACTCTTCCCTGCAATGAGAGGGCTGAAGTCAGGTTTTCCATCTATAAAAAAATGAAGGCAGGTCTAGGAAGCAAGAGAGAAAATTGCTGGATGGTTCCTTATTTTCTCACCATTTCAATGCTTTTCCAAATGCTGTGAATGGCAAGTCATGAGACAGGGAAAAATCACAGAGAAGCTCCTTTCCCAGGTTCTCTGCTGCAGCAGTTGCAGTCATGTTGGGTGATCTAGTCTCAGGTTGGGTCTAAAAAGTGACCTTGTGTCCCTCCATGAGGGAAGTGGACCGTTACCTCATTTAGGTAGTTACACTGCTCCTGCAGGAATAAAGCGGCAGAGATTTGTAGGCTTAGGTAGGGCTGTTGGCATCGCAGGTCAGCAGAAGGCACACAAGCTGCTGCTTCGGAGGTGTTCAACAAGAGCAGAATGGAAACACCATAAGGAAACAGGTTATGCATTCTGTAGGAAAGACACAGAGATGACCCGAAATCTTTTCCAGACCTTTCTGTCTAGGGAGAGAGAACTGGTCATGAATGCCGAATTAAGCCAGATTCGAACCAGTGACCTGGTGGCAAAAGACCTCATATAACCCTTGTTCCAGCTCTCTGACTCTCTGATCTTATCAATTTAAATACAATTGCAGAGTGGCGTCTACCTCTTCTGGCCTCCGGGGCAGCCTTATCTTTTTCCAGCAGAAGCTGTAGGAGGATTCCTGTGGGAAATGACACAGACCCCATTTCCTTCTGTTGTCTCACTTCCTCTCTCTCTCTCTTTCTCTCCCCCCTCCTCACTAGTGCACTTTGAATCCCAAAACACTATCATTGTTCCTTATAGCTGTGATGTGATTTGCTTCCTTTGAGTTTTTTCCCTTCATCCTCAAGACAGAATTGTGCCTTGCAGGAAGCCACTCAAGACATCTTCTAATTAGGCTCTTTTGAGAGCTACAAACCCTCCCCTGACCCAGGGTGTTACCCATGCTTCTTGTGCAGATTTGGCAAAGGCACGGCTGATTTATGGATTAGTTTTCTGCAGCATCAGCCCTTGCTCGTCACCTATAGAAGTCCATATTCATTCTACCTCCTATAATCCTAATCTTCTACGGCGGGCTCAGAGGCCGCTAGGATCAGCCATGGGAAGCGCAGTGCCTCTGCTGAGGCAGAGGAGGCAATAAGGACACTTTCCTGTCATGCACTGTGATGACTTGTGCAAGGTGCAATTGCAGCTAGTTGTGGAACTGAACTGACTTCACTAACTTGCTGTCACAGAGTCAGAATTCGTAACACCCAGCCATGCTGGACCGGAGCTGAACTGGCAATTTTAAAATGAAAGACTTCCTCGACTTGCACAGCTGGCGGCATGCTCAGCCAGGATGCCTGGGGCTCCAGCCTTGCTGAAGTCTTTGCACTCCTAAGCATGAGAAGGCCTGGGTCTCTGCTCATTTATTCCAAGGATTGTAGTTAAAGAAGACAGAAAAGCCTTTTGCCTTGGGTGGTGCAGATGTAACTTTCTGCATTATGTGCTACATACACTGCTCTTTGGCCATAATTCAAAAATGAAGATTGATAACTGACAGAGATATGGTTATCTTCTGGGGAATATGCAATATTAGAGGAGTCTTCTGCTATCATTATCCCAGTATTTATCCATTCTACTCCCTCAGCCTGTACTTCATGTTCGAAAGCTGAGCAGATAGACAGACACGCTCAGCAACATTCACGTCCCCATGGTTTTGAGTGACTGGCATTTTGAATTTTGAAATGCACTGCAAGTGCTAAAAGAGCACTTAAAAAGCCACAGCTGCATTGAGTTGGAGTATAACTCATATTAGCCAGATTAAACTCACAAGATTTAATTAGTTGTTCAGTATTTTCTATTTTCAATCTTCAGAAAGTTTGGGGGGTTTCCTTGCTGCTCATATACTGATCTTTGTCTACCTCTGTCAAGGTGCTTCGTAAATAATTTTGAAATGTTGCGATGAAGGAATACAGTAGTTTCATGAAGAGGTAACAATCTCCAGCAGCAATAGCTTTTAAGAGTTTTTAAGACCTAAGACTATTGTCTAAGAATGACATTCTGTCTCTTTAATAATGCCTCCCTGGGTTATCTGCAGTAAGTCAGGTTCTTGAACACCACCTTTGCTTTTCTACTTCCAGATGCAACCCCGATGGGCAAAAAATTGTGGTTCAGGAGAACATGTTCATAGGCAACAAGATCAGCAGCATTGAAAACATAACCATGAAGCATGGGGATAAAAGAAAGGTATGTGTCTGATGAAAATTTGAGCAATGATGTCATGGAATAGTAGTGGGCTTTACAGAGGGGACGCTGCACTCACACGGAGCTCTCTCCCCGCAGTTCCCAAGCTGCTGTGGGTTGTTAGCATGCTTTAAATTCCACAGCCCTGGGATCATTTTCAGATCTCTGCTGTTTATAAATGCCGGGATTCTGGCAATGATGTCACATACCCTGTTTAAAACTCTCCAAAGACTTTTGGGTCAAAAACCTCTCTGTCTCCCTCAGTCTTGAGAAAGTGTAAGACTGGTTCAGTGCAGGAGGGGTCCTGTGAAGCGCACACAACTGATAAGGACTCTGAGTTCATTAAAATGCTTAGCACTTAAGAGAGCACTTTGTACTGCCCAACCTTGCCTACTCTCCCAGTAACAGGAGTTAAACAGCTGTGTAATTTAAGAGGCCTACAGTGGCCAGAGATAGCTGGCCTGATTTTCAGAGTGTGTAAGTGCCTGCAGTACCTGCCCGTTTCAGCTGGAGTTGTCAATGTTTCTTTACCCATTTGGGTTGCCAACCATGTTACCGAGCCAAGGAAGGTGGGAAGACCTCCTTCCTTCTACACTTCCCTGCCTGCTTCCCCTTCCAAACAGCACCGGGAGCACACTTCCTGCATGAACTGCCAAGATCCCAGCCATGAATTATCTGTTAAATGCCTCCCGGGTACCTGTGGTGATACTGAGTGATACTGTTTACACACATCCATGCTAATCCTTGAGAAATTGCTGCAGCTGTTCTGCTGTAGATTCACAGGCTTCTGGCTATGCCTTGGAGAAGATGCTGTGGTCTGGCTCAGACAGTTGTTTTACCCCTGTTGGACTTACAGAGGTTTGCGGCTTTAGGAGTGGTTTTGCAGCTACAGGTTTTGAGGTAGATGCTCCAGATAGTTTAGTGTCTAATCCTGCAAGGTGCTGAATGCTGCAGTTCGTATCCTGGTATACCTTTAAGCATGTGATAATACTTGGGCTACTCCCATGCTTAAAGTTAAGCACAAAGCTAAAGTGCTCTTCTGGATTGGGTCCAGACTAAATCAGCATCTGGCAGGATCAGTGCCTTAGCCATCTGCTCTTTCTCATGGAGACTTTCCAGCTCTAAACATAACCTAAAACAGAGCTCTGAAAACATGGAGGTTGGGCTGGGAAGGAGAAAATTAGTGTTCGCGTTTCATTCCTGAGTTTTCCCCTTGCTGGAAGATATTTATAAATTGGATTTATTTAGATGGCATAGTGCCCCTTAAGCTCTGTTTTTAATGTATTCTCTAAGAATTTTAGATCTTAGGTAAAAGCAACTACCTACAAAGTGCTAATTACTTGTAAAAAATGGAGGTTGGTGACATGTACCTACAAAGTTTCTTCCTTTTCTAAGACTTTCTGGTTGCTGCATGGACTGACAAGAGTTTTACGGCTCTCATGGCTACTGTTTCTCTCCATATATACAGTCTGTCTAAATATATGATCTGGTGTCCAAGAGCTTAGTTTATATCTGATCATCAGTCTTAAACTTATGTTAGTCCCCATATAAAAGTGAAGGGCTTCACAATTGCTGTGACTCAAAAAATACCTGTTGGTTGCTGAATTGTCACACATCCTGGGATAGTGAGACATCTCAACAACACAAAATTAGAAACATTTTTCTTTGTTTTATGCATATGTACACCACTTCTATTTCGTCTTTTACCAACTTTGCTGAGGCAAATATACAACTGGGTGAAATTTTAGTCTGCTAGTGGGCTTAAGATGGGATTTGGCTGCAGTCTCTGAATGACGTGTTTCAGGAGTGCCACAGAGCTCCTGGATCCAGTGGGACACTCCAAACACATCCTCAGTCTATGTTGGTGCATGATTAGGGACTTCCCAGCTTTCCCCTATCACCTAACTTCCCTAGAAGGAAAAGGTGCAGCAATCTCCAGGTACAGCAACCAGAGGAGAAATAGTGCCCCAATCCCACAGAGGACACCATAGCACCTACCCACAGGTCAGCCCTCACATCACCATGTGCCTGAGTTTCCTGCCTGTAAAACATCATGAACACTAGAGTGCTAGGAGAAGGGAGGCGCAACTGCTTAGTGGAGATGAGGACCATGAGGGAACCTCAGTACAAGGACCCCACGCAGTCCTCAAAAGGACTCCTCTTGTTCCCTAAGAGCTTTGCTGCTGCTCACACCTTAAGTCCCACAAACAGCCCCGAGGCTGCTCCTTGCTCTGCCCTGCACAGCCATCTCTGCACTTTCTATGGACTCCACGCATCCTAAAGTGTTCATTTTTCAGATGTGTTCAAAAGCTCAGCCTACAACCCTTTAACTTAAGCTTTTACACATTTCATTATTAAAGTTTCATAAAAATACTTCTTTACAAGTTACATAATTTTACAATTTATAGTATATTCATTATTTTCATCTCCTGCTGATCCACTGGTTGAAAACACATTCTGAGGTGTTTCCTAATAATTTTTATGTCCTGATTAAGATTTATTCAAATTAATAAAACCAGATTTTATGAATCTTGGGTTGCAGCACTTCATCTCCCTGCTTATATTAGCAGACAATTCCTCTCCTTCCCCCTTTCTGAAGTCCAAGGCTATCTGTGTTAAGTGGAGTCTTTAGATAATAGAATATAATTCAAAAAAGACACTGATGAAAACTCATCGTCTTCAGTCTTTTCCTTGTGTTTTATCAGTCATTATTCCCACCAGAAATGGAATAGACAGGAAACAGCCCAATCCATTCCCACCATGTCCTAGCAAGTAATTCATCTGCATTGACTAGCCAGATGAAATAATAAAGATGTCGGAGTCTGACTGAGCGTGGCTTTTATTGACTGTGTTACGAAGCCGGGATTAGCTGAGATTGGTTATTTTTCCTGTGTGATTTGAGCCTGTCCAATGACAGCTGGAGTCTCAGAGCAGAAGGTGGAATTTACCTAGTCTCTAAGATTTCTCAGCATCCCTAGAGTTCACTCGCAAAGAACTGCAGCAATACATGCTGGTTCAGCGACATACGAAAAAATGCATTAACTTTTTAGAGCTGCTAAGCATATGGGAACAAACCCCCAGAAACTACCAGATCCAGAATCTTGCTCAAAAGCTAGCTTGCAGGGCAGCAAGCAAGGATTTTTCCAGCAGACCACTGATGCTTGATGCGATCTTTGATCACATCAAGATCTTTAGACATCTACTTGACAAAAGTGGCATGTAAAATTGAGGTCTCTTGTCATCTTCGTCATAATGGTTATTCCATTATTATTCCACAGATAGAGAAGTGACTTTCACCCAATTCTGTCTTCTGAAGGCTGAGTCTCATTCCTAAAGAAAAGCATGTGGTTATAGCTAACATTATGATGTACTTCACTGAAGTTTTGGTCAAATAGTGGTTGAGACAGTTGCATCATGCTAGTTTAATCTTCCCAGTGGTTTGGAGTCAATATTGAACTTTTCACTTTGTGATTTAAACTACTGTGTAGCTACCTCTGAAGACTGCGTTTTAACACCATACATAATTCAGTCTTCATTGGGGATTTCTTTTCATCTCTTTTCTCCCTTTCATGTATATACAAGAGAGTGGCCTGGCCATGTGGATGTTTCTGCAATGAAACTCATATATCTCTTTGCTGGTGAGATTCATAACCACTCAAGAAAATTGATCCAAAAATGCCAGGTTTAAACGTCCTGAAGGAACAAAAAGACTACATTAGAGTAGTGGTGAAAAGTACGTGAGCAACTCAGTAGGGCTGTTTAAATCTGTCGCCCTGTGTGGGTGCCCGTTTCAGTGAGCTCCCACAAGCCTTGTCACATTAGCCTCTGGCAGGGGAAGGTGAACAGTCACGCGGCTGGGTTTTTGAACAAAGCATCCACTCTCTGGGAGACTAGCCCAGATGTTTCAGGCACTACCCAAGCACAGGAGCGCATGGACTACTACACTGTCCTTGGCTCTCTTCTTGAGAGAGCCTGGCTAGCAGCAGGGACATAAGAAACGGCCCTCTGTCTTCCCTGCCCTCTTAAATTCATTAGCTGCAATCACTGGGTGCGAGGAAGAAGCATGGGGGTGATAATTGCTCATGACTAGCCAGCACCTACCCACCTGCCCTAGGGCCAGAGAGTGATCAGTCCATCCATACTAGAAATGTATACCAGTTCCTCCAGAGGCACCTCAAATCTCCGGTTTTCCCCAGTTTCCTGCCCTGTCCAGCACCTTTCCTGATCACATGGTACTACCATCAGCTCTGCCGTACTCTGTGAGGAAGGCAATGATTGTTCTCATTTTACAGGGAGAGAAAGGCCCACTGCCAGAGATGAGTGCGAACCCTAGAAGTTCTCTCCCAGAAGACTGAGAACTTCTCTTATCACTTGTCCTCAGTCCATCCTTTAGCATGTTTTGAATGAATGAACTAAGATCATGGCTCAGAATTGTCAGGCTATAAAAATAAGTGTTATTCTGTGCCATTCAAGTAGATGGATTGGGAGCTAGCTGAATATTTTCTTTGCAGGGTCTCTGGTGAAGTTCCTATAATTTCATCTCCTTCTAGCCACCTCCACCCCAGCTCTGCCAGAGTTAGACAGCTGAGAAGTTTTCCACCCACGTTTTCTACTCCTCATTCTCGCCCACATATAGCTAACGAAGTGAAAGAGAGAGGAATTGTTAACTAAAGCTGTTGGAGGGAGGGATTAGACAAAGGAAAGAGAAAGCAAGGAATAACAAGATATATTAATTCATGCTGGCTCCAGCTTAAAAAAAGGTCTTGCTGCTCTGTCCTTACTACAAGATGTCTTAAAACACTCATGGTATATGGCTGTGGAATGTTATTTGGCTGCTTCTAAAATAGCTTGTTTTTTATCAGTTCGGGAACATTACAGTGCAAGACATATGGACTTTATTGAACTATTCCATTATGAGTTTTCCCAGCAGCAATGTCTATTTACTTGTCATAGCTGTTCTTCAGACATCAGTCATTTTATTTCTTTTCTTATTGAGTTTTAAACTTAGTTTATTCTTTTACAGTAATTATTTATTAGCTAATAATCCCTTCTTTGGGCTCACAGTATTGGGTGGCCTTTAGGTTAAGTAATAGGAAATGGAGCCCTTTACTTCCAAATTCAACACAGGCAATCAAAACTGGTCCGAAGGATGTTTGGTGTTTGGTATGCAGTGAACTCACAGGATCTCAGTCCAGCTCCCACTAGGAAGATGTCTAGACATTATATGCCAATAATTTGTTATTAATTACCATTGGTTCCAGCACAGTCTGCACAGAAGCTAAGGACTGAACAGCCACATAATTTGTACTACCACTTGCGGCTGGAGTACATTGGCAAGGGTTAACGTGTCGTTTAGTCTGAACTGCTCTTGACTAGGACATTGAGTGGAAGGTAAACTAAAAAGTGCAAACTTCCAGGCTGTAAATAGTTCACGACTAGTAATTTCACTGAAGAGATACAGTGTTTCAAGGCAATTGCAGATTCCACATCAGCATCATCATTTAGGCTTAGCAGAAAGTGCTGTGCTCTGTCTGGGAACAGAGTTTTCTGAGCAGAAGGCACGAGAAACAGCTTTGATGTAAGCCCTGCAGTAAGAGGTCAGACAGGAGACCACCAGCGGTCCTGTGCAGCTAAGGTCTCTCTGTGATTTCATGAGTCTAGATGTGGCAAATGCCAACATGTCTCAAACTTTTCTATCCTGGCTCTGATTCCAGGAATGGAAAATACTTTGCCAGGTGCATGGACTAAGCACACAAAGTAGATTATCCCCTCAGCATTTTTTCCACTCTATACTAAAGGTCCCCAAATGCTGGGACTGTGCCACTCCACTGAGAGAGACAGAAGTCTGCTAACAGTTTTCACTGTTAATAATGGGAAAAGATCCCTATGTTTGGTTGCTCGAGTTCAAACCATTTTCTCATTCAGCTTCTTTTTGCAGACTTTCCTTGAAATGGCTGCATTGAAACTATAGGGATGGTATTTAGAAGAACAAAATCCTTAGCCCTGCCTGCCGCTATGACCAAGTACAGACAAATTTCAAATTTTCAAGTTTGTTCAACTTGGGTTGCCTACAGTAACAGGTGATGAACAACTGCCAAAACATCAGCACTGTGAATACTGTGGGGTTTACCATCTGGGTTAATAGGGGTTACTTTTCAATGGGATCTCCTTGATTGATTTCAATGGGATATCCTTGATCTACAGATACTTCAAAAAGTAGATACCGCTGCTCGCTTCCTAAATGTTTCTTTCAGGTTCCTTTTGATAAAAGACAAAACTATGTGGTCGTATAGAGGGAAGGAGAATTTGGATGCCCTTTGGTATAGCATGTTAGTGTTCCAAAGCATCACTCTGTTGAGGACTAAACCAGGATTAGGTTAGTTTGGCAACTGAGAACTTTATTTAAGATGCTGGAAAGATAATTGGACTCCCAGTCTCAGGGATTTACCTGGGAGCACACAGCTAGAGTGAAAAGCTGATGCATAATGATTTCAAGGGATTCATCTTATTACAAGAAAATCACTCAAAATCATTCGTTTCTGGCTGTGAAATCACATACATTTCTCTGCTGGCTGCTGCTGATTTAAAAGTCACATTTTGGAGCACTCTGGGAGGTGCTAGTTCTAAGACAAGACAATAAAGTGCATTATCTCTTGTGCTCAGGTGTGTAGCAAGCTGGTATCCAAGTGCCCAGGTATCCAAGTGATTCTGAGCATACAAACAAGAAAATTACTTGCTCTCTTTTCCTCAGTAAATTTTTCCCAAGAACTTGTCCCCAGATTGTTTCCCACCATCATTTTAACATCTTCTTCACCTTCACATCTAGACACAATTGAGGTTAGCTAAGATGAGGTCTCAGTATAGCTATTTGCTCTTTTTTTTTTTCCCCACTACCATGTCAGACTTCCCTTGAGCTATGTAGTTAGAGACGTTAGCATCTGTGTGTGTTCATGAGCGTATGTGTGTGTTTACCTCTGGGCCACGAAATGCAGCTTGAGGCATTGCACCAGTTTTTAGAAGAGTCACAGTGTCACCCCTAACACTCTGGACATATTCCAAAATGGATAATTACATTCCTCTTTATGATTTTAACTGGCTCTACAGTATTGTCCTCGACTTCCCATCTAGAGCTGTCACTTAGCAAGACTAATAGCTGTTAAATAGCTGTCCAAATTTATCCTCTTCTGTCCTCAGCACATATATTTATATTGGCTTTTTCTATTCGCAAATATAAAATTCTAAGATCCAGTAATGATGAGAAGAAAGATCTTGGTCCTGATTCAGCAGTAATTCAAAAGGCAGTGTCTACTGCTTAAAGTCAGGGGTAGTGCTCTGAACATGTGCTTGTTAGTAACCTGTGGCATTAGGCCCACTGCTACAGGAATAGAAAAAGGAGGAGGAGCAGACTGCTTCTCTGGGTGATTTTATATCCAAGTCAGAGCTGTTTTCACATCATAAATAAATCAGAACTGCACAGCTCTTTCTTTGGTGGACACCAGAGGGAGCTGGGTTTACTGGTCTCCTGTTTTCACCCCTAAATTTGGTTTGTCCCTATTCTTGGTTAATTTCTGTGTTTGGTGCCCATGAAAAGTAGATACTTTTCCACTTACCCATTATTCTGCTGAAAATGTTCCCCATTAGAATGTAAAATGCACATGGGATCAAAACCTTTGAAACTCATTTCCCTACAGGATTTAAAGTGCCAAAGCTCAGAAAATCTTAAATAACTCTGAAAATACATCCCGCACAGCTATAGACACATTCATGGTGCAGCTTTATGAGGAGTAAAGGAATGTCTTGTGTGAGTTTAGTTTAGGATATTAAAAAGAAAGTCCAGAGATGCTTTTGTGCACTTCAAAGCGCTCTCTGGAGATAAGGACAAAGGGCCAGAGGGTGTTATAAGTTTTGATTCTCAAAGTCCTCAGAGAGGACAGCAAAGAAAGTGATATTTGTTCCAAATGTGAGGGCTCAGAGTTCCTCAGGTGAATGGCTGCAGGGGAAGCAAAGTAATCTTGCAAGAACATCTCTGTCTTGGTGGGTTAGACCCTGCTTTCTTGCTAGCAGCCCAAAGGAAGTACTAGAGATAATTAAAGCCATGACCTGTGGATAGTCCTCCATGAGCTTGTGATGTTGCATCATGACAGGGACAGGGGAGTGCCATATGGCTGGCTCCTCATTAAGAAGGCCCTATACAGAAGCAGAGCCTTAGGATGTTTAAGGAACACAAGTTCTTGAGGATGTGTTTGAGTTCAGCCCCATGAGTAACTGAACCACTTCCTTTTTCTACGTGGTGAAGCTCAGGACAAGCGTTCCTTCCTTCTCCTTCATGAACCTCCCTTTCTTTCTGCATTTGCCAAGTGTCTTAGCACAGGCAGCCTCTCCACAGCTTCCTTACTTACCGCACAAGTTCTGGTAAGGCTCTGAGGACGGGTTATGGAATCAAGGGGCTTCCAAGCACAATTTATAAGAGTGAGCTGGGGCCCAAAGGGGCCACATCCCTCCCTCCCTTCTCTGGGGTTATAGCAAAGCAAAGCAAAGCAAAGCAAAACCCTGCAATATTCTTTATACCACATCCATATGAATGACCTGCTTCCCATGCAAATGTGGGTGTCCTGTTACCCACAGAAACCATAACTGAAAAGTAGAAAAGAAAACAGGTGGATGTGGGGCTTCATTTCCAGTGTCTTAGATGAATCGTCCACGTCCTTCGCTTCAGCTTTTTGCTGACGTTGTCACACAAAGACCTTGGCAGTGTGTCAAAGGGGAACCCTGTTTTTCATGGGGGAGACAGGAAGAAAAGAAGGGGAAGGTTCAGGAATGAAGAGGGAAGAGAATTAACTGGGCTGAGGTGATGTGAGATGAGAGACTAAAAACCTAATAGAAGCACTTGTCTGTTTGTGAGCTTCACTCATTACTAGAAACTCCTTTGTTAACTTTTTCTACCATAAAACATATACTTATCCACTACTCTCAAGCCTCTCTGCTAAGCCTACACTACACTCAAAGCCTTTACTTTTTCTCTTTGTTTGGCAGATTGTGAGCACACTAACTATGGAAAACAGCAGTGCATCAGGAATCTATTACTGTGTGGCTTCAAACAAGGTCGGTGAAGAAGAGAGGAGCATTGAGTTCTACGTCTCAGGTAAACAACACAAGAGACACTACACAAAAACTAGATGCTGATGATCTGATTTACCTTAAAGTTTTATGTGGCTGGTGAGTGCTTGTTAAAACTTCTGGGAATCCCTGCACGTTGTGTTTTCAGAGCAGTCCCAATCACACAGTCCAAGGCTCTTCACCACATGCAAGGCTGGGTCCTGCGTCAGTGCACAGCTGAGTTTGACATGTCCAGCATCAGACCTGAGCCCCTTTTGCCCTTTTCAAGCTGCAGATGCAGGCCCTGAGTCTAGCTGCCTGTGCCTTAAAGCAACACTCATGACATTTGAGCGCTGTCCTCATGAAACCTCCAGCAAAAGCTAAGTCCTTTGTAGTCTTCCAAAGGCCTGAGGCCTCTCCCTGACTCAGGAGAACAGTTGGTCTCCAATTAAGTCAGCAGACATAGCAAAGGTGAGCAAGGCCAATATTCAGACCTAATCCAGGGCTGATATCACTGGGAGTTGTTGTGACATTGGATCCCTGCCTGAGCAATTAGCCTTTCCAGTGCCCTTTAAGGAGGGAGGAGGTGAACATGCTATTTCTCCAAAGAACACAAATCCAAACAAATATCTGCTTAACCTTTCAACACAGAAATTCTTTAGTAGTGAGATCAAGACCTACATAATGCTTTTAGGAAAGATGGGAGTTTAAAAAAAGAGAAGAGTCCAGGGACAGCCTTGTTCAAGTGCTTAACCAGAACAAACTGAATCATTTCTGTGCTCACTTTCTGGATGAGTGGATGTTGGCTGGTAGAATTTGCATCAAAATAACAATTTTTAGAACAAAGAGTGCAGAAGTGTCCTGGAAGGTAAATGTCTGATTCTCACTACTTGGTTTCTTCCCCATGAAGCAAGTTCTGAGGGCGAAGCTTGCTTGTGGCAGTGCTCTGCACTCCTCTGCCTCTCTTGGGTCCTGTGTTGTTTGACTCCATTGCTCTACAGTAATTCAGCACATTTCAAATCAGGCTAACCACAAGGGCTCACTAAACACTGTTACCATTCTTATTACACAGAAGTGCTAACACGAAAAATGTCATCCAACGATAATGGAGCTGGTGCCATACGGGGGAAAGACTTCACCTCCATTTACAGCTTCTTTGTACTACCCCAACGCCTTACAGAGACAGAAGAGGGTTTAAGCCTCCAAAAGATCTCTTCCAAAGCTCTAACTCTTATTTACTTAAGAAAAAGCCCTTCCAGGCACACTTTTGGGAGATACAGCTCAGACATAAGAGGTCCTCAAGATGTCCAAGGCAGGCTGAAGACCAGCTATTAATTTTACACTTCACCACTTCCAAGTGTTGAGCCTTCACATGGGTTTGTTTCTGCTCTGAATTCTGCCAGCTATTATGTTTGGATGGGTTACTCAAAGCCGTATGTTCCCAAGCTATTCACAGTACTTTGTAATACTTTGTGCCTAAAACCAATGCCGCAGCAACTAAATAAGCAACGACCATAAGGTCAGATTTAAAGGGTTAGATCAATTCACGCACCTTTCACAACTACGTTTTATTTTAATAATAAAGTTATGTAGGGTTTTTTTCCCCACAGTAAGCTAATATTTCAGATTTTTTATTTTAAGATCAATCTAGCAATGTTTTGAGACACAAATGTTTTAATTTTGAAGGAAATGAATCACTAGACAAAATTACTGACAGCAGTTATGGTGGAAATGTTTCCACCAAAACAGACCAGGAGGTGAATAGGGCTTGGCAAGACAGATATATTCTTGCCTGTGAAGAAAAGACTGTGAGTCTGTGCCATTCTGGGGAAGAGGCAGATGCTGAACCAGCATGACTGACTTTTATAAGTGCTGTGTTTAAAAATAGTGGTGTTTATGGATTAGAAAGAAATGAAATCTTTCTAAATGCGGCCATCCTGATCCTAAAGTAGGTCATGTTGCAGTGGTAAAATAGCAGCAGAGTGACCTGCTACTAGGTTTCTTTACATGACAGTCCTCTGCTGAGTAATGCATATTACTCCCAGTGCCCAGGCTGCTGTAAGAGCTGCTGCTGAAGGTCTGCCTCACAGACAAAAAAAAAGCACTGTCTTCTACTGGGTGCACTTGGAGGAGGCTAAGAGACCGCCAGGTTACTCTCACCAGGAGTTGCCTCTAGTCTCAGTGTTGGAGGGATATTCGGGGACAGTTTGTGAGGTACCAAACGGGGGAAGTCCAAAAGCATAAGGCTCTAAGCAGGCCACTTTACAATTGCTAGGCTGATGAATTTTATGCAGATTGAACCTAAAAGCTGAGATAAAGGCTGAGTTAGAGTCTGAGAGCACACAAGCGATGTGTGGGCCTCTAGGACAATGTCTAGCAAATGTCTGTAGCACTTCACAGTGCTCTGTTCTCTGCAAAACAGCTGCTAGTTGTGGGACTCCACAATTCAACAATTTGTTGATTTTCAAGACCTGATCTCCCATTATCTCCTACTGACAAACAAGGTGGTGGATCCTGAGCTGCTTGCAAACATTTTGGCTGAATTGAGCTTAATTCACTTCTCCCTGATAAGAAATCTGAAGATGATACAGAGGCTAAACTCTCTTCTTCCCTCAAAAACCTGTTCCGTTAGGTCAGAGCTGAAATGTTTTGTCAAGACATGGCAGAGTGTTACAGGGAAACTTCTTCAGGTGTTGTCCGGGCTGCATCTGCTTTCTGGAGACATGCCTTACTTCAGTCTGGTGTTTTCATAACCACCATATTCATTTCAGAAAAATGTATTTATCCCAATGGAATAATGTCAACAGCCATTTTGTTCTTCCACTGCAGAGCCCCCACAAAAACTCCCACGGACACTAGAAATAGCACTGGTATCTATTTTTAAATCATTTCTTTGCCAGCAGAATTCATTTCAGTGAAGGGTCAACAGGGTTTGGAGATCACGCTGAAACCAAACCATATAAGGGGTCCAACGTGATGAGAAATCTTATCATTCAGTGACAGCCCTGAAGCCTCTCTGAGCTCTTTCTGCAGATGTCCTGACTGTCAATGTCCCACTGAAGCTCTCCTAAAGCTGATCATGGCAGCAGAAACTCCCATAGCAATGCAGTAGCAGTTATCCATCATGCCCTTGCCTAACTCTTATTCCAGTATTTTTGCTTTGCGTAAATCCTTTTTACTGTTTCTTGCGGAAACAAAATCTGTCTCCTGCCTATCTTGCCTACCACAGTTTTGATACCAGTGTTCCCATTTAAGTCAGACGACTGTTTTGTCATGGGCAGAGGCAATGTGGGTGAGCCATCAGATGCTCAGAACTGCCTCATGTCATTGCCCACCACCGGTTACGCACCAAAGGACACTCAAGGCAGACTGCAACCTTCCTAGTGCAGTGAAAAGCTGACCTGATGTCTCCTGCAGGTATTCTCTGCCATGAACAAGTATTATTTACCTTCTAATCTCTAGTCTGCACCTTGGAAAGGGCAACTATATATTACTGTAGGTCCACAGTAAACCAAATTCTAGCCTTTGTATGATTGTACTACATATAACAAAATGGGATCCCACCCATATGAAACCTCTGAATGTTCTTGGAATATAAATTAATTATGATAAGAATAACAAATAATAACAAAAGCCCTTTTTCAAGGGCTTATCTGATTGCAAAAACAACTCAGAAAAATTGAGTTAAAGATTTCTACCAGAAAGAAAATATTATACTTCAAACATGAGATAAAAATCTGCTATCAGATACTAGAACAATGTATGAACTGGGCTGTTCTACAACTGCTTGCCACTCTCAATTTGCTTATTCCTGACATGTTTACAGGATTTATTAAAAGCTCTGCGCTGTTTCAGATGGTAGGGCTCACCCTTTCTTTTTCTCACTCTCCCTACATGCATACGCCTGATGGCAACCCCCCCACCCTGACAGGCACAGGGACGGAATTTGGGAAAGAGCAGAAGTTTTGAATTACACAGATTATTGTGCAAAGCACAGGAAATTAAAACCAATTAATTCCTTGTAAATACAAATGGAGCCAGACTTTCTTTTGATTTATGCTGACTTTTTACCTTCCCCCAATGGCTCATTTCCCTATTTTGCCATGGAATCCCGCACAGTCAAAAGTGAAATTCACGGCTACTACACTGTAATACAATACGAAAGACAAATGTTTGGTGACTGCTGATAAAAGAGAAAAGGCCCCATGGTGCATTCTTTTAGCCAACTTATTAGGAGTCTTATAAAACACTGTATCTGTTCAGAGAGAGGAAGTTAATCACCGCTCAGGTTCAAGATTGTGTAAGCAAAGTAGTCTAAGAGATGAACTGACTTATAATGTGCTCTCAAAGCTGCAGTTACTCCCCAGATAATCCAAGGAGGAGGAGAAAAGAGAGAGGAGAGCAAGAAAGACTTTTTTTTCCCTCTCTCTTTCCTTCCACTGTAATGAAAATCAATGAATATTCTATTGGAGCTGAAAGAGCTTCTTGAAAGGCTAACAACATGGAAGAGAATAGCACAGGTTCCAGCTAAAATATTCAAAATGCTAAATAAAAAATGTCAGTAGAAGAAATTATAAGAAAAACAAGCCAGGCCTCTGCTCCCAGAATGTTAAGTTGGTAGAAAAAACCCTGCACTGGTGAAGTCCAGCAGCAAGGCAAAACTATTGAGCATCCTTCATAATTTAGGGCTTGGAAATTAACACATCAAATTAGTTGGGAATTTGCACCAAAATGTCAGAGATCGCTGGAGGCTTCAGCCCGTGCTGTCACTGCCATACGCAAGCCAATGCCTTATCCCAAGAGATGCAGTATTTCCCCTGGGGTGGGCTTTCTCCCACAGCCATTCAGGGAAACTCACCGTGCAAAACAAACGGGGCTGCAAGTTGTAAGAAGAAATTCTCCTGAAGAAAAGGCTTCCTGAGAGGCAGAAGCAAGAGCAAATGGGGCTGTCAGCCTAACTGCTTAAGGCCAAGGTTTAGCTTGCCCTGCAGATTTGCAGGGGTTCACTGTGTTTTACCCCGGGTAATGTGACCAAACTCCTACCTCATCACTTTACCTGGAATCCCTTTATACTTTCACTGAGACCCAGCACTTACGATCACAGGATAATTCAGGGTGGAGGTGTCCCAGATCATTGAGCTTACTAAAGAACTGAGTCTAACCAAAGATCCATCTAGCTTAGTACTATAACTCTTCCCGGAGCAAACAGCAAATGCTTAGAAGAGAAACTAAGAAAAAGGCAAGTTAAGAAGGCACTTTTTCCCTGGTTTGGTTTGACAGATTCAGGAGAGATGCTGAGATGCTGCTCATGCCACATCCCAGTGTTTTCACTGGACCTTAATTCTTCCAGCTTAGAGAAGTTCTGCTGGCCTCAGACTTTTCCCCCTTTTTGATACACAACATCTTGACATGTTGGAACCACAGGACATCAGCTGTGAAGAATGGATGTATTACACAAGTCAGTTTGAGCATACAGCTAGCACTAAGCAAGAAAGAGAACAACGGAGCCTAACAAAACACTGCATAAACTGAAATTTCATGAAAAGGAAAGAAAAGAAAAACAACAATTTCCACAGCTGTGGCCTGAGGAGTCTCTTCTCTTTTTGGATCTTTTGTAAAACATTTCTGGTGCCAGTCTTTAAAAACCATGAAGCAAAGCTCATTGGTGCTATTCCAGATGACTTGTGAAGAAGAGAGACTTTTAATCATATCTGAAAGCTCCTTCAGGGCTCTGTATTTTATATAATATACGGTTTATTATAAGGCAGATTGGTTATTTCAACAGCCTTGCTATTTATGCTCAATTATAGCTTCGGCAGAACTTTTTGCAAGAGTTTGCAGTGTGAGCCCCTCACAAAATTCCAGCTCCCATGTGGAATTTGTCAGACTGCAAGTGCAATGCATACTTGCTGCCCTTTAACTTCTGTCCTTCTCAAAGTACCATCCATTTCATCCCAGCTTGAGAAAGCATCTTATTAACAGCTTGGTACTGAAGCAACCATCTATCAGATTTATTGCAAACACTGTTCATGTTCAGAAGGTAATCCAGAGCAAATCCTCCCAAAGTGTCCCATCCCCATACTACACCTCGTAAAATTTATAAGGGATTCCTCGTAACTCTCAGCTGCTTGAAAATCCTGACCTAACAGACAGAAGAATAATTCCAGGTCACTGTGGTTATCAACGCACTTTCATTCAAGTCTGCTGGGTGGATAGATCACTGAAACTAACAGAATAAAAAAGGAAAGGAATACCTTTCAGACACAATTTAATTGTAGGTCTCTGGTGGCTAATGCAGTAACAGGAATGTGTCTGTACGCCAGGCTCTGGCATTCTACTCAGAAACATTTTTTCTTGTCTCCAAATGGATTCAGTTTGCCACTTCAGGAAAATTGATTTTTTTTCTGGAGTGAAAAGTTACTAAAAATATAGCAAGAAACAGCTTACTGTTTTGTGGATAGACTGGACTCATGCCTCAAAGTATTTCTCTGCTAAATATAAAGGCCTCAAGGACTTATATATCATTAGATCAGTTAATCCATTCAGTGATCAAGTAAATATCCACCAAGGTACATGTGATGAAAATAAATATTGGCATAGCTGAAATAAGAGAGAATTGGGAAGATTGTTCAGTGGTGAAGAAAGAGAGTGTTACTTCTGAGAAATGGGAACAGGTTTCTTTATTCTTATGCAATTATGCTTTCAAGCACTGATTGCAGATAGAAAGAGAATTGTTCACGAACACCTTTGTCTACCTGGATAGCAGTCTCTCTTGATTAAACTCTCTTAGTCCATTAACTACTTATATATATAAACTTTCAATTCATTACTTGAAAATGGGATGATTAGAATTCTGAGGGCCAAATTACTACAGGTCAGCACAGGGACACAAAAGGTACATTCACTTACCTAATTCACAAGCACCAGTGCCTGTTTGCACAGGCAAATGCGGGTCTCATGAAAATTGGCTCATTCCATTGTGGCTGGTCTTTGAAATTTGACCATCAAGTTGCAAATGGGCAGCCAAAGATTTTCTCAGTTGTGACTTAATTGCAAACATGTTTTCTCTTCTTCCTAGATGTGCCGTTTGGGTTGCAAGCAGACCCACAAGTCACAGCCATCGTGGGGAATGATGTCCAGCTGACCTGCCGGGCCTCCAAGTACATCTACAGTCACCTGGCCTGGTATTACCCCTCCTCAGAGGCGGCTCTCAGTGACTCAGTGATCAAGAAAACTGACAACTATTCCATTTCTTTGACATTGGTCATTACTAACGTCACGAGGGAACAGAGTGGCCTCTACAAGTGCAGAGCCCAGAACCAGCACAACAGCACCGACACGCTAGAACAGCACACTCAGCTCCTCGTCAGAGGTAGGTCCTGCCAACAGAAACTGGCAGTGGGACATGCTATCGTTCTGCTGCAGGAGCAGAAATGCTGTGCATCTGCTGCCCCCTTTGAAGCCTTTCAAAGCAGAAGGTGCCCAGCATTTGTTAGGGACTGTCATAATACGGACTTCGTGTTCTGGTTTAGGTTTTTTTTCGCATTACTGTACGTGGGTTGACACCTAGCCGTACATATTACTCATCCAGCCACTGCTGGTGTTGTATAAAATATTTGCCTTACACATAAAGGTGACTTCAGCTGCATTTTATCTTCCTAACTCCATGCTGGGTGCAGATATAGTGTTGACTGAGGGGAAAAGGCATCACCCACCATGTTACTAACAGCACAACTCTATCATTTGGGACGGTCACCCCAGATCTACCTAGACTTTGGTAGAAGACTCCACCCACTTACAGCTGCCAGGATGATACTGATACCTAAATAGATGTGGACCCAGCAGATGTAATCACAAATGTCACTGATCAAGTGTACAATCAAGTGACATGTACCGTTTATTCTGGATAAGTGGGATGCACTTCATTGTAATAACAGTATTTTCTTACTTATACCCAACCCCACAACTCTTTTATTTTCATAAAAATAGTAACACTACAGATCCTGAAGCCTGGTTTCTTTGGCTATGTGAATATAAAGGGCAGCACACTTCTTCCGGTAGAAACTCACCGAAAATTAGTGAAGTTTCTTCTGCTTCATAGTGAAGGAAGTGAGTGATCGGCTCTAAGCCTTCTCAGAAGAAAAAGTGCTGCTGGAACGGGTGAATTTATTAGCTATCTTCCAATGGTGAAGAAAAACCCAAAGCACGGAAATTGAAATAAACAGCAGCAAGTCAGGGTGCAGAAGACAGAGTCCTTCAGAAGCCAAATAAGACAGTGATTTTCAAATTGGCTTCTCCACTTACATTAATGGCTAATGAGAAACTGAAGGGACAGCTATGCTGCCATAAGCACTTGTCACTTAGGTAAAAACCAGGCCGTGCAGTACCGGCTTCATCCTTGTTTAAGTGAACGAGCACATTTCCCATGCAGTCTCCTACCCCGTGCAGCCAACGACACTCTCACAGTCCCTTCCCCCTCCACGCAGGCACACACACCAGGAGAAAATGCTCACCCCCGCCACAGCTGTGGCTAGCACGGCTCTGATACCTGAGTGGGAGGTGATTTATTTTAAGAAATGGCATGAGCATCTGCCTCTTCCTGAAGTGCGGAGGAAGGGAAAGAATCTCACCCTGGTATTACAGAGTGCTAGTGGTTTGGTTTGTCCCCACAGCTGGTACCGGAGCCACCTGTCAGCATCATCTGACATGGAGGCACTGGGCTTTCTCTGCACTCTGCAGTCAGGCAATTCACTTTTCTCTCCCCTGGCAGATATTTTTATTCATTTAGTCAAATTCCCACCTACACAGACACCTACACATGATGGCTATGGGAAAAACACAGCTAAACTGGGAATACATCCATGGGAGAACTGGAACCTTGATCACATTCTTCTGAGAATTACTGGGGTCTGTTATTCGTCTGGCACGTGTCAGAGAGGCAATTCTGGAGATCACGCGTCAAAATGCGCCTCCAAATCAGCCCTCCTTCCCCTATACAAACAAGGTCTTTTAAATGTACTAACACCCATCAGCTACTGTCCTTATTGCAGGTTTTGTGTATTTTTTTTGCTGTGCTTGTGATTTTATTCATTGCTTTCCTGTACCTTTTATAAATGAACATGAAGTGGAGGTTAACGTGCTTTGTAGTAAGTACATAACTGCACTCATGATGGAGGACACAAAATCCTTAGAACTGTTTCCTCTTTGCCTCCTCCTTTCTTTTTTTGCATTCACTCTGCATTTGCTCTACGCACTCACTGTCCTCTGTTTTCTTCAGAGGATGAGAAACTCAAGGAGGTTCGAGCTGAAGACGAATCTAAGCTTAGTCAGTTTGAAAATAAGCCAAATAAACTCACCCACTCCTCACGTAATCTTCTGGGGGATTTTTGCTACCATTCATCAACCAAATCTTTGCTACTTCCAGCCCAGAGAGGCCATGCAGGTGGCCAAAGGAGAGAAGGTGGCAGAGCTGAGGGAGGTGCCTTCCGAAACCTTACTGTGTACTGTTTTCCTTTGTGACTGTAGCAAAGGCAGCACCGTACGTGATACAAAACCTCACGGATCTGGAGGTTAACATCAGCGGCAAGATCATTCTGGAGTGCAAAGTCAGTGGAACGCCAGAACCTCAGATTACGTGGAGGAAGAATGGCTACCCCATTTCAGCAGCATCAGGTGAGTGTACTTGCTTCCCTAGCACGCTGCGGTATTGTACATAACACAGGATAATGGACTTGCAGGTTCGCTACAAACATAGGACCTACAACTCCACGGCTACTGCAAGCATGGCTGAGTCAGGATGGTATGCACAACCTCAGGAAACACACACACAAATCCAAATATATCAGACCACTGCAGTAGTCTCCAACTTGGACTTTGAGGTCAAAGCTGCCAACCGGTTGCAACCCAATGCCTGCTTATCCAGCTTGCCTTCCACATGTGGCTGTGTTCATGTCTGCAGAGTCAGCCAGATAGTCTGCATACATTACCATAGCATTAGTACATCAAGGAGTACAGCCTACTGCTGTTCAGTCTGCTTTTGTGAGACAATAGTTTGTGTACAAAACTGAGACAGAGAGTGTACCTGCTTGTCAAGTGGGTCTGAAAACACAAGCCTGAACTGTCGGATATCCTTGGGGCCTGATCAGAATATACTGCAGCAAATTGTGGGCAGTCACCTAACAGTCAGGTCCAGGGCATGCCATGGCATATTACACATCCTTTCTTTATCTCCCACAACATAGTAATGAGAATGTGCTCTCAGCTCAACTAGTACAGAGCAGTACAGGTACAGTGCTACCACGGGCAGGGAGCATGGGCTCCCTTACCTGAGCCTGGAACTCCTTCTCAGCTCTCTGTTCTGAGATCTCCTATAAATCATGGAGAATCCCATGTCAGTAGCTGGTCCTGTGACTTTAATTTTGCATCTTGGACTAGGTAGGAAATCTAGGATCATCCATAATTCAGATCGGACTGTTCTGAGAGAAACTCTTTATAGCTACTGAAATTTTATAAATAATTCTAGAGGGACAAGCATGTAACTCATCCAACCAATGGAAACATAAATAAACTATTTGGAAAAAACACCTCAGGGTAAATACTTCAGCACAGTGCATGGCAAGTTATGTGCAGTACCCTTGTTAACAACAGGATTCATAGCCAGAACACCCAGAAACTCAAAATGTCCTTCCCTTTTGGATTCAAAGCCTGACCTGTTTCCCTATTTCTGCCCCAAACATATCCTTAGTGAAACAGATGAGCTCTCAGTTTTGTGCCAAAAATCAGGAAAAATTAAACGTGGAGAATTAATCAGGAAAATAAAATGTAGAAAAGCCTCACATAGGTCATATCTAGACAACCTCCCTCTTTCCACTCCACCTCTAGCCCCCAGCTGCCTGTGAATCCAGGATTGCTCCACGCAGTGACTTTTCCAGGGATGTGCATAACCTGATTTCCATGTTCCACATGTTAGAACTCTCATCACTTCCCACAGCCTCCAAGACATCGGCTTTGTCCAATAATTTCACTGAGTTCCCTTTTTTCCCAGTGTATCTTATTGCTATCAGAAAACCTATCTTCCCATCGCTTCACTAACTTCCATAGAAGCTTTCTCAGGCTCTGTCTGCTCATAATAAATTAACAGCCACATTTGCTGTTGGTTAAATGATCCCCAAGCAATTTACACAGGTATTGAGGAGAAAAAAAATGTCAGGGAAAGGTTGGCGCCAGACCACAATGAGGAGCATAGTATTAAAATGCCTCCTAACAACAGTGCGTACCAAGCCTGCATGGATGGGAGCTTACTTTCAGTTCTCTGTCTCCTAAAAGCATTTGCAGGCAGGCAGGTTACTGTGATAATATTAACCAAAATCCCTTACAACAGGAATTTCCATGGAAAATAATACCCTGGTCATTGAGCGAGTGAAAAAGGATGATGAAGGGCTCTATGAATGCAAGGCATCCAACGACATGGGCCAAGACAGCACATCAGCCTTCATTAAAATACAAGGTGAGGTCCAAGCTAAGGCGAAATGCATATATTTTGTTGGACTGAGGAGAACTATTGTCCAGTCATGGAATTTGGTATATTTAAAATTTGGTTGTACATTTAACCTACAGGTTCTGAGGAGAAATCCAACATTGAAGTTATCATTTTGGTCTGCACCGGTCTAGCCGCTACCCTCTTCTGGCTTCTTCTGACCCTATTCATTCGGAAACTGAGAAAAGTAAGAGAGCTTCCATATTGCACAAAGTGTCTGGGATTGGGCCCAGTTTATGCGTAGCATCAGAGTTTAGGGCAGAATGTTTGGGACAGATGGTAGAAAAACTGTGCAAAATGTTCCTATAAAATTTCAGTCCAAGATTTCTGCTGATAGTCTTTTGGATCTTCTCAAGGATCACTTGCACTTCTGAGATTCCTGCCCACTTCCATGGTAACATAAAATCAGGCTCCTCCCTCTTTATGAGTCAAACTGGCTTCCAAGATTAGGAAACCAAAAAAAATCCTAAATCCTCTAAAATGAGGGCTTGATTTCAGCACTTGTCCAATAAGATTTCTCTAAACCATAGGTATTAAAGGGGACCCTGTTTTAAGAAAGATTGTAGGATGCTTGCTCTTTTGTCTCCACATAGCTTATTTTGTCTCCAAGTCTTGCTATTCGTTCACCTCCGTTTTGTGACTCAAAAAAGTAAAGTTTCAGTAAAGTTCCAAGGAATTTAGGTCTGTTTTTCCTAAAACAAACAGCAAACAGAAAGGCAACCACACCTCTCTGCTCTGAAGCTCACCGAACTACAGTCCCAGTGCTGATTCCCAATACTTGAGTAAAATTTCCCCTCCTATTGCAAATACAGGGATTAAATTCATGTTTTCCTCCTTGACCTCAGTTTAACAGAGTTGTTGACAACAGTGAATTTCCTATTACTTTTTACACCCATGCAAGTCTGCTCACAGGACCCACCAAATCACAATTTCTCACTTAGCAGCATTAGAAGTAGCAGTTTTCACCAGCTTTCAATCCATTTTAATTTGCAATAAGCAATAGCCATGAAGCGGATAACTGGAGAATCAAGACTGCAAAACAAAACACTGTGAAAATGCCAAAACACTCCGTAGTACACCAGGAAGTGCAACCCATGGAGTTCCCATAGAAAAGCACTGATTCCCTTTAACAGATACAGGTAGAAGACAGTGATAGATTCTCTGTCCTCAGAGTGTTTACCAACATTAATCAGTGACTCTTCCCAGCACTCATGAGTGGCAGGTATACAGAAACATTTATTTCTCGGATACAGAAAAAAGAGAGGGAGGAAGCTGAAGTGATGCATTCATGGGTCCGAATAAATTTCAGAGCTAAGTCTGGAATTCAGGGAACTCCCCAGACAGCACTCAGTCTTGTAGATGACAGCTCTCTCCCATTAGAATTGCAGGGTAAACACTGTGAATAATTTCTTCACACCCTGTTTTTAGCCTGATGCGACAGATATTAAAACCGGATACCTGTCAATTATAATGGATCCAGAGGAAATGCCTCTTGATGAGCAGTGTGACCGTCTTCCCTATGACAGCAGTAAATGGGAGTTCCCAAGGGACAGACTGCGGCTGGGTGAGTGGTTTGGGTATTATTGCTGTAAAGAATGATGATTTCTAGCACTCCTCAATTTCAGTGGATCTGTTGTATAACCCAAGAAGCAGCCTATCATTTAGTGCCAGTGTACTACCATCCTTGGGGAGAATTGGCAGAGTCACAGAATTCAGGATCATCCTTAATGGGGGGTGAAACAAGGGATTTGGTAAGAAAAGCAAAAATGTTGTCTCTCTCAAAACAGCTACCACCTCTTTTTCTTTCTTGGCGAAGTGAAGTCAAACTCTTGACAGGGAAGAAAGGTACCTCCAGGTACTGTCCCTGCCAAAAGTATGGTTTCACACCCATAGAGGAAAACAGAAAGAGAAGTCAAACTGAAAGGTGACCGTCTTTCAATGAATGTTATTTTGAAGAAATCTATCAATTCATCAAACAATCAATTCCTTATAAATCATTTGAACTTGGCGTTGAGTTGTAAAGAGCTATCATGAAAAAAGGAACCAAATTTCACTCAACAGCTCAGCTCACTGGATGATGCAGCAAGAAAATGTAAAAAGCAGGTTGTGTTTGTATAAACTGTAACATCTGTGTGCATTGATGAGTGCAGGGAATATATCTGTATTTGTGTGTGCTCTTGGTGCTTTAGCTGGAAAACATGGAAGAAGGAGGAAGACAGACAAAAATAACAAAAAATGAGATGATGGTGGGATATACGGTCAAACTAGCAGAACCAAAAAGCCAGACCATGATGCCCAGTGTACTCTGCTGCATTGCAGGTCAGAGCCCTCAGAGCACACTAGGTAATATAGGCATGAAAATCCAAGTGAAAGGGAAAATAAAGGAAGATTATCATCTTAAATTCCATTTAGTGTAGCTTTTACGTCAAATAAATGTCAATAACTGAAGGGTTAAAGGGTTCTGACTGCCTGAGTGCCTTAGCTGGCTATCTCCATGACTGTGATTCATGAGAGATCAGGGTTCCACAATTCTATGTTTAACCCAAACTCTGGCTTTCCTAGGCTTCAGGACAACTATACGTAATGTTTTTACCCTTAAGCCATATATATGTATTCAGCCTTGCCTTCAGCTGAATGCAGATTTATTTATTCTACTCTGTTCTATCACATACTGTATTGCATTAAAGTCATATGGATATAAATCATACCGTTTATATCCATATACTGCAAATATGCGATACAGGCTTCTATTGACTATCGGTCTACGTCTACGTTGTGCCTGGGCACTGGAGTCTTGTATTTCTTGCATAGCTGAGAATGCATGTTTCCCTCTTATCTGATGCAGACTGTCGTAAGTCCCCTTTGGCTCATTCTTGACTCTTGCTTCTCTAGGTAAAACACTGGGTCATGGTGCTTTTGGGAAGGTGGTGGAGGCGTCTGCTTTTGGCATTGATAAATCTTCAACCTGCAAAACAGTTGCCGTAAAAATGCTTAAAGGTACATATCCCTCTGAGATTCTCACAAGACTCCTTAGGGAACCTGTGGGCAATGAGGTTTCCAGTTCTCAGCTCCAAACCAGTCCCAAGTTCATTGTGTTCAGAAGGGAGTGGGTTTGTCATATGAGAGCAATTAGTCATTATACAGTGGATGTTAACGTGTAGGAAATGACAAGCGGGCTCCATGCAGTGCTGCTGATTAAGTCTCGTATTCCTAGAGGAGGAAAACAGCAGCTTCCAGGTCTGTGGGGTTAGGAGGGAAACAGATTACAGAATGTAATTACATTAGATAGTCTGAAATTGGATCTAAGCCTTCGATCACAGCCCTTCCAGATGTAGAACAGTTCAAGGGGTTGGAAAAAAAGCAATGCCAAGGGAGTGAATTAGAGACAACTTGCTTGCAATTATTGAAATTAAGGAAAGCTTTTACCATTCAGTGGTGGGGAAGGGGGGAACTTGGAGACTATTCTTTCATATTATATTTACATACAAAGCCTCTGCAGACAGCTTATGAATAAATGCATCAGCCAGTACATTGACTACTTGGGTTAGAGGTTTTTAACTGTTCACTTAGCATTTTTTCAAAGGTACAATCGATGCTCATTGGATGGCTTTTCATAGCCCACATTGCTCTGCATTGCTGCTGCATGACAGTATTAACCCCTGCAATGCCATGATTCGGAACTTCTATCACGGTATTTGGCTTCTGTTGCGAGCTGCCTCTCCTGATGCTCTGCTACTTCCCATCTCTCTGACATTTCAAAAACATCAGTTTATCACCTGTCTGGACCTCCTCCGAATCTGGTCTCCCTTCTCTGCATTAGTCAGTAGATCTTCAGATCATCTTCTCTCCTGCTGTTGTTTCTTCTGTTCCATGCCCATCTCCAGATCCCTGAAATACCCTAGAAGCCCCTGATCCAGACACACTCCCTTCTCCAGCCAAAACTTACTGCCCTGGATAGCTCTTGGTTTTCATTCACTTCCACGCTGTGCTTCCCAACTGATCCTCATGTCAACTTTACCCTGCCTGCACACATTCAGCAAACTATTTGACAGTTCCTCCATCATTTTATACCTTCCTCCCCCAGTGGAGGCAGCAGCCTCCTGCTCTAACCTGTCCCTCCCCAACTAACATGCCCATAATTCATCACCTTCCTGAATAAAGCAGACTAGTGTGAGTCAATCCATTCAGGGGGGGAAAAAAAAAAGGCTCTGGAGATGTCCGCATTTCTGTAATTCTAGCATTATCTGTCATTTCCATGAAGTAGGCCGGTATCAGTTCTGGGCTGAAGGCTATAACTTAATGTGCAAGGTTATCTGAAACACTTCTGAGGCTGTTCTGTTTAGATTTTGCCAGGCATGTGTTCCAGCTCCTGCCAGAGTAAATCTGGAGTAATACCACCCATGTACACACCCATCTACAAACACTGTTGACTGAAGAAATCTTGGGCTTGGAATAGCTCTTTCTTTATGACACAATTTGGTGAAAGATTTGTTTATGGAGAATTCTACAAACAGATAAAGAGGTTACACTTGTCACACCAAATGATCTGTTATGTAACTGTTTCTTCATATTTAAATCTCACATGATGCAAAGGCAAAAACAGAGGACACGGGACACAGCCCCTTTTGTTAAAATACATCATGAAAGTCTTGGAAAGAAGGCAGAGGAAACAAGCCAGCATTTGAACAACGTTCTGGTCTGAGAGTGCCCTCCTTAGCTTTGGCAGCAAAAGAGAATGAAACTACAGTATAACTGGCTAGCCAGTGCTTCATCAAGTGTCAGGTTCATGGTTCACACACAAATATGGCCCCCTCTGCTTTGCTGGAAAATGTGTTTCTTGGGTCAATGAGATCTCACAGGGCTGAGATTTAATAATGCTGTACATTCTCCAGTACATTTTGGGAGCCAGCTTACAGATGTGTTGGATTCCTCCATCACCTGCAGTGGAGAGTTGCTCAGTACTGTGGAAAAATACATTCTGAGGTATTGTAAAGACGTACTACTAAACTGCAATCACCATTATAGATGGAGCAACACATTCTTCTGTGTGCTGTTGTTGCTTGGAGAGGTTGGTTGTTCCTTTGCTAAGCTTGCAAAATTCAGTCCTTGCAAAGGCTCTCTGGTATCTGATTTGGGGGAGGGTTCTCCTACGGGACAGTAACCCTCCATAACCCATGCTGGAGAAAGGAAGAGTCACCCAAAAGATAAAGTGTTATTCCACTTCATAAAGGTCAACAGACAATGAAACAGATGAATTATTATCTGTTTAAGAGTCTGAAAAGCAAAGATACTGCAAGTAGCCTGGGTGGGTTTTGTTTCCAAGTGTAAACAGGATCTTGCTGTGTCCTGTTAAAAATATCCTGTTGTGTAAAGATGATTTTTTTCCTGTTTATCTTAAGCAGAATGTGCAACTACTAATGAATGCAAGGCTTTAATGTCTGAACTGAAGATCCTCATCCATATAGGACATCATCTGAATGTAGTCAACCTGCTGGGAGCCTGCACCAAAGCTGGAGGTGAGAAGTCCTCAGTAAATAAGGAGCAAAGAAGAAACACTTTTCAGATACAATGGTGTTTGGATGTATCTGTGGTAGAGTCCAAGTCTCATGCACATGCAGTTAATGCAAGCACAAATATTTCTACCTCTCTGCTCATAGGAGAGCTTCTGCTGCTGCAGAATATGGCCACATCTCATCAATGGTTTCTGAACATCTTCTCTCAGCCAGTGGTGTCACTTCTCTCTTTTCTTTTTCTCTGTCCTTCGTAAGCTTGTTTACAAAAGGGATTATGGACTGAAGGGAGGCAGGATCCTTAACTGCAATTAGGTGCCCAATTCCTCCACATAGGCACTACTGATCATTTCAAAGGTTCTTCTCCCTCTTCTTCCCTGCCTTATCAGGAGGATGCACCAGGCTGAGCACTTAGCTACTTGAGGCCTCCTCCTTTCCCAAGCACTTCCCTCTTGCCAGGCAAATGCAGGCATTTTTTGCATAGTATACAGGAAGCCTGAGGCAGTCCAAAGCTGAGTGGAGCAACAGCATGGACTTCCAAGGGGCTGAGCTGACACAACTGGCCGTACATCATACAAAGAATCTGTTGCAAAGTGCAGACTTAAACAAAGGACTCTGTAAATCTTAGACCTTTGTCACTAAAACATCCCTTCCCATACTGCCATACAAAACATCCTTGTCTGTTACTATACTGTGCTTTAACTTCAGGGTAACAGCTCTCAAAGATGCCTCTCTACTGCTTACAACGAACCTTCAAAACAATCCCCAAAGGAAAGATTTAGGAGAGCTGAGGACAAAAAAACACCAGAGTAAAATAAATGAAGGGGAAAGAGCGAGAGAGATGGTGCACACATCTGTTGTCATCTGAGACTCCAAAGCTATCATTTTCCCAAAGAACATGTAGTTGTCCAGTCACAGGGGAAAAAAGAAAACTTCAGTGAGGTAGATTTGGCAGGATGCCAGGAAAGAAATCTTCCCTCCAGCAAGGTACTCCCAGTTCCTCAAGGAGCAGTCAGCAACCAGCAACCACAGATACTGCTATACTCTGGGAGCCATGAACAGGGAACTTGCAGGCATTGTTGTAGCACTGCAGACCCCAAAAGCTTGTATGGGAGGATGGCCAGCTTTAGCTGGAGGGTTTTAAGATTCAGATGCGTAAGCAAGTAGCCTTTGCTGGGGACTGTGAGTAGAGGCGAAGTAACATTATGAATGCTGGTGATTCTCCTCTCCTGTCAAGTCAATGAGGTGGCTTAATACAAACAGGTGCCTAAAACATGGCAGCATTACTAAGAGGTCAATAGTTTTTAACCAAAGTACTAATTCAGCCACAGAGTTCTAGCTGCATAGTAAGACACATCTCAGTAACTGATCAAATACTGTGATTGTCCAATCTCTGAGGAACTTTTTCTCCTGGGAGTCCCTCAGTTTCCCATTCTCCAGCCTGCTCCATCCTGATTGCCCTCCTGGGTGAAGAGGTAACCCTCACTCTTCCCTGCTAGCTGCCTAGGAAAACCACTGATTACCCTGGGGAGCAGTGGACGGAGCAGAGCAGTGCAGCACGGCCTTGCAGGGCACTGAGGAGCCTCTAGGCAGGCGCTGGTTTGTTTACCTTTGAGCAATGCAACTGCAGACTAAATAAAAATAGCCTTGAGCACTCAAGACAGACACTGGGATAAGAGTTACTATTAAAATGCCATTGCAGAATACAGTGCTTTCTCCTTCCTTGTTAGGTTTTATGTAACCATATAACAGTATTCCTGATGAAGACTGATATTAAGTATGCACATACATTATTTTAACAATATAACAAATGACAAAATTTAACACCTTGTCTGATGTGAAGCAGTAAGAACTAATGCATAGTATATGCTTTACAATGAGGAAATAAAATATGGAGAGGCCATGTCTAGGAAGCATTTCAAAAATATGAATAAATCACTAACTGGAGCTTTAAAGCTGTACTGGAATCTGCATTTCCTCAGGGCATCCATGAGGGACATTTGACTTTAGGTTCTTCAGAACAATGTCGCCCAGAGATCTCTTGTGCACTGCCAGATCCCAGCACTGCTGCCTTTAAGCCCAAGCGAGCAGTGTTGTGTGTACTGACAGCTCTGGTTTTGGGCCAGTTGTGTTTTTGCAATCACTGGTACAGTATACTCAGGTGCTGAACGTGTTAAGCTGTAGTCAATAGGAATTGGAAGTCCCGAACAGCCCAAAGGTGTGTATTGAATCTAGCAGTGCTATAGGACTTGTACAAATAAAGAGCCTAGCAGAAATATGCAATGTTATTATTGGCAAGCTATTGGTTACTATTGCTAGAATTCACCATCTCCCTTTTCATGGGATGATCTGCTTCCAAATGGTACTTGTCACCCAGTCTCTGGCAGGATGCAGCAACCAGAATCTCTAAGGTTCACTCTTCCCTCCTCGACCCCTCTGCTCTCCCTTAGATCCCTGCTCTCACCCTTTTCAGTCAATATTGTACGCGTCAGACTGGACCAAGGGGGCAGACTGCAGTGCAACTCTGTATGTGCATTTCTGATATAGCCAGATAGAAGCGCTGCTTAGAGCTGCCTCCTTCCCGAACGGCCAAGTGCAGCTCAGCACTTTTCCTTTGAAGTTCAAACTCCTAAGTCTGAACTACAGACCTTCTAGACAGAAAAAGGTTTCTGGACATGCAAGTCTGGTTGCTTAGGATTGATAATAATACATGTTTATATGCATTCTAGTCCCACGATTTCACCTTATCTTACATTTGATGATTACAAAAAGCAGTGATCATGCTAAAGGTAGAGAATGTAGCTTTTCCCTTCCCTAATAGCTCACACTGAAACAAAAAAGCATTTTCAAGCAGATCTTAAAAATATGCATAATTGTATAAAAGCAGCAATTGCACTGAAGTCTACAGTAGTCTGCACAGAAATAAGAAAGGAAGAAATCGGTAGGACTTTCCAGGCTTTCAGAACTTCACACTAACTATTTTTGCAACTTTTGATTTAGATCTGTCTATGATCCTGCATACTTTTATTGCCTTTAGTGGCATCAGCTCCACCCAAAACAAACAATTGTGAAGGCAGCAGAGAAAAATGAAGACTGCTCCATGCTATGGATCTATGTATAGAGTAAAACAACCTTAATAGCATATGGGATTGTATATTCTTATTTATCATTCTGAATTTTCCTTTGTTTATAAATAAGGCATAAATACCAACTGTTACCATCTAACAGGGAATCTAAACTAAGAATCAGTACTGTATTCCCTTCTCTCCATATCCACTACTGATTGTGTGCTTCTGGAGTGTCACTTCTGTGTTTCCTAATTGCCTCATCTGTATATTAGGAATGACAGACTTTACTTATTTTGAAGAGGATTTGTGAGGATAAGTTAGTATTAAGTGCTTTGCAGTGCTTCAAAACTCATTTGACTTTCACTGTCTTTTTAGGTCCTTTAATGGTCATAGTAGAATATTGCAAATATGGAAATCTGTCCAACTACCTAAGAGGAAAACGAGGAGATTTCATTGCATACAAGGTAAAAAAATGTCAGGCTTCTTATAGTCACAAGGCAGAGAATTAACGGCCACTGACCACAAGCTGGATTTTTTTCTGCATTGGCACTGAGGCAGTTTTTATATAGGCACTTTATTTTCTCACCACATTTCAATTTGTACGAGCAAGAAAAGGAAACTTTTTTCCCTGTAGGATCTCACTCCCATCCTCTTCTTTTCTAGCCCCTACTAAAGAACTAGTTGCAAATACCCAAGCACTCTAGTGCGTTTGAGAGAGAGAGGGAATTACTTGCAAGACACTACCCAGCACAAGGGGGGCAACAAAGTAGTAGTGAAAAACTGGTATTAACTGAACTAGGAGAAGGTGAACCCTCCCAAAATACAAGCCCAGTTTGGGGATTTTTGTTTCTAGGCTCTCCCTCGCCCCAGCTACCGAAAGAAGCTCACCCTTCCATCATCTGCTCATTCCCATCTTTTGGGTTCTCCCTTCCCCTGTGCCACCCTAAAAGTCTGTGCTGTATGCAGCGAATTGGATCACGAACACGGTCTGCATTAAAACTAACCAAATGGTTTTGGTTTCCAAACGGTTGTCTGCATCCACACAAACATTTGTGCTAGCACAAATTGGGCTAGGCTATGGGGGAAGACACAGGAGACCAGAAATCAGCGATGGGGAGAGGATGGGACCACCTCCTCATTGTGAAAATACAGCATCGAAAGGGCTCTCTGATCTAAGTCCTGCCAGAAACTGGAGCCTCCCCAAGATTATTTTCCTGGATGATTCTATTATTATTATTATTATTATTATTATTATTGCCATTGTGTACAGGCACAAAAGTACATAAGGTACTTTGTGTAAGAGAAGGAGATTCTCCTGGTACAGTCACTCAAAATGTCTTTTCTCACCATTGTTTCCATGAATTGCAGGGACTGGTTATGTCTCACTCCCCAGGACAGGGTGAGACACATGCATTTCAGTGCACATCATGCACATACCTTGAACTGTGATTTTTAGCATGGTTTCCTAAGAAAGCGAGAGGTACAGAATTACAGTCTCCCTCTGCTCATCTATCAGTGTCACCCAGCCAGCTTCCAGCTAACTTTTATGGTAGAATATTCCTATCAGTAAAATGGGAGGTTCTGTATTAATAAACAGGAAACCAGGCTTCATTAGTTCTGCTGTTCAGGGAACATCATGATCAAACATGTTTTGAGCTCATCTTCAGAGGACACTTTCTCCATATGCCATTCTGTTACATATTTTGAATCCCCAGGCGTTGCATCATCCAAAGCTAAAAATCAGTTTTATACCATTTCTAGTCCCAGGAAAACTCTGACCAAGCAGAGAAAAGTCTGGATGAGTCCAACAGTGATTTGACTGAACTGATCAAGAGGCGCCTTGAGAGTGTAGCCAGCACAGGAAGCTCTGCCAGCTCAGGATTTATTGAAGATAAGAGTTACAGCGATTCAGAAGATGATGAAGAAGGTAAAAGAAACCTACCTAATCCCAGATCTTTTATTGTAAAGATTTCTGTTACTTGGCTAGTGCCACACACACTGTCACACACTTTACAAGCCCTTACAAGCTTGACTTGTTCCTGAAATCACAAATTCTTTCTCTTGCCTGTGCCCCACTCCAACTTTCTCACAAAAAGAGATTTGCAATAATGTATGCATATAAAAGCTGCTCCTGTTGTGTAAGAGGAGTAATAGCAATATTTTACCAGAAGATTTGTGGGGCCAGTCTGTCCCCAGCCTCTTCGCTCACTCACTATAAATAGTTTCCCTCACTTTTATCCCCAGATGTTGTTTTCCCCATAGCTAAATGACATGATTAACGTTGGATGGAACTTTTTTAGTCATCTGATCTTCTGCCTCTAGGTCAGTGGTTCCTAAACCAGAGTTGTAATCCTAGTAGAGAACTCCTGTAACAATACTTAGATGCAGGGCTGGGGTCATCAGCATGCAAGTGGCACCAGTGCCAAAAAAGTTTGGAGCTGTTGCTCTAGTGTTTTGCTGTGTCTGTGATCTCTCCTAGATGCTGAGGATCTGTACAAGAGGCCCTTGACTTTGGAGGATCTGATTTGCTATAGCTTCCAAGTGGCAAAAGGCATGGAGTTTCTCGCCTCCCGAAAAGTGAGCTCATTAAAACATCAGGGCTGAATTTCTTTCACAGAATCATGAGTATCTGATATGAAGAAATCCAAATATACTTTTGAGCCTGAGTAATCTCCTTTTTGCTCTTATATTAAAGTGTTGGAGATCACATTAGCTCTGGTCATTAAGCAATAAGTAGCACTGAAGGAATTGTGAAGGAATATCCATCATGTTCTTGGCTACAAGGACTGGCATCTGTAACATGAGAGTTTAGATAGAAGGAGTGAATACAGATTGTAAGACAATTTGCGGAACTGTCTCATAAATAAATGCAGAAAAGGCTTCTCATAGGCAAAGATCCTTCTAGTATGGTCAACAAAAGTACTACTGAAAAATGAAGAGGGAGTATCCAGCTATTCATTTAGCTTGTCAGCAATGTTGGAGACTATCGGCAAAGCTAGCATCTCTTTTGGATACAAAAAAAAAGTATGTTTGTAGCCTGTGGAATGCCTGCTTTTCAAGTAAATTGAATGTAATATGCATGCCAAAGTAGGCACAAAACTGAGAGCTTGCACTTACCACACAGCTACCAGGGTAGCACACACAGAACTCACGAGCACAGTTACCGCAGTCTCATACACATTCATGGGACTGCATTTGCAAATGTAGCTGCAGCTGCTTTTTGACCTCTCCCAAATTTCCCACAGAACAATTAACTGGAAAATGGCACTCTCTTCATCTCATCATAACTGTGACAGTTATTTCACATAGAAAAATCAGAAAACTAACTGTAATACTTGGCTTGTTCCCTGGGTTATTTTCTCTTTTGCATATGACAGTATATTTGTGGCAAATTCCCATACACATTTGCCTTCTCTAACCTGCTTGCAACAAAAGTTCATTTATCTTTCCATTTCCAAAGAAGGTCTCATGCTTTCAACTCTAGCAGTGGCTCGCTGTCCAGGCAGACCCTCTGATCTTGCTTGTCCTCATTCCTTCACAGTGCATTCATCGGGATTTGGCAGCAAGGAACATCCTTCTTTCAGAGAACAACGTGGTTAAGATCTGTGACTTTGGACTAGCCAGGGATATTTATAAAGACCCTGACTATGTACGGAAAGGAGATGTAAGTGGAAGAAACTTGAAATGCTAATCTCAAGTTTTTATTCCCCTGGGGCCTGGGCAGATTAGTAACAACAGTTCGAGCAACATGTTGTGTCTTTTGCATTCTTAGGCAAGACTTCCACTGAAATGGATGGCTCCAGAAGCTATTTTTGACAAAATTTACACAACGCAGAGTGACGTATGGTCTTTTGGAGTGCTGCTATGGGAAATATTTTCTCTAGGTAAGAATGGTTTAAAACGCTCTTTTCTCCTAATTTATGGCTCTATTGCTAAGAAAAGCTTTTAACAAAAGGTGATAACGTAGTGCCATGTTTCTATTTCAGTTAGTACAAGTGCACAGTGCAGATCAGGTGTAAAATAAAGTCACTGGACTGAAGTCAATGAGAACTCCACCTGGCAAAGTACATGAAAACAGTGAATGTTGGGGAGGGGGGAAAAAAACAAAATCCCAAACCCTGGACCTAACCTTTGCAATAACTGAAACCAACAGAGCACAGAGATAATGCAAGCCTCTGCTGCTCAGGAGTGAAATATTTCTTTGAGAGCAATGAAGAAGTTTCCCTGTCAAACCATATTTTCGTCTAAACAGTCTGCTTCAGGAAACCACACAGCTCAAAGGTTGCAGAGGATTATGCTGCTGTTGACATAGTGGTCTGACGTTGCTAGTGGCAGCCCATGGAACACAAGGGAGTTTGCCCACATGACATTTTATCCCAGATTGATTATTTTCCCCACAAAATCTAAGTAAGATTTTCTAAGTAAGAAAAATGTATTGGCAGCAGCTGCCATCAGGTTGATACAAGAACCAGTGCTAGACTCTGCGTAAGTCATTTTGGCACCAAACAGGTAGAATGCATACTCTTCTGGCCATATCATTTGCAAGCCACAACATTTTTGAAAGAAGAGTAATGGTGTTCTTTAGATTTCATCTTACGGTGCTGTTAGAAATCTCAGCCTCACTGAGATCTGGTTACTGTCCAGCAGATAAAGCCCTGAAATTTAGACAAGCAGTCTTACATTTTGCTGCTCTCAAATTCTCCTTGCAGAGTGGCAAGTTTTGTTTTCCTGAGGGAATTTAGGAATGTCAGCTCTGGCTTTTTAATCACCATTCGCAGACAAAAGAAAACAAGAAGTATTGTCAACTTAAGCTGCTGAATTTTAAAGCAAACTCTGTAATCTCCTACTATCTCTGGTTCACGAATCAGTTGAAATTAATGATTGGGCTCAAGATGCCAAGTCCAGATCTGGATGCAAAGTCTGGAGCTGTTTCTATCCTAATCTTTATTTAGGGCTGGCTGCAAAGATCACAACCTGATTTCAGTCCAAGTCTTTGATTTGGACTTTTCTCTAGTTCATATCAGCATGCAAAACAGGAAGTTCACACTCAAATGGTTAAAGCAAGTGGCAGTTATTGCTTTCTCCGGAGTTCAGTCCTATTTATTTAGAGTTTTGTTATTTTGATGTAACACTTCCATGGCTTTGTAACAGCATCACCTGCTGCGTGTGTTTTGAAACACCACAGAAAGACGAAGCTCCAGGAGCATCGGCAATGCCCCCGTTCTAATAGATTATTCAAGAAGATGTATTAGCATTACCATGCAGAGACACTCAGAGGGGACAGTCTCTCCACTGGGCATCTCCAAGGAACCAAATGAACTGAATACTGATGAATGGCAAGGACCACTGCAGAAGGCAAACTGTTTATGTCATTCCCAAAGGTCCTGCCAGAGTTTAACAGATGTGAACTTCGGGTCATTTGGCCTTCAATACTGAAGACTAATAAAAATTAAAATATAGTCACTGAAATTCATCTCTCAACTATTTTAAAAAATAATTTATCTGGTTTCTTTTAATTTTAGATAGCCTCTTTTCTTAATGAAGGTGCTTACTTGGAACAATAGACTGTCCTCTTCTGAATTCAGAGGAATCTACTAAATTACTCCAAGGGCTGCCATCCGTAGAGCAGCCTCTGCCCTCGTTATGACGTAGATCACGAACTACTTGCTTCAATCCATGGCACAGATTCAAAAGCAGTCGTTTTCTCTAAGAGGGTTTTTCATACAAATCATCCAGGCATGTCTGTGGTTTGGCACTTCTCACATCTGCAGCTCACACGATAAATATTTAATTAAGGATTTGTGTCACTGATTGAATTCTCTTATATAAAAGTTTTACAGATCATTGAGAGCCAAGGGATGGAAGTTATTTGTCGTTGCTACAGGGTATGTTTTGGCTCCCATTTACAACTGCTGCTTTTTACTGGGTCCCACAGACTTAGCACCCTCTAAAAAAGGAAAAAATACTGATAAATAAAATGCACTGTTCAGTTTGGACATGGGTCCTTTCAGGGTCAGAAGCTGAATGAAGCACGATAGGCTTCCTCCAGAAAGGCTGGCAGACTGGATCCATTTCGGTGATACGCAGGGAAATCAGGACTTGAGAGACTGTTAAGTTTCATTTGGGGCTGAGTTTGTATTGAGCTTTGCATTATTTAAATGGGATCAGCACACCTCACGTCAGGTAATGCTAGCAATGTTTAATACATCTTGAAATCACTTACATGGCACATTACAGAATGTCGGTGTCTCCTGGAATTTAAATGTGCACTGTTCAAAAAGCAATCAAACATAATTATGTAAACAAGCAGTGCCTGGTAGTATAACTTCAGCATCTTATTATCCTACTGAAATAAAACCAAGATCAAAAGAGTGCTACCATAGCCAATGCATGCCACATCTTTGAGCATTTTGGAAGAGATTTCCCCTAAGGAAAACGTCAAGTGTAGACCTTACACCGTATGTTTCAGCCTACATTTCTCCCAAGATGTCTCAGCATCCCAAATCCAAGTTATTAGGCTTATCACATAGTCCAGAGGAAGTACAATGGTGAGTGGACGTGGAAAAGGGAGAGTTCCTTGCTTTATGATCTGAGCTGCCTCCAGCTGGTAGGAGGCCAGCATCAGTCAAAATATAAACTACCAAAAGTTCTTGCAATCAAAAATTTTTCTTCTTTGCCTTCTTTATACTTGCTCTCACCAACGTATTGCAGCTGATATGATCAAAGATATAATCAAAGAAAGATAACTCAGATTGTGAGATCAAGTGGAATTCTCCATCCCTCCTCACTCAATTCTACCGTGTTGCCCTCAAGGTCTCAGTCCCAATCAATGTATTTGCAAGGCTAATTCTTATCAATAACCTCTGCTGTGCTCATGAGCCAGATCCAGCCAGTGATACTCAGCAAACTGAGGGATTTCTTTTGCACATCAGAATGGTCAGTGTAAAACAGCCATTCATCAACGGCATGACTCCATTCAGCTCCTCCTAATGGAAATCGGTTGGCCATGATGGCACAACAATCGCACAATGCACTCAGAAATGAATGAAAAAGGCCATGCAGCCCATCTCTTCTCTAATGAGGGGTGTTGTTTTCAGGGTTGCCCCAGTGCATTGACACTCTATGGCTAACTAGATCAAGTGAGGCTTATGCTCACTTCTCTTGAGAGGCTGTGCCACTGTTAAATAGATACGGAATCAACTGGGCAAGTCACAGATGTATTCATGAAGCCTCAGTACCTTGTAAAGGTTTGTAAAGATAAACCTGTACAGATGAAAAGACAAGCTAGCGAGAGTTCAGGAGATGTACACAGACAGCAGTTTAGTTGCTTGGACAACAGTCAGTGCCCCCAGAGCCGGTTCCTTTCCTTACCCTTTTGTCACAGTGTAACTGTGGGAAAGTGACACTATAGTTCCTATCCATCTGTTTATTTGGAGAGATCTTGCGAGTTGATAGAAGCCTGTTTTGAGAACTTTGGCTAACGGGTGACGCCATGTGAGCTGAACATTTAATTACCAGGTTATTATGATCATAACGACAGGCCAAAGACAAAACTAGGAACGAAAATCAAGATCTAAAGCAGAAATGATGCTACTGACTATTTCCAATCTACATAACTCTGGGAAACACTCTTAATACTGTGATCTGATACTTGCACATCAAGGGAATTCAGATGTGCTGTGGCTAAGCGTCCCTGAGCTTTGAATGTCATCGGAGCCTATTTGCTGTGCTGAGATGCCTTCTTAGGAAGTGCCAGGATCTTTGCTCCCCAGCGCATAGTTTTGCAGATTGAGCGGTCAGATTCACAGAGTAGAATAATTCTGGAAACAGCCACATTTTGGCACCCTCTTCACTGCTTTTATCCAAAAGATTGCTGCCGTGCTTGTTGTGCCCCCAAGTGCACAGCACATGATGATGTCTCCAAATGGGGAAAAAAAAGTGCAGGAAATAGGCAGGAATGTTATAGATGTTAAATCATATACAGACTCCTCGAGGGCTGGATACAGATCCAGATTCCATTCAATCCTCTATGTTAAGGCTTGATTAAATTTTTTCCAAATTCACCATCCAGTCTCTAGGATGCCAAAACATGAAAGACAAGGGTTGCTCTGCATGTGAAGCCTTTGCTGAGAAGAAAGGGAGGAAAGCTTGCAGATCTTTTAGGTCTATCCACAATAGGTTCAGTAACCTTTCAAACTTCAGTGTAGACATCTCTTGAATTTTACCTATGAGGTCTGGATTACTCAGATGTCAGAGCACTTTCTCAAATTATATATTTGTTCCCCTTATTTATGGTGCATCGTAAAGTGCAGATGTCGTACAACAAAGATCACAACCTCTGAAAAGCCCCCATTCGCTCGTTAGTTGAAGAGCGCATTCAATGCATACATACATTTATACTAGTCATTCCTCTGAAGATAACCATTTACACAGGGGAGTGAAATAAGTCTCACTCCTTCATTTTGATGACTGCTAGGCCAACTTTTGTGCAAGTTAATATAATAGTACCAGTCCCTTTACAGAAGTCTGCCTCTCAAAAGCAATTACAGTTGCCATGAACTGTCCTCCCTGGTTTCACACTAACAATTGAGTGGTCCTAAAAATAAGCAGCATTGAACTCACACTCAGAAAAGAAAACAAGGCTAAAAATTTGGAAGGTCATTTTTCAAGGAAATTTTACCAATAGGACTGCATAATACACATACAATACTAAACTGGTGAACCAGGAGAGGACTACAATTCCACACCTGAGGTTGAACTGCAGGGTTCTCACGGCCTTCTGCAGGAGCCAGATGCCTACAGCATCTAATAAAATTTACTTCTCTTCTGCCATATTTTACCTTGGAGTGGTCCTGGCTATATCATGAATGCATAGGAGACAGCATGGTTGAAATCTCTAAAGAGACACAGTGAGTCTGTAACAGGTTTCCAAACAAAACATGTAGATAGCAAGTGATTGCAACCCCTTCTTTGCTCTAGCTTCTTTTACTGTCAGAGTCTAGGTAGAATGCTCAGCAGTAATCACTGATATGTGTTTAATTCACTGGACTGGGAAATAGGGATTGTGCCATTCTGGAGCCTCCTCCTTATTTCTCCCATCAGGTGCCTCACCATACCCTGGAGTGCAGATAGATGAGGACTTTTGCCGACGGCTCAAAGAAGGAACCCGGATGAGATCCCCAGAGTACTCTACTCCAGAAGTGTAAGAGTTTCTGGTTTTGTATTGAGAGCTGATACATGTCATTTAAGTATTACAAAAGAGATTGTATTGAAGTATGGAGGAGGAAGGAGACCTCATCAGATGACAGCTATGTATTTTGTATTTTGTTCTCAGTAAACATTGTAGTTGCGCATATCTTGGGTGTCCTGAAACCACAGGTGAATGCTGAAGACAGACCAAGACAGCTTAACCTCTGCCAACAACAAGATTAACAGATCTCCCCATGTCAGTTGTAGTTCATGAATCTCAGTTCAGGAGACTACTGTGTCTGCCTTGATTTCCAATTCTGTGACAGGAACTAGGCATCCACAACTATGACTTATTTCAGCAATATCAGTGGGGCCTCTCAGTCAAATTTTAAGTTGGGTGAAAATAAAAAATCTACAGGCTCAGCTGAGGCAGGAATATAGAAGGAAAAAGCATCCCACATGGAAACTAGAACAGAATTTCAGCACATGGAGATTTGAAACTGTCTTAATCCAAAACTATCCAAACAATGACCAAAACAAGCAGCAGCAGGAAGAAACAGTTTGGAAGCAAAGCTCCTATCCTTTTCCTTTCTTAATACCTGTGGTTTTTATCTAGCTACCAGACAATGCTGGATTGTTGGCATGGAGTACCCACAGAGAGGCCTACTTTCACTGAGCTTGTGGAGCGCTTAGGAGATCTTCTTCAAGCTAATGTACAGCAGGTACAGCAATACAAACATTTCTTCAACTAATGTGTGTATATAGAGGTTTATGTATGTGGATATGTGTATGCGTGTGCACAGGTAAAGACTATGTTAAGCAGTAATATTAGATTTGACTTCATAACAGAGGTCACAAGGAAACTGGCTGCTGGGATGAGTAAAGAAAATGTTAACTATTCAAAGGGGATTATATTTCAAAACTAGATGTTTATCCATCCATAATAAGCAGAAACTTACATTAATTAAAAAAACGCTCAGTTGCCCCTCAGAGGAACAATAGTGCTTTATCTCACAAACAATTTTAATTAGATTCCAACATAGTAAACTGCCAGTAGTTGGTCTGAACTTTCTCTCTCATTTTCTGAGCTTATGTTCATCAGTGCTCTTAGGAGCTTTAAAATGATGCAGTTTAAAGCTCAGAAAGTCAATTACGTAATTATTAATTTCATAATAGTTAAATCAGTTGTTTTCTTCTTCAGTAAAAACAACCAGACCAGTTATGTAACTGTCAATTTAATTTAAGAAATCAAACACTCTCCTCCAGCTCCTTCCTGTTTGTAAACAAATTTAGTGAAGCTAAGTTGAAGAGGGCCCAGTCTGCAATATGAAGAGCTTGTGAGTTTTATCCTATAACCACAGTAAATTAAGGAGACATAAAAATCGTGATAAGGGAATAGGGCACTTAACTGCTTAAGAAAAAAAAAATTCAAGCAAAGGGAAATTTGGACAAATAGTTTTAGGACTTAAAAGAAGAGTCATTTCTGAAGATTACTGCAGGGGTGTAATGACAATGCAGAGCTTATTAAGATGTGTACTGAATTCCATTAAACTTGCAGCATCAATTTCTTGTAAGGACAAGAAATAAAATCCTTTAAGGCTACCATTTTAAGGACCAGCTCTTCCTAAGCTGCAACTCCTTAACTTGAACATAAGCAAAAAGTCTATACATAGGCAATATTCTTTTACCAGTTCCAAAATCTGTTAAAGTCGTATTGGCTATAGGGGTTTTGTGACTTCATGCCGCTCCCTCCCTTCTCCCAAACACATGGCTTAAACTTGGATTTAGGTGTCCCTGAGACTGGTCCCTTGGAATTCCCAAAGAGGCCAACACAATGACAATATAGAGGACTGCTTTTCTGAAGTGCAGATCGGTGAAATTCTGTTCACCTTCACTGAGGCAGAACAGCCACACATCTGGAATGTAGTAATGATCACAAAGAAATTGCTGCAAACTCATCAAAGACACTGCTGTGAAAGTCAGCAAAGCCAGCTACTTTTAAACTGGAGGCACATATTTTGACACCCTCAATACAACCGTCGCATTGCTGTGCCATATGCGAGGGACATTTGGAAGTCTTGTAACTGCTATAAAGACCAGTGAAGCAATAGCTCAGGCTGAGATGCCTGGAAGAGAAAACACGCTAACTGCAGAAGAGTACTGGAACATTAGAGACCATTTTCAGCCATTCTATGTCATAGGTTTCCCAAAGTGCACTATTTTCCTCATACAAAGCCTCCTACACAGTAAATGTTGGAAGCTATACATCCTAACTTCCACGTGTTGTGAAGACCATAATCACTTTGAAGAAACATCATAAAGTTAAAATAAAATCTAGTCTTTTCTCAGTGTAAAGCTCTGTAGAATACAATAACCTTTTACATCTGAGATGCAATACAAAATGAACTTTACCAGCTTTGTGTTCTTTTATGTTATTCATTGTATAGGATGGTAAAGACTATATTCCACTGAACATCACCTTGTGTCCTGATGGAGAATCTAACTCCAAAACTTGCCCCGTGGAAGAAAACTTGAACAACTGTGTTAATCGCTGGAGTACAGTGGAAACTGGGTAAGAAAAATATATACAGGGGGCAGGAGGGAAAGAAAGATTTGACATAGCTGGGCACTGTTTGTTGTCCGCTCTCAATATGGCTGTTTTAAAGGAGTTCGACAGATGAATTTGTCAGGGTACTGTTTATTAGTTACAAGAGATGAAAAAAGAAAACTGGTCCAGGAAACTGAGCTGTGTCAGGGATGTTAATTGACCTACCAACTGGTGCAGCATCTGCTTGGGTTTTATGCTGACCCCTCAACTTTCTTGCTTTCAGCAACAACAGCAAGAAGCGACCACTGAGTGTGAAGACATTTGATGAGGTGCCAGTGGAAAAGGAGAAAGTGATGCATGAGGTAAGTGAGGTGATTGCATCCTTCTCCACCGGGTTCACAGATCACTTGTCACCAGCACCAGAAACACTTATTAGAGCTTTTGAAATCTGTTTGGTAAGAAAAAGCTTTAAATCAAGCAGAAGATTTGGCCCTAGCATCTCACACATAGGTCCATGTGACAACAAAGAGGGACCTCCATTTAGCTTAACAAATATTTTAAAGAGAAGCTCATGCATGATTATCCTGGCTTTGATCAGGCTAAGGGGCTTTATATTACATATTTCAGTATGGTTTTTCTACCATAAGAAAATGGCAGCTCATTGAAATGGAGCCTTTTGGAGGAAATGTGTCCAGAACACATTCTGGCTGGCTGAGACAGCCAATAATTGCTGGTGGTGAGGGTGTTCAGTTCTGGATAGACAAGACCGAGATTCAAGTTCCTGCTCTACTTGATTCACACAAAGGGCTTTAACTCTGGATTTTCTTCACCCTAACTGAACATATTTATTGCTAGTTTAATGGCATTGCAGGGTGGGAGAGTGTTGAAAGATTTCATTTTCACTCCAGTGGAAAACAAAAGCTTGTTTTGTTACAGAATGATGGTTCTGCTTGTTGGCTTCCTCTGAAATTACACCAAGGGTGGAGGGGTTTTTTTCTATTTTTTCTTCCTTATTTAAAAAACAGAACAAAACAAAACAAACAACTCATGAATTTCCTCTATGGTTCAGGTGCTCGCTGGCTGCAGTGCCATATGCAGTCCACACCACTTGCCTCAATGACAGATTCTGTGCCACTAAGGAGGGATCTTTGTAATGCATGCATGTTTGAAGCAGATCGAAGTTTAGGGAGGAAGCATAAAGCCTTCAGGAAACCTTCTAACAGAGGAAGAGGGCAAGCATCAGATGGCTAGGAGCAGCAAAAGAAAAGAAAGATGTGTACAGCTTTATAGAAACAAGCCAGTCTGTCTACTCTGCTAGTCAGGGAACCGTCCCCCATGCTCCAGCTAAGATTCCCTCTTGGACAGCCAGCCATTCCTCAGACCAACTCTCTTGGGAAGGGTCAAGTCTCTAGCTACAACTTGTCCTGGACATATTTCATGTCCTTGACAAATATAGCATATTTCTCATCTGTTCTCTTCTTAGCACAAATTGATGCCCATTATTTCCTAGTATCTTGCCAGATGCAATTTCTGTGCCTTTATCAGTGCATCTTAGGGATTAGAAGGCTTAGAATTTTCTCTGGCTCCTGCATCTTTCCTCTTGCAGGATAAAAATCTGTCCCTCTGAATCACAGAAAGACATTTACTAGATAGATCTGGTATCAGTAAGAGATTACTGCTGCCAGCATGAGCATTACTTTCCTAAATGCTCCCTGTTCATGGCATTTTACAGTAAGGCCTTACATGAAGGGGGAAAAGTTTCAAAAAAGGGTAATAATACATTAACAGATCAGAAATAAATGTGATGTTTCAGTGAGGATCTTATAAAGCAAAATTATGGTGTGATCTACTTCTGGACAAAGTAAGTGCACTTGGGTTACTAAAATTATCTTAAATACCAAGACATTAATACTGATTACGTCACTATTTCAAATAGTTGCCCTGGAACTCTAAAAGTGCTCTACCACACCTTCCTGCAATTGTGCTACTTATCTGTAGTCTCTGTTGATATTCTCTTAACAATTCCTCTGTAAGCAAAATGCAAAGCAGCACTCAGATAAATTGTTTCTAGACCACATATTTTAAGGGGAAATAGTCAAGATAAAAACCAGAGAGAAAAGCTGGGTTCTACGGAGGTTTTGACAGACCTAATTAATTTAGGATTTTACTTTATACTTTGAAAACCAGTTTCTAGACTGATCTTATTAACAACTGATATATTACCAAAGCATTTATAAAAAGGCTTTTGCTTTTTATATATTGTTTGTTGGGATTATTTTTTCTGTTTCAATCAGTTTGACTGGTACAATAAGACTAACTAGAGTTTCACTTCCCATGTTGAAGTCTTTTGCTTTCTTGGTTTTGACAGACATGCAACTTTCCAGCATCACAAAATATTTCAAATGCAAAGGAACGCCCCAGAACATCTAATATTTTTTAAATTACTTAAATCAAGGACTGTGCATGTCTGTGAACTTGTGTAGCACTTAGCACAATAACACCTTGATCTTAATTGCAACCTCAAGACTCAACTTTAAGTGCAGCAGAATCACAACCTCAACTTTAAAACTAATCAAGACAGTTTTGTTGGACAGCTCATAAAAAAATCCATAACCAAAGTACAATGAGCCTTTTAGGATATATATCTTTGCAAAGCACTTGGATTGCCAAAATGATACTGAACTTCCACTTCCTTAAAATGTCAATGTTTCTAATAGTGTATTTCTAGTAGGTATTTAGGGTACTTTTTCTCTGAGAAGCCTAGCCAGAATTACTGGATATATTTTTAATGAATTTCTGTCTATTCATATCTCAGCTATCCTACCTAGATGGTATCCATACGTCATGCTTAATATCAATTTCAAGTTTGAAAATGTCAAATTATTTTTTGATATGTTCATTTTAAGGGTGCTCTTTCAAAATACAGATCAAAAACTTTATCATCACAAAAACACGGCAAATGTTCTCAGGCTAAATAGCAGCATTATCAGGAACAGCTGGATAAAAACTGATAGGCCCTGATAAGACAATATCCTGAAGAATGGGCTTAATGTCATACACCAACTGGACATATCTATGTGTTAAGCACTTTACTAAATAGCACACAATTGAGAGTTTTGATGCAAACATTTGCCCTCCAGGTTGTTGGTTGGAATCTTGTGATTACATAGAATAGCTGGTAGCTCCCACGTTAGTTCCAGTACACAGGTATCAGTATATAACACTACAATATAACATCTACAGAAGGCCACCTTGTTGGCAGTCTCTCCGTGATAACTGCATAGACAGCGATCCCCAACCTCTACAGGCCACAGTGAAGGAGAAGTTGCATTCTCCTGCCCTTGCTTTGTCTGCTCTGTAGCTGGAGACAGTTTTATAAGGTGAAATTCTATCAACTTGCCTAAAAGTGATATCATCACAAAATAAGATAGCTGGAATTTGGTATTCTAACTAGGTCCCTGGCTTTCCTTCTCTACTGACTTTAATAGTGGTTTAGTCTGACTCTTCTCCACACTCTCGCCACGGAAGCCATTTCTAATTTAAAACTGCTCCATGCTGTCATGATCATTTGCACTCTGCTGATGTTCTCTTCCTTTTGCTACTCAGGAGTCGGACAGTGGGATGGTGTTGACGTCAGATGAGATAAAAAGCCCAAAGAGGCTGGAAATCCGTTCTTGGCCTTACGGGATCATGGCTCTAGCGTGAGTACTTTTTGGTATTTCTTTTTAAGACAGTGTCCCATTCAGAAAAATGCTTCTGAAATTTGCAATTTTGTTTCTGATTCCAAAAGGAAAACTGTTAGACTATCTAAACAAGCTAGAAGGAGAAGCAACTCTGGATTTCAGTCCTACAACTGAAAGACCATGGTTAATGTATTTTAAGATCAAGAAAGTTATAATGTAAACTTTGCTTCCAGAAAGATGTTGAACATAAAACAGAGTTGCAAGTCTCTGAAAGGAATGCTGCACTGTTGCATTTAAGTTACAGGAAGGTTAATTAACATGAAAAATGTTGATTCGTGTGATAAAAATGAAAACTCATTTCATCAGCTTTGAGCACGTAATGTCTTGTCGATCAATTTAACTCTTCTTCCAAAATGCCAGGTTGCCTTGTGATTCTGAATCACATTCAAAAAAACGAGAGTGCTCTCTAGTGAAGCTGGTGTCTCCTGTTCATGATCTGATCTCCTGGGGCAGAATATTCTGCATATGGCAAATGATAGGAGCAAAAGAGCTGAGAATATACATATCTACTTTAGCTGTTTCTTGACTGCCTCTCCAGTGTTCTCCTTTACTGATGGAACAAAGTTAGAAGAACTTGATTTATTAATCCAGAAAATAACACTTATAATTATACCACTGTCTAACAAAGCTATGTTTAACTTTAGACATACAGAAGGACTGGCACCTTTGCAATTGATGGGATGTGAGAAAAGTTAAGAAGGCATGTATAGTAAAGAATAGTATATCTTATCTATATATTATCATAGCTATGAAGACAGTCCTACAGAGAAGTCCCTTAATCCTACCACCTTCATGATCCTATGAATTTTATTGTTCGTATTTGGTTTACAAATGGAGGCTGTGACAGTGTTTGCTATATGTTTATCTCTTCATAGTACAGACAATCACAGAAGAAGAAAAGCAGATATTTAGCTTTTAGCTAACAGTTAGCTCACAGTTCTTTGTATTTCTGTAACAATCAGGCACAGGCAGAGGGCTGACCTAGTAGTGAAACAGGTCTCCTCCACCTTCCTAGAAAAGTATAATAACAATAGTAACCCATTTTACTGATTCAGATGTCAGCTTGTAGAATTTCAAAGAATAGCTACCCAAAATATTAAAAGAGAAACAATTCTGTAGGAAAGAAGTCCATGTCTATTCAGTTAATTGAGCTAATTAGACTTTTACTGAATTGCCTAGAGTTTTCTCTGAAATCTATGGATGAGATTTCTATTAGTTTCCTCTGTATTAAACTCAATGATCTTTTGCACCAGAGCAACTGCTTGTTCTACATCAAGTCACCACTTTTCCACATTAAAGAGAAATGATAGATGAGAAAACACTAGTGCAATTTCTGCATAGTATGGGAGAGTTCACATGAGAGTGCATAGTCAGAATCTAACAGTATTTCAGAGGGGCTTACTCCCTCACTCAGAGAGAAAAGCAAGATAGAAGGAGCTTGCCTTGTCTCTTCAGGCCTTAAAAGCATAAATTCCTAGATGTTTGAAGGCAGGAGAAAAAGGAGAAAGAGGAAAAGGGAAAAGGTTACATAAGGAAGGCTAGAGAGCCTTGCAGCACTAACAGAGAGCATTCAAATGCTACAGATTCTGCTGGATAGGAGTGTGACTTCAGGAATAATGTTGTTCAGCAGTCTTTCCCCTGTAGTACTGTCCCAGTGTTGTACCTGTTGGGGGATTAGCAGAGATCTAGATACGGTTCCATGTTTTTATCCTATGCACACGCTGAGAGGATTTCTGCACAGCACAGTGCATTGCTATGGAGACCAAATGGCACCAGCTCTAAAAAAAGGAGCTCAAATGTCAGGAACTGCATTACTATGATGCTTTACCTGGGCTGATTTACCTCTCTTTTCTGCATGATGTCATGTTGACACAAATTCAACACATACACACACACAAACAGCCTCCGTGATAGGATTTATCCTTCTAAAGATTTCTGTCAATCACCTCTGACTGCTGCTTCCCCTACTGCATTTCTCCCATTTAGATAACTAGTTGGCAGAGGAAGGTTCTCTCTCTCCCCCTTCCAGGCTTTCTGCTGAAAATCAGAAAAATCAACATCCAGCCAGATGTAGAAACACAAAAATTCCATAACAGGCTGTTCTTTCGAGATTTCCAGGAAAACCTTCTGAACTGCTATCAGGCCCACTGGAGTGAACGTGAAGTAACACGGCTCTGCTGGGTTCAGTGAATCTCTGCCTGACCCACACCATCTGCGGCTCTCCCCATTTACAGTCAACACTTCCCTAGGGATTCCATTCATCACAAAATACCTGATACTTTCTGTGCCAGCCAGACCGTGAAAGACCATCTTAACAGAGGTCTGCTATAAAAGCAAACCCTGCAGCAATCTGTGTTTGTTGTCTCCTTATTCCCAGGACCCCAGCTACCATTGAATGGACAGAGATGTGTTTTTTCTTGGCCACATCCTTCATTGAGTGTTTGAGGTCCAGCCGAGAAAGCTATTTTGTCAGCTTCTTTTTTTTTTAATCTTGCAGACTATCATTGGCACAAATAACATTTTTAACATAGTCACAGAGCATCCTGATGCCCTCTCATTTGAGGACATGACACCCCTTGGCACTCCTGCACTGCTAACTTGAAAAACAAGCCTCAAAAGCCTATAGAATAGTCTAGGAGAGGTCAGAAGAGAGTGCTGGTTTAATAGGGGAGATAAAGTCACCCTTGTTAATCGTGTATCTCTCTCTATCAAAAACATTTACCCTGGCTCCTTTTCAAACAGTCTTTCTTTTCTAAAACAAAACTGTTCAAAGGCTTAGCATGTTTTCTAAACCAGGGTGGCTGCATTTATTATTTTTGCCAAAATCTTGCTGTTTATTTATCTTGCATTCATTTCTCTGTCGAGTTTAAAATTTGGCAACACTACACACCATGGAGTGTCAGTGTCAAGAGTTTATTGAAGATGAATCTGATACTCCGGTCTGGGACCACTGTTAGACCGAACTAACCATTTCTGAGCTCTCAGCATTTTATACCGCTGAAGAATAAAGTCACAACAGTAGCTGTAGTGAGATAATGAGACCGGGATAATGCCACTGGAGTTAGCATTCAAGGAAGCACATTCAACACAGAGGGGATTTAATGATGGGATCACTCTGGTGTCAGGTTTCATCTCATAATATTAACAGGCTACTGCCAAGCACTGCTTTAAAATTCTCCCAGACACTCTATAATCAAGTCATTGTTTAAAATTATAATAGGTTTGATATCTGCTCAGTCGTCCTCCCTCCATCCCTCTCCCTTCTCCCCCCCGCCCCCAACCCAATTATCATCCTCAGTTGCTCTGAAATTACTTACCTGGTTCTGGCCAAGTCCCATGACACCAGCTGACTGAGGCTCAGCTGATACACTCTGGGCTCTGGATGCTGCATCCAGATCACATCACTGAGGGCTCTGCCTTTGCCAAAGCTAAACTGGGCCGAAGGCAGGTCAATAGTATTGAAACAAACTGATTTTGCTCAGGAGCATCAGGCATTCATGTACAAATGCAAGGTGCCCAACAAAAATGCAACCCAGCTGATTGGGCTAGAATCCTTTTGCACCATCTCAGAAAAATGAGGGATGGAAAATACGTTTGCTCTGTAGCAGAACTTAGTTTCAGAAGATTTTTCTTCTGTGATGAGCACGCTGAGATAGCAAATGTACTTACTGTTGTGTCATGCAGCACCTTGCACTATGACCTGACTTGAGAGCTCCAAAATATAAGTAACTTTGAATGAGTAGCTACTCAGGAGTTATGTAAGCCACTTTTTTCTAGGATTATACTATATGCTTACAGTGGCAAGGACTAAAAGGAGAATTATGAAAGGCTGTGGTCCCCACCTTGGTTTTGACTGCAGTGCTTTTCATCTCACTGCATTTTGAGTGCTGGAGCTAGTGGCAGGGAGAGCTGACCAACTTTGCCACACATGCAAGGGGACGCATACTTAATGAGTGAGCGGCTTTGGCCTGTTAAAACTTTATGTTAGCTGTACTTTGTATTTAGAAGTGTTTCAAAACAATGAATACTTGATCCTAACCCCTTGAGTTCTCCGTGCCAGTAGACTACTGGTGCACGGATACTGCCAGAGGGGAACCCAGGATTAAATTCTTACTGCACAGCACCCCATCTAAAAATCTATTAAAGCAAACTGTGCATTAGTCATAACTATCAGAAGAAAAAATAACCCCTTTATTTCTTTCACTGCAGAAAAACTTCAAAAAAATTAATCACTCTTACTCTGTGCCTCATTAAACACCTACGAAAGCTGTTACAAAGCCCTGAAGCTCCTACATGTTATTATGAGATGTGGTCATGAGACAAACTGCTCTACTTGGCAACGCTCAGCCCAATTTCTCATCTTTCCCTAAACATAGCTTCTGAAGAAGGCCAGGATTTCTACATGGACACAATAGTCTATTAGTTTTTCCTATTGAGGGTAAGATACTTGGGCATCTTATTGCAAAGCAGTAAGAGCTGCTCCGTAGCACTGGGAATAAGTGCTACACTTGGTACTGTAGTCCCTCACTGGATAGGGTGATTTTCTTACGGTCATCTCTCTTTCTCCATGCTCCTCTTCAAGTCATTGACCCTGAGATTTAGGCTAATAGAAACTGGTTCCCTCTCACATAAACAGCTCCAGTAATGATTTTCCAGCTCTTTGATGACTTCAGTATTTTTCTACCTCTAACCAAATTCTCTGGTTCATACGGTAGGATGGAAGTCTCATTAGGTCCTTTAGGCCCTCTAGCTATTACAGGATTATCCTCTGTGGTATCTTCTAAACAACTTTGACACCTCTCCAGAAAAATTAAAAAAGATTGTGAAAGATTACTTAATATTCAGGCTAACTTTTCCTTCATCTACTTTAATTCCTAGACTTTTCAGCTTCATCTGTTCCAGGAAATCTGACATAGCACAGTGAAAATGGGAACTGTTAACGGCTCTCACTACCCACAGTACCACACTAAAATGCACTTGTCCAAGCTTGCACTTGGGTCATGAGACCCACTAACTACATTGTGGCCCCACACAGAAACACTACACATGCATGCAATAGCATAGAGCCCCAGCTCTGTGATAATCAGCCTGCTTGATACAGTCCTGTTTACAGACCTGGCAGGCTTTCAGTTATCAACACTGGGTCCACACCACCTCATCTGATTTTACATCTAACAGACTCGACACTGGCACCAGGCTCAGGGACACTATAGAAATACAGCCTGAAGCGTAGCAGGATTTGCTGGTAATTATGAATGTCACTCTTAGTTGATTTGCATTCTTCTAACTTCTAGTATTGGTTCCTCCAGTGCTTTCATCACTGCCCCCCATAAACCTCCCTAGCTTGTAGGTATCTTTCTGAAAGAGAGGAGTCCAGTGCTGTGCCTTCGCTAACTCTAGTCTCAGCCTATGAAACAAGGCTGAAGTCAGCTCACCATATTCTGCAAAATATGTTTCCCCAACCAGCACTCCACAGAAATGTGCACGTTATGAAAGAGGGCCCTTTAGGTTACAGAATCTGTTTGAGGTCAGGAAATGGCAGTGTTCAGATTCTCATCTCTCCCCTTATCCTGCCCCAAACGGTACACATTCTCGCAAGGACAAACAAGTTTTCAGGTTGGTCATTGTGTATAATGTGACCAGCTTGGGTCAGTGAGCAAATGTGTTTCAGCTGAATGTCATGGTATTCACGTGCCTAATCCTCAGTATTGTGCTGTGGTGAGAATACTAACAGTCAAGTGGGACTGGGCTGAGACTTTCACAGTTATGAGCAGATTTATCAAAACCAAACATCTCTTTTATCGCCTCCTGCAGCTGCAGCACTCAGAAGTCAGGCAGAGGCAAAATCAGTAAGGAAATACCTTTTGGGGCAGTGTAATGCCAACCCAGGAGAAGTACTGAACCAAGTAATGGCTAGCTTTTAATGAAATTATTTAATTACATAACCATTATTAACTTCTGTAGCTGCATAATTGTGTGATTAATCAAATCTAATGCCTTCAGTCAGAAAATGTTTATCGGTGGGGCTCAGGGAGAATTTTTCTATCTTATACAGGGTAGTACAATTGGCTCAAAGCATAAGAGGGGTTTTTGCTTTCCTCTGAAGCATCAAGTACTGACCGCTGCCAGAAGCAAGACTGATGTCTGATTCAGTGTGGCAGTTTCTATGTAGCAAATGAGATTTCAAGGACAGACAGAAAAGGGATGCTGCAGTCTCATTTTCCAATATACAGTTCAAGCATATGTACATTTCTCTGTTGCTGAGCATGAACGGAGTAGATTGAAATGTCTGTAATACAGAGCATTAAAGGGAAAAATGCAAAGACCCTTGGATAGCTTTAATTTAGGAAATGCATTTAGATGAAAGGAATAGTTCTGAAAGTTAATTGCATTTTGGTCTGCCATAAGACAGCTAATGACAAAACTTGCTTCTGACCTAACTCATCAGCTTTCTGTCTTTGGAGCAAATATTAGATGTCAGCATTTAAGAGTCCTTCAAACACCAGCATGATTTCAGTGATAGGCAGAGTCATTCCCAGATATCCAGGCTCCTGACCTACAGGGGCAGAAACCTAACAAGAACGCTTGCTGGGAGTCTACATGGGTCTGAAAATTTCCCATTGTGTGGCCAAACTAAACCCTAATAACATTTCTTTTTCTCCAGCACTCTGAGATATGCAGGCTGGGGCCAAGTTAAACAGATACTTTCAAGCTTCTCTCTGTCTCCACTGACAACTTTAATACCTGGCAAATTAGAAGCCAGAGCATCCATGGAATTGTCTGACACGAGTCAACAGAACTGAGCAACAAAAAGAAAAATACATAAATAAACAGTGAAGCAAAGTTGTGGTTCCATTGCTCATGCCAGGGAAGAATTTATCTACAGAGAAAGTGTGTGTGTATAGAAAGGGACAGCTGCCAAATGTATACTATACAGAAGAAGTTTCCACTCACATTTTTCTCTGGACAAAGAGGAAAAACTTAGACTGTGAAAGCAGAGTGTGCTACATTTTTGTCGAAGTTCTCAGGGTTACTATTTATTTTAGAATTTCTGCTTTGCCACTCAACAGGTTTGGTTTCAATGCCTTGTGCAGTTCGAAGGGCACAGTAACATTAGCTTTCATCTATAATCTCTGCCTTTGCATTTTAGAAGTCACAGAACCCAAGTTTATTCTAGATGTGCAAGACATGGTGGGCTGGCTCTTACAACTCAGGGGTCCTGGGTTCTCTTCCTAGAGACAAAGCTGGAGACGCAAACATGCTGTGGAAAGCCACCACAGCACACTAAAATCAGGCAACTACGAAGCAGGCAGTCTCCCATTGCAGCTGATTAGAGTTGCAACTGTTTGTTAGGTCTGAATTTGGCTGAACATCTCAGCTCCTGGCTTGGAATGACTGGCTTCGCGGACCATGATATACAGAGTATCACCTACTTCACACACTCCCCCAAGAAGAGAACTACAGGGATAGATAATTTACAGATGGACCCTACAGGCTGTTCAATGTGGTTGTGCACAGATCATAAACCAGTGTTCTACTCTAGCCAATGCACTGCACACTCATGACCTTTGCAGAATTAGCACAAATTTTAAGTGAAGATACTGACACTAGTTCTGTCAGCCAGACTGAGAATATCTGCAGCTTGTGGGAAAAATGAAGCTTTTGACAGGTTCCAGATTCAGAGGCAAGATAACACAACTTCTAAAGTCATAGTAGCATAACCTAGCCGGACATATTTACCCTTTCATAGTTGAAGGGAGCTGGGCCTACTGTATATTACAATTCTGTCATGCCAAGCATCAACCTGCTCTTAAGCCTGCAGCGGTTCTCTCTGCTGTACCATCACAAAAACATGACAGCGCACACAGTTGGTGTCTTGGATCGGCTACTTTTCCTATTCATGATTTTTGTTCCCCTTCCTCCAATTACTGTATCTGTCTCTTAGCTATTGTTTTGTTTTCTGGAGCAGCAACTGGCTTTGCTTTCTTTCTAAAGCACCACACTCCAAATCCATGATCAACTGTTGGGGACTGTAAGCACTGCAACAGTACAAATAAAATAAGTGTAATGAATTATACAATTATTTGATGAACTGTTGATTATTCAGATTTGGTTTAGGGTCATTAGAATGTAGCTTTATGCTACTTTAAACACATATGAAATGTACACACAAAGTGCTTGAGCACCGCCTGATTTTAAATTCTCCCAGGCACATTCATAAGCCATTCCGAACTGAGACACAAGCAATGCCATAATCAGTCTGGGAGTGAGGCTTATCCCAAAGAAGTGCATGTTAAAGGGTCCTAAGCAAAGCGGAGAAGCTCAAAAGCCATTCTCACATTGAGATCCTTTTGAGAACCAACCCTAAATTATCCAGACCTCTTCCAATGAATTCCTCAGATGGAAGAAACCAGGCTTAACAGAACATTATTTTTAAGGCAGCCTATGACAGAAAGTACCTTTTTTTTCTCCACAACACTTGCTAATCCTCAAGGTCACCTTGTGATACAAATCCTCTCCAGGGTTTTCCTGCTTTTAACATAGAGGTTGCTCCATGTGATGTAAGTTGCTTCTCCCCCACCGCCTTCATCACCTATAATAAGAGAAGACAGCAGAAAATGAAAGCTGGCTCTCTTTAATAGCATCAGTTACAGGCCAGCAGTTGTAATGTTGAAAAGCGCTGCCCTTCACTAGCGTACTGCTCAGTAATTTTAAAGGGCTAGAGAATATAAGAGAGATTTTACCCTACACTGCAAGTGTGTGTTCAACACACACTCTTGCTTTTAGTATCATTTTAAACTAGTCTGTCATAGATTATTCATTATTTCATCCTTTATTATACTTAAAGAAAAGCCATAGCCTTCAGTTCTGCTTTCAGAAAAGTCAAATTTTTACTGACCTGTGTCAGAACAATGAGAGAGAATATTATTGTGTGTATAGGACAGGTGCATTTATAACTAAGATATATACGGTGCACTGAGATGTGGTAAGCTAAAAAGACAGAGCAAGAGGACTCCTGGATTTACTCCTAAATCTACTTTTAAAACACCGAGTTATTTGAAATATCTAATTCAGTTCCCTTATCTAATCTGTAAAATGTCACTGTCTCACAGGATGCTGCAAAGGTAAATTGAAATGCTTTATATATTTTATTTTTTTTTTAAATAACTTTGACCATTAATTACACATAGAGACAAAACCTTATGGAGACAGGGTCAATATATTATACTGTTTGTTCTCAACAGGAGGAGAGCTGTTAGCAAGAGCAAAGAATCCGTATTATCTGATCATGAGCGTGAGGCTGTCAAATACCAGCCAGCAGTACAGGTAGAAGAGGACACCATGGACTTCACACTGGAAGACTCTGTTCTCCTTCCTATGGATCCAAACCTGGAATGCCACAGCCCACCTCCAGATTACAACTCCGTCATTCACTACTCGGCCCCTCCAGTGTAATCAGCCCAACCTGACACAGGGCATCTTGCACGTCTCAACCATGCTAGATTCTTACATGCCTCCACGCCTGGATAAAGAGGCTGGGTAAAAACGGAAGGGAAATCTGACAGCATAATGGTTCATATGTTTCCTCTGGCACATCTCTGATGTGAACAGAAACATTTTAAGAGCATCTTCTTTGCTATCTTTAAAGGCCTATTGCAACATATGCAGTAAATTAAAATTCTGTCTATCAGAATCCTAAGTAGGAGCTGTAACCCAGAACTGCTTCCACTCCTTCCTCCCCTAGCTGGGACTGTTCATTGGCATTTGCAGATTTACAAGTTCCTTCATTCACATTTTACTCCATAAGAGTCACCAAGAGTCATGTCAAGCTAGTTGTGAAAACAAGATTCATTCTACTGGTCCTGCACACATCCTGCAGGGATTGTTCAGTATGATGCTGTAAGGGATCAGTTGAAAACAACAGCCATACACACTAACGTTTTGGGTCTGGAGAAAATCCAAAATTGAAACATTACTCTTAACTTGGGATCTCACCTCCCGTAAATATTTCTGAAATATTTTGAAATCCAAAACATTTTTGTTACAATTTGTGATTTAAGAATTTCCACTGCCTATAGGATACACTCCTAAGAATGATATGGCACAGAGAAAGCAGATAGTACTCATGTATCAAGAGGCAGGCTGGTCTTTTGGGCCACCAGGGCATACACCATGGTTAGATCTGTTTCCCTGTGTTTTCTCCTTGTTCAAACAGAAATTTATTTAGCATACATGCAATAGGGAACCTTGATGGAGATGCATCTGTAGTGATTTCAAGGCAAAATCACTGCCTTAAATAAGAACCTTCTTAAGCTTAAATAGACAGAATTTCCCAGCGCATTCACATGTTTGTGTGAATGTGCATAAAATACTCATTAACAACAGGAGAGTTACACATAAATGCACATACACCCTTGAGGCACCAGCAGGGTAGCAGCATTTTTATGTTTCCTTTCTGCACACACGCTATTTAATAAAAAGAAAAAAAAAAAAAAGGCATTTCCTTTGGATTCTGTGGCAGGTGCCCAACAGTTTGATCCTGGGAATACTAGCCCGTGCTAAACTGCAAGCATATGTGACACATATTTGTCTCGGACTGTCTTGCCAAAGTAAATATTGTTATGATATGCAATGCCCTCTGCATCTAAACCCTTCATGGGTTCATGGTAATTCAAAGCTTTTTTTGCAGCCTAATCACGCAGAACAGATCACAAATTCTCACATTTGAGAAACTCAGAGTGTGTTGCCCCCCACCCAAAAGCTGTGTGTGGCAGGGACTGTTGGTCTGCAAGTATGTATACCCAGGTCCCATGCATACCCCATGCATACTCACAACAACTTCAAAAATAAGCAAATAATCCTGGTCATTTCATGTGCTATGTAACAATCAGAGTTGACTTTAGAAATCTAGGAAGGGAAAAGTATCTAGGTTGCAAGTAGAAAAAGCAAGGATGAGAAAGATGTTCATTGACAGTCAAGGCTATAACCTCCTAAGTTATAAATCTAGGTCTATAAATGACTGTCTGTGCAGTTTCTTCCAAGGTCTGCACAACCCTTTCCTTTTTTTCTTAGACTTGACACTGATTCGACTTCTTCAGAGAAAAAGAATTTTTCTTCATGATTACAAACTAAAGGAAAAAAAAAACTCCAACACTTGCAAAACAATTCTGTTACCTTGGCGAAGACAGCCTAAACACCCTTGCAGCAGTGAAGAAACATTTCTGGATGATCGGTTACAGTTGGTTACATTGAAGTAAACACAAACAAGCCTCAGGTATTATCAAAGGGGGAAACAAATCTCCAAACCCCATACCATGTTAACTGTGAATGCTAAAGCATCTGAAGTATGGGCTCTTGGGAACTGCACTTCTCATTCTCCTTGACTTCAGATTCGATGTCTTAAGGAAATCACCTGCAGTAACTCACGAGCCCTTTGTTCATAGTGGACCTGCTAGATAGCTGTGGTCTGTAGTTGCTTTATGGTCATTTTTGCACTTCCTTGTATTTTAGTACCTATGTATTAAGTAGAGCTGGTCATATAACAGAAGAAACTACTGGGAAAGAATTCATCTGATGAGCCTCAGGAAGCTCATTGGATCAGTTTTTCATCAAACAGTAAATTAACTATCTATAGCTCTGATCAAATAATCAATCGCTTCTTTTAGAAATAATTTATTGACGTGGCAAAAAGAAAAAAGGTGCAGACAGTTTGTCTGGCTCTACTGTTAATGGCATCAGTGTGAGACGGTTTGTTATTGTGCCTTGTTCTGTAGGGTAAGAAAATGACAATGTTAAAAACCTTTGCTTATAAACTTTAAAATAAGTATATATAGGGAAAAAAACCTGCAAGTATGCTCTCTATTTTGAAAAAGAATGGGAAACACTGCTGGGTGAACTGTCTGCTTCTTGGAGAGCTGAGTAGATCATCTTTCCACTTCATCAAGGATGAACTGTAGAGGTTTCTCTGAGACCAGAGGAACATGAAGCATGTTTCCTGAGTGGGACCCAAGCGGACACTCTAATGGAGCGCCGGTAGCCAGGTCCCTTTCTGGCTCTCAGTAACATACATCAGCCTTTCTGCATTGCGTGAGATGATGTGAAAACAGAGTGCAGGCTCAAGTGCTCAAGACACATTTTAAAACACTGGTTGCACTGACAGCCCCCTGAAAACTGAGGGCTCCTCTGCAGTGGCAAAATCAACAGCTGTCTTGAGCAGTATCGACGGCCATTTCTTCAGAGAGCAAAGATACCCCCCGAACCTGCGATAATGGCCTTCAAGTGTTCTGGAAATGGCAAGTGACTGATGTTTGGGCAGCTGTGTTTCCATTGTTTATTTTGAGTGGAATATTTTTTCCTCCTTATAGTAAATGTAACAAGCAAAAGTATTGCCTGAAAAGTATTATTGAACATATGTCTTCTATTTTATTTACTAATATTTTGTTTGTCCTTTTCTCTCCTCCCTTAATTTAATTATTGTTCTTTTCTTACAATGATGTATATAGTTTACCCAGTAGAAACAAATATAGTGATTCATTTATATGGTAAGATTTGTAACATTTTAGTCAAAAGAGATACCCAGACATAACAGAGTTAAGTATTGTTACTAAACATTTCACTAATGCTTGCAGGCCAGGCTCCAGTTTACAGTACCCTAGTAGTGCCATTTCATAGCAGTTCTCCTCTTGGCTGCGAGTATCTCTGGCTCTCACTTATTCTCCACGTTATTTAGTTTCAGTTAGGAAACAGGGATCTGGAGGAATCTGGCAGGTTTATCTCATTCCTGGAAGCATCACCATGCAGCTCATGGTAAAGGCAAGGAATTTCCACTGCCTCCATTTTAATTGAAGGCTGGTGTATTGGCTAGAGGATCAGAAGGGGCCAAATTGTTTAAATGATGTGATGTTTATTATTTTTTCAGACTTCTCAGGGATTCTTACTCGTCTCCTGTCAGCCACCTGCTTTATCTAACCTTACTGAGCTCACTGGTATCTGGTATTAACACATACCTTTGTTTTCTTTAATGGTGCTTACTCCTACTGTTTTTGTCCTCTTGTAACCCCAGAGAATTAGGGCAAAGGAACTCTGAGCTCACCACAGAAATGTGTTATCTTCTCTCGAACAATCACCTGCCACATAGGTGTCCAAGGATAAGTGCCTTCACCTGCATGTTATTGTTCAGGCTGGTGTTTTTAACAGTCTGATTTCCTGTCTCCTCTTTTCTCTACTTTTCATCTATTTCTTGATATTTGTTCTTCACAGTCCCTTTGGATTGCTTTTCTCTGCCTTTTGAATAAGATCAGATATAGGACACATTTCACTGCTATTTCCTGTATATTCTGCTCTTGCAGAGGCTGAACTAGATAATCTAAAGCAAGCTTTTTTCACATTAAAAATTTTCCGATATAGGCAAGGGAAACTAGTTTATATTGGTTTGTCTGGAAGCCTCTATGTATCCTTCCCTGACTGAGAGAAGCTTTTTAATCTATTGATTTTTCAATATTTGGTATCTGGAGCAAAACAAAGATTGGTGACTATCTATGTGAATCTCATCTTTCTCCTAGTCCTTTCTCAAACAATGGGGTTTCTCTTAGGTTCTTCCAAGTTATCCTCACAAGAAAGGGGTCCTAACCAGGATGCTGGGCCCACACCATCTACTCAGGATATCAAGGAAGGCCAGATAAAAACCTAAAGTCTGAGTAATATGCTCAAACAAAACCACTGACATTTGAACCCACTGAATGCTGAAGATGTATACATTAAGGGCTGCCCGCAGGCATAAGCTGCTCTGTTTAAGACATCCCACTAATACAAATACTACTCTTCAGTTAGCCTGCTTGGCAAATGCCTAGGATAACCTAGAGTGTCCAGGCACTTCTCTTTTTGTATTTACACTCTTGCATACTGTAGGAACGTTAGTCGGCATGTAAGCCTGTAACTGGTCAGTCAACAGTTTATGACTTATCTTCTCAATGATCCTTCACGCTGAGTGTTGGCACTGCCTTGTCATGCCTTATCTTGCTTTACAAATTTGATCTGGCCCTATTCCAGCTGTAAGGGTGTGGTCTTGGGTCAACGGTCTCTAGCTCCCGCCAGCACCAACTGGACAACACCGGGAAATGTTCGTAGGGAAACATCACTAGCAAATAGCTACATAACAAGATAAAGCTTTATTGGGTTTCCTCAACACAGGAGTTAGCCAGGATCAGTATCATACTCAGAGATCAGCCTATAATTCTTTTCTTATCACAACGGGAATGGAAAATACAGAAAGTAGCAATAATTCTTTTGCTCCTCCCTGCAAATAGTAACGGCCAAACCCTGAGATCCATTTTCCTGTTTTTATACTACACCACAAAAAAAACAGAAAGAACTTTGCCAAAGGAATGACACCAGCACCAGCTTACACAAGTAAAATTCAGGGAGGACTTCTGGATTTGACCCTATCAAGAGTCAGTCACTGTATAGGATGCAAGTGTTGAGCCCAAGCACTGGCTTGTTTGTTTGACACGATTGTTTTCATATTGTGTTAACATAGAAAACTTGCTGGACTGGGTCATTTGGGACCCCAAGCAAATATGATGCCATAAGGGATGTGGTTATAGGAAGACTACTGTGGTATGCACTGAGCAGTGTCCCATTGTCCTGCCTAATAATCCTGTGCCACAAGATCCAGCACATCCTTATTACTCAATTCATTTTTCCTTAGACCTTGAGTTGTCAAAGCAGCTAATGAAAACTGGGAAAACCCAGTAATTTGCGACTTAAAGAAAATAAACTAAGTACCATGTAATACTCAAAACACTAAGGAATGTTTGTCTGCCATGTTCCTGTCTGTCTGAAGAATGTATGCACTGAAAACAACGCTTTCTTATGTAGTCAAAAATTGTACTGTATCTATTAACCAAAAAAATAAAAAGATTCTATATTTATACAGCCCAGGGCTCCTTTGTGTCATCTCTTGGCTTGAAAAGTGTTGTCCTTGAAGCAGAATACAAATAAATAATGCAACAGTTTTGAGAGATTTTTACAAGGCATAGATCTCATATTAATTTCTACAGGGGACTCAAAACTTAGGACATAAGCCTGCCACACTGTCATTGCCCAGAGGTGTCTAACCACTACATTTGCTTAAAAGATTCACACATCTCAGAAAATGCTGGCCCAATCTGCTGGAGAAATATACAAATCTAGCTGCTGCCAAGAACAGTCCATGAAACACAGAGACTGCTGTCTTGTTAAATTTAAAATAAATAAATAAATGGGACTGCGATAGGAGATAGAATCAGAATTCTGCACTCTAAATAAGACCCATGTTCACCAAAGCATGTAAGTACATAAGCCGGTGAAGATAATCTGCAGAACGTGGTAGCATTTGGGGGTTGTTCAGATTCAAAATTCCAGAAATTGTTTCATTTAGCTTACCATAATATTCTAAAAAGAACACAATTAAATAAAGATTTCCCAATACACAGCCACGATGATGCTACTGAATTCTCACTTGAATAAACTCTGCACTCTTGAAATATAGAATATTCCATGCTCTTATTTTGTAGTTAAAGTCTAACATTTAGAAGGCTGAGGAAAAAAAATTCCCAACAATAGTCAAGTGCAGCAGGCATGCCATTTTCCTTATCAGCTGGCTAATCTTTCTGAAATACTGTTTCCCATTCCTTTTTCCATTTTGGTGGCACAGCAGGTAACTACTGGCAGAAAAAATATGAGATCTTTGCAGATTTTTACAGACTGACAAATACTAGTTTATACTTACATCTTAAAATAAATACTGTTATGAGGGGAAAAAAAAGTGTGTTAGAGTTTCAGAGCCACTCTTCCATTAGCACCATCTTAAAAGTTATTGGTCTGTGTATTTTGCTAGTCACATTAAAAACTATGAAGCACTCAAGTCACTTCAAACATTTTAGTTTCTCTTCATTCCCTGTTCCAAACAGTCCTAGAAATAAGTGTCTAAATTATACATGTCATTTGAAATGCAGCAATCTCCTTTCATCCACATAATGAGCAAGAACATTCTTCTCTGTAAAATATAAGTAACTAAAAAATTTTGTAGAACACATGAGTCATTGCATGCTAGGCAATATAGAGTCTCCTTTATGGGGAAACTAATGTGTTAAACGATGGAAGGAAAATACACAAAATTAACTCTGATTTGCTTTTAGCACAAAATGTGAATTATTAATCACATACAGCTTGAGTTACGCTTGTGGAAGGTACTCTGTTATGGCATGCCTTGGAAAAGAATTTTGGGAAAAAAAGTACAACACTAGGAATCAAGAAATGTAAGCTTCTCTTTTAGGTCTTGGCCAGGGTACATAACTTCTCTGTCCCTTACTTTTGGCAAATATGATGTAAAAGATTTTTGTTTTCACAGTAGCAGCAAAGTAGAGATGCAAGACCAGAAAATCTCAATCTAAAGTATTGAAACTTGGTGGTCTGAGGTGATAAAAATCCAAGAAGAAAATAGGGACTAGCAAGAGAAAGATTTAGGAGTTAGATAAACAGATTTTGTGGTGGTCACATTACAAAGCTGAGAAGAGAATCCAGCTGATTTCCAGTCAGGTCCTTTTGCCTTCCTCCCATAATGAGACTTAACTTATGAGTGTTTGTAAAGTGCAAATGCTTTGAAAGAGCGGAAAATACTGTTAATTTGACATGCTTTGTACACAGTGAGGCCCATAAGCAGTAGATAATAATTTGGTTTCAAAGCCGATGAAGTAGCCCACGACTTTCATAGGATCTCAGTATACATTTTATCGCTGGCTATTGCCTGTTTGAAGTGGCACACTGAATGCCCCCTACTGACTGTACTGTAATGAACTCGCTCTGCATAAAGAGTAGATGAAGCCCTACAAGGGCCGTAAATATAACCATTATTTTTAACGGTACTGAAGTCAGTCATGATCAGTCGCAATTGTTATCATAGCCTGATGAGTTAGTATTCATTAAAACTTCGCGAGGAGAAACTATTCTGTTTAAACTACTTGCTTCTACAGGGACTTAGGAAACAGAATGCAAAAAATAGTTCTGGCGGTTCACTTCATCTTTCCTCATCCACACTGAAGCACAAAGCGAGACCTGTCTGTTCCTTTCCTCACTGCAGAGTCAGTGAATACTCACTCTGTATCTGCACAAACCACAAGGGCAGAGTAACATGGCTTCTAAATATTCCTATTCCATTTTTCTTTAAGTGGCCTTTAAGATAGGGCTGTTGCTCCAAGGAAGTAATAGGCCTGAAGGGTATTTCAAAATATAAGCTGTCATAGTATCAAATGCCCAATGTCAAGGTAATGAAATTAATGAGGAGAGCCTCCCATATTCTTCCTATGCATTTGTCACTGATGATACTTAGTCTGAATACGTGATCTACACAGAACTCCTTGGGTCTGAATCTAGCCTATTCTTCACTGAGAAGAAATAATACCCAGTAAAGAAGAAATATTTCCTCTGTGGTTTAAGCTGTGCACCTTCTAGATCCAGAGATTTTTCTTCAGTGTGGGTTGACCGCAGAGGACATAAAGAGGTGGAGTTAGTCTGTCAGCCCTTCACTGGCCAGTGAGCATACATAAGTAGCTTTAGTTGAAATGAGAACTTAGAACATGCTGTGAAAAATAAGTAATGCATGTAACTCAATGTAGGCAAACGCAACTGTTTGTCTTCCTTTAATGGCAGGTGATTAAAGCATGATTCTACCTGTCCTAGAAAGGGTAGGAATATATGTCTACTGAGTGCTCTTCTCTAAATCCATGGTAATGATACTAAAGGATTAAATCTATCACTTGCATACTTTCTAGGGCAAACTGTAGCTACACAGGTGGTTTACTCAGTTCAGTGATTCCACTCAGAGTAGGATTTGGCCCACCCAAATGAAGGGGGGAAAAAAAAAAGTTTCAAATATTAAGAGTGACATTAGGAACCTTATGAAATTCAACAAGGACAAAACCTGCACTTGGGAAGGACTAAACCCTTGAAATAATACATGCTGGGGACTGACTGGCTAGGGAAGAGCTCTGTTGGAAGGGCCCTGTGGGTCTTGGTAGACATAAGCTGAATATGAGCCAGCCGTGTGCCCTGGCAGCAATGAAGGCCAGCAGCATCCTGGGCTGCATTAATGGGAGCACGGCCAGGGGAAGTGATTATCCCTCTCTACTCAGCACTCATTAGACCACATCTAGAATACTGCATCCCCCACCAGCCCAGGCAAGACACTGATAACTGAACTGAGTTCAGCAGAGGGCCAGCAAGATGGTCAGGACTCGGAGCACTTGCTCTGTGAGTAGAGGCTGAGGGAGCTGGGCTTGTCCAACTTGGAGAAAGAACAGCTTCAGGGGGACCTAACGGCAGCTCCCACATGCCTATGATGAGGCCGTCAAGAAGGAGGAGCCAGACTCTTCACAGTGGTACATGGCAGGAGGAAGAGAAATGAGAGACAAATTGAAACAAGAGAGGTGCAGACATGGACATACAGAGGAACTTTTTTCTCCACAACAACAGTCAAGAAGTGGTGCGGGTTGCCCAGAGAGGCCCAGACCCTGCTCTGTGCAGGAGGGTTGACTACAGATCCCTTGAGGTCCTTTCCAACCTGAATTATCCTACGATCGAGTCTGATTCGTTGTTTCATTCTAATGTTTGTCTATGCAGTCAAATTACCAGCATAAAACCTCCATGCCATACAGGTCTAGCCTTTCAAAATATTAGTGATTAGTTGGCAATTAGGTTAGTGATTCACCTTAAGCCTCAGCAGAGCTCTGGGAATCATATGTAAAGTGGCATCTGCTAATAGTTAATTACTTTTTTGTCTGCATCAAAACAAAAGATGTGGCAACACCGATCTCACATACAGAAGTGAAACAAATGGCATTCTTGTGTAAAAGTAAGCATAAATTGGCTACTCTAAGAAAACTTACAGGCAATTTCATCTTATAGCTTCATATATACACTTCTGCCTTTTGTTTTTTCTTAATGCTACTCTACTTCACTTGTCAGATAACAAATAGTACTCAGTGTTCTTTCATGCCATAATTTATCCATTTATCACACCTAAATAGTGATACTAGATATTAGCTAATCATGTCCACTATATTAATCGTGAACTGTCCATTTCCTTGAACTTCTTTCAGGATCACATTCTTACCATAATCCTCTGGAAGGGCAAATCTCCAAAATCAAATCAAATTTCTAAAATTGTTATAGAAAGTTTTTTAAAACCTAAGACAACAGTCTTCTCCTTTGCAAATGAAGCAGGAATTTTATTTCCTCCAGGTCATGTGGGGGAAAGAGGCCCATGCATCTGTCAGTAATACACCGTTCCTTGACTGAGTCAGATATGATAAGAGTGCTTCTCCTTTTCCACAAATTTTTCTTTTCACAATTGTTACTGTGAAAACTTTGTAATTTATAGCTTTTCTCTTTTGTCTTTCTTTCTTCCACTGTAACACTGCTAAAGAAAAATTCAAACCTGACAGCAGGTAAGATCAAAGAGACCAATAGCATAATGAAGTCCTTGTTTTCCCGCTGAACTGAAAAAAAAAAAAAATCAGCCTCGCAACTCCCATATGTAGGCCTGTGCCTTCTGCCCTTCCAGGCTGCTGTGGATGAGCAATATTAGCATGACTTTTTTAAAGCTAGGACTGCACACTTGGTGATCCTCAGGGACAACAGAATAAACATGGGCATCTCTGGCCACTCTACTTGGAGTACCAGTTGTTTATTTTTAAGCTGGACCATTGTCACAGTGAATTCCTCAAAAACCCAAAGGTTAATTTGCTTTTCATAACTATGCATTTAAAAAAAAAAAAACCAAGAACTTTATTCTTTCCTGGGAGAGTTTTGACCTTTTATTCATGTATATTTTTCAAATCCTGTCTTCCACTGTTTACGCCCCAAGCTAGAATGTCACAAGCCATCTTCGCACGGAGCAGAACTACAAAGACAAGCAGGGGTAAGGCAAGGAGAGCAGGTGGAAGGGGGTGAGAATCATGAATGTGGTGGTCAAGGTAATGGGCTTCCTTAATCATGTCTACTAAAACATCTGGGATGTACAGAATTACTTTCCTCTCTTTCTCCAAAGCTTCTGAAACAAGCAACAAACCACCCTCATGATATGATGTCAAGATAGAAGTTTAACATGACTTTACAACCCCACGAAAGAAGGATAGGATGGTGGACTGAAGCCAAAACATTATCTCCCCAAGCACTAAAATAGCTAGGTCAAAATCTGAACATCACAAATGACTTCTTGTCTCTCTGATGGATTGTTTCTGAACTCCAAGCTACACTGGAGGTTACATCAATAATTCCTCCTATTGTCATGAGGACTCATAAATGGATCAGACCATTGCACTGACACCTATTGACTCTGCATCCCTCCACTGCTGAACGATATTTTTGTCTGTGCTGATGCAACACTGTTTTGCCTTGATGCTAATCTTTGAATTTGTGAGATCCCAGATGCCTTCAAGATTTTGTAATAAATGGGACATGCCAACAGATTGCAAAGAAAAACTGAAGTCATCTTCATCTTCATTCCTTCCCTTTGTACCATTATTTCCTTCCAGAAAGGAAAAGCTAGGAATTGAGAAGAAAATATGTGCTCTTCTTCAAATGATACTAAGGACAGTTTTGGAGCTGGCCATGATGCATTGCTTCTCTCTGTTTTGTGAGTAAAGTACCCGCTCCTTACTGATGTCAGGTCCTGCACTGCTGCATCGAAGTTCCTTAAGGGAATTTCCACTCAAACACAGAGAAACACTGATTTTGCAGGTCTCTACTCTGTGTCTCTGATAGCCTACATACATTTCAGTCAAGGGAAGAAAGAATAGCCCCAGATGATAAAGACAGAAAACTAGATTCCAGATGTACCCAAGAACAAATTTTACTTATTCGAAGTACAATATACAGCCAGAATTTTCTCCAGACTTGAGCAAATCACAGCTCTTCAAGCAAAAAATGTGATGTAATACTGCCCTAAATCATGCTAAGTAGTTTCCTGCTCCTAACATTATCCCAAGAGTGGTACAATTAACAATAATCTGTTTCCTAAGACTTCAGTTAGTATTTAGGTGTCAGGGAGTTTTTTATTTAAGGAAGACTAACGCACATCTGTTTTTCTGTTTTAACCTCATTCAGTAAAGAGCAATATTTTTAATAGGCTTAAATAATAACTACTGAGTAGTCCGTTAGTAAAAAGAGAAATGGAACAGAATATGCAAACCCTGTTCATGCTGCCCTATTCCAATCTGATATAATGGGAAAAGACCTGAAGAGGGAAAGTAAGTACTCATGGTAGCTTGAAAATCTATGCAAAAGCAGAAGAATCTTGGTACTGTGACACTAATAAATTTTGCTTGCATCAAGGATTTAGTTAAGTCCTCCTGACACCTAACAGACCGAGCTGCACTGATATCTGGATTAGTGTGTATCAGACCACTTGATTCTCTCAGATATAGTCCACAATTTGCCCTTCAGAAAATTCACTCCATTTCTGTTTCTATGCAAAGTGCTCAGCAACAGTGCTACATAAGAAGGGATGTCATCTAAAGTGAAAACCAGAAACATCTCCCAACTATTTCCTCAGCTGAGTATTCCCTTCCGTTTTGGTCCTCCTTTTCCAACAGCAGGGCCTTCAACTTAAACTGATGGCAGAAGTTTCTCAGTGCTTGCCAAGGACAGTGAAAAGTACTTAAAGAGTGGTTCAGAAGAGAGTGCACATAAACAGAACCAGAACAACATTCCTGTTGGACTGTGAGAAAGTAAGAGACCAGCAACTAAACTACAAAAACAAATAAACAAACAACCCCCCCCCAAAAAACACATTCATGCAAACATATTTATGAGTAAGTGGTGACTAAAGCTTTTTAGTTTGTGGAAAATTTTGTAGTAGACTTGTGCATGTATGTGAATGTATAGCACAACAGAGGTTTAAGGGATATTGTACAAAACCAGAACAGTATAGGGTATTCAATATCAAGACAACATTAACAAGACAAGAATGTTTAGTCTGTTATACATCAGAAAACAAGAAAAAAAGCCCATTAGCTCATAAAGAGCTTGTAATTTCCTACAGAGACCCTGTTTCATTCTCAATCCAAGTCCTCCCATGCCCATCTCCGTAAGCTTAGGGATGGCTGGTGAAATCCCTACTAAGGGGTACTTGCTGGTGCATCATTGTATGTTGCAGTTTGTCACGGACTGTATCAAGCTTCCATAGGATTCTGTTGTTCATTTTTTTAAACAGCATATAAATACTTGACAGTGTTCACAGGCATGTGCCAATTCAGACTGAGTGCAACAAGAGACACAGAGGGGAAGATTATACAGTTCTTTACAAGGTAATTACTATTTTTTCTGTTTTCCAACATATAACACATAAATATTCTTGTCTTGATAATGAATAATTAAGTTTTGTTTTGTTCTGTAGAACATTGTACTCCCAAAAACTGAATTATACCACCACAGCATGCCACTACTAAGACTAGACAACAAAGAAAGGTTTAAGTGAGATTTATAAAGCTCTGATAGGGATGGACCCTATTATCCCCAAAGTAAATAGTATCCCTGTTATGTAGCATAACACTTAATAACAAAGAAGCTTAAACTCCATCTCTGCCTGTCTGTATTTTGTAAATTCAAATAATGGAAGACCAAGTACCTGATGGCAAGTATCTGATCAGCACCAATTGAGTAGATCTCTACCTCCAAAAAGTGAATACAAAACTATCTCTGCAGTTATTTTTGTCTTTGAAACCGCCAGCATAAACATGGAAAATGCAAGCTGAGGCCAGTGTGTAAATCAGTTCCTAGATCTTCTTGCTAGTGTTGTTACTGGTTCTGGGGAGGCTACAACTTTCTCTAAAGTATATGGCAACGATCATAACTGGAGGAAGACTAAAGACATCAAAATGAAGCAGACCATTAGACCATTTCATTACTCTGGTTCCCTGCCATGTATTTGGGGGTTTAGGAAATTCAAACCAAATGACTATGTAGGGAGCATGCTTGATTTGCTTTAAAGGCAGACAAAGCTGCAAATCATTTTGTAAAGCACAGTACAAGTTATGTCAAAATATGTGAAAAATGTCCAGCAAAGGACAGCATAAATCCCAAGACAGATTCAAGACCCTCCCTTTGTTTTTGAAGAGTCTTCAATGGGAGCCTGAAATCTGGGAAGAAATACTGTATAGGCTGCATTTCATGGGAGTGTATTTGCTGGTGTTTATATTCCCACACTTCAGATATCATCTCACCATTCCCAGTTACTCCATTTGGGTTAGGTTAGGTCTTGGCGGTTGCTTTGGAGGGATCAGGCATATTTTTGGTTATTATTAATAGCTAAAAGATTCTCTCCTGATCTGTGCTGATATTTCAAGCAAGTAAACTATGTTTAATACATAATCTGTATTCACCAAACAAACAAATAAACCCCCCCAAAAAACCCAAAACAGGCACAGAAAAGTTTAGGAGGTTAGGGAAGACCTAGACCAAGGAGAGTCCATCCATGACACAGGTGGCTTTTGGAACAGGTACAAACCAAGCTGTCAAAATACTGTCACTTCTGATGTGCAAGGAAGTTAAAATGCCTGAGGGCTATCACAAAAGCAATGGACCACCAAAAAACCTTTTAGTCTAAAAGAGCCCCGAGTTGAAGAGACAGAAGGTGAAATCACACTTGAGCAGTGCTACTGTTCCAAAGCAAGACAAGCAGGACAAAGAGCCATAGCAGAGCCCATCCAGGTCCCCATCTGCCTCCCTTTTTTTTCTGAGGCCATAATAGGCTATTAGCAGGCTTCTAGCAAAGTCTCAGGCATTTTTGCAGCTGGTTAATTCTTTTCACCATCATCAAGATGTCATTATGAAGTCACACCAGAATGAAATTATGAAAATGATATTGCAAGAAGACAATTGGAATCAGGTTGGCAAAACCAATTCTTACATATAGAAAGTAAAAGCTCCAAACTAGAATTTTTGGCATGGGATGACAAAGCCATAAAGGGAAGTGTTCTTTTTCCAGCATGGTTATATACTTATGAGGAAATGAGCATAAGATATATTCCAGATAAAGAAAAACTCCCATAAAAGGAAGAACTCCTTAGTATTGTACTTTGATTTTAAAATCTAAGTCCCAAAAAGTGACATGAAGCATCATATGAAATATTTCTAGTATGAAATTGAAAGAAAAACGTTTCCCAGACAACTAAAAGAAGTTTGTCACATATGCCTGCAAAGAATGCTTGTTAGGACTCTATTTTAATGAGAGATGAAAGGGATTGCAAAGATAGTCGATGAAATTTTAACACAGCTTCAATATTTACATTTACTGGTGAACATAATTTGCTCACAGAAAGACTGAAAAATAATGACACTTCGTATTTCAATATTTTTGTTTGCCACACAGATAAAAATGTGTATACATTTGCAAAGTCATTTCAATCTATCATGACTGGTTCATGTGTCTTACAGAGCTGAGAAAATGTGTAGAAACTATGAAAATTAGTAAGACATCAAGTTTGCTCAATTCAGAGTAGACACTACTTGTAAAGATGAGGCACTCATCAAAATGACCATAGTTCTTTACTGGAAAAGTTTTTGGTTATGGATTTATTAAATTGCTAAGACTTTCACAGTTTGTCAGATTAAAGAGTCTGTGGATGTGATATTTTGTTTTCAGTTGTGTTAGTTGATGTCTGTAAGAGAAAAAGTCCTTTAAAAAAGACTTGCAGAAGGCAAATAAATATGTGCTGAATTTTTTGAGAAAAAGACATTAAAATCTTGAAGTCTTTAGGATTGAAAATCCATAAAGAGAATTGAATAACTGACTTTTTTTTTTTTAAATATGTGTAGGGTTTCATCTCAACCACTTCAATGCACATCTAAAGGGAAAGATAGTCCCTTTGTATACACTTCAGTTGAACTATCTGCTTTCTGACAAGACAGACTCAAAAATCTGCCACACAATAGCTTGGACCACTTCATTTAAAACAGCTGAGAAATTATACTAACAGAGATGTAAACTATGAGAAATGTTGAAATACAATTCCCTTTCTGTTAGACTCATTTGAGTGTTGATGTAAAGATTTTAAGGCATTAAAGAACCCTGTGATCTTGTGTTAGTCTTCTTCCCCACAGCTTCTGCCACAGATGTTGACAATTACTCCCCGGATTTACAGTTGGAACTAAAGAAGTCAATTCAGACTGGGGTAAATTGACTCAACTCTATATATAAAGTTATTGAACCAGGACATGCCACCATTCTGGAAGTTCCTCCCTTAGAACAGATTTTCCTCAGATCTATTATCTTGCTTTTTAGTAGTTGAACAGATTTTGGTCATCTATAAACTCTTATTGCTGACTGATCTTCTTTGCAATAAGGCCATGGCAAAGATGAATCCAAGAGCCAACTACAGTGTAAAAGAATATTTTAAAACTGCACTAAACCATCACCGTAATATCCTGATTACAACTATTTTATGTTAATTATAGTGAAGAACTATGAGTCACTGTAGTTTTAGACATTTTACTAGCAATACTTGTTCTGATAATGAAGTAGCACGGGACATTCATCCCATTTAACTTTTACTTCTATTCTTTTAGGCAAAGACTGTTGAATGCTTATATAACCAGGAAACAAAACTGACCTTCTCTGCAAAACATTACAAATTTGTTCTGAAGCGAATATATCTTTCTAGTTCCTACACGCAGGGAGCTACAGATTTTGCACTGGATTTCATTCACTTCCCTATGTGTGACATGTAAAGATCTGACATACAAACCCTGCTAACATGAGACTACAGAACACTGTAGCTCAGCAGCTGAGCCACACAGGGTGTGCTGACGAACAGGGAAACCTGGCATTAGGTCAGGTTCTCAGTGTAAGTTTGTTCACCTCCAAGAATTTCCTGATAGCATCAACAGGGTGTGCTGAATAGGTATTTTGAGAAATAGCCGTGATTTCAACAGTTGGTTTGATTGAACCAGGCCTAAACACCTTTCATGGCCTGAATCTATTGCTGCTACTTCACCAGTCAAATGGAAAATCAAACAGAAATATGAGACACTCCTGTGAAGAGGAAGCATGTTTACTGGCACAAAATTGTCACTCCCAGCTGACCCTATGGCAAGGGGTTTTATTCAGATTTCCTATACCAGTTTGTTTTATTTTGGTGCACATATGTAAGCCACTGCACCTATAGGGATATTTGCCCAGGCTGATTCTCAATGTATTATTAAAAAAAAAAAGCAAAAAACACCACAACCCCACAACAAAAAACAAACCAAAAAACCACACACTTGAGGAATAAAAGGAAATACAGTATCATTGTTCTCATCGTCACTGTCTTAAGAAAAAGGAGAGATGGAATATCATAAGTAGACGTGCCAAAATTCATACCCTATCTACAACATGCAAAAGCCAAAGAAGAAATTTACCCTCCAACAAATTATTCCTAGTTTTGACACTACTAAAATAGGATGCTGGAAGTTTGACCAGTGTGGCACCGTACCCCTGTTGAACAAACACAGGTAATATGGCTCAGAAATACGTACCGCACTGTAAAAGCTTAGGGCTTTAATTTAAGGAGCTTTCAGTAATCTGTGACATATCAAGAGTAAGAACATACTTTCAGATCTTGCACCGTGAACACGTGAGCGACACAGACCACAAAGAAGGAGCTGATCCAAAGCTTTCAGGGAGATTTATTTAAAGGGCATTAAATACTGTTTAAGATTGTAATACAGCACGGTAGACGCTGCAGCCTAGGAAGTGCAACCTCAGCCTCAAGTTGTGGGAGTGCATAGAACAAGGATCTTGGCAGGTACCACAGGTTCAGTGGTTCACTGACAGCTCTTAATTCCCTGATCCCAGATATGAAAGTATTGGCAGAAACAGCTGAGAAGCAGCGTATCATTGATTCTGCATTAAGATGCTGCAACATCCTCCAGGATACAACCCAGTCAATGCTAAGGTTCATTTCAGTCTCCCTCCAAGAAGCCCCACAAATTGATGTCTGTGCATCTAGCACAACTGCCAAGGAAACCAGAAAGCGATACAGCCAGCTGTGGGAACACACTGACATTGTGCCAAAAGTCAATACAGAAGTGATTGTTGAAAGTTTCAGTGATTTATGAGGTGGAAAAGGGTGATCAGGATGCAAATAAGAGGAACAAACTTCCATTTCCTACTTCACGTGCACTGTACCAAACAACGCATGACACCAGGTTGGTATATATGTCTGAAGTACTATGCCCCTGAAAGGAACAATGCAAATGATACCAGACAGATAAACAGTGACTGTGAACACAAACAACAGTCACTACCAACTCAGACACAGCTTACGCACCAGAGTGAACACAAGAACCAGGCAGGATTCTGGGGGATAGCCTGTAGGTTTTGGGGGGGTTCTCAGTTTTTTGAGGGTGAGGGGTACAAAGAACTCTTTTTTCACCCAATGCTAGAGAAAGCACCATTAGACTGTGCTTTATTCCTAAGGCAGAGGTTAATCCAAAAAGATTAACCTTTTCCATATCCTTTCCATAAAAGAATCTGCGCATCTCAACTACCCAATGTCTAAGAAGAAAGCACTCTCTGAGCTTCTTACCCTGATGCTGTAGATATCACTGGTGACATCAGCACATGGTACATGTTGATTTTTCCACCAACCAATGGACAAGGCAAATTCTGTTACCAATCAACCATAACAACAAAAAGCTTTATGCAAAATGCTAACTTTGCTATCAAAGCATTAAGCAATCAGCTTGGCTAGCCAGTCAGACTACTCTAGAAAGCCAAGAGGGATGTGTAGAGGAAACTGAAGGTAAGACTGTACTCGGGTAAAAGAGTGAACAAAACTCTAATTAGTCTATAGATGAGACAATATATATTCTAAAAGTGCAAAGTATCTTAAAACTATTTATTTCTTTTAAGCATTTGGAAATAGGAGGAACTTGAGTGAAAACTTGCAGTATTTTGTTAAGTTAATTATGTCATCATTTCTGATCTTCTCTTGAAATGTGCAGTCCTCTGCCAGGTGTCTTAGGATACCACCCACAGCACATAAATATCAAACCAAAAATATTTTTATAAAATGTTCAGCTGAGTAGTCTCTGAAAAACTGACAAAAAGCACTCATCAAGATTGCAGTTAGAATGGGGAAAGGGAAGGCAAAAATAGCTGCAATCCACCTTTGCATTGCCCATCAATTCAGACAAAACTATGACTTCTGATTTACTTGGGAGCCAGCAGCCTCAGGGCTGTTGCAACTTCGCTCTGAACACAGAGGCCAGCAGTAGATAATCCCCAAGAATGGCTAGCATGAAGCATGCAATGCATTCTGGCCTTTCTCAGTACACCCAAAATGACAGTAGATGTTGAGATGAGTCAGTGCCAGGGGATTCCTGGTTTTTATAAGGGTCTTTGTGCAATGGAAAAATACCTTTAATTCATAAACTCAGAAGGCTGGTGTACACTGAGCAAGAATGGGTGTAAGGGAATTCCATTATTTTTTTTTGCTTCCACAGTATAGAGACTCAACAGCACAATGTCCTTGCTTGCAATCTTATTGCTGGCAATCCTTTTGTTAGGGTGCCTAGAGGCTTTTGTGCAGGCAACAGCAGTATGTCATTTTAGTATCAACTGCCCTTGGAAATTATTAAAATTCAGCACATCTTTTGAATGAGAAATGAAATGTGTTCTCCAGCAAACCTTAAAACTGCTCATGTTGCTGGCAGCTATGCTAAAACAAGGGTGTTCAAATAAAATTCCTATTAAAAAAAATTGAATTGAACTTTTCAATAGAATTAGATTTTCCTGAAATTTTATTAGCTGGCAGGTTCATAAACTACAACAGAAACAGAGGAGGAAAACCAAATCATTCTTTATGAGCTATAAAAAGGTAGCAAAGGGGACCAAAAAAAGCACTTTTTTGAAATATTAAGTCTACGAATGGTAATTTTATCTCTTTCTGACAGTAAATGGCTCCTACAGATTTGTTAAGGTTATAAGCTCATAAAATGTGGAGTAAAATGAGCTCTCCACTAAATTTCAAACAGTACTGCCAGCGACTTTCCCATCACAACATGGGAGGGGATTAAAAAGCCCCACCAAACCATCAATACCCAGGTGGCATTTGCTTTTACCAAGATTCACAGCAACTACACAGAATGGCAGCGTGTTCTCAGCAAAATTCATTGTCACTGACTGGGACTCAGAAGGAAAGATGGGTATTCAGCTTCGCACAGCAAATCTTCTGTTGAGGAACAACAGTGACAGGACCTGCCTTGGGCCATTGCTTTGCACACTCCTTACCTAAATATCGTAACTCATCTTGGGTCCTGGCTATTTCTTGTCTGAAGCCCAGCTTGTCCAATTAACTCCACACGGCAAATCACTGCACCTGCATATTCTAGGGTCTGTACTACACCAAGTCAGTCTACGTGGTCTAATGGTCCCTCTTGGCCTTGTAGATCTACGAATGAGCAAGCAGGCCTTGAGTGACATCAAAGAACTTCCTTTTGCCCCCTGCAGGATTAAACCATAAGGGATTATTTTGCCTTCCCTCCTCCTGCATTTCTAGTTAAAACCATTTTCTTCACCTGCTCTCCTCAAACAACTGCCATCTAGTAATTCAAGCCACATTGCACTCTAAAAGAGGCTGCATTCCAGAACAGGGCAAATTACCCATTTTTCTATAAGGAATTTTGTAGAGAAGAGTGCTTCAGTCTGAAAAGCACTGGGAAAATACATTGTTTTCAAAGACTTAACTGAAACTACTCTTGAAGGGCAATACCTGATTCACTGTCACCTTCATTCCACATACTTCTAATACCTACAAGATCACAGGTTAGAAACACTTTCAATTGCTGCTCAGCAAGTGAATCCATTTGACTGAAACCTTATAGCAATATACTAAATATATACAGCTACTTCTGGTATATCAGCTTGGTTATGTGTCTCCCAGAACTACTCAGCAAAATAATACAAAGAATGGCTTTGCCTTTGGGAATTGGTTGTCATAAACAAAAGAAAGAGAAATTAAACAGTCTGAGGTCAGACAGTCCTTTGACCAGGGGACAGGATCCAAACCTGTCCAAAAAACCTGTGTCCCTAAATAACCAAGAGCATCTCTTAATCAGTGTTCTAAATGTTTTGAAATTAAGTGAGAAGCTTCTAGGGGAAGCTATGAATTATGAAAGAGTGTAACTGGTCATTCAGCAAGGTTTACCTCCTCTTATCTATAGCCCTATATGATATAGATAACATTATATGCTTCTTACTATCCCATCACTAATAATATCATTAATGCTAATACAGATTAATACTTTTACTACGCACCTGAGCAGAACAGTCTGATCATGTTTGAAGAGTAATTTCAAGCCAACCCCTCCTTTTCACAGATCCTGTGAAATGTAATGGCTCTGCATTAGCTACACCAGCAGCTTTACAGGAGCTCCTCTGGGGAAAGGAAAACTGGCAGGGCAATGAGAGATACAGATGCATCGCTTGTTGCTGTTCATACGGAGCAAGCCTGTTCTGTGGATTGCATTTCCATTGCTCCAAAAGTAAAGCCACTGCCTCACCAAACCACTTTTGAAAGCTAAATACATTTATAATTTCAAATAATGACAAAATTGCATATGATATCCAATAGAAAGGGTTTCTTTGAAGTAATCTCTTAAAAGACTGAATGGAACATTGTTGTGCTGGAAGCTAAGGGTCAGACTGTCCTAACTACCAACATTTGTGCATATTCAGCAGTGACTCATGAAATTATGAGCCAGAGCTGGTGACCTGCAGGAATTCAGTAAGAGCCAAAAGAGAACTGAACATTTGGGTGGATAATTAGAATATCCACATTTAGAAGGGGTCAAAGAAATACAATATTAGAGGAGAAATAGAAACCCCTTGGGATTCAAAGTCAGAATACATGAGAGAAACTTTCCCAAAAGGTGCTTGTTACATTTTCATCCTCTCTGCAACTTCTTGCACCTTTCTCTGAAACCTCTGGTACTACAAAATGCTGGGTACTAAATGTAGCAGCAGCTGGGTATAAGATGGCACCCTGTGTTCTCACGTAACAAGTGACTTCAAAAACATTCATTGTGAAATGAGAACTAAGAGTTCCTTACCTATACATACTGATTGTGAAGAAACAACTTTCTCAGAAGCAACTGTGTGTGCTCCACTCCGTACAGTATCTGGGAAGTATCCGTAAAGCATGTAATAATCCAGATACATTCCCGGTCCCACTGATCTGTAACACTGAAAGTGCATTTTCGGAAGTCCAGCATTATGCACTGCATTTTCCCTGTTACCGCACAGAGATATACACAATTCCTTAAGCACGCTGCCTCAAAGTCACTTCACTAACAGTTCTTAAAACTGGAGACCACCTCTTTGATCATGGAAGAAGTAGAGCACAGGGAATGATGATATGCATCCTTGACGATATGTATCCCACCTCTAATGACAGTATGTTTCTGCGATTCACTTCTTTCTTCCCTTCTGTTGAAATCAAGCATACAAATGGAAGAGCTACACTGTGATGAGAAAATCTCATCTACATAGTAAAAGACTCAGCTTCACAAAGCCATTTTAATATCATCTACTCTGTGGCATTTCTAGGGCTTGGTTCCAAATCAGGAATGTTTCTCTAGTGTACAGCTCAGATTTGCTCTCAAAATACAGGTGGGCAAATCCAGACAGACAGTCCTGCTCTTTCAATATTTGCACGCCTCTCCTAGAAACTGGGGCTTCCTCATGAGGGATTTGCCTAGTAAAAGTTGTTTTCTGCATGCAAAGGCCAGCAAAGGTGGCAGTATCTTGAGAGATTTGACTATAGTAGCCATTTTGTTAGTGCTTCCGAGAAGCTGAGTATTAATTTTGGCAGCTTTCCAGGAACACTTGATGCAGTAACTACCACAATTGTGTGTGATATAACTGCAATGTACTGATCCTCAGGAACTGCACTACAAATCATCTTCTTGATGGGTTTCAAGTTTTAATTTTTTTCCAGGGGACAAGAAGCCGTTAAGGAAATTGCCATATCTACAATGTCTTGTACACAGCATTTTGAGGAAGAGGTCAATAAATGTCATTCAACAAATCTCTATACCACAAATGGGAACGTGGGTGCTTTTCAGATACTCGTCTGTTAACGTAGCACGCATAGTATGGTAATTCAGTCTCCAAAAATTCTCATACTACCTTCATTAAAGAGTGATTCCCTGGTTTTTTTCTATTTCTAAAACTGACTTAAAATACCATTAAATAGAACAAATTTACTGAGCTAAAATAGAGTTAATGGACTGTCTGAAGTTTGCAAAAAGTGTAGACCTGATTTCCTCTTACATCACTGTAAATCACAGTGTAACTCAACTTGATAGTATGCTCACACAAACAAAAAGGAATCAGACCTTCATTTTAGGTTTTCCTGACCATTTGTTCAATGTGAACACTTTTTGCAAGACCAACAACATATTACCTGGTTTCAGGCATTCTAATCAACTACAGTTTTTATTTTTTCTGCTAATTTATTCAGCAGCTATATAGTCTTCCTGTGATTAATTAGAGAACTCAAGCTTGTCTAAAGATTTTATAAATATGAACACGTTATCTCTTGTTGTATCTCCTTTTCCTGCCTATTAGTATCACAACAATCAAACTAAATGCTTTTTAAAAAAAAAAAAAAAGGCTACTAGTAAAGGCAATAATTATTCCCAAGTTCATTCTTAAAGGAAACAATAACACAAAATGATACAAAACCGATCAACAAGTGGTAGAAACAGCATGCCTTTGAAAACAAGGTGCTCATTTTACACAAATATAAACCTCACTGGAGGATGTGGCGTTACACCAGTATGAACATTAACCCATATCTGGAAAGAGATGTAATCTCATCTTGAATAAATTACTTGATAATCACACTATTCTGAGGACTTCCTTTAACTTTGCTCTTTATATACCCAAGGCCAAGGTAAATGGAACAGATCCTGGAAAAACTGGAACAAAAGTCATCTATGGCTTTTTGTTGATGTGAATTTGATTCTCCAATAATTCAGCTCTACTGAGAAAAAGTTCAAGTTCAAAGAGCTTTCACACCTCAAAACAGAATAAAATATTCAAGGGAATTTTTGGTTAGGCAAAAACCTCTGCTTATCCTGCATTGTCGGTGAGACCTCCTTCAAAGACATCTGACTAAGGAAATGCTCTGCAAAACAAATTAACACCTGATGGACCAAATCAATCCTGGTTAAAGCTCAACCCAGTTGTAGGGATGATACCATACACCTGCTATTGCCCAGCACGTAACAGTGCTGATAGGAACTGAAATACTTCTGAAACAGCATGCTCCAAAAATTAGCACAGGAAATTCTGAAGGATGGTTCTTTACCAGCACATTTTATTGAAGTACACTGCATGGTTTAAGGAGGTGTATGAGATAGGAACAGGGTAGGAAGTATGTAAAAGAACTAGTATCAATCTTTACTTGCTCTTCTACAATTCACTGGAGCAGCACAAAGTAAGTTTAGCTCTGAGAAAAGGTAATCGCTTCATACAGAAGCCTGCAGAACTCAACGTCTCTCAACAATATCGAGGGCCAAATTTTCTTAGGAATCAAGAACTATTGTATTAGTAAGGATAAAGATAAAAGATAACTAAATATTCAATCTCTAGAACATAATCACAGACAGTGGTTGATTTGATAAAACAACCTCTCTGGTCAATTACAATTCTGTGGTTCAAAGGATTTCTTGCATGGTTTTCTGAGGTACCTAGTTCTGATCGATCAGAGACACTTTAATGGAATTGAGACCCAGAGGTCTCATACAGCATGGCAATGCCTATGTTCCACCTAGCCTGCAATGTCCCGTTGTGATATAACAGAGCGCTGAGCGTATACAATCTTTCAGATTACGCCTAAATAGTGTTCTGATCAACTGCATTTAAAAAAATTCCACAGACAAGTCAAATGTATTAAAGAGAAATGGCACTGAAAATTGCTACTTGCATAATTATACACTGCTTTTGCAAAATTTCCCTTGTGATTTTACATGGAGACAGAATCTTTCATCACTTCCTCATCTAAACTGCTGAATAGTGTCATTGTGAGATTTTTTCAAACACTACTGTGCTTCACTTTATCTTCATCATAATGCACAATTCTTGCATAACCCTGTTCATTGATGGAAGACTTCACCTCACTGGTGAAGTAAGTTATTCTTCTAGGTAAAATCAGCACCTTTAAAACAAGGCTCTATGAAAATACATCAAAAAAGAGAAAATCCACTTCCCTTCTCGATTTTTGTGTTGTATTTTATTTGTCTGATTAGTATAAAGCATGCAGCTGGCTGGCAACTTGGTCAAGATCAATTTTTCCCAGTGCATAATGAAGATTTCTACAACACAAATAGTCCTGTTCCTTTCTGGGAGCTCTGCTATATTAGATTTAAAGTCTTGGAAAAGAAAATGAGCTTCAGACACAATCTTGACAGCAAAATAACAATGTCTAAGTTTATGTCGGCTATTCAGAGCCCACAAAATAAACATAGCCCTAATAATCTCATTAGGAACTAATTCCATGAGGTGGCCATTCTGGTGATGACTTCACTGATAAACAATTCCAAGTATTTATAGCCGACTTGGACTGTAAATTAGAAATATTAGATGAAAAAGGAAAAGAATAGGTTCAAGTTACAGTGGCATAAGTTTAACTTCTATCACAGTAATCCTACTTCTCTGCTATTTTTATAATCACAAGAGCATTCTATTTCATTTTCCCCAAGGTGAATGGCACAAAGGCATATGGAATAAAATGAATTTGCCTTCTTTAGGACTATTTTATCATCTTATTTTAACAGATGAATAATAGCAAATCTCTTATCTTCTGCACAGCAAATCCTTCTACCCTTTATTCTACATTACTATGTATGTAGCCATATACATGGTCTCATACATACAAATTTAAACAGTGAGAACAATATTTGAAAATCCAAAGAGCAAAAAAAATGAGGTGGGTTATATAAAAATAGTCCTGATTACAAAGGCAAACAGCAACATTACCATAAGGGCAACATTCACTCAGAATGTGCATTAATGTTAACTCTTTTTAATAGATATTTCCTCCCATTTTCTTTCATTTAAAAAGTTGAATTTGAACTTGTTCTCTGTGTTTGCTCATAGAATAAAAATTTGTCAAAATTGTCACTCACTCTGTTAGCCCTCTAGAAAATAACTGATGTCATTATTGAAATGAATGCTGACCTGTAACCAATGGCTTGTTATTAATATGTATACCACTACACAGCTAATAGATGATTACAGAAACAAATGCAGACAGATTCATAACATGCGTATAAACAGTTAAACCAGATTTGTTTCAGTGAGAAGACAATGAATGCAATTCAGGGATGTGAAGCTGTATTCCAAAATCTGCCACTGGAATAACAGTATTTACCTCACAGGACTCTGTTAGGGCTTAAGTAATTTTTACAAGCCACAGTCTCAACAATGAGAGGTAAATGTTCATGCAATTACATGTTTAAAGGGAATATCTCATTTTCTCAAAAGTCCGTTGCATGTAGTGTCATCCAGAATGGCATCCAGCAGCCTTCAACTAGCAAACAGCAAGAATAACCAGAGGCCTCATCCCCCAACACCACAGTGATGTCTCCCCCAGAGGCATGAGGCACAGAAGAAGCAGCCCTGCATTAGCTCCCATCTCCAGATAACAAAGCAAATCTCTGCAAAATGTAATCTGTAATCCTGCCCAGAACCCCTTTTTTTTTTCTCTCCCTGATAAGCAAGGGCTGCTTCTTCCTGTACTCAGGGCAATCACTATATGCAGTAAAATTAATCCATGCATACTCAAACTCATACTCAAAAGGTGGTTGGGTACTGTTTTAAAAATAATCACACTTAGCACTTCCTATGTTCAGGGCATTAAGTAGACAAACACCTATTAGCATTAAGCAAAGAAGCATTTATTAAACAGAGGACAAAATGCTATACACCTAGGATAATATTTTGGTAACATTTGGGACTGGCAAACAAGTTTGCTGCTTTCCTGAACTCCTCCTTATCTTCCCACCTGTACAGCAAGGAAGGAAATCAGCAATCCTTTGTCTTGGTCACCTCTCCAAAGCCCCACCTAACCTCCCAGAAGTTTTCTACAGCTGCCATCAGGACACTGAATGCAGGTATGAGGCAGTGCTGCCTGCACTACGGAGGCAGGACTGGCTGGAGTAATGATGATCGGTCAGAGACATCTAATGGTGAAATTAGTGAAGTGAAAGTATTTCTGCATCCCTGGCAGAGCTCTCACTTGAAGACAAAAGGAGGAGAGCTTCAGAGCACGGAGCTTCAGACACAGGACTCGCTATTTTGAGATGGCAGACAGAGTACTGCAAACTGGTACAGTTTATGGAAGCATCGCATGGGCCAAAAAAAGCAAAATAAAAAGCACAGAAGCATTTTTGATAATAGGCTTCCAGGTCCTTTGTTCAGCCTGAACAAACACACAGGAATGTCTCGTACCCACCAGAACAACTACTGTCCAAATGTTGGGGCTAGATTTGCACATTTAATTTAACGTATGCTGTTTGCATCACCCCATGTAGTCTTCTTAACAACTGGTACTTCAGCACCCTTTTAAAGCTGTATTCCTATTCCAGTAGGTCACTGTTCAGTCAAGTGATTCAAAGGTGATAATTTTATCTCTCTCCATGAGTCAGTGTGATCCAGACTTGAGATTAGTGTCTGGCAGTTCAAAAGAAAGAGCTGACAGATGATAGCCCTTCTTGATAGACAGAAATGTTTTAAATAAGCAAAGAAAAAAAGTTGAGAAATCAGAGAAAGACAAGAAGCCTAACAGATTATCCATTCTACTTCCCTTACTAGTACTGATCTATTCAAGGTTACTTATTTCTAAATGGAAAAAGTAAAAATAAAATTTAAAAAAAGAAAGAAAGGTAGAATTAAGAATTTTAGCCTGATATGAAGCAGCCCAAGCTTGAGCTCTATCCTTTCTGTTCCTTAGCCCTCACTCACACAAATTCCACCCACCTGGTACGGAAGCTTTATAGCCTGCTCCTCCCACAGCACAGGCAAACTGACACCAGAGATTTAATTGCTGAAGAAGCTTTGTGCCTGTTTCTTTTAAAACTTTTGTGAAAACAAGTAGGAATGAAATTATAGGTTTAGAAATACCTTTTTTGCCATTTTTTGCTGAATCCATTAGAAAGTCCAGCTCCCTTCCTTTATGAGCATGCTCCGGTAAGATGGCTTTAAGAGGAGGAAAAGCCACTAGCCCAGTTTCCTCAGGGTCAGGGGCCTTGCTTTGCCTTTCTTCTACAGAACTAGCCTGTGGGTGTAGTGTTCTGAGTGTAACAAAATGTTGTATTACCCAGGTCAGTAACTTTAATAATTCCTTTCTATCTATGACTAAATGTCCTTCTTCAAGACTGCAGGTGCTTACGTTACTATGGACAAAAAATTTTAAAAGGCAACCTCATCCCTGAACTTTTGTTAACCTCTAGGACTTCCCTATGGAGGGGCAGAGAGGAAGGAAAGGTTTGAGCTTGTAGGAAATAATTTTTTAATTCGGAAGATCTTTATGTTTGGGAGTCTGGTTTTTGTCATAAAGTATTCTAAAATGCCTAACTCTCAAAACAGTGATTGTATTTTATGAAAACCAGGTCACTGTGATCTGGGACCTACCTCAATCTGTAATAATTGAGGAAATAATTTTTACTAGTTAATTTTAAAACATTAGGTCAAAATAAAAGAAATCTGCAGCTTCAAAGAGAAATGTAAGTTCATGACATAGCTGTTGGAGCTGCATCGCCGCTGTAAACTGTGAGGTCCAAAATGGGCTGAATGCAAAAATTTACCTGAAATGACAAATAAATAATTTTTGAGGCCCTAAATTCACAGGGGACTTAAGTTTGTTGGGGTTTGGGTTTTTTCAAAATTGCCTTCTGAATTGCAGAAAACTGATGTACAACATTTTATTTTTGTGTTCTGGGATGGGATTTAAAAGTACATTCTTAACTTAAACTAACTAATACAGTTTAATACAAGCATAGTCAAAGTAATGAAAATTACGTCCTAACACCTGCTAAACTGGCTGAGTTAAAGTTCAGGTGGAAACTGCAGCTTTCTATAGTTTACAATGGACTGCTTTATTTAAGTTTCTAAACTACTCTGTCTAGGACTTTGAAGTCCAAGTCTTGACAAAGCCTGTTAATTGAGTTCTAGGGTTTCTGAAAAAACATAAAGAAGTCTCTAAATTTACTTCATCAAAGTGTTAGCCAGTAAAATGAAATGTAATTAAACTAAAATGGCCTGAAGAATATGGCTAATAATCAGTGCCTCTCTTTACGGAACAGCTGTTGCTTTCTTTTAACTATTATTCTAGCATTTTCTCCAGTCATCATCATCTAGCTTAGATAAGACCTGCACTGGTAGTACGTATGATACCTCTTTGTATTTTGTGTCCTTGTAATAAGTTACAAGATTTTAAAATCCTAGGGAATCCACTCATGCAACAGGTAGAGTTGTTCGAATGGAAGTTCATTGGGTCTAATCTCTGTGAAACTCCAGAGGAAATTTTTCCTCAAAGATGGAATGACTTAAAATAGACTTTGAGCAAAGCAGAGAAACTGAAGTTGACCAAGATAAATACGGGCCATCTGGAATTTTGAGCTATAATGGGCCTCAGAGGCTAGAAATTAACTTCCTCTAGAGAGGACAATGTGTATTGTAGCCTCATCCATTCCTGACTTTGAATGTTAAAGCTATCTGCTGGAGTGACTCTTTACTGAAGGTGCAGAACTTTCTTTTAATCTCTGGGACAAGCCATGCAGTCTAAGATGTGTTAAATTACTTCTGCAAACAATCAGTTTTTTTCATTCCTTTCTGGAACAGTTAATTACATGAAGCCCCACTGAATACATGAAAGCTGATGCTATCTGATTTCCTCTGGGTTTAGATCTGAACGCTATAGTTTTTAGCCTGTGTTCCTTCAGACATGCCTGCCTGCTGACTGAGCACAGTTTTTACTTTGGCATAGAACTGAACACTGTAATTTCCATCCAAACCTTATAGTGCATACACCTGCAGCATCCAGGTGGCAGGTGCTGTTTTAGTATTGAGCGTACTACTTCTACTTCCATAGTAGATCCCAGATTTTATGCTCTTCAAATATAAGATTTATATGAAGTACCAGAAGCCATTAGAAAGAGTCTTTAAAACTGTTGGAGAACGTGGACTTAGTGTTAAGGGCACATGTCCTAAGTCATGGGAAATGGACAGGTGCCATGTCAGCCCTCTTCCCTTTGCGGCCCCCCCCCCTTAGAGTTCGAAAATACTTTAATCTGTCTAGGTGAAAATATTCCTGGCTTTGTCATTTAGCTTTCTTGAGCACAAACTAGAGAACGCTTGTCAAGTCTACCCCTAATCTACTTGGAAAAGCTGCCACGATCACCTTAGAGTAACTTTTATATTAGTGTGATGTGGAGTCACATCTGAGCCAAGTTCTTAGAGGTAAAAAACCAGTTGGGTTCATTGTACTATCTAGACTGTTAAATAAATCACTGGTTAGCCTTTCATCTCTAAATATGTGTCCTGGTTTCGGCTGGGATAGAGTTAGTTTTCTTCTTAGTAGCTGGTACAGTGCTGTGTTTTGGATTTAGTGTGAGAATAATGTCGGTAACACACTGATGTTTTAGTTGTTGCTAAGTAGCGCTTATTCTAAGGATTTTTCAGTTTCCCATGCTCTGCCAGCAAGCAGGTATACAAAAAGTTGGGAGGGAGCATAGCCAGGACAGCTGATCCGAACTAGCCAAAGGGATATTCCATACCATAGAACGTCATGCTCAGTATATAAATGGGCATGGAGGGCCAGGAATGTATATAAACATTGGCCAGGAGGGGTGGATTGCTGCTTGGGGATCGGTCAGCAGGTGTGAGCAACTGCATAGTGCATCGCTGGGTTTTTTTCTTTTTTTTATCTCTTCTCTTTTTGTTATATTCCTTTTCATTACTATTATTATATTATTTCATTATTATTATTGTTAGTATTATATTTTACTTTAGTTATTAAACCATTCTTATCTCAATGCATGAGTTACACCTTTTTTCCCGATTCTCCTCCCCATCCCACTGGGAGCTGGGGAGGAGCGAGGGAGCAGCTGCGTGGTGCTTAGCTGCTGGCTGGGGTTAAACCACGACAGTATGCAATTTTATTACACATCATCTGTTCCTAAGGGAGAAGTCAAAGAGTTTAAGTATGCGCAAAGGCAGTATAGCATGTGTGGCATGAGTGCTTTAATACTTTGATGCTGACACTCTTCTGGCAGTTTCAAGTCAAGTGATCTCCACATGGTTAAGGCACGTGAATAAACAGACCAAAAGACACTAGTGCTTCTGCAGACCTTACGTGTCAGATACTAAACATGGAAATGCTCTGGTATATAGTTTAAATGGTCACTGTTTGATTACTTGATCACTGCTTATTTATTTTTTAAAAATAATCTGGATCATTTTTTTAAGTTGCCTCACTGGGAAAATATTGCCTTCTAGCCATGTTGCAACCCATTCCCTAATTGGGACATCCGTGTTTGTCACTGCTTCATGCTGTGCCCTTCCAGGACTTGATATAATCTCACTCCCAATAGTTAAGATCACAAAAATTCTTGTTTAACTTCGCTATACAGAATCTGAAAACACTGATTCTGATCTCTTTTGGTAAAGAGCAGAAATGCATTTACAAATGCATACAAACCAGTCCACAAAGCATTTTTTGGTACCTTGGTAGCTCATGAAAAATTGCAACTTGGCTGTGAGAATTCAAGTTATATGCACTGGCTAGCAAAAATGAAAAAATAAGATAGTCCACTGTATCTTTCAGTACTGAGTAACTTTAAAAATATTTTTAAGGTTTTTCGTTGGTTTGTTTTTTCTCTACAATTTGTAACTGGTATTAGAATAATTACATTCTTTCAACAAAGCAGGGATGAAAATAAGAAGAAATCACTTCTTTCATCAAAATACCTCAGACTATATCAGTGCCTGTTGGTGAAAGTGGAGGATGATTGCCTGTGCTTAAACTCTCTGTGGCTCTGAACAAATTAGTTTCATGAAAGCTTTGAGCCTGAAGATCTTCTGTCTGAAACTGGCCTCCTGTCATTTAACACTTAACAAAATTAAGAAGGGCGGCTTAAAATTTTGTTGCTTAAGGAGGAAGGCAAGGTCTCTTGTACAGGAATTGAGTTGTATTTCAAGGATCTACGGATTACAGTTCAAGTAACAAGATGGCATATCTCTTACAGTTGAATATTCCAGATGTAGCTGTAGAATTGGGTGGGCATTGCTGTTTTCTCTTTTCAGTGATTAATGCTGTCTTTGTACTTTGGAACCACTGCTGCACTTCAGCGTGTCTCACTTCCTCATTGAAATGCAAATGCTGCCATTGAAAAAGAAGTTCCACTAGTATGCAGTAAGTTTAGCAGTAGTTCCAGCTGCCCCCGTTGTCATGCCTGTTAATCAGGACAACTTCTGTACAAAGGTGACTGACTAGGCAGCTACTTCATCCTCTGGTGAAATCAAAATAGGTCACTCGCGTAATTCGTGAATGTTTCCAGGCACTGAGTTCAACAAGGTCTTTGTGAATGATATAATTCATCCAATTCTACAGCTTCCCTATTTCAAGATAAGTGTGTCCCTGAGAAAAGTTGCTTTATCTGGAGGTTTTTTACTATTACTCCCCTTAATGATCTGAATTACTTCCCCAGTTAAAAAGATGTACATTTTAAGTGACCTGGCAGATTTAACAGCCTACCAGTTCTTTGTTTGGATCACTTTTACTTCAGATTCAGCAAGGCGCAAAAGCAGTTATTATATACTGGGTACAGGTACTGTTCTCTTCTTGGCTATATCCACAAAGAAAGAATGGTCTTATAACAGGGAGAAAAACTTACATTTGCGGTATCAATTTCCACCTATGATCCCAGAACGCTTAAACTAATTGACTTGACTAGCATCACTTAGCTGTACTGTCCCCTTCTGTCCACATATCCTTTTATTTATCAGCACTTCAGAGTAGTGACTGTCCTTTGCAAAAGCAAAGGGGTCCTGACTCTACCATATAGTTCAAAATTAAATAAATGCTGCCATATAAGGTAAAATTTAATAAGAATCAAAAAGGTCCTCTTCTCCACTGAATATGCTTAAGGTCCTCAATAGAAGATGCAGTGCCAGATAACAGATCAAATTCCTTCTTGGAAACAGCAAGCAACAGTGTTTATTTCACCTGCTTATACAATTACAAGGTTTAAGTCCTAAATGCCTTCTCAAAAGGCCCCAGCCTTCATATACTAACAGATTATCAGTGTATTTATCTTGGTTTTGTTCCCTCTGTATTACTGGCCTAAGCAGGTGTGGTACCTTGAATCCTGGAGAGAAAGAGGCCTGATTCATGAGAGGTATCGTTGAGGCTGAAGAATGTGAACAGGAGAGAATAAATCAGAAGTCTAATGTTAATGGTGTAATTTTAAAAGGTAACTTAACTTTGATGTGCCAATGCCAGCTCATGGCACAAAAAGTTGATATATGGATGTTTGTGCTTGGCCAGTACAATCACATGTAGTATCTTCTGTGCAAAGAGGCACGTCATTGCCTGCAGTATTTTTAACTACAGAGTGGCTTTGTTGCCTTTTTGCTTACTATTTCAGACTCGGTAAGAGTGAATTGTTTCTGGATAACACCTGTAAATTCCTTTTACATTAGCTATTTATGTGTTCATGAAACATCTATTCAAAGTGATCAAGAGAAGCTATTTCCTTATCCCTGCAAGCACCACAAATACAGAGTTAAATCTTTGAGAAACAAGCTGTTGCTGTCACTGAATTGTTCCCTAGCTACTGGTACTCAAGCCTTCCCAGAGGCAAACTAAACCAATTCTGGAATGTTCCCAGACTCTATCAGCTTCTGAAATGAACCTCTTTCTAAGATACAGTTTGTTTTCCATGGGTTAGCTTGAGGCTCTGACGTAGTAGAGACTTTAGCAATGCACTGAGTCATGCTGGGCTATGAAAACATATTTGGGGTGCTTCGTTTGTGCCTCATGTTGCTAAGCCGATAAGCAAGGATGATTGTTTATCAAGTCTCTGAATTGCACTCTGTGAGTTTTGGATTCAAGTCTTATAAAGAGAGATGGAAGGACAAAAGCAATCTTCTCAAGTGCAGACACCCCGAAAGGATCGAGGAGATACTAAAGCAGAGGACACAGGGGTAATTTCTACCAAAATAGAGATTTAAATCACTCTAGTTTGGCCCCACTGATTACTCACATACAAGGTTTATTTTGAAACACAGGATGAAGGGATGCCCCGTGAAAATTAGAGGCTTTACAAATAACACTGACCAAAGGAACATGACAGAGCTGCTTGAACATTAACTTGATTCACAAATGCCTTTTGAGGTTTGGAAATGTGTTTTTGTTCAGTATTGGGACATAAAGAAACTTTGTGACTGTAACTGTGCTACCTTCCTACTGTTCCAACTCCAGTCTCCTAAAAGGGACGAGACTCCCTCAAGTAAGGGAAAATGTGTTTTTAAATATTTATCCATGGAATGAACTGCACCAGTTTAAACTTAAGACATCTGCTAACTCATTACAATCCTGTTTATTAACAATACAACTTTAATACCTAAATCCTGTGTCTTTGACCACAATGTATGATGTAAAAACAAAACTGATTTTAGAGGAGACTATTTTATGTCATTCTTATTTTTGTAGTCTTTCACTTTCTGACAGTCCTAGCAGAGTACCACATTGTAATACTTGGCAAGATCGGCAACAGTTCTTTAAAGTTTTTTAACATCTAAAAAAAAAAGGTAAACTGTTTTATGAACTTCTGAAACTATTTTGGATCTTAAATTACCAGAAATCACCACTTATCCACTTATTTGACAATTCTAAGCCAGCCCTTGCCTTCCCCTTTAAAGCAACAGGGGAGAATCTGTTCATCTGGATGATGAAACTTTTGGAAGTAAGAAACAATTATAAAAATTTATGAAGTTGACAGCTCTGAGACCAAAATCACATTTACTATCAAACCAGTTCAATGGATACAACTCTTCAAAGTGTGTCAACACAGACCTGTATGTACCTACCCCTTTAGGCACATCCCCCTTCTCTCTTCAGCTCTAACAATTCTGCCTTTCCCCACCCACCCATTTTCCCTGCCTCCACAAAGTAGGAGGGAGGAAAATGAGAGGACATAGAGATGAACTTCTCAGGGCTAAGCAGACTTTGTGTTCCACATTTCCCTTGCAGGGCCAGATTTGGAATAGTTGAAGCTTCACTTCTCCTACCACTCAGCAACTGCACAGCGCTGTGCAAGTTAAAGGTCATCTGGGGCTAACACTGCTGAGATATTTTCAAATGGCACCTGAAGACCCCTCAGGATCAGCAGGATTTGTCCTTGCATCATCTAAACACTGAAGGCATAACAGGCAAAGGGAAAGTTATTTAAAGGTTCTCTCTAGCAAAGGTTGCAGGAATTTCCTCCTGCACGGCATCCAGCTGGCTCACCTGCACGGCAGGTGGGAGATGACGTGCACTGTAGCAGGCTTCTCTGGCTGACCTGCCAAGAAGGGAACTGCTCCACCCACCACTGCGCTGCTGCCCTTTGCTAACAGCAACCTCCAGAAACCTAGGGAGGCCAAAATTAGACACAGCAGTTTAGATAACCCTGGGAGATATTACAATCTTTTCCTTTGTTCATTCAGCATCACTAGTACAGCAGGCCAGCTCCTGAAGCGCTATATTTAGTTCAAGTTAACATCATTTGGTCACACATGTGGATGCATTTTACCTACATGGTATGTTTGAGAGTCAGATGAACTTTGCCTCCACACCCTTCATTTTGTATTTGTAAACAGTTCTCTTGGTTCAACTTCATTCCTCATTCAGCTATAGAGGAATGATAGAGGATTTCAAGCTGAAGAGTGAAACAGCAGTTTAAAAAATGCCTGCAGCCCCTTATTTCTTCCTCCCTCATCCAGGAGTCCTAACTGTCTTCGGCAGCTGTTTGGCCAGCAATTTGTTTCATCGGAGCAGTGCGGTCTCAGCTCAGTAGTGACTTAAGTCAAAAGTATGGATGGCTGTTCAGCCTGTGTAAAATAAGCTAGTGGTTTTGAGGCTAGGTCTTCACATCATGGGAGTACAGCTGCCAGGACCTCTGTCCCAGGAAAGGCTGACTTTAAGTCCTTTAACCTCAGTGCTTCATTTCTTTCTTAAACACTGAAAAAGGTAAACAAGTGATCCTCATGACAAACAGCCTTTTCTCCTAACCTGTCTTGTAAGGTCTGTGCCTTGCTGCAGTGCCAACTGTGGGTAATCACTTGTTTCCTAGAGTCTTTGATTCAGAGTTTTCCTGGCATCTCTCTCAATCAGAGCAGCCTGCTGGCTTTTGTACTGCCTGATTAGCCTCAACCAGGAGGCAGCTGATAGAACAGAGGCGAGGCAGGGCCCCTGCCTGCTGAAACAGACAGGCCACCTTATAAAACCACCCAGGATTGTACATTCTGCCAAAGCAAAAGAAAAATAGTTATCAAACGAATGTACTAGTAAACAAGCAATATCCAGGTACCAGGCTGTAAATTGCTCTAAAGGAAAGGTTTATTCTTTTAATATGGAAAAAAATGATGGCATTCTGTAGCAATTAAAAGGGAAGCGGGGAGAGACAAGGGAGAGTGTTAGATCAATGGACACAAATTTGACGGTGGCAAGGTTGTTAAATGAAATGTAAGAATTGAGGATGCAAGAGAGGAAGAAATGACAGAATTTAATCAGATACCTTCAGGAAGCAGATAAAAAAGAGAAGTCATGCAAATATTCAGTCCTCTCACCTCTAAAACGATCCAGTGTACTGCCTAGTGTTTTTGTTTACTCTTCTACTGAGAGGAGTAACCACTGTTCTAGACCTCTGCAAACCCCATTCTGCTAAGGCGATTTGCTGGCTGGGCCAATGCATTAGGATTTTGTGCTTTGGGAATTCTGTTCTCTGTTGTATTCCTGTTCTTGCTATGTAGTTCCTAAATGAAGGTCATTAATGAAGTTCTTAGTCTGGAGAAGTCCATAAATTATTTTCCCTAGAAAGGATGGCAAACACTCCAAACTACTCCACCTACAACATATCTGGCAGTTACTATTGTCAGCCTTAACAAATGTTTCTCCAAAAGACATTATGTATATATCATTATGCATAGAGATGCATAAATTAGTGACCAAAATTAGCTTCAAAATGCTCAAGTAGCTGATAGAGAAACATATTTCTTGCCGGCAGGGTCAGCATTTGACTAGGCCTAGTTCAAAATAAGCTTAAGCAACTCATTTTACTAGGAATAAGTAAACACTGGAAAATAAACTAGCTCTGAGCTTTTATTGTGTTGCACAGATACATCCAGCAGTATTTTTGCCCTGTGCTTCCCACAAAAGATCTGCTGTTTCTCATACAATGATTATGTCCATCTGCCCGATGTATTCAGCTCAGGGAAGCAGGCAGGTACAGACTTGACTGAAAAATACTACTTGTCAGTCACCATAAGAAAAACTTCTCCAGATCTAAGTTGTCTGGTTTAGTCTTGTAATGAAGATGTACCTGGTGTTACACGCGGCATGAATTTTGCAGTGCTGACGCTTTTCAGCTAAAAATAGAGATGAAATTTTGGGTTTGCTTTAAAAATGTATTGAACATGCTGAAATAAAACACCTTTCTTTTTGTCTCAGACGTCAGTTGTGACTTTCAGAGTTGTGGTTGTCTTTAGTGGGACCTCCTCAGAATTCTGTGTTTAAGCATGGTTCAGGCTGTGAATGAGTTCTGAACAGTGAAATGCCCAAACAATTCAGTAACTGGAATAACCACACTAAGACTTTGAAGAGCAGAAAGGAAATAAATGGTTTTACCAAAGGACTTGAATGCACGGACTTCTGCACTATCAATCACTGGGGCTCCTCATGTACTAAAGCCAAACACAGAACAGAAGCAAGAAGGTGGCTGTTTTCTGTGCTGTGCACGAAGAGCAGCTCTATCTTTTGAATGGTCAAGAAAAACTATGAAACACGGAACATGAAAAAGAGCTTCCCTGAGAAGAAAACAATGTCTCAAGTCTAGTATGCTGTCTCATCTCTGCAGCAGCATAGCTATAGACTGGAAGAAGCACAAAGGCTTGTTGGCCAAGATGGCTTAGAGTTGGCAAACTACATGGAAGTAGAACTCTTTAGAAGGAATATGACTTGAGTGCTGCAGAGCAAAGCATGAAAGGAAGATTATGTGGAACAAAATTATGCTGGGAAGATGGATTGGACGATCAGGGTAGAGGGGAACACAACAGGAGTCTACACTGTAACTGTCAGCTGACATGCACTTATGCAGGATAAACAATGAACCAAAAAACTAGTAAAAATATCAGAAGTCTCCACTGTAATTTAATTACTGAGCTGTTTATTGATAGGAGTTCAAACCAAAACACTGGCAAGCCAATGACACCTCCTGTATGCTTGTCTCAGGCTGTCCATGTGCTTCAGAGGACAGAATCAGTCTAATGTCACTGTTCTGTGATTTTAATTTGCTGTCTCCCTCCACAAATACGTGCTGACAAAATGAAGCAAGCCAGAAGCTGAATAATGCAAAATAATGTAATTTTGAAAATCTGTAACTTATTTTCTCCCTGTTCCTTAATATCTAGCTAAAATAGAGAAAATTTACTCAAAATGTGCTCTGATGTACTTTCATGTTCCCAGAAGTTAGCTGGGTTTGTGTGCGTGTTTTTTGTGGTGGGTTTTTTTTTTTTTTTGGTTGGTTGGGGTTTTTTTACCAAGGAAGTAGTAAAGAAGTTTCTTCCACAGAGCTACTGTAATTCCTCACAAACGTAAATCCTTTCTCCTGTCACAGAACTCAGTCAACATTCATAACCCATAGTAATGTCACACAGATCCACTGTGAATATGACTATAAGTAAATGCGTAATGAAGGTACCTCTACGTACCTCTGTTCAAAACAGATTTTGATGGTCGGACTTCTCTACTCAGCTGATAGTTACTCAGCCATCTGTAAGTGGTACCAGTAGAGTGTCAGCTGATTTTAAATACAGGTATTCTGATTTGCTTCTCCTGATCTTAATCTTCAATTTAAATGTCAAGTGGAGGACAAGCTGTGAGTCAAGTGTTAACAGTTTTAGCATTTGCATATTGCTTTGAATGGATGAGGCAATGCAGTATGCCAGTCCTGGAAAGCCTCTGGCACTTCTGCAGCACTGTAAAGTATATGCACTCAGTAAGGCCCAATACCTGTTGGAGGACTTTACCTTTGTTTCCTAAATGCCTTAATTTCCTTTCACAGGTATCAAAATTAACTAAATATCACTGTCTGAACCACGCTTTTCGATCAAGCAGTCTATTGGGACAGATGAGCACTGAGTCTGTGGCTTATACATCTGTATCCTGGAGGTATACCTGCATCTGGAAGATGACATCTACTGTAAGTCACAGATGCACCAAGAGAGGCTTTCATATGTTCCCAATTGCAGTGATCCTATGCACCGTTGTAGTACTGGGGAACAGATCAGGTATGAAAATTTCTCTTGTGTTCTTCTGTGTATGATATGCCATCGGCATGTCTCCTGCAGCCGGAAGATAACAATCTGACATACACCCACTGTGATGTTCCTCAAGGCACAGTATTCCTCTTGGGAGCCTTTCAGCAGCTTTGCTGCCACATTAGGTCAGCTCCACTGCCAGAAAGTAGCTGCAGCACAGCCAGAATTTCCCCATTCACTCCTCTCAAAACATCTTCCTAGACTTCTAATGAAACACCTTGTGAATGTGGCGAGTGGCTGTGGGAAGTCAGGTCCTCACTTTCAATACTACACATGGGAGAAGAAAGCCAACTTACTGGGGAAACCCCCCAAAAAGGGAGTCTGGGCCTCATCAAACTGTGTAAAGATACAAACTGTGAATTCTTCAGGCACAATGCTCTTGGCAATTCCCGTTTCCTCTCTCCCAGAGCCTCTCTAAGCGCTGTTATACTGCTATGACATCTGACTTTGAAGCAGCAGAGTCATGAGTGACAGGTCTTTACAGCCCCTGACATGGACATTGTCATTATGTAATCTGTGTGCCATCACCAGTTCATTTTTACAAGCATTTTTGTGCCCTCTGTAAGCACTTGGCAATTACTGGTGACACATGCTCCATGATTCGGGGACACAGGATTGAAAAGGACATCATTGGTTCACTGAGTGCAGTCCCCTGTGTACAATCCTGTTAACAAGTTAATCAAGCTTTAATTTAAGACTAGGTACAGTGTTCGCCTCTGCTGCTCCTACTGAATGCCTTTTCTGGAGCCTCATTCCCGAGTTCAACCCAAGATGTATCTCATTGTCCACCTCTGTGAACAGATGAATACTGAGGCTGTTCTGCAGAGGAAACAAGTCCTATGAGCAATGCAGGGAAACGGTATTGCCTCCTAAGAAAACACTTCCCTAAATGGAAAAAACCCCTGCAGGTCTTGTTTCGTGACCCTCTTTATCTCTGTCTCCATCATTTCAGCTGAACAGATCCCTACACTGAATAGTCAAAGCATATCTGTACGCTGAGTAGATATCACACAGCTATACTACACCGTTTCTTGCTGTTCTCTCTGTAGAGCCTTGCAGGCTTTCTAAGAGGAGATGTATGAGAGAAGATGATTCTGGGGAATTACATCAGATCTTTGGTGGGTAATGGTGCCAAAAGGTAACAAACATGAAGCATCTACTTCACAACTTTTCTTTTTGTCCTGAAGAGTCAGAATTGATCAGAACAATTTTGCATGAAAAATTGTTTTTCATGGATGTTATTTATTACTTTATATCGATTTAATCAAATACTTAAAGATTTTAAAACATGAATTTTGAATTATTTCAAATCTGAAAATTGAGGGTTTTTTTTTAATTTTATGATTACTTTTACATTATTTTTTAAATCAACAGTACTGGTGTTAAGAATAACAGATGCAAAGTGGGAAGGTGTTTCAGTATGCAAGAAGAAAACATCTTGCTCTAGAGAAAAAGAAGATATTCATCAAAATAAGTAGTGGACTTTGCTTAATCATTGTTTCTTTGCTACAGATCATCTCAACTCTAATGTTATCCAAAAAAAGTAGAATTAAAAAATACCTAGCCAGACCTTCAGTTTTAGTTGTACGTTTATAAAATCTCCAAATAAACTTACCTTGTACTTGAAACCAATGTTCAGGTACAGTCCTTTCTACAGTTTGATTTCTCTTCACCTGAACTCCAAGACAGCCTGATGTAGGCAAGCATCAGTCTAAAGACCGTTTTCAGATTCAGTGATTCCTCCTGATTACACCACTTTGGGATCAGTGCTTACTTATGTTCACCAAGTTCAGACCACATGAAGAACATATCAGACTGTGCAGATGATTGTGTAAAACAGAAGATTCCTTGTATTGAGACCAGAATTTGTTCTTCTAGAAACTGAAAATATTTCATGACCACATCTATTCTGCTAGAAAGAAGATGACTGCAACTATGCTCCCATACTATCTGGGAATAAAACAATATTCCTCATGTGGATGAACATCCATCTCATCACATACAAACTTAGAGGACTTAGTGGGGCTATTATCTACTGTCCTGATGGGAAAAAACCCTTTTAATCCAAAGGAAGGTTAGGTATAAGCATTTATAGGAGTGGAACCAGTATTTTACAAGGTTTATGGCACAGGTAGGCAACAGAGGAAGGAAGCCAGATAAAACAGCTCACAGCACTCAATAACCATTTAGGAATAACCTTCCCTCTTGAGACAGAACATAGGTAAATAAAAGCCTATGTTATCTACTCTTCAGGACTTCAAATTTAAGTAAGGTAACAAGTTCCACGCGTAGAAAAAAATACCACAGTGTCATAACTGACCACAAGAGGTCAGAAACTCAGCAGTCCATCTTATTCCAAAGGGAGGCTGGTTATATTCGATTTTCTATTGAAAAGGCTGAGTATCCTTAACCTTAAACAAATGATTGTTTTTCCTTTGATTTTCTTTGGAGATATAAGAGGATTTAATTTGAAAGCTTTGAAGGCCTGAGTTCTGCCCTGGGCTGGCACATTCTCTGTATACCCTCAAGCTGGTGATGTCCTTCCCACCCAACTCTTAGATGATGCTTCTGTTCTAGCTCTACTGATATCCTGATAAGTGATACTCGGTAAATAATGTTCTCTCCCTTTTTTTTTTTTCCTCCCACTTTTTGGCTGCATTATCTATTAGACTGTAAGCTCTTTGGCAAAAGGAATGAAAGTTACCATCTGCCTGTGCAGTAAGCACCACTCTAAGATACAAAAAAGAAATGCTTATGATAGCTACATCAAAGGTAAAAGATCAATTAATGTTAAGGCAGAAAACACTGAAGTCAGGGACTCCCAAACTTGTCTCAGCTTTTAAATTCACTTTTATCAGACAAATACTATAAAAACCCCTCTGAATTACTGGGGACCCTACCTGAAACTGCCAACTGTTTGAGCTGCAACTGCAAATTTGTTAACCTCTCACTGTAACAGCTAAGCACTGTGAGAGAAGCTGGTTCCTCTGTGGAAAGGCTGAGGGAGACAAACACAAAGGTACAATTGAGAAACATCATTTGAATCATTGTAGCCAATTACCTCCATAATTACATAATGAATGTATAGCGGAACCTGTACTCCATACAACAAAAGCTACAAACACTTCTCGGCAATCTACAGCAAGCTTAAGCCATGTAATTTGTAATTCCAAAGCCACAAACCACAAACGTAAAAGTTCCAGTTGCACAAGAGCACTGGATAAAATATTAAAAGCTATAATATATAATACAAGCTGTGTCTCCTGCTGTCTGTCAGTGTAAGGTGTTACTAAGCATTTCTGCACACCATCAGTACAGAGTAAGATATTTTACTACCAAGAAATTGCCACAGAGATTCAGATGGTAGGCAATCAGTTTCATTCTTTTTTGCATGTCCCAAACTAACAAGTCATTGGAACAGAAGATGATGATAATAATACTGATTAACTATTATTTTTCTGAGCTCAGTCCAGGGGTCGGGAGCAGGGGGTACTGGTCACAACATGATTTGTACATTATTCCTTAACAACTTGCAATTAGAAAGTTCCAATATGTTTTTGGAATAATTATGGCAGTTGCCTAAAGATAGGTCTCTACATTTTGATAAAATAGCAATCCCCTTCAGCTAAGACACCTACCGTCCGTATAGATGAAATCAGAGAGGGAAGGAACAGCAACATCTTACTACTTTCCTTTCAAAGAAACCTCAGCTAGAATTAGCACTGTTCCCATCTAGCTGTGTAACCAGGCAATGAAATCTTGTGCACTCAGAGCAGGCCTGCAAGACTGTAATTCCTAAACTCTGAAAGAGGCAATTAGCTTTTCTGTACTAAATTTCTACTACTTGAAAAATGGGAATAAAACCTAATTGATAAAGAACACGTGAAGATTAGAAAAGTTAACTTGCTGTAAAGAGTGGCAAACAACTCTGTATGAAGTACATTTTTATGTACTCTGTACATAAAAAATAGGCTAGATTAATATTTGCTCTATAAACAAGTGTCTAGAAACTACTCCTGCAAGTCAAATGATCACACCACAGCCACAAGTTCTCCTTTAAAAATGAACACACTCCCAGTCCACTTGGTTATGGAGACACAGTTGGTAAACATGAACAAAACAGAGTGATACAGTCCCAAACCTACCAGGAGAAACTGTTGCATTCATTTACCCAGCAGGACAATTTCAGATATCCTTATTTCCCAGCAGAGGGGATCTAGTAGGATAAGGATTAAAATGACATGGTGTTATCCAAGCATAAAACTTCCAGATGTGAGAAGTATTGCTGCCACTTCTGTCTCTCTGATGATCAGCAGGATCCCTGCTGGCTACTCTTGACACTTAATGACAAGAATGGGAGACCATGCTTCCACACAAGGGGAGCAATGAGTCCCATAAAACTGCCTATGACTGTCAGTTCCACCCGGGTAGTAACAGAGGTGACACTGCAAAGGGATCTGATGTCACAGCAATGCCTGGTGGTCTGGAGCACTTTTATTTTCCACTACATTGATGCTACTGTGGAATTCAGTTCTGTCGTGTTCGGGTATGGGGTTAAAGGTGGCCCTCTGTTCTTGCATTGTTAATTGCTTTCTGGTGCATTCTTCAGTGGGTGAAGCATGGTACCTGCGGAGCCCAGGGGAGGGAACCCCATTCCTCAGAGATACTACGTAGTGCGATACAGCATGAAAGAAGTCTCTAGCCCTTCCTCCCCCTCATTTGTGAAAAGATGGCTGCAAAGATAACGAACATACAGAAACTTGCAGCAGGTGGTATAGTGCCTGGCTAATTCCAGCAACAACCATCTGCCCTCTAGCTGCAGCAAAAGGAGGGGGTGGATGTGGAGGTGACTCAGCTGAGAAAAGCAAGTAGCTCAGCTAAAGTTGAAATCCTACTGAGCTTAGAACAGTCTGATTATGTTTTTTAAAGGACCATTCTCATGATGTGAAAATACAACCTAAGAAACTTGCTTTGGCAAGTATTTGTTACAGATAACACCAGCCCTCAACCTCGTTTCTTGGGCTTTGCTGGCTACTCCTTTAAATCGAGCTTTCCCAAGCACTGCTCTGAACTCTAGCCCTCATTATTGACTTGGAAGATGTCATGACTCAAACCAGATAACAAGCCTTCCTCTAACCTGGAAAGGTACCAGATCTCCTTGTACACGTTTCTTACTGCCCACCCTGTTACTGCAAAGCAGTAACATGAAATTAGCATGCCCCCTCCCATCACATGGTGCTACATATCAGGACCTGATCTTAACAGCAGTCCCATAGGAGCTGCAAAAAGAATCTCTGAGGCTTAGACTTACACTTAAAATTTTTCTGAACTACCTAATTGTCAGGAGAGTGACCCCCCCAAAAAACCCACACAAACGTAGCATGACTTGAAATAAAATAGCAAATTATTTTTTGCTAGTACAGGAGAACTATTTCAAGCAATGGTTTAGATTATACCAAAAAAATAGCTCTTTCATAAGCTGCATTTCCAGTAGGCTACTGGTAGCTTGGTGTAGACTATAGCTTTCTTGACAAACCTTTTAAGGATTACTAAGCTCTGAGCTAGAAGCTGTATTTTCTATATACTGTGTTGGAATATGGGACCTGCAAGAGCCACTCTGCTTCTGTTAGTTTCTTTACAGTATCACCAGAAGGGAGCAAAAATAGCTCCCATCTCCTCTATGATATAGCAAATGTGCAAGAAAAGCAATTCTGTTCTCTCTTCCTCCTACTGTCGAGCTCCCCTAACGACACAGAATGGAAGGGGTTTTTATCGAAAGGGCATTAGAGTTTAAGATGTTGCTAATTAATGTCAAATGAAGACCAGTTCAAAATAATGTGCCTTTTTTTTCTTTGCTAATATTTACACCATCCCTGAAAGAAAAGAAAGAAAAAAGGACAGAGTAGAAAGAAAAAAGAAAAAACAAACAAAAAAGCACTCTGCAAAGGTTTCATTTTCTCTCTCATATACCCTAAGCAGCATTTGTATAAGCTGAAATAAGAAAGGAACATCTTGAAATAGTTCTTTCCCCCCCCAGTCTGTTTCTGAGCAGTTGCACTGTACAGGTGAGTTTGGGCTACAGATACTACAGAGGACAACATTCACATCTTTTTAAAAAGCTCTCCTTGTCACAGGCTTGCTTATTTACGATAGCATTTCTGTTGATATTGTAAAATCTATAGATATATAGGCTTAAAATAATCAAATGATTAAATCAGTCAAGCTTTTCTATATTTGCATTTCAATTTGACTACAAACAGAGAAGCACAAGGGAGCTATTTCCTGGGTTGTGCACTCAAGTTGTGTTTCAAAGCTATAAAATATCTTCATTTGACATGAATACCACTCAGTAACTGTTTGTGCAGAATACCTATCTCATCACATTTACACACAACATTATTTTATGATTTCAGCATACAAAGTCACGGCCAAAGAAGCATATGAAGAAGCTCACACTGATTATTCTAGAATAAAGATGCAACAGTTCTGAAATTCTGTATTACAGGCTCAGAGACCCTATCACAAAACAGTGTTTGCTTAGACCTTCAATTGATGGAACTGGAAATAGCAGGAAGAAATACTTTAGTTCTGTTGACACTAACAGAACTACCATACATTCTCATCTTCCTCATTTAAAGACATCGTGGCTTAATATAGATGCTGTTCTCATAATTATCTTCAAAGCATTTAGTGTTAATCAGAGATTCAAAGAGTACTCTGGGCTCAAAGGCTGCTAGACCTCTTATAGTATTCTCTGGCCTAATGCCTACGAATGGAGGCAAACAGAGCGTCTCCTTTATCTCTTCCTATTGCGTACTGACATTTTATAGAATAATTTATAAATAAAAGCCTCTCCCTTTGATGTTTCACTAGATCTTTGTACAGCCCTGCAGGTCTTTGTGCGTAAGTTTCTCTTCCCTGATCCATGAGGCATGCAGGATATGCAAAACCTCAGGGATCCTCTCCCAGCCATAACCTTCACATTTTAAAGGCAATTCTTAATTTGCCATTATTCTTTGTAAATCTACATCACAAATAAGTCTCTTTCTTTCTATTTCTGGCGACATCCCAGTAGAAGAAATATGATATTAACAAGTCTTCAGCAGGTCCTGTAAATACTCAAACTCACTTAGACTGCCTCATCTGGCAAGAACAAACCTTCTGTATTGGGTTTGGATCAAACCATGCCACTGCAGCTAGCTGAGATTCCCTGTTGTCTCATAGCAACAGGATCATTTGCTGAAAAAGCAGCATTGATCACCAGCTGGAGCATTTTTTGTTGTCGCTTACTCATTAGGCAAAATCAGATGCATTCAGTGGATCTGGAATATCACTTTGACATGCCTTGAAACCAAATTACATCCCCTATAGTTAATGTGTTCATAAATCAGTCAGCAGTTCCAAACAGGAGAAAGATGCAACTCTTTTCTTGTTTACAATAGTAATAGTAGTAATATAATTAGCAATATTCATTACACTGATCCAGAAGTTGAAGCTGCAGTTCTTCATTAGTCTTTCTCAGGACTACTTAAACCTATCAAAGCATCTTTACTGTTTCCTTCCCAACAATTTCTGGAGCAAGGAAGATCTCACCATACTGGACTTGTGTTGTATTCTGTCCAGCAAGCAAGACTGGCAAGTTTTTCCTGAAACGTACTGTAAGAACTACATATATCTAAAAGTAACAAAAAACAAACAAACAAAAAAAAGGGTAATCACAGTCAGGCTTGCAAAGATACTTCTATACCAGACCCTGTTTATTTGGTTTCAGGGGGTGTGGGGTGTGGAGGGGGGGTTGTATTAGTGGATCAGTCAGCAGAGGCAGTATCTAAGCCTAGATTTTATAAAATTAAACTTTTTGGATGAGATAGGAGAAAATCCTAGTTGTAGTAAACTTTTAAGAATTTTTACATGCAAGATTTGTTCACAAGATGAGGTTTGGGATTACAAATGATAACCCAAACAGAAGCACTCTGATAAGTAGCAATATCCTCACCATAAATTCCTGAGAAACAAGGCTGCTGATAAACACTATCATTACTGCAAGGCAAGAAAACACCTAAATGTATGCAACTGATGATATATCAAGATCCATATAGCTGTACTGAGATATATTTCTGTGCAGACTATGAGAGAAGCATGTTTCCAACTCAGTCTGCAGGTATAGCATAAGCATAATATATCTATGCTAATGAAAAAGTAACTAACTTATCAAATGTCATCCTTTGTCTCTGATTTGATTTGATGAGACTGGTAACATTTGACAATGCACGAATTTCTAAAATCTCATAAAAGACTTTGAAAATATGTCCCTGTAATGCTACATCTAGTATTCCGTCGTAGAAAAACTCCTACCGATTACATATAATCAAACAAGGGCTTAACCTAAGGCTGATATTTTCAGTTGCTTTGAATGTTAAAGTTGTTGCTGTATTATGAAAAGTGATTTTATTAAAATGTCATTAAACAAAATCAGCATTAACATTTGAGCACCACCACTACCACAAACTTCCTCTGAGAAACCTGCAGAGCAACAGGCTGTTTTGCATGGGAGCTGGCCAGATACATAATCTTGACAGGGTTTCTCACAGGTATGACTGAAGACAAAATTTGTCTGTGTAACAGGATGCTTAACAGCTTCATTTGTAAAAAACACAGATAGTTCAAGAGCTGTTTCTCAGGCTCTATGAATCTAAAAGGAATTTTAAAAAAGAAAAAGTTTGTCACTAAAATGAGAAGATATCACTTTGAACACATTTAAGGAATAGCTCTTCTGAAGAAGAGGCTGCTATTTTTCCCTGTTGATTTGCAGAGCAAAACTGTATTTCAGCAGATGGCTCTGGCTCGTTAAATTTTTGCACCATGACTGTAGCAGAAGAAAAAACAAAACAAAACAAACCCCACACCACAAACATAGGAATAAGATGCACTGGCTGCTTGTTGTGTAATAAAAACTTCTTGTAGTTTTTATTCATGCACTGATCAGCAGACTTAATATCTAAACCTAGTTTACAAAAGAATTCTCCTCATGTTTACAAGCTAGTCTCTATTTAAAGTGGCATTGTTTGTGGACAAGATACATCTTTAGACAAAAGACTGAAGACAGATTCCATCTAACATTTCCTGCTAGGATCTCTTTTCCTTAGAAACCTTCAAAAAGGAAGGTTCATGTTTTTGTTCTGCACACCTTCTGCTAAAATTTGAGATCCAAGTTTGGAAATCTCAGCAACAACCTTTATTGCCATCCATTCCATGGCCTGCCCTTCCTGTTTTCCAAAAACAAAATGTTGTATTTGTTTTGAAAATGGGATATCCTGTTGGAAAGCTTTGAGAAAAAAAAGAAAGAACATACTGAGCCTGGGACCTCAAGTACTCCTTCCTGTACCTTAAGAGAAATAAAGAAATAGTTCTAGTCAAAAAAGGAAATATGGCAGGAAAAAACACTTGGGAGTTACAGTCAGAGCAATACTTGAGGAATAAATAGTACAGAAATAATTGTAATTATATAAATGGTTATTTTTTCATGGAAGTTCCTACATACTGTGTATAAAGCTCCCTTTCAATATTGTAAACTTGGAGTAAAACACTTTGACAGGAACACGTATGAGCCCCATTCATGAACTAGACTCTATTGTATTGTTCTTTAGCAGGAGCAGAACAAACAGAGGGTCCTTTTGCTAAATCAGCTAGAAAATTTTTGAATCTTCACTAAATATAAGTGGGCTTGCTCCAGATAGCCATCTGTATAGTCATCTCCTACACAGGGTCCTTAATTTTTATTTCAGTAGTATTTTTCCATGCTTTTAATAGTCAAAGCAACTTCCACATTAGCCATATACAGCAAGACGGTGGATGAAATAATGACAGTAAAAATGAAATTGTTAGGTTTTGCTCATGTCTTTCTGAGTGAGACCCAGCTGCCTGAACATGGGCCTGAACATGAACAACTGCCATCTCAGACGCTGTGGGGTACCCTCTTCAGCCTCCAGCTATCATTCTAGAGGAATGCAGGTCTTTTGCAGATTCTGTGCTACATCTGCAACACAGATACATCTACATAAGGATAGCCTTAGGGATACATCTACAGCATCAGATATTTACTTTTTACTGTTTCCTGCTTCACCCTGTGTTTTTGTACCCTGATTATACACCACCTTCTACGGATGTTAGTTTATCCCAAGCTTCTTTAGAGTGAACCAATCTGGTCACCCTGAAATGCATCCTAATGCAGCTCTAAGGACAGTTCACTCTAGTATCTTCTTTCTGTGGGCAGTAGGGATGAGACTAGGTCAAGTCGAGCTGCCTCCACACTGCACAAGTCTGCCATGACTACCCCAGCAGGTGCTGCACCTTCAGATCACTCCACGCACTCAGGACACATACAGAGCATGAAGCACACGCTCTCAGCTTTAGGTCATAAAATCTCACTCTGGCAAACCACAACACACTCCGTACATTGCTTCAGGCACTTTGAACTGAAAAGGAAAGAAAATAAACTTACTGCTCCCTAATGCCATTTGAGGGGGATGGGTTGGTTTGTTCCCTTTTCAGTACACCCACAGTTCCATTCAGCTAACTGCAAGGAAGGCAGAAATCTCCTTCAGCGGGATAGAGCAGGTAGGCAGAAGGCAGCTCCAGCTACATCTTACCTGCCACAGCTGGGCTCATCAGAACTTAACTATCAGAATTTATCTCCATTTTCAGAATGGAAATTACATTACAACAGTTTCCCAAGTTCCTGGTCAGACTCAGGAGTCCACAAATGCTAAGTACCAAGTAAACCCATATAAAACAGGAGGCAATCTCTACTCCCAAAGCTTGAAGTGAAAAAAAGGGGACATGACATGACATGACAGTTAGGAAGGGATATTCACATAGCAAATATAGAGACAGAAGATAAGAATTATTGTCATTGAACCAATCAACATTATTATAGAATCCTATGAATTGAAGCTTCTAATATTTAATTAAATCAATGCATTATAATTTCTAAGACTGCACCTTAATATCTCACTCTGTTTAAAAAGTTGCTGGAATCATATTAGGTTTGCAGCTTAAAAATTCAAGAATGCCTAGTATATCAGAACATGGGAATTAAGAATGTAAGACAGAACCCTTGATGTTAATGAAAGAGCTTCTTTAATTTAGCTAATTTAAAAAAAAAGACATTTAAATCAAAGAGACCAGCTGAATTTTAGCACAAAGCTAGGATAATCATTATCCATTTGTCCTAATGTTCCGAGCAATCACTTTGTACAAGGGTTTATGTGGGACTAGAAGAAATACTCATCCCCACAGGAAAAAAAAAAAATCACAATTTTTTTTTCAATAATCAGAATCCCCTCCCAAAATCTTTACAGTAACTGAAAACACATAGATTGCTTGCAAAGGATGAGAACACAAGAATGCTAACACTGCTATTCTTTATTACCTGTATTCTGAGATATAACAAAAATAAAGAACTCCATGGTATTTAGAATGTGAAAGGAAAAAGAATTTTGTAAGCATGACCTGCGCCGCAGAATCAATCTATCCAGGCTATTTAAGTCACAAACATGCATTAAGTAGCTCCCTAGTCCAGTCTGACTAGCTGTGAAGATTCAGTGTGCTGCTACAAGAATGAGAATGACATTTTGACATATTGTATACAACTAAAACTATTCTAGCTACAATACACTAGTTTTCTGAGAAATGCAAAATAAGGCTACTGGGTGATATTCACAGCTGGGTCCCGAGAAATTCTAAGGAGAACAACTAGGACATGACTCAGAGGGAGATGGGTGAACATTCGAGAATTGTGTAAATCTGAAAAATTGCAGAAAGCAAATGATACAGGAAAAAATATAGTCCAGTCTACAGAGCAGAGTCAAAACGCCTGGGAAAATTCTTCTATCTGTTCCAGAGTCACAGCGTGACCATAGGCAAATCTGAGTGCCCCATTTTCCCATATGAAAAATGAAGCTAACACTTATGTCGTATTAGACTTACAATCCTTCTTCAAAAGCTCTTTGGAAGCTCTTGGATCCAACACAGCGTGCATTTAACACTTTGGAGACAAATACCACCCTTTACATATCCATCAAGGGGTCAGAGATACTTGGACTTACAGCACTACTTGAGCAGTTCTCTAAATCAGTTGACAGAATTATTGCCTGTGTGGATAAGGTTTTTTTAATCTCCAAAGATAGCACATATTCTTTGGCAGGCAGACTACCGATGCCTTATACTATAAAAATATGGGAAAGGATCTATGTATTTGCATAGCAACCATACAGCAATTACCTGCGTGTGTTTTCCTCTTTCTGTCATTATCACCAAAAGCTAAGAACAATAAGCACCTGAGTGGAAAATAAGTTAGTGGGATACTCAGAGGTCTTCACTGGGGCCTCCAAGCTTGTTTTTGGAAAAGCTTTGCTAGTGTAGTGATAATCACCTTTAAACATCACCTTCATTTTAAACCCTACTGTATCCCTCCTCTCCAACCCCAACAGGATTTTTCATTCCACCCCTTTATGGATCCCCATGTATGGATCACTGCTCGGAGGACTCAGTTAAGAACAACCAGAGAACTAAGACAGCCAGGCACTTCCAATAACTTTTTCAGTCCTAAAGCCTGTGTAGAACTAACAGTGCTGGTACAATAATCCTGTTTACTCTGTATTTGTGAGATTTCCTCTGTATGACTGATGGCTATTGCAAAATGTCTGCCATAGCAACATCAAGCACTGTTTAGTCACACAGTACCTTCTGATCTCCTGCCACATTGGCAACAGCCCTATTGTGCTGGTTTCAAAACTGAAAACTATCTCTGCCTTACTCGGCACAGGACCTTGCCTGGCTGGAGTTGTAACATTTCATTTTAAAGCCTTTGGAGGCAGGGAAGAATTACTTTAGACAGACACACTAGAAAAGAAAGAACCTACTACAAAGTTATTTTATGCTGTCTCATTAATACACAAGCAGCATCTTCCAAAACCTAAACTCAGGTGTCAGTCAACAGCTAGAGAGATTGAAATAAGAGAAGAAACTGATGTAATTTTCACCTTCATTTAGCATTTCTACATGTAAATTATGCCAGCTGAGACTCTCTCATCAACTTTCAAGTTCAGTCCAGTGAGCCGAATGGAATACTGCCTTCCTCTCCACAGCTCTGCATTCAAGTGTTGAAAGACCTGAACAGGCCTGAAGGAAGATTTGTACCGCTTTAGATTTGCTTCTAATTTTACTGCCTGTATCTTTTGGACACTCACCACTTCTGCAATCCAAGGAGTAATTAACAAAAAAATTTTATGAAAAGGGTATTCTTTAGTTATTTTTCCAGAATCCATACACTAAGACTGTGTGTGTGTCTCTTCAAAAGGATTATTTGCAAAACGAAGTCGGGATACAATGGAAGAGTTCTGACATGCCTCTTTTTTTTCCCTCTCCCAGTTCTGACATCGCCACTGACTTCATAATCAGAGTTTCACTGCTTCAACACATCATACACATTGGGTCATATGCTCAGTGATAATTTAACAAGTATAAAGGAGGAGAAGGAATGGCACAGGAGTAAGACATTGGGTTGTGCTTTAAGAGATACATTCCAGTTGTACTTAAAGTTCTTGCTGTACTGTTGACTTCTTGCCAGATGAATTCTCTCTGCCTCATTTCTCAATCTATAGAAAGCGAATATTACTTTTGTACCTACAAGTAGTATTACGAGGCTAACCTAGTTAATGGCTGTGAGATGATCCTATGTTACACTAGTGGCAGCTATGTAAATAACTAGATATTCAGGAAAAGTGTATGTAGGATATTAAGCTCAGCAAACATGCAAATAAACATTGTTAGCCATGACTCTTTATTCTCAAGATGCCCTTACTCCATATAATTATGCCAAGTGATTTATAAATAGTTCATAGAAGTATCTATGCAGATAATCATCTACCCCCAAACTATCTCATGCTCGGTTTAGCAGCCATAGAAGTCACAGTGTAACAGATTAGATTTGAGCAAAAATACTTATCCGGCTGCTAGAAGTATAAAGATAGAAAATATCTGCAAAATACTTTGATCTTCATGAATATAAAATGTATGAAATACTATTATACAGCTGTAATAGTGGAAACAAGGATTGCTATGCAAAACGAATGCAATGATGCATTTATTCAAGTATACTGTCTTTCAATAATCAGAACTTAAACTCAGATACTTTAGAGAAAACTTCAGTAAATGACACACTACACAATTCTGGAAAACTACCCCTGACAATTTGTACCTTGACGCACAAGGACTGAGATTCTTTAAACACTGTATTTCCTATGACTCATGTAATTATCACATCTTTATCCAAATCCTTCAAAGCCCTTTGTTCTGAATAATATCTTGCAGCAGTAAATTGCACATGCCATTTGTCCTTGTATAAAAACTAGAGCCACTCCCACTTAGCACCTTTTATGCATTTTCCCTTTTAGAAAACATTTGCCACTATTATCTGTTTGCTTGCGTAACTCGCCTCAAGTTCTGAGGTACAAATCTGAGTAACAGCCTCCCAGCTACAGATTCTTTGGCACATTAAGGCTACAATCAAAAAGGTCACTCACTGGGCAGTAACAGGTATGGTAGCTTCCCAAATAAACAGATTCAGTGCCCACACATTTCTATTTTTAAACTCATCTTTTGCTTCAACGTTGCAGATGCCGTGCACTTTAAGCAACAGCTGTATAGTTACAAACCTCCCACAAAAGACACTTCAGAGCTTCTTTCAGGGTGACATTGGAAGTTTTGCTTTTAACACCAAACTGGAATGTTTCTAACTCATGAGTTTATACCAGCATTTGCAGAAATACATTCAGCTAACCAGTACAAGTGAAACAAAAGTATTTGATTTATTTTTAATAATCTCATCTGGTTCATAATGAATTTTTAATGATGCTAATTGCAAGCCTACTACTTAGAGTAGCTTCCCTCAAAAGAGCACAGTCAACATAAATAGCTTAAAGGCTCTTTTTGAGTTTGCTGAATAATTTTGAACCCTATAAATCACTCAGAAGACCATGTGCAAGCTTAATACTCCACAACACTTATATCTCAGCTGCTGAGAACTTACTTGCATCCTTAACAAGAGCCATTGGAAGAGATGCAATACAGTTCAGTTCTCTCAGTGACTTGAGCTTCTCTGTTTATAACTCATGGTGAAGAACAGGATTTCATCATCGTATCCCTGAACAGTTCAAGATTCGCTACACTGCCACAAATTACATAGATTAAATAATGTGCCAACAGCAAAACTGAACTTGGTGATCTGAGCTGAAAACTGAATCTAGGTTTCCTCAGCTGTTGTTCAGTATCTTTATCGTTTTTGCTCTCATCAAACAGCTGTACACTCAAAAATTTAGGCTAATAAGCATGATCGGTAGCAGTGAGTGGTATATTTATTGGTAGTAAACTGACGTGTGATGACCACTGAGCCCGTATCAGTCAATACGACTCTGTAACGGACATGTATGTTTAAAGCCTTTTCAATGCCTCTATCCATTCCCCAATAGCTTTCAGTTTGGGCAGTGAACATCATGTAACTTTACTGAGGATCTTCTCATTCTTAGGTCTTGCCTATATCCCATCCTGAATGGACTACAACTCGCTCACCTCAAAACAGAGCAGGAATTCCTGTGTTTCCTTCAATTTTTTTCTTGGAGCTCCTGGGCAGTTCCCACAGCACTGGAAACGACAAGAGCTGGACAGCAAAGCTTTAGTGTAACTCAGTTCTACACTGTGTGATTTTTTTGCTCACCTGTCTCATGTATAGAAAGGGCACTAGGTAGACCCATTTTTGTAAAGTGCTCCAAAACCAGAAATGAAACATTACAAGAGTTCAAACAACTCTTCTCTAAATATAAAAACTAATACTACTCAGGTCCCTATGCAGTTTTCCCTTTGCAACTCCCATTTTTCTCCGAGTCATCTATTTCTTTGCCCTTTACTTCCACTGTCACTTATGTCCTTGCTTATTGGCCTGTTTTATTTGTGCATACTCCAACCTCCTGCACCGCTCTGAGTAGAGCCTTGAATAGCAATGGGAATGGAGCTTGGTGAGTTGGGTAGGAAGAAGCATGGAACAAAGCAATGATGTTTGATGTCTGCTCATGTTTATTACCAGTGGGGAAATATAACAGTACTTCATTTTGGTTGTACCTGGCAACTTAAAATAAAACTTTTTTTTTTTAAACAACACTATTACATTTAATTTCCAGGGAGAGAAAAGATTAGTTAGGTTGTTGGGGAGAGGGGGGATTGGTGGGGCAGTGGAGAAGGCTGGATGCAGGGATTTGGAAAGGGGATAATTTCTGAGCTAATTCTCTTTTACAGCAAGTTGTGGGTGGGGATTTAATCAATGTTAGTATTAAAAGGAGCTGTGAAACTTGCTGCAGGCAGCACTACCTTGATCCTTTTTTAGCTTGGTCAATTACTAACTACAAATTTGAATAGCAGTTAATAGGAGTACTTAATCAGCCATGTAGACTTTGTCTATGCTATGTTTTGAAAGTGCCACCTAGTGGAAAATATCACTTTAACGAGAGGCTATTTCTGTGACTATTTTTAATTCCTGAGTGACTATAGAGCAATATGAAATGTAGCTGTGGATCACTCAGTCACCTATACTGAGACACTCTGTCACACCCAGGGATATTTTCCCTACTAAAGGAGGGAAGAAAAAAAAAAAAAAAAAAGAAAAACTAGTTCCAGCAGCAACACCCCCCCAAAAAAAAAAATCCTTGATGCTAGCTAAGAATTAGATTAAAATAATCCACACACAGTCTGTGATCAGCAGCTAACTGCCTAATAGTACCTATGGTGCAAAGAACAGAATGTGCTCCTAGAGACCTGTGTTCATAGAGCTCTCCAAACCATTACCTAAGATAAAAGAATTTCACCAGACAGGGTTTAGCAGCCCTAATTTAGTTTTGCCATATATTAAAAAATAACACAGTTTTCTTCTAAATTTCAAAAAGAGCTGCAGACATGCAAGTTTCCACCACCAGAATAGTGTTAAACACATATACACAAACACAAAGAACAGAGTACTGGAATGCCAGATTACATTTTATTTAACTCAGCTGGCCACTCAGTTCATACCAAGCATTCATCTCTCAGTTTGTGGGGTTTTTGGCAGGGACTGAAAACCCTCTGTTACACATCAGGTCTGCTGCTATGTCAGGTATGAACTGACCAAAGTGGGCTCTTGTCTGTGGGTCAAGTTTTCCCTCCTATTCCTGTGGGCAGCCAAATGATGAGCTGAGGTCCTCCAACAATGGCAGTGTGCAAGTAGACTGAGGCAGTGAACAGGCACTTTGGATCTGTTTGTACTTTGTTCTGGAAAGCTTATTGAGCAGACCCCTTTGGTTAATTCCTATGTTTGGTACTGAATTATCAGGTTAGGCTGCAAGAATTTCACCACTTTCAATCACATTGCGTGTAAGTGGCGTGACTCACAGCCCAAGGAGATCCAGCACATTGCAAGGTGTTAAAAATTCAAAGCACAGAGCATCCTGAAAATAGCAGTTAGGAAAAGAGATATTCTTTTCAGAACTAGCACCATTTTCAGTGTTCTTATGAGACAGCCATTTACTTTAGCCATCCTAAAGGCTAAACACACGTCAACATGTGTTAGCTAATTCAATTCACAAGTGATTAAAGAAAGAATTCATGTTTTGCACTCCTCATACAGGATCTCTTTTGTGGCATTTATGAAATTCTATCATATCACATCAGGTCATGAGTGTTACTTCTATTTTACAGATTAATATGGAACACACATTTTCTGGTTAGCCCAAGGTAACTGAACAAACTAGTGGCACTGAGAATCATCTACCTCAGTGTTCATTCTACCTCACTTCTACATCTTACTATCTACTCAGATAGGTCAGTTCTCTCTATACACAACAGAGAGCTAAGCAGTGCCATCCTGGAAGTTGGTATTGTTCTTTTAAGAGCATATATACAGATTAACAAAGAAAATACATTAGAAACACAGCTACTCCTTAAAGAATACAAGATTAAAATACTAGTCCTGCTCTTTGTTTTTCACTGTCATCACCTCATAAGACATTTCTACTAGTGTGAAGCGGGTGCGAAATACCAGCATTCTGACTAGATGCCATATTAGATTACATGAAAGGTAACGTATCAGTAACAGAGACCAGCCCTGTACGCTCACAGACCAAGCTGCATGCAGCAGCTCAGTACTCCAGCTCGATATTGCAGAACATTTTAGACCTCTGAGCACTCTGTTAAATAGAAAATTACTTGTAAAAGTTAACTTTAAGAAGCCTGGCGTATTCCATAATAGTATTACTTCAGGTTTCAGAAGAGAGATGTTACAGTTAATTAAATAGCATAGCAAAAATCCCTGCAACATAACCAAAATTCTAAGCCAGGACTCTTCACTAGCTTTGCTGCTTCCTGCATCTGGGCATGTGACAGATACGATTCACGTCACTGAAGGCACTCCTACTCTCCGTATAGAATGGAACAGACCGAGAACTTTGAAATCTGACTAAGGTCATAGCCACTGAAAAATTTATTTGAAACATCTCCTTGCCATTCAGCCAGCTGACCACTAGCTGTCCCCATTGCTTCACAGGAGTAAAGAATCAGTGTTGGAACTGGAACGTAACATGCCTTCAAAACTAAGTGCTGCTACTCTTAGGAGAAAAAACAAAAGCTCAGAAAACTTAAAACGAGCTAGTACAGTTCTGTAAGTCTGTAGATAAGAAACTGGATGTGTAGGAGAAGGCCTACATCCCAGGACAGTGATGTGGTTACAATCTGAGACAGATCAGCATGGAAACCTTAGGATACAATCTTAGCAGATCTATGGCTTTATGACATGACAAAGGAAAGCCCTGGAGACCCATTCATGTAGCAGAATAGGAACAATCAAAGTGGACTGGAGCATTCCAATATTCCTGCTCAGTCTCTGACCACAGCCATCACATCATCATCTGCAGTATCTGGTAAAACCACCTTAAGAGATGTTTTCCCAACCAGTATCTATGGTGGATGCTACTTCCTAACCTCAGAATATAGAAACTATTCAAATTTAGAACTGGAAAAATGTATCTCAGAGGGCCCATAGGGTGAAGGTGTTTTAGGGTCATCTCAAAACCATAAAGTTCTTTCCTCTCATTTCCATTCATCTTTTGGCTTCTCAACATGAGCCCAGAACACAGAATTGTCACTATTTTTGTTAGATCTACAAGATTTTGGATTTGGTCTCTTCACAAATCACATTGGAGAAATCTCATTTCATATTGATAATGGTTGGGATTTATTATCACATAATAGGTACTATTAAGAAGGCAGAATAATATTTACAAGGCAATTAATTCCACCTTAATTGCTTTTTTAGCCTTAATGCTGCTAGTCACAAAATAATGATGAAAGACTGTATATGCTTAATAAAATCTATGTTACGAATTTGGATGCTATTTACTGCTTTTTGTTCAGCCTTTGTAAATCAGACCCATTATTTGCTCTATAATATTTGCTCATAAAAATCAAAGACAATGCAATGTCATTTCTAATGTGCCAGGCCTCCAGTATACCCCTCTAGCCCGTGAAACTGCTAGTGCGTCATACAAGGGCAGTTGTCACTCAAGTCAGCTATTTAGATCAGAATCTACCCTTTTTCTTTGCTACATTACAGTCAAGCAAAGATGAGAAGGGTAGTAAAGGCTGAGATTACTATATCCTTCAAAAGGTAGTTACAGGGAAAACATACTCAGGAAAGAGAGGCAGATTCCTGCTTTGTTACTCCAAGCTTCTGCTCTGGGGGACCTCTCTTCTACTCGGCCACTATCATTCTGGCACGTCAAAGCATAATGCATTAAACCAGAATGTTTGCAGAGAGCTTTATTCAAAACAGCAAAATGAAATTCAGAATTGACAGTGCAGGAGTATTAGCAAAATAATATAAGAAGTAAAATGCGAGTTCTAAATTTCACCAAGTTGGAGAGGAAGAGTGCAGAATTCAAAATATATTGTCAATTTTCTTTAAAATGGGCTAAAATCCTGAACCAAAACTCCTCTCAGTTTGAAATATACAATTTAGTTTCAAATTCTGAACTTTGCTGTATGTAATATCAATGTACACAAAAATGTTGGGCATCTCATGTGCCATTAGCTACCTATTGAATGCCTGTGTGAAGTGAACTGTGATTTTTTTCATATGTGAATGCACTGTATTAGCGCATTCTAACAGACTTTAAGCTTTATTCACCAAAATAAGTAGCTCCAAATACTGTACACATATAGTACTGTGTACAAACACTATACAGATGTAACAACTGACTGGAGAAATTTCTGAATTTTTTTTCCAGAAGCAGCTTTGACTGAAGAATGGCATATTTATAAAGGATTGAGTATACACATGGAGACTGATCTCCCCAAGACGACACCTGTTACTAATACATATTCTTGCTAGAAAGTACGAAAAGCAACTCAAATCCAAATCCCTTTATACTTCGTGTTTGAGAACCTATGAAAACGTTTAGTTTTAAATGAACTATATTAGCATGTGATTACTCACATACCCCCGGCAGTTAAAAAACATCTAAGTCTAAAGACTGTGGTTCAACTAATAGGTTAGATTCAAATGATATAAATCAAAAAAACTTGGACTAACCGAAAACAAAATACAGCTTGCTGAAATCAGACCAAGTTAGGGTACTTGGGAATCCAAAGGAAGCAGTTTCCTGCTTACTGGTCACAGCATGTGGCCAGAGGAGTAAAGCATTGTCAGTTTAACAATCATATATTGTAAAGTACTTTAAGCAGTGTGGAAGAAGGAAAACAGTCTCCTTCCATGTCAATACATACACATATTAGTTGAAAGCATCAAAAGGTACTTTTATGTCATAATTACTAATTTTTTTCTAATAAACATGAATAAACACTATTTGACTACTTTCAATAGCTTCATGAACCAAATTATACCATTATGAAAAAACTGATCAAAATGTTTCTCAAGTAACAATGTTGCAGTAGGATAAGAGAATGAATGCATGACCATAGTCTGGTGTATCCAGCATTCCTCAACACTGAAGAACGGCAGATCAAGATCCAAACTATGCAGTGAGAGCCAGCCCTTCTGCAGTGTTTTGTACTGTTGGTATATTAGGTAGCTAAGGCCTGCAGGAAAAGTTTTGTCGAATGAACATAATTAGAACATTTCGCAGACAGCTGGAGGGCTACAACTAATGCTACTGTAAACGAGCAAATGCTGCTTCTTCCTCTGGCTGATTTATTGGTACACCTGCATTCAGGAGAGGTATAGAAATGCTTAAAAGGATGAGTCTTCAGCAGTTTTGAAGAGGAGGAAAGGAAATTGAAATCAAGTTACAACAAAAAAGCCGTAAAGAATCTTTCTTTGTAACTATTGCAATACAGTCTGAACTTGAGAGCTACCAAGCAACCACACTGCTCTAAATGATTGAGAAAGGGAGTAAAACACTCTAATTAAAAAAAAAAAAAAAAAAAAAAGGTATATATAGATCATACTACTTTTAAATCCCATTGCATTGGTAACTACAGACACAGACTGTCTAGAAATACCTAATTCGTAATGAGATGAATATGATTTATTTTGCTGATATAGGAGAATTAAGCTGTTCAGATACACGATGTACTGATTATTGACTTCCCTAGATTTGAGGAGTCTATACCAGCAGCTATACTTGGTCATTTTGAATGGCCAGCTGTCACAGATGTGTAAATTGCAACTGAATAAGCTCACATATGCAAGCAGAAGAAACAGTTTCTGCCAACTTCCCTGCACCTAATGACTTTTAAAATACGTTTCAACAGTTATGTCGGCAAAACGTCATCCTCCAAAAACTCACAAGAAGCAAGAAGTAAAAGAGCACAAGTTTTACCCAAGTGCACAGTAGGAAAATCTTAACAAATACTCAGAGAAGGTGGCCTGTGCTTCTCCACCTAGCTCTGAAATTAACAGTCAAAAAAGGTTTTTCCACAACTACAGCCACAACGCATCTTGTGAATACAGCCTAAGGACACCATTCACTCACAAAAGGAAGCAACCGTGTTGTCAGGTGTGCGAAGTGATTCTTTCCTCCTGAGAACCAGAAGGAGGAACCTGTAAGTTTAAATGGTGTTAAAGTGCAAAAGACTCTCAAAGAAAAAATACACCTCTGAACAAAGAAAAAACTCATTATACTTTGCACCTGTTTAAGAAAAAAAAATACTTTTAACAAGTTGGTTCATTAATAAAGGTGCAATTAAGTATCACGTCATTAAAGGAACAGGAATGAAAACAGAGTAAATTCTCATTAAGAGACAATACTAAGGTATCTATCTCATTAAAAAAAAAAAAAGAAATCAACACTTTCTCTCCTTGCTCCTTGTTATAGATAATCTCATAGGAATTTGTTACTCACAAACATAGGATTGCTCCTGAAAGTTAGGAAACTGCTTTTTTTGAGCTAAAAAGCTAGAATTTGTTCCCATATTTCTACGAAAAGGTGTTACTTATTGTGAAGAAGCACAGCAATGAGAACAGAAAAACCTGTAGGGAAAACTACCACTCATTTCAATATCACAAACAAGACATAAGCATAGGGAAAGTGACAAATTTTGCATTCTCTCAATAACAGATTCTCTTTCTGTTAACATTGAAAGTTAGAATAGAGAAACTTCAATCACTGTGGCAAGCAGCCAGCTCATGAATAGGCTTGCTAACATCAACAAGACTATTCGTATGAACAAATGCTCAAAATGACTATGAGACTTCTTGTATATCCTTTGTAATGTTAAAATCAGTAGGATTACTGTGGTTTCTAAGTGCTCTCCCACATGGACTAAGCGCTGAAGTCAAGAAGAGTGCTCATGTGAGAAACTATGCAAGAGCTACAGTTAAAGACTCAACTGGTCCTTTGTTTTCAGTTTAAAAAAATAATATAGCACATTCTAACAAAAGAACTACCGGACTAGCAGATACCAGGCTTTAACTAGCTGTAACCTAGTGTCTGAGGTTAGATTCTGACACGTATTGCTCAAAAAAAATACTATTTCTACTGTCTGAACAGTTATTGGTTAACTATGTATGCAACTCTGCTTGAAGACCACGAGATTTCAAACTACATTCAAAAAGTATAGAACCAGGATGGTAATACATAAAGGATCTGTGAGAAAGGAAGCACTAGAACTAGCAGCAAGGTGGGGTTGCCTGCATGGTCAGCCCTTCATTTGAATGCAAATGTAATTTTGGGGCAGGCAGTTATCTGTGACATCAGGCAGGACCTTAGTAAACTGTTACCACCAGCACCTGGTAAAACCATTGTTAATCATGTGTAGTAAAGGGACATCAGGGCTAGCATGAGTCATTTATAGAGCCAGTCAGGGCTAGAAAAGAGAGAGAAAGAAAGAGGAGGGGAAGAGAGATCAAACAAACACTGTGAGGAGCAGGATGTCCCAGCAAGACAAAGCCAGGCTGTGAACATCATGTATGTGAGTTATCTTTTGGATAAAGAAACCAGCATGTATCCAGGATCTGCAAGGTGCAGCAGCAACAACCTGCCAGTGCAAAACTTTGTGTCTACTCCACCCTATTCAGATTACATGGGATATCATCATGTGCCAACTCTGGACACCCATGGACAGCCTGCGGGAACCTGGGGATCTCACTATGGCCCACAGAGGGAGGACTGGAACGCTTACGGCCCAGGACCTTCCAGCACGGTTGCTGCTGCACAGATCAATGGCTCGTCTCCTGGACAGGTCTCCTACAGTTCTGCTGATTACAGCTCCCTCCATCCTGCTGGATCTGGGGGGTTACCTCCTGTAGATACAAGTAATACACAGCAAATCTCTCCCAACAGCCAAAGGCACAGCTCTTACGAATGGATGAGGAAAACGGTGCAATCCACTTCTACAGGTATGAGGGCACTGAGGTTTTATGCTGAGAAGAGGTTTTACTTTTTTTGCATTGTTGGGGGTTTTTTTGCCAGCTTCCCTGTTTAGAGGGAAGCATACAGCTTAACAAAGAAAGATCCTAATTGCTCTGAAGGATTCGCTTGCTAGCAGTTAAATACTGGTTCAATTATTGGATGCTGGTTTTGATCAGCTGACTATTTCTTATATGTCTTTCTTGACTTTTAATACTGAGGCAAATGAAAAGCAATGTCCTTTGACAGTGACGTATTTTCACTTCAGATACGTTAGAAAAATTTGTGATATCAAATAATTGCTTTTAATAGGAGTCCTATAAATTAGAATGAAGCAGCATGTCTTCAGAAAGAAATAATGATGAAAGTATTGTATTTCACCACCACCTATACTTAGCTTATTTTCCTCAAGTTTTAGAGCACATATGAAAAGTTCAAGTAAAATATACACAGGAGGGGGGTTGGAAATAAGGCTTTGTATTAGAAACAAGCTCTCTAAACCTCAGAACACTGAAATGAAATGAGATCTGCAAGATCAAACAACGAGTCAATGCTTTAAAAACAGGAATGATAAGGCAACACTTGCTTCACTTTGCAGTAGTAGCTCTCAGAATATGCAGGAATACAAAGATCCATGGTAACACAATCAGTTAATACAGCGGCAGATCAGTCTCTGATGCACAATAGTCGAGGAGTACAAAATAATTCTTCAATCGTATTTGACCAGTAAAAATAAGTCATGAAGCATGAGGAAAAGGTTCTGTTTGATTGTGATGAGGAACAATAGAAAAAAATCTAAATATTGAGCATCCCTAAAACAAAAATCTGTACCTTGTATGAATAGAAAAAAAAATTGTGAAATAAGAAAGGGGAGAAGTAAAAGAAAAAGAGGGAAAACTGCCTGAAAAGAACAGAGGCACAATCCGCTATATAAAAGTATTTGATCCTCCGAGGTGCTGAGCAGCTTTGACATGCACTGAGATCAGTAGAAATTAAGGATGCTCAATACCTCCCCTAAAGAGATGCTCACAGTATTTCAATGTTACATCCCAGGAAGGTTCCTTTCCTTTCAGCCCTTCCTCCCGCCCCAACTCTTTTCCACACATGTCTGTAAATAATAGTTTTCAAAGCAAGTACTGAATCAATCTCTGATGGAAAAGTAATTACTTAAAACATACTTTAGAAAAACAAAAGCAACTATATAGAAAAATTGTCTGTATTAAAATAATGCATCTAATTTATATGGACAGACCGAGTCATCCTCACTCCTGCTGAAGACAACTTTAGTTTAGAGAGTCCATAGAAATCAATAGGACAATCAGAGTAGGCTGTTACTCTGGGTGAATAAGAAGCGGGGGGGGGCGGGGTGGGGAGTTCATATTTTTAAAATCATATTTGTTCTTCACTGAATACTATCCAAGAAAAAACAAAAGAGGGCCGGTCTTGAAAAAACTTACAGCTTACTTTTGAGTAGTCCTTACAAGGGCAATGAAATTGCTCACAAACTATACAATTTAGAGACGGCAGAATACTTGCTCAAAAACCCACTACTTCTCATCTCTTCTTCACCTACCTTTCTCTGAGAGAAAGACCTGATTCGACCTGTCTGTGCTGTCCCTTTTATAGTGGGGACACTGTGAGATAGACATATATATATAAAACAGACAATACCACATTCTAACTGCCTGCTTAAGAAGCAGGCTTAGGGCTTTCCAACTTTCTAAATTTCAAGCCTGAAAGGGTCAGAGCATTCAGAGGAGGTGTTGGGAGTCTCTCCATTCTGGAATGGTCCAACAAGATATTGAGCATCTTCATCTCAAGAAGAACTGAAGACATTAGCATGTCATAGGAGCATACCCTCCCAAATGCCCACAGGCCAGTGTAAGGCCCTCTGAAGTTAGTGGGAGCCTATCCATTCATTTAATAAGTACTGGGTCGTGCTTTAGGGAAAAATCCAGATAAGCAATTCTCCTGCTGCTTCTTCCCCTCTTATTTTTTTTTGCTAGGCCAGGAATGCTCAGTGCCAATAGATCTTCTTCATTGAAGTTGGTTACTTTTTCTTCATTCACTCCCTTTTCTCTGTGTAAAAGCAAGGGCACTTTTGTTTTTCCTCATTTTCCAAAAAATAAAATAATTTTTAAAAATTTGCCCTAACAGCAATCTCAGATCTAGCAATGCACTTAAGTGAGTTTGGTTCTGAGCGTGCAAGTGTTGCAAGTGACTTCAAATGTGTGACTAGGCTAACTGCAAGTACCAATGTTGTTTGCTGGATCATGATCAAAATCCTCAGCATTTTGTTAGATGGAATCCATTGCTTTTTACATCCTTAAAGCTGTACGCATACACTGAGCATTACCCTTCTGTCTCTTTGCAAAACCTTTAGGAATTTCAGTACAGGTTTTGTATAGGCACGAGTGAAGGAATCACACCTATTATTTATTAGCTTTCCTTATTCCCTGTGAAATAGATGTGAGCCACTGTTCTTAAAGATGGAAAAACTGAGGCTCAGACTTACCTGAAGTGATCAGAACAGAAGTTAATAAGACAAATTAATTTTACTATTTGTTCATTAATTGTTGCAAAATACTAGTTATCAATAATAATATTATTTCACTGTGGAAACAATAATTATTAAAGCAAGTGATTTTTGCAAGATATTCTTGAAAGTGTGCAAGAAGTGTTCCTGTAATCTTATCCCTTTAAGATCAGGAGAGATTCTTTCCAAAGGTTTACTTACATTGAGTAGTCTGACTTGTAACAGCTACAGAAACAAGGCCCAGAATCAATGACATTTCCATCTCCAGAGATTTCATGGGTAGCTTCTCTTATTGGCGCTTTGTGGCCTCATGACCTGACAGATGACAAACAAAACCCTTTATTGAAATTTCTACCACTGCCTCATGCCCTACAGGTCTTTTGATACTCTGTTATCTACACAACTAACCTGGAACAAAAGAAGAAATTATTTCAAGTCTTCCTCTGTAACTTTAAAAACAATATCCAATATAAAACCATGTCTTCAACTGGTCTTAAGTGAAGTTTATGAGGTTACGCTACTTGAAACCACTGGAAGATCTCAGTTTTTAATGCGAGACTATCATCCTGGTTTAGCGTTACTGGAATCCATTTCTCACAGAAAAGACCTACTAAGGCTTTCATCCATCACCCTCTCTCTGGTTGAAGGATGTCTGAATGTCTTTCTCTGCAGCTTTGGAACTGGAGGGACTGGGACTTGATCCTAAATGCAGTGCACGTAGGATCCAATGCCTCGTCACTGCATTCTTGAGGGTGTTCAGGATACATGAGAAATCAAATGTGTTTTGATTCATAACACTTGAGAGGAAACACTGACTACTTAGTATTTCAACCAAGTACACCGACTGAAAAAGACCCTTCTCTAACCCTTACACTGCTCCTGTCCCCTCTCCTAAACCCCCACTTCGAAAGGGCAAGCAAAGCCAAGACAACTAGCAATTGTAACAGAGAACAGAACAAAGCCACGACAACCAGAGATTTGAGGTGGCAATTCCACACACACGCAAATCATAATTACAGGCAAATTCTTTGATGGAAAGTAGAATAAAACCACCTTAGAACAAGTTACAAATCTCCTCCTGTTGATTTCAATATTTTTATGGAGGTATGCAATCACTCACATAGGAGATGACTTTACTTTTTGCCTTCATGAGAAAACAACATACATCTGTGGTAAAACTGTGCCCAAAACAATGAGTTTGAACAGTTAACTACCAGCCAGTTCCAGCAGCAATGAGAACTTGCTCACAAAGCTGAAAGTACATCTTAAGATCTGCACTTACGTTACCATAAAACAGGGAGGGAACAAGTTTTGAAACAGAGGTAAACTATGAGCAGAGACTTTTCCTGTAGATGACAACTCTCCTATCATTCTTGTTCAACAAAAATTTACTCTGAAGACATAAAGACAGTTTTTCTGATGATGACAATGACAGGTGCCGATAGCATCATTACCAAATGCACTGTAAACGTACAGCATCTAGTCTTTGAAGGAAGAAGTTATAGTCCTTCAAATCTAAGGAAGAGAAACAACCCTCTTAAGAAGCCATTCCTGCAAAATGCTGAATGCCTAAAGAAGATACAACACTTCAAAAAAATTTCAGCTAATCACTTGCTTTTTAGTCTATACAGTCATTGGCAATGGGATTTCCCTTGATCTTGCCACTTAGAAATCCAGCTACATTTTCTGCTGGTTGGATTCTTCTGCCAAACAAAATCCATACAGGGCGGTCTGTCCAATCATTGTTTAAAGGTGATAAAAATTACTCTGCTTCGGATTCAATTAATTCTGTATGATGAAGATGAATCGAAAAGTTTTCACTAGCAAAATGGAGGACAGAATTTGGCCAATGAGCTTTATTACAGAATAGCAGAACGTATTCAAAATTGAAAACATTAGCATTTTAAATAGAAGTCAACAGAACAGAAGGGAAAAGTCTTCAAGTCTGTTGAAAGGTTCCAATTCTATGATCCTATTCTGTTCTTTTCAGCATGAGTCATCTGAACATGTGTAACAAGAACAAATGATCAAGAGCCAGCAGAAAACACAAACATAGAATTTCACCATGTTTCACAAACCTTTATGCATCCAACTTTGCAATAATGAATAGTCCTACTCATCGCACCAAGACTTCTGGCAGGAATATTATTACACACATTGTACAGGATTGGATCCATGTAACATTTTCTAATACAACGGCAGTGTGTAGGTTTTATTTTTTTAATTTGACTTTACAGAACATCATGTGCAGCACAACGTCCATGTTCAAGACTTATTTAAAATTACTTTTGCTTCATAACTTCAATTAAGTCAGTGAAATTACACTAGGGAGAATTTGCCCCCTTCTTTTCTGACACTTTTAAAGAGCATAAATATTTAGAGATCGTCCCAAAACAAAACTCTGGGGCCTGATCTCCGACGGTCTGTATCTTTATAAGCTCAAAAACTAACACTCATCTCTCTCTTAATACTATGGTAACATAAAGATGCAGATCTGAACTGAGCACATCTTCAGGCCAGAAAGCTGTTTCACATTTCAAGCTGACTTAAGCTAACTTCCAATCATCAAGTACAGACATTAACTTCCTCTGAAACAATGTTAAACTATGGAATCCAGATTACAATGCTGTAATCCGACACTATTCCATACTATGACATCTTCTATCTAAATTAGGTAGCTTCTGGATTTTATGAATGATGCCAATTTCAGTAGATGAAGAATATTCCTGAAAAGTTAAGAGAGGAGGCACTGAAAAAGGGGCCAGGGCTAGTTCTAATGCTAATTTATTTTGCTTTGTAAACTAGTTGTGAGGTCCGATGGTGGGCTTTTTTTTTTTTTTTCCTGGCCTACATTGTCTGAGGTTTTGAGGCCTATCTGTCATATTGAGGCAACAGACCCTTTTAACACTTCACTTTGCTTTGATATGCAGTCTTGTCTCTTCCTTCTCCCTCTTTTCTTCAGGAGTTATATTGCCGGAAAGGGTGATGATTTTCACAGCAAATAAAGAGGCCTTCTCCTAGCTTTATTGTCTTCAGAAGAAATGCTCTGCGAATTTTATGACCAATGGGAAAGCTGTTCCCTTCCCCCAACTCAAAACTGGGCCAGTCACAAAAATTGCTAGGGTGGGTGTGATAGAACAGGATTGTTAAACTGTATCTCATGAAAAGTTTTCTAAGTCTGAAATGTCTTATTTCTTGTTACTCCAAAGGCACTCTTCAATAGTCACTATTTGCAAAATAGGTTTTTGACAAAACTTGCTGTTCTTAAATAGCTCATTAAAACCAGGAAATCCACTCCCCCAACACAAAGGCAGTCATACTGCAAAGGTAGTTGCTTCAAAGCTCTTTTGTTTCATTTTTCTTCCACCCAACTACTGATATCATCTCCAACCACTTGCAATTCCATAGCATAACTGTCCATGACAGAACACATTTCCAATAAAACTGATGCTATATTGCTGATTAAAATGATAATCTGTCACTAACAAAAGATTGTAGAAAGTTAAATGTTGGTAATTTCACTCACCTAAGTGAGTAAAATATGCATGACTTGACTAAAGAATTGGATTAAAATATTAATTTTTATCATTGCATCATTAAATTCTGCCATTATCTCCTAAAGAAGTCTGAGAAGTAAAGAATATCCTTCTGCTGTCTCTGGGGTGAATCCATTAGTCCCACCTCAAATTTTACTCAAATAATACTTCTCCTTGAAATAAAATGCATCACAGTAAATAAAAGCAGTAGAAGGTCTGCAAGATTTGGCTCAGAATGCAGTAGAGTGGATCTATTCCATCTAACAGATAGAATTTAGAGCCTAAAGTCCCAAACTGTTTAGCGATAGGTTTTGTGGCTGCTGTTTGTTAACTTTGGCAAATAAAAGAAAAGTGTACTTTGCCTTTGAAAGGAAATGCCATATGCAGACTAATTCCAACCCAGCATCCAACAAAGACATTAGGAAGACTCTCACTGACATCAATGAGAGTCTGGGTGAAGGCCTAACAGACTAAAAGATGACTGCCAGAACTAAAAGTATCCTCTCAGCAGATCTCAGCTCCCATTGTCTGTTGTCTCTCACAGAGGGTATTACTCTACACAAAAAATCATATTATTAAAGACAAGATTTATGTGACAAATCATAGAGAATTTTTCTCAGATTGTTGTTGACTTTTAGGAAGGAAATGTTCTCCTTTTGCTTTTCTACTTTTTAAATTATTCTTTTAACTTACTTTAAGGAAAGAAATTAGATGTGATAACTCCCAATCTTCCTTCAAAAAGAAACCAGATATTATCATTCCTACTAAAAGTAAACTGAAAGCTACTCATAAGAAAATAAAAGATTTTTATGGGAGAAAGTTCTGTTTTCCACATACATTTTATTTCTTTTTCAGTTTAAAAAGCAAAAAACCCAACCCTCTCCTACTCAGATAATAAGAGTTTAAGCACTTAAAACCAGAAACAGGAAGGCTTATCTTGAAGTTTACCATGTTGTTTTGGGAATAGAAGAACATTTGATATTTGTCTATGGCTTCTGAATGAGAATAGAGTTCAAGATAAGATCACCTTGTTGTTCTTTTGTGTACTCCGTCTTAACACCACAAAGGAGACTATGGAAACATTTTAAACATTTTATCCCATAGAATGACCCCAAATTCTCATTTAAAGACCAAAAAAACCTAACCAAACCACCAGCTAGAGAGATCAAAAGTTAGAAAATATCAAGTGAGGCATTAAAGCACCACAGGTGACCATATGTTAAACAAACAATTTACACTTCGAATGAATGAAAACAAATGTCCTAGTATTTATGTGGACTGAACTGAGTAACTGCTGTTCTTAAGAGACTCTAGAATTCTTACCATAATGTTGTAAAATTAACAGCACTTTTCACTTGATTATCAGTGTAAACATAATTGGGCTAATTCTGCTTTCACTATAGTTTCGCAATGATAGAAGTGCTCCTGAAATGAGAGTGTCCTATATATCTACCCCAGCCAAGCACAGCACAGCAGAACCTTCACAGGGAAGTTAACAGATTTGAGTCAAAGTGGGTTTGGCTGCATGGACTGAGCAGAAATAAGCATAAGGAACAAACACAAACACGCACACACCTATTTTCCCTATTGAAATATTCCGAGTAAACAGGCTGATGGCCTCAAGACAGTTCGAAAACGCCCACAGCATTGTAAACTCACTATTAATGCATAGTGCTTTCCCAGGGTTGAACACCATGGAGCATGGAAGCTGAAAGATCAAATTCTGATGTAGACCTTGTTCTAGAAGCCTGGGACGAGTCCTAGAGAAACCCTGTCACGTAGGGCGAACCAGTTGTTATCCACAACGAGAGGTGTAACAATATTTGTTTACAGCATTGCACTGACCAGGACTTCCAGTGCTAAACAACTCTCTATCTAGGATCTATACAAACAGTACAAAAAGGATCAGAGCCTGAAGAACCTTCTAATGCACACAATACTTTGGTGAGCCAAAAATTCTTACAAGTAGCAAAAGTACTGACTGTCAAATGCTGGAAGAGAAAAAAGTGATATGGCTCTCAAGCCACTACCATACAGCGTATACAGCAAGTGGAAGGCAATGTTAACTTTAAATATGTTCCGCTATTAAAACAAAGAGACACGTCTCCCTCCACAGATGGGGGAAAAAAACATTAACCCATGAAACCAAATAATGAATTAAGGGATAAAGTACTTCAAGATTCTGCTATAGTTCTGTACCCTGAATTCTGATCTTTGGGTGCTACTTAAACTTCAAAAGCAAAGGGAGCTGGAAGGAGGGGCTGGGAAGAAATCAGGCCTTTGACACCACTGCTACATGAAACCCCCAGCTATTCTCTCCTGCAGGGGGGAAGCTGGTTGCTATGGGGCGGTGTGCCACGGTGATCTACTCGGAGACTGAAATTTTACCAACTCAATGCCTGAAAATCTATTTCAGTCCTCTCCATTCAAAATTAACTGCTCTTATTAGGAGTGCAATTATCATGAGTTTGAGGAACCTGTTTTTTGAAGAGTTAGGCATCCACACAATCTTTTCAGAAAAAGACCTGTAAGCAAACATGAGCTGTTTTATGAAGCTAAGCTACATCTGCAGCAATAGCAGACTGTTACAGACTGCAAGCCACAATACGCCTCGAGTTTTACGCACCATCTCAGAGAACCTGAATCTAAGGGGGCTGTTTTACTATAGTGACCACCAAGGACACAAAGATTCACGACCTACAGTACCACAGTAAAACACACTGCAAAAAAATACCAACTAAAAATACTTTCCCTGTCCCAGACAATTTACAGTCTAAATATATACATCTGAAGAAATGTCCATACAAATATAGACAGACAAGGAAGCACAAAAATGGTAAGACTGTGGTTAGCGAGCATGGTAACACTGGTCTTAACACAACAACGATCCAATCTTTCAAAAATTTAGGAAGACCTCAGGCTAGGGTTCAGGGGCCTTGGTTTTAAGCAGGTGTTCATCTCTGATATATTGATTGCCTAATAAGAACATTACGACAGAGGAAAGGTGAGTGAGAAAGGAAGCATCAGTAGCCTTTCCCATTCTCAATTCTCTTTCACTACTGCCAACACATTCTGTCCTCAGAAATTATCCTGTATGGAATCCATAAAATTTCAGCTCCTTGCATCTGTGTTCACTGGCTCATGTCATTTGCCACTACCTTTTAACAACCTGGATACTGCTGAACCATGTCTGCTTCAGTCAGCTGGACCCACAGCTGAAAGGATGCAGCAGTGCTGCTTGCAAAAGAACAGATGCTGTAGTTCTGTCATTGTTCAATGGCCTTTGTAAAGTATTATTGCTTTTTTTCCTCTTTTTTATTAACTGTCATCTGAAAATCTATGTTACTGTTCCCTGTGCTATTATCAAGTCGTTGATAGTCTGTGCCAGACTTGAAGGAAAAACACAACCTCCAAATTGCAGTAACAATCACAATATTGTATTAATTTTTCAAGCAACAAGAAGTGAGGAACTTTGGAAGCTCTCAGTATTTTCTATGCAGTAAAATAACCTTCACAATTTCCCTCTGAAGCAGGTAGCAGTGTATCAGCTTTAGGGACAGAAAAACAAGAGCAATTCAACACCAGGCAGGAAGCTTGCATCAGAGCTGGGAACAGAACCCAGGTTTTCTGGCTCCTTGTTCTTAACAACAACGCCTTCCCTTTCCCAAATGATAACACAAGGGTGATAAAGAATATGAGAAGCAGTTTATCATCTATTTACTAAGGAGAAACCCAAAATCTGATGGTATGAACCTCTTGTGTTGTAAATCAAGACCAAGTCAAGGGAGTTACTCTGGGTAAGTGCATAGAGAATCAGGCCTAAAATACCCACAAACATATTTTCAAATGTAAAGCCAGATATTTTGTGTTACTAAAGTTAAAAAATTCTAGCTTGAAGCAATGTGTTCTTCTTTCAAAACAGGTAAAACAAGAACAAGAGAGAAGTACCGAGTGGTTTACACAGATCATCAGAGATTAGAATTAGAGAAGGAATTTCATTACAACAGATACATTACAATCAGGAGGAAGTCTGAACTTGCTGCAAACCTAAGACTTTCCGAGAGACAGGTAGAGTATGGATCACCCATTCAGGATTTCCTTTGAATTTATTATTGCTGATGAGGAGATAACCGTACTGGTTAAGAACACAAAAATGCTAATGCCTCTAATAACCAAACAATGCGACTGGGTTCCCTTTGCAGTGTAGGAACTCAAAACTATCCAGCTGAATGGCCTGACAGCCCTGTTTGCCCTCATTTCTAAATATCCCATCAGCACTACTTCAGCTCTCATCTGGGAGCTGTGCAACAACACAGAAAAAGCAAACACCAGTCTTAGATACAGTCCTGTTCTGAGAAACAAGAGTTTAAAAATATCAACAAAATCCCGCCCAGATTTCTCTCTGTTTTACTGGGGTAGTGGTAGCAGGGAGAAATTTTTGCCAAAATTTCTAAAGCAGAAGGTTCTGGTTCTGCTGAAGTCAATGGGAATTCTATAACCAATTTCAACAAGGTTAGTCTTAGCAGAGAATGGAAGTGATGAGCTCAAGTATGTTCAGGACACTTGAAGGTATTTGTTTCTTTGGCTGCCTTCTACCTTTTGTTAAAGACTTCCTACCTACTGGCTACTCCTTTCTCCTGCCTCTATTTCCTCCCACCCCCTCCAAATTCCACTTCTATTCCCACAACATAAATCAAAACACAATCCTTTCTGGTCAAAAGATACATACAATTTGCTCTGGAACCACTCTGTGCCGCGTTCTTCAATCATGCAATTGCAACGCCTGTGCCACCCCCTACCAAAGCAAAGCAGGTACGTGGCCTCTGGCTCTCAAGCACTTCAGCTGGCCGATGCAAACAACCAAGATAAGATGCTGAGCTAGATCTCCCACAAAGATACTCACAACATGGGCTGAGCATATGTTCGGTCCCACTTTGCTTGGGAGCTTCTTGCCGCAGTACACTGAAGTGAGCAGTGAAACAGAAAATTAAAAGCTTTACTGAAGGATCTCCCTGAAGAGATTTCAGGACACAATATGCTCATTTGCTGCCTTTTCCATTTGCAAACCATCACAGCACTGTTTTCTCGGTCAGTTATTATTCAGTATCGTTCATTGAAGATTATGCCTGATTCACCATTGTTTTATGGGCTTTACTGAGCAGGGGTAGTCCAAAATCCACCTAGTTGTAGCACTGTTCATCCAACTCGAACTTGTCTTACACAGCACACACTGAAAGAGTGTACAGAAATTGAGAAGCAAATACCCATTTTGCAAATATTTCTCAATCTGCTGCTGAATGCGAGTATTTAATTACTGAAAATTAAAATTATTTCAACCAGGTATAAAAAATACACTATGTGTCTTTTTGCTGGCTGTTAAAACCTTAATAATTTGACTTCATTATGCTGAATTTAAAAATTATGACCCTGCTTCTGTAAATGACCAAAAATATTTACTTGAAACTTCCTAGTTCAGTGATAATTCCTGATAAACCTTTTTGTTAGTATATTGGAAGTGGTGATACAAAAAAAGACATGATACATTTCTTTGACATATATTGGGGAAGCATGGCAACAGTTTTTGCAATATTTGCTCTTCATCATCATCGATATATGTCATGAACAAAATTAATTCCAGTGCATGAAGTCACTTCTGAAAATGTAAGATTAAGAAAGAAATACCTGATCTATACTCCCACTACTACCCTTTCATACAAATTAAACCACCCCATCGTATGAATATGACTGAACGCACACTGTCCTGTTCCAAGTTCCACTGCACTCAGCCTAAAACCTGAAATGATTTTCTGGAAAAGCTTTTTTCCTGGCTATGCCAAAATCCCATCCAGGACACTGCAAGGAATATCTCAAAACAAAAGGACAAAGAACAATTGTTTAAACAAGGAAGGAAAGATGTAATATCTAATGAAGAAAAAAAAGCAAAATGAAACATTGCTAATATAGGAAGGATACAGAAATAAAGGAGATGACGAGGACAAGAAAGAGAGAAAATTAGACTTCAGGGGAAGAGTTACTCACACAACAACTGAACAGTGGGAAAAAAAAAAAAACTGAAAGGAAGGAGGGCAACAGGTGAAGAACAAGTCAGATGCAGCTGACCATGTTAGCTTTTAGTCTAACATTACAGGTCTGCATTTACTTGCAGTTATTTGATAATTGGCATATGACCTTGAAGTGCCTACTAAAATTCTCTCTGGATCACTGCTGCAGATCTGCATCCCTAGTTTAATAACAAACCAGAACAAAAACCTAAATTCAAAGGCAGGTAAGAACACTGAAGCCAGAGGGTAATTCTGAAACAGATGTTAGTTTGGTTTTTAGCCTGTTTCATCTTTTCATGCATTTTGGCAAACGCACGGGTGAAACTAGATTACCTCAGCACAATCAGAATGCAAGAGATCTGAGTGTATTTGAGACTGGTTTAATGGAACATAATTTGGTACTGAAATGATATTCCAAAAACTAAGACAACAAAATGAACTGCCAAATGTCTCAGATGATAGCCTGGGACTTAAGAGACCTAGTTCAAATTTCCACAAGGTTTGCGTGTGTCTGAATTCTTCAATTGTAAAATGGGAATAACAATGCCTCAAGGATAAGTACACCGAGACTGTCACAGAGACTCCTTAAGATGCTTTGTGGGACTTCACCAGTGATTTTCTTTTAAAACACAACCTAGTAGCCACAGATGTTAGCACGTCTTACTGTTTTACCTCCTTTCTAATGATCATTCTCTCTCCCTTTCGAGCTTCTAGCAAAGGATAACTAAACAAATCAGTATTTCTCAGTAAACCACTGATTTTTCTTTGGGTTATAGAAAATGGTGACAAAAGTGTTTCCTTTGCCGTCTGAACGCCAACAAGAAAACACAACATATCTTAATGAGGTAGCTTGACTTACTACACTGACTAGACATAACACAGAGCCACTTCCAAGGATAAATAGCTGGCGTGCACTGCTTTAAATCCAACATTGGGGATTCACGTCCAAAGACATTTCAGTTGCCATAGAACATTCACCCTTTCACACCTGAACAAGTTCTGCTGTATTTTCAATTGACCATTACTCATCAACTTCATCTCATGTTCTCACTTGTTCCGTTCTAATCAAAAACCATATACTCTTCAATAGTTGCTTCATTTCTTCCCAAAGATGACTGCATTTCTGTGATAGAGCAATGACTATGGTGTAAAGCAGTGGACTGCGCGGTAAGCAGCAGCAGATTCTGGCTCCATCTATGAATGCAATAAAAGGCACTTAGCTATTAAGGCACTGCTTATACATATATTTTGAAGTAACGCTGTGTACCAAGAGTAGTGCACTGGTGAAATTCTGCTCAGAAGTGTATTTCCATTGGTTTACACCTTGGAGCTAACTAATTAATGTGCAGCAGCCAAACAGGAAAGCTTTTGTGCCTCAGTTTATAGGCCAGTGACAGGTTTTGACTTGCTCTGACTAGGGCATGTAGTTTTCAATATAAAGATAACTCTCAGATTCTTTTCGCCATCACTATGACACATGAGATTCTGTTCTGTTAGATTTTGAACTAAAAAAAAAAAGAACATCAAAGCTCATTCCATAAAGAAATACCTCCTAAAAATAAAACTATCACTGAAAAACTCTTTTTATCAAGCTATTAATAAATATTTTATTACCAGATAGGAAAGATTACCTGTATGAAAAACAAGCAAACAGCTCTGTTGTCTCCGTTTGCCACTGCCTTTCTCACTGGTCCTCATGCAATTGATTTTACCTATGACCTTTGACTATATACATAAAGGACCACATTGCAGTCTATTAGCAACTGAAAAAAAAATTTCCTCTGCTCCTCTGCAGGTGAAAATCTGGTTCCAGAATCGCAGAGCCAAAGAAAGAAAATTAATGAAGAAGAAAATGACTCATTTTGATGGCAGCAATCTTGGCTCTATGCAGAGTGACTCTGGCTCAGTGAGCCCGATGCCAGTTCCTGACCAACAGACTCATTCAGAAATGCCCAGTTCCTTATTCCCACCCCCACCTCCTCCACCTCCGCTTCCCATGAACGGTTTGCAGCACAATGGGAACCTGCAGCAGGTAGTGGCCTCTCAGTAAGGCTGCCTGAAGATCTACTGCATAATGAACACTATAAGTCACCAGTACATGGAGCACTACAGTACGAAAGAGAGAGGACAGCTGTAGCTGTTTTGCAGGAGTCCCCAGCATGACACAGTTTCGGGCTCATAAGCTTCAAGTACAGTAAACCAAGAGCCACTTGCCAGGTCTGCAGGATAGCGCAAGTTCCCAAGGGCAATGGAACTGCTGTGTGCCAGGAGTCCTAGTTGCAGGGAGCCTCTGCAAGAGGATGCCATGCCAAGTCTGTGCCACAAGGCAAGCATCCCTCCAGCCACGCAGCAGGTGGGTAGGCACTGGGAGGGAGGAGAGCTGAGGACCAGATACGGCCACTTGTTACAGTACACTGCAGACGGAAAAAAAAAAAAAAAAAAAAAGAAAAAGGCACAAAATGGGCCACAGGCAATACAACATTGCTGAGGCAGTAACGGCAGCTGTACACAAGTGCTCTGTCTGTCCCTTGCCCCTAGGTAAAGAGAATATTCCTTCTCCTTTGATCTCCACACAGGTTCCGTGTACTAACTCACTTTCAGGGACTTTACACATGGATCTTGGTAAATGAAAACCTGGCTTACATGTTTTGACCCAGTTGATGCAAAGCCTGGGTCATGGCAATTGCACTCACTACATGTTAAGGGCAAAGGTCAGGGATGAGCTTTTTGGAATTTTTTGGTTTTGACAGGTATGATTTCCAATGCTCCATACACTGGTATAAACATGCACTCTTCAATCTTACCATAAGTGTTTTGAAAGCATTCTGGAATGGTGAATCTTGGCCCAAGTTCATTTTTGATAGAAGAAAAATCATGTCAGACTCATTTTGTATCCTAAAAGAAAGAGCAAATGGGGGGAAATCCTTTTAAAAAGCGTAGGTATTTTGAAAAGCGACTGCATTTCATGAGACAGCATAGCCCATGGATAAAGATGCAATAATTGTATTCAACTAATTTTAAATTTGGTCCAGTTTTCAGAGCTATTGTGACACACAAAAAAAAAATTTGAGAAGTCAAATTAATGGAAGACAAAGCAAACAAATATTTCACTTAAATATAAGCTCTTGGCATTTTTTAAGTGGGTCTCAATTCCCGAAGTGCTGATCCCTTCCACACTAAGCAGAATTTGGTAGGTAATCAGTACTTAAGAATAATCTGGATACTTACTTCCAAAGATGACTAACAATTGCATGTGCATAACTTGTCTGGGAAGTTTTTAAAGAGAAAATTTTTAAAGCATGCAAGTGATTTGGGAATTTATACCCTCATTGGCAAAAGCAATTTAGAAATTTAGGATGCCTATCCTCACTGATTTTCATCAAGGTGTCCTCCTAAATATCTCTGTCACTGCTGCAATTCAGACTTAGGAGCATTAAGACATTTAGGCACTACATTTTTGGTTTTTTTCCTTAATTATAACAAATAGTACTATTAGGTCATCAAAATGTTGGTAATGTAAAATTACTTTGTATATAAAGAACATTAAAATAAATGAGTTTTTTCATAATCATTTTCCAATGTGGTATCAGCTACTGTAGCAAGTCAACATGCAGATTTTCATGATTAGTCTGTTACTGAATTTTAATATCAAATTTAAAAGCAGGGTGATGGTAAAAACGTGTACAAAAAGTAGAGGAGAATGGTAAGACCAGGATGGTTCAGGGAGCTGGCAGTTTTCACTATTTCTTAATTTTATTTATCATTTTATGGTTGCGAGAAGGACTCTTACTAAATAAGAGTAAAATTCCAACTTTAAACACACACATATCTACATTGTAAAATTCCCACTCTTTCCTTTCACAATGCTGCTCCATTTGCTGGCAACAGCAGTCTGAAGCTTTGCATAGGTAATACAAATGAGATGAAGAAACTGCAATTCAAAGTTCAGCAACAGAAAGACTCCTACTGATTTCCACATATCATGAAAAGCGGAACATGACAAACAGCACATGGGAACAAAAGTGATTTACCATCCATATTGATCAGCACGGCAACCAAACCAAAACAATGGTCTCCCAAAAGAGATATCCATTGGATGTGTCCAAAAGAGGAATCCATTGGAAATACACAGAACAGCCATTCTGTCTACAGAGGGAAATGCTAGAGATATTTTACCTACAGTTCATACACACACACACATTTAACTTAACAGAGACTGAAAAAGGTTCAACAAGAAAAGCATCCTCACGTTGGCTCCAATTAAACAGAATTATGCTTGCATACTAGAGAAAAATCAACAAAAATTTCCAGATTTAGACTTTCAAAAGGTAAGAATACAGAGAGAAACTTTGTCTTTTGTACTGATATACAATAATTTAGGACCTAGTTCTAGTTAAGTGCACAGAACCCTCGCCCCGGGGTTTTGCAGGATCAAGTTCATAGCCACCTATTTTAATCACATTTCCATGACATAGTTTAATTTTGTATTAAAATTTTTAAAAGGAAAAAAAAAAGTCCTTCAAGAAAGAACTTTAAGAAAAGAAATATATCTGAACAAAACTTCTTTCTCTTTAAAATTATTTAAACATCATTCAAAGAGAGGGGATCTGGCAAAACGACCTGTTTTATCTTGTTTACATGTAGAAGAGTTATTGAGGAAGATAAGTGACCACTTTGAAGATCTGCCTCATTTCTGTTCCAGTTTGCTGAAAGCATGCTTGCTATAGGTTGCTATGTGTTTCCAATCAGAAGTTGTTAAGTACACAAAATAAGGCTGGATTTTATTTGCAGAAGCACATGTTCAAAGGTTAAAATTTATTGCTCCAAAAGCAGTATCTATAAACCAGGGCAATACCTTAGAGATTATTAACCTTCTAGTCATGCCAGTGGTTGTTTTAAGTAGTTCAGTTTTTTTGTAAAACTTACTAGCAATCTATTCAACTAAATATTTTCAATGTGCTTTAATCCTTTAAACAGTTGCCCACCAAAACCAAAAGAAAGCTACTTTTCTCTAAGAAGCTTCTGTAGTGCTGTTGCTTAGATGCTGTATTGTGTATAATTAAAAATAAGAGACACATAAAATTGGAGCCAAATCAACTGACATTACTTTGGTCCAACATTGTGAGTCATGAAATACTGGTGCCAGTCCTCAGAATAATACTTACTTTCTTCCTGACTTTGGATATATCATACAACCTATCACTTTTATCACATCTAAAAACGAGGGACACTAAAGCAGAGTTGCTGTGAAGATTGATTGGTTGTTAGCAAAGTGCCTTGAAGAAGAAAAGCATACCTTAGACTACATCACAAGAATATCTAAGCCCTTAATCCTAATTGTGATTAAAAGAACGATCGAGGTATATCCAATTTTCAGAGGAATTCACTAACCTTTAAACCTCGTTACCCAGCAAGAGTTGTGATCTATATGGTACAAAAAGATCAAGAAGAGCATAGCAAACAGGACCTTCTACAAAAACTTCATGCAACTAAGCAAGACATACAACTCAAAATGACATTTCTAAAACAAAAAACTTCAAATATGCAGCATCTGCAATTGCTTAGGCGTTATGCAATCATTAACATACATATGAGAGCATCACGTATGTGCTACCTTCTACCCAAGGAGCAGATTCAACAATATATTCATTCTGGATGTTACCATAAAAATTGAAAAGCATACTCCTACTTTAGCACCCTTATTCGGTTTGCTGGTACGGTACAGGCTTACTCTAACCCAAGCTTTTACACCCAGAGTGTACGCTGAAATGGCACATCCCTGCACATGACTTACACAGCCAGTCACATTTTGGAATGGCACTGGATGTTACTAGTTGGACACAATATTGTGCAAACCTCACTAGGTAAAGGAATAGGCACAGGTTTTATGATGAAAATGTTTGTCAGCTGTTTTCATACTCAAAGAGCACAAATACTTTCTTGTACATTTTGTAACAAACTCTGTTCTAAGAGGTATCACAATAAATGGAGAGGTTTAGTTAAGATACACCCTGCATGTTCTTGGTCTTCTAAGCCACGTTAAAATACAGTCACCCTAAGGCAGGACAGACTTTATATAGACAACAATCTCTCTTATCTGGGAGTACAAAAGAGAGTTAAATTTGTGCAACAGAAATGCCAGTCTACCAGGAATATAAACCATGCGTATGGCAAGAATGGCAAACAGTAAAGGCAATCAATTCTTTTGTTACCTCATAGAAGAGAGACCACACCAAAGAACGTCTCAAGGACTCAATAGTGAGCACCCAATAATCCCATCTAGCTATACTCTGGTCAGTATGAATTAGTTACAGCAAGTGGGAGCCCTACACTACATGACTCAGGAAGGAAACCAAATAAATATCAATAGAGGATTTGCTGTTCATTTTTATGGTTCTGCTAAAAAGAATCAATTTAACCTGGAGTTCACATGCAGACTCTGTAACTCCTGCCATATTAAGTCTGCTTGTTGAGCAGTAAGACATATTCTTATTACTGTCAGTATTGATTTTGTAGCAGAATTTAAATTATTTAAATTTCAGAATAGTAAGACCCTCCTTTAGCTCCAGACCATTCTTTCCTGGCAAATACAACACTGACGCAGATCATATATGAAACATATTGTCGCTACTTTTAATAAAATGCAAAAGTTAACATTAAGAAATGAAAGATAAGTCATTGTTAGCAGCAGTTAGAAAAACAATAGTGTAATAGATAGAAGGGTAAATACAATCACCATGCTCCCAACAAGTCACTTTTTGTCATTTTTCAAAAGGATTTGTTAACAACCAAAATTTCAGAGCATGGAATTAAAAATGAAACCATTGAGGAAGGCTTCACGGACAACTGACATTTTCATTTCTACTGTTGGTCTCTTATGAAAACGAAATGCACATTAGGGATGAGAGACACACAGTACAGAACTGAAACTTGTGATATATCCCTTTTTCTTTTCCCCAGAAGAGCTCAGTGTAGCAAGCGAAAATAGTTCAGCTACCATTGCTCCTTCAGCTCTCTAGACTGTGCCACACCTGTCAATACGGAGATACAATTTGGCATGTGCTTGCATTTCAAGTCCTGAAAATGAGACCTAACTAGGGTGTCGCATGTTAAACCAGCTCGATTAAGAAGGGTAAATAAAATTTTCAGCAGCTTTGTGTTTGTAGAAGCTTCAGTGAAAGCAAGAGCAGTCTCTTTAGCTGTCTGTTTTAAAATTTTAAAACTATCTGCCTTCCTTCATGACTAGTCGGATTCTTGTCCAACAGAACTGGCCTCAGTTGACAGCATGCCACGTACTGACTGACATTTCCTCAAGATTTATACAGCTGACTATTAATTTTAGGAGGACTGGGTGTGCAGGCAAAGCCCAGCTTGAGTAAAGGGTCAATAACACCTCTGAAATACTGCATTAAAACTATCAGCAATACATAGTTCACTAACAAAGTCCTTAGCTAGCCATTCCATTGAAATTCCAAGCATGCAGTTCTAAAGGTACGGGCAAGAAGCATTCCTAAGCCTGATGTTACTGATGTGTTATTAGAATGGTCATCTGGAGGCAAGAAAACAAACATCTATTCCTATCACCTTAGCTAGAATGGGACACGCTAAGCTCACCTGCTTTTTTCACCTCAGAAACAAAACCCCAGATAGATTTCATATAATTTTCAAGCTTCAAAGGTGGACAGATTTGTTTCTTCTTATCTCCATATAAAAGGAAGAGTACCTTTATGAGTAAGAGTTCCTAACAAAAGGTATCCTATCACAGGTATAAACACCTTTAATATAAGTTATTGTTTTACAGGCCAGTTTTAATCTACCAGTAGTCCCTGAAATTGCAGTTGTAATAGCTGTCATTAAAAAATTTAATTGCACGTTTGTGATTATATTATTATTACCCGGTTTGGAAATGGTCTTTAGAACAGCACATATACCATAGTATACCATCTACATTGCCTGTACAAACAAACTTCAATAGTTCCAATGGTTATCACCATGCTTGTTGTTATTGCTAGATTTTCATCAACCACTTGTTAGAAAACTAGAAAATTTTCTTCCCCAAAGATGTCAAAGTACATTTAATTTTACACACATACAACTTCACTTCAGCAAACACTGAGGCAACTCCTGTGGACACTGGCTAAGTAGATAAATTACACATAGCATATTAACAGGTGGAGGAAAAAAATTGGAAAATTATAACGTTGGAGTTCAGTTATTCTGGCAATCCATCTCTCTGAAGTATGCCAAAGAGCATAGCACTCTTGCTGCCAATACCACACAGATCTTTCTGGTTCTGTCTTTATCACCCATTGCAGAAAATGGTATAAATACAAACTGCCATATGGATGAGATTTCTGGATGTCTAGCCCACTACCTCAGAACTGCTTTTGCTTTCCCACCACCCCAGAAAGTCAGGAGAGGGCCCACGGTAACACGACCGTTCCACAAGCACTTTACACAGGCATAGGCCGCACACTAGCTCTTCCTCTACCACCAGCAACTCATTGCCATCCCCTCACAGTGCAAATACAGACAAGGCAAGGGCAGTTTACTTTGTTTTTTTCCTGACAGCAATGCCCACTAAAAGCGTTCCTGGAACTAAAGTGTAAGTTACTGCTATAGACTGAAGATGCAGTGGTTCTGTGGCTCTGAAGCTACTGACATGCTGGATCTGAGCAGGAAGGACACGTGCATAGCCAAGAAATTAATCTGAGTGTGCCTTCCCAAGAGTAACAGTCAATTAGCGCTCAAAAAAACATCAACCCCAAATTTTCGTAGCCTCAAACTACTAGACTACACGCAAAGGTATGGTTCCTTTTCAATACATCCCCATGGTTCTGTTATACAAAATGGGAGGCGTAAGAGTCAGGGTGCAGAAGATCATTTAAATGTTGCCATTTTAGTTATCTTATTCTCACTTCAGTGTTAAAAATCTGCAGTCCTACCCAGCAATCTTATCCTGCTATGTAAATCTTTTTAAACAAAATGCCTTATTCAGAGCTTACTATTGTTACCCGATATCAAATCGGTGTAGCAATTTGCCATCAGCGTATCTTGATCTAATTACGTTCTGGAAAGAATCGAAATAGATCTAAAGAAAATTCAGATAATGGAACAGGCTAAACAAGAAAGGGAAAGGAGGAGCATAAACAAAAGATAAAAGAAGAACAGAGAATAAAGGATAAAGCTCTGAGATACAAAAAATAGGATTAAGTGATACTGAAATTGTGGGGGGTATGTGCAGAGGCATCCCATAAAGAAAGAGGAAGACCAGGGATTAAAAACGTTACTATCATCTAATGCATTCTATGAAATTAAATGTCATTCACTGAGATGTGAAAATGGTGTGCTTAGAAGTCAAATAACGTGTCTGATCTGAAATCTATGAGCAACCAATGTTCATTTGTACTATGTCAATGAATTTCAGATACAGTCAATGGAGACAAAACTTCACCCTCCTATGGATCTGCCTATGACTGACAGCTCTGCATAACATTTAGCAATATATTGGAATTTAACTGCTGGCATAATGCTCACAAATAGGCCAAAGATTCCAAGGATACTTCCAGTATAGGAAACATCTTGTTTAATTTGGATGATGCTCAGTGGAGTTCTTTGTTCTTTTTAGTACACATCAGTACTAAAAAAATCTGTGGGCTCAAAAATTGTGTTACAGTTCCTTTTCTTTCAAGATGAAGGGAACAAGAGTGTCTTCCCATTTTTTTTAATGTCTATTTTTATAAGGGTACACCAATTACAGAAGGCCTTACTTTTTCCATGTCCTATCCCATGATGCAACTTTCCTCAACATTCTCAGGATCCCAAGGATTAATAAAGAAACCTGTAAATATAGCAAAATGAATTATAAAGATTTTGCTACACTTCTCAGTAAAAATTCTTTCCTCAAAAAAAAAAAAAAAAAAAAGAGAAGAGGAATATCTTTCCTGTCTTTAAGTACACACTTAGAATCCTTTAGTGCTGGAATTAGAAGGGATGTGTGAATACGAGTAGTGTCAAAATACAAAGGATACTGAATGAAAAACCACACCTTTGTAAAGGGAAACAACTCATTGTAATTTGCACCTCTTTTGCAAGCATACCCCTTGACAAATAGCTCATTGCAAACAAATCCATCCAAGATAAAAATATATCAAATTCACTCTACAAATTGTAGCTAGAAAACCATATAGAGGCAATTCTCAAGTCATAAGGTATGGTTTAGTTCTCCCATGTGAATATCAAGCTCTTAGTAATGACATATAAAACCACCTTCAGAATATTTTTTTCTCAGTGGGAACACTTACATTGACCTATAGAGTACCCATGTGTCAGGCGCTTTACAGAAAAACATCAAGGCAGTTCTGATCCACTAACTTGATAACCCAGATGTTTCTCCCTGCTGATTTCACTTACCTAAGCTGCCACCACTGAAACCAGACTACTATACAGCAGTTTCAGAGGAAGGAACCCAGCCTTTCAGGCAGATAAAGGTTGTCTTCAGTTTGAAACAGAAGCCAACAATATTACTGGGCCTAATGAAAGACTTTTTTCACTACTTTTTACAGTCATTTTCTTTGTACTTCTGGCACCATCTCTGTTAGGAAGATTTATTGTCTGCTTTTTAAAATTTATCAGTTTGCAATGGCCACCAGATGAAGGGATCTCTTTAAATCACTCTGTATGGGGAGAGTGTGAACATGTGCATTACAGTTAGAGCCTTAATTTCTCCCATGCTGGAAAACCACTTACAAACATCAATAATGAGGGGAGAATTCGAGACAGTTATATTCAAGACATGCTGTTTACAAGATGCTCTGTATTCTGAAGTTATTGACTTGCAATTATTCAAATTGATTGTGTCTCTTAATTTCAGAAGTAAAAATGAGTTTTTTTGAGTATCTGAGAAATTGAGTACCAGATTTACTTGTTGATTGATAACACATCACAAAATAAAGGTTTCAGACAAGAATCATTTGAACACCAAACATTGCTATTATAGTCACCACTATCTTTTCTTAAAAAAAGGTCTATTTACTAAGTTACAAATACAAGCAACCGTTGCATCATCTTACAGTACTGGAATTGCCGTTGAATATCAGGGAAGGGTAATAGGATAGATAAAAGTTCTCTAAAAGAGAAAGCACCAGAACTAGCAGAAAGGTGGGGTTGGTCAGCCCTTCATTTGAATGTAAATGTAATTATGAGGCAGGCAGTTAGGCTGACGTCAGACAAGATCTTGGTAAACCATTACCACCAGCACCTGGTAACACAGTTGATAATAAAAGAGGATGAAGTAGAAGATTCCAAGCGGAGTGGCATTATTAGAGAAAACCAAACACAATTATTTTTAAGCAGCGAAAGAAAATACGGAAGAACAAGATGTTGTGACAACGTATTTACAATCTGTGATAATCATGTATGTGAGCTCTCTCTTGGATAAAGAAACCAGCATGTATCCAGGATCTGCAAGGGGTAACAACCACCTGCCAGTGCAAAACTTTGTGTCTGCTCCACCCTATTCAGATTACATGGGATATCATCATGTGCCAACTCTGGACACCCATGGACAGCCTGCGGGAACCTGGGGATCTCACTATGGCCCACAGAGGGAGGACTGGAACGCTTACGGCCCAGGACCTTCCAGCACAGTTGCTGCTGCACAGATCAACGGCTCGTCTCCTGGACAGGTCTCCTACAGTTCTGCTGATTACAGCTCCCTCCATCCTGCTGGATCTGGGGGGTTACCTCCTGTAGATACAAGTAATACACAGCAAATCTCTCCCAACAGCCAAAGGCACAGCTCTTACGAATGGATGAAGAAAACGGTGCAAGCTAACACTACTGGTAAGTGTATATTCAACTTTCAACCTGAGAAAGCATCTTCTGCTACCACTGATCTTATAAATAATTAACTTTAGTTGAAGCACATAGGTTGGTGGGTCATTTATGACATTTATTTAACAAATAAATGCTGTTTAATGCAGTTTTAACTAAATTTGCACTAGTTTCACTTTCGTCCCATAAAGGCTTTATGGGGTTACTATAGTGGAATGGCTGTTGTGTTTAGATATGGCTGCATCTCACTCAAGCCCAGGGATCTTTGTTCTAACATTCTGTAAAGCATTTTGGATGAAAAACGTTATACTCTTGAGAATGTTATGAAACAATGAATGCAGCAACATTTAACAGTTACAGGCAAAAATACTACATAATTATTTTGTGCCGCAAGGTAAATATCAATATCAAATCAGGTTGATCTTCTTAAATCTTTACAGACTTTAATAGTTTTAAAGAAAATTATGTGCTCTGATCCAACTGTAGTGATTATGCAATTTTCTGCTGTTGTTCCTGTGTCTTTTATTTTTCTAACTAGATTTATTAGGTGAGAAGAAATATTCCTAGAGAAGTAATCTGACTCAAATGATCAGCGTAGAATATTTTCTTTGCAGACCACATAGCTCATCAGTTAAGCTTTGTTTTCATTTAGTTTCAAATCGGTTTTACATATTTTTCTCACGTATCAGAATTTTGCAGCTTGCCACAATTACACAATTAAAATATCACTTTCTTGCAAGTGTCACTCGTTGATGCGCCTGTTTTTGTCACAAGCTGAATGCCAGATGAACCTTTCGGTGTATATTCCCAAGGTGTAAATTGGGTGTAGCAAGGTTTGCTAAAACTATTGTTAAGGTTAAAAGTAGTAAGTGTGTGTTAGAGAGCATCAAAGAAAATGCTCTAAAGAAAGAAGAGCAATTACAATTGGAGCAATCTTAGAAGACACAGAAAATCAGTACTGCTGCTTGAGACACAGTCCTCCTTCAAATGGTTATTACTCCAGAGCAAAATTAGTCTGGTAATTGTTCCTCAGTTATAAAGCAGATACACACTGTTTTCCCACTGTTACTAAATATAAAATGCCTAGTGAACATTAAGATATCACAATGCCATCCTTCCACTTGGAGCCTCTACAAAGGTCTTCAAAGCCAGGCAGATTTACAGTCTGTTTTTTTCCCCCTTACATATACTCATGTAAATCAGCAGTAACTTCATTAACATCACTGGAGATTTCCAGGTGTAGAAGTGATGCAAGACTTCAGTGTAGACCAAATTCAACTGAGACTACTGAATGTCAAATGAGGCAACCCTGTCTCTGTCATGTTGTCACTGAATTTTAAATGTGTTAGCCTTCTTAAAGAATAAAACAGACTTAAAAATCTAAATCCTAGTTTTACTCTTATTGCATAGACAAGGAAGGCCCTGAACAGTTTCTCACACTTGCTCAACTTCATAAAATATATATGCAATTCAGAAAAGCAGTTATGCACTTAAATTCATCTCCAGTCTGAAAAGCACTTACACAGAATTTACACACATGCCAAAATACTTTATGAACAATACTGGACAGGTGAAACAGGGCCTGTCAACAGAGACATGTCCTGAGGCTGTACATTCCTAGACCCAGTCTTTTGAAGTGTTAAAAACAGCTCAGGACTTCACAGAATTGGGCTCAAGACATCAACCCAGCTTCAAAAAAGGGTTTGGGAGAGTAAAGCACAAATGTGGTATTTTGCAAAACAAGAAAAGTACCAAATAGATTTGGCTTTTCATTAGTGTTTTTAAAATAACGTTAACCATAAAACCCAAAATTTTAATACCGACACATAAAAAGTTGTGAAAAATGAAAGGAAATTCAAACAAATAATGACAAGGCTCAAATTATGCTTGTAACAGCTACATATTAACTTATCAATGCTCTCCCTAGAAGAAAACATAAGAAAATTTACTCGATGCCATTATAACCACTCTGAAACAGACTTGCTCTGTTTTTCCTTATTGCCATAATATTATTCATGCTATCAAAGTAGCTACTGCCTCCTCCCCCTCCATATTATCACTGCTTAATACAGTCCATTGCTCTAAAATTTCAGAATTACAGCCCTAAACTTTACAAATATATTTATATACATAAATATGTGTATGCCCTTAACTTCACTAGTGGCATGTACTCACATCAATGTATGTGAGCAGCATGGAATAACAGAAATCAAAACACATCTAATTAAATGAGGGAGCCTACTGAAATACTGTCCTAAAAACAATGGGAATTATTTTGGGGAAGGGGATGTTAATGGGAATTTTTCCCCCTCTATTTAGACTCTATTAAATATACTACCTTCTGATTCAATATTTGTATTTAGCATTTTATACAAAAAATTAAATTGCAGGAAAAGTGAAATGAAAATTTAACTGACCAAGTCAATTCTCAGGATTAAACAACATCATGAAGACAGGAGTACTATGTCCTTCCAACAGATAAAATTTGATTTGAAATGATACATCCTCTTACTAAAAGACCGTAACTGTATATTCAGAACCACACCTTTTTTAATTTCAAATACACAGACATTGCAAACATATGAGGCAATAAGAAATTTTTAAAAACAAACATCGAAAGTAGGCTTGGTAAAGATATCTTCCCAGACAGGCTATCAAAATGAGAAAAAGAACATCTACAGAATTCCTTACAGTCTGATCCTGTTTTTACTAAAAATCAATGACAAAATGCCCTATCAGCTTCAGTTATGTAAGAGCAGAACTTCAGACCAATTCATTTCTAAAACCTGTGTAATTAACAGTGTAAAACGTATTTTATGACAGCGAGTGAGCCTTCAAAGCATGAAACTTACTGAAAAGAAGGTATCTAAACAAGGGCCTAGAAAACAGATTTTATATCTTTTAAAACTTTATATGAAACTTCATCTCGGAGTGACCCTTCTCAGAAAGAGAATGGACTTTGAGGGGACTAAACAAGAGGACAACATTATTTTTATATTTTGCAAGATCAGCCTCAGCTTTTTTTTAACTGTAGTCAACACATTTTATGTCTTTGTTTAAACAAGCAGTGATGTACAAGTAATTTAGATTACATCACAGCAGAAACCCAGCCAGAAAGCAAAATAGAAAAGCAGCAAAAAAAGGCCAGGCCTCTGCTCTAATGCTAATTTATTTTTCTTTGTAAACTAGTTGTGACATCTATTTTCCACTGGCCTACATTGTCTGAGGTTTTGAGGCCTATCTGTCATATTGAGGCAACAGACCCTTTTAACACTTCACTTTGCTTTGATATGCAGTCTTGTCTCTTCCTTCTCCCTCTTTTCTTCAGGAGTTATATTGCCGGAAAGGGTGATGATTTTCACAGCAAATAAAGAGGCCTTCTCCTAGCTTTATTGTCTTCAGAAGAAATGCTCTGCGAATTTTATGACCAAGGGGAATGGGGAAAACTACTCCTTTTCTCCACCCCCTCAAATCATGGTTATATTTGCTGATTATAGTGAAGCCGGAATAACCCTGTTGAATTTTAACTTGTTTTCAAAGATTACCTTCTAAGCCTTCAGTTTACAAGGAACCTGAATATCTATACTATTGTTAACATTATAACTATCACTTAGAGCAAATATTTCAAAGCCAACAATTTGTACCTTGAAAAAAAGTAAACTTAGTTTGATGATTGTTTTAGTCCTGCAAATTTAGGCAGGAAACCTTGTACACTAGAAGTCAAAGTGGCATAGGATTTTGGAAAACATACTTAATTATGTGTATATCAAAATGTCTTAAGCTATGTCTACCTCTAGTCTTCAGATAAAAATATCACAGTCTATCCTCAGTGTTGGTCCAAAATTAAAGAGAACTGGGGAAAAAAAAATATTCCTTCATCTATTTCTGTCCTTTTTTCCTCTGCTAAGATGAAAGAGTCTGACATTTGTTTAGAGCTTGTAAATTCCAAACCAATTGGCTTGTGTTTCTGAATGTGAAAGGGGTTCTTGATAAGATCTCCTTGTCGCTCCTTTGTGTGGCGTGTGCTTCATCTTAACACCTCAATGGATTTTAGGGAACCACTTTAAAGGAGTCTTTGTCCTACAGTTTGTCCCAGAAAACTCACATCAAAAAAAACCTGGGAAGATCAGAAGAAAAAGGAAAACTATCTAGTTGGCTGTTGAAAGTGCAAAGGGGAACAAATAAGTTGAAAAGCGATCTCTCTGTATTATTATTACATGAAGAATTGTTTAAAAAAGTCTATGAAATGAGAGATATCTTCTAAACATCAAGTAATGCTTCTCTTAGCAGTATTTATCCAATATATCTAAGAATATTTCTTTTATACATTAGAGAGGGGATGATACTGAAATCCTTTTACAAGTATTTTATTGCCTCGTCTTACAAATTGCCAAGTGCCTTCAGCTCGAAAGGGAAGCTCAGCACATAGAGTACCCCCAGTAATACCTCTACAGGCACTCAACATCTTGCAAGACTAGACCTTTTTGAAAAAATAAATTCAAATTATTATTGAACTTATAAGCATGTCCTATGGCCACACAAGAAAGCGAAAGCATTTCTAGTAGGACATTTCTTTGTGTTAGAGAGGTGATCTTTAAAAACTCAAACAAAGAATTAGGACACGTTACAACTAAACAAATTGTGACTGAACTTCAGTCTTGAAATCCTGTGTATTTATGCCCGCATATACACGGAAGTCACTTCAATGAGCACTGAAATGAAACCCCTTTGAGATCAAATATAGCCAGCACCAATTATGTACTGCTATGAATTATTTAAGATGCTTCAGGGTGTTTTTCACTTAAGAGCTTTACATTTAAATGTATGTTTACAGAGAGAGGGAGATAAAGAGGGAAAGACAGTTATGATAACAAATACTCACTTACTTATTCACCCTGCACCTCATATTCCTTCTCTGTAACACAGAAAACAATCTCATGCAAGTACTCTGTAGTTTAATTAACGGCTGTAAAATGTTTGAGATGTCTGAAAGAAAGATGCTATAGAAAATCAAATTCAACATATTAATAATATTTCTTTCTTGAACAGGTAAAACAAGAACAAAAGAAAAGTACCGAGTTGTTTACACAGATCATCAGAGACTAGAATTAGAGAAGGAATTTCACTGCAACAGATATATTACAATCAGGAGAAAGTCAGAACTTGCAGCAAACCTGGGACTATCTGAAAGACAGGTACACAGAGACTATCCATCATTCATACGCACCCATTCACCAGACACTGTTACTGCCAAGGGACATGAGCAGCATTCACGTTCTGTATCCAAAAGTAGTGCAAAGGCAACTATGATACAGTTTCTGAGTACATTTGACATAGAGAGAATACACTACACAAATACAAATTAATAAATAGGCCAATTTGACAGAAACCTCCAATTATGGGTAACATTAGGAATTCCTTCATACTAGAAAAAGTACTTATTCTTACGTGCATAACACCTTGCTAGACAGCTAGAATTTAAACAGTTCAGCTTCACATTATCTTAGCTATGTTCTCAATAGTTATGATATTCACCATTTTATTTCTTCTTGCAATCACACAAAATGGTGGCCAGAAAAAAATCCAAAGATTGGATATATTTCAGCTGTAAGCCAGGAAAATGAAAAGTCAGCATTCAAAGAGCAATCAAACGAGATATCTATGTATTTTTTGTTACAGATTTATTACCATTATTTCCACAGGCCACATTCTTCCTCAGTCAGTTAGATTGCGGCACATTTTAAGGAGTTTTTACAGCCTTTGATTTTCAAGTCAGGATTTCTTTTTGCTATTATATTCACAGGTACTTCACCTATAGTAGTAGTTCACACCCACTATATACAGGATGCTTTAGGCTATAAAATTTGGTGCCAAATTTTTATGCCTATTATACACATATATGTAGCCAAGACTATCCATTCAGGAAATTTTCAAGTGCATACTTAGATCCATTGCTTCTTTGGAAAGCAGCTCTGCATTCATTCATATCAAGTATATATTTAAGCTCTGTCCTGAATAAAGATAGTCTCCTGAGCAGGGGCCCAGGTATCTTAGCTGTGTTCATACAAAGACTAAAGGAATTCAGGATAAAGAATTTCCTAAAAATCACTGTGTAGGAGAGCACACTTACAAAGCACAGCTCTGCAGTCTGCAAATACAGTAACTGTTGAATCCAGCCCTCCTTATACAACAGAATTGCAATGGTTCTGCTGCAGCTGGAGGATAAGGGAAGATTTGGCAATACTGAATAAGGCATCTCATACCTTAGCAACCAGATTTATTGCCCCCAGGTAAATTTAAACAAGAGATCTTTCTTTTTAGAATTTTACCAACTTTTGTTCTTTCTGAATATACACATTCAGTTCTCTAAAATATTCTCCTCTTTCAGTGGCCTCCTCTGCTTCTGCATTCAGTCTGTGCAAGAACATAGAATAGAGAGGGACCAATTGAGGCTGGAAGCGTAAGGATGTATAGATAAGCCATGGTATTTTAGGATCAAGCACCAGATTTTTATAAACACATTGTAGTGCAGTGATGTTCAATCCCAGACCCAATTAGTACACAGATTACACTCCGCAGACTGTAAGTGGCCCCAGAAAGTAACTACGAAAACCAAGTCTATCATTGATGGACTAAAGTTTGTTATACAGTAGGATATAGCTGCATTGGAAAATTTTCAGAGAACTGCAATTATGAAAGATTCAAAACCTCCACCTTAATGTTATGCAAGCTGGCTGATTTAGAACACAGACACGCCTGGAGTAACCAGTGATACTGCATAAAATCAGCAGTTTCCTTTTACATAGCTGTTGCTCTTAAAGCCATCCAATTTTTGACTGGTAAATTTCCTTCAAGTATAATGTAGACAAAAAACATAATCTATCTGCATTTCTACAGGACTTGTGACAGACAAAGCTAAATGCTTCTTACTGTCATTACCAGTAAGGTAATAAAAAAATGATTAGAAAATTATAACGAGATTTTTAATACAAAGCAATGGTACGACTTTCTACATCATATTGTATTCAACACACCTTAAAGGATATAACAAAAACCGTAAAGAAGACAAAAAATTAATTATAAAGAAAACACAAATGGTGTTTTCTACTCATTCACACTTTCACATAAGGAAAGAAAATACACATACTTAAACTAAAAGTAGATTTCAAACAGATATGCACAATTAGTCTGGGAAATTCACTGTCATTAAGTAATGCTGATATATCTATTTATACACATGACATAGTACATATGTATCTGTAAAATAAATATATAGTCGAGTAACAAAAAAATTCAAAACTTTTAAAATACATAAGAATATATGTACACACAAAAATCACTCGCAACATAAATGAAGAAGAACCCTCACTACTTGCATTTGAATTAACCTGTAACATAGATGATAAAGAAATCTTCAAAACTATTCCATAATTGCATCTTCCTAAAGTATGACACACGCCACTGTCAAAGTTTAGATGATGAACTAGGTGGACTCTAAATGAGTAAGTTGACTTCTATGTTCCTAAATGTAACACAGCAAGTTTACTTTACAGCAGGTCTAAGAAAAGAAAGTAATTTTCTATTGATTATGATGCAGAAAATTAATATAGAGTAACTAAAAAATTTTTCACTGCACAAATCCAGTGTTTTGTTTTGTGTTTTTTGGTTGGGGGGGGGGGGTTTATGGGTTTTTGTGGGGTTTTTTGTTTGGGGGTTTTTGGTTTTTTATAACTTTTTAAAATATATCTATATTTTCATTGCTATTATTACTGTAAAAAGTTGACCACTACTTTGAATTAATCAGATACCATTTATAACACCGCAGGTGAAAATCTGGTTCCAGAACCGCCGAGCAAAAGAAAGAAAAATGATCAAGAAGAAAATATCTCAGTTTGATGGCAGCGGGGGCTCAGCTCAGAGTGACTCTGGTTCACTCAGTCCAAACGAAATATCTAGTTCTCTGTTCCCACCACCACATGGAATAAATGGATTACAGCCTAATGACATTCATCAAGTCATAGTTTCAGAATGAACAGAGGGGAAAAAAAAGGAAAAAAGAAAAAGCAAGAATGGATTTCCCCGCTGCCCCCTGCCCTTGAAAACTCAACTTTGCAAAGGATCATTCTCATTTAACTGTCTTCAGGATCTGGGACTATTACCAAAATATTTTAATTATTGCAGAAATCTCAGGGAACTTGCGCTGCTAAGATTCATCACTCAGAATCTTTGAGTAGGAGGTAATTTGCTTCAGACACTGACACAAAGAATGACACAACTGAAGATTCAAGTAAACGTAGTTCTAGTCTGATCATATATATACACAGAAAACTAAGTGAACTGATTATAAAATAGAGTACTATTGCATAAAATATAAGATGCTGGGTGTATTTGGTTTGTAACACTTTATATAATTAGAGTAAACCGTAGATGTTAATAAATATTCACACTTAAATGTACTGAAAAGAATGCTACTTTTTGAAAACAACAAAAACATTTAAAACACTTTTAAACACTCAGGAAACATAACAATGTTGCTATACCAACATATTGCATTTAATTAAATAAAACAAATCTTCTTTGCCCTATGTAATTGTATTCAAGCATGCCAATGTCCTAAGCAATAGTTACAGACATATAACATCATACCAAATTTGTTCAATTGTAAGAAATGCAACAATTTGTCATGCACATTAGCAAATGCCAAATAGTTTGGAAGATAGAAGTATTACTTCAATCTTCAATGAATGCACATATTATTGCTCAAAAATATGAGCACAAATGTAATGGAAACAGAACTGTTACTACCAGCAAACCACCAAAAAGCAAATAAAGAATTTGTTTAATGTCTCTAAACCCTTTAAGTGAAATAGTAGCAGTCCTGAGCCACTGATTTTATACATGACACTTATTTTGGGCTAAAGGCAAGAAATACCCCAATGTAGCTGACACTGTATTTCAAAGCTGTTATCAAGCAGCTTAGCATTCACAAAGTCACAGAAAGCATGTAACAAAAGAAGTGTTTGCTCCATGTGCACTCCTGAAAGAGCACAAATTAAGGATAAACATGCTCACAGTGTGGTTAGCTTTAATTATTGGTCCATGTTGGCAGGTGAGAAGGCAGCAATGGTATGTTGAAGACAACTGATGAGTCTGGAAGGAGTAGAAAGAAAACTCAAAGCACTAAAAAAAATCCCCAAACCCTTCAGTAGTACTATTCGTTGGAATTTCATAATATGAGCTTTTTGATAGCATACAAGTAAGCGCTCTATTGCAAAAATTTAATATTACTGAAAAGGTCACCAGGAGCAAAGGTAATAAAAAGGGAAACCAGAAGAAAACAAACAGAAAACACCATTATCTGGCATATGAAGAGTCATGCATCACTTATTTCAACAACATCAAACTCTTGGTCTCAGAAACAACAGATCAAATTCTGCTTTTCTTAGTGTCAACGAGCATTGATAATGCACTGAACAACATGGACAGAACTTGTCAAAGCACTCATTATCGTATTCAATAAATTAGATAAATTTGAAGATGTGCCTCACTTTCCCAATTATTTAAAAATAACTCTGTTAGAATAACTCCATGAAAGTAATTCTATTAGGAGGTACAAGAATAACACTCTTCAAAAATAAATACTAAACTATAATTGTAGACATAAGTGTCTCAAGCTAAACTAGGAAGAAAATCCATAACACAGGATAAGATCTTACTGTTTGTAAGCATTTTGTGGGTGGTTCTCCAATATATTTCTAATAATCACCTATTCATATGGTTAAAATAAATGGGCATATCTTAATGCAAACAAACTGTAAACAGAAAATCTTGTTTATATAAATACTTATAAAACTCAACCCTATGAGAAATTAAGACTACATCTGCATGGCTGTAACTCAGGATCTTCTAAAACTGCTCACTGATACTAGTATTATGTGATTGCATGGACGTTTTAGAAGACAGAGCAGCGTGTGACAGAACATGCACACAAAGAGATCTACTTCTGTTTATATTAATAGAAGTATACATGCTAGCAGACAGCGAGACGCATACACGCTGCTCTGCTTTTCATTCAAAGAAATCCATACATTAGGACTAACAGATTTAGGAGAGGAGGTTTTCCCAGTTCCACCAGCCAGCCCCTCTACCCTTGTCATATTTTTATACGTGAAGGATGTAGAAGATAAAATAATTTCCCAAGAAACTCATGAAGAAAGAAGCCGTAATACTTTAGACATACAAGAAAAAAGGGAAAAGGACCTTTACCTTGCTACCCAAATCTCAAATCATCAGGAGGCCTACCTCTATGGAAGAGCAGGTGATGGCTTTTGTGAAGGTTATCAGTGACACAGAAATGGAGAGCGAGAGAAAACTTTTTTCTAGTTTCCAGATTTTTTTGTCTGTGATCAGTTTTCAAATCAACATGGAAGAATGGCAAGTAAAGAGCTATAACATACAACACACCATTCATTATATTTGTATACTAGAAATGCATGGCTTAACTTAAAATTTCTCTTTCCTTCTAATTTATGTCAAAATTGAAATGAAAAACTTACATGATTATTTACCAGGTTCATATTCAACATATACAAAATTATCATCTTGCAGTTTCTAAACAAGCTCCAGCCTATCTTTTTGAATTGCCAGACAGTCAGGAAACACCACGCTGTTCTGACAAACTGGGCAGAAGAGCCACTGAAGGCACTGACTGTACTTCAGAACAACCACTGTTCATAAAGGAAACATTTTAAATGAGACTATTTTAGATGTCAAATAGGAGTTTGAATGGGATACAAAGCACCTCCTATGACATGTTTAAAATCAGTCTTGTCAATAAAAAGTGTTTTCCTTTTTCATGATCTTCAACCTGAATTTTTCCCATCAGGTCTATTTTAAATGTATTCAAAGCATATATTAATAAATATTTGGGGGAGACAGTCTCTTTCATGCACTAGATAATGATGCCTAAGCCTAAAAACTGTATCAGATTATCTTCTCTGGCTACAGCTAAGTCAAATAAGAAGTTATTCCCCCTATCTTGTACTGTGCATAACCACCTCCCATCTAGACCATAACGTCCCTTTAAATCTAAGTGTAGTGGCACAGCTGTTTCTCAAAATAATCTAAGGAAAAAAAACATTATTAAATTCTTTTAGACTACCAGGATCATTTTTAGTAAACTTGATTACAGAGCAATTAAATATGCAGTCATATTACCAGATCAGGAGGATGGTAAACCATAAAGAAGGGAAAATGGCAAGCAGCTGAAAGAAGAAAATTCTTAATCTGTCTCTGACAGGGTTTGGACATTGCATCTGACTGTAGGCTACACCATTTTTTTTTTGCCAGAAAACATCATCCCAAATCAAAATACAATTCAGAACTACATGCTGGCACACTTTAATGGCCCATTAAAGACTACATGACAGCCTGACAGGAGTCCATCCTATATTCATGTTCTGCCAAGATCAGCATGGGAACACAAGGATCAGGATATGCAGTTGGGTGGAGGCAACAGAGCCATTACAAAGTCCCTATATCGCTATTATTTTCTGGGCAGCTGTGTTTAACTCTTCTACATTGCTTATGTAAAGGAAAAGCTTCAGAAGATGTGACCCAGCCCTTGTATTTAATTTTTGTATTTATGTGGGTGAGAAGAAACACTAAAGGCTATAAATAACATTTTCCAATATTTATCTTTCCTCCTTTGAAGACTTCTCCAGGGACTTTAATTAAACTCTCCCTTAGCACCATTAGGCAATTAAAATAATAATAAATCAAACACTATCCTTCTCACCCAGTGGGTATCTTCCCCAAGCTCTCTCAGTTTCCTGTCTTTTTCACTTTATGTAAATAGAAAACCATCACACTTTAAATTCAGCTGTTTGATTGGTATTTTGAGTTTGCAAAGTAGTGAGCCACTTTAACACCATGCTGATATCAAAAGAAAATTCTGCATCACAGAACTGTCTAATTCCAGCAGCCAGCAAATCCCTTCTGACATTTATCTGAATCATCTTTATTCTTATGAGAATACTGTAGAGGTACCAAAGCTTTGGGAACAATTGCCTTTCTCAGTCCCACTATCTATAAATACTTAATCAAGAAGGAGCACTTTACCACAAACTGTTCGTGCTGAGACTCAATGTAGCAGCACAGTGATTTGGCTTCATTAACTAACTTCTAAATATTGATCCGTGGGAGAAAATAAAGAAAATTACAGATTTATCTGTAGTTACAGTAATGACAGATAGTTTAGACTAGAAATTGGAAAGGACCTTATTATAAGATATTTTAAAAAAATCATAATTCACAGAGAAGAGAGCATAACTTAAACCTCTAATTGGCCACTTGTAGTAGTAATACAGCTCAAATAAAAACCTGGATCGGAAACTTGACAACCTCTTGAAACTAAGATTACTTTTGAAAATTGATCTACCTCTACATTAGGCATTTCCAGTATAAGCACAGAGCTGCATACCCCTGCACAAAGCCAGAAACCTTCTAAACATTATAAAATAAAAATATCACAAAAGTAGTTTCATTAAACCTCTCACATCACTCTTGACTTGCCTTACTTCAACAAATGAACATATCCAAATTTGCCTAATGAGTTACACATTTCTATTTCTAAACAAAAGAATGTGAACTTGCAATGAGATGCTGGATGCACCTGGAAAGGGAAAAGAATTCTGCTAAATGCAACAACCAAACCCACAGAAATTACCATGGTCTTTTTCTCATAATAAATTCCACAACATTAAACAGGATCACCTATACATTGGTTACAGTTCCCAGTCAAAAGTTATGCTTTTATTTCCCAAAGAGGAAACTAGCAGGTAATGCTAGCATTTTGGGAGTTATTTCAAAAAAGCCTCAGGTACTTATCAAACAGTCTTAAAATGTGTGGTTAATATTATTTAAAAAAAAAATATTATTTGCATTGGAGGAATGATTTTTGTTATTCCATGGATGCGCTAAACACTAACGATCCTACTGAAATTACCTGCAGCATATGGTATCGTGCCGTTTGGGTAAAGGTTTCATAATCTGAGAATGAAAAACACTATCGCAGGTGAATGGCTCAACAGAGGGCTGAATGCTAGATGGCCAAGTTGTAATCATGGATCTGAAACCCATTATATGCTGCTGCTTCTCACATGCAATTGAGCCTAAAAATGTTTGAAATGCCTATGAACTCTTATCAACTTAATACTTTGATCCATTAACTGAAACTCCCTAGAGCCTGATATTCTTCCTATTGCCCCAGATATCAAATGTAGAGCAAATAAAATATGAAACATTAAAATTAGTGAAAACTTAGAACACTGCCTATGGATACCTCAAAAAGAGACAGGATATAGAACAGCAGGCCAGTAAAAATCTCAACATTTCACATGGTTGTTTTCTACAGGTTGCAGGATTCCTCTCTGAAATCCCTTATCAATACCAGTTTCCAGGCAGCCAGTGCAACTTTCTCTGAATGAGGCACAGTCCTGCCTCAAGACATTGGCAAGAACACGCATGATTTTAGCAGCATGCATTTGGCATGCTGCCACCTGATAGCTGTAGCTCTGACAGCCAAACACCTCAGCATCTAACGAGGCTGGCTACAGTAACCACAGCAGCAACAAACACATCTTCCCCATCTCACTGCATGGATGAACTAAGAGGCAACAAGAACATAGTGAGGATGAGAAGGACGAAAACAAATTCAGACACATACCTCACAAAAGTGTCTTGAATTTTTAGTGTTTGACACAATTGCAACCTGAGCGATGCAGCCATGCAGGCCTCCCAAATTTCATTATGCATCAGATGCTATTAAAGGGAACAGTCCAGATTCTTAAGGTTTCTCCCCACTAAACCCTTATCTGTTTTTCATGGAGTAACTTCAGTCAGATTCATTTCTCGACTTGGGAAATGAGCTTGTATTAGTGGGAAAATAATACTTCAGCAGTGTTTTGGAATTCCAAAATGGCTAACAACATTTTCATTGAGATCTGGGCAGAGCTTTCCAGTTACGGCAGAGCTAGTTCATCAACATGAGCATTACTTTATCAGTTCAGAAGCACAGGTCTCCCAATTGCATTAGTGAAAGTCATGGAATCATATCCCTCCTGCAACAGAGGGATGGCTGGAGCACAGCTAGACTGCCAGTTTTATATTTAATACACTTGCAGACCATTTTCAAGCTTTGTCTTCATGCAGTTCTGTGTGCATTCTGCTACAGAGTTACGGCCTACTGCCATGGCAAATTCTTCAAATGTGATGTGAGTTCTGTGCTCAGATAGGACTATTTACTGCATCCTCCTCTCCTGGAAGGAGAGAAAGTGCAAAAATCAATTTGGAAGGCAATATAAGTCACCAGCAGCCTAGCACATGCAGGGCAGCCAAGAAAACAGAAAGCTTAACTGAAACAGGTTTGAAAGCAGCACTGAAAGAAAGCGGTCGTTTGCCAAAACACTACAAAGCATAAACACAAATGTTCTGACATTACCGCAGCTTAACTTGCTCCTGTGTCAAGTTAATCCTGATTCCAACTGAGGTAAGTTCTCCAAAGCTGCTCATGTGTCATACAGGTGGAAACAGTTCTTATGAAAACTGCTCTTTTTACATCACACAATGATTTTACATCAATGGAAATAATTTGTACCAAGAGACACCTCATTACTAACCACCACATCCTACCAATTGATTTCTTCTACAAGTTTATTTCAATCTTTCCAGAACTTTTCACATTAGGAACTGAAGAAACAAGCTAACCAGGCTAACCCCCACCACCCCCCCCAAAAACCCAACATCCACCACCAACAAAAAACTCTGAAGAGCTTGTATTCTGAACTCTCTCCCTCTCAAAAAGAAACCAGTAATCTCAGCTTGTATAAACTGACTCAAGAAGGGGGTACCTTACAGGTGAGGTCCTAATACTGTTTATTCTGTTCACTCTTTTTGAAAAAGAGAATACTTCTGCTCTATCAAAACTGAGGCATTCGCATCTCCAGTGAGGCCCTGAAGTTCTGAATCCCCTCAACTTCTTGAGCTGATGCTGATCAAGAAACATATTGGTTTGTCCACCAGCCTTAAAATACATTCTCCAAACTCCAAGAGTATATTCCTATTATCCAACAACTTCTTCCTTTGTTGAAACACGTAAGTGTCTGAAATGAGTGAATTATGACAGCCAACATGACATCTCTTGTTGCATATTATTGCTTTTGAATAATGACTGTGTGGTGGAGATTTATATGGAGCAAAGAAAGAAAAAAATATATTGGAAGAAGACTCAGTATCTCTCAGGCCCACATTAGCATTCACTTTCCATGTTCTCTCAATAGTGCTTTTATTTAATACTGTGCTTTGTTTTAACTCCTATCTTTCCAGCACTCTTTTCATGTTTCATGCTCTATATAAGAACACTTTTTATTCCAAGAAAGGAAGTGATTTGGGTGGATAAACATTGCTAGAGACCATCATCTCTCCACAGATCATTCAGTTTTCATGACATAATCATTTCATCTAATAAACAGCATCCTAAAAAAATATTGAAAATGACACATCTAAATACTTCTTCCTGTGAAACCATAAAGTTTGATAAATCATACCGAAAAAATTCCCTATAGTATTTACATCTGAAACTCAATACTAAGCAGGCATTTCTCAAATACAGATATTGGCTACAAAAGGTGTTTTGCTAAAATGGTCTATTTTTACCCAGATAGTCATCATTCCTGCTAGGAGAGAACCCACCAAAAAAAAAAAAAAAAAGTCTACTGAAACTTCAGCTGAACTTTGACTTCAACCTATTAATTAAAAAGCATAAGACGTTAAATATGAAGCTAGTACAGCAAAGAATCTTTTCCAATTAAAGAGACTTCCTTTCTTGGTTTGCTAATACCTCACACTCATTATAAAGAGGTCATGCAGTATATTATGCTAAAACTCTACACTTCCTCATTTTACACTTCAATTCAGCAAATTATTTTACCCCATTTGAGCACCTAACAGAATTCATGCCTTAATTCTACCAAATGCGCACTTCCGTCACAATGTCCATTTAAATGTCTGTAACATTAGCTTATTTAATAAATTAGAACACAAGTTGCATTAAAATGTAGGCTTTTCAATTAAATATGCATGATACTGCTGCTGGATCTCTCACTGTTCGCCACACCCTTCCCTACCACCTTCATCTCATCATTGTCATATCTAATGTTAAAGTTGTAAATCCTTGCAGACAAGTACATGGTTTCTTTATTTCACTTTATAGTACACATACTGCTTGTCTCTCATTTTGTTTCATCCTTCTAAAATTTTCAACAGGTTTTTATTTGAACAAAACTGAACATGTGCAAGGAACAGGAAGCAGGCTTGGCTTTATAGCATCCAAGGGGGACCCTAAGCGCTCTAAAAAAATCTAGCACAAATCTTCTTAAAGGGCTTGATCCACATCCCGAGCCAGTGCAGAAGCGCTTATCCCAGTGAAAGCTGGATCATGCCAGTTGGGCACAGTGTCGTGACCATGTGAAATCCCACACTACAACCCTCACAAATTGCCTCTTTTGCTCTCATTTATTCACATAAGCAGGCTGTGGACTGTTCCTTAGCCACCTGTAACTGTCTGTTCTCATGGTTTACCTTTCTCCCTTATGTAGCTAAGTGTTACGCAGAGCAATATGCATAAATTGTCAGACAAGGCTGAAACAGGGTTAACTCCCTCACCCTCCCTAGCTCTGTGCAGCATGGAGCCAGTTTTGCCAAAAGACAGCGAGACATCTCAGTGGCAAACTTTGCCACTCTTTTATTCCAAATAATTTATAATTATGTTGAACAGCATTTACGGCTGTTGGACTTCATTAGTAATCCTTCCCTGTTGTGAGGGCTGTCTTTATCACCATCTTTTGTCTTCTGTCATTTAACTGGTCATTAAGCTATCCTTCATCTCAAAACAGCTTAGTTTCAGCAGTTGAGACATTTTTATGGAAAACTACTCTGAAATACAAATACTTTATATCAATGGAATCGCCACCAGTGTCAGTTTTATAAAAACACACACACAAAACCACCTTTAGCAGACAGGGACAGGATCTCTCAATTCATAAGGTTACAGAGATGCTGTTACAAGTGGTCAAGAAATCTTCGCTATTGCTTTCAATGCCAAGAAATCCTTGCTACTGACGTACTCACAATTCCATTAATAGGAGTATTGCAAAGCCACGGTCCAGATGAAATAATGATGATAATCAAGAAGTACAGACATCGACAGTTAAACACAGAAGAAGATACCAAATATCTTTACAAACATGCCTTAATCTAATTATTTAAGACAACACATTTCATATCTATCTTGGCAAGAGTTAGAAACCCTACCTGTGGCGCTCTATTCAAATTATTCCTTTGAGTAGGGAAGCACCTGTAAAAACTCTTCACTTGTCAGCTTAAAATATTCTAAGAAATAGAAACATTACTGCAAGGTTTATAAAAATCAGTGGTCATACAAAGCTTTAAGAAAACAAGAAGTGTTGTAGCACTCTGAAGAAGATAAAGCAATTAAGTTTTCACTATTTTATTCAGCATTCTGCAGGGACAGTGCTGGAAAACGCTTCCATAATAAACTAAGAACATGTTCCACGGATTGCTCTGAAATAGTCCCAGAGCTGTCTGACTTCTGCTCAGCAACAGCACATAGCCTTAAAACCAAGACCTTGCGTTTAGCTCTTTTTCATAGGAAACGCTGGCCAAAAGGACAGCAGGTTACATCCCCTGCAGTTATATTTTAAAGATAATTACTTTTCTCATGGACAGGTTCACCAGAGCTGCCAATAACTATGATAATCTCAACTCAATATTAAAGCCTGTAATGTCAATGCACTGCATCAGACTTACCATTTCTTAAAGTGTTCTCAGGTCTGATAACTTTTATCGTTTTGACTTGCACATCAGTTAAAGCAGACATCCTGAATTTAACTGAGAGTAAAATAAAGGCCAGTACCTTATTAGTAGCCCCATATATAACTTTCAGTGGTTTCAAAAGACTTTCTTTCCATGGGTTATAAATGGCAATCATGTATATACAAATGAAGATGAGTGGAAAAAATATTAGATCCTCAATTATAGAACTATTTTCACTTTTTTGACATGTTTCTAAATAGGACATCTTTTTAATATTTGGTCAATGTCAGTGAGATATATTCTGTCCCAGACTTACTTTCTCTGCAATTTATCAACAATATTCATCACTAAACAAGAAAAAATTATTTTGACAAAAATGGGAGAACATATATTTTAATTTCATTTTATAACAACATCTTGTTCCTTAGTTATGATTTTTTTCTCAACTCATTGAAGTGAATTACCTGCAACTCCACATAAGATGGATAACGTGCTGAAGTAAGAGTACGTGGCACTGATAAAACTGTAGCTCATACAATTTTGCTTTCGGAAGCAGCAAAAATGTTCACAATCAAGTCACCTGCATTTTGCTGCAGTCTAGAAAGTCCTGAAAAACACCAAAGATGATTTATGAGGGAAGTCTTTTCCTAAGAATAGCAGACAGGGATGGAGACCCATTCTTTTAGGAGGAGGTGAGCTCCCTTCCTTACAGTAACTGTGGCTCAGGAATTCAGATTTGGCCACACCCCAGACCAAACACATCACTTTATAGCAGCTACACTAATAATAAAACAAAAAACCCCAAACAAACGAAAAAAACACCCAAAAACCCTCTCAGAATTTTATTTCTGATTCTTGTACTGCCATTAAGAACACCAATACTTTTTTGGCTCACCTTTCATTGGCAGTAGGTGACTAGTGCTTAAACTTACCTCAATAATTATTACACTTAGCGTGGGGGGCATTCCTCTGCTCTAAACTATTCTATTTTTCTTCCCCAATTTTGGGACTCCTACATGGATTTTCCTCCCTCTCACCACCCCATTACCCTGCACAGGACTCAACTCTATTTCCAAACCCACAAACCGCAGACAATCATCTAATTCCTCAGGAAAATTCAACCACCACTGGCCTCGTCGTTAAAATCATCGCTTCTTCCTTCACCTCGGCCTCCGCGCAGCTCCCTGCCCACAACCCCACCACCCCAGTGAGTAGCCCGAGTAAAACCGAGGCAAGCAGGCGGCTCAAAACGAGAACTGACAAGGGGAAGGTAGTTACCTGGCTGTTTTTATTAAAAACGCCACAGAAATACACCTGGAAAAGGGGTAAAACCGAGAGGCGTACCACCTGCCACGCCGACAGGCGGGCGGGAAGCCCCCTCCTTCCCTCAGCAGCCCCCTCGCGCCGGCTCGTGACCCCCGCCCCGGGAGCGGTGCGGCGGGAAGGGACGCGCGCACCTGAGGCGCGGCGGTAGCGGCCTCGGCCTCCTGTCAATGCGGCCGGCCGCAACTCCTCCCCCGTCCGCCCCCGCGGGCACCGCCTCCCGAGAGACCGCGGCAGCTGCAGGGGACACCCACGTCCCCTCAGCAGGCGCTCCCGCCGCCGGCGGGCGTGAAAGCAGCCCGGTGCTCCCCCTCCGCCCCGCGGGGCGAGGCTGAGGAACTGCCCCCGCCCCCGCGGCGGCGCGCGCGCCCCCCTCAACGCTCCCACAGAGCATACGCGCGCGCACGCGAGCGCGCACACGCCGCCTCAGGATTCACTGCGCTTGCGCGCCGGCCTCCCGCCGCCGCCGCTGGCGCACGGGGCTCCGCCCCCCGGCGCGCAGTGCGCAGGCGCGCGGCGAGGCCGCGCGGGGGGAGGGGTTGAGATGAGCGTACTACTCCCCAATATGGCGGACTTCGACACTATCTATGAGCTGGAGGAGGAGGAGGAGGAGGAGGAGGAGGAGTCCGAGCCTGTGGTGCGGAGCCAGGAGCTGCCCCGGCCCCGCGATGCGCCGGATCCCGTAGCGGTACGGGGCGCCGGGCACATCACCGTGTAAGGAGTGGGGGCTGGCGGCGGGTACGAGGCAGCGTGACAGGCCGGTGTGGCGGGGCGGGGGCGGTGGAGGCGGCGGCCGGGCGGGAGCACCGGCCGGGCGGGAGCACCGTCCTGCCGGCGGCACCGTGCTGCCGGGGGCATGGTTGCCCGCTGGCGGTGCCGGGACGGGGTAGGGACATGAGGAGGACTGTGCCCCATCCCTTTTTGCCCCGAGCCTCCCCTCCCCCGCGGACGCGGGCTGCCCGTGCTACCGTGGTCTGCAGCCCTGCTCCCTTTCCGCCTCCCCCCGCCACCTATTTTGTGAGAGGAGTTTTGCTTTTAACGTGTTAAAACGGGAAACTTCGTATTTTCCAGTAGCTCGAGGCAACCCAAAGTCATGAATGAACAACTGAAGTTCAGTTGGCTGTTCGGTGCAGAAGCAGCAGCTAATCAGCCCTGACAGTCCTGGGTGTACTTCGTTTTCCAGACAATCCGTTAGATAAAAAGTAAACGCCACCCGATGCGAGGATGAGCAGTCTGTTCAAACAATTTCACTATGACCCTTCTCTGTCTCAGCTGAGCCATGGAGCCCCCACACTGCACTGCAGAGGAGGCACATGGCTGTGTTGTAGTTTACCTACTCCAAACTTAGTTGTGAGTTTGGTTTAGGTTAAGTGTTTTTATCATTAGAACGCAACATGAGCCAGAATGTTTGCTACTGATTTAAACAGTTGCAACAGAAGGTGAGCAAACTGTGTGACCTTGTACGTAATGTTTACTCACAGGGATCTTCTTAGTATTCCTACTCCTGCAAGCAGAGGAATTAATATAACAAAGTACATCCATAACAAGTTGTTGGTTGTTACATTCCTTTTCACAGCAGAGAGGGAGGTATTGAAATTTTTGTATTGCAGAGATCCATCAAGCTTGTGTTGCTTTGGATCTTTCTTTATATTGCATAAAAGAATGCACATTTCTCTCTGTAAATAGGTGCAGTGTGATCTAGCTATCTGCAGCAAAAACACTGGGTGGGGAAGGCTCTCTCATCTTAAGAGAACTAATGTTGGATTTGATACTGTGTCCATCATGTAAGTCTAAATCAGGTTTGCATTGAGCTAGTGCCAGTGGATAGTTGCTCTGCTGCACCGCAGTGTACTTGCTTGTGTTGATGGAATTTCTTTCTGTCTTGACCCCAGATAGCATGTGGCCTGACTAAAGGAGGGATGTAACACAAGCAAAATGATCAGAATACCACATACCCATCTTGTTAGTTATCTGGTTTTAAGCACTAAAGTGGAAAAAATGTTACACACGTATTTGCTTTGTCTGCTGTGATGCTTTTTGTGTATTAGTGATGTGCCTTAAAGTTCCTTCTTGGCTCCAGCATCTTTTGGGGATGGGCAGGAGCATCTCCCAAGAACTCTGTCAACTAGTGGTGTCTACGTCAAAAGTACTTGTAAGTGATGCGGAAATCATGAGCTAGCATACATGCCGTTGTAACTACCTGAACCGAATTCCCATCCACCTTATTTTCCCTTTCTTCCACTCCTCCCAGCTTTCTTCCTGTAACAAGTATACTTACCTGAATGGTAGAAGGCAGCTTTTATCAGTTCATGATGTATTTTTAAATCTGCTTATATTAATAAAAACAGCTAGTGGATATTATCAATAAAATGCAACTAAACCCTGGACAGTGTAGCATGTAATCCTAACCTCCTTATTAAATGGAAATATTTTGCTTCCTAAAGAGTTTCTGGTTAGTATGTATCAGCTCTGAAATTCTGTCACTTTTTGATTACACAGATGCCGCTGCTTTTGAAATCAATTGGCTTCAGAAGCAGCCTGCTCTAGTTACTGAAGTGAGATACGTCATCGAGTAAAACTTGTGTTTGTTTTCTGAACCTGTCTGGAACATTGCTGATAAAAATTTCTGTACTGACAAGTCAGACACTATTAAAAAAAAAAAAGAGAGAGAAAAGAAAAACAGTTATTTTTAAAAAGCCATTGTTTTCCTTGGATTTTTGTTTCAGATGCCTTCTGTTCCTCATCTGACACTGGCCTTCTTGGATACTTTTGCTGTATAGAGAAGGGATAATTCTCTAATTCCAGGGTCATCTTCTGGTCCAGCTTTTCATGTACAGTCCTCTTATAAAACTCCCAAGTTAGTAAATTCAAACTATGTATTAGTTTCTTGCATGAGAGTTTTTATTCTTATGACCTTGTCAGTGAGCTGCTGACCCTAACAGAGTTCTACTGCAGTATCCAACGGTACTAAATATAAATTTCAAGAATTGTCTGAGGGTTTTTAGCAGGATCTTGCTTTTTCCACTGACTGTTTTGCTAACCCTTTTACCCCTGTGCATGGTAAGAGTGATCATGTGAAGTGTAATTGCTTTATTTTACTCGGAGAGAGAGAGAATGTATGTGAAAGTGGTTAGCAAAATTTATGCTCATCTTGTTCAACGCTCTCTCATTCTAGAAGATTCTTACTTTGAAAAAATTAACTATCATATTTATTGTTTTCACAAAGCTTTTGAATTTTAGCACAGAGAAATTTCTAGAACCTAGTAAATGCCTTTTCTTTGCTTCTGAAATTCCATTTTAATGAGTTATAGACCCATTGTTCACTGTTTCTTGCATAGTCAGTGTGACTCTGTTTGGTGTATCCAAGTATCTCAGCATAAACATGTTTAGTGAAGACTGAGTCATATGCCTACCAAAGCAACAGCAATAACTTTCAAAACCAGAGCAGTAAACAAACTGTAACTTGGTTATAAGTTTTTATTTGATGTAATTTTTCCATATCATTAAGTTCATGTGGATGGATAATAATGAGGTAATGAAATAGCCATTAAGCATATTTTTGCCCGTAGTACGCAGCTTGTGATTCCTGCTTAAGTCTGCAAACTTCCTAGTTTTGGATACAAGTTAACTTTGTTATTCCGTTATATTTTCTGTAGGAGTGCCCCAGGGATCCACAATCCAGGTGCTAATGAAAAGCATATTGTCATCAATTAGGGAAGGCAGGGAAGAGCCAGGTGCTCTCTAGTTGTGATAAGATGACATTTGATTATTGTCTGATATTACTCCATCTTCCGCATATTTAAAATAGCAGATTCCACATATTTAAAATAGCAAATGACATCAGCCTTCCACTAGTTATCAAAACCTTAGTGTTCCAAAACATCATCCATGGATAAGGATGCTCTTCAGTGGTTCTGTTGGCTTCATAGGAAAAGGTCCTAGACTAGGAAGAGAAATGTTAAATGTTCAAGGAGATTTCAGCTCAGGGCTCTTGATGAATGTCATCTTTATTCTCTAATGCTGGACAAAGCTTAGATGATACCTCATAAAGAACAGCATGTAGGATCTGAGTTCGTCTGTTCAAGATAGGTGAAACGTAACCTGGATTAGGTGTGGGGAAAGGAGCCACGCTGAAAGGAGGTTGGAGAGCCTATTGTACGAGAGCTGACTAAACGAGTTTAGCTTGTGTAGTCTAGTAAGACTGATCACTATCTATAAATACAGTAGTGGGATAAATGAGAATGAAGCGCTATTTAAGTCAAAAGAAAAAAAAAAGGTAAAGCACCTGTAAATATGTCTGTTCTAGATATGAGAAAGTGTTTCCCAAAATCCTCCTGTTTCAGTTCTGGGGACAGGAAACCTTACTTCCTTATGTTTTGTAAACTAATGGGAAGAGTTTTATAATGTGATACCTGTTGCAAGTGGGGTTTGCAACAGATGATTCAGGGTGTTCGTTTCAGTCTTTAATTTGAGGGATTTACGAATATATCTTATTACAGCTCCCTATGAGAAGTTGCATTCTCCCCACTTTACAAATGGGGGAAGATGAGATGATGGGACTTGTCTGATGCCATACATTAAAACAGGGAAAGAGAGACAGAAGAACTAGAAAGTTAGGTCATCCTAGTTCTACTCCAGTGTTGTTGCCTATAGGAAACAGTGGCTTGCTTTTAGAGATACTTGTCATCCAGCGAGAAAATTGCAACCTAAGTATATGGGTGACTTACCTGAATTTCAAAATGTTAGACTTTGGGCCTCTTTCACTGAGGAGCCAGAGAACTAGCCCAGAAATAAGTCACCACCGACTGATATCTTAAATGATTTAAAGGACAGGTACTGGAATTTATTTTATAGCTATTTTTAAATATACTGAATTTTAGAAGACTTCATAGGCCAAATCACGCTAGATGATTAGTCTGTTGTAGAAGGTCTAATGAAGTTACTTATCTCTCAATCAAGACTTTAGGTCTTAACTTTTTTATATTAAATATTCTAATAACACTTCAGTACTTCTACAAAGTTGCTTGCAAAGCTGTAGAACTATATAACATTCTGCTTTAACATTTCTAAAAAGCAAATATTTTTTAATTTGGTTCTTGAATTCCACTCCTTCCCCCCACCCCATCTAATAGGAATTTAATGTTTCTGAACTATGTGGTAAATAATCACAAGGATAGTCTGTAAAACTTGCAGAGACACTTTAGTAAAACTGTGCTAAAGGCCATCAGTGATGCTGACTAAATGTAGTATTATAATGTCGCATAGTCCTGTTTTCAGTATAGTCAAAACCTTTTATATTCTTTTAGCCATTTGCAGGTGTCAGTGTAAGAGAGATGCATTTCTGTAACTGAGGTTTCTTGGATACGTTATAACTGAATGGAATGTTTTGGCAACTGATACAACTTTTGGGTTTTAAATATGTTTCATGACATTATCAGCCTTCAAATTTAATGTAATAAAATATATTGTGGTCTTGTATTCTTAATAGATCTAAATCAGAAAGCACTAATTTATGTTATTCTTTATGGAAATTGGTGGTGCAGTGGGAATTTTAATGAGTATATGTGACCAATGAGATAAAAGACACTACCTATGGCGTAGGAAGTTTTTGAACTGCAAATTGTTGAAGGTCAGAAGAGTATTCTGGGGAAATGCTAGTACGTTTGCCTTTTTTTTTTTTTTTTTTTGCCCTTTTTTTTTTTTTTCTTCCCATCTTTTCTTCTTTTGCTGTTTCCTAGGCATCTGCTGCTGGCCGCTGTAAGAGTCAGTGTTCTGGGCTAGGTGGACTTTTGGCATGATTTAGTGGAATTAGTCTGTTATACGGGTAGAGTAAATAATTCTGCAGTATTACCTGAACTTTCGAGTAGTTCATTTATTATGTTGTCTGATTGCTACAACTTTGTGATGATTTCAGGTAGTTTTGTTGCTGATACACAGAAAAGTCCATATTCCTCAAAACAAGCTGATGTACATGCTTCATATCGTTATTCTTTTCTGGATTTTTTTTTTTAAAGACTGAAAAGACTACCTCATTGCTCTTCAAGCTTCCTTAAAAATAAATATGTAGTATAACAAAACTTGAAAGACTTCCGTTTAAAAAGAAAAACTAGAAAATGCGGAGCCTGACTTGCCAGATGACATTCACAGAGAATGGAAATGTGCTTCTATTAGTAACCTTTGTGCTTGCCTAAAATCTTATTGTTTTCACTGTTTGTTTTTGTAGCACTAATTTAACACCTTGGCTTTCCAGTTCACTTGTATATGCAGTAGCCCATGCTGTGCTGATGTTCAGTTCACTCACATTCACTTCTAGAAACTTTTCAGTGAAAAGATGTTGAATGAAACAAACACAAATAGGTGGCAATTGGTTATAGTGCTTAGAATAGCTTAAGAGACAAAGGTTGAGAAACATTTCGATTCAGATCTACTCTTTGGAGGTTTTTTTAATGTTTTACACAACTAGTGCTCCAATATGCTGCTCTTTACAAGAGTCAAGGCTCTGACTTAAATTAGCCATTGAAGAACTTGATTGGACTTCACCAGTATTGTTGACAAACATTTTAATTAGCTTGCTGGATTTCTAAAGACAGCACAAGTTCTTTTATTATGCTTCTCTCTTCTTTAAGGTTTAGTTTACATTTTTTTATACTTCTAAACAAGTTACATTGCCAAGTCTGGATATCTGAATTATTGCATTGTGCACATGAGTATGTATGTATTATGTAATGATAGGGGACTGATGACATTTCAGCAATACTAGTATTTGTACAAGTGACCAGTAAGGAGTACTTCAGGTGTCAGACTCAAAGCAAATACTCTTTCTCCAGAAGGTTTGTTTCTACAATGAATATTACAATACCAAATGTATTTGTGCTCCTCTTTTTGGCTGTGATCCTTTTGGGTTTTTTCTTTTTTTTTTGAACAAAAATCCTTTGAACAAGGAGATAGTTTAGCAGAGCGGACAGTGAACTTGATGTACAGTATATTTAACTTTACAAACATAACATTAAACTCTGTTTAGACGTAAAGGTGGTAGCTGAGAGGCCAGCTGCTGTTGCATTTTGTTAAATTACTGAATTGCAAAGGTTAAAGATTTCAGTTAAGGTAGAGGGGATGGAAGATCAGAGTTCTTGTTCTGCAGAAGCTAGCAGGTTTAGCATCAGAGCTTAGTTAACTTCTTGCCTACTTACATGCTTTAAATAAAATAAAAAAGTCAAATCAGCCTGCACTCTCAGTATCCTGCTGATCTACAACACTAGCTTTTTGGAAATTTCAGTTGGTTCAGTAGTTTTGGAGCTAGTGGTAACACAGGTTCACAAGCAAAGTCTAGCTCCCTGTAGGTTTCACTGGTTATAATGAAGATCTACCTCTTCCTCAAAACCAAGAACACTTTAATGAAGAATAGTCACAGTGATACCTAAGACTTAATTTTCTAGAAGTTCGTAATTGTTTTAAAACTGTTCTTTGTGTAGGCTCTTACATGTTTTGCATGAGATAGTTTAACTCAGCCCAAAGCAATTTTTTAAAACTATATGGTAATAAATTTCTAAGATGATGATGAATGGGTTCCTTATAACCAGCTTTATCTGTTGCATGTGAATAAATTGCATGAGTAAGAAAAATAGCAGTAAAGGGATTATTGAACCTAGTAAAACTGGAATTTAATAGCTGGAGGTTTTTTTCCTTAGAGAAGGCAAAGACCGAAACTTACTGTCATCCAATCGTAAAAGAATTTTTGTGCTTTTAGCAACTTGAAGGTATTGAAGTAAGGCAAGAAGCTGTATTTCTCTGTCTTGTAAATGACCTTATGAATGATACACAAGACCTTATATAAACTTAGATTGAAAGCTCATGAAATAATGTAAATGTAAGGGCAAAAGAAATTAATAGTTTTCTTTTAAAGTACAAAGTCTATTACTTTTTTTATTAAGGGAAACAAAATAAGTTAGGTGGAATATATTTTGTTTGTCTCTTTTGTTTTCAAGGTTTGGCTTGAGCAACAAGTTTGATACAGAATTTCCTTCTGTTCTGACAGGGAAGGTAAGTGTGAGATTAAACTGTTCTTTTAAATGGAAAGATCCAGTGCATCCAGTGGTTTCTGTGTTACAAATACGCGCTTGTGAATCCACAGTGCAGTGCCGGCCAGCACTGCACTGAAGACTGTTGAATTAATTCTGTCCTGTGTGAACTAGCTGGTTGATGACCAGTCCCTACAGTGTGCTTTGAAACAAGAAAAAATGATTTGCAGTGATTGCTACCATTATTGACGTTCTAAACACAGAAAAGCTCAACATGGCATCATACTGTTTTCATGCAGGCAATCTATGTGAAAGCAAGACTCACTTAACCTTGCTTTATAGATATCTGGAGTTTGTGCTACCTCCCGTGTGAATTATATTATTTCAAATACTAGACCTCTCTTTTTAATATGTCCGTCAAGCCTTGAGTTTATATTTAGATCCCTGGAAGAGAATCTATTTTATCTGAAGCTTTAAGGAACGAAACATTATAGTGTTAAATCTACAAATTAAGTAGATTTTTAGTACCTTTTCAGAAATATAATAATTGTTTAGTTCTGAAAATTAGTGGTGACAAGTCTCTTGCTTTCTCTGGAGTCCTGTCATCTTACTAAATGCAAGTTTAATAAGTATTCATTTGTAGCTATTAATGAAGTCTTGTAACAAAATTCTTGGTTATGGTTTTAAATTCTTTTCATAATTGTATAATTTTTTTAGACTTTTAAATTTTGAATTCTTTTTCTCTTGGATTTTTTTCTTTCTGCTGTTTCACTCGCCCCTGCTTTTCTTTTGCTTCATTTTATATCCCCTTTGTGTATCTTTTCCAGAATTTGTGAAGAAAAAGTTTATTTGGCTCTTACTACTTTCTGTAATGTCATACCATACAGCTACACTACCTCTGCAGCCTCTTGCAGTAGCTGTTGAGTCATATTAACAATATACTAAAATGCAGCTGGATGGCGTCTCCTGGTTCTGCCAAATCCATCTGAGGTTTTTCTCCTTCGTTTTCACCCCAGAGTATAATGAATCAAATACTTGTGTTGAATTTGTCCAGCAGTACAATTGAAAAGCAGGTTGCTATTTGGAGTTTTTGGTTGTTAAAAGACAGCCTGGGAAGTCTGGCCTTGCTTCAGAATCTCACTGAGCTCAAAAGGAAAAGTCTTACTGATTCCATAGTGTCTAATGTGAGGGCTGGTGATAACACCATTTGCATTTCACTACCTTGCATGTCTAAGGTTTATTCTTTTCTGCGAAGCTCTTTCTGATCACTGAAAAGCCACAGAATACTTTCTGGAAATAACAAATTTTATGTTCTTTTAGTCAAGTTGTAGTTTGTTACAAATAAGCCTATGGAAAATATCTAGCAGGAAATGTTAAAACTTAATTTGATTATATAATGTCATCTCTTTCTGTCTCTGTAAAATATGTTTGTGTGTATTAAAAAACCAAAACAAACCCAACCTCCCAAACCTACACTCTTTAATACGAGCATCAATGCCTGTCACATTTTCCACTTGATTGTCCTCCTCTTGTTAAATAGACAGTGAACAAAAGTCTAATTTAAAGTTCAGTTGACGGCTTGGCCTTAATTTAGCGAAGAGAGGAAAGAGGAAGTTCTACTTGGCATTTACCGTCTTGTTCTATAGATCTAATCAGTGACAACATAAATCACATGAGCAGGGATTTGCTGTATATAGGTATGCTTCTTCTGTTGAGAATCGTGATATCCTGTTATCTTTTTCTCATATGTGGATTTGAGGGGCTTTCTGAGTAAGAAGACCTTGAAAATAAATTAATTCCCTTTTGCGAGGGGAAAACACCAATCAAATGAGATAGTAAACACATTTTTCTTACTGCCTGCCACATGCTGCCATGAAAGACATTAAAAACCACAGTTGTGGGTTTTTTGGTTTTTAATACTTTCATGAATTGCAAGAAATAAATAATCTGCTGCTGCTTCTGGTTGTGGCAGTCAATCACCTTTATCCCTATTGAAAATGAAAACTCAGTCAGTTTTTTCCAGTAAGAAGGTTTTCTTCAAATACTCTGATAAGTAATTCACAATAACAAGTCCTTATAGTCAATTGATACACCACTTTAAGATCTTTTACTGTTCTTAAAATACAAATTTTTACTTTTTATAAAATCACGATTTATGAATACCGTAGTGACTGTTTATATTAACAATTTGTGATTAAAATGTTTACTGTGAACTTGCATTAGTACACAGCTAGTATAAGGCAATGTCATACTTTATTCAGAATGTCTGTGTAACATTAAGTTTAATGGCTTTGTTGTCCACTGTGAATTGATATTAATAATATATCCCACCTGCTAATGGAGTGTAAAAGATGAAGCCATTAGGTGGGGTTGAAAGATTTCTCTATGGTATTGTTTTTCTTTTTAATAAATGCAGATGAAGATCTCTGTTTTTAAACACAGGATGACAATCTATCCAATGCACAATAAAAATCCTAAATATATAAAACTATCTAGCTACACCTTTCTCCCAGAAGCACTAACTTTTTGGATTTATGCCACTGTGTAGTCTTAGGAATTTAGTTAAGCTTCCTGACCCTCAGTTTGCCCATCTACATGATGATGATAGTAAACCTTCTGCTAGTTTTCTTTTTTAAAAATCTGAAATACCCCTCCTTCTTCACCCATCTCCCCTACCTGCTCGTCTCCCAGGTTTTAGAGAGTCTGGGTAGTTACTGTAAATTAGCCTAGAGCTAAGATGCATGTAATTACATCTTAAACATTTAGTTGAGACATGTTTGTTGCTTTTTTGAGAGAGGTCAATGTGTATATTTGAGGATAAAACGTAGACAATAAAACAATAAAGGAAAGGAAAATATCAGGTAGGTCGGGTGTTGGGCCTAGCTAATTCAGCTAGATTGACTTAATATTTATCTTGCAGGATGAGATGCAAGCTTCAGCTCATTTATAAATACTGAGCTAGGCTTTCAAACAGTGCATTCTTGTCAACAGAATGTTTTAAGAAAAGATTTGACCACACTTATACAGAGGCAATATTTAACTTTTAATAAGGTGATTGGACTTTGGCCTAAATTTAAATTCTGGCTAAATTTAAATTCTGTGTGCTACAGTTTTATAGGTTTATTAATTCTTTTAAAACAAGCATTTAAAAGCTTTTAACAAAATACTCTTCATGATATATGGCGCAATAGCACACACTGCTCCAGGTGACAAGAAGATGATGGAGGCAGTGAACCTTAAGGAAGAAAGTAGAGTTTCCTGCCCTGATCTTAAAACAGTAAGGGTCCTATACAGAGATTACTGTGCAATGCAGGGAAATGTAAGCCATAAAATGTGGTCTTGGTATTGTGATCCCATTGCAACATGTGATTGATAGGGTTTGTGATCATGATGATTGAAGGAGAAAGATCAGGCCTGCTGGGCTTTACTTGCTCTCTTCCTGTGTTTGTAGATTCTCTTGCATCCTGTTGTAAAATATTATGACACCCCCTCCTTTCCTTTTATGTTTTGGGGTTTTTTTTTCCCCTCCCTTAAAGACCTAAAGGAACTAATGTCTCTTTACAAGGTGTATTGCACAGCCAGGAGCTATGTACTTATCTCATTCTTTTCACGACCCAGACAGAAACTCTCCAAGAGACTTTCCAAAATTACTCAAAACTAGACTTTCTTAGGGAGCTTTCTTTGTGCAGGAGGCGCTGTTAATTCTGTTTGTTTGAAATACGTTAGTCATTTCATATTGACCTTTCAATATCTGTACCTGCAAGAAAGGCAAGATTTAAAATTATGCCAGAAAATCAACAAAATTCTTTGGTGACTGTTTCATTTGGATACCATTTTATTATTTAATTAGAACAGTTATTTTATTTACAGATATTTCATTCTTTGTCACTGTGTAACAATGCTTAACTGTTACTGAGCTGTAAACTGAGAGCAACAAAGCTGTGTTTTGCTTCTGTTTATCACAGAATGAGGCCTATCTTGGTCACTGGTTCCTTTAGTTTCAAATGAAGATGTGTCATTGACTGACAGAAATATTTATTGTGATTACATTTCCTAAAGGGAGAAATATATCCAGTAGTTTGGGTTAGCCAAAACCATCTTAAGTAATTTTATCTTATGTTGCAGCTAAGAGATTCACCTTTACATGAAAGTATTCGGTGCATTAGCAGGTAGTAGTGGTGCTTTCATAATACTATATTAAGGTAAACGTCATACCAAAATTTCTGAAATAGAAATTTTCTCTGTTTCTTGGTGGCATCCAAAGTTGGTTTCTAGTTTAGCCATTTGCAGTGCTGTGCTCTACAGGAAGGAGAGTACTTCAACGTTGTTCTTATAAAGTAGCATCAAACTGTTAACCTGATGTGAACAGTGACTCCCTTAAAAGTAGCACAGAAATAGGGAATCTCACCATCCCAGTGCTTTCTTATTAGGTCCCAAATTTTTCTGCCAGCTGTGATCCAAGAATCTGGTTGACTTCTTTTCATGTTGGATATTATCACCGGTGATAAGGTTTCTTCATGTTAAACTAAATTCTGGACTGTGCGATTCCATTGTCTTTGGTAGGTTTGTACAGCTGTATTTTGGGGTTGGGGTGTGTTGTTGTCAAGGTCCAGTAAACTTTGTGTCTAACTGAAAAGGAAACATTCTCTTTTCTTAGTGGAATTCATTGCAAAAGTACTAATGGGGTCAAGAAAAAAAACTACTTATTTTTATCTTTCAGATAGATAGGATGATACATGTACAAATTTCAAAAGACTTCTCAAAGAAAGTGCCATTTGTGTATATCTAAATGTTAGGAACGTGTAAACTTCCTTAAGAGTTGAGAATACTAATTTGTTAATGCACATAATCTCAATTTACTTTGAAGCATGTCTGACTGCAGAAGCTGTACAATGTTACTCGTACTGCATACAACCAACCCAGTTGTACTTTACGACAAAACATTCTCCCACATTGAAGATGAAATGGTCTCGCTCACGTGCATCTGATATTTGTTATATCCTAAATACAAGAGCCAGCATTGGCAAAGAGATCTGTAAAATCTTCTGTTTCAGATATATGCAAGTACAGGCTAGTTTTCCACATTACAATGTGATTTTTTTTTTTTTTTTTCCCTGTTCATTGAAAATGTCCCAATGTGTGGGATCTCTGTTTCTTTTTGTTATTTTCTTTCCTTTTTTTTTTTTTTCAAACTAAGGTGTCTATTGTAAAGTATATTTAATTGTTGATGTTCCAGTCAGTCTAAAGAAAATTTTTTTACTTGCTCCATTTGTATACGTAAAAAGAATTATAAGACAGTCTATTCAATTGGGGGGGGGGGGGGGGGGGGGGGGGGGGGGGGCGGCTGTATAATTGCAAAAGAAATACTTTCTGTGTACTTACTAATTCCTGCTATAAAATAATCACAATGTTAAATTATGTTCTTATATTACTAACTGTAGGCCTGGCTTGTGTACAAACCCAGATGACCTCTGACTCTATACTGCACGGTGATCTGAATGGCCAGGAAACAGATGTTGTATTTATTTACTCCCTTTCCTGCAATGTTTTAATGAATTTAGCCCTTGTGAATAGGCGGAGGTAGCAGAATCAGGTCCTCTCCGTTTCCTGTCCCATAGTTTTGCTCCTTTGGTGAAAGGAGTCTTTGTCATTAAATTAATGCTGCTGCTGTTGTTGCCCTTGTTTGCAGAATCAAATGAACAGAGTTGGGCTTGCTTGCTTGGAAGGATTATGTAGTAGTTGCACAGCTTTGTATACAGACTAATTCTAGGGGGTTTTTTTCTTCAACACGGCAAGTAGGTAGGACAGATTATTTTTTTTGAGTTGTTGTGCCTGACTGGCCAAGTCTATTGAAGTTGGTTCTGATTATTCCGCTTCGTGCGTTCACATGCTGGATTGTGTTACAGTTAAGAGTGCTATCTTGGAGTCAATACCACGAATCCATATTTGACTTGTCAGATAGAAGTTATTTAGATTCTGTAGAGAGATGAGGGATTTGGGGTCTGTAAATAGGTAAGTGCTCTCACTCTTTTGTAAGAAACATGCTGCTATCAGAGAAAGGAGCTTATTTCTGATAGAAAATGTGGTTTTCCGCTGTGACTCTGCAGTGGCAATATATAGAAAACATTATTTTGAGTAAGCTCTGCTGAATATTCCTTAATTTAAATAAGTTGCTTTTCAACAGCTAGGCTTTATTCATAACCCTGTACAAGATGCATTTCTTTGCCTTGACTATAATCCAGTATATGTCTCTCCAGGCTTCCCTATTTTAGGAAGCAGCCACAAGTGAAGTTGTGGCCTCATGTCGTTATGGACCACTTCAGGAATTTATTTGTGGACAGAGGTCCACCTTCACCCAGGCACAGTGTAGACTTGCACTGATATGAAATTAATTTGGACAATATTATCCTTTTTTCTGTGTGGCACACAAGTGTTTTTTACTACAAAGCTGCCCCACATTCCCTTGGAAACCAGATATCTGTCGTTCTTCCTTTTTTTTTTGGTCAGCGTAGCAAGTGCATGTGTTGTACAACTGTGTCCCACTTCTAGTTTTGTTTGGGGCCCCTATGTTATCAGGACAATTGATTTATTAATGGTGCAATAAATAAGGATGAGGCTGTTCATCTAAGCGATGTTTAGCTTTTTAATGCAAGTTTTTGCAAAGCATGCACCATAAGTGAATTCGTTACAGGAAAGTGACTTTTCATGGTCACTGGGTGACCAGTGTTTTAGAAGATGAGGTCATATTGCGTAATGGTATTATGTTTCATTAACATTTTAACCTGTAGAGGCAATTATTGAGAAAATACACCTGTAATGGCTTTCCACTGAAGTTCAGCACTTCTATTGCAGGTTGCCCCAGAAGAATTCAAGACCAGCATCAGTCGTGTGAATGCCTGTTTAAGAAAGAATCTCCCTGTCAATGTAAAATGGCTGCTTTGTGGCTGTCTGTGCTGCTGCTGCACACTGGGCTGTAGCCTGTGGCCTGTAGTCTGTCTTAACAAAAGAGTAAGTACATGTTTCGTTCTTCTTACTCTATTTATTTTGCAATTACTGATAATATTAAATAATGTTTAATAGTATCATCCTCATTTCAAAACCCTTTTTTTGTCTCACTTGCATTCAAAAGGTTATTCCATTTTCCATTCCTTAGAAAATAGAAAAAATATGTTTGTTAATGAAGTAAATGATACCAAATTACCAATTGAATTAATAGTCTTAGGAATAGCTAATCCCATCTCAGTTCGAAGAACAGGATGGAGTATATGATAACCTAAATTTCTGGGATTTCTAAAGGTCTAAGAATTGAATTAAATGAGTGCAGAACTGGATACTGACCTTAAAAGACTGCCTGAACTGGAGTGAAAATCACTTTTCCTTTTCACACACACTCCCCTACACCCCAGAATAAATATTTTTTTAAATTAAAAATCACTTTTTTGTATGTAATAGTTACCATGACATTTCTGAGCTGTGGTTTATTTGACATATTTTACTGGGCTATTTCTTTTAAGAACAAATTTATTTTCTATTTGGGAAGTTTAAAGACTTCCCTTTGTGTGTGTTTGTTTATTTTCAACAGAAAGTTGACAGTTCTTGTAATCAGGTCCAAAGTAATAATTCTGAAAAGTGCTTTAGCAATATCAAGTAAACGCGATCCTAATTACCTCTGTGATTTACATTTAGAATTGATTTATCACAGCAGTAAATGTTTAGCAAATACGTAAGTAGATATAGTGTAATAATATTCTTTGCAGCTACATAGTTTGTAAGACTTGTAGCCATAAAAATCTAATTATCCAGAAATGTAAATAGTACGTAGGTGCACTAGGAAAAAAAACTCTCACACTTGTCAATTTAATTATAGGAAAAGATCTCAAGTAAAAATTTATTAAAAAGTAATACTTCTGGCTTTTGAGAGTTTATGATCGTTAATAAAACAAACTGAAAGCAAAAACAAGGAATAGGCATTGATTTTCAGAGAAAATAAACCACAAGTGTTTTGCTAAACTTTCCAACTTGCTGAAGAAAAAAACAGTTGCGTTGACTGGCATTGAGTTTTTAGTTTAAAAAAAATGGCATGCACTGGAGGCAACTTGTTGAATATATGTTAACTTGTTGAACTGCTTGCTGAAGCCTATATCACTAAAAAGTTACAGGACTTGATTTAGCTCATTTTAACTGCCTTTACAAGTGTTCTTATTGCAGAGGAATATGCTTGAGATATACAGACGGAATATTTGCAGTTTTAAAACCATATTTAATATTCTCGTGCTAGTGAAAATCTAAATAAATGCCCATGTGATGTTGTAGTGTTAATGTAATTCTCAAGGGTACAAATAATACGTACTAAGTAGGAGTAGGGAAGATCATGTTACTTCCGTGGGGGTGTGGGGGTGTGTATATTAGAGCAATTTGATCACTCTAACAATCACAAGTATAAGATGGTTCTGAATTTTCTCTCGTGGTGGGTTGAAGCTGGCCAGCAACTAAGCACCCACCAGCCACTTGCTTACTCACAAACCCCTATCCCCAAGCAGGATGGGGGAGAGAATCGGAAGAGCAGAAGTAAGAAGTCGTCATGTGTTGAGATAGACAGTTTAATAAGTGAAGGAGAAAAAGGGAAGAAAACCCAAGTGATGCAAAGGCAAATCACTCGCCATCTCCCACCAGCAGACCAATGCGCAGCCTGTCTCCGGGCAGCGGGCTACTTTGGAAAGAATAGCCCCCAGTTTTATTGCTGAGCATGACGTTGCATGGCATGGAATATCCCTTTGGTCAACGCTGTTCAGCAATAGCTAAAACATTGATGTGGTATCAACGCTATTTTAGTCATAGATCTAAAACACAGCACCGTACGAGCTGCTGTAAAGAAAATTAACTCCAGTCCCCATACACTCATCTAGCAACAAAAAGCATTATGAGATCCAAAGGCTGGAAAATTAAACCAAGACAGCTGAAACGGGAAACAACACATACTTTTAATTCCAAGGATAGCTTTGTCACTGGAAAAACTTACAAAGTGGTGGTGGATTCTCCACCATTAAGTGTTTGACTCAGGATTGGATAGCTTTGTATCTTTTTTTTTAATGAGATGGTGTAGCTCACCTACCATTATTAGCTCTAGCAAAGAAATTGGTGGATGGAATTCTGTGGCATACCACGCAGGAACTAGAGTAGATCATCACAGTGGTCTTTTTGTGACCTTAAAAATCACTGAAACTCCACAAATCTTCTCCTCTCCCACACTTGTGGAAGGAGCAGAACATGAGGGTCATATGCACTTTTGTATCCAAGAGTTGAAAATACAGGCACTGTTTGTTGTAAGCTGGAGTTCTGTGGTGTTGAGATTTTTTTCAGGATTCAGATAACAATTACACTACTAAAATCTGGAAATTACAGGTATGTAAATTATGTGTTGTCAGTAGACTACCTGTAGTGAGTGCAGTATTTGGCCAAGAGAATGTGGGAGATTCTGTTTTGTTGGCTTGGCTATGGTAGGTAAAAATACTAAATTCAAAAGGATCTCTTACTAAGTAAATGAATTCTGGGCAAGTTGCAGTCCTAAGTTAACAAAAGACCGTGGGTGTTTTCTTTTTTTTCTGAAGGAGTTCTGATGTTGAAGAGTGGGGAGTTGAAGTGGTAGGACTTCCACTTATAATTTCTCTTTTGCTTGGTTCTACTTTTATAAAACTAACTTAACTTAAATTTATCTTAAGCCAGAAATGCAATAGTAAGGCTCTTCTGGATGAGGCTGGCTACTGAACCACTTCTAATACAGTTTTGACTTACTTTTTAGACTAGAAGATCAATTCAGAAGTTATTAGAATGGGAAAATAACAGACTATATCATAAGGTAAGAAAAGTTAGAATGCTTGTTTTTTTCAGCTTTAAGAACAGTAAGTTTGTTTGCATAATTGGCATGTAGGAATTTTACAGTCCTGTTATAATTCCATACTTCATAGTGATCTTAAATCTGTGTCTGAAGTGTTACAGATCCTAAAAATTTGATATTGCTAATGCTTGTTATGTTACTCATGAAAACAATGCTGTGGTATGCATTAATCCTTTGATAATTATTTTCTTAGCTTGGTTTGCACTGGAAGCTGAGTAAAAGGAAATGCGAAACTAGCAATATGATGGAATATGTAAGTATTACTTCTGTTACTTATTTGGTATTCAACATACCTATGATTTTATAGAGAAAATCCTTAACTTACTAGACTGTCACCTATCCGAAAAAGATCTCTCAGAAAAACGTGTAGTCATGTTTGGCATACACCCGTGAAGGCCACTTCTAACAAGAGCAGCCATGGCATATATTGAGACTTAGAAATTGTCACCACTAAACATGTTTTCTCTTCATAACAATTCTACGTTTGCACTGCAGGTACACTTTTTTTGGTCTGTAATTTGTAATGAGGGAGACCCGCTGGGACTTTGTGCATTGGTGTGATTCCCACACCAGGCCATAGTTCTTTAACACTTATCCACCTTTTCCATTGGTATTCCTAATTACTTTGATTCAGGTTCTTTGTGCAGAAATATTGCATTTTTATAGTAGTGTGGTTTTTTTCTGGATTTTTTCTTTTTTTTCTTTTTTACTAGCTCTGAATTTCATAAAGTTTTAACCAAGACAGACAGTCCATTTAGGAAAGCAGAATTTGAAATATTTCTGTGGTCCTACTACTTCCCCATCCACTTTCATGTGTAGCCGTGAAGATTGTGTAGGCTTGAAGAAAAGAGAAAGTCACCCCAAAAAAGTCAAGCGTCCAGAAGCCCTGTATTTCAAAATGACTGAAATCTCTGCTTTGTTATTCTGGGAGACATTCCCTCCTTACAGAGTATCTCAGATATGTTTAGGCTTATGTACTAGCTAATGTTGCATGGAAATTGTGCTGAAGGTTTGGATTTTTTGGTTACTGTGTTCTGTTCTTGTCTTTTTCCCTTCTTCAACAGGTAATATTAATAGAGTTCTTACCAAAATATCCCATATTTCGACCTGACTGAGGAACAGCATTTGGTCTTTCATGTTACCTGTCATTTTCTACCCTTAGTGCCTTGTAGATGATTTTGGAAAGAAGATGGTCTACTTTGCTGTGACTTAAAAATGTTCTTCAGTAGAATATCTTCCTTGCTATGTTACTTTCTTTTGTTAAGAGGAGAACAATTTGCACATCTTTTTGTTAAAAGAGGCTTCTATGTTGCACTCTGAATTTTTAACATTAACAATAACAGATATAGTTGCCACTAGGGATCTAACATCAGTGCTGCTTAAACTTGTTCTGAGCATGCTGCCTTATTAATTTCTATATTTGCTGTCCTCAAACATGCATCCTAATGCCGTGTCATAGTTGCAATCCTATAAACCCTCAGTAGAAATGTCCAGGTAAGCGTCTAGTAGTAATGATTTTAGTATAACTTGCTTGCATAGGACTTGCAATCAACAGCACTGGTTTTGTCCTGCACTTTGCAAAATCATCATTTACATTAGGGGGTTAATTATTTTACCCACTATGGATTTGTAAATATTTACTCTTTGCATAATGTAAAGTGTGGTATGCCAAGGTTTACAGAATGTATTATAGCTCTTATTCTATTGCCAACAGTCCGACATTGTTTTATTCATTACATTTGCTAGTATCCCTCCAATTTGTATAGACCCATTCACATGCTGTTTTTATGGTAAAGCCATAATGAGTTTGTACATACTATCAGATGTGTAGGGCTCAGTTGCACTTTGTTTAGTAAATGGATGAAAAATGCATAGCATTTCTGTCTTTTTTTTTTAAACTATTTCAGGTGGTGTTTGTAACACCTGAAATAGGAAGCTTAAATACTGTTCACCTTTGAAAAAGTTGCATTTGTGGGGTAGATGGCGGCTGCTATTAGCAAAATACCCTAAAGCCTCTTTTTAAGTTAGGAATGTATGGATGTCAAGTTTTGTTTTGTTTTTAAGTAAGGGAAAAAATGTTTCATAATTGGAGACCTTCATTACTAAGGAGAAAAATTTGGAACAGCCAAATCAAAGCTGAAGTAACACTTCTGTTATTTTTGTAGCGTGATAGTACTTCAGCATTTTAGCAGTTAAGTGACACGGCATCCTTTCCGGTGGAAATAAATTTTATGTAAATCAGAGTAGTGTTTTGAAATATGCTGATGGGAGGAAGCGGATCAGTTGAAAGGGTTCGTGCATATGTTTTTGGCATTCAGGCACAGTCTGAAGAGCCACAAATGCCTTGTGGTATTCACAAGTATTTTTGGATTCTTCCCTGTTTGCCTGATCTCAAGAAGGGAAGTAATCGTAGAAAAACTTCCTGTAATGGCTGGCCTAAGCAAGACCACTTGATAACAGTAAGCAAATGAAAATTGATGCAGGTTCCCTCCCTTTCCTAACTAGAAATAAGAAACCAGAGAAGAAACAGCAGATGACTGAGTATCTGCAAGTTGTGATGAGTATCATTGTAAGTCTCCAGGCATTTCTTTGCAGCAACTTGACTCCTTGCAACATCATCCCCAGTTGCTTTTTCGTTTCAGGGTGACTTGGGATTTCCTCTGAATGTATTTGCATCTTTTCAGTATGCAATATTGTATTAAAATATAGTATTTGTAAAACTATTGCATTCTAATAACTGTAGTAGGCCAGATTTCTTGTACGCAGTGTTTACAGAAAGCCAGTTTTATGCAAGTTGTTACTTCGAATCAAATTTCGTGCTATTCTTACTGTACAGCTGAGGAGTGTCAGACTCCAGCGCTTGCAGTAGTTTCCAATCACAGACTGATGCTTCAGATTCTGAAATCTGTATACTTAGTGCAGAGGTTTCATTTGACTGGTAGATTGGTGACAACTAGCTGTGTAATTGCATTTGTAACACAATGAATAAAAAACTACTGTGTTGTCTGAATTTAACGTTAGCTACACCTTGAAACTCAGATTCCAATCACAGAACCAAGCAAGTATTCTCTCCAATTTTTTTTTTTTTTTTTGGATGAATGTTAACTGGAAGCAGAGAAAATACTTAATGGCAGAAAAATGCAGTGTAAACCAAAACTGAAACAGCACACCCAATTCTATGTATTTCCCTTCCAAATAAGTTTCTGGAGTAAATGAAGGGAGCTTAGCTTAATTAACAGAACAATGGAAGTTTCTTACTGTTATGCCAAAACTTTTAGTAATTTTCTTTTTGTTGCATAAAAAAACTCAAGAAATCTTAGCAGGTTCTTATTTTCTTCTTTATGTGACTGTATTTTCAAAATGTTCTTTTTCAACTGAGAGAACAGGCAAGCCGAATGAGAGTTCTAGGAATTGCCAGCGGTGAATGCTGAGCAGTCTTCAGTCTTGCTGCTAAAAGAAATCCTCTTCAGTCTGTGCTGACTTCGTCGCATTCAGTTCAAAATTTCTCAACCTGATTTGTCGTGTTTCTGTGAAGTGCTGTGCCAAGCTGAGCGAATACCCTGAGCTACAGCAGCCCCCAGTCCCTCTGGGCTGCTCCCTGGCCAGCCCGTGCTGCTGTATGACCAGAGATCCAAGGCAGAACAAGGTGGCAGCTTTGCTTTCCCCCCCTCACCCCTTTGTCCCCTTCCCGTGGGCCTGGCCGCGTCCAGTGCCACTGGCTGCTCTGCCCGCAGCAGGTTGTCTGCCCCTGGGTCTCTCCCGGGCACCGCGAGGCACTTAGGCACAGAATATTAGTTTTTAAAGTTTACATTTAAAGTATGTAAATTCTATATATTTTACTTTTTCCTTAATTGTTAATTGTATAGCCTTCAAACCATGAAAGGGTCTCTTCTTTTTGTGTTTTAATAGACATTTAAATATGTGGCCATAAAGCAACTAGTAGAGAGTGTGAGAGCCAAAACTGCCATTTACAGTAAGCGCCATGTTTTAATAAGTAGATAAATTTGCATTAAAATGCAAAACCAGCACGCAGTATTATATTTGCATCTGAAAGACGCAGGTTCCATAGCTCATGTAAAGATGAAGGCAGCTGTAAGTACTGCTCTGAACTCTGTGCACTTCTGTTCTGCCCACAGGTTCTTTTTTGCCTGGGCTATCCTTTGCTTTAATATAAAAACATTCAGGGGTAATTGTATCTCACGAGACTGAAAAATCTCATTTTTGACAATGAGAAGTCAGCATGAATTGGTAAACCTATTTATGGAGGATACTTGTTAATTGGAGAAAAAATTTGTAGCAATATAACAGATTAATGTTAGCAAAGTGTAGTGCAAGCGCTAAAGAAAGTGCCTTGACTGGTTCCAACAAAAGAGAAAACATTGTGCAGAGAGTAAGGAGAAAAGGGAACTAGTAACTATCAGTAGTGTGAGTTTGCAGCAGATTTTTAAAAGCAGCTACTGTCTACCAAATCAATGTTTAGTTTTTCATATTAACATGTTGACACTAACTTTCCTTTCTAGTTTTTATCTAGGAAGTATTTGGGTTTGTATCTAGTAAGTTTTCTATCTAAGGAGTATTGAAGTATTAAAGAATACTGGCAGAGCATCAAAGCTCTTACCTACTGATTCCCCACCCGCATCGGTGAAGTTGTTGCACCATAGGAGGGAGAAAAAAAAAAAAGTGCTCCAAGACATGCACAGACAAGTCTAGGAAGCGTGGATTCACTTATAGATGGGTGACTTTAAAACAGAAAACATTTTTGCTAAATCTGGTGTGGTCTTGGTAAATGAAAAAAAAAGTTCCTATGCTTTCCTTCATAGGTACAAAACTCCATATGCAAAAACATAAATATATGTTTATTATTGTTCCACTATGACAGTTTACTACATTTGCTTGTCAACACACTACCATTGGAGCAATAAAAATGTCAAGCTATTAATATTCAATGTAAATAATTTATCATTTTAGTAAGTAATGTTATGTGATTCTTCTGCCATTTTTTTGTTTTCTGCTTTTGGTGTTCTTATGATGTTGTAACATTACTTGTACTGCTTAAGAAAAGTGGTTTTGTTTAAGCTGTATGAAACTTTGTGTTCTTAACATTTTTATTCTGTTTACAAGTGAACAGCCACTTTTTTAATAGGACCTCACATCTTGAGAGTTTTCTCAAGTTTTCTCTCTTTTTTTTTTTTTTTTTTAATCAAAATAAAATCCTAACTGAGCTCGCTTTCTACAATTTACTGCACTGGCTTGTGCCATTAAAAGAAGCTGGAAGTCAGACATGCTTAATCACTTTGAGACATTTTTCTTTAATTAAATTTAAAGATGATAAACGTTTGAATAGTGCAGTGTGTTTATGGAGAAGAAAAATCTTTTGCGTCTCTCCCTGTAGCAATGTGCTGATCAGCTGCAAATGGAATGGCAATCGTGGTGAGTTTTCTTTAAATGAGACACACTTCTGATATGGCCAGATCAGGTGCTTGTACTGGGACTTCAGGTATGGTTTGGCTGATTTAAAGAACAAGACTTGGAAAGCTTAGGAAGGCTTTCCAAAAAAGAAAACTGCAGAATGATCATCACATTTAGTCTTCCAGATAATTTGGTTGGTTGGCTTACAGACCCTCTGTTGTAAGGACTTCCTGTAGGAGTCTCTTGCTGCAGTGTTCCTCTCCAAAAAGCAAAGGGTTTTCTCCTATGCTATCGTAGTTGCACCTCAAAGGGAGCCTAACCTGAGCATGGATAGTGTGTATTAGTGAAATAAATCATTGGCTTATATAGAGGATTGTGAACGTAGGACAATGCAGCCTTTTGTGTGTGTTAACAGGCTAGCTTTGTAGCTGTGAAAGCAGGACTTAAAATTAAAGCCTTTGGCTCATCCCTGAGGGAAAAATACTGCATTCCTGAAATGGGCATGTGCAATGTTTTTGTTGAAAGTTGGTGTCCTCAGTTGTTTTGGACAAATACAGGAGCATCTGGGTTGACATGCTGTTTAAGCATGGCACTGTTACTGAATATTGTTTGAGAAATTTAGAGAATGTTACTGTGGTGTTAGGCCAAATATAGGAACATGGGGCTGAGTCAGGAAGTTAATCCCCTGTTAGGGTTTATGAGATGTAATTGCCTAGACTACTAGCAATGGTCCATTTTAAGAATATGTGGGATTTGGCCCTGACTTCTACTATTGGAAGGCAGTTTTAGAACTGTTTGGTAGCGAAGCTTACTGTAATGTCTGTGCCAGTGTATTTATAATGCTATACGTCTGTCACATCAGTATTGTTCTTCAGCATAAATAGTTGAAGTGTTCCAGCTGTTTATTTTTCTAGTTAAGCTTATAGAGACTTTTAAACCCTTTAGTCTTCATTTGCCAGACAAAATGAAATGTTAGTCTCCTCTCAAAAGCAAAGTTCTCTATTTCTGATCATCCTACTTGCACTTGCTTGCATTTACTCCAGTTTGAATTAATTTTCCTTGAATAGGGGTGACCAGAAACAATCAGATGTTCCAGATAATGGCTCATGGCTAAGGCACTAGGTATTTCCATGTAGATAATTCCCTCTCTTCTGTGAAAATAATGTGATCCATTAAATTTAAAGGATCACATTTGTCTCCTTAATGGCTGTATTGTATTTCTGATTCATAGCCATTCTGTGATAAATTTGGGACTTTTTCTCTTCAGTCACTTCTAGTTTGTACGAGCTCCCAACAGACACTCTCATTACTAGTCCCATCAGTCCAGACTCATCCTTTGACACTTTGTACTGTTGAATTTCTCAATATTTGTATTACAGTGGTCCTCCCAATCCTCCAGCTCTTCCTGTATATGCACTCCCATTCCTCCTGTAAAAAAATCTTTGTCACTGACTGATTCCATCTGCAAAGTTAACAAAAATGTTTTTACTAAAAAGATTAGTTCCAAGATTGATGCCTGAATTCTGCTTGTAATTTTCTAAAAGCCCTTTTACTTAGTCCCTTACTTGATTTAAATTTTTCTGTTATTTCTCCATCTGACTGAACCAGTCATTTCCTTGTTGTAGATTTAACCTATTTGGACTTTGTTGATTTACATCTGTTTGTTTATTTTGTAAACATGTGGGCAGATTTGGGTCTAGGCTAAACTACTGAATTTTCTGTAATCACTGGATCTGTTTAGAGGATTATCCTTTTAATATATTCACATTTTATTTCACATTCTTTTATATAAACTGTATGATCCATAGTAGCGTTCTTTTGAACAGTAAATTTCTGCAGGAAATAGATTTTTTTATCTTAAGTTCACCGATAACAAATACAACCTGAGATTTCTGCTAGAAAAAAACACTTTTTAAGAACACTCTGGGTCACATGCGATATCCAAAATTGTAATAAATTGGGAGGAGGAATTACAGTAGCTCTCAGACTAAAAAGAATTTAAAATTAAATTAAAAGGCATATCTTAAACAAAAGGTAATGACTGATCTGTATTTAGTGTAAATTATGTGATGTGCAAGCCTAAATGAGTAATTGAAAATTACTGGTTCTCCGGACAATGTCTACAGGGATATCCTTGGACGTCGATGACAATGAAGTGTCTGAATAGGGCAACAAAAATAAAAAGGAGTTCTCATTTTGGCAGTATTGTAGACAATGCACTAACGTGCGTCGTGGTTGTGATGGGTCCCCAATTTGAGATGCTTTGAAGCCATATGACTTGCAGAATATGGTCTATTAGGACTTTCTGCAAACAATAGCCCTAACGTTGAGTGCATAAAATGGTTCAGAGTGCCCAAATAATAATGGGAATGGCTAGGAGAAACCACAGCGATATGGTACAGCTCAGCAGCGCAGGGCAGCTCATGAACACTAGTTCCTACATACCTGAACGTTTCATCCTTCATCAAAGATGAATGTATTTTGACCTTAAAATGACAGTCCATTGGATGGTGAAATCCGTAGCCACAGAGGGTCAGTCCGCATCTTAATCTGAGCTAGATTCTGAAGTGTGAAGTTGTAAATTGAAAACTAAGCCGCCAGTTATCCTAACTGCTGTTTCCATCAAAGTACAAATAAGTTCCTTTCAAATCTAATTTAATTTCTATTGGGTTTTATTAGATCATTTTCAAGTGTTTGTAAGGTTCAAGTGTTGTTTGGGGACCATCAGGGGTGGTGGAAAAAAACCCTATTGTAAAATCTGCTAATAGGCAGCAAGAGTTGTTGGCCACTGCTGAGTGTCTTTGTGTGAGTGGCAATTTTTCACATGGGAGTTAATCTGAAACCATTGGTAGCCTATAACCAGGGGATCTCGGGGCTCGACTCTCAGTGTACTTTGGGGGTCCTGTGGAACAGTTGTCTAATTCCTATTCTAATTGCTACGGTGAGCATTTGTTCAGCATTTCCTTCCACCTATAGCAGAAAGCAGGGGACAACGAGGAGGAATGGATCCTAGCCACATTTGAATCACAAAGAGAAGAGACGCTTCTGAGGTAACTTTTTGATACAGTATTTTTTGTCATTGTTCAGTGCATGGAAAAGGTAACTTGCTTTATGATTCTTTAGAATTTTCGGTAGCATCGAGTAGTGCTGAAAATCACGTTGCTGTAAGTTTCCGTGTAGTACTACTGATGGAATTAAGAGCTTCGAAACTCGAGAGGGTGATACTAACTGGTACAGCTACTCTAAAGCAGAAGCTACCAGATGGCTTTGAATTGCAGAAGAATAAGCATCAGGCGCTCCATCTTCAGGGTGTAAAATGTGAAATTCACTTACAAGCTGCAGAGCCAGAAATGGGTCGTGTAAATCCCACCCAAAAAGTACTGAACTTGTTCATAGTGTCACCAACTGTTTAGTGAATGCTGCTGTATTGGCAGAGCAGCTGTTAGGACTTGTGAAATGAAGACAAATGGCAGCATTATTTGCCTCCAGTCGCTTCCCAAAGCCTCTTTGGAAGTTGTGCTGGACTCCTTGAGCCCTTTGGGGAGCTCCTCGCGGGAGGCCCGTGAGCTTCACGCACAAGAGCCACAATGGCTGTTTGTGCTCTTCCCCTCTCCACATTGAGCTAATTTCAGTAGCTGAAACTCTCTGGAGTCGCAGTCTTGCCAGACCCAGTGTGAAAGGCTGAAGAAAATTTTGGTATTTTAGAAAAGTCTAAACGTGACATCTATGTTGCCGGACAGAGCCGCTGTAAAATGCAGGTGCGTGGCTCTGCTTGGGAAGCAGTTGTGAAACCGAGCCTGTGGTGTATGTGTGCTGAGCCCTGCGAGGGCTGCGGCTGCAGAGCACCGCACCAGATCTTGTCGGTGAGATTTACGATGTAAAGATGAAAGGCTGATTCGGTTGTTAGCGAAACCCAGTGCGGTTCGAGGCTCGAGTCTGACTGGGAAATGGAAACCTGCTTGTCCCGCTGGCAAGCGCCAGGTGTGGCTGCGGGGCAGCGACCAGCGTAACCACCCCCGCTGCCCCGCTCTGCCCGCCGGGGGTGCGGCACCGCGGGCGGCCCCCCTCCTGCGAAGCGCGGGCTGAGGGAAGGCCGCTGCCGCCCGGTGCGGGCCGAGGCCGCCGGGCCCCGCTCCCGCCCTTCCCGCCCGCCTCAGGCGCCGCCGCTCTCCTCGACGCATGCGCTCTGGCGCCGCGCATGCGCCCCGGCTGGCCCGTCCTGCGCCGCGGCTATTGCCCAGGGCCCGGCGCCTTTTGTAACGGCGGAGCGGGCGGCGCTAAGGCCCGGCGGCGGCCTCGGCTCCCACGCCGGGGGGTCTCGCCCTCCTCCGCGCCTCCCTCCCCCCCCCCCCCCTCCCCGCCCGCGGGAGCCAAAGAAAGAGCAATGGCGGCGCGTTAGCGAGGCGTCCTCGGCGCGGCCCGGCGGCTGCGGACCTCCCCGCTCCGTGCCGACCGCAACGGATGCGCGCCTCGCCTCAGGCCCCGGCGGGAGCCTAGCGGGGCCCCGGCGGCCGCCGCCTCCGCTTCTCCTCCGCCGCCGCCTCCTCTTCCTCCTCCTCCTCCTCCTGCTGCGGGCGCGGGGGAGGGCGGGCAGCTCGGGGCGCCCCGCTCCCCTCAGCCGCGCGACGCGGCGGCCATGGCCACCGAGCTGGAGCCGCCGGCGGCTGGCGCCGTGCCGGGCGCGGCGCCGCTGGAGGCGGAGGAGGACGAGGAGCACTGGCTCTACGGGGGTAGGTACCACCGCCCCCGGCCGCGCAGCCAGGCCTCGCCCCGGGCCGGGGGGCGGCGGGGGGCAACGCAAAGCACCCGGCCGCCCCCCGGCATCTTCCCCCGACCCCGCCTTACGGGCCGCCCCCGGGCTGAGGGCGGGAGGGGGCTGTCCCCACCTGCCCCCGGTGTGCGGGGGCCCGGTGGTGTCACCCGCCGGCGCTGCCCGGCTCCCGGCGGGGCGTCACGCCTCTGCCCGCAGCCCAGGGCGGGCGGCTCCGCTGGGGCAGCGGGGATGCGTTAAGGAGGGGGCCGGCAGCTCCCCCACCGAGCTTCCCGCTCGGGGGCAGGCGCTTTAGCTGCTGGTTGTTGGGTTTTTTTTTTTGGGGGGGGGGGGGGGGGGGTATTGTCCTTTTAACAATAACACCGTGATGCAAAGAGGTTAACGTGATGCTTTGTTACAATTTCAGTTTCCTAATCATCCAAATCTTATTAACCTGATTGATGCAGGTGAACCCCTGGGCTAACGGGGGACTGGTGCGTGTGTGTAGCTAGGAAAAAGTGTAGGACTTTATGTAAACGTCTTTGTCCTCCTCATAGACTTTCCAACTGAATGCTTCTATGTTTTTTCTTCCCTGGCATGTTAAAAGTCTATATAAAGACCTTTACAGCTGAGTTCAGTTCCTTACGTGATGTTTGCCTTTACTCCTCCTGCCCTGAGACTTTGGATATGTATTTTGAATTTTGTTCTGTGTCAGTGGTGTGAGACTTCACTTCTGCAGATAGGTTTTGTTTGTTGGTTGGGGTTTTTTTGCTCCATTTCTAGTTGAACTTTGTTGGAAAGAGAACATTGGGGTTATAGTGCCTTGGCACTACTAGGTATTTCTGTAGCTGTGATGCATTTTGTGCTTAAAGTTAGCTTTTTTTTCTTTCACTTGAATAATTTTTTATTATTATTATTATTGTTTTTGCAGATGACACCACTGGTAAGCAAGAAGATGGACCAATTTCTGGGTGAGTCCAGAGACTGTTTATTCATTGTAACAATATATGCTGCAAAGAAGATCAAGCCATGTTAAGCATAACTTCATGAATGCCTGTTCTGATCTGTTTTCCAGGTTAATTACCTGGGAAAAACGGTGCCTTAAGGATTGGCCTTTGTGCTGGTCTGGCATTGGTAAAACTGTGGCCTGTGCTTTAGCCTGGAAAAGCTAAAAACGTTGAGCCTCGGTTAAAATTTTGACGTGATCAAATCAACAAATTTTATGAGATGTATGAAGTATGTGGTTTGGGTGGGACTTTCAGATAAAAGCGTTGGGGACAACTCCATGATCAGTTTTGCTTTCTGTGTATGGAAGGTATTGTCTGTCCTTGATCATGACTCCCCTATATTTGTAGCAGTGTGTTTTGCACCAGCGGAGTTTTCTCTCAGCAGAAATATTATCTGTTTGCCATTTTTAAGTGTAACGTGGTTTTCAGAAGACTTGATCTTCACTGGACTTCTGTGTGCTCAGCACCTTCAAAAGTTCAGTTTGATATTTATTGTCCTTTAAGGTCACTGTGAATTCAGTATCTGGAATTTCTGAGATTGTTACGGATACCGTCCTACTTAGTATACGTAGTAAGTATCCTGTGCTTAGGGAATATGAAAACTTGTTCAAAAACAAGTTTTAGGCGCACTTGGTAAATTGTTACCTAAAAACATCAAATGAGCTTTGCGAGAAGGAGCAACTTTTAGTTTAGATAGAAATTTTCTGCTGACTTGCATAAATCTATTGTTCCTTGCCACTTTTATCTGAATGTAATTTTACTGTACAAGCAGGATTAGAGATCTGAATTTCCAGCAACTGTCTCCCATAACCGCAAGATGCGTGAAGGAAAAGTATTAATAGTCATGCTAGCTCTCCTTTTTTTTCTTTTTTTTTTCCTCTTTTTGGTTTTTTTTGTTTTCTTTTTTTTTTTCCTTTTCTTTGTTCCCCAATGAGAATCTTCCTAAATGAAGAGCTGTGGGGTGGTTTAAGAAAAATGACTCTTTGTTTGCTATGTTGTCGACGGCTGCAGCTCCAGGGATACATTGCTGGCTTGTCTAGAGTATTTGTCTCTACCCATGAAGCAGAAATCAGTATAGTGTGGGATGCAGTGTCCGTTAACATTCCTTAGCCTAAAGGATGCATTAAATACCAGCAGTCTGTGCAGGATGCTGTTACGTCAGCAATGCACAGGGTTATGGTGACGTTCTGGGGAAATTAAATAGCTGCAACATTTTTTTGCGTGCGGATGATGGCTGTGGACCTGTCAGATTGTTCATTCCTGGGAAGGAAACAGGTTAGGGAAAGACTGTTACTTAACAAATGTTTATTTGAACTCCAATTCATAAATTTTAATGCACACCCACAGATACTTCATGTGACTTGAAGCTGAAGGTAATACTTGTCACTCTTCCTTAATTCAGTCATCTTGGATTCTTAAAGAAAATTCTGGGGGTGAGGTCAACGTTAAGAGTTGCTTGGATTTGGCAAACAAAATGCAAAACGTTTTGGAGCCATCTGTGAGATTTTCTCCAGTGGTACATCTTTTGGTCCTTATGTAATAGCCTATGTCTGCAACTTCGAAATACTTCTAGAGGCTGATTTTCCCTTAGACGTCTTGGCTCCTTTTTATAACTTAAAGTGTCTTCAGCTGTCACCTCAGGAACTTGGCGAAAATGGGACCTGTGCTTCCTTGGTTAGCTGCTGAACCTTCATCCCTTCTTTTTGATCTTGGCTTGATTGTTGAATTTCTTTGTATATGGGGCTTTTCTAATATGGGAGCTTCAGTAACTGCTCAAATCGTTCTTGTTCGTTTGTTCTTTTTTTATGCTCAGTAACTGCTTTCTGAGTTGCATTAGTGTGATCTTTTGGCTTACTTGTTTGGTGTCTCCTTTCCTGCTGCCTCTGAAATGGCTTTAATCTGACCAGTGTTTGGATTCTGTTAGGTGTTACGTATGTTTCTTTTTGAAGATAATCTTGTGTATGTTTATTATCCGAAGTGGGGTTTTAAATAGCAACATCTCCGCAAAGTACTGGTGGAGAATTGGGTTGCCTGGGCTGTTCTAATTGTCTCTTTTGAAAAGCCGGAATTATTTTGAAGTTCTACTAGGTTTTACCTATGACATTAGAGAAAAATGGTCTCTCTTTGTATTTTAGTTTTGCAACACTTAGCATACTCTTTTCTAGCATATGTATGCCAATTTGACTTTCTTGCTTGGCTAATGCAATAAACAATGTTAGCATTTGTACAAATTGGAGGTAAATCTGAACCTGACTGTTGTTGCATTAGGACTAATTTGTAATGAATGAGAAGATTGGGTGGATAATTATCTGTCTTTTCTTCTTTGAATTTTAACTCATTAATGTAAGCTATTTGTAGAAACACTAAAATCACTTTTCCCTTAATTTTTATGAGACGGATGCCCTTGCTGCTTACTAAATATATGTATAATTATTAGCATCCTTAAGGACAAGGTGAAGTTTTGCTTATGGTCTTATTCCTATCAGTTGTGATTGTGCTGAACCAAAGCTGAAAGCTATTACAGCTGCCACTTACATATTAGCCTTTGAGTGGTGTTTGACTAGGCAGCCATGCTGTTTGCCAGGTGCTCTTTGGAAGTGCTAAACTGATCCTTTCCAACAAAAGCAAAGCCAAGCAAGGATGATTAATTTTTTGTCATATAGTTGAGCTAACTGCCAGCAGAATAAACACACTACATGAATAAAGCCATTATATGAAAGTTACCTGGATGAATGCTTTAGAAATGTTTATAGGTGAACCTCTAGATTGGGCTTGTCCACTTTCTTTTATCTGTCACATTTACTAGACATGCAGAATCTTCTCATCCTTTGCAAGATGCTCCTCAGGAGAACCGGCCTGTCAGCAATGAAGACCGAGAGATGTCGCAACATGTATGTGTTCCACTGCAAATGGTAGACATAGTTATTTTTGTGCTTCTCAATACTCATGGATAAAAAGATGTACGTGTAAAGATGCTGGTACTGCCTAATATGTTACATTTGTACTGTAGGAGCGTACTGATAGTCAATTCCCAATGCTAACTAAGGCAACTGGCTTCTATTCTCAGCCTACCTTGTGTAGTGGGGTAGTGAACCGTGATCTAAGTATTGCTTATGCCCACTGAAGAGGCAGATGAGGGCCTCTGATGCTACAGTGTGGCAGGAAAAGTAGAACATGATGTTACCTCCAGCTCAATATTTAGTATGACTTCTTGAGTGTCAGTAAAATATGGGAAACACTGGGATAGAAAGCCCAAAGTGCTGGGAATCAGTTTTGATTCAGGCTCAGACCTCTTAGAACGCAATCTAGTGGCTCAGTGCTGAAAGAGTAGGAGGAGGCTTGCTTCTCCACCCCTCTTCCTCTAGTCTTTTTGATGGGTTTATTTTCTGCCACTGTGGTACGTCAAGATGGCTCACACAGAGTTCTGACAAACCCGTGTGCCATGGAAAAGGAGGGAGGGTTAGGAACACTTTCGTCATACCCTTTTGAGGTGGTGAGGTGTTAATTCAGCTCATGCGTCTTGCAAAACTGCACTGCTGGATATCTGGAAGACTTCCTTTGCTTTTGTGCCCCAGCAGTGGTGGTGCACTGGAGTCGAATCGGCAGCTGTAAAGTTCTTATGTAAAGTTAAGTGACTTGGGGACTGATGTGCTAAATAAGCCAAGCTGAGCTCCTCAGCAGCTTCCTACCACAAAAGTTGTGGTGAGAGAATGTTTGCTCCAAGGTTCTTAGGTGAAGCCTGGCGAATGCATTTTGGTGATTTTTATTTGTGATTGTATACTTTCACCATGGACCTGTGAAGGACATGTGTCAGAAAAGCCCTAGCTCTTTAAAAAAGAGTAGGGGAGAGGAACTGTGGGCCATGATGAAATTCTTAGAACCAAGGTAAACTTCCCCACCTTCAGAATCTTATCCAGAGTCTCCTGTAGGTTCACTTCCTCAAAGGACGTAGCAGTTTCTTTGTGGGCACCTGTCCATTTATGTTGAAAGCTGATTACTTCCGTGTTTTTTGCCTCCAGAGACAACTTTGTATAGCCTTGCAGTGCAGTAGAAAGTTATGTCTTTATATCAGAATCATTCTTTCTAATAGTCCTTCATCATACAAGCTTTGTAAGATTTGGCTTACTGTCCTGGGGAATTTATCAGTTTTATGTATTAATGAGCTCCTCTGTGCTTTTATTGTTGCTAGGCACTTCCAAGTGGCGAAGATGATGAAGATGACAGCGATAGCGACAGTGATGATGATGACGTGAAAGTTACTATTGGCAATATTAAAACGGGAGCACCATCGTACATGTATGTATTGCTGATTATGGTGTCGATTTTTGATCTGAGGTAGCTCTGGCGCATTGATTGGGATTAAAAGTGGGGATGAGAGCTGATCTGTCTTCTGGGAGACATGGGAGTAATGGCTAGAACACCGCAACGGGATTAGAAGCTGATGGGCAGCTCTGTCCTGCAATTGCTTGTTGGAGAATCCATCTACAAAATAGGAATGATAATTCATGGGTCTGCTGTTGGAAAATTAACCAAATAATTACTATGCTTCATCAGGCAAAACCAAAGGTGGGAAGTTACATTTAACTCATCATCTGTGAGAACTTCAAGAACCAAAATCTGTATTGATAAGAATTGGCGTAAGCTGTGAATTTACTAATTTTCAGCTGTCTGACTTTTCATGATTCAGAAATGGTGAGGCTGGATTTGCAAACCAGGAAATTATGTCACTGACTTAAAATTCTACCTAATTTGCATTGAATAGAAATAATAAGACAGCATTTTTGCTTGCTGCTAGCAGCCTTCCTCTTAAGGAAATGACTTACGTGTGCTTTGCAGCACATTCTAATTTTTCCACTTTATGGATAACTTCCTTCTCTTGTTGTAGAGGTGGTTTCAGTCTGATGGATTACTCTGAGTAGCAATGCTCCATCCATTAGCAGCTCACTAGATTTTGCAGACATCCTTTTCGAAATCTGCTTCTTCTACCTTTCTCTCCTCATTCTGTGACCTGTGTGCAGCTATGACTTCCACGTGGTTCAGTTCCATTTAAATACTAAGTACGTTCCTGGGCGGCATGGCAACTACCACTCTTTGAAATAACCTTTCCCTTCGTATTCAAGACAATCCTCTTGTGTTCTGTTGTTGGTCACTAAGTATGTTTGCTGGGTTTCTGTAGGGTTAGAGAAACTTATGTGGCAAACAAATCTCACTTTTAAGGTGTTGAGACTTAGTACTAAAAATGGTAGAGAGGCATGAATAAACCCAAGTTGAACTAAGCATCTTCTGAAGGATGTCAGGGCTTGAATATATTTTGCATGAAAATCTTCAACCAAGTAATTTGTTCAAATACCAATGTAGTGATTCTTTTCCATATAGGGGAACTCCTATGAATCTAAACTTAAAAACGGGTAGAGGCTATGGAGCATCTGCTTCAGGTATTGCTGTTATTTTTGTCCTTCACCTTTTGCAATATTTCACTTATCTGACAGCTGGAGCAGCTGCAAATCTTGGTCTCTGTTTGGAAGGATATAAAATTAGTGCATCTTCTTTAAACTAGGAATAGTAACTGCGTTTCCTAAAGATAAGCGTCCCTAGGACAGTCTGAGGGTTCAGGGTGCAATGGAATGATTTAATTACCCATCGCTGAACAAGCTGATTATAATGCTGTTTAAACTAGAAAAAAAATACATTGATTACTACTTTTATAGTAAAAAACTAGAATATTTCTCAACTGTATTGTTGCACTGGGGCCAAACATTCTAAATTGCCTGGAGAAGAACTTTAACTCTATGATCAGTATACTGAGCTACTTGCAGTGTAAGATAGTAGAAGAAACAAACTCTGGCCTTGAGTCTCAGTTATGCATATTTCTGCAGGTGAAATTTGCCCCACCATTCAGTTTAGTTTATACTGTATATTGAGACTTGGATTCTGTCCTTCCTCATATGTGAGACTGTCCTTTCATGGGCTGCATACACTTCCTTCCATTAATTTCTTTATGCAAATGACTTATCTTCTGATTGAGAAAATAAGAATGAATTCCCCTTGAAGATTCTGTACCCGACAGATTTTTGCTGATCTTGGTTAGTACACGGTCCACTTAAGACTGATCCTGAAAAAGTCTCTTGTTATGAGAAAATGTGTGTATCTTGGGAGGGAAAAATAAGTATTTTGCCTAGGGAGAAAAATAAATTTTTTTCATTTGGGATAAATTTCATGCATGCTCTAATAATTTACTCCATTTGTCTGTAGTACCAATCTGGGTTGAATTTGCTTCTCTGCTGTTCAGCTGCAAGTGCTGTATACCCTGGCTATTTATTTATAGAATGACTGAAGTAATTTTTATTTAAAAAGTTGATTGTGGTTACCTACATGCTATAAAGCCAGCAATGAGTTCACAGTAGCGCTTTATTTTTGACTGGAGTAATTTGCTCAGCAAATTAGTGGATTAAAGGCATTACATTAAAAGTAGTAACGGTTTCTCTCTCTCCAAAGCCAAGTTGCAGCCCAAAGGTATTGACTTAGATGCCGCAGGGAATATAAATGGATTGCCTGTTATAGAAGTGGATTTAGATTCATTTGAAGACAAACCGTGGAGGAAACCAGGTGAGGCCTCACAGTTTCTTGTGGTAAATATTTTCTGCAGTTTTAGTTGTCTCTCTTTAATTTCACATGTAATTTCTGTCCATTTATTGCTGCCAGGGAACAGGGAAGTCGGAACAATGCGTATTGCTGAGCCTCTGATGCCTGTCTAGACAATCAGTGACATTTACTGATTGATCAAGCCATGCTTCTACCTAAAATTGGATTGCATTTACTCTATTAATTTAACTTCCCTAAAGGGAACAACTATTTTTTTTTTTTAATGTTCTATTTTACTAATTCCCTAGTTCCAGAAAATATTGCACTGATATCAATGCGATAACGTTTGTTGGCCGTAAAGTCAATTGAGTAGGATCAAGATTTGGCTGTTGATGATGTGTGGTCTCCTCTTCATGTGTAGCAGCTTGCTTATTCTGTCTCACCATGGCCAAGCTCAGAGTCCTCCCCATGCACCCTTCTCATTTGGGTCCTGGGGATGTCCACGCTTCTGCAGCAGAGTACCCCTTGCAGAGGGCAGCGATGGTGGGAATTACCACGTCAGCACATGTCGTGATAGGAAAGCCATCTTTTTGTGTTGAATTCTCCTGCTGCAAACAATTGAATAAAAGGAAGGAAAACACTGTCTACTCTGACAAGAAAGGCTAGGATTTTTCTTTTAGAAAAGCTGCATTGCCTAATTCTTTGCTAGATTCTGCCCCCAGGTGCATAACTGTGGGTGAGCAGTCCCCACTTATTTCTTCTGGACAATATTATCTAGACTGTGTCCAAATAGTACTTTGCACAGCAGTTTTTAATATGTACGTGGTCTCTTTTGTCTTCCTGATTAGTACTAGGGAGATTTCTACTCGGAAGTGACTCTTGCATGACAGCTGTGGGACGCTACAAATAAACTTCTGGTTTTCATCTGAATTTGATACAAAAGTAGATGAAGGAACCAAAGAGATCCATATTTTTGCTGTGCTACTCTTATAAAACGTGCTATGATGAAATGTTAACTGAAGCAAAAAATCCACTTGCCTCTTCTCAGAAATAATTCTTCTCCCCGCCAGCCCCTGTACTTTATTTATCTTTCAGAAATACTGCTATGCTAATTAAGTAGTGCTTTTATAATGTTGTCTGTGGTGTGGTTTTGGTATCTCTTGCCCACCTGAAATGAAGGGCATCAGAGTACACAATAGTGCTAATAACTACATTGACGTGTCATGGTATCAAACCAGCACTAAAGCACTCTGCGATGAATAGTAGCTAGTACAGACATAATAGAAAACACAGCCTTTTTTCTGCAGGGGATTTCCCATTGATTGTGAAGTGAGAAAGAGGGGGCTAGGAAGAAAATAAGTTAGAAGAAAACAATGAAGTCAAGTTCAGAGATAAAACCTGGAAATCATTGTGGTCATGCTGACATCCCTGGACCAAAAAGAAGCCAGCTAACCTTAAAACAGTGTTGAAGTACGAATGAGGGAAGATGTCTGCAGAGGTGTGGCCTGTAAGTTTATTTTAGATGGCAAGTAGCTTGTTACTCAACAGCCTTTCAGGTTTATGTCCTTTACTGTTAATTGTTCAGCAGGTTGGTATCTCTTTAAGTGAGGGAGAGGAAGAAGAAATACAGTGTGGAAGAACTGACAAGAGGGCTGAAATATAGACTGATAAAATAGATATGTAAATGTCATGTTGCTGAGTCTGTGTTGGTGAAATTTGCATATTTGGGTGGTACAACAGGAAGAGCAGCCTACCTGGAAGATAAACTTAAACCTCGCTGTACAGATCCAAGCTCAGCATGGTCAAAGTGGTTTGCTCAGCCCTTATGTATCAGCTCCTTGTTTTAGAATTGGTCTGTCTAGGAATACCTTTGCGAGGGGGATGTTTGAGGGACACCTCAGCAGGGCTAGGAGATGCTTTGTCACGCTTCCTGTTGTGAGGTATGCCTTACAGAGTTAGTTGCAGCTATGTTTGTCCCTCTGCACCTACGTTTTCTTGGCAAGCAGTTTGTGGCCGCCTCTCTTATTCAGAAGTGCTCATGCTGAATTGGCACATTTCACAGAAGACTGTCAAGTAAGATAACAAGGCTATAGTTAGGATTGTGACTGAACTGTAATTACTTGTGTAGTCTGACACGCATCAATAAAAAACTTCCACTTTAGCCCTGTTTCACGAAATGAGTGAATCCCAGAATCTCTTCTCAAAACGGCAAAGGCAGTGATGGTCAGGAGCGCAACGTGTTGGCTTAGCTCTGCCAAGAAAAAGGTTCTGTGGCACCATCCCACTTTGGTGGTGGTAGCTGGAACCATCATTCCTGTGCTCTCCGCAGCACTCAACTCATTTGGACAATTGCAAGAAACCAGTCTGAAAAAATCCAGTTAGTGAATAAGTGGTTGCAAGCATCTCTTTTAATAGCCTGTATACGTGCTGTATTCTGTGTCCCAAATGGTCCCACTGCTGTTCAGGCTGTAGTCCCCCTCCCACCAAAGGATGCAGCCATCTCCGCTGTGGCAGCTTTCTGACAGAATGAAATGGAGAGTAAGCTGTGCTCTCTAGAAGATTTTTGTTTTCTTAACTCTTCATTTAAGCAGTTAAAGGACAATTTGAGAATGCAAGTCTGCTAGAATCCCTGTGTTAACTTCTGCGCCCTTTGTCAGGTGCTGATCTTTCTGATTACTTTAATTACGGATTCAATGAAGAAACATGGAAAGCTTATTGTGAAAAGCAGCGACGGCTTCAGCTTGGACTGGATCCTGCTCCTCCCATCAGCACTGAAAATAAGATCACGGTAGGTGACATGTTACTCCTGCATATGGCTACAATAAAACTGGGACTTGGTTTTGTAATCACAGAGATGAGAGTATAAGCGCAGAAGATACCTTAGTACCTAACTTCTGTCTTCCTTTCAGTGATGAGAAATATAAAAATGTATCTTTAAAGATTAAATCTCTCTGCTAAAAATCTTTTCTCTGTAGAATAAACAGTTCCAGCTGCCTGGCAGGTTTGTACCACTACAGTAGCAAGACTTGAGTGAATTTCCAGTTGACTTTGAGGCTACCCAGCTATAGGGGTGTCTGGTTGGAAGATCCTGTGGATGTGAGAGGTGTAGAGAGGGGAGCTGGGCATCCATGGCTGTTTTGCTTGTTGCCGTTGACTGTTGCAGTTGTGTGGCTGCCTTTTGTGTTTGGAGACCGCTTTGGCCATCAGCCTTCGCAGAAGCCCATCAGGTGACCAACAGCTGTTAGTCAGAACTTCAGCCAAAGAGTCAGTACAGCAAGTATTACTATTTCCAGTTTTTACTTAAGGACTACATGAAGCAGGATGTGAGATTATTACACTTTGGGACTTCTAACGGGGACAGTAGCCAGCAGGCTGAGGCTGGAATAGCCAGCTAGTTTACAGAAACGTTTGCTGCCTTGACTGAAGAATAGGAGGCTTGTTTGCAAGAGCCCTGTGACCAGTCCTCAAGGGAGTGCTTTTCCTTTGCTGAGGGTTAATCCCTGATGCTACCTTCAGTTGAAAGTAAGGACGTTAAAGCTGTGTGTTATATATTGCCTTCCATAGGTTCAGCAAGGAAGAACAGGAAATGCTGAAAAAGAAGTGGAAAACAACATCATCAAAACAGAATTCAAAACAGACTTCTTGGCTCTGGTGGGAGGACGCATGAAGGCTGGGCCTCCTCCGAATAGGTAAGAGATGATGCAGACATAAAGCTTGGGTGCGCTGTGTTCTTCATAGGGGTAGCTGGGATCCACCTGGGCCGTATCTGAATCTCCTCAAGCCTGAAACACAAGAAGCTTTTAAACTTTACAGGAAGCTACTGTGGTCACTCGTTAACTATCGTCTTCAGCAGCGCTCTCCTGAGGGTTGTGCAACCCCTGCCTACCCATTTACCTCTCCTTGGTGATATCCTCAGTATAGTGCCGCACAGGGAGGGAAACTTATATCCCAGCTGAAGGGACACATCTCTTGGAGTAGAAAAAACAAGGCAAATACCTCAGCTTTGAGGGCTTACGTTGCTGGCTGCTTGTGCTTACTTGGCTTCTTCTTACTCCCACGATGTTAATCTTTGCCTCCTTAAGTGGAAGTGGATTACATGTTTGGCAGCTGATAAGAGGAGCTATTGGTTTCTGAACCTGTGTGCTACGCTGCTTGGTGCATGCTAATTAGTTATTTTTTCCAATGAGAGAGAGGATCCACAAGGCTGGACAAAGCAAAGCAATTGAGTCATTTTGATTGGCAGCCTCTGCTGGGAAGACCACTTTGACCTCATGAGGTTGATGGGTTTTTATCAAAAGCTTCAGAAAAACAAAGCGATGTGAAACCAGACGAGCCAGAGCTTTGGGATCTGGGTGTTCCTATTGCTTTACTCACATTGCTTTGTTCCCATGACATCTTTTGCACACCTGTCTTGCAGAAATCAGTCTTGCATTCCAACTTTCCACTTTGTCTGAGAGAGAACCAACTGTATGCTTCAAGTGTAAGCTTTAAAGCTCTACTTAGTCTGTTTGCATTTAAGCACTTTCGTGGCATTTCTGTCCCCCTTCATAGTGCCATCAAATCAATCAGGTTTGTTTCCAACTGTTATGCATATCTCGTAAGATTTTCAAAAATCTACACCATTGCAAAACAAGCTGATGCTATTGTAACTACAGCATTTTTGTCCATTTTAACTTGCAGTCTGGTTTTGAAAGTACTGACACACAAGATTCTGTTCCTGCAGCAGACCAGAAGGAGTATCTTCGTACACGGCAGCAGCATCAAAACCATGGGCTTAGCAATGAGTTGTTTGGGTTGTTTTTTTTCCTTAAACAAAGTGAGCAGATTTCAGTGAGAAAACTTTATCTCACCACCTAGCCAGCATTTTTATATCCACTTTGTCTAAATTTCCTGCTGAGATAGAAAATTCTGCAGTCTAACCTGGAAAAGCGCTGACGTTTTTCTGTCCTAACTGCAGGAAAACATGTCTAAGGCCATACTTACACAAATCAATTGTTGCATGAATGTAGGATGAGAGATTCTTAAACTTCAGTTGCAGGTGCTTCTCTCTCTCACAAACCTTTACTTGTGATGACCTTACAACAAGCTCCTATAAAAATGTTCTTCCCCTAAGAGTGACCTGAGAATGGAGATAAAAGAACATGGAAAATTGTAGGTTCTGTGACTGATTTCCACTGGTGCATAGACAGCAGTGTTTCTTGGCTACATTAATATCTTTTTTTTTCCTCCCCCCCAAGGATCTAGCCTTTGTTTCATTGAAGGCAGTGGCAAAACTTTTGACTTTAATAGAAACAGAGTAGACCCCAGGGAGGTGGGCTAGAAAGTGTCTGAGAATCCAATTTGTAAATAACTTCAGTGGTATCAGCAACACTTGGAATATTGGACAGAAAGCAGGAAAAATCTAGGCTGATAACATTAAAGGCTTCTCCTGATAAATATTCTCCACTTTCTCTGAGCCTGATCTGGGAATGATTATTCGCATCTGGAGAGTGAGTAAAGGATTTCAGCTTTGAACCAGAGTGTGCGACCCATGTTATTACACCCGTATGTGGTGATTCTTTGGATCATGTTTCTGGGTGTTCAGAGAGACCTAACTCACCCCTGCCGGCAGAGCTCAAATTGTTCAAAAGTGAAAAATGACTTCTCATTCACCTCTTGTCCGATTCGAGCGCTGCCTCTAGAGATTTTTGCCAGGTGGCAAAGAATGTATGAGAGAAGTCTGTCTAATAGTGGGGAAAATTGCTCCTTCTAATGTCTTTGAGCCTAAAAAGATGCATGTGCTTTGTACCAGGAAGCTGGGTGGGACAATTGATGTGATCGGTGGCCAGGCAGGCACAATTAGGAGAGTAGAAGGAAGACGTCGTGATAAGCATGCCTCTGAGGAAAACCCAATTCAGGTAAATGTTGTGCGCCGTCTTGACAAATTTCTGATTTTATTACACTTCTAGTGAACCCTGAGCAAATGTCTGTGCATTCCTGACCTCTCATGTCACAGTTTTTATCTGCAAAGCCGTAGGTAGTATATCAACCTTGTCAAGGCGTATGCATGTATCGTTACCTTCTGCAGGTTGAATTAACTTCTGTATTAAAAGCTTTATCTTGCTAGGAGCTAGGGATTGTCCGTTAAAGACTAGCCTTCCCATCTGAATGGTAAGGCCCAAGTTCCTTTTCTCATCAGCTCTCCCAAAGTATTCCTCGGAGTGCGTAGCTGGGAGGCTCTTAGGTGGATTATTCCCTTCCCCTCCACTCCTGGGTTGGAATCTCCAGTTCTGCAGTGAAGGACTTCTACTTGGGGCTTGTGTTTCTTTTTACTTTGAAATAATATTTAGTCTAAGCATCACTAGATGCAGCCTACGCTTCATACTTAGGGTGGGCCTGTGTTACTGGATCTTATCCCTTATAAGAAATAAAAGGCTGGGGTTTAAAACTGGACTCTTTTCTGATCTTGCATGTCCAGTGTATGACCATAATGTTCTGGTTGACTTCTAGGTAGGAAGGTGCTACATGTAGGGTTTGAGGACCATCTGCTGAGAACTCTTAACCACCTTCCTCCCACCAACCACTCCTAACTCACCAAAAAAACCCAAATATGGAACCTTTCCCCTGTCTAGACACAAATCCTGGTTTTGTTTTTACATGTGTTTTTGTGGTCTGTTTATTTTTTTTTAGTGGTCAGTTTTCCAAATTTTGCCAACAATGGCCCAAAAAAGAGTTTGCCTAAGAGAAAGAATTTGCTGGGAAATAGTTGTTGTTCCTCCCACTTACAAGCATTGATACCTGTATTTCCAGGTCATTCTGGTATCTCTACGTATTGATCATTCCTTCAGCAATAGTGGGTACGTGACCTGCTTTTGTCACACAGATGTGAATCCAGTCTTCCTTTGACCTATGTGAGCACAATCTAGAGCAGAATTTGGCCTCTTGCTGCCCTCAGGAAAGATAAATTGGGTTTAAAAAAAAAAAAAAAGCACTACTGTGTCACCCTGAAATATGGCAGCTTTTAATCTGGAGCCTGTATCAGTGGCAGTTCCCGTGAACAAACGTTGTTCATAACACGGAAATGTCAGCTGTCTTGCACAGTGGTGTATACAGCTAGAATCTAGTCTCGCTGCTGTTCTGCGTAAGAGAAGATACCTCGCTAAGCATATTGATTGCTTTGATCAACCTTCCTTCCTCCCCAAAAGATGTTAGCCCCTGGGTATAGCACAGCCTGATCTTCCCAGGTACCACAGTGCTGCCTCTTTTGGTGATATGCTCCCTTTATGGCAGCACAGTGAGGTCCTAGCTGCAGGAGCAAAGAGATTAAAATGCTCTCTTCTCGTTCCTCTGCCTTCTAAGGTCCTTGGAGACCACGGAAGTAAGCCACAACCCCCACAGCAGCCCCAGCAGCCATCACAGCCCCAACAGCCACCTCAGCAACAGCCGTTTGCACCACCAGCAGGCCCACCGCCTCCCCCGCTCGCTGGGCCGCCTCCACCACACTTCCTCCACCCTCCTCCACCAGTTACTTCTGTTCCACCTCCCCTGCATCCTCCAGGTATGTGTTCACGCAGCAATACGTGGCAGTCTGAGGCTGCAAGTTAGGATGTCCCAGGCTTGGAGCAAATCAAAGGTTTAATCGTTAAATGCTATGGGACGGTCGAGCAATCAGGTAGCAGGTCCTTAGACCTGGCCAGTCTTTGTTCAGTGTCTCCATCAGCCTATTTAACATTTGCCCTTGAATACTTGAAAAATGGCAGCTGTTCCTTGAAAAAAAACTCTAGGCTTTGTTTGCGTGAGGGAGCCTTTGGGTGCTACCAATTTGTTGTATTGATAAATGTAAAGAAATGGGCTCCTGTTTATCTGTGGAGGAAGCTAAGAACATAGGAATTGCTCTCCTGTGTCAGATCAGCAGGCTGTTTAGTTCAGGATCCTGTCTGGCTATGAGTGATTCCAAACGTTTCGAGGGTGATGCTGGCATTGGCAATTCTGCAACAGCAGCTCTAACAAACAACTTTCCTCCTAATCCAGGTCAGTTCTTAGTTGGTTTATGCCTTGAAATACCAAGATTTGTATCTTTCTGTGTTTGTTTCTGTGCATGTTATTGTACCAACTGCCACTGAAGGATGATTCTTGCTGCTCCTAGAAGAGTCTAGTGTTCAGTGCAGACATTAGAGCAGTGCTTCATTTTAAAAGCAAAATATAAATAATATGAATGAGGTCTTTACCATGGGTTTCTAGCCTATTGGGTGTGGTCAGTCCTCAGCATTGGCAAGTTTGTGTGCTCTTATCAATAACCAGTTGGGTTGGTATTGTGCTAAGAGCACTGGGCACTTGAGAAGACACTGTCGAGATAAGTCCTATGTCTGCAGGAATGCCCGTTGCCTCTGCAGTTACAGACTGAGTCCTGAAACAGCGGAGGTAAAATTTCTAATTTTTTTCTCCTTTGGTGTCTTGAGCACCATGTTACAAACAGTTTCACTGCCTCTTCTGTGCGTGTAATAACTCCGTTTCCACAAAGTTTCTTAATGCATCTGCAACACGGAGGCCAGTAGTATTCTTTCTGGGCAGCAGGCAAAATATGGGGATACTGGTGGAGAGAACAAAGAACTTTGCAACTGAAAAGGCCAAATATAGGTACTCGTGCATTTACCAGGGGACATAGGGTCGTTTTTCTGTTGACCCTTTTCAGTGCAAGTTTACAGATGTACCGGCCACGGCCTAAGACACATTTTTCTGTCTTCGATTCCTACTAAGCCTGCGCATCTTCTGATCCAACGTGAGTCATGTCTGTGCCCCTGTTGCTTCTGGCTTAAATAGTGCATTGAGGTTGAAGCGAAGGCCGTGCTCTGGGCTTTCCCTGGTCCTGTAGGCAGCAGCCAGACTTCTGAGGAGTCACCAGGAGCACATTATGCAGTAACTCCTTTATTTTGCACTGCCTCCACATGCAGAAGATACAGAACAAAAAATACAGTCAGGGCTTGTATCTGAGGATTATTACTGCAGTACTCACTGGTGGACCATGGTAGCTTTTCCTACTGCCTTTCATTAAAATGATTGGCAAAATCAAGATAAATTGTTCATTCGTTCTTTTGGTTGTTGACCAGGGTGTCTGATTTCACTATGCAGTTACGATTGGCATTTTTCTTTTTTTTAAAGTTTAAAAAAACAATCAACAACAAACAAGCAGAATGACACACTGGCATCTGCAGCAGGTTCTCCTCTCCAGCTCCTTCAGTTGTTCTGAAGGCCAAATCAATTGTTCGTGTGTGACTCTTGGAAAAAGGAATTCTCCAGTGTAAGAGAGCAGCAACACTTAAAATTATAATACGAAGGTAAAGAGATCATCATTTGGGCAAACGATACAGTTTGTAGGCTAGGTACTGCTTAATAGCACCAATTTTTCTGCTGGTCTGTTTGCTCAAATAGGTGAAACTTATTCAAAAGTGTGCTTTTACGTTTCGGTTGAGGTACAGAGATGACATGCTTTACCTGTCGTCCTCACTTGTTTTGCTTGCTTGTTTATTTCCATAGGTCTGCCACCACCCGGTCCTATTCCAGGTAAGTGTTAACTTGCTTTTAATAACAGGAGTGATTCTGAACACAGATGGCCCTATCTGAGCATTTGGATTAAGCAACACGAGATAGGATGACACCAAGACCCATTCTAGAGCACGGTTAATTTAAGTCTAATAAACTCCAGTGCAGCGTTGAACTCCAGCTGCTTATCTTATATTCTGGACCTAAATAATAATCTGTAGAGCTTCTTAATACTGTCTTGTTTTGTCTCTGAAGACCAATCTAGAAAGTGAAGTGGAGAACTTCAGGTGGCAGAAGCCACTTCGTTAGATTTGAAACGGTTTAGTTTTTGTTATGGCATTGGCACAGCAAAAGTTTGAGTGACAAATTGGTGCTTTGTATAGGAATTTGGAGTGTGAGACTGAGCAGAACAAATGCCATTTCCATCAGAAGCCTTTGCTCCCTCGTGTGCAGTAGAGATGGTGAATACTAATTACAAAATGTAACAGCCAGTCTCGTGCATAAATTAAGAACCCCACTGATTCAGAGCTACTATAAAGCTGGGTTTCCTCTAGCTGTAATTTTTTTTTTTTTTTTTTCCTACTGGAAATTTTGCCTAGTCCAGGGAAAACAAATTCAGCTGTTTGTGTAGCAGACCATTTGGAGCGATAGTTCTGCCTGGGTGGCGTACATCTGAAAATCCAAGGCTGATGGTGACCGCGTACATGCGGTCAGGCCACTGCCTCTGTGTTACACTGCGTACTTGATTCATGTGCTTGCAAAAGGTCTGCACCCAAAGCACTTTGGACTTGATGTGCTCGTCCTCACTATGTGTCAGACACGTTGGACTTGATTCACAGCTTTTGTGTCCGTGCTTTTGTATTTGTGCTCTGCCCTGAGCTTCCCAAATGGAAATATGGAAAACCTGCACTAGCTGGGCTGTCCCTCAGACTGAGAAAGTTCCTGTGTTTGTTAAAACGTCACTTTTCGTACTCCTGTCAATGTACAATAATATTGCAGAGCTGGTTGTCATTGTTGTACTAGAAGGAACCTGCTCATAGTAAGCTTGGATTTAGAAGAACTATATTGTAGTGAAACTGGATGCAAACTGGTCTTGATTGTAGACATTGCAGTGCTCGGTTGCTAGTCAAGTGCATTTAGATTAAAGTTGTTTGGGAGGAGCAAGGCGGACGAAATGACCAGGCTGTTGCAAAGAACTTCCACTTCAGGTCACTGGGTTGGAAAGGGAGATGAGGGAGAATACCTGCTAATTATGATAATGATGATGATCCACCACCATTAGTTAGGTGTTTATAACAGTAGTACTTTGAAGTACTTGCTCTTGGTGAGCAGGGGTGATTGAAATGCTCTAGGCACTGCATTTTATTGGAAGATCTTAGGAAAGGGGGGTGGGAAAAGCATCTAAGAGTGAGACGTGTCCCTCAACTTGTTTGCAGCACAGATCTCCCCTAGCTGAGCTGGAGACTTCAGGCTACCGCTTTTTGCAGTGAGGCGCTTCTAGGGAGGGGTTCTCCTGACCCATTTTAGGTGTTCACAGTAAGAGGTGATGAATCGTCCCATGATTTCATTGACTATGCCGGCTCGATCTCCATTGACTTGAAAAGGAACCTGGAGCTGCTAGCTTCAATGTAAATGACTGCAGTTAGTCAGATGACTCCTATCCTTTGTATCAGTACAGTTTGCTCCTTTTTTTGTTGTTTTGTTTAATGATAAACAGAGAAATTTTTATGCAAAGTCAAGCCAGCGGGTGGTTAGCCTGTTCTTGTTGGCATTGGTAACTGCCTATAGAAATAATGGGTGCTTATAGTTATGGATGCAAGTTTAAGAAGTTCCCATAGGAGCAGGCAGCATATCCTTCTCACTTTCAGATTGGTCAAGGTTGAGGACTTTGGCTTCCGAGGCTTATGTCACTTCTGGAAGTGGCCTTCATAAACGTCTGCTTAATTCTGCTTTCTTGAAGATACTGCCTTGTGATTTTGTATAATAACTCTTCATGTGTTTGACGTTGGGCTCATTTTTAAAGTGTCAGACCTTTCAGACAACTCTCTCTGCATCGTTGGTGCGATGTCTTCTCGTGATTTTTAAATGTATACATGCTCAGAAAATTGGCTTTCTTTAAAAACAAACAAAACCAGGTGAATTCTGTTATGTGCTTTGTAAGAGACAAAGTTACTCATTTTAATCAATGGAGCAATAAAACCTTTGCTGTAGTTGCAGCGTGTCTGCATCCCAAGACCAAGACTTTTCTGTCTTCCACAGGACTGTAAGGGTTAATGTTTACTCCTTAATGAATCTTATGTTTAAGATGAATAAGCCAAAACAGAAGGTAGTTCTTCCTTTATTTTTCTTTCCATGCCCCTACAGAGCTAACATAGCTGTAGGGTTTTAATTTTGGTAGGAGATACAACCCTGAAGGAAGATTATTCCATTTCAAACAGGGCCTTGTTTAGAGTAAAAAGATGCTTTAACTGCTTTTAACTGTAAACAGCAAGGAAGTCTTGTTCCCTCATGGCAAGCTGTGACATCTTTGTGATGACTTACGCTTCTGTGTCTAGGGTTGTTCCCGCCGCCTCTGGCACCACCACCAGCTCTCCTCATTCCAACCTTGGATGGGTAAGACCACACCTGGGCTGAGCCATCGGAACAGCTCCTCCGTAGTGAGGAAGCTGGAGGATAGGTCTAAAATCAGGGTAATTCTTAGTCTGGTCTGGGCTTGGGGAGGGAAGCGAGAGCAGAGCCCGTAGGGAATCCTCTGTGCATTTACCTTCATTTGTCATATTCATGACACAGGAAGGAGTCAATAAAATCTAGGTGTGTGCTTAGGTCTAGTGCGGAGTAGTTGATAGCATGTTATGTTACTCCAGATGTTTTCTATAAAGATTCTCCAGGTACTGTGTAAGCACTGGTTATTTCCCAGGAAGCCTGCCTGATTTACAGAAGGGAGGGATAAAGCAGGGAAAGCAATTGAGTTACAGCAGTTTCAGAAGCTGTGGCAAAGCAACCGCGCCTGTACGCGTTTCTGACAGTTTGCAGTGCAAAGTGAAAGAGATTGACTGAAACCACGGGTTTCCCATGAGGATCTTGACAGACCTTCAGAAAAATTGGGTAAACTTGCAGCACAGACATACGTGCAAGGGGTCACTGATGTTAGTAACTTGCATCCTTTTCTCTCTCTCTCCAAAGCCAGCCAGCCAGCTACAATAACAGGCAGCCTCCTCCATTTGGCTACAACTCTGCAGGTGAGCACTGAAGATAAACAGTCAAACTGCTTATCTCTCTATTCTCTGGTATTTGGTAGTTTAGGCTTTCCTTCAGCTGATGGACATCACGCTTGCTTTAACTTCAGGGTCTTGCTTGTGCCCCAAACTGCCCCAGTCACTAGACGCACATGCTGAGTTTGACTGCACCATAAGGTGTTTGGAAGGCTCAGGGTTTTGCAGCAATGGTGAATGCATTTTTGTAGTTGGGTGCTAAGCCTCAGATCACCGTTTTCAACGCAAATACCCAGCAGCAGAGAAGCTTCCCCATGTGCCTCAGCAACGCGTTCCTGTGCTTGTCTGCACACACACTTGCTTGCTCACTCACTTTCATTCTCTTCCTTTTCGCCCACCCCCAGGGACAAGCACAACCATCAGCTTTGCTTCTCCTCCCTGAGCTTTTGAATGCCCTCCTCCCCAACTTCATCACCTTCCTTGCCTACAGGCACAGGCAGGCATCTGTCTCCTTTTTGTTTTGTAATGGAAGAGGCAGTGCCAGAATTTCAGCCAATTTCCTTCCCTGTTGCAGCCCTGCCAGCAATGCCCGCGTCCTCTCCCGTTTTCTTAGTGACCGGCACTTGGAGTAGCACCTCCTCGCTGTGCTGAGCAGACAGAATCAGAGGCAGCACCGCGCTGTCTCCTCTGCAGGAGGTGGTTGGAGGAGTGGGCAGCGTGAGGGAGCCCCAAGTGCTGTCATACGTGCAGCTTCTCAGCAGCTGGTGCTGCTTTGGGATACGACCTCGCTGGTCCAGCTGAGCAGGCCCCGGCAGGCCAGCGTCTGGATGGGGAAGTGCTGGTGGCTCTGGGCTCATCAGGTGGCATCCTTCATTACCAGCTGGTGGCCTTGGCCCTCCCCAGGTGCCACCTTAGGCGAGAAGGTACCTGGTGAGAAGTGAGACCTTGTAAGGGTGGCCAAGAGCCTAGGTAGGCCTAACTAAACTCAGCCGGCTCAGCAGCGGGAGAGGGGTGCCTCAGCATTCCAGGCACCTTTGCCCTCTGAGCCAGGACATCTGGGAGGGATGGATTGAAACTTTTCTCGGTGGAGACCTTATAGCATGGCCTATATAGCGGGACCTATAGAGAGCAAGAGCTGGGGGAGTGCATAGCCCTTGCATTAACGTGCTGTGTAAGGGGCTGGGGAGACTTTGCAGCGACGTCTGTAAAAATCTGGTCTTGCTTGCACCTCGGGGAAGAGGTGTTCACATGTTCTTAGCAAACTGCTAAGAAAGTAGAAAGGGAGAGTGAGGACAGGAGGGAGCTGGGCCATTGTTGTCTCCTTGGATTCAGCTGTACCTCCAGAGGGTGACTTCGGGAAGGGAGGGACAGAGAGGATGCTGTTAATGCTTCAGATGAACAAGGATTCTGCTCTCTCGCTGCAGATTCAGGTTTCATCAGCTACCCGCCCATCTCCACGTCCCACACGCCCTGGGTGACGACGGTGGACAAAGGCACAAGCAGCTCCAGCAGCAGCCATTGGGAGTACTCAGGCTCGAGGCGCGAGAGGGAGAGGGAGCGTGAGCGGGAAAGGGAAAGGGAGAGAGACAGAGACCGCACTCCGACCACTAGTGAATACAACAAGTGAGTGCTGGGTTTTGGCAGCTTCGGCTCACAGCTACCCAGTAGGGAGCTCTGGCCTTGCCCTGGAGCGCAAGAAGGTGTTTGGTCGAGGGATGGGATTATAGGTGATAGCAGTTTAATTTTCTGAAATGTCTGGGGAAGAGATGCTTTGGATCAATAACTAGAGGACGAACTAGGAGCCAATGTCACTGGCTGATTTCCTGTGTCTGGGGCTTTTTTTTTGTTTAAATGCAGCAGAACCAGTTACACTTGCTCTCCCACCTGTAATGTGAGGCCAGTAAATGAAATAGCCCCTCTCTGTTTATTAGGTATTTCACAGCTCAGTGTGAAACATTGGCCAGAGAAGCTGCTGCTTCTTGTCTTCTCCAATGCAACTGTCAGATCAAAGGAAAAACCACCCGTGCTTTGCTCAGCTCTCCTAGAGAGGCTTTCGGGGCAAGGAGTGCCATTCACCAGGAGTCAGCCGTCAAATGTAAATCCTTAACCAGGCGTTTCTGCCAGCAGTGCTGGAGACAACCACCTTGGTGGGAACTGATGTGATCTCAAGCGACAGCAGTGCTGGGAGCACTTGGGCAAGGAGGCTTTCAGCCTCCCAGCGTTGATCTAGAGAGCTAAAGTGAAGGCTAGGCTGCGAAGACTCTTTCTAAACCCATCACTTTTTTGTTCTGTCACAGGCAGCATCAGTGTTTTGCAGGCTTCAGGCTCAGAAATACCAATAGTCATTCAAAACATGATCAGAATGTGTATTCCTGGCAGGGGGGTGCTGCTTGCCGGGGAACTTCCCGGCCGGGGGGGTGAGCAAACAGGGCAACGTTTTCCTAAGCTTTTTCTTTTTTTTTTTTTCTTCCCTTTTTTTTTTTCCCCCCTTACAAGCTTGTGGGCACTGTGGGTGGAAGGGGGAGGAACAGAACAGAAGACAAACTCGCTACAGTTTGAAGAGCTCAGACTCCCACACTTCCTGAGCAGGTTCATGCTGCAGCCAAGCCCTGCGATCAGCGCTCCTGAGCACATTGCTAGCATTTCTGGGTGCTTTCGAGCATGCTGACCTCTAAGATCGTGCTTGCCAAAGCAGAGCAAGTAGCCGTGCTCAGTGGAGTCCTTTGGAGCACTCCCAGATGATTGATATTGGACATGTATTTGTCTAGCTTGTTTCCATGAGTGCTAGGACGATGTTTCAGACTTCCTTTCTTTCAGAGTCTAAATATTGTTTCCCACAGTGGGACTTGTTAACCGTTTAGATTTTGGCTTTCAGAAGTTGAATAAGGACTATGAGATGTAGAGGGGAGTGTGGGATGTGTCTGAATTTGGGGTACATCATGCCCACTCCTGTATGTGGATTGAATGAGGTGCCTTGAGCAGATAGTGAGGCATAGGCAGAAAGACCAGGTCAGCTATACTCACAATTTGAGTTTTTGACCTCATGGGGAAGAAAACAGTCCCTTCGTCTGACTCACACAAAAGAATTACAGGTTATCTGGGACAGTAGTGTTGTGAGGTAAAATCCAGCACCAGGGGAGGCGGAATGGTAAGAGGAGCACGTTTCCATTGTTTTTGAACGAGGTAGCTGGATGTCTTGGATATATTCCTGAAGGATTGTGAGGGCAAAAGCCCCGAGACATTGGCCACATGCCTGCTGCTAAGGTAGTCCCTTGGCAAATCCAGAGAACAAACTTTGTAAACCCTTTGCCTTGAGAGGCCAGGAGAAAGCTACGGTATTCAACTGTCTGGGCTTATGAGCTATGTAATAGGCAAATGGAGAAAGTTATTTCACTGTGGTTAGAAACTGGGATTGGGTTGCAGCTTGGGTTCAATAAGCAGCAGCAGCTTATTGTTACAGGTTTTTTCAGGAGCATCACGAATCCCTCAGGCTGTTGATAGAGTAAGAGGCGACAGATTTTGTTGGTGAGGACGGGGTTCTACAGTCCTGTAAACATGGCTCCTGACCTTCAGGTCCACAAGTGGTGTGTTCCTCTGCCTCACTTCTCCTTTCTCTTCTTAAGTGATGATGAACGATACCGCTACTACAGCCGAGAGCGCAGCTACGACTTTGAGCGTGACTACCGCCGGAGTCGAGATCGCAGCAGGGAGCGAGAGGATCGTCACCGAGAGCGCAGGCACAGAGACAAAGAGGAGAGCAGCAAGCATAAGTCTTCAAGACGGTAAGAGCTGTCTAGGGTCGAACTGGGCTGTTGATGGGAACACACCTTAGCTGCAGACAAGAAGCTTGGTGTTCTCAGAGTGAACTGTCCCCCTGGGTCATACTGGCTTCCTGTGACCTGCTAACGTCCCGAGACGTGACGCCCAGGCAGAGAAGGCGCTCTCGGGTAGGTACCTGGGCAGGAGGCAGAACTGTCTGTAATAGGGAGAGGAGTCCTTGGTGTTTGTAAGTTCTCAGTAAGGCAGCTGGCAGGATGTCGAATCACTGCCAACAAAATTGCAGCGCTGATCGACAAAGGAGAGGTTAACCTGTGCTAAGCGTCACGTCAGAACAGCATAGCTCCCACTGTTAAGAAAGTACACACAAAGTAAAATGAAAAACCGGAACAGAAGCATCAGCTTTCAGTATTGTGTGTTCTTGTGCAGAAGAGAAGAGCTTTCTTCAGCCTGTAATCTGAAATTTCCTCTTGGAGCAGGAGGCTGAGCACTGCATGATCAGAGCTCTGTGCCCAGCGCTTCTGATAGCGAGGTTGATGATGATCTGGACAAAGGTGAAACACTTCTGGAGCAGAGCAGGATGTCCTAAAATCCCACCTTTTCTGGAGAAAATGTATTTGCTACAGATGATCTTCCTGTGAGAGCATTCTTCTAGCAAATAACAGGTCTGGTCTGAGGCAATGCTCGGTTTTGTGTCAGTTTACCTCCTGGTAATGATGAGCAGACTTGCTCCTCTTTTTTGGTGCTTCAACTTACTTCCTTCTTTTAGATAAAATTCATGTCAGCTCTGTAGGTAATTACCCTTATTTTGAAATTGGTATCAGAAGAACTCCTACATAGTGACTGGAGGTAAAAGGCTGTTCTCATCATTAAGGAGATGACTTGAATAAATTTTCAAGAAGGGTTGGAAACAAAGCGATGGGAAGAAAGGCCAGGACCGTAATCAAAAAGGAATATGAAACAAATGGAAGCTGAGTTGGTACCAGACTAACAAGCCAGTAGCTTTAAGGGTTATTTCTCAGCTTCCTCTACTCAGAATTGAAATCTAATGTTCGATACCTGACTGCATGAACAGGATGGAATTCACCAGAGCAGTGTCAGAATCTGCTCGAGAGCTCGATTTACAGAGCTGGGCTACTGCACGAGGTGGGAATGAGGTGACTTCTCCTCTGCTCCTTAAGCCAGACGCAGATGCTCTCTGTCTTGCTCAAAGTGGTAGGATGGGAAGTGTTTGTTAGCTAAAGCAAATGGAGGAACACTTTTTGCTTAAGGCCGCTTCGAGTGCGTATCAGAGTCCCTGCTTGAGGCGCTTTGAGATAGGAGCCTGTTGAAGGCCTTTGCAGGAAGATGAAAGGGTTGCATAGTTTCCAGTTTACTGCAAATTGACCAGTCTGAAGGAAATCGCTGACGCTCGTTTAAATATTAAAGGACAGTCACATTGTTCAAGCCTAAACCACTGCCATTTCGCCGTCCACAAGGTGGCTGAAGATGCGTTGAGGAGAGGCAGCAGCTTTTTTTTTTCCTCTTTTTTTTTTTTTTTTTTCCTTCCCATTTTAATGACTGTGAAACTATTTATTAAACAAGTGAGAAAATTACTCAAAGCCGGGAGCTTTTCAGCCAGGGCTTCAGTGGTTCAGCCAGTTAGGTGTCTCTGCTGCTAAACTGGTATTCCAGCTGTGGTAAGAATTTGTCTCTACACCTGACTCTGTCCCCACTCATGGAGCTGTGTGTCTGTACTGTGTGACCGTACGTCTCCCCGTGATAAATTTATCTGCTTTTTCCTGTACTCTCTGCTGTGTTTTAATTCCGCCACCTTCCCACCACGGTCAGCTCTAGAGAGCTCACTTGGTTTTCAAAACTGTGAGGAGAAATAATTGCATGTTTGAGAAGCAGCAGAAAATCTCCTCCCAGGAGGGGCCGAGAACCAGAGTGGGCAAAACCAGAGCTCCCACTTTCCCGGATGGGAGAGCGCCGGAGGCTGGTCTCGGGGGGTGTGGGTTGTGTCAGGCACGCTGTGCGTACGCAGTGCAGCTGGCTGTGGTCAGCGGTGCAGGGCTCGGAGGCACGCGCAACCTAGTCAAGAGTTACTTCTGGCTGGGATTTCTCCCACATCACAGAAATCCTGCATAAACGTCCACAGCTATCCAGCTGCATCTGGAAAACAATTCTGGGGGAGGAGATAGAGGAATTTTCAAGCACAAAGCTAGTGAAGTGCCAGGTCATTTATGCGTAAGCAGAAGTAGAAACAGGATCTGCCTCCCATGAGGAAATCCACGTTTCTCTAGCTACGCTGATCCCTTTCTTGCCTCTAGTCCAGGGATTTCCCCAAGATGTTCAGAGGAGTGAAAGTTTCAAACGCCTCTCAGATTTGGGACTCTTCTTTCTCTCAGCAGCCTCAGTGCTTCACATTGAAGCTTGAGATGTGTCAGAATCGTTAGAGCTCCCTTAGGAGTGGGAAGGACACAGAGATGTTGCTTATAAAAACTATCCAAAAATTATTCTGACAGCAGTCTGTCTGGTATGGTGTCTGTCTGGTATGGTTCCTGCCTAGACCGTGTGCTGATGCAGCGTGTGGGGGGAAAGCAACCACCTCCAGCAGTTTGCATAACCTGCCCTTGGTTCAGCCGCGTGTGCTATCAGATCGTCCCACGTAAACACGACGAAGCCTTTCGGTGGCACTGTGATGCCCTCAGCGCTTCTGATCTGTCTCCTGTTTATCCTAGATCAGAGCTGCGTGCCGTAGAGTCGGTGCGTTTGGGTCTCTTGTGCGGCAGAGCTGTGGTGATGCGGGCTCTGACGTAATTTTCTTCTCGCCTTTCTTCCCCACCGCAGCAAGCAACACGAGAGCGAGGAGGGGGAGAGTCATCGGCGTCACAAGCACAAAAAGAACAAGCGGAGCAAAGAGGAGAAGGAGGCCAGTGAAGACGGTGCCCAGGAGGGAGAGGAGCAGGACGCCAAGGAGTAACCCAGGCTCACCGTCAGCCCTCAGGAGGAACTTACTCCTTTTGAACCAGCGTGGCATTGGTGATGTTTTGTTTTGGGGGTTTGATTTATTTTTTTTTTCTTTCCAAGGGAAGAGAGGCTGACTCTGGGTGAGCAGTGAAGCGTGTGGCGGTGGTTGGAGAGCTGAGGCTGCACATGCAGTTAAACTTTCTTTTTTTTTTTTTTTTGATACAAGACAAAATACAGCAGTACTAGTATACAAAGCACTGAGCTACTCTACTCATAAACATCCTTAGGGAGAACTTTGTTGTATCAGATCCTATGGTTTCTGATGGAAGATGGCTTCAGCTGAAACTAACGCATTTAGGTAATAGTTTTTGTTTATTTTTGTCATCATCATTCCTTTTTGAAAAATAGGACAGTAAGTGCGACTTGAAATTTATTGTCCAAAGAAAAGTGTGATTTAGCTCCTGAGAGCCAGCTTAGAGTCTGGCTTCTAGTAGTGAAAAGTCTCATCCTCAAATAAATTTCTTTATAGCTACAAAAATATCTTCTGATTTCTCTGTGGCCAGCCGGGCAGCGTGTGAGGAGGAACTGCTTTTACTGGTAGGTCACAAGATCCTGCTTTGGTCTGACGGCTTTGAGAAGCTGTCACGTGTGTTTACACAGGGTGTGCAAAGACTCCAAACCTAGCTTTTTTTTTTTCTATCCATTGCAAAAATAGTTCTATCACAGATTACACCTATAAGTGGGAAATCAACAGAAGACCCATAGTAAGAGCATGAGTTTCTCTTTAATTAGTTTTGACTAACTTTTTTTACTAAGAGTTCAGCTGAATAATCTAGCGCAGTAGAGAACATGAAGTCCCATCTAGCAGTTTGCCCTCATGGGGTTGGCTTATTTCTGTTTGGTTATCACCAACACTCCCGTGCAATGCATTCCTTCCCCCTAGATCTCAAAATAAATTCAGTCAAATTCCAAAGTTTGTTTGGGCTTAGTATTGGCTGGGGAGGGTGGCAACAGAGATGTTTCCGGGTGGGAAGAACAGGGGAAATAATCGTGAGGGTTTTTGGTATGTCTAGTACTTAGGATACTGCACTTCTGTTTGTGTGAGTCCGCAAGTGTCTCATTTTTAAGTATCTTCCACTACTTTGACTTGTTATTTAAAACTGTCTTAAATCTTTGCCCTAAAATAATATGGTTCTGAAATGTTACTTTTTTTTTTTTTTTGTATTGTAATCTTGCAAATCTGAGTGTCATGTGAAGCTTACAACCTTAGAGACTTGAGCCAGTATAGCACTATGATAACGGTTTATATGCTACGACAGTGCATTTGATGAGTTATTAACTGCAAAACCTGGGAGGGGAAGAAAAAAAGAGTGGTTTTGTTTGTTTGTTTTTAGTTTTTAATGTAGCTTTTTAAATGTGCTTTGAGATCATGGGAAATGTGTGTGCACTGAACCAGAGTTAAAGAGCAGGGCCTGGAATCAGGCTTCAAAGTATTCCTCCCTCTGCAGCCATGTCGGAATTCGGGTAGAACACCACGATTTAGGAATACGGCATCGCTCATCGGTCGCCTGTTTGGGCATCAGACGAGGGCAGCGGTGCCTCGCTGAGAGGCGAGCTGCAGGAATCCCAGCTCCTGGCACTGAGCGGGTGGAGCGAGGGGAAACCTCCTGGCACGCTTCTCCTGGGGTCAGGGTGGTGGGTGTCAGCTGCGATTGCCCGATAGCTTTCAGGAACTTGGGCTGAAGTTGCTTTCATCCAGTTGTGGCATGGCGTGGGCGGAGGAGAAGTCGAAACTGGTGAGAAGGATTCAAGAGCGGTTGGTGTGTGCCCCCTGGAAACACACTTGTCTGCAGCGCAAGGACAAATGTGCCCACCCTCCGCTTCCAGAGCGCAGGCTCACTTGCACGACGTGGGAGTGTCACATGGGAGCGGGCCAAGCATCCCGGCCTGCGCCTCCGTAAAGAGCCTGTATTCTGTCATTATGAAATCTGGTTGGGGTTTGTTTGGTTTTTTTTCCCAGAACATGAACTCTGAAATTGTTAGGGCAGCTAGCACCACCGGAAAGGCCAGGCAGTGCCCCCCAGAGCAGTCTGAGCGGGTTTTTGCTGGTCTTGAATGAGGGGAAAATGCTGGCAATAGAGTTTTACGCTAAGGTAAGTCTAGGGTTTGGCCCCCAGTCAGTAGCGTTTCTTCCATTTTTGCGTGCTGCAGCGTGTGCGGTGCCTCTCCGTGGGTGGACAGAGCTATCGTACAGCCGCTCCCCTAGTCTCTTGCTCTCTTTGTGGAGGTGACAGAAGCTACTCAACCTGTAACTAGGCATAACTAATGGGGATCACATCCAGTTCGCAGCCCTCTGCACCTGGGCGTACTGATGGTGGTGTGGGAGAGGGGACGGAGAATCATGTATTGACGAGTCAGTGCTGCAGCTTCCTCTTGTGTTTTTGGAATGTTTTTACAGATGGACCCAAGTCCTTCACTGATGTTAGCAGGCTGTGAATTTAAGGGAAATAGTTTGAAATGGTTTTATTTTAATGAAATAAATAGAGGTGAAATGTTTGCCTTTAATGTATTAGAGAAGTCTAAAGGTGGGGCTTTGGAAATAATCTTTACTTGCATCAGGTAAGTACTGCAGGTTTCGTGGTCGTGTTCCCTGGGGAGACTGAATGGTGACCCTACTAATTCTCAGGAAAGAGGCCAGTTCTTGGGCTGGTGGCGTCAGTACCTGCACTGGACCAAAGCTGGGGGTGAGAAGCGGGCCTGGGCATTGCTGAGTGCGGAATGCCCCAGGTGCCGAGTACCGCTGGGAGGCTGAACTTCGCAGCCGGAGATGAGCACTTGCACAAGTCTTATTACGCAAGTGGCAGCCAGCTTCATGTGGAGAGAAGGCGTGAGGCAGCTTGGGGAACCTCGGGCAGGTCGTTCAGCTCCTGACAGTATGAAATGGAGGAGAGAGGCTAACTTCATTACATTTGGGCAGCGTATAGTTAATGGTAATGATGTCTTTCTCCGAGACCATCGGACGCTGCCATTCCAGTCAGGGATGTTTTGTGCTGCCTGCACTGCAAGTAGTAGAAATCACAACAAAAGCTAACCCAGCCCCCAGCCTGGACATGCAGTTCCTCTGGGAGCAACAGCGGCAGCCCCAGCGTTGCCTCTTAGTTGCTGAGCTGTGCAGCACGCCGAATCAGGGAGTTAAGCCTCATTAAATAAAGCTTTATTTATTCCCTGGCTTAGCTTTTCAGTCTAGTCAATTCTGAGCCCCACAGGCACGAGTGGGCTGCAGCCAGCCTCGCAGACAGGAGGGGAAGGGTATGTGGGGTTTACTTTTGTTCAGGGTTTTTCCCAGTCACAGCCATAGTATATTTTGGGATAGGCCAGCTCCTTTCCTGGGAGAAGCAGAAGACAATTACGCTATTTCCTGCCTCACAAGGTCAGCTTCTTGGAGAGGTGTCTGTTGTTGAGGTGGCCTATTCTGGGGGTGTTAGCTGATACACTGGAAAAAGGTTAAGAACACACCTGTAATACATGTTTTTCAGTAATATTACAATAATTTATAAAGGCATCCATCAAAACAAATTCAACATCTATTAACAAGCTGATCTTGGAAACAATACTTAAATTACTAGGACATTTTGGTGAAGTTGAAGGCACCTTGAAACGAGATGGAGTAATAGTAAAAATCATGCTGCCTTCTGCAGCATCCTCTTCACTTAAACTGTCTGACCACCAGCTGTGTGGCTTCTTCCTACTGGACTTTATACAAGGGACATTTGGTACTACTCAGTAGGAATCGCTCGCTCTCTATCTACATAAATATTTACTGTTCCATACCAGGCACAGATTCTGCATATTGATTGGAAAGAGACAAAAATTGCTTCAGGTTTTTCTGTTCCTTTGTGTCAGACAGAGGTCGAGTGACTAGTTTTCCACAGGCACCTTTCTGACTCTTGAATTATTATTCAGCAGGAACAACAGGAGGGAAAAAAAGCCCCAGAGCCCAGCTGGCCATGCGCTGTTTCTGCTGTCAAAGTCCACAGGGGTATTTATCAGCCAAACGAAGAGGCCACACCGTGTGCCAGGGAAGCTTTTGTGACGATTGGATCCTAAGCTATTTCTGTATAATAGGCTCTGATAACAGGCCCTGCTATATACTGCCTTAAGCTAACAGCCAAAGGAAGTGAAGTCACTCTCTATGTAAACAACTAAGTCATCTAGCAAGGAACAATTCTACTCTGCAGTAGTAGCTAATTATGAAGTAGCCAGCCCTAAGAAAAGCACTGCTTAAGACAATGATGGGCACTCTACCTGCAGTTTACTACAACAAGGAATTAAACATTCGTTCTAGGTAGCATTTTACAGGTGAGAGAAACTCCTTTGATTCTTATAATCTGAGCTGGCCCCATAAAAGGTACAGCAGAAGCAGCGTAAGAGGAAAGATCTCTCTCAGTGCAACCTGGTTTGAGAAAGATCTGTCGTTTCTACTGCTGATTAACAACCTTCTGAAAAAGGAGAGAATTGCTTCATGTGGAGTTTGCAGGTAGGAACCGAGCAAGGTGTGTCATAGGTCAAACCAACCTGCCTTGGCTTCAAGTCTTTTATTCTAAATTTTAACTCTACAGTGGATTTGAACTGAAGCCAAACTGGGCACACTGTCCTTCCGGAGGTAGCTTATTTCATACAGCTTATTTTCATACATGTTGGCCGAGGCAGCCAACGACCCTCTGAGCTGACCCTGATCCTGTGAGCTGATGGTTTGCTCCAGCTGCAAGAGGGACAGGAACAGAACTGCAGGAGCTCATCGCACATGCCTGACAGTACAGGTGCTGTGTGGGGTACGTCCTCCTCCCCCCTGCCTTAACTCTGCATCTCATCACTGGGAAACTGATAAAAATAAGACAGCATCCTGGGACAGAGGTTTCTTGTAACAAGCCTGTTTGTTTGTTTACTTTATCATCTACCTTCTGTGGGAAAAGCCGGTCATTTTATCAAGTCATAAAACCAGGGAAAACAAGCTGAGGAAGGGGATGAAAATTAAACAAATTCCTTATCTCTGGCTACTGTGATGGATGCACTTGACTCCTTAACCAAACTAGCGGTAGATGGTACGGGCTCCAAAGGAGGTAAAGGCCTAAGCTGTAACCAGGCCAAGAACTTCTCTGGTTCCAATCTGTTCCTTGAAAACCCACAAAGGAGCAGTGACACAGTGAGCATCGATGCATATGAGCATGGAACACCGATCATGTGATCAACACATGAATAGCAGGTGGCTTTTCCACAACTCATTTATCAAGGAACAAAGTTGTGGGTACAAGGAGCCTCATGCATACCTCCTTCCCTCGCATGGAATTTGACTGTGAGCCAATCACTTTATTCCATAAATACGACAGCCTCAGTGAGCCGTCTTTGAGCTCTCCCTGCTAAGCAGCTGGCTGCGTGGCGGTGATCTCCCCTAGAGCTGGGACACCTCTCAAGGTTGCTCCTCGAGGCTGAGACACCTTTAACCAACAGCGTATCTTTGGTAAACAACCAACATCGCACATAACTTTGTATTATGGTAACTCTGATTTGTGTCTTGGTAACTGAATCATTGTTCTATCCTTTGTGCGATAAGTAAGAGTGAACCTTGCCATCAGACTTTGTTAAAGTCGCACTCTTACAACATCATATTTTAATGAAACCACTTTTGTCGATACCTTTGACAGCGGTTCTTTAAGCAGTCTAAATCGCCCATTTGCGACAAATCGGTGTAGTCAGCAGGATCCTAAATCAGGATTCGCAACAAATTGGCATATTCAGCAGGATTCTAATCAGGATTCATGACAGCTACCTGGTGATAGGACCTTCATACAGGTCAACACAGCTCCACCATGCTAACCTAGCAGCTCTTCAGCTGTCAGCTATGAGAATTACAATTTTTTTAATGTATAAACACATTCATTAGGTTGCAGTAACTAAAAATATCAAGACTGGGGGCTATCAGAGCTGCTTAATTGGGTCCCCATCCTTAGAGTTTTACAGTGGCTTTTAAAAGCACGTATAAAATGACTCCATGTCCAAGAATAGCAGTCAAAGATCAGTAGCAGAACTGTATTAAACTAGCAGGAGAAATCAAGACAGTCATGCCTGTTTTAACCTGTTCAAAATATTAAATGGAAAGCAGAGCTCTAAAATTGAGGAGAGCACCTCAAAGGCAATTTGTAGAGAAACACTGGAAAAAGAGCTTTCTCTGCAACACCAATCCTGAAGAGCTTTAATGAGCCCAGGAATCTACAACTGTTCGGATGAACCATCACTTTGAATCCAACAACCAGATCTGTTGATAACCTCAGCACAGTAAAGAAGTGTTTTCTGCAAAAAGGAAGCTAAAAGTCTTCCATGGCAATTCGTTGTGTAGCAAGAGTTCAGCATTCCCTTGGCTTATCTGGCACACGTTTAGCTTTGTGTGATGGCCAGCTGATATCCGATACCTGAAACTGTTGTGTGTTTTATTTGAGCTTTCACACGAGGCTTCCCGGCCAGGACACCACAGTAAGCGTGACTTTGTTCCTTTGCTCCTTCAGCATTGGGATTAGTTCCGAGTTGCTCATTCCTATCGCTGGCACTCCATTTACCGCCACTATTTCATCTCCACACCTAATCAGAAGACAGGAAACATGCTGGTCAGGAGTTAATTAATTATTGTTAACACTGCACCCTAGGACGCCCAAAGTCATCTAGCCCACCCTGAGCCAAGATCATCAACTCCTTGTTGAAGCAACTTTTTCACTTCAGAGTCGAAGAGGGCAAGGGAAAAGGAGGACACTGCTGGTACGTGAGTGACAGCAGTGAAGGTCACCAGGAGCGTGACCAGCTGGCCAGTCAGCAGAGGGAAAAGTTATAGAAAACAAATCTCTGCTGATAAACACACTCATCGCCAAGGTCACTCCTACAGCTGCTCGACTAGCAGTCACCGAGGTGAAGTGCTCAACGAGGCTGAAGCACGCTGTCACGTTGTAGCTCAATACAATAGAGGTTTGAGAGTCCTGCTTGATCTGCCCAACTCTACGGCACACCAAGCTATCTTCTGCGTGGTTGTACCGTTCAGCTGTGATGATGTGAGGTGCTGAAGCATGTCTGTGTCTAACGGGGAAAGCGCATTGCTGTCCTAGCGCTCAAACAGGAACCCAGCTGACCCTAGTCCTCCCACCAAGGCTCTGACCCACCTCTGGTCTTTCACACTGTTTTCAGGGGAGCAAAACCCAGCTCCCAACCCCAAAACTGTCCCTTGCAAGACAGCAGCCTCACTTCTATTTTTTTTACAGTCCTGCACTTGCAGCCTGCTGCATGCTTGCTGAGAAGCCAGCTCTGTTGGTTCCCAGAGATAACACTGTAAGAGTTCTGTGGGGTCCTCCGGCTCCACTATTCGCTCCTCCACTTGCTGTGATTATCAACTAACAGGTCAGCAAAGCTCGATTTACGTTTCCTGCACAGGAGAGCTTTTGTTGCTTCCATTGGGATACTTTTCTTAGTCCAGGAGATTTTATACTCTGGAACCTCCAAGATTCATCTCAAATATCTGCTTTCTACTTTTATCTAATTACACAATTAAAACTTTTACAGCCTTTTAAAACATAACTTAATTCCTTTTAGTTACACCTTTGCAGAGAAACCGAAACACTCATTAATATAGGACTTAGTTTGTTACAACTTTGGTAACAGTATTAACTGCACAAATGAGTGTCTAAGAAGTCATTAGCTGTTAGCTCAGCTAGTTAAAAGGGTAAAAGCCCCTCAGTAAAACAGTGCATGCTGACACAAATTTCTGATACAAACACCAGAGACCCGCAGGGTAGCTCATACATACTTCAGTTTCCTGTCTCGGAAGGCAGGAGTCCCAGGCACTATGGTTTTGATGAAGAATGGCTGGTTTCCTTTGCTTTCCTCAAAGCCTCCAACAATGCTGAAGCCCCAGCTTTCCAGGTTACCTTTACTAAGGACAATATCTTGACAGCAGTGGAGGTAGCTGTGAAGACAGGCACGGTCAAAAACAGAGAAAGCTTACGAGTGTGTTTTAAGGAAAACTGCCTGACCAGAAATTCATGTTTTCCCTTGTGGAAAGTGCAGCTATGTAACAGCCTCATATTTATTTTCTTTTTTGAAGGATTTGAGGCAACCCCTGTGCAAGGCATGTTACAGGGATAATTCTCAAATCTGAAGATGCCAGTCCTTCAGAAATCTTTTCTTAGTATTGTCAGTGCTGGTTTAAGAGTTAACAGAAAATTACCATTCTCTAAAGGGGTTTGTGACCTGAAAGATTCATGAGTAACTTCATGAATTCTACTAATGAACATGCACAGTACTAGTGACAAAACCAAATAATCATGAACAGCAGTTACACCCATGCAATTAATGAGAATCAAGCTTTTTTTATTCCATCTGTATACCACACACTTGGTACAATGAAGGCATTCAGCAGCTGTGTGTCACTGATGGAAAGCAAACACATGAGGTATGGCAGCCTTTCTTCTACTAACTACCAAATCAGAATATGAAAGGTCTTTCCTGCAGGACCTACACCCAGGATTGCTGTGTACAGTTAAGATATTGGATGCCTCGGAGAGAGATTACAGGCCACTGTTTTTGAATGCCAGCCACTGAGGTATGTCTTCTCGGTAAGCCTGGGGTATGCTACAATGCTAGGGCTGCCTTGGAGAATGCGATATAAGTGCTAACAGCACTTGCTCCTTGAGTTTGTAGCACAAAGACATGCAAAGCCTTTGCGAGGCGTCTGAAAAGGTGTGGCAGGAGCGCAGGCAAGCATCTCGTGTACTCTGGCTCGCAGTCAGGTTACATTCTGGCATCGAGGCGCTGCCAGAGCTACTCTGTGTGAAACTGCCGCTGATCACCCCACTGAGGTATTCCAGCAGCTAAACTTTTCCTAATAAACGGTTTTGCCTCAAGGGCTTTGCTTGAGCAGTTTGCAGCTGAGTTTCAGATTTCAAAAGCCTTCTCACTTAACTTCTCACTGGGAGAAAGATCCAATTATCTACTTTCAAACTGTAATTTACTTTTGTATGAGTTCTTCACACATAAATGCTGGAAGACCGAGCTCTAGCTTACTGATGCCTCCATGGCATTCTTCTACTGGTACCACACAAGTGTAAAAACACAGCTATGAGAAATGTATGTGGCAGCTAGTGCAAATAAATAGCCCAGAGAGCAAGAGCGGTAAGCACTACATCAGCATGGAACATAAATAAAGACATTAGACACATTCTCCAAGGGTTGGAAAAGGCTGTTCGGTAGAAATCAGTTTTCCATATGAAAAAGGGTTTTTAGGAAGAGAAACATTAATTTACTATAATGGAAAATGTCTGTGGGAAAAGAATTTTGGACTTTACAGAAAGTAAAGGTGCAAGTTTTATTCTGACAAACACCCTGCTGAGTTTGCAGTTCTGCATCCCTTTCAGAGTTTGCGGAGTGTGCCGCTCCAGTGGGGCCATGGCAGGGAGCACCTAACAGTTGTTGCAGAAAGAGCTCAGACTTCATGGAGACCGGCTTCAGCTACACCTCAAGGAAGAAGGCAGGAGGAAAACTGCTTTTCCACCCCCTGAGAATTATCCATAAGCCACACTGTGCACGGTTACCGTTTTCAAGAGTCAAAGCTTTTACAGAGAAAAGATAAATCAATCTATAAACTTGGTATTTCTAGTATCTTTAGTATTCAGTGTGCAATGAATTAGGACACACACCCCCTCCAAACCAGCATTTTGAGATGGTATTTTATACTATCAGTAGCTGGTATTGATTTGACATAATACTATGAAGAAATCAAGTAAAGTTCCTGTGCTGTCTTCTGTGACGTACACAGTGATGATGATAAACATTCAGTTGCAATAAGTAGTAGCATACAATTAACTTGGAACACTCACTGCCACCATTAATAACAAAGCAAAGAACGGAGAAAGAGTAAGTTTACAAGGAGAGTAGAGCTACCCACAGTTGTGTTACAAGACAAAAAATCCAAGAAATATACCAGTCACCTGGTTCAGTACTGCCAATACTAGTTGCCTGAGGTTAGACAGAAAAATATTACTACACTGTTTGTATTTTCATTGGAAGTGTGCAGCTCTGGCCATGGTCAGAAGTGGAAGATGCTCCAAGCTTACACACCAAGTGCTGTGGTGTGAAAGTAGCCTTAGGAGCACAGTGTTTTAGGAAGAATGCGACCAAGATGCTCGTGTTATTCCCTCTGTTACCCAGGGTCCCAAGAAAGGCACAGGACCAGGGCTGTCATCTCTCTCCTAAAATGCTTCCGCAACAGTGGCCTGGCAGATAACCCAAGTTCTGCAGGATGGGCTACAGGGGCTCCACATTTCAGAAACAGCACATCAGCAAGTGTGCCGAGATGACAGACAGTATTTGACACAAACAGAAAACCACAGATACAAGAATCAAGGCTAGAATTAAACACTGTGGGCTCAAGTGTTGCAACGACTGAATACACTTCCCTAGCCTTGAGCGCTAACTTCGACTCCAGTCTTTCAGCATAAAGTTCGGCTTCAAACTAGAAAGAAATGCATGGGTTTCCTCTAAGGAGGAAAGGATATTTCTGCTGGACCAGAGTAGTAACTGGGAAAAAAAAAAAAAAGCTGAACAAAACCAAAATCGCACATGCTATTGGCAATAAGCTTTAAATTTTCACATTGTACTACAAAATGTTTTAGCATACCAAGGCTATGCCTAATTCAGCAGGGCAGCCCAAAAGGGACAGATCCAAGTGAAATAACTGGTGCTGAGGACACAAGGTCTGGTTTTGGTACATTTCAGGGGATTTTCTCTAATCTGGTGTTAGTGTGGTACACACAGGGTCTGTTCGTGCCAGAGTGCAATGGGCATTCCTCTGCAGCACTTCGGGTTTAGTCCCATTCAAAAGGAACCCAGGTTGTGCGGGTCGAGACCTCCCCGCAATGTGAGCCAAAATACAGCAAGTGAGGACAAGTGGGATCCTCGCTTCAACTGCATATTCCTGAGCCAAACTAAAATGCTAGCGTAGAGGCACCCTGAACATTTCCAGGTGACAAAGAAGGGTGCCATTTCAGTTTACGGATTCTCAAGCAATAATTAAAAATAATCTGATTGTGCCAGCCACAATGTCAAGTATAAATTCCTTGCTTAGCTGAAAGGCAGATTTTCAGTGGCTTTAGGGAAATTATTCATTCTATGGATGACCAGCTAGTTGCTACCAGGTCTTACTGTGAGCAGATGGGAAAATGAGTGAGAAAGCACAAGAATTACAGCCATTTTTATTACTAGAAACAAGAAAGAAGATTTTGCCAGATCCTGAAATGAAATAACCTTGCTTTGTGCCTCCTAACCACCCTCACACCCACAGAAGAACAGCAGACAAATTCAGATGCCTGAATTCAGGTCAGAGTAAGAAAGAAAGACTGAAGAGCAGAAAGGGCATCTGAAATCATTGCTCCTTGCTTCAGTAGCACGGTACAGTAACAGTCAAATGAAGGGGGGCCAACATTAATACCAGCAGCAAAAGAATTTCAAGCAGTGCATTAAATGGCAGGTAATGTCAGTATACTCTTGAAATGAAGGCGGGTGACCAATGAGTAAAGAGTGGACTCCAGTCCCTGTAGCAGAAAGCGTGGTGAAGCTGCAAGCCACCAGACATCGAAATAAACTGGAAAAGGAATCGGGGAAAAAGTACAGCCAGGTTTTGCCTTGCTATATTTCACTGCAGGAGCACCCATGAGGAACAAAGACCAGCCAGGATCTGAGGGTTTGCACTCAGGTTTGGGCTATCCAGGTGCAGCTCAGGGCTAGTTCATACTAGGCCTGCACAGAACCGACAGGCTGATTCCCTGGGAGAGCAGAGGAAACTGGTAGGACGGTGCTGAGCACAAGCCAAGTTACTGTCGCTCGAGACACAAAAGCTACCTTCCTTGGGCTGTTTTGTTTAGCATTTACAGGCTGCTAAGTAACACAAGGGTAACATAACAGAGGCTTTGTTAGTATTTCTTCTTTCAGGTGCCTCAAGAAACAAGGCTGTAAATAATCCAGGCTTCCCACAGAAGGGTTTGGCTTTACTGTTCCACGTGCATCTCCTGCACGATCCTCCTCCAGTCAGCTGGAATGACAGCAGACTCTGCCTTTCACAGCTGAATGTATTTTGATGAAACTGCAAAAGTGAGCAAACCAGAGGTTCACCTCTCCAGGAAGGAGATAGAAATTCAAGCTTTCAAAGCCCCAACCCTGTCATCTGGAACTTACCATGTTGCTGCTAAAATCTGTGCTAAGTCTATGGTCCAAAGCTTTGCAGCAGGAAAACTCAACTATTCAGAATCATTTCTGCTTCATGCTAAAGATGACACAATTACGACAGCCAAAAAGAATTAGACTGAAAGAATGCCTGCCCCTAACTGAGATGATCAGATTAGAAACTATAAAACAGCACAGGTATCCGTTGGCTTCTGTTACGCGATCCCGAAAGAGCCACAGAGTGATTTCAGTTAATGATATTTTAGCAGGCACTACATCTACATTGACTATATGTCAACTCAGTGCCTCAAATACCAGAATCTATACTTCTCATATTCTGTGTTAGTTCTCTTAGAAAAAAGGGTTTTCAGCAACTTCTGAAACATGGTTACTGTCCAACAGAACTGGGGGAACGATGCGTCACACCATAAAAAGCAGTGGAAGTTTCTTATGCATTCATTATACTGTGATCTCATTGACCAATAAGGCTTTCCACTGCCTTAGAGCTAAATGAGAATACCAGTAATGCTTCCAAGTCAACCAACAAAGCAATTAATTTCTAGTGTTTGAGCGAACGTCAACTCTGTGATTGAACAGATCTCTATACAGTCACTGAACAAACGTACCTAGGCAATCCGAGCCATGTGATCCAGAGGGGAGACCAGCTGAATCCTTGCTCCTTGATGTCCAGAGATGGCTCTGTCGAGTTCAATGAAAGGATTTCCAAGGCTTTCAGTACGACTGAGTGGGAAGCTGCATTAGATTTCAGTGCTGAGACAGCTTCATAGTAGTTCAGATGAGTCAAATCAATGCCATTTATGCTCAAAAGTACATCTCCTGTTGATTAAATAAGATAGGATTATTACAGACCGTTTGCTATGAAGCCCATTTCTGCCTCAAGGTCTCATGTGGAACCCTGTTTCCAGCCTCACTTTAGTGCCCAAGTCCAACTTTCACTGAAAAAAAGAACAGTTCCTAAAGGATGAAGGGTCTGAGAGCCTCCTTACCTCGCTTGATTCTGCCATCCCTGAAGAGGCATCCGATAGGCTGCACACTCGTTACATATATAGGGAGCTTGTTTTTGTTATCCCTTCCGCCTCCAATTGTTATTCCTAAAGATTCCTTTGGTTCCTTTTTTATCGCAACTGTCTTTTCATGACTTACGTATCCCTGAGGTAAATCCTACAAAGGAATGACAGTACAAAATGCAGCTTCATTAATGCAATTAACATGAGAAGCCCAGATCTGGAAGAAAACAACAGAACATCTGGTATCTTTAATCCAGAACATTTCAGCAATGTTGCTGGATGGCAAAGTCAGCTTCTCACATACTTGCTCTGGGTAGAAATACTACCCTGTGTTTCCAAAGTGATACCACCACGACTGAGGCACTGCTATCCTAATGATCCCACATTCATTTGCTGTAGAGATGCTCACTCTGAGGAGAACAATTTTGCACTGAGGAACAAGCTATGAACTCATTTCAAGGCCACTCATATGAAGCAATCAACCTCTCTCTGACTATTACTAAATGTTTAGGTTGCAGTGAAAGCACACATTATAGCATATGCTGTAGAAACAATACATAAATGATATTCTAGGATTTAAATCAAGGAACCACACTCCAGCCATTTATGACAGCTACTTACTAAACTCCAGAGACATTTCAACACAGAAGCCTAAGCAGTTGTAGCAAGTTCTCACTCAAATGGAAGTTCTAAACATAGAGCAAATATCTCTTGGTACAACAGACTGGCGATTCTCTGCTTGCTCATGCTGTTTCTTATAATATGCAAACGGATGAGAGATGCAAGACTGAAGTCACAGGAGCACTACAGTGTAATTTGTGTAGTTTCTACTTCTGTACCATAAAGCCCTCTAGCTCCCAACCAGAAGCATAACTTAGTGTCATCGTGCAACACCCTGAACGTGGTGTGCTTGCTTCAAGAAGCAAGTCCCAAGCGTCTCATGGATGGTAAATTTCCCATTGCCCTTTCCAGACACGAAAGCATTAAACACTGGTTCTGCATCAACATTAGAGACATTGGAAGAAATTTTGACACGTTTTTCCCTAAAAACTGTGTTTCCCAGTAGATGACAAATGTACGGTTCTCCAGTACCAAAAGCCACAAATCTGCTGCTTTTCAATAGCTCAAGAAGAAAGGGAGATACTGATCAGTCTTACATGATAAATTGCCATCACAGAGCAAACATAATAGATCTGCTAGACCAAGAATAACCAGCGCTTTTGCCGTTATTTACAAAACTTACCTTCTGGTAGTTAGATTTTCGTCTATAGTGATTCTGGTCTAGTCGTCTCCGATGGTGCACCGGGCTTCCTCCATTGCTGCTGCTGCTGCTATTTGATGTGCTGCCATCTTCTACTGGGTCCGACAGCTGTACGCCTGGCTGCCTCAAGATGACAAAGTTCACTCTTGATTCAGTGGTCTGCCAGGAGAAACAGAAAGAGTGTAAATAAAAGAGACAGAAAAATAAATTAGAAATTAGGGGTGGCCCCTGTCATTTTCTTGGGGAGAGAGAAGGGTTGGCATCGGTTTCTACAAAGGGTCTGAAACGTGATGCAATGTTTTTTGTGAAAAGCCACAGAATCCTACGGTGAAAAGAAAAAAGGAATTAGCAAATGTTAGTCAGAAGGAACGGGAGTAGAGGCAGGCTTCACTCATGCCTCCCTCCCCCACAAATGCCAAACGAGAAAGTGGAAAGGGATGATTAATTCCTCCACTTCAGTACAAATAACCAATAGCATATTGTGTTGTGATACAAAATGAACAGAGCTCGAACGCTGACTGGTCCACACGCTGGATGACTGTGATACAAGTACTGGATGCTTTTTTCTTATTCTGAAGAAACTTGTTAAAGCTCTTTCCCTCCCAACTTATGTACCACGTCTATTGTTCAACATCTCCCACCCATTTTTTTCCCAGAGTACCTGAAGACATGACCTTTTGTCTAAGACTGCTGCCAACTAAACACTTAACCAGCTGTATGTCTGGCCTTGGCAGAACTACAGGGAAAGTATTCACTATTGTTACTGCTCTTCTAATTTGATTTGTTCTTTCAGATAATTTGACAAAACCTTATTGTGAAGGACTCCACTGGGGTAAGGCGTATGTGCTTACTTGGGGCATTTCCTGCAATGGATGAGAGAACTACGGTTGCCACTCTCACTTCTTGACAAGGGACCCTGTTTCCCTGGTGCCACAGCATCCTGGCAGCAGTGAATTCCCTGGCCTTGGAAGAGGGACTGCATCAATTGTTTGGGTTTTTTTTTCTTTTTGAACTAGTACAGGAGAGTTTTGTTTTCTGAAACAGAATTTAAAAGCCTCTTGCCTCCAAAGTCACTTCAGATAGAGCAATTTTTTTCCAGACAAGTTGGCACACATCCTTGTCTTCATAAAATATATTGTAAACAACACGTCCTAAGATGGGAATTTGCCCTCCCCTTCAACCAAGAGTACCAGACTATGTACAGTATGTATGGCTGTGCATATGTATACACCTGTAAATGGTATTTTACAATAAAGGTAGAAGGACTCTTTTCTGCAAATGGTTTGCAATCAAAATTAAAATTACATTTAACCAAGAATTTGAATTAGCCCTCAGAACAGATAATATTTGGAAGACTGTCACAGTTTTACACAAATCTCACTTCAAAAGAAATTCAATCCCCAAACCTAATGAAGCCGGTTCTGAGACCTTGGTTACTGATTTCAGTGGGATCAAGAAAGAGTTTCCCGTATGGGAGTTGTGTTTGCACGTTACAACAGAAATACAGCAGCACTTGTGGGATGCAAACAAAATTCTAAGAGACCATAGAATGGAATCACATATATAACATAACAAAAGATCTCAGTACTGGAACTCTGCTCTTTCTCTTCTTTTCTCCCATGCCACTGCACTCCTCTGCTGATTACCAGGAAGAGAACTGGCTCTCCCTCACTGCTGACCTCAGATCCTTTCTGGGATATAAACGGTATGTGATGAGATGTATTGTGTCAGGATCTTTAGATAAAAACAGAAACTGGAGGTCATTGCCTAGGGAGATAAAGAATTTAAACTGATCTACATGATATCTGCTACACACATAGCAACCAAATTTAACCAAAATTCCTTGCCCACTCCTTTCACCAAAACATTTGGCATGCTGCAACAGGAGCACACTCCTATTGTGCAGGGAAAGACCACCTCTCTTCTACCCATTTAGTACTTTAGAATGTTTTTAGCCTAAGGTGCCTCATATTTTCTAGACTCCCTTCCCAAATACAGGTAAAATGGGGAGAGCGCGCTTCAAATCAGTCAAAAGGGTTCTGTTCTGTGCTGCCAGCCTATCACATCTCCCAACAAACACCTTCAGTTTGACTGTTTGAAGCACGAGAGACTGTCCTAATCTCTCCTTGTCTCTGCTGCATGCATCTACACAGTGCATACAAATATTCACTCTGCAAGAAAGGCTCCAAACAGCACACCACAAAGGAAATCCAATTCCCTTAGCTGAACTAAAGTGCCATGAGCAACTGCCTCGCTTCAGACTTGTCAGAGATGACTCACGATGGATTCCCACTCTTCATGTTTATCTTCATTTGGAAGCGGTGCTTCCCACACATCCGCAGGGAAGTCACTTTGCCAAAGAGATATTTCAGGGAATGCTGTTTGCTCTAGTGTGCTCTGTTAGCCCTTGGGTCAGAACAGGAGCCCTGCCATCAACGCAGACAGCTGCAGAGTCATTAGCCATACAACCTCACCATGTCATAAATTACCTGGATTATCTGCGCAGCAGCCTCAGGTGTTCCTTGCCTCAAATCCTGGCCATTTATTGACAGGACTCTGTCATTCCGACTCAGCTTTCCATTTTTGGCTGCCAAACCTCCCTCTAACAGATCTAGAATAAAAATCCCTGCCTCATCTGTCTTCCTGATCAGTTTGATTCCCAAGGGTTCGGATCGGTCTCTTTTTATCAAGGTGACGTGGATCACTTCCCGATTTGTAGCAGAAGTGGAATCCTGCTGTGCAGTCTTATTGGAAAAACCCTTCTCCTGCAGGACCATGAGGTGGAGAACAGGACCTGGGTGGCGCAGGAAGGAGACAGCTTGGCAGTGAGTCACACTACTGATGTTGACGCCATTCACCTAGAAAGACAAACAAACCAGAGTCACTAATCAGAACCTACATAATTTAGGCACTGTCCGCAGCGCAGAACATCACAAAGTTGGAGACAGGATGTACAACTCCCTGTGCAATGCTGTGACTGAAGCAGCTGCTTCTGATGCACATTACAGAGCAGAGTTTTCTAAAAAAGAATGCAGAAGAAAGCAGATGAAATTAGACCATAATTAATGGTGAATAACTGAGGACAGGGACAAGACAGGACAACTCACATAACTAACAAATCTGAAACTGCAAAATATTAAATCATTTCATCCATCCCATGGCAATGTGGAACTGCTTTCCCTTAACTTCCAGCATTCAATACACGCTTGGAGGCAAAGACTCAAATTGGAGACTACCCATCCTCACTTTTAAGTTGAGGAGTGGTCCATAGTCTACAAGGTTCTGGAATCATCAGTCTAATCATGCTTTTACCAAGGTAACTCTGAGAAGCTACTTTTCGCTCTGCCTGTTGTCACATAAGACCCTGTGCAGTCTTCTTTTATGATGTTAATAAGGCTACTAAGTGTGGGGACCTGCCCTATTTACATCCCAGTCAAGACTGAGACATGTAAAATTCAACTGGATAAAACAGAAGTTACTCTATTGGTCTATCTAAGAAACCAACTCGGAGATTGTATCGGCCACTTGTGCATGTGGGGCTGCCAGTCTGTCCTGAAGTCCACAGTCCAACAGGATAATTAGGTCTTTACGGCTTGTCAAATGATTGGGCAGCCACAGCCGGGAGGTGCTAACAGTTCTCGCTGCGTGTAGGCTTTACTGCTGCACACAAGCTTCTGTCGCCTTGATTAGCCCACTGCTATACGGCGTGATTGATCTGGAAACTAAATCTGGCTGTGGGTCAGCACGGTATGAGGTTGGTGCTCTTTATTACTCACATTACATATCTGATGCTTACTTGAAGTCATAAGGTCTTAAACTTTGGACCTGCCCATTGGGAATATGCAGCTTAGGCAACATAGTAGAGCAAGCAATTATAAGACTTCCTAACTGGAGCACAGTCCTTTGGAGAGAAATGGTGCTACTGGGTGAAATTTGTCGGGTAGAAATCTTTTCAATTTGTCCAAAATGGTCTAAATTTCAAAAAGCTATCAAATATGCAAAGTAAATATGAGTATGACTGGAAAGAACCTCAAAAGTCTGCTTCTCAGCCCCAGCAGATACACAATGCTACTGACACACAAGTCTGATCAGTGCTTTTAAACCCTCCGCTGTAGAGATTTCCCAGTTTTTCTAGGCAGCTCTCCTCCCCCAGCCCTCATCTCAAGTCAAGAGAAGCAATGGGACTACCAGTGGGGTCTTACATACCTCAAGAATATGGTCCCCAGGTGCTATTCTGCCATCTGCAGCAATGACAGAATCCCGCAAGACTTCCTGAACAACGATGTTTCCTAGTGGGGTGTCTTTACCCCCAACTATCCTCATCCCCAGCTCTTCCTCTGGATCTTCTCGGTGAATTTCAATTGTGGTCGTTTCAGCCACAAGACTAGTTCTCTGAGGAAGGTCTGATTGTGGAAATTGAAGAGAAAAAACAAACACATTAATAGTATTTTCCTTCACATAGCACCACAAGATTTGTAACACTGGCAGGTTGTGTCCAAAGTAGCATCTGGAGGGAAAGCAGCTATCAGGAGAGGGAACAACAGGTCAGATTAAAAACTTAAAAAGCGCCCGTTTCTTTACAGTTTCTCCAGAATGTTTCCTATATTCTCCTAGCTTATGGCAAATGTAAACTCTTTCATTATTATTTCTTGAATTTTATTAAAGGGCAGTCAGTATGTTTCACTTACCATTTAGAAATTTATTTTTCTGCCGTGACAGCCAGCATACTAGAAGCACACACATAACAAATGCCAAATTCCATGATGCCCATTAGAAAAGGGGACTACTGAGCTGTAATTACTGGTCTGCCATTCTGGTGACTTTACCACAGGCAGCTCACTGCAACTTCCCTCCTCTAATTTCCTTTCCTCTTCTTTTCCCATCCCCCCTGTAAAACAGGAGTAATGTTTACCTATTTACAGCATACTGAAGACTAAGCAATGCTTCTCAGACACTTTGAAGATGAAAGTTGTTGTTAGCAAGTCGTATTAAATCTACCAGCACTGCAACATTTAGGCAGGCCCAACACTCTAATGAAGCCAAGCGCACTGCCTGTCAGGGTGAACTGCAGTTGTCACACAAGAGATGCAAAGCCTGCCCCAAGTGTACTTCAGGAAAAAGCCAACAGAGAAGTGAACTGACCTGTATATTAACTCTGGCACAGGCACAGCAGTTGCCAGCTCCAGTGTCTGCACACTTGGAAACTGAGACTAACTTTGAAACAAGGCACAGAGATTTCCACGCTGCTGCCTTCTAACGGGGGTTGAGACAAGCAGTTCTATACTGAAGTGGAGATGGTTACTTTTATCTGCAAGGGTTCCATAACTGACTATTAATTCAAAAACTAAGTTATGCTATAAAACACACTTGCTGCCCACCATTAGGGAGGTACTGACCACTCCAGGAAACCGACTGTATATTTAACTTTCTTAACAAGATTAAGAAGAAGCTGGAACATTTCCTAATTACTAATTATTTGGCTTCTGCAAGTGCTTTAAGTGCTGCATGTTCCCATTGACAGGCATTGCCTCTGTTTCTGCAAAGAATACTGCAAATATTCACTGCAGTCTAACAGAGATTCTCTGAATTGTTTTGTACAGTTTTGTGCTTGCGAGCAGATTCTGCCACACCTGATGCACATGAATGCATCTCCCTTCTGCTCAAGGACAAGCTGAAGAAAGATTACTCCGATGGCTGCTAATGGCTGAATAGCATTGAGGATACCTAAGAACGTTGGGGACACTTTAAAAATTGAATTGTCTGAGATAATCACCTCATTTTTGTATTATAAAAGGTAATTACATAATTACATTTCTGTATCAAACTCTCACCTTCTTCAGTCTCCTCAAAAGCTGGATTAACCAGTCCAGGCTCTGCAGTCCCTAGTGATACCACAGCAGCTGCAGAGCTTTCTGCCACAAGTGACGAACCTCCACTTGGTACCTCTGGATCCTTGGGTGTGTTTGTTTCCACCTTGGTAGGAGGATCTTCCTTCCCTTTGGAAATGGGATTCTTTTTCCGCTGTAGTTCAGATTTGTATTTCTTGAAACCAGGACACCTAGAGAGAGATTGTCAGTGACTGTAAGTGGCTAGTCTCTGCCTGCATGGTTAACCCAGCACATGCAAGCTCTGACTGACAAAGGTATGTGAAGAAGCATGTTCAAGATCTCATCAGCTGCAAAGCTTGTATCACAGATGCTAAAATTTATTCCCATTTGACTTTCAACTTCTACTTGTACTAGTATCAGCTTAAGAGCAGGCTTGTTATTTTACTACTTTCAAAATTATTAAGCAAATTATTTAAAAAAGGAGAATGTAATAAGGAACGGGAGTCTCCCTTGCTAAATATTTACCTGGCAAACACTTGGTGAAGAAAACAATACTTCTTAAAATATAAGCAAATACTTAGCTCTGACCTTTTAGAGATGACTATGAACTGTATCTTTATGCAAACAAAGTGGCTCAAGTTTCAAGCTCAGCCTTGAATTGGGCTTTGTTTTTAACAAACCAGTAACATGCAAGAGCAGCAAGCGAGGAACCTTGCTTATTTTTTTTTGCTGAATGAGACCTGACCCTCAGACGGTACTCCACCTCCTGTCCACGCAGGTGATGGCTCTACTTGAATGGGAGCAATTTAGAGTTTATAATCCCGCTGACTGCTCCCCACACAGAAGTTCAAGAAGTAATTCTACATTCAACAAAATGCGCTCTGTATGCAGCTACACCACAGCCAGCCTATCTCAGCAAAAATGAGTGAGGAAAAACAAGCTCTTTTATCAAGAGCACTTATAAAAAAGGTGGCAGGTGAGGAGGGTGATGAATGCAAAAGCATCACTTTCAGAGACATGAATAGTATTGGGTGTTTACCAGAGTCACTTTTCAAATTAAACTCGACTATTTACATTCTGGCTAAACAAGTCTCATCATGGCATTACTTCCTCTGGTTTATTCCTGGTCATTTATTCTCCAAGCAGTAAGATGACCCTGAAACTTAAAGACAGAAGCTGATTGAGCCACTTCTGCACACGTCCCTCTTAAGATGTCGAGAAACAAATTCATTTTGCAAAGGGCAGAGAAATCCCCCATTTCCTTAAGTCTCCTGCTATCAGTTAATCTCACTTAAAACTAAAAAACAGGAACACCCACATCCCAGTGTAATTTTTTTCTCTTTTTTTGTTTTTTTTCTCCATTTTTCAGTCTAACTATGCTTGCAGCCCAGGTGAAATAGCCACGATTTTTAGAACACACCCTCCCCAAGGAAGACACAAAGAACTATGAAAGGTAGAAGAGAATGATACAGTTTCCAGACAGGTCTCTAACATAAACATTTAAGGGTGCCTCCCTCTTCTGTGTTCAACTCCTGTGCCAAAGGGAGTGATACCAGGGTAGATTTACAGAGCAGAGAGGAAGGCCCAGCCCTGGTATGGGCCATGGCCCCAGCTACACAATAGCTGCACAGCTGGGCAGCCCTGTCCCTGCAGTCTAAGCATTCAGCCCTGCCTGATAACAAGCAAGCAGTACAAAGAGTTAGTTCAAGAAAAAGGAGATTATAAGCTTTCACTGATTGAGGGAAAGGGGCACACGAGCATCTTCCATCACTTCCCCTGGTTCTAACACAGCTCTCAACTCATGGGTACCGACGAGGAAGAACCGCAAGGATACGTCCTTGGCTGGAACTGCAAAGGTATCCTAAGCGTAACTGTTCCCCGCACACTGGTTGACCTATTTTTAAAACATGTCATTGCCACAAAAAGCTACAACATAGCTGAAGGGAAACAAGCCTGTTGCATTTCTAATTGCCCACTGACAAAATACACACTGCCAATGAAGGTCTGCTTCCGCCTGCAGTAGGGCTTGTACTTAGCTCCCTTTCCTGCAATCATTAACTAGGCAGGAACAAGTGTTCTTCAAGCACCATGGCAAGAGCTCTTTATCACCTGCACTTCTTTTAAAGCCACTATATTCTGCCTGCCACCAGCTCAACCGGCAGTGGAAGCACCAAAACACATCTCTGCTGACAAGCGCAGAAAAAAATAGTCTCCCTTCCTCTGCACAAGTGGGAAAAAAGAAATATAAAGTATTTTTCATTTGCTTCTCTTTCTGAGCAAAAGAAAGAGAGAAGATAATGGAATTATAAGTAGGTGATTCAGCAACTGCTTAATGTGCAGCTTGGAGGGACTTACATTATTTGGATCAAAGACTTATGTATTGCACATCTTAATTGGACCAATTAAACTGGCAACACTGCACGATCCCTTGCTTCCAGAGTGTTGACTTTGTGCCTGTCTTTCTTCTCTGCGCAAGTGAAACAAGAATAAGCATGTTTATAATAATTTTCAGGGTCAGGTGGCCCAGATCAGGACACACAGATTTATATACATTTGATAGGTTTTGTGTCTGCAGACAACTTACATGCAAGCAGGCAAGCACCTCACCCTTGGCCTCCGTAGCACACGTGAGCCGGCCTCCCTAACACACACACGCACAATTACACTGTCTTCATCCACCCGCCTCTCCGGCCTCACACTCTCATCTCTGGTGTCCCATCTTGCCCCAGTTTAAGAACTGTTCTGAGAATGGATCTTTCTGGTCAGAAGCACAACAGATGGATGGCATTACACAAGGAGCAATAATATAATGTAAATGGGAATGCACCTGTTCTGCAGATGAGCTTCTAGTTCACACCGCTGCATTCTCTGCTGACACTCTGCCTTGAAAGGACAGAAGACAATCAGCTTATCCAACAGGTTTCGTACTAGAAGGCTGGACTTGTGGCACTGCTGGAAAGAGAGCTTTTTCCGATCCATAGGACAAAAGTTATACTCCTGCATGAAGTTTTCAAGGCACTTGAAACAGTACGTATGTCCGCAAGGGGTGTCCATAGGTTGGAGCAGAGGCTGAAGGCAGATATGGCAGATGAGTTCATCGTCCACTTCATCCTGGAAGTTGTAAAGATGATTGTCCAGCAAGAGGTGGAACTGACCACATTCGCAGCACAGTTCACTAACTTGGGACGCCTGTTCTTCTGCTACGGGATCAGCCATGATAGCCAGCATCAGGCACTCTTGGCCCAGCAGCAAGGAAACTTGTCACGTAGTAGCTGTCCGACAGAGGACCTCCACTGAAAGGGAGAGAAAGAGAGATTTCCAGCCAACTGTCTGCTCTAGATCTAACCAATTAAAAATTAAATTGTATTCCTGCCTTAAGTTCCCCCTGCTATCTTCACCCCCACCTACCTCCCTTAGGGTTCTTCCTTCCAGAGCGACCCTGTGAATGATCAACCCAGGGATCAGAGAATGCAAGGACCTCATGCAGCAAAACGTTTAAGCACATGGATAAATTGAAGCTTAGGTTACTTTACACACACCAGTGACACAGACTAGAGAAAACCCTGCCAAACATATGAACTAGAAAAGCTGAGACAAAAGCTGTGTGTTCTTGAGGAAGAACAACCCAGAGAGGAAAGGGAAGGGAAAGAAAGGATAATCAAGATAGTGATTTTTAAACTGTCAATTTTTCTCTCTGGCTTTCCAGATTACACCAAATATTTTAAAGATACGTATGGTGAAACATCAGTTTGGGGACTTCTAGTTGTTTGGATTTTTGTTTTGTGTTTTGAGAGGGGGATGAGGAAAAAGAAGAGGAAGAAATTTCAAAAGAAACTGAAATCTAAACCACATTTCCTTCCTTTTAAGCCCACTCCCTTCAAAAAAGTTCGTTTTAACAAACAATCCATTGTTCCCCACTCATCCATGCCTAAGTTCACCCATAGAAACAAATTTCCTATTAAAAGACTAAAGCTTCCTAAGTGGAAAAAACGTAAAGAGTTGTCCACATCACAGTTTGTTGTAACGTTACAGAAAGGCTTGAGCTTCAGCTTCTTACAGTTAGGGAGAATTAGATAAGGGGCAAACTGAGTTCTTTGTAGCTGCCGCTCTACTGATTTTAATAGAGATGTCTCCAGTCACATCCATTTTGAATCTTGCCTATTGTAATTAAATATAAAATTAACTTGAGTTTGCTAGCAGATTACTCTACAGGCACAGAGACTATTGCAGGAAGGATTTTTAACCTGGCAGTTATTTTAATGAAGTAGGAAATGTGGTACTAGGTGAAGGTAACATTCTGTATTACACCGTGGGGGGTTTTGTTGGTGGTGTGGTGGTGGTGAGTTTTTTTGGGGAGTCCTGGGTTGGTTTTTTTTTTTTTTAAGTTTATGTAAAAAAATCCTGGAGTCTTTTAAAACAAAAAATTGCAGAACTGTGATGAAATGGAAAATTTCTGAAAGATGACATGGAAAATATCTGAAAACAATTGCTTTATCTGGAACAGGTAAAAGCCTAAGCAAGAGTAAACACTGGTCTGCACCAGTGCCTGGAGGACACGGCTGGCACGCAGCAGCAACTTTGGAGGAGGGGAGGAAAGAACAATAAGATAGCAAGAACGGCAAGAAAAAATTAGTCATGGGTTTCTAATAAAAATCATACATCACTCCAATTAATTGTCAAGCGTAAGTCAGCTATTTAATTAAAGGGATAACGTATCACCAAGAGAATCAAGCCATTTTACAGGCAAATTTTTACCTAGCCATAGCAACTTGTTCACTTCAAAAGATTAAAACATTACTGTCACGGTTCCAGGTGGGTACATGGCATGAGTTGTTTGCTTCTCCTGCTGCTGCTGCAGTGCCAGAAAGCATCTTCCCCTTGAGGAAAGCACTTAGGCTGGATGTACAGACCTAGCTCTTCTGTTTGCAGTTACTCCTTAACTCTTGCATGACTGACTCGGTGCTCCCCAAAAGAGAAAGCACAGTTCACAGACAGCACACAAGCAAACCAGAGCAGATGTATCCTTGCCCTACTCTCTTAGAAATATCCCTGTTCTTTGGTACTTACCTCCATCTGAAACAGGCATCCCTACTGTTTGCCTTACAAAAAGTCTTCATTTGATCTTGAATTATCTTACAAGCAAAAAGGAAACATTTCAGCATCAGACAATCACTTAACGTCACCTACCAATTCTAATCAATCAGCTCAGCACCAGCAGTTAACGAAACACCAAGCTTCCAAGGCAAACATCTACCAATAAGAAATACTTGTGCTTCGGGTTGTAGTATTTGCATAAAACTTTGGCAGGTGATTAAACAAATCTACTTTCTCAGCGAAAACAAACCCCACGGTAATTTTGCTGATAAACTACTTTTATATGGGGATTTTTCAGATTATTTACCAAATTCATTCTCTGCTTTCTGTGTTTAAAGGTTATACAAGATGAATCCCATTTATGAGTCATTTCAAAACTCATGGAAGATAAAAGCATCACCACAATCTTGCTGCTTTTTAATTCCCTGTAACTCTAAGCTGTTCTGCTCTCTCAATTCTAGATCCTCGAAAACAAGGTGTGAAGATTTCATTCAAAAGTGCCAAAGTAAATTTTACTTTTACACCACTGTCCTTTCAATAAGGAGGACACTCCTGCAGACATCAGGGAACCTAAGCCTGACACCTCCGTGATGAAACCCAGCCCACACCCTTCGGCAAGGCAGGAGTTAGTGAGCAGCACAGGGAGGACAGCAGGCTCAAACAAGCCTGCCGCTTGTTCAGTGATTCAGTCAGAAAGCAGATGTTCTGTAAGAGGAAAATTGCTAACATCTTATTCAGCAAAGACGACTACTTCAGCAGAACAAGACAGATTTTGAGTGTCTAGAAAAATGCACTGTTTCAACATAAGAGGCATGGTTCCCCTCAGCTTAAATAGACCAGTTTCAAGAGAGTTCGTCTAGAGTCCCTAGGATTCTAGCTTCAGAGGTGAAGTTTGATATATACTCAATCTTTTGCAGTTTCCATCAAATTTCACTTACTCGTTCTAACCTCTGAAGGTCAGACCAACCCCAACAACCCCCTTCGTTCTTGTGTTGCTCTTTTTATTATACCATTCCCCCTCTCCAGCTTCCTTCCGACAATGCCACCTTCAGTGGCACGTTCCCTGCTCCTGCCTTTCTCTGTAGTACTGGGATCTCTCCCTTGGCCTCACATGTATTTCAGCTTACACACAATGCACATAATATGAGGGAATCATAAAATGAGGATCTAGCTTGATCCCAAGTTACTACTTATTGACTACATGAAAATGTTAAAGCCTGACAGATACATATGTTGCTGCTCTAATAGACTCTGCTATTCTAAAAGTATAATGCAAGGAATGCCTCTGGAGCCTGACTTATTTAGAAAGTAATACACCCCATTCCTATACATGACAAAGAATTGAAGGAAATAAACCAGCAGAAATTTCTTTATATTTCCCCGTTTCTTACCCTGTGTGGGCTAGAGAAAATATTTCTTTGGGATCGCCTTTACTGCATTTTTTTAAAAAATCACTGTTGGCTTTTTTTTTTTTTTTAAAAGTAGGATTTCTGGTACTGTAACACTGACTTAAAGAACACTTTTTTTTTTTTTAAAGGAAGACTTATCAGGTTGTCTAATCTATTTCCCTGCCAAAGCAAGACTATTCCTGACAATATTAGCACATTGCCTATTCTTGTTTTAACTCTGCTAGGGCACAGAGCCTCAGATATACACCCCCTCTGCACGTCTACAACACTGTTAATAGCTCTAGTAGGGAGTATGCCAAGAACCACACCGGCAGCGAACCACTCAGCACCATTCCTGATGGACAAACTCTGTTCAGTTCTCCAAAGCACCCTGGACTTGTAAACAGAACTGATGAATTACTTCGACAGCTTTTTTTAAAAAATCTTTTTAAAAAAGCATAATTACCTAAGAAATCTTTCCAACGTCGTTCCTCCACTTGCGCTACATAGTGACTGAAGAGGAACTGTGGCTGTGGTACCTGGCTACCCCAAGAGCAACATCCCTGCTTCCAATCTTAGCATTTGAAGCCTCAGCATTTCTGAACGTGACTCTTGCTCCTTGTTTTTAAGGCATTTCACTTTGCCATTGTTAGCGTGGAGCACAAATTATGGCACAATTCAGTCCAGGCCTGTCTGCTCATACAATTCCAGCATTTGATACAAGTCACTTTCAGTCATGAACATATTTACCTTAATGACAACTCTTTGAGGTATAACATTGTTGCTGTTCCCATTTAAAGACTGAGAAATGACATCAGGAGCGGCTAAAATACAGACCTACAGAGGCATCAACTCATGGGAATTTAACACTTCAGTATGTCTCTGAATATGATCTCAAGTGACCTACCTAAGACCACACAGGAAGCTCCTGGGGAAAAAAACAAAAAACAAAAAAACCCACTGCCACACAAAAAACAACCAACCAAACAACAACAAAAAAAGAAAATCAAGACTGTTTCTATTAACTAACTGATCTATAAAACCACAAGTATGGTGAGTGAGCCAGAGCACATTCCATATTGCAAAATAAAGAAACATGCAGCTAGTCTGCAGTAAGGACACAAAACAGAAGTGTAAAATTTTTCCTAACAGTTAGGATGACTAGAGTAATGTCTCATACTGCTTTAGTTAAAAAATAATTTAAAAAAAAAAATCTGTCAAATAACTAGTTCTTAATATTAAAAAACTACTTGTACTATGGAAAATATTTTGGAGATAGAACGGCTTTATGCTTTTAGGCACCTGTAGGTTAGCACTTATATGTTGATATAGACTGTGTTATTGAAAACCCCAATATAAAAGTTGGCTTTAAGATTGCAGGGCGCGTGCCCCACATATACTGCTATGTAATAGTTCACTGCAATAATTATGCCAGTTATTATATTTATAACTACATTTCCCTGGGAGACTGGAAATGCAACATTCCAACTAAAGGCTAAACAATTAATTAATTTTTTTAGGGTGGACAAAACAAAGCCAGCCCATTCTGGATTAAGATGACTGAGAGCACACACCAGCAGGGCACCAACCCAAAAACCATCTGCTTACACAAAAGCAAGTTCAAGATGGATTCTAACATAGCAAACCCAGTGCTCTAGCAATAAACCACAAGAAAAACTGGCAGAACTTTTGCTAAACTGTCTGCAGTTTTCACTCAGTTAAGAAGTTTTGTGTTTCACAGAATGGCAATTTTTTTTTCATTCTAGAGACAGAGAAGTACGTTGTAAGAGTGTTCTGTAACAGGGTTTTTTTGCTGAATTTCAGCACTACTTTGAACGAGGATTTCACATATGTGAAATGGGACAGTTTTTATATGAAATGCACTACTGTCCTGACTGAACACTTCCAGTGTGCTGCTGCAGTGTTTCACAACCATGAGTAAACCATCCTTAGTTTACAGTAGTGGCACAGAAAATAGCCTTGAAATATCAGAGGATTTTTATACGCAATACTTAAAGTAGGTCAACTTTTACAAAAACCACAATACCGAACCCAAGAATAGTTTCAGGTGGTGATATAATGTCCTATTATCTTTCTTTGTTATTTTCTGATATGGCTAAGATCAGGCCACTGAATGTAAAAGTAGGAAGTCAAAGCTTCTGTAAATGGTAAGTTTATACAGTTAAATAAGCAGCAACCCTTTCACTGATTAACCTTGCCCTCAAGCCAAAGGGTTTCTAATAAGCCACCTCCAAGAGTAACTGCTCAGCACGTATATGAACACTTTGATTGAGAAACTCTAAATCAAAGCTGCTTTACTGTACTCAATATAAAGGAAGATCAACAATTTTAAAAGTTTTCATTGTTCCCATCATTTATGCCCATTCTTTAACCGTAAATCTGAAAATAAGTCGTATTCTAACTCCCTGGTGTTTCTGTGCTCATTGGGCAATATTGTATTTAATCTGCTTGAACTTCTGAGCAAGTATCTGTTTTCTCAACCAGAAAACCAACTGTATTTTCATTAATTATCATCAGAATCATTATCCTGTTAGACTAGAAAAGACTTATTATTCCAGGAAACCCTATTCTGAGAGATATGCTAAAAGGCTTGCTTGACTAGAGCAAGACTATCCCAAGGAGTTTTCTCCTGAGCAACTTTTGCAATATCAGCTCTCCAGCATGGTACCTGGATTTCCATTTTAAACATAATGCACTTCAAGATAGATTTTTTTTTTTTTAAACTGTTTTGTTAATATATTGGAAAGTTCAACATAAGAAAAGATCTCTTAGCTTTGTATTACTTATTTTAAAAATCTTACTAGCAATCAACAGCTTAAATTGCAAACACACACCTAATTTTAGGAGGAAGAAAAGCTGACATGAAAAATTAAGAAGTTGGCGCTTAAAATTCATTTCTTTCACTACCATATGCTCTTAACATTTGCTTCTCAGCTCAGTTAATGACACCACAGAACAGTAACTGTCTCACCAGGGACCCAGCAAGCTAAAGTAGCGGGACTACACAAATGTGATTTCAACAGTTAATCCCAATTCTTTCTACAGAGCAGGAGATTCTGGTGTTACTGTTCAATTAATATTATCTGGGTAACAGGAACCAATAAATTTCCTCTCTCCTCCCTTCTTCTTAAGGAATTAAGTAGTGGTGTAAAATGTTTTCCACCCACAGTTTTCTTCCAAGGAGATTAAACAGTGACTATTTTAACACATTGCTCTGATAAATGGATAAACTAAATGCCATCAAATAGAAGCGAAGACAAGTGCTGCAGAAAAAGCTGTTTTATTTATATTTCTTCCTGCTTTCTCACCTTTGCTAGATGCTTCCGCTATATCCACCATCCTTTCTACACCGTCTTCCACACAAACTTGCAAGTTACTCATTTTATGCTCACAGGAATTCTTCTCTTGTACCACTCACTTAAATCAGTTTGCTTCTTTGCAGAATTTGACCCAAAGCCTCCTATGGAAGTTTCACCACTGGCAGCACGCATGGATTTTCTTTGTGTGTTCTTTATTTTTTTCTATTGTATCTAATCATCTCTCTCTAGGAAATTAAATCCCCCTACCTCCGCACTCACCTACATTTTGAATTTGGCAGCTATCTGTAATTCCATCCCTAAAAATCAGTTTGATGTTTGTGGGAGAAGTTTTCTATAGACAAAGAAAGAAGGAATCCAATGCTATAATTTAAGGATAAAGTACCTAATCTGTAATTAATAACCAAAGCTTCTCTTGCAATTAAAGCAAAAAGCCCAAAACCAAAACAAAGAGGGATTAGGAGATTTGATCTTAAGATTTAGGTTCATCTAAATATCTGGTAGCACACTTACTTTCCAAAGAGTTGGGTTTGCTTTTGAGGACAGGAGGTAAGGATCATGTGTCTATTGGCTATATACGAATACCAGATGCTCTTACCACATCGTTGTCTGTGTGTCTACCTGTAAATTCCTTGTTTATAGAAAGAAAATAGCGCCATGGTTTACAGAATCTGAAATAAGCATGTTATGTGCAGAGGCTTGTCTTGGGTGGAAGCCTTCATAACCAGCCAGCCCTGATAGCTATTACTCTTGCAGTAGCCTGATGAAAGAAATCCTGTACATCACTGTCCATTTGTGATCTGGGTGTTGTATTTGTAACATAGGTCAGAAAAAAGCAGATGCTTTCTTATCACAGAATTTCTGAAGCATACAAGGGAAGAAGCAGGCTGCATTATATAACTACATGTTTTTAAAAGTCACTGTTTGAATCTCCTTACCAAGGCAGTCATCATCATATATATTTAAAAGTAATGTGAGAAGGGGGGGAGGAGGGAAGAGAGAGACTGTTGCTTTTGGGAGACATATGGTATTTCTACAGCTCTAAGCCTGGCCTGTCTTGTGAGAAAGTCCTACAAAGCTTTAATCTCTATCACACTCGATAGAGTGTTACTTTAAAATTAAATGAAATTAGTTTCAGTTTAAAGAAACTAATCTTAGCTATTCTCAACCTTAAGCATGAAATAATTTATTTTCTAGGTTAGTTAAAAAAAGACAACACTTTTGCAAATATTGTTTTCTACATAACTTTACCATAAGCAATCCAGCAGCATGAAAGCAGTTTTGCACCTGGTGATGAAATATTTCCTATTAACAGACAGATAGTTACAGTTGTTAACACCAGAAACATCAGATTAGGGCTTTACTGCAGGGTAAAGTAGCACAGAACTTTTCATTATCCATATCAAGTCAAATTCTTGTCTCGGTTACAGTAGCACTTTTTTTTTTTTTTATGGTGCTCCGTTTTAAGTTAAAGAGTTTGGCACAACCTATGACAGCATCCCTTTATATCAATAGGCACTTGGAATCTAAATGCCGCAAAATAAAACCAAAGATCAGTGACAAACATGCAGCATGGCTGAGAGCACTATTCTAGAGGGACCATCAAATTTCCCCCAGTCCTGGCTCTTTTTTTCTCAACGGCTCCAGACTGCCCCAGCCTGTGCTTGATGCCATCACCAACAGCAGGGCATATCACCCTGCTCGGTATACAATACCCCAGACTTCCTTTCATGGGATAAGAGGGCATTTTATCGAAACCAGTGCGAAGTACCTTCTAGCCCAAGCCTGTTCCCACTAACTAAAAAAGCTGAATTAAAAGATAATTAAGTCTGTAATTCCCCTTTACATTCCATCTCACCATCAGATCATGGTAAAGGGGAAAGAAAACAAGTTATCTTCATTTAAACAAAAAAAGCAACACCTAATTCCCCTGACCATGTCTTCTCAAACTGTGGCTCCTCAGGGTGGCGTGCAGCTAAGTTTGAAGTTCGCTTAAACTCCCGCCAGTGCCTGTGGGCAGGCAGAGCTGCTACTGCTGCAACCAGTAGCTGAAATGCCCTTCATCACAGATGGCAGCTCGTAAGTAAATAAGCACTACAATAGAAGTAAAAAAAAAAAAAAAAAATTAAAAAAAAAAATCTCTGGATTAAGAATTACATTCACTTAGAGATTTACAGAACAGTATTATGGCTCATTTTTAAAAGACTTGAGACACATTCTGCTGCTTAGGACATTTGTATTTCAGGTTCATGAGCTTAAGTACAGTTGCACATGTAATTTAAGATGCCTCTTCATCATACAATTTCTCCTGGTGTATCTTGATGACTTTATTTAGACTTAACCGTCACAGCTAGGGGGAAACAAAACTGCAAGAGGCATTTTTTTATTTGTTTGGGTTTTTTAAAAATCTTATCCTGATTTAAAGCTGTGTCCAAGCTGGTATCAGAAATGGGTCTTTAAGAACCATTGTTATCTTACCTTATTGGGCACATAGTTACAGTATATGTAAATTGATAATTCTGTTATATTTACCCTTGTTCTAAAAATAATTTTAAAATGGGTGTGGCCATCTCACCAGTTAAAAGACCTGGAACAACAGACCAAAGTCCTTCCAGTATCCACACATCAATACAGCAACCACATTCTTCCTTAGCCACCCGTGAACGACCTTAAGTCGTGCTATAGGTAGGAATGGGGCGGCAATCTCCTTTCTCTGTTCAGTTTTCAGCCTGTTGAGATTGCTAGTAAAGTAGCCAAGTAGCCCCAGGTGTTAATTTCACAGGGAACTTTTTTTTTAATCCTGAGTACAAAAAGGCCCAGAAGACCCATTATGTTTATTTTTATGTATCCTACTTGAAATAATCACACAGCAATTTTTGTTCACTACCAATTGAGATCATGTAAAAGAGGATATCCTCAGATCTAAGGTTCCCAGGGCAGGGACTGCTTTATTTATTTATTTATTTTCTATTTAGAGACCTGCAATAGCACTTACTAGGTGAGAAGACTTTATCTGTTATTTATTAGTCTAGAGGTGGGAGGTTAATAAGTCTGAGAACTTTACAAATAGGGCTGATCGTGATTTACTGGACTTTCAACAACTGCAACACAACTGATGTCACAGGTGAGCCCCTTGAAGTCTCAGAGGAGCAGGTCAAGTTTTATCTCAACCCCTTTTTAACTGTCAGAAAATCAGCTTTTAAAGAGAGAGTCTGCTGCAGCTGTTTACAAAACTTGCATGGGTTAAGGCCCAGGCAAAGGGTAGACAAAGCGAGACAACACTTTTTTTAAATACATAATCCCTTCCAGTACTTCCCTTCCAGAATATTCCAAATAAGGAACACTACAGTCTTCAAACAAAATTTGCACAGAGACCCTCTAAACTCAGGGGACCACTATATACACATAAAACCAGCCTTCACCTGTAAGCTGCTGATTGTCTCTCCAAATTCCTCCAGCTTTATTCCATTTCCCTCCTTCCAGCCTTGAGTGCTTTTTCCTGGACCAGCACAGTAATTCCTACTACTCATGTTCATCTAAATCCCCTCTAACACTTTAGATGGTTCGTGAGATACTGGCTCATGGGCAATTTCTTATCCAGAGTATCAAAAAAATTGCCAGATATTTTCATATTTTCAAACTCAACTCATGTCAAGAAATTTCTAAGCCAAGAGCAACATTTTGTGTGTTATAAATCAGGGAACATAAACTGACGAGGGATTGTCAAATACAATTCCTAACAACTGTATGAACAGCACCACTAAAGTAAGCTGAGAAGGAAAAGCCAAACAAGAGGGTTTTGTATTAAACCAGCAAAACATACTCAGGCCTGTGAGTAAGACAACAGCTGCAACTACTCTGGCAAGATATACATGATTAGAATGAAATGATGCAGCTTAATTTTCAAAGTGAAATCAATATAGCAGTTGCAGCAGGATTTTTTTTTTTTAATGCAGAAAACAAGAAATATATGGCAATGCACAAGGAAGAGTAACAAAATACAGCAGAGGGTGATTCGTGAACTACAGATATTTTATTCTGCAGTTATTTATTCTTATTATACTATTAAGTCTAAGAGTCTACAATCTCATAAATGTGTGTAAATTCATCTAGAAACCATACTTAGGGAAGTACAGCACTACCATGGTTTACGAAACCATTAATTATGATTTCTAATTGAAGTTACTGGAATCGCCATTCAGGTAGCACTAATGTTATTCAGAATAATCCTCAACCTGTTTCATCAGGTATCTTCGAACCTCATGGGGGCTTTTTGGAGTTCATTTAGCTGCCAGGTCCCTTGTGGAGCTGTTTCTTCCACCTTTTACAGCTCCCATTCCCCAGGCCATATGGTTGGGTTTGTTTCTTAACTCTTGCTCACTTCCCTCACTATTCATTTGGTTAGAAACTTTAAAAGAAGTTTGTCTTTCAACAGATGAGGTTCCTTTTTGCTGCACACCACAGGTCCTTCTCTCCATTTCATTTCATTGGGGTTTTATGCTAGTGCATCTCTGTTATTTAAATGAGTTACATATACATCAAGCTTGCATACTAGAGCAGACACATAAATAAGGTGAATGAAGGTGTGGATTTACAGCACAGCTGAGTTTTCCAACAGCTAGTGAACCCCATAAAAGCTTGGCCTCCTCTTTATAATTTCTCTGCTCCATCCTCAGCCATATGACCCCTTTGTTTTTCCCTGCACAAGCACTGGTGCTGTTCTGACTTCATGAGCCGGTTCAGGGAGCAAATGCCTTTGGGGGAGGGAATAAATATTACCGCTGCCCTAGCCCCTTTCAGCAGCAGACACGCTACATCTGCTTAGTCACATTGTAAAAGAAGAGTTTGAGTGTGTAACTTAAGAGAACTAAGTTTTGTTTTGAAGGAGCCATGTGCACAATCTGCTTTCTCTTTGCTGGAGAACTGCCAAAAGAGCTCTGGCCTTCAAGCATCAAGGACAAACGTCAGCACCGTCCCTCAAAGGCACAGCACACAACTGGCATTGCTGCGGGAGGATAACTACAGTTCTTTATACTACACCATGCCATCCAAACCTTGGGCTGCTCTGGAATCTCCAGAGGCTAAACGATTAGACCGTGTCTGGGGCCATGTGACAGTGATAGAAACTTCCCTGGGCTGCCTATTTTCTCCACAGGCTTGTATGCTGTGACCCTGCCCCAACATACCCTTTGCACAGCAGAGACCTCCTCTAACACTTATTATCTGCACTTGAGCTGGAATAGTGTTTCCTATGGAGCCTTTATACGGTTCTGGTCCTTTCACCTTGGCTAAAAAACTGGAGCAGAAAGTGAAAATATGACCCTTTTTGGTTTGGTAAGCAACAGCGAAATACTCATTTTGCGTTCCTTACTTTACCAAGATAAAGTAGGACCAAAAAAATCACTCAAGGAATTGAAAGTGCTGTTTCAAGCATGGCTTAAAGCTAACTAAGCCTGCACTGCCACCGAAAGGGGCAGTCCCACTGTCCCTGCCACCTCCTATGCTGGCATCAGCTGGCTGCTGCCTGTTCTGTTCGTTTTCCATCAGATAACAAGGCTAATGTCAGAAGCAGAGAGATGTCAAGTGCACACAACCAAGCAGTGAAGCAGAGTGGGATCGTCCCTTTAGCAGCGCACAGCCTCACCCTGCTTTAAACCCCTCATGAAAAACTTCTAAATTAAATAAAAAGCATTCCAGTTATATAGTATTCCTTAAACATTTCTTTCCAAGCCTCTTACAAACCTCTCCAGAGCATTACCTTATATTTAACATCACCTGTATTTCTTACCTTTAAGGCATTTCCAAAATGTCCACATGGTCACATTGCTCTCCTTTGCCTGTTATCTCAGCTTCTATTTATAGGCTTTTTCTGCATTAATTACCAGCACAGCACCAGAAACTTGCCAACTTAGTACCTCTCCATCTCTTAGCAAAGAAATTTTGCCCTACAGCCTCCCTCCGACCCACGCAAGCGGCCAAAACACTGAGTTTGGGGTGTCCTGCACAGGCCCGAGGACTGCTTGTCTGCAAGACCGACCTTTGAAGAGTTAAGCCCTTGGGGCAGGCAGTCAGCCTTCACCTGCACTGCCCAGCCCTAGTCGTACTTACTACCCTGTGTAATGACAAAAGACCTACATTTGCTCTCCCGCCTCGCTCGGGCATGACTGAGAAACCCTCAGCTGAGAGAACTAGACGCCGGGCCAGGAGCTGCCGCCCTCAGCCGCTTCCACAGCTGATCCGCGACCCCCCGCGGCCTCCCGCCCCTCAGCCCGGCGGCGGACGCCACAGCCACGGCGGGAACCCCGCGCCCCTCACGCACCCCCCCCCCCCCCCCCCCCCCCCTTACCGCTCACCTGTAGGCGCCGGGAGCGGGAAAGGGAGCTCGCTCGCCCCCGGGAAGGGGAGGGAGGAGGCGAGGGAAGCCCAGCGCCAACCCGGCCTGCGACAGCGGCAAGCGCGGCTCCTCCACCAAGTTTCCGGGCGGGGAAGAAAGTCGAAACCTACGTGAGAGGAGGAGGAGGCAGCGCAGCCGCCCAGGTGTCGCTCGCCCGGCACGGCTCGGCTCAGCCCTGCCCTCCCCTCATCACCACCGCGCTCCCCTCCTCCCTCTCGGGCCGGCCCGGGCCGCCCACACCCCCAGCAGCCCTGCTCCCGCCCCGCCAGAGGGCGCCGCGGCGTCGCGGGGCACGTTCTTGTCCTCGGGCGCCTGCGCCGGCGCCTCCCGCTCCCCTCAGGCTCTGCCCGCCCCCGAGGCTGGCGGAGCACTCGCCGGGTCAGTCTCAGAATGGCGGGTGTCCGCGGCGGCTCTTCCCCGCCGTCTGGGTCGCGGTGTGCAGGTGAAGGAGCAGCGGAGGACAGGTGCTGGGGGCTCACCTCTGGGAAAGACCTCGGCCGCTCGTCGCGGGTCCCTCGGCCCTGTGGGGAACGGTCTCTCCTCTCGTTTAGGGACGTCTCTGCTTCTGAGGTGATTCTGCTCACCCCTGGGGCTGTTTCCTCTTCTACCAGTGTCCTTAGGCCTCTGCCTTACCAAAAAAACCCCCTGTAAAATAGAATAAAGAGCAAAACCTGATGCTGTTCTGAGTGCAAGGAGCAAATTGTAGTTCAGCTGGCTGAAAAAAACCACAGACTTTGAGGGGAAATTATTTTTTGCATTTACATTCTGCCCGCTCTTCTGGGCGATAAACAGAAATACTGACAATTCAGAAGTACTCGGCTTGCGCTTGCATTTAATTTGTTGGCAAGGCAAATTGTAAAAGTCTAGGAAATTAGGGAGCCTGCTGCCAGCCGCTGAGCAGCTGTCGTGCCGTGGGAGGAAGCCCTGGTGCTGTGGGGCCGTGGGGTGCTTCGTGCTGCTTTGTGGCTGGTAAGAGCCAGGGAAGGGATGGCACTGGAGACAACAGAGTGCTAATTTCTGTGCTGTTACTATAAACTGTAAATAGGGCCAGCTTCCAGTGTTCGTATTTAGGCAGCTCCCTGTAACTCTCATACTTCAAACCAGCAAAATGCCAAACCAGGTGGGGTCTAAAAGTTGTCAAGCTATGTTAGCACTATGTCCAAGCTGAGAATTCCTCCCAAAGGAAGAGACTTTCCTGGATGTGTATCGTGCCTTTCTTTGTGCCAGATCACATTTGGGTCCACACAGTGAACTAGAACTGTTTCAGGCCAAAAAAACCCCCTGAAATCAACTCCTAAAATTCCAACCCATGGTATTTTCTGGGTTATAATTTCTTTCTCTAGTTCATCACACAGCCTTGGAAATACTGCAGTCAAGAGGGTCATGAAATAATAAAGAAGATGACATTTCTGCCAATAAAGAAAAAAAGTAGAACATTAAACCATGGTTTTAGAGGAGGATCTATTAGGAAGGAAACTTTTGTACATTAACATAGGTAATATGCAGTGCAGGTGGAACTAGGACACACCTAAATTTGATCATTTAGGCATGTCCCATAGTTGCTGAAGTAGACCCAAATGGAGAGAGGAGTAAGTGCTTTCAATGCCCTGAAAACACCTTTTCTGCTTTAGTAGGGCTAGGGACCTGTGTTATTCAAGTAAGACTATTCAAGAAATGTTGGTACAGAGAGAAGAGATCATCTTTTATTTCAGACATGGACTGATTTGGCTCAATTTACCCATCCTGTGTTAAATTTCCTATGTAATCTTTTTGATTCTTTGCTACCTCACTAAATCCTTCTGTTCCCTGTTTTTGTCTGTTGAAGTCTTTCAATGAGGGGGCTGTGAGCTATGCTTGTTAGTGTGTGAGAAGATCTTTGTGTTGCAAAGGTGAGACCGTAGGAGATGCACCATATACCAAAAACGCAACAAGGCCCTTTCTTCTTTATGTTAAGATCATTGTTGGAAATCTAATGCAACCGAGGCACGCCAGCAACACATCTTTGCTCAGCAAGATCCATGTTACCACAGGACATGAAGTGTAAAGTATTTTTGTAGGGCTTGGCTGAGAACTGTGATCTAGATTTGCAAAACCATCGGTTTTGGTTAGACTAAATTAATAGTTTGATAGGATTTCCTCTGAAGCACCAAGGCTGAGACGGCTGAGAAGGATGGACAGCATCACATCTTCAGACTGTTCTGAACAAAAAAGTATTTTAGCAATACAGTGTTTGACTGGTCTGAGACTGTGCAATTAAGCTCTTGTTTGGGGAAGGCACCGCAGTCAGCGGCAGGCCGGAGCTGTGTAACGGCTGGAAGTGCATTGCCAGCTCAGACACGAGCGCTAGAGCCTGGTGCAGAGACATCAGGCTGTGTCTGCACTGTCAGCCAACCTCACGCCAGAGCCTGTACTCATTAAGCCAGAATTCATTTATATTGAACACTGGCTTGCGTGAAAACAGGCAGAGGCTTAAGCTAAGCTCTGTAAAGCTGGAGTACTCTTGAGGGGAGAGGTTTAGATCTTAGCACAGAACCAATCTATCCTTTGTGCAGCCTGCAGCTCAGTTGGTGAGGACAGGAAATGTGTGGGTGAACTTGGGGTATTAGGAAGACAAACCCCAGGGAAATTTCAGATGGATGCAAATCTTTAAAATTAGGAATTCTGTCTAGTTAGCACTCGCTGGAGATTTTTATCATGTACGATGACCTGTTTTTCTGAGTGGACAGTGCGCCCATATATAATTAAGATATGGTGAAAGTTTATTGTATAAGTGTGCTGGAATTTTGGTTTGGCTTTGCAATAAAGGAATCACACTGAGTCATGATTACTAAATGGACTCACGGAGGATACAGGTCTCTTTCGCAGAGCTAACACAAATGTAAGGAACTGAAATTAATTTCTTTCCTAGTCCAGGCAAAAGCAGCCACATCGTAAATAAGGCTGTGGCTTGATGACATGAAGCCTTTGCTGTATTACTGGTTCCTACCTGCTCCTTGTTCCTGCCCTTGCAACACAGCACACCAACCCTTAGCTGTGTCTGCAGCTCTCTGTGTGGCTGAACTGTGCACCAGATCAGGATGCTGATCCGTCTGAAAAATAAATCAGGTGAAAATCTCTATAGAAGTATTTTATTTAAAAAAACCCAACCATATTTAAAATAGATGCATATTGGTTTTTTAAGCCAGATAGATCAATTCCGCAATCTAGTTTGTAATTCAGAGGTTATGGATGGATGATATTCTTCCCTACTAGTACAGAAGCAAGCAGTTAGAAGAGCAAAGTGGCTAAATATGAAATTGATCCTGGTGAAGAAGGATCCCAAACAACAGTTGAATATTCAGTCTGCAAAGTGTAAATGGATTGCTCCACTGCGTTGTTGTGCTAGCAGTTAATGTGTTGTGTAAATCTGAACAGCAGCTCATGCAGTTTCAGATGTAAACATTTTGCCTGAAAAACATCGCAACATTTGGGAGAGAAATAGTTTCTCGGGTAACACTCAAATTATAACTTTGGTTAACCTTATGTTGATGAGAATCTCAGTCTGCTGTCTTTTCACTGGCACCTCTTGCAAACCCCACAATCTGTTGGTGTTCACTCTCTATTGATTTTGAAACACCAAGTTCTTCTGCAGAACTCGAGGATTTTTTTATTTACTAGCAGTTCTGCTAAATTAGTTGTGTAGCTTTTGATAACCGAGAAGACTCCCTATGAAAAAAGAGAGCAATCTCAGTTCAAGCTTTTGTCTGTTCTAACTGCTGATAATTTCCTGCGTGTGATGGTGTAATTGGTACAGTAACCGCTGTGATGCAATGTGGAGAAAGATTATGGGCCACATACCTGTGCAATGCATATGTCAGGATTAAAGTGCCACTTTCTGACAAACAGAATTAGATGTATCAACTAAATATACTTGCATGTTTGCAGAATATTAATATTTTTTATTTCACATGCAGATTTAGAAAGCTTTTTTTTTAAATCTGAAAAAGAAAATAGAAAAATCAATAAGCAAATGGTAGGGAAAATAACAGTAGGAAAATTGAATGGGGAAGCAAAATTACATCACACAAAGGTTTACAGATTAGTTTAATCCCATTAATGTTGCATAAAACTTGGTAACTGTGTGTGTTTCTATCGTCCTCTTGTGGGAAGGTGCAAAGAATATATGACTGCACAGTATTAATTTGGGACTCAACTTTGATGTTTCATCACAAACAAACCTAAATTCCCAACCCACACACAAGAATGTAAACACAATTAAAAAACAAATCCCACAAACAAGGAGAGAGAGTCATCCCAGGAATTTATGATTAAATGGCCTGGAATCTCCCTTTTGTGGAAAGCAGAGCAATGGAAGTACGCGTGCATGAAGACACAGTGGATTCTGGTAAATCCAAGGCCCTAAGCACATTGTTTGGATTCATTCTGCCAGATTCTATAGTACTTTTGTTCCTTTTGCAGTATTTTGTTATGTTTGCTACAGATTATTGCTACATATGCATTGCATACTGCATATTTAGAGGAAGTAGTCAGAGTCCCAGTGTTTGAAATTTATAAATGGGAGCAAACAGAATACTGAGAAATATAGCGTAAGAATCTTGTATGTGTTAGTAATGACTTAGGACTAATTTACATTATCTTTCCTTGTGGTGTTTTATTAACAGTGGTCAGTTATTAACAATGTTGGAGTACTTTATTTGATGGATCTGTAGAATGTTTTCATTAGAAGTAAACAGATTGATTCTCTGCTTATAGAAAAGTGTGTGTTGGGAGATATAAAGAGGGCATCTGGCTTTTCTTAGGAGGGGAATAATCCATCTGGCTTTTTACAGTGGAGCAGATATGATAATATAAGAAAAAAAAAGGTACATGAAGCAAATCACTTTCCTGATTTGCTGTTGCGAATAATATTGATGGCTATTTCATAATTTTTAAATGATACTGTTGAAACATTGCAGCTGCTTTGTAACCAACACAGATTTCTTTTTAACACAATGCTTCTGTTGCAGTACTTTAAATGAGACTTCAGAAATATAACACCTATCAAGAAAGATATTGTAGCAATAGATAAAATAACATTTCATTAGGCCAATTTCAGGTCCCACTGAATTTTCCGTTATTATTTTACAGGATTGGATTTGATCTTTTGTGATGCTGAGTCCAAACGCCTTGACTCCCCTCCCTTATTAACTTCTTGAAGAAAAGAGATAAGGTACCATAAAGTTTCTAGCAATTATTTTTATAAAGCAAGTATGATGTTCAGTTTACTTTATAGTCTGTAATTGCAACACTGTTCTCTTAGTTAAAACTGATAACAGATACTAAGTAGACTTGATCCAATTCAGGAATATTATCTGTATAATTTTGTGCCTGGGCGGTACTGCTGCTCTCTGATATAGAGTATTAACTAAATAATGTGTTTCTGCAGGGTTTAGAATTTGACCTCTAGCCACTTTTGTTCTGTTAACTGTTTAAAAACAAATGCTTACTTTCTGCCGTCTGTGTTTATGAACACTGCTTCTTGGACAGCTGGGTCAGAGGAAAAGGCTGCGTATGTCAAGGGGTATTATCCTGTCCCTAACAGGAAACTCTTCCCCTTAAAGTCCCAAGTGAGACTGTGGCAGCTTGCTGCAGTCTTCCTGGAGAAGCAGGAGTCACAGGAAGTCTGCAGCACTACTCCTAGTGTACATAAACTCCTTGCCACAAGCATTTAGTAGCAGCAGCAATGAGTATGTCTGGGTTATGGAATGTAGAGCATAGTGTGGTATTTCTGGAGTACATTCAGGTCTTGTTCATTAATTTTTTCAAGGTCATAGGCAGAGCACCTTTATTTCTCCAGTATAAGTGTAAAATACTCGGTAGGTATGAATTTGGGGATTTTAATCACCTTTCATTTTGAATTGTCTGCTAGTGGGTATTCTTTGGATAACCATAGGGCCAGCACCCTTCCAGTCTTACGAGGTATGCTGTCTGCTTCAGCAAGGGTACTTCTAGGACAAAGGCTGTTTGTATTCTGCTTGGCCATACAATGTTCTTTGCTAGGAAGACATCTACATTTGGAAAACTAAACCAGAGGTCCCTTGGTTCATGCCACCACAACATCTTTCAAATATTTTTCAAGAGCAGTATCTTTCAAAGTGTCTATTTTTGGTTGTATTTCACCCAGCCGTACAGATGCAACCTACACCTGGATTCAAGAAATTACTGCATCAAGTCCTACATGTCAAACTAGCCATCATCAGTGGGACAGTGTACTTTGATGTACTTTGCAGCTATGCAAAGAATGTTAAAGAATAAAAATGAAGATCCTAAAACTCATAAAAACTGGCAGGTTACATTCATCAGTTCTCTACCAACAGCTTGCTGCAAGCCGTTCAGCACAGCAGGTGCCAAAGCAATTTAAATACGTATGTAGAAAATATCTCCATAGGGGTTACTGCATTGTTGCCTGATTTGCACCCACTTCTGGAATGGAAGACGAGACTCAGTGTCCATCTGTTTAATAGTATATAGCACCACCCTACAAGAGAGTGAAGACGCATCTCAACATCAGGATGTTAGGCAAAATGTACTGAGACACCTTGGAATTTCTTTTCTCCCTGGAGCTTTTAGTTACTAAAATTGCCCTAGAATACCTTTGGTATTTACAACAATCAATTTTTAATAACAGCAATATACACCCAAAAGGAATGAAAAGAAGAATGTGGGATGGCTGCAAGTCTCATCAAGATCTAACACAGATCTGGACTCATACTAGTTAAACATACTTGTTCTTCAAAACTCTGTTCAGGCAAAGTGACATATTTCTAGTGAGACTGTTCAGTCTACACCAAGAAAAAGACATGTCCTGAGGAAAAACAAGATCCATCCAAAGTAATTGCTATGTGCTGCAGCTGGAGCTCTGTTTCCAGAAAATAGCTAAATATAAACATTCCTAACTGAATGGGTGGGAAGCCAAGACTGCCTTGCAGCAAAGATACCCACTAAATAGGATTACCTATTAACAAGCTAATCCACAAGAATTCATTCTGCCACAGCACTGAGAAAGAGATCAGAGAAATAAGCAATATAGCTGCTTAAAGTACAATTATACCATTAATGGGGCTTTTCTGAAAATGCCATTGTGGCATCTGGTATGAGTTATTTCTCACATTCCTAGGCCAAGCTACTCCATATCCAAATCATGAGGTTACATTTTTTTAGCTGACAGTTAGGAACTCTGCAGACCATCCCAGGGGACCTGCAACTCTAGCTGTTTTCTTCTGCTTGTTGCAGTGCCACTGGAGATAATGTGAGAAGGAGAGCTTATGGTCAGCACACACAATTTCGGTGGTTGTGTCCCGGATGCTAGCTTGGAAAGGACACCACAACCCCGACTATAGAGCTTTCCATAGTCTTTGTACTTGTAGATCACTTCTTATTTTTTAGGTGAACTCTAGAATAGAAATCTAAAGTGTCACAACAATAATACAGCTGTGAAAATAGAATAAACCTTTCCTAGGAATACTTTATTTTTTAAAATAATTCTGCCACAACTTGGAACTGTTACCAGGCTTGTTTTTGGCAGACCCAGTTGTTAAGTCCTACATGCTTCTGTAAAATGAACTTTAGGCTCTTTTCTGGAGAAATGTAATTCTGCAGAGTTGCCACCTTAATTTCTGGACCAGATACCTCAGATTTTCTGAGAGTTTTCATGGGTGTAGTACACAAGTTTCTTGACCAGAATTATGAATCTTTGCAGCAATGAAAGTCCTCTGTTGTGCTTCCCCATTAAGCTGAATTCTGATGCAGGAGATGGTGGTAAGTTCAGTAAAAAAAAATACCTTCATTTGACACAGAATATTCCAATACCAGTTCTCTTCCAGCCAGTTCTCTTCCTGAACACTCAAGTCATCATCTGCGGAAACCAACTTTTTTGTGTTTCTGTACACAAGAATATTGACTGGTATTTTATAGGCTCATCTTGTCAAACAATGTAAGCAGCCCTGAGAGACTGTTCTGACCAGTTTTAGCAGCCTGCCTTGAATTTAAGCTATGCATGACTTAGGAAGAAGGACCTGGTTAAATACATTCCAGTGGTGAGTTAACATAAGAAAATACATCTTCCATAGAATGTTAGCAAAAGCGCTACTAAGTCAGGGTTTTTTTACTGTGAATAATTTGCTTGGCTCAAGTTAAGACTCTACAGTCTGAACTTAATAAAAGAGTTTTGGGTAAGGCATGACTCCCTTCAGCTCAGTTATCCATACTTGTATGAGCTTCAAAATACTGAAAGAGGTAAAAATATTTTTACCAGAAAAATAAAGGAATCTGACTTTGATATGAAGCAGTTACTTTAAGAAATAGAATATGTCTGTGACTGCAGTCAGATATTTTAAAAAGACCTTCACTGGAAGAGCTTTCATTTGTGTTTTGACCACCATGTTCCTATAATGGACCTAACTCTGAAAGGAGGCTGCTCCATGCCAACTGATGATATCAGTCCTTCTCTCCTGAATTAGATTCCTTAGTGCATACAGTAAGACAAATCTTGCTGCCTGTGCTCAAGAAATACCTTTAATAATCATTTTAATAAAAACTCAAGAGACATCAGGTGAAATGGAACACAGATCTATGATATAATATTAATTGAAGTACATACCTTATACTCAAATTAAAACTGCTCTTTTGGTCATAGCCCACTTTAACATTCATTTTTGTTTGAAATCTGGAGCCCTGCTCTGAATTTGTAAGAAATGCAATAGCTACACTGTTGGTCTTTCTCAGAGAAGATGTATTTAAGAACCAGCTGCTCTGAGAATATTGTCTGGTATATATCCTAGTGTGTTTTCTGACATGAAGGGAATTGATATTACATCTATTCAACTATCAAGACCAGAAATCAGCACTCACTTCTAGTACTCTCCTTTTTACATTTTTCAGAAGATTCAATGGTCAAAGTAATGATCCTTGTATATTAAAAAAAAAAAAAAAAAAAAGCCCAAACCATAAATGCTGCATCCCTGCTTGAGTGAGGGACATCCAAGTTATTTATCTGTATACCAGGGTTTAGCTAGTTAAGAAGAATTTCTTCAACTGTAGGCCTGAAATATATCTCAAAAAATGAATTACCAGAAACAAAATTTTCAACTGGCTGCTCCATCTCATGGATACAGCAATTCTCTCCTGTGGTTGAAGATGCTTTTCTTTCGGTTTTGTAGCTCACATGACATCTTTTGATTTCTGGTCTAACTACATTCCTCATCTTCCATGGAAGTTCCCCTCTGCTGATGAGTCCACTAGCAAGTTTGCCTTCTTTACTCATAATACTTGGTCCTTCTTAATTTCTTTTCACCTAATCATCAAAAAGCAGTTTGCAGATATTGATTTGCAGATTTGCCTCCCGCCAGTCTCCCAGTTTACAATTCATATTACCGATTTAGAAACTGAGGCATGTAGAAGTTTAGTCACTATAGCACTACAAAGAAAGTCTGTGTTTAATAGAACTCAAGGGGCTGTTTTTTCTTAATTACATCAGCTTGTATATTTCTTTATTGTTTTGATAATTGTGAAAATTGGTCCAGCAGTCGTCTTGCTTTCTACAAAAAGGAAGGCTTCCTGAATCATTTAATTTGCTGCTGCGGAGAGGAAGGCTTATGTGTGGAATTTTTTGAAGAGTTGACCAGATAAGGCCCCAAGTCAAAGACAGGCATGCTATATTTATTTATGATATGCCTCTAAGTTGCAGTACTGACATGACAGTAGCAGTTAATTTGGTGCTTAGGGTTCAAAACAAGGTAAAAGGCAACTTCATACTCAGTAATTTTGTATTACTAGATATTGGTTATGATATCTCACTTCTTAAAAGGCTATCTTGTAAATACATTATAAGGAAACTTCTTTTTCTGGGGATTCTTGGTGTCAAGATGTTGCTTCCATGTATCTTAGCACAGAGCAGTCTATATCTATCATGTTTTTGCAATCCAAAGTAAAAACAAAGGTGGGGAAGAGGAATCCAAGTAGTATTTTGGTTCAAATAAGATAATAATAAAATTTAAAAAAGGAGAGCTGTATTAATTATGGTTAGTTGCCGATGCACAAACAAAAATGCTGATACTAATATACTTCCCTGCTCTTCTTCCCAGTACTGGATGTTCAACAAAGTTCTGTTACTTTTAAATTAGAATTTGCTAAATTGTTCAATACAGCGGTACCTCTGCAACAGGTATGTTCTCTGCTTGACTAAAACAACATTGCAAGTAAGTCTGGGTAGTACGTTAAGGAGCAGGTTAGATACCTGTCCTTATATGACACCAAGCTAAGTTAGAAAAAGAGTCCTCAAACTCTTACCATGTGTGGCCAGACTACAAGAAATTAAGATGAGATTACTCTAAATATGGCAGCTAAAGTCCCAGTTGGTCTTAAAGGTATAGATTATGTGATAGTTGAAGCATGAACTTTTCTTATTGCTCTCTGCTCTCAACCTGCCTTTATAATAAAAAAATCTCAGTGCTTCATTCCCCGTTTCCCTGAGGAATGGCTGTCTTTTTGGGCTGTCTTTTTGCTGAATATCCTGGCTGCTCCTAGTTCAGCATATACCCTTGTGGTGGAAGCTAGAGTCTCGTGGAGAATGAGCCCTGCTCAAAACCCAGGTTTCATAGTGGTGTCACTGCTTCAGCAAAGAGATTTGTGGGTTTTTTTCATATCAATTAATGCAGACAAACATACACAGGTAAAGCATGCTTATATTCTGTTGTTTGTTTTCCAATCCTGTATTGGTATGAGCACGTATACACTATATTACTTACACTTGGACTTGTATTCCCTTAGCTGTAACATTTTAGCTACAGAAGCGTAACAAATACATTTATGATAGTTTCATCAATCTAGCTGTATTGTAATAGTTATGACCTTCTGCTTGTCCTAGAAGGCTGAGGGTTAAAGAGCAGCTTTTTGGAAACAACCTATAAATCATTGTCTTTGGCAACATTTTCAAAGTTTGATTTACGTTCTTTTTCTTGCTACATTACTCACAGCTGCTCCTAATGAAGCTCTTCAGTGACAGGAGAGTGGTAAGCAGCTATAGGCATTCTTTCATTCACTTCAGTACTTTGCTTATTCTTGAAGGTCCCCGACTGTCATCCAGTGCTGTCCCTCCAGCCCTCAGGAGCATTACAGTGCACACCGGCGCCGGGATGTTCAAAGTATGAGTACCCTCTGCTGGCATGGTTTTGTACTAGGCTCTGTCCTATAGCTCTTTAGTCTGGTTGTATTAATGCATAGTACCTTACCCAGTTATCCTTATCTCCATATATTAATTTTGGAAATTTATTTCAGTAACAATATTTTGTCTTTACTTAAATTATTCACGATGAAAAGCTATTTTCTTTCTTAATTTCTCCTCATTATAAAAAAAAGTATTTTATTGCATTAGTGCAAAAGTTTGGTGACGTCTTACTACATTATGAAACATGCCATTCAAAATAACATCAGTGTTCAGACACAGAACACTGTTAGGGACAGATGTCCCTTCGGAGGCATTTTTGTACTTTAGTAAGTTCTACTGTTCTACCTAAATTTTATTTTTTTTTCATCATAGTGTGCTGCAGATAGGTCATTGTAAGTAATTTCTTTCCCTGCTTGGTGTTTAGATCCTTGACATAAATATTTTCCCCAACAATCAGCACTTGGACAAAACATATTATCATTGATACACTTGATAGCGTGCATGTTACATGCAATGTTGATAGTTTGCAGGGATCACAGATCAACAGTGAGAGTCTTGAGGAAGAATCTGGCAACAGAAATATAAGGGGGGGGGAAGGGTGAGCATTGTCTTATTTTCTACCAAGAAAGTAAATAGCAAAGAAGAATCGGTCTTCTGGAGAAAAGACTGGGAAGAAAAAATTGTCATGGGCTAGAGGTAATATTTGGCTGGTGGATCCAGGCCCTGTTTAGTCACTCTTAGCTGGAATCCAGAGAGGAGACCCTGGGATCTGAGCCCTTTGGTGAGTTTTGAATACAAAGGAAAGTTAGCATAGCTGGAAGAAAGGGGTAGCTGCAAGTCAAGATTAGAAATCCCCTGCAGAACAAGGGAGAAGGAGACAGAGATTATGCTGACTGTAGTTTGCCCCATATCTGGTTCTGACCATTCCCTCTCATAAACAGTTCACTACATCTTTAGGAAAGAAAAGCCCAAGTTCCCTCGGGCCCCTAATTGTCCTGCTGTGTTTAACTCGCCTGCTGTCTGTGGCATCTGTGGCATATAGGAACCAACTGCCTTCTCTGGGGCCTCTCACAGATGTTTTGTAGGCTGCTTTATAACTGGACAGCTGTTGTAAGTTCATGGAAACCCACATAAAACCATGACAGTTGCTTTTAAAGCTACTTTGGTGACAATTGTCTGAAGCAAAACCTGGTACCTCTGGTTTCCGTAAAACATCAGACCCATCTAGAACAATAAAACTATGACTGAGCAAGTAACACAGAAGAGATTCTGAAATAACATTTTAGGCTGTACACAAAATAGTAAATTAATGTATTTATTTTCTGTGTTTATCTTAAATAGTGCTTTGGAGGTCTGAAACAAAAGCAAGGCAGTGCTTGATAGGTGCCGGTCCTTTGGGGTTCATTCCATAGCTTCATCACTGCACCCATCAATTGGGTAACAACTGAACTGAAGAGGAAAAACAACACAGCTTGATTTCCTGTCCTGTCCTTGACACCTGGGGGATCTCTGATGACTAGCATGGCCCTGCTTGGATGTGTCACCTTATGAGACAGCAGTTCTTGAGTACAGCACCCTCCAGAGGGACTTGCATCAAAGAGGAATTCAGTTCCGAATGTCTGTGTTTCTACTGGTTAGTATTGGCTATGAACGCTAAGCCATAGCTTTGCAACTTATGCTGCAGCCCAAAATTGCATTGCATTCCCAATTCTGGCAATAATAACCATTTCAAAATGCTTTGACATCTACTTTTCTGGAGAAATGAGATCTGCTTTCTTTTCCTGATAGCTCTGTCAAACTGTGAAATGTAGCTGTGAAGTACCTGGTGGTTTACAAATCCGACACAGTAGTAAGAGTTTGCAAGTCTGCAGCTGTGTGATTATTGCAGATAGAGAAGTCTGTTAAACTAATAGATTTGGATTTTCGTTTCTCTTTCTTGGAGGGAAGTTGTACTGTTTCGTTTGCTTTGCCTTGCTGCTCTGATTCATATTTAGAGCCAGATATCAAGTATAGCTTGCCTCAGTCCTTTTCTTCTTTCAGGGGTGATCTTGGATTCAAAATCTTAGTCATTAAAGTTGCAGGTTTTTGACTTAAGATCATTGAGCTTCTTTTCTAGGGTCTTCTGATTTGAATGATTTGTTTTCAAGAGGCTTTATCTGTCTTTAATTGTACTTTGTAAACTGAGTGGTCAAATCCAGCTGAGATCAAAAGGTTCCCATCAGATTAAGGGAGGTAGGTAAATAGCTATTCTGAGACCCCTTTCAGAATTCGGAGACACAGACAAAGCTGTGTCATTAGCAAAGCAGACAGTTGGTTGGCTTTCTCTTCTTCAGCCCTAACTATTGGCCCTTTCACACTTGCATGTGGTTATCAAACAGGGGCCTTGTACCATATTATGATGCTAATATCTGATCCAGTATCCTGCTGTCATTTATGTTGGACAATTACAGACTACATGGAGTACGTCCATCTGAAGTACAGAAAATAGAAATGGGAAATATCTGTTAAGGTATTGGTCCAATAATGCATTTGTTAGCGGTTTGTCAGAAGAGGGTAGAAAAAAAATTTGGAGCATCTTGGCTTGACACTGTCTAAAACCTTATTTCATCTCCCTCTTCCTTCTCATCCTCCCAAAGACAACCCTCACATCAAAGTACTTTGACGGCAAAAATTTGCAAACTTGAAATACAGTTCCATGATATTCACATCTCCATCTCCAAAAGTCTCATCCAGATCACCGAAGCTGTTCCCTAAGCATATGCAGCCCCCCTTAGAGTAAATGAATACTGCAGATTTTCAGCAAATTTAGAGATTTGGATCAACCTGCACTTTTCTGTTCTTGTTCACAATGTAGTGTCAACAGTACAGTCATTTATCGTTCATTTCCAGCTATCAAAAGGCAGTCACAGTATTTGCCCAACTTTTTAAAGTGACTGGAAATCTTTCGATGCTACATATTAAATAGCTTATTTTGCTGGGTATGTGGTAATTGAAATATGTATAACTGCATTGCATATTGTCCAAAAGACTCGCATGATCGCCCTTACATTAAACAAGTATTCAACTGAGGCTTCAGCCGGGAGACAGAAAGCGTGTGTGTGTGTCTGGGAGAGGGTGGGGTGGAATATTCATGCTATTGAAAAGACTCATGTTGTTACTTAACAACTACATTAACCTCATGTCACAAGTCATGACCTTGTGCTGACCCTGGCTAGCAAAGCAGCACAGCTCTGAAGTACAAAACATGAAAGTGGGAGAAGTAAGTAGCTGAGGAGGAGAAAAGATCAGCTCTTCATGGAAGAGCCTTCCAAACCTATTCAGACAAAATGCCAAACAATAGCTGCAGAGGGGCTGTGCATAGGCCATCTCCACCCAGTCACTCACTCACTGTTGAAGTATTTTCATGGCGAGCCTTTCATAGCCAGCTGCAGACTGACACGACCTTTAAACTGCGAGATTCCTTTTAATGTAAGGCACTCTGGTAAACCAAAGGGAAGAAGCCTGAGAGCATACAGACCAGGAGCCTTTAGATCTCTTGTTTCTGTCCTTCTCCTTTGCTTTCCAGTAGAGCCCTGTTTGCACAAGTGACTGCATTCAGAGATGAGCCTGGAAGCTCATCCCACCTGAATTTCAAAAATTTGGGGAAGGGAAAAGCTTCACTAACCAAAGATGCTTTTTCCTTAGGTTTTTCGTCCCTGGAGCCTTTTGGTAGCAGTGATGGGATTTACAAGCCCTGCTCTGCAATGTCAGTATCAGGAAATGGGCAAAGTGACCCCAATTTTAAGCGAGAAGGAAGGAGGTGGGATCTGATTGGAGAGCAGAGCAGAGCAAAGGCGGGAGGGCAACAGGAATTTGTTTTGCAGAGCACGAACTGTTGCAAAAGTTCTGTGGGACCTGTAAAAAGGTACTTTAAAGGCAGGCTTGGCAGTCTGAGTGAGGGCTGCGGCGAGAGAGTCAGTGGCATGATGAGAAATTTCTCTTGGTGAAGGGCTCTGGGGAGAAATATCAACTCACAGAAGCTCAGGCAAAGCTTTTTTCCCCCCTTATTTTCTAACAGAGTAGCACCAAAAGTGGTGACACCACAGGATTGACACGGGTGGCTTCAGTGAGCCTGTTGAGGAATTGTTCACATGTTTTGCTGACCACGTATTTTGGTCGGCAGGCACCTTACTGCTCGAGGAACTGCTAACCCATCTGACCGGTGGCTCATTTACTCTTGTTTGCCATCTCCAGCAGACGTCAGGACAGGGTGTTTCAGCGGAATTTCCATAAAGAGCCTTTCTAAAATAACCTACTTCAAAAAGAGGCTCTTGGTGCAAGCAGAGATTGGCTTATGTTCTGAAGCTTGAGGTTTATGAAGATTGGTATTTCTCTTTTGATTTTCCAGTAGTAAATAATTATGGGTTTGACATCCTCAAGCTTTTAAGTATCATGAGTCAGGCACCCAGCTATGAGATGGTTCATAAAATTCTCACTAACCTAAAAACAATAAACACTGGGTTATTTTTGCTTTCTTCCTGGATTTGCATCCTTTAGGGTTACAGTTTTTGGTTTTTCTTCTTCGGCTTTTTAAAGTGTACTCCTTATTACAAAGGCTGAGGACTGTATACATGCACAGCAAATTCCAGGAGTGGGGTCATTCAAGAGAAGCTGGACAACTCTCAAGAATTGCAACAAAATCCCGACAGCTAGCAAAGGAGGTCTGGCATGAAATCCTATACAGTAACCTTGTGCCAGGCCAGGAAGTTCCCAAATGTATATAGTCCTATATTCTCAAAGGGGCTGTATCTTTTGTTTGATCTAGAGGGGCCAGCAGCAGATAGGCCTTCCCGTTTGACAACAGCCAGGCCAGGCCAGCTGTGCCACGGACCCCTCCCACTTCCCTCTGCGGATCCTGCATTCAGCTCAAGGCTGCTGGCCCAGCTCTCTGTTTACATGTTTCCAAATTCAAGGAGCAAAAGTGAATATCAAACAGACCTGAGCTCTTTTGAAGTGGCTAAAGGATGCTATCAGGTCTGGGGGGGTGTGCTGTGCCTTTGAGGCTTGTTTGTCTTTCCCTGGTCCTTCTGTGCAGGCCTTTAACCAGCCATTCGAATCTTCAAAGCCGCCCTAACCCCAATGGTGCAGCTTCTTTGGAGCTGGCACCATTACCAGGGCTAGGGTGTTTTGTGTTGAACCACTTTTCTGTGTGGTTTTCAGACACGGAAGTTTCTTTATTCTTTTGAAATAAATAATTGGACTGAAATTAGTTACTATCCGACAGGAAGAAAATAAGGGATTTGTTTTGTTTTTCAAGTAGGAGGTTTCGTCCCTCAGCAGTGAGCTTCCTTCTTTTATGTCAGCTGCAATGATTGCCGTTTGGAGAGCTGTTATCATACTTACACGTTAGTAAGTGATGGTTTTAAAATGCATCCTACTCCTTTTCTCAGGTTTAGCACTTTAGTTAACCAAAAGCTTGCTGTGGCTTTAGGGCTGTATCCTCAAATTATTGTCAGCGTCTGCCCTCTACTGGTAAATGGTTGAAATTGCCACTCGAACACATTAAATCGTGTTGAAAGGAGAAACTCAAAGCACCTGGGATTGTTTGTGTTTTATTTTAGGACTATCTCACTTTGCCAAATCTCTTTTAATGTGAAAAATATTTCCTTTTATACATGAAAGAAGTGCTTTTGCTAATTAGAGAGTAGCAAGGAAAATCAAATTTTGAAACTCCAAATTCTTGAAGTAGTTAGTTTTGAATATCAATCTTAGAAAAAACAACAATAAAATATTTTCAATTCATTACTAAGAGCTTTTTTTTATCCACGATCTCATTCACCAAGTCTGTTTGTAGGTTTTCCAAGAACTGGACTAAAATCAACTCAGACATACAATCATAGAATAATTTAGGTTGGAAAAGACCCTTAAGATCATCGAGTCCAACCATAAACGTGACACTGCCAAGTCCACCACTAAACCATGTCCCTAAGTGCCACATCTGCACGTCTTTTAAATACCTCCAGGGATGGTGACTCCACCACTTCCCCGGGCAGCCTGTTCCAGTGCACATAACAAAAAGTTGTGCTCTGGCTATATCCTACCGGCAAAAGGTTGAAATACCTTTACTTGATTCCATGTACTGCTGTGTTGTGCTATCTGCAAAATAAAAAAAAGTTTAAAAGGATTTTAAAAAATACTCTGAAAACCAAAATAATCAACAATGTCTCTGAAGCAAAAAAAAAAAAAAAAAGAAGAAAAAAATTCTGGACATTTTTCTAAGTTTCATTTTTCCTGTTTGTTTTTCACTTTAAAAATATCAGAAATATCAATTCTGTTTATATAAATCATCTTAGGTATTTTTGTTTTCTAGACAGCTGCAGGACTGCTAATTTTCTTTATAGATCAATCAGTTATGCCCTAAATGGAAAATAGCAGAAATTTTGCATTCTTTAGTATTCTAGTCAGTGAGTCCAGGTAACCATGTAAGGTGGCAGGGTTGAAGTTTTAGAAAGAGATAGATTGTTTAGTATCTGGGCTTTAATCTTATCGTGATCAACGTTTTGGTTTTCATATCTGATAGGCCTGGTAAAGGCAAAGCTAGCTTTCAGCTCTCTTTGTGCTCTGACTTCTGGAGCTTGCCTGATCTGTGGAGTAGCAGAAACCTGCTGTAGATTTGGCAATTCAAAATGATCCCCTGAAAGCTATTCTCAGCCCAAATGATCTATTTATCTAGCTTACTGTGGCAAGACAAAAATTTTCATGCCTGGCCAAATCCCTCTGCTTTGGAAGTTGCATGTGAACATGGTTCCTTCATAGAAGGGGAATCACCCTCCTTGAGAAAATGCCACTTTAATGAATCCTGCTGCATTTGGCTCTTTAGAGCTAGCAGGGCAGCATATATGGCCTAGAATACAGCCCGGAACAACAGGTCTTTGCCGTCTAGAAGATCTTTCTTCTTTGCTTGCCAGATGCCTTGGACACCTCTGCAAAGTTTATAGTACAGCAATAGCGGGGAAAGCATCTTTCTCTCCTCTGCTAAAATCAGTTTCCACATCCCTTTCCTTATGTAGTAAGAGTTTTCCCTGTTGTTAAAACTCTATGTTGGGTACCATTCAGATGATTTTCATGTAGGAACAATTTTATAAAGGTTTAGAGACCTGGTGATTGCACAGGGTGTCTATGACAGACATAGTCTGCAAGATTCAGATATTAAAATCTTAATGAGATCTTTATGTTCTGGTATGCTTGGTTCTTAGACTTTGGTGTATGATGCTTAGGACGAATGGTTGGAAGCAGCCTGAGGTGGCCTGGCCAATCTTCCCTGGACTGCATGGGCTGCTCTATATTGAACCCTGCAAAAAAATACCTTCTGCAGATTGCTAGATTTTGTACTTGCCTAGTTATAAAGAATGGGCAGAGATTAGAGAGTAATCTTTAATTGGATGCCTTTTAAGGGTGCAAAAATGTTGTGTGAATTTTTTTCCTTGTAAGTATTGTCCTATGCCAAAATATTCTCCTTCCCTATCTCCTGTTATTTGTCATAAAATTGTTATCCTAGTCTTAGGGACATGGTGATAATTTCCATGACAACACAGAAAGATTCCAGAAACAAAGATTTCTGACTAAATATATGAAGGTTGTTGAAAAGCACAACTGCAAGAATTCTGCCTACCCACTGTAAATAACAGACAGAAAAGTTAAGGTTACATGATCTCATCTTTTGAAACTGATATTTTCTTAACACCATGTTGATTTACTTAATGTTGGATTTTTTTTAATTGGGTGAACAAGCATTTCTCCAAACAGTAGCAATATGCCCTTAATATGCAGATCCACAAAGCCTAGCTATGTGTCATAACCTTAAATTGGTCATGATTCCACATCAAAATACGCAGAACAAATACCCACAGAACTGAGGCTTTATGAAAGGATGACTAGAAATAATTGAAACACTTCTAATCCAACAGTTTGGTCCAAATGTAAAACTGTGCTTAGATCTTAGCCTGCAGTTTAAATCTCTCCATAATAAGCTAAGTCCTAATGCATCACATTTGGAAATGTTCAAAAGTAAAGAGACTTTGACCCTGAGCTGTCATTTCCCATATTGGCTGATCTACCTTTGACAGAGTACCCGGTTGTCCTGACACCAAATGGTTTCCCCCCATATTTATAGTAGTTTTCTGGGATTTTAACCATCATTCTCTATTATCTGAACACCAACACTGTGCTTGATGCGTTCTGAGGCAGGGATCAAGACGAACCCTGGCTTCAGCAGGTAGCAGCTTAAAAAGAGAAGAAGTCACTGTGCCTTGCCCAGGGGTGGGATCAGGGTCAATTACATACAAAGCGGTTATTCTTTGCACTGTAGTTCCAGCGTTGGGTAAGGAGCTAACTTTTTAATAAATTTGTTTATGGATTTAGAAAAGCTGTCTCTGAAAGTGATCTTGATTATTCTCTGTGACCTGCACCCACACATTGCAGTGACTAACAGTTTCTAATTCATACTAATAGCTTCTCAGAGTAAAATGGAAATGGTTGGCCCTTCATACTGCGTTGCTCTTTTATTGTGGTTCCTCTTTATATATCAACAAGCAATGCAATTTAACCTGCTGTGCGTTGTTCCTTGGAGAGAATTGGCTGTTCCTACCTTTCTGCTGGCTTGATAAATGCTCCATTTGCATGGAAAATAATGCAAATCAGTTGTTGAATTTTTGCCTTACTTAATTGCAAAGCTGGTTACTGTTCTGTGTAAACAAGCTGATGGTGTTTTGTTTGCTGACAGAAAAAAAAGAATTGGGACAGTTTATATTTGGCAATGCTTATTTTTTGTGGGTGGCTTATGGCCTAATCCTGATGGAGACATTTGGTTTCTATTGTATGCTCGAAAATAACAAGATATTAAAAAAAAATTCTGAATCTTCTTGGTGTGAAGTGTTTGATTCAGCTCTGGTCCCCTGATTCTTCTTCTGTTATATTAATAAAACCTGAAGTAGCAAATGAAAACAGATTAATTGCATATTGGCATCCAGCAGCTTTGATTCTCTGTTTTCCAAAACTTTCTGTTGCTACTTACATCGCTAAAAGGCTGTAAAATGCCACAATGCTGTATTGGTGGAATTTCATTTGTTTTGCCTTCCTTTATAGAGGTATAAATAATGATAAAAGGTGGAGGAAAGGGAACTTTTGCATGTTAGGTTTTTCTGTGTCAAGTCTTGCACACTGAGAAAGTCCAGAAACTGCGTATCTTTGTATATGGCAGCATCCAGAGACACCATCCTTCTGTCTACAACAAAGCAAAAGAATAATGCTCAGGTTTGGGGCTCGAGGGGAAAAAATACCTGAAAAGGGTTGGAGACACGTGTTGTGCTATGTGAAGTACTGGCTTTTGCCAAGTAATGTCCGGTTCTCCTGAATCAGCTCCCAGCCTTTCCTTGTTTGTTTTTGTAGTGTGCCTCAGGATGCTTTGCTGTATTGCCTCTAATAAGACTTTTCATAGAGTTTCTTTGGAGGTGTCTGCACATTCCAGGGCATTATGCAATAAGAAATATACTCATTTTCCCTGCAGCCTTTGTGTATGTGTGAGACTGCTGGTACCATGCATAAATTCATGAGATATTAGCATCTGCTTATCCCAGTCATGCGCAGGCATGGTGACTGGGCATCCCTCTACTTATGTGCTTCAGGAACTGATCCAAAGAGAAATACCTCTGCAGTAGTTTTATAAAGAACTGAGTTTTTCCCTCACCCAGGTGCTTTCACTCTTTGACAGCATTTGTCCTGATGAGTTTTGTGTGAAGGATATTTTGTCTCCTAAACCCTGAGAACACTAAATTCACGTCTAGTAGATCTCTGGGAAAAACTTTTCAAGATCTTCAGCTCTTATTGCAGTGACATTAGGACTAAACCCATTATCTTTTCAGCCCCCTGACACAGCTAGCTCCCTGTCATACTCTGTTTTCATTCACGTTTATCCAGCGATCTCTGAAGTGACAGTAGTGGCTTTGTGCAGGTACCTGAGCTGGCTGTAATACTAACACATGCCCTGTCCCCATATTAAGCTGTAGTCCAAATTAGTTGGTCCTTTAAGCTTGCACCAGCTAGGCTATTGGAGAGGGGGATTCAAGCTCAAGTGCTACACACAGTGGGGATGCAGCAGCTCAAGTTGTAATAGCTCATCGGCTGCTAATCCAGTCTTTGTGTACAGCTAATCAAATCACGCTGTGTATCTTGAGTGTTTTTTGATGGTGGCTGCTCATTTTCAAGCTAACTGTTGCTGTGAAAACAAGCATTTGAATTCTGGCAATTCATGCAGGTGAGGTAACAGGTAGCTTTATTCTTTCACCCTTCAAGATGCTGTCATCTTATGTGGCTAGACAAGTTTTAATGATAATGTGATTTGGGGGAAAAAAGAAATCCATCTTTTCTTAGGACAGACTTAAATTGGATCAGCTTCTCGGATTTTCGGTGATCCAGAGGACATTGGCTTAGCCTTGTGACTCCTTTTCATTCCATAATAGCTTGTGGTATTTTAGCGATAGGGAACTGTGGGGAGCTACATAAGCCTTGTCATTCTGGGCCAAAAATATTTTCACAAGAAGTGACTCCTGCCAAAGAACTGGTTCTCTTAAGTCACAGACTTTGGCCTCAAAGTGTTGTGGAATGCCATGAGCTCTAAATGCAGGAGGAAAAACATATTTGCAGGCAGAGTTCTCATTTGATTATATCAGGGGGGACGCCGAGTAGTATAAATAAATGAATTTCAAGAACTGACTGTATTTAGCTCTAATTAAAGGAAGATTTCAAATTTTGCCAAATTAAGTAAATACTATATTAGCTCTCTGCCTGCTACAACCATGGACAAACCAGTCCATTTGGAAGCTAAATTGTTTCCTGGAGACACATAAAAAGATAGCGTGTTCTACATGTTATTTTACCATAGAAAGTTTTGGATGAGCAAAATGCTACTTATGCCCAAATGAAGGGCTCAAATGATGTTCTGCAATCTGTGATGGCTTTCTACGCTGGGTAGGAATTGCCCCTCAGTGACTGTAGTTGTATAGCTCCCAGAAGCACTATGCTTAATGCAAGGGAAAACTTGTAGGAACGGCTGTAGGAAGTTACACCTGCAGCTGACTTTGCTCCTGATGTCTCAAACAAAAGAGACCCTTGACCACGGGGTGATTTGATAGGAAAAAAAAGACAAATAGGATGTAAACAAAATGGGCTCCAGTAGTTGTACCCCTCATCAGGCACTGGTGCTGCCACTGCAGCAACTCATTGGTACGCCCTTGGCTGAGCGGTTTTGTGCCACTGTAAGAGACACTGGGGGCTTTGGGTGCCCAGTCTTGGACAATCCGTTGTTATGGGTGTTATTTGTCCCATTTGTGTTAATCAAAGAGGTAAAGGTAAGCCTTAAAATATGTGGGCTAACGTGATCATAAGATATCAAAATGCAATACATACTTCAGTTGAAAATGTAATAAAAAAATTGCAATCCCTTCATAAAAGGAATTAACAAGGCCTCACATTATGCCTTTACAGTAGAAGTTCATGCTATGTACAGCAAAGGCTGTTGGAAGAACGTCTCTCTCTTAACATGAGGGGAGAGAGTTCATCTCTCCACACTAGATATTTGCCAGGTATTTGCCACACCAGGTAGTTGTCCAGACGCTCCTTATAGGATCTTTTATACAAGGTTTTTATATGTATTGTGTAAGGTTGATATATATGGTGTCTCCATATAAGGGAAAAATAGGTTCTTCTCTGAGGCACAATTCATCTCACTCTGGCAGAGATATTTCCAGATGTCTAGGATGAGACAAAGTGTGCCCTTCAAGTACTCGTTTCTCTTAGTTGTAGAGAGAAGTTGGAAAACTAACCTTCGGATATTTATGTCTACTCTGTAGATATCCAAAGTTAATGAGATTCATCTAGGCTGTGTACTCTTCAGGGATGCCAACAGATAATCTGTCTGTCCAACTCTTTACCTATTTACAAATACAGAACATTCTCACTGTGGATTTTCGTTAATGCAAATGAATAATTTTAATCAACTCTTACAGTCTTAGAAATAATTTAGGGAACTTCCATTATTTATGCATGGCTGTAGTGGCACCCAGAAATATGTTAGAAAAAGACAAAGGAGACAATTTAAAATTTGGGACAAAGCCGAGGAATTCAGTAAGAAAATCTCATGTGGGATTCCTGAGTCTAATTACTTTGCTTGTATTTTTTCTGTAATTTATGGCACCCTGTACAAGCATTAATCATTCTACGGTGTTCCAGCGGACTGACAGAATACATATTAAAACCCATCCAGCTTTCAGAACATATGCAGTTTCTCGCTCCCCACTCCTCCCTTTCTTTCCATGTTATTTCTTCAAAATTAGAAAGCCAAATGCTAACTCTGCGCTGAGGATTGAGACTTCTCACAGTTCGGTCACGTCTCCTGCCTTCCTTTGGTTTGTGAAATGCTTAGTGTACCATCAGTCCTCCACAGATTTGGTGGATATATTTTGTCAAAGTCTTCATTTTAAGGTGAGGAAACAAAGGTTTTTGAAGGAAATGTACTATCACTGGCTCTGAAACTTTCCAATGTTTGGTTCTAAAACAAGACTTTTATCAAATACTGTTGGTTTCCCTTGATGTCTGCAGTGAGACTATTTGAAGTTATGCTTGCTTCATTTCACCAGTTCATGGGTGATCTTCTAGATGTTATTGCTGACAACTGCAGATAAAGAGGGTCACCTTCCAAGGCCTTCAGAGAGCAGTTAATTAGGTGCTGGGTGCCGAGGACTGCAGTTTAAGGGCAACTCCTGTCCTGTAGGATAACAGAACTGTTAGTTTGGAAGTATAGGAGTGGTCCATGAAAAGTCCATGCCATACACAGCTGATTCACCTCGCCTGAGGTGAGAGGAGTAATGAGGTCCCAATGCCCACACACATTAGGCACACACACTGACGTATTCCAGCATGGGTTATTCAGCTCAGAACAGAAGACAGAAATGGTAAATAAGTGGTCTGCAAATAAGCCAGGCTAAACAGAGCCCCGCTTCCTGCACTAGGATGTACAAAACCACTATGGTGAACCTTGGTGATGGAAAGCTGGGATATAAAAATAAAATCTCTTTCAAGTTTGGAAGCAAGCAGGCTCAGTTTGTAAGCAGGAACATCTTTGATTGGTTACCAGTAGGTGTCATCGCAGGTTTGCGGACAGTGGGAATTCATTGGGGCCCCAGCATTTGTGGCATGCACACAGGCCATGGCCATGCTTCGTGGATAGGCGTGCACTAAAGGAAACCTCTGCATCATCCCAACTTCATGCTGCAGTTTCAGGGTGGTGCAGAAGAAAATCCTCACCTATCATTTTGAGTTGAATTTTTCTCTGTTTAGGATCAGTCATCCTTATTACAACCATTTCTTTTTAGCCATAGTGGCCAGCTCCTCTTTTCTGTGTATTTAAAACCCTTGCAGTCAATCTGCCTAGGATGGAAACCTTTAATATTAAAGTGAAGAATGCTATGGGAATGAATGCGGTGCAACAGTTCAGCATAAAAGATTAGGATGTGCCCTTCTCCCACTTACTTTAGGACTTGTTCCTTCCAAGAAGAAAATAAGCCTCTCAAGCCTTGTTCTCCTGTCTTGCACATTGTGTGGTTGATCTGTCTTGAGATATTTGAGCGAAAAGTGCTGATAAACAATAGTGGTGAAATTTGCACTGTATTGCAAAGGTACAAAGTGGAGGGAAATGGCCAAGATTTTTTATTTGTGTAGAGAAATGTGGTATGCTTTGCCACGCATTTTACTGTATTCTGTGACAAAGATTGTTGAAGGAGGGTACTTAACTTTTGGCTCGGTATGTGCCAGGTCACTGGAAGGGACCTCCTTGGACACTTCCAACTGTTGCAAAGCTGTCTTGTACAGTCCCTAAGGGGCAAACCTCCTCTTAAAACTAGCTAAAGTGTTTGTTCCCCACTGGAAGGCTATTCCAGAACTTCACCTGCTCCCATGGATAGAAACCAGCTTCTAATTCCCAGCCTACTGGGAATTCATGGCCACTTTCTTCAGTAATTCCTGCTCAATGTTGTTCCTTAGCTAATAAATTTGTCTTCACCGCTCTAATGGGTGTGTAGTGAGTAACTTTGTCTCTTCTCAGTATACTTTCCACGAGCCCAAATAAGGCACCTTTGTGAAGGCCTGCCTCTACAACGAAAATGCAATTTTGCCAAGATGCCCAAGTCACCATTGGCTGAGCAAATCTCAGATTTCAAAGAAGTCCAGATGTATTTGACTGTCTAGAGACTTGATTTTGAAAAATGACCTTTTTATTGTTGCCGCATTGTTCTTTGGGTGGATCAGTTTTCTGACTCTGTTCCCCGGTTCCCAGGTGACTGCAGGAATGTTTGTGTCAGCACGATGGAGAGAACCAGCCTGGGGGGCAAGAACAAGAAGACGGAGGCTCCAGCAGAGGCACAGGAACTGTGTATGTAGCCCTATCACCAAACATCCGATCGCATCTCAGCTAATATTTCCGTGTGCAATGTGCTATGCCAAGTGGACATAAAAACACATTTGTAGCCTGCTCCAGGATCTTTGGAGGTCAGAGAGATTAAAATATAATCACAGCTTCAGCCTCCTCTGATAAGACAAATTTCCTACCCTCAGTAATTCCTCTGCCTGCACCCGTCCTAAAATGAATATGGGTGACCAGGGCTGTGTGCACTACTCAGGGGAAGGTCTCAGGCAGCCGTGTACAGTGCCACTCATACGCCCAGCCTTTGCTGTAATTATTTTGCCCGACACATCCTCAGATCACATTTCCTGTTTCATAGCTGCAACACATTGATATCCATACATGCTACTGTAACATAGTTCAGCCTTTCTCTTCCTGTGTTTCTTCTGACTGATTAGAGGAGAAATTCTTGTTCTCGGTCCCTAGATGTTTGCTCTTGCATCCTATTACTATGATTCAATTCCCAAGAGGAATGCCATTCTTCCTGTAGGGCACTCTGATCCTCCTGTATATTGATGGTGCCTCCCAGTTACATCATCAGCAAGCTTTACTCTCATGTTCTGACAGTTTGTGCCAGGGTCATTCATAAAAATATTTAACAAGATTGGTTGCAAGTCTGATTCTTCAGAAATTCTTGTATTTGGCCCATGCCAGTCCAATCCTTTTCGGTCCGTTCTGTTATCATTTCTCTTTTAAATAGTTTTCTATCTACAGCGAAATACTTATACCAAGGATTGTTTTCTGTGGTTTAACTACTAATTTCCCAGCTGATATTTTGCCAAATTCTACACTGATGTCCATATAGCCTAGATCAATTATATGTCCGTGGACATCTGGTGAACACCCATCCTCTTTCATTAAATCCCCAGATGCTTATTCAGATGCCTGAGTGGGGGCAGCTAAAGCACATAGTTTGGGACTTCGGTAGTGGAAAATGTTGGCCCTGAAGTCTGGTATAAAGCATACCCCTCCACACAGCCCTTCTGTCACTCAAAAGTGGTACAATATAAAACTGAATTTTCAATGACACATAACTGTCTCCATAGAGTATGTAGAGAGAATGCTAAAAAAATGAGGTACAAATGAAGAACTGAGAATAATCATTTATTATATAATGTATTAACTGGCTTAGTAGCATGCAAAAATAACTTGCTGTTATCCTTCCTTTAAAACCTAATCTGGCCCAGACTACCAGTTCCCAGACTTGTGGGGCTATAGAGCGCTGTCAGCCATAAAGAAATGACTGCAGATTGCCATGCACCTGCCTGGCATTTTCAGTTGAAAATTTGAAAAAGACAATGTGGTTCCGCAGGGCAACTGCAGGTCTTTTATCATGGCCTCGTAAACCATCAGTGATCTGGGAACGACAGCTATAGGGCTAGACAATGTTCAAGCTCCTTTTCCCTGCTTCTTAGAATTGAGGTTAAAGTATATTCCTTAAAAGAGGCTAGAATTTCAAGGCAAAAAAGTTATTCAGCAAGCTGATCCACTGAAATCAAATGAAAAATTTCATGCATACAGAAGTACTAGTAATAGAAAAACAGGTTTACAGTGGCAAGGCTCTTTTTTTGCTCTATATTTGCTCGAAATATGCTGGTACTAAATTTATGCTTTGTTGTTAAAATTTTTGGACTTCATAAAACTCACATAATGGACCTAGGCTGAGTGGCTCCTTATAGTTCATTTTATTTCCTGCTCCTTACTTTACAGGTAATGATGATATCTTTATTGGGGCATCTGGACTTACTGGAACATTGAAAGGTAAATTGGGCATTGATAGTCAGAAGAGCACTCAAAGATCTTGATGCTTATGTAGCTGCCATCATCATTAGAAACAACAGTAAAGCATAGGGAGGGAAACACACTAAAGAAGGAACATAACCATAAAACTGAATTTAAATAGTATGACCTAAATTTTCCATGACTGGTTTCCTCAGTATCTCTTTAATTACTTTTATGCCCTCCTAAGTAACTGGACAAGAGAGTCCTGTTTATTTTTATGTGATAGCTCTTCCTTAGACCTGGATTTCTGGGCATGCATCACAGTGGCACAGCTACTGCCACCGCTGATGTTATAATAAATGAACATGCTTTGGTGAGCTTAGATGTTTACAGAACACTGTGTCTGTCACATCTCCAATTCACAGCACAGCAAGTGTGCAGCAATTGTAAAGGCTGCTCATACCATAGAGCATTTATTAGACATTGCCTGAACTTTAAAGGCAGGGAGATGATACTGCTGATGAATTTAGGCTTTGTTTTGCTCACTGAATTCTTGTGGTAAGATTATTTACTTTTTTGTGCTATTCAAAAGCAGTGGGGAGGTAATTATTTTTCTGTGTATTTCTCCAATGATGTTGAGCAGTGCTGTAGGATTATATGCGTTGTGCTTTGTTAATTATGACCACTTAGAAAAAAATCACATTGCATTGTTTCTGTGCGGAGTGGGTGAGCGTACGAGCATTTCCAGAACAAATACCCAGCTGTATAACTCGAAGGGCATGTCCACATCACACAATAGAGTGTGGGGCAGTGAGTCCTCAGTTAATGCCGACCAAACCAGCTCCAAAACTGGAAGCAGCAGGGCTGTGTTAGCATAGTGCTACATTTTTGCAGTTAAGCAGGGATTATTAGCTAGAATGCAGCTTTGTGCTAACAGAGCTATGCTGCTTTCAGGTCGGGGTCTGGCATGGCTGCGGAGGCAATTGCTGTGCTATCTGGATGTGCCGGCATGGCCAGTGGTAGCTCATGACCTTCCATACCGTGCTAGAAGGTACTGGTGCATCTATAAATAATCTATTTGGTTGTTGCTGTAATATCATATTTGTTTTATGATAGTCCAGTAGCCCACAGGTGGATCAGGACTCCCACATGCATCATAGTAGTCTGATGCTGCACAACAGGGTAACTGATATCCTAAAGATATCAATCCTAGTCGCTAGGATCTCTTGTGCCAGGATGACTCTCACTGGGCTATTCCTGGAAAGTGAATGCAAAATATGCCTGAGGATTTTAAAGCAAATCAGAGGGCCACTAAACATGCAGAGCTTTTGTTTACACAACTCTCAAAACTTTTTCCATGTGACTTAATGGAGACAACCAGTAGACACAAAGGCTACCTCTGCAAAGCTTTCTCTGCAATTGCAGAGGTAACCTGGGCTTTGAAAAGATGGCTGCCCTGCTTTGTCTGCATATGTGAAACAACCTTAGAGCCTCAGAAATGGTTTTTGCTGTGGGTGATTTTTAGGCTGGGTTGAATCCTCAGCTAATAAAAACTGACAGCTGGATTTCTTTTGATCCACAAGACTCTCATGGTGCTATGGCAATTTACACCACTTGAAAATGTGGCTTAAGCACATACAAAAAAAAAATCCCAGCTGCTTGATGTAGAGCCTGCACAGAGCATTGGCAACAGGAAACCCTGTGTCAAAACAGTTATGTTCCAGATCTGTCCCTTGGAGAATATTCACAAGGTGAAGAGCAGGCAGGCTGCCAAGCCTGACCTTGTTTTAATTCAGGTCCCTGTGAGACATCAATCTGGGTTTCTACTTCTGGGATTCACTTTCCTAAGAAACAGTTGTTCATTCCTAGGTTTACCCAGAAGCTACAGAGCTCTTGTAGCTTTTGTTTGTAATTAGAGAGCAAAGTTTAATCCCCACTTCCTGCTCTATTAATAGCAAACCATCAGCTCTTCTCCACACAAGGGAGCAGCAATAGAATATTGAAAACAGTATGACACCTGGTTTACACACAGGAATTTTAATCAATAGATCTCAAAACACTTTACAAAGGAAGGAAGTATCATTTTAATTGTATTGGAACTGAAGCCTAGGGGTGGGACAACCTGAGCAACACCCTGCAGTGTTCTTGGTCCCTTAGATTACATTATGTTTTGCACTAGCAGGAAAACATGCCCAAGAGACAGGGACTGTGAAGATATGGGACCAGAGGAACTGGTAGTGTCCCACAAAGGATGTTCCAAAATACACATAGTAGCATTTAAAAAGAAACTTAAATTAGGATCTTTCAGTTCAGTTTGAAGGCTGAAAGTGCATGCTGAAAACTGGTAGGTCTGACCTAGGGAATTTTCATGTGGCCCATTTTAGAAATAAAATGTTTGGAGCTGTGGGCAGGAGTTTGACCTTTTCCTAAATCATAGGAAATTATTTTCTTGTAGAACTCTTAAAAAGAATTCTAGAGTCCTCCTCCTTGGAGGAGCCTGCATCTTTATCCTGAAAGCATTAGAACCCATGTTTGCCTGATAGCCTTGAAATAGGATTTGTACCTGTCAGCCCACAGAAATGCTCGCTGACCAGCTTTTCTGGCTGTATCATTCACCAGTCAAAATCTACTGTTAGCAGCTCTGTTATTTAAATCTTTCTGAATCCTGGTGACAAACTGGCCTGAGGATTTCCTGCCATGAAAGGAGTTTGTTTTTTTCATGCAGCTTAGGGGCGAGTGCTGTTGAGCAAGAGGATTTGTCAGCTGATTCCCTTCAGACGTTTGTTATCATTTGGTGGGAAGATGCAGAATTTACTATTCTCAGCAATAGGCTGATCTACCAAATCTCTTTGTGTTACTGCCATCGTTTGGGGAGGGGGGTGTCCTTATCTTTGCTACCTGGGAGGAGTGTATTGGGCATAAATTGTAGGGTTTACTGCATTGATGTGTAAGCACCCCGTTAGTGCACGCCAGGGGCTGCAGAGGTGACCCATGGGGGAGATGACCATGAAGTGCCATGTGCCTGTCACGGGCAGCTCTGACACCCACGCAACACCCCATTGCATGTCAAAACATCAGCCCGTCAAAGGAGCACGCGGTGCCCTTGCTCAGATGTGTTTAAGAAAGAGAAGCAAGGAATTGGAGTGGACTGAGTGTAAGGCAGGGTGAGAACAGGGAGGTCGAGACTGTTGTGTTTGGCTTAAGGGGGAGGGGTAACAAAATGTGTTTACTTAAGTGTTTGTGTAATTGTTTATGTTTTCTTTTTTTCTCAATCCCAGTATCAGTGATTAGCAGTTTATGTTAATTGGCCAGAAATTAAATAAGTAAAAATTCCCACAGGGAAACTTTTGCCCGTGGCAAAACTACAAGGGAAACAGGCAAATATGCGATGCACTGATCTGCAGAAATATATTTTGACATTGTGATAGTCATGAATGAGTGATTACTTTGTCCTTGTAGGAAGGCCTGCATATGAAATCAAACCAGGCTAGTCTCTCTTTGTGTAAGAAATGATCTGAGATCAGGTTGGTCTGAAAAATCAAATTAATTTGAAATCTGATCAGTTTTTAAATTGAAGTTTGCCACATTGAGTAGAGCCCTTTGGTGTACGAAACAGATCTGGTAGCACAGGAGAAGATCCACACAGGCAGGAAAAATAAATCTAGCAAGCAGTACCCCCAAAGGAGTCCCACCTCCTGAATTTGCAGGGTGCAGGAAGGACTGAAGCTGCAGTTTGTGTCTGGGCAGAGATACTGTGAGAAACTCAAGGCACATTTTGCAATGTAGCGTGGGAACTGTGCCCAGAGCAGAAGCACGCACACATGGGAGAAGCAGAGGCAGCCCGGAGCAGGAAGTCCTTAAAGTCATACACACTTTGCCTATGGCTCCACCAGAGCCCTTCCAGATGGGCTGAAGCTGCTTGAGAAAGCATCCTTTTTATTTCTCTGGGTGTCTGCGTGGTTCTCTGGGTTTACTAGCTCACCACTCCCTGCTCCCCCTCTTTTCTCCCCATCTCTCCCACACTTTGACCTCACACCATGAAACTGTCAGAGTGAGGAAACAGTTTGAGCTGAAACATTCATTCCAAATTACGTGATTCTAGATTAAAGGCAGGAAACATTTAACCCTTTGACAGCCTTCTCCCCTCATCCTGTGAAGCCTTGGTTTTAAAGCTCCTTGCAAACCATGTGTAAATAGGTGGTGAGCACTGATGATTTTTAGATATATATTTGTGTCTTACCAGTGGCTCTTACCAGTAGCCACAGCACAGGGATTGAGGGGTGTCTGGTCTTTGCAAACAGAACGTATTCTCTCAGCCTTATTCATGATTCTTGGTTCTTTTAGTGTTGAGATATATTTGCAGTGTGGGGAAAATGTGCATTGCCAAACATACAAAGAGATGAACCTTTGGCTCCATTTGTTTTGCTTCATTCCCCAGTGCGAGGTTCATAAGTGCAAATGGCTAAAATTAAAAATACAAAAATAGATAAAATGAGGAATCTCAATGATTAGCACTCAGGATTTAGAAACAAGACTTCTTGCTTTCTTTAAACCTGCCTAATAAATAATGCTAGCAGAATAGCACTTACATACAAAATGTATCATTTCACAGTCCTGACACAAATATGTGTTCTGGGTTTTAAAAGCTGCTCTTTTGGCAGATTATGGCTCTCCTGAGAGCCAGTTACTGCTCTTCAGCACAGACTGATGAACACAAGTCAGATATATTTGGTATTTGGTACTAGCTCTTGGACTCTGGACTTCATAGGTGGTCTTGGCAGTTAAAAGGGTGGATAAGAATGGCAACTCAAACCCTCCGTTCATTGCTGGAGCTGTACCAGTATCTACACTGAGACCAGCAATACTACTGTAGTCCTTTAGGAGAAGTGACTTTGACATAGGTGTAATGTAACTACGTGGGCTGGAATGTGATGAAGACGTGGGGTTTTCACCACTGCTCTGAAAGGATGTAGATGGGAAATGCTAATGGCTCTCCAAGGCCTGGATTCTGGTTTTCCATTTCAGCAGAGCACCTCCACATGTGTAGTTCACAGAAACATCATTTTGGTTCTGCCTCAGAGAACCCGTGGTTTCCCAGTAACCCCTTTTTGTGCACTTGAGAGGTTCTTCTCACAAATGTTGACCTCCCCCGCCATCGCCAAATGGAGGGATTGGAGCACAGACTGTTGAGCCAGAATTGCCATCACCGCTTTCTCTATATTCAGCACTGCCACCAGCCTATTACCTCTCCCAGTGCTTGAGGGAGAGTCAGTCTCTCTTACCAAAAATCAAATGCACACAGGAGCATAATTTAAAGATTTGATGCCTCTCTTTCATTCCCCTATCCCACTGCTCTTTACTGACAGTCACAGAACTGCTGAGGTGTATGACAGTATACCTTGTTCTGCTAGTTAAATAATGAAGAGTCTTGTTCATTTGAAATAATAAACACCTTTGCTTGTAGAGCATGAGTATGAGTTCTAGTCCCCAGCAAATGTAAAACCAGCTCAGACACCCATGCTCTTCATCAAAAATAGGGAGGCAAGAGAATAGGCTGTTGCACTTCAGCGTGATATTCCAAAGTTGTTTCGCTTTTTCATCATGGCACAGGAAAATATTGAGAGTTTTGAAGTGAAATAGAATGCAGAACACTGTGAAGAGTGGTGGCTCCTGCAAGCATCTGGAAACCTGGATCACAGTCAAAAAGTGACATAATTCAACTCTCTTTGTGAGAGTTCAAAGCCTACATCAGAAAAAGCCCAACCCCTGCTTATCTGGTGAGCTTTCTAACCAGCAGAGAAGGTACAGTGTGTCTCTAGATTCAGCAAACAAAATTAATAACTTTTCAAAATGACCAGTTACTGATTGCTAGTGTTCTGCATTATTGCCCAGAAAGAAGAAAAACATTATCCTTAGGAACAGTCTCCACAATCATCCATAATAACAGCACAAGGCATGCATACTTTCACCCATCATATTTAGAAAATGTACAGCTTCCCCTTGACCTGCCACAGAGGAGACAGTAAGTGTCTGTGTGACGAGATCCAGAGGCTGTGTCTTGAAACCCATTTGGATAAAAAGGAAAATGTAAAAAATGTATCTTCTAAAGAAAAGAAGATTGGTATGACAGCTCCTGAATGAATTGGATCCTAGGGTTTACAGAGCCTATCAACTCATCTCTCGGCTTCATATTTGGTGTTTTTTCCATCTGTAGGAACCCGTGCTGAAACACTATCATTTAGGATAAACTTGTCCACTTCGTGATGGATAAAATTATTGTCACCAAAGGGGGTTGACAGACGAAAGGAGACTAGAACTGGGTTTGCTGCATCGCTCTCCATGCTCCTGTTTATTCCAAAATCTTCAATAATGGGCAAAAATCTGACAGAGCAGAAAATCACCAGCTGTTCTGAGCTCATCTACCACTTGCACAGCTGCTTAGAGAAGAGAACTTGCTTGATTAAACCAAAGAGATTTCGGAGAAGAGCAGCAAAACTTTACAAGAACGAAGCAGGTTTAAGTAAGCAATGACTATGCAACACAAATGAGCTCAACACTGTAAGCACAAAATAAGGGAAGGAAATATTGGGCTAAGCCAGTGAGAGCACTTGGGGAGAAATGGCATGAATTCAAAGGTTTGTCTAAATACAGAGTTGTACTGACTTCATTTAGATGTGCTTTAAAATGCTTTAGGTAAATAAGGTCAAAAGGCTAAGTAGACCCTCTTCTTTTGCTATAAACCATGTTGGGAGTTAAAATATTTGGAAATAAATTTTAAACTAAACAGCAAAAAATATATTTCTAAGCCTAAGGAAGAACAATTGCAGAATTTTTTGCTTGCTAGATTAAACAAGAACAAAGGCATGAATGGAGAGGGACAAGGAAGGGCAGAGCCAGTGAGAACAGCAGTGAAAAATTATTGAAGGAAGAGTCTTGCTTTGTCTCCAGAGGTAGTAGATTGGATCATCTTTTCTAGCACCATTGTCCCTGCTTTTGACATTTTTAGACTGAAACTGGAGATATTTTTAAACTTTTAATTGCATGGCTTTCCTGTGCTAGCTCCAAAGGAGACAGGGACAGCTCTTATGAACTCTGAAAATACATGAACAACTAAATACTAGCAAATATGTCATTATGTTCTGCTGCTTCAGGGTCATGTGCTGGCTCTGCAAACATAGCTGCAGCTCTAGCGGAGTCAGTGTGATTTTGACCCAAAGTCTTCTAGCTTGCCAGTGGGCAGAAGAAATCCAGCAGTACCAATAAGCTGGCAGCCTTCCAGTTTGCCTTGTAAAACAATTAGACAACCGTTTTCTGGTACAGACTAAGTTTCTTTCGATGTCTCAGGAAGTTACTCTTTCCTCTTCATTTGTACACCTGACATAACTCCTGTGAGTAGCCAGGTACCCTGGATACAAATATTTGTCTGAGCTGTTCCTTGAAATCAAGATCTGAATTTTCCCTTTCATTCCTATGTTTCAAGTGTAAATGTGGGATCCAAACAACCCTGAGTTTAAAGAATCTGGAATCAAGATCTGAATTCAGATGTTAAGATTTAAGCCATCCCTACTGCAAATGCGGGCAATTCCTTTATTTCTCGTTGGTGATTCTCTCCTGTGGATGCTAAAGTGCATGGCAAATATGTGTGCCTCTTACTTACGGACACAGTAACTTTGATTAAGAGATCTGGCCAAGATCATCAAGTCACAGGAAAAGTTAAAAATGGAGCCTGATTTTCCCGTCTCCCAAGTCACACTGTATTCCCATGGGGAACCACTGGAAATGTGTGAGAAATGCAACTGACAGAAATACTGCAGAAAATAACCATTTACAAGTATCTTCAATAACTCATAAGCCAATCTTGGTACTGCTATAATTGTGCACGGTGCCAGCATGTCAGTAATACTTTGCTCAGTCAGTTCCTAACATAGCTTGTAATTTAAGTAACTTTTTCCAACTTTTAATTACATTCTTGTGTAATACAACTCGCTGTGCTTTGTGCATACCTTGAGGGAGGTGGTATGGTCTGGTAGTTGTTGTAAAGATTTGGGAATTAATTACAAAGGATACAGTTTTTGAGTTCCTCTCAAGTACTTGCTCAGCTGTGTAACCTTGGGGCAAATCACTCAACTGCTTTGTGCCCAAGTAAACCCAGCTGTAAACCATCTTGAAAAACAGATGGTGCACAAGATTTAAACTGCTCAGAAGAATGAAGAGGGATGGGGGGAAAAAAAAAAAAAAAAAAAAGTTAATTCTACAGCTTGTAGCTGTTGGTATTGCTTCCAATGGAGTTAACCTGGACTTAACCAATATAACTGAGAAGAGAATTTGCCTTGATATCCAAAAAAACACCCCACTCTCAAATCTTTTTTTCCTTTCCTCTCTTGACTTTATGTCAAGTACCTTTTGTCTAGAGGCTTAATTTTAAACCTTCAGTAGAATACATGTTTTTCCCTGGCAGCCTGAAGATTCTAATTCAGGATCAGGTTCTACATGACTAATCTTTGATATTTTACATGGTTATTTTTAGGCACTTAATTCTATAGCGTTTTCTTCTCCCTGCTTTTCATGCTACCATTCTCCTTCCTCAGCCTTGCTTAGCTTCAGTGGTACGGTGCTGTGTTCTGGTGCTTAAGTACTGCACTGCTAATAAAAATGCTGAGCTCTATTGTCTTCCGTAGATGGTATGTCCTGGCTTAAAACCAGTATCAAAGCTATTACAGGATTTGTATTGCTGGTCAATGAACAAAGGAAATACTATACTCAAGTTTCTGTAGCAGAATAAATGTTTGCCACATGTTAGTATTTAGGAGAAGACTTAAATGTTTCAATATTTTTTGGCCTTAGCTAAAATGTAGACATTTTTTTCCCCACCAGTGCTGCAGGAATGTGGGAATACTTACTTATGTAGGAGTACAAATGTAGGAATACTTGTGTATACTTCCAAAGCAGGAAGTATTAGGTTATAAGAAGGGAAAAAAAATATTTTGAGTCTAGTATAAACAAGGAACATTTAAAGACATGAGACGTAAAGGAACCATTTTATACGCTACTCAGGAAAGACCTTGCATGTTTTTATTAATTACTATTGAAAATAAAACATTGACAGATTTGACATTTGTTGAACTTTCTTCCCAAATAAGAAAGGATTAGAGCTCAAAGAGTAAGTTACAAACAAATTTAACAAGCTAGAGCACCTAATTCTTTTAGGCTCTTATGAAAACAAATGTTGTCAGCAAATTGTCTTCAGCAAATTTAGCCCTTGTTATACAGTACTGGGATGGTAAAATATTTAATTGCTATTCCAAATTGGTGATCATTTTTCCAATGTAAACAATTTTCAGTTTGTGTGTCTCGCAAACTGGTTGCTCTATTTCATATTATTGAATCTTTAGATTCGATATTTGAGCTATGCTATTAGTAATTTAAAATATTGAAATTTTGTGCTAATAAATGCCATACCAAAGTGCCTGCAATGAATAATGACACTGCTCAAACATCAAATTGTTAATTAACCATAAACTAAAGTAGAAATCCTCTGATGTTGTTTGAGTCCCTGTTTGGATGATCTAACTTTCCTTTTCCCCTCCTACTATCACTTGAAACTAGTTTTAAAAAAAGGTGCAGTTCTTTTGTGTGAATAAAAGAATTTTAAATTAATCAGAACACAAGACATTCTCATATGACCAGCTGTGGAAAACAATAAATAAAGCAGAAAGTGAGCTGTAGGTAGAGCAAATCCAGGTGATAAGGAAAATCATGACTAGAGTTGTCTAATACAGGGACAAGAAAAGTATAAAATGCATTTTCAAGCCCTGAGCTATATAAATACTCATCAGCCTCAATTTACATTTTTGCTGCTCATAATGAGTAAAAGGTTGATTTAGCTCAGTATTGCCAGCTGAAACTGCAGCTGGGAGTATTTTTCTATATCCATCAAACTAGGGTTTTCCCTTCTGTGTTCCTGAGTGTAAATCATTGAGCTTTACTTCATTTCATGGTCCTGTGAATTGCTCATGTGGTTTGTTTAAAGAAAAGATTGTTGCATCATGACTTTTACATGGTCCAACCCAGTTTCTTTCCACTCTCGTTGAGAACAGAATGATGGATGCTTCATGTTGTTGTTAACGCTACCATAAAACAGGCCAGCTCACAGGATACAGCTTCAAATCCCTTTGTACATGCTGAGACACAATGCAGTGAGATGCTGCCAGTGAAATATGTATTGATAGACTGGTGATTTGGATGCATTGTGAGGTATTGAGTAAAGTCTGGTCTTAAGGCAAATAACAGAATGATGAATTCCCAAAGCCAGAAATTTCAGGCATCATAAAACCTTTTCTTCTTTAAAAAAAAGATCTAATGAATTAAATATACTTAATGTGAAGGCCTTGTTTCTTTAAAACAGCATCTTGAACTTGAAATCTAAATAGTTTGGGAAAAAAAAAGTTAAATAGTTTTAGGTCACCTCCTTGCTCTTGATTAAAACAGTCCATTTTTTTGCAAGTTTTAAACCACACTGCTCTATTTGTCCCTCTCTCATTGCCATGTAGGAAACCTGCAGAAAAATGAGAAGTATGCCATTGAGAAACTGACTACAAAATGCTGCTACAAGTATGTATTTTGCCCATATAATCACTTTCAGAAACAGTCAATATGCGTTTAAAGAAAAATAATCTGAAAAAATAGTGATTTTTTAAAAATCTCCCTTTAAAAAGACACTGTAAGGCTAAAGCTTGCATATGAACAAATCTCTCCCCAAGTTGCTAGGAACACTTTCTAAACTGCAATTTAAAAGCTTTCAGTTACTACTTTTCACTATTTATGCTCTTCATTTACTTTTTGCCTTTATTTTCCAGTCTTGTGACTAAGCAAATCTGGTAAATTTTGCTTGCTCAGTATAGCTCACATCACTCTCCTCGTGTCTTGCTGTAGCTTATTGCCTATGTTTGGGAATACAATCATTCCCAAGAGAAGTCACTTCTCTTAAAAGTATGATTTAATTATTTTTATTAATAAAATACACATTTTAAGCCTAAACTATTTGACTGTGTCCCTTTCAAAAAGGAAATAATTTGGGAAAATCTATTTTTTAAATCACAGTTTCTAAATTCTTGCCCCAAAGAGCAAATTCTGTAAGTTCCGTTGCTGAATGAGCATGGGATTTTTAAGGAAGATGTAAAGACAAAATGAAAGAGCCTCTCACACAACCTGATTGCTGAATTTCAGCGATGCCCCTTATTACCAGCTTATTTTCTTGCCTTTTTTTCAGGGCCGTGGAAAAAAATTTCTGTCAGCTACATCAAAGTGTAGTGGCAGATTTCCCTTTGGAAGTCAGAGCCTGTTTCAAGCGTCTCTTTAAGTCCTGCATATTTGGAGACTTGGGTCGGACGAGGTGGAGGCCTCTTCGTTTCTCTCCGTTGCAGCTCCCAATCATCCTGCTGACCTCCTGGCAAAGCTGCTGGAAGGCTTCATGCACTCCCTCACAGTTCTCCCGGGCTGAGACTTCATAGTAAGTACCTCCCAGTTCACTGGCCAGCTGGAGTCCTTCTTTGGAGGACACCTGCCTGGCTCGCAGGAGGTCTCCTTTGTTCGCCATCAGAAGCAGGGGAATGTTAGCATTCGGGTGAATCTTACGGATGTGCTGGTGCAGGGGACGGATGACTCGGTAGCTCTCATAGTCTGTGATGGAGTAAACAAAAACGAAGCCATCTGCCCAGTAGATTGAACGGTTTATCTGCTCTTGGCAGCATATGCTGTCAGTGTCATCCTGCCGTCAAAACCAAGAGGTGTGAGATTAGAAAAATGAGAATAGGGAGCAGACAGAGCAAACAGTCATACAGCACTGTTAGCTACTCGGAGCTTTGTTTTAATGTGTGGCTGTTTCTCAATGTATAGGCAGAAACCTCTCTGACTGCCGGGCAATGTACCAGGGACAGGAGAAATATCCGCTGTGTCAGTAACATATTACAGGTAAGCAGTAATGTGGAGTGGAGACGGGTCAGAGCAAATTGGTTGAAAATAAGAGAACAGCCAAAATACTGATTTTGAAAAGTTTGTTCTGTATTCTATTGTACTAAACCAGTGTGACAGAAACCCGCGCTTTTATTGTGGATAAAATTGTGATGGGCACGGTAAGAGCATTATAAAATTCAGCAGGCTAGTCACACTACTGCAAGTGAGTGGTTGTCCCCCAACGTGTTTTTTTAAGGCTTTTTCCAATTCTGTATTCAATGTCTCCCTGGATGGGGGTTCTCACTAACTCTGTTTGGTGAAGCCTGACAGGTTTTTCTGCCATGTAGGTCTCCAGATAGTCAAAGGCAAAGTTACTTCGAAAAAGCAATTTGTTACAAGTAACCAATTACTGGAACTGAAAATGAGGTGAAATCTCATTGCTCATTTGTAGAGCAGCAATGGGTTTATATTACAGTTTTGCTGGTCACACGTTTGTTCAGTCCATCACCACTCCTACTCAGACAGCCATAACAATCACCAGCATTGGGAATATAAAACAATACAACACTGTGGGGCTTGAAAAGAGATCAGCTCACTTTTCAAGATGAAGCTATTTTCAGCTAATCCTCTACCCTGTTATCCGTGCTGGTGTGTAACCCAACCAGATAGGGAGATCACTGCTGCAGTTATTGCCAGTATGCTTGGTTTGTAAGAACTGACATTCCTGTCAATATTACAGGCTTTCTGGAACTTTGTTGTTTCTTTCATATCCAACAAGGCACTAAGCATATTCAGTATTCCGCTCTTGATGAAGTTGGTAGGAATTAGAGGCTTTTGTGTATTTTAGGGGGAGTTCAACATCATGAATACAGACCCCAAACTTTTATTATTATTGCTAAATTCTATTCAAGAAATCTTCATCAACTTCAGTAAGACTATTAGAACATATGTTCTGTTATCTATTTACCTATAGAATATATATCTGCCATTCACATTAATTTTAACAGAATTTGCGTGTGCTCAGCAATCTCCCAAAACAGATTATCTTTATTTAGACACTTAAATATGAATTATAAAGCCTAACTTCAGGAAGCACAAGTAGAAAAGAATGAGTAAAACTGATCGGTTCTTTTATGGTAGATCAGACAGTAGAAAAAGGACTACCGACAAGGCTCTTCTGTGAGAAGAAGGAAGCAGAATTTCTGAAGGCTCAAAGTATAAATTAGGCTTACAACTTTCAACAGGAGTTCCGTTAACGAACTGCCCTTTGTAAATATTTCAGTATTGCCAATAGAGACACTGGTTCATCATACCTAGTAGTTCTTTGCCCTTGCCAGCTCACAGTAATGCTAAATCCTGTTAGCAATGAAATTGTTTAACAGATGCTCTTATCATGCCTCTCTCTCCCCAAAATCCTCAAACCCAAAAACCCAACAGAGCTGCACATGGAAGGAAGAGGGATCCTCACTAGCAGCCTTGTTTAAAAGGTTAATGAGTGTGAACTCAAGCCAGGACAGGGCAGACTGTGGGAAGAAGGGCAATTTGCACTGTTGGTGTCTGGGTTGTAGCCAGTCTGTAGATAATTAGCCACCCTTCATGTCCTGCTAGCCTCTTTTCACCAGCAAACTCCTTTCATGGGGAAAAAGAACTAATTGCTCTGGCAAGCGTTTGAAAATGTTTTTGGAGAAGATGTACATTCAGAGAGCCCTAATGAGCAGAAATTCTCAGTTACTCCAGCTAGGCCCACCCAGTAGTGAGATGGATGGATAATCCCCAATGGAATGCTTTATTCAGGAAAATCAAAGGCTAATGGGCTACTTTTTAAATGGAAATCTCTGCTCCAGAATGAATTTTGAAACACACAGTCATTTGCCATGTATAGACCAAGCAGCAATGAATCACCTAACAAAACCAGTTATCTGTTTGCTTCTGTTTCTCTCTTAAACATTAACATTTCCGGTGCGGCTAGAATCCTGAGTGATTCCACATGACTTCCTCCCAAAACACTGTACTCAGCCTGCAGAGTGCAAGAAAGTCTCTTCCTTAAGGATTTTAACAGAAAATCCAACCTATTCTCAGTCTTAACAAGTCCTGTTCAGGAATAGTCCCTTCAAATTATGTCAGATACATCATTGGATGCAAACAGAGATAAAGGCTAAAATAAGTTTGTCTGTGGGAACTGTTGAAACAGTGCAGACCTTTGACTGGGTCAAAGAAAATGAAACTCCTTCCTAGCTAAATTGAAATCATTTCTGACTAAGAAACCTCAGCTGTTGGCATTACTAAATTTTGTGGAGCTCTGGCTACAGTCACAGAACTATAGGGCACAGTCTTAATTAAAACAAGGAAACCAGAAAATAAACATATATCTGGTGTGAGAGAGGGAATTAAATTCTTTCACTCCCTCCTTTCTCCATGGGATAGAACAGAGAGGGGATTCCCTTTGTTAAGTGTTTATCAGGCAGTCCCAATTGTGCCTAATCACCACCCACAGCTTCTCTTTGCAGGTCCTCTCTAAGCAAGCTGGCAGAAGGCCTTTGTACTATTAAGTCCCACTTGAATATTTGGAGGACTTCCATAGCAGCTTTTGTCTGCTTTTTAGTGTCCAGAGTAAATGAGGGGTCCTCTCCTCTGCTCTGCGCACCCCCAGCAGCAGCAGAGAGTGTGGAACTTTGTCAAAGCTTTCCGCTTCAATCTACTCCCAGTCATCAGAGAAAATGGAAATGGAAGCTGAGGCTGTGGGAGCTTTGCTTATCCTGTTCTGTAAACTCAGGATGGAACAGTTCTACAGCACAGAAATGAACCCATGCACACATGGGTCCGTGCAGACAAAACAAGTTATATAAAGCTGTCCAGGGCTAGCCTGAAAGAGGGTGAGAGAAGGTGGTGTTCCCATCCAGACATATATTTGGCCAAGTCTGAGCTTAGACTGAGGATAAGGCCAAACCTAGAAGTTTAGGTTTGATGGTGACAAGAGGATACCTAATTTTATCATGAAATCTCAGCTATTCTATAGGAATTATTACTCTCATGAGATTTCCACCATTCAGATAAAAACAAATTTCATTACATTTCCTGCTGCTTTGACACTATTTTCATCCTCTTGTTCTGCATGTGAAGCAGATCTTCAAAAAAGACATCTTAATCTTAAACCCTGCTTGGAAAAATATTTCTAGAAACAGGTTCCAGGTCAAATATTAATCTAGAATATCTAAACCACTGAGAGAAAGAGAGGTGTAGATAAATGCTAACACCTTAAAAATAAGGAATGAATACAATAAATTTTAAAAAAGTAAGGAAACCACTGAAAAGCACCCTAGTTGGAAATGAGAACTGCTGTGAGGCCTCTCCCCTTGGAAAGAAACACCTTTCCAGAGAAGAGAGATTCTGGGTGTCTAGAAAGGTCTAAGCTGAGCCAGCTGGGCCTCTAGGCAGGTGAGTTTTCCGCCATGCAGGGACAGAAACCACTTTACAGGAAATAAAACAATCAAGGGGTTGGCAGGAGCGAGCCAGATTATGATTTTACTGCTATTTAGGCTTGGGATGCAGTAATGTGTTTGAAATAGATTTGTTTTAATTTTGACTTACTCTTAAAGGAGCCTGATTTAACCTCTTCAAGGGCTCATTTTGGTGGGGCTTAAGGTACCCCCATTAGTCTTCATTTGGGTTTGAGCCCAGGTATTTTTCTGCTGATACGTGGAGTTACTTACAGATGGAAGTGCTGGCAACAAACACGAGACAATAACTGTGTTGTAAAGTACCAATGCACTGAGCAGATATTTTACCTCCAATGAAACAAAGGGAGTATCCTGCACCTGTAGAGAGATCTGTTCCCCATCTATGGTGAACTTTCTTGAATACAAAGCACCTGGTAGAAAAGTAAGATCATTGGAGTCAGTGACTGTAACAAAGAAGAAAGAGTACATAAACGCAAAATGGAACTGTTGAAATCCAGATCTTTGAGGCTTATGATACGTAGCTGCTTATAGAAAAGTGAATGGCACCAGAGTCATCGTGTGGCTGTTTACTTAAGTAAAGTGGTTTTGTATTTGCTATGTGGTCGGATGTTTTGAATGTATACCTAGGATGGTATCTGGGAAAGGTGGCACTTTGTATTGAACCAAATAGTCAGTGGGCACATAAATCCCATTCAGGTTTTCAATCCATATTGTTAACTTTTTAAAATGTGGACTGCATATATTTTTAATCTCAAACCAAGATATCCAGGTGTTGTCTGTAAAAGGAGCAAGCTGTTTCCTATTGCATTTTTCTGAAAGTTTTTTAAAAAGGAAAGTATTCTAGTTTTGGACACAGAGTAAGTGACTGTATACAAATCACCCAAATGCTCTTTGGGATTTGCATGACCTTAGCAGTCAGAGTTTGGTTGAAATCCCCAAAGACTGGAAACTGAATCTGACATCTGGTTAATCTGAATGACACATATTCAGGGCCAAGTGCTAGTTCAAACCATCTGGGACTGATCCGGCTCTAATAAAACCATCACTATTCTGGGCTTGAACTTTATTTCGTTACTGGAGTGCGGGTTAAGTGACAACAAAAACTTAAGTTTTGATCTTACGAACTATCCGTGGTTGTGATAAGGACAGCTTCAGAGACTGATGCCATCATCATTTTTCTTTAGAACTAAATACAAGTCACATGGATATACGAAGAAATGCTATATCCACAGCTGTTGTGTGCAGCCTTTCAGTCTTGTCCAAGTACAATTGTCACTGCTGCATCTAAAACAATGTACTTCATCTCAAACGTAGAGAGATCCCATCTATTGGAGAGTAAGGAATTCAGATTAACAGGGAGGTCAGTTAGTGACAATAATGCCATCACTTCTGAAAATCATCTTTGGTTCAAGGAAACAGGTGGTTTTATTCCAGAGGAAAAGAGTCTGAGCTCATAGAAACATTTATAATATAAGGAAATTTAGTATGGCAAAGTTTGCTGCATCTGAATCCAACATTATCATATTATGTTTTAATACTGACTCTGTGAGGTGATCTAGCCCTTCTGGGATTTTTTTTTTTTTTAAACGGATCAGATTTTAAGCTGAAAAGATAGTACTGTTTTATGGGAAGATACTGCAGCCCTGAACCAAGACCAGAAACCATATTATTCCTACTCTGTAATGCATTGCAGGAAAAAGAGCAGGTACTTCCAGACACTGACTGTGCTCTGCCTTATACCCAACTGAAGGAGAAGCATGGTTGAATGATCACAAATACACTGCCACCTGTTTCTTATTTCTGGCATATTTATTTCTTCTACAGCATGGCTGTTGGGCTGGTAGCTTAATGAGAAAAGCATGTGGTTCTCAGCAATGTCTCTGGCAGCAATCCATTGCAAAACTCGGAAGTCTAACTTGATGCACAGTCTCCCAAAGAAGAGATGAAGGAAAAGAAAGAGAAATAGTGCAGCCAACCATCAAGGTTACTTAGGGTCAGTGAGAGGGAGCTGTAAGGAGGAGCTTTCAGATTGTATTTCATCAGACAGGCAGAGATCAAAGGTGTCTTGTACTGCCATCTCCTTTCCTAACTCATCATTCTAAATTCAGCATGCATCTCCAAAGTGAAGCAATCACTGCTTTGAATCCTGTCCTCCTGCACCCAAAAACTGTGAGATGGCCTACGTGTGGCCTACGTAGCAGGTATGAGCACAGTGTACGTAGATCCTTTCTACAACACTGGCCAATACAGTTGGCACTTTCTTGGAACAGAGGCTGTGAATTAAACAGTTCACATGAACACATCCTCTGAGGTGTCAGGATTAAACAAGAAATGCAGCAGAAGCAGTTTGCATGGTCACTTTGCTTATCTTATGGAAAGAAGACTTAAATTTGGAAGTCTCCCTTGTCATAAAAGCCACTGAAAAAAGGGAGTACACAGAAAAAGTTCTGAACTGCCTTTTACGCACTTTGGAATTCCTCTGGCTTCTCTGGGGTTGCAGAAAGAGCAGCATTGGGTTTCTGCGGTTTAGTCGATATGCAAGTTGTTCCCTGAGTCTGCATTTTAGTATAGGTATGTCCCCAAGCAAACCTTTTACTCTGATCCTTTTCCATCAAGTTGGAAGAAAAATAGCTAAAAGGATCATAAATAACGAGTCTTTGATTTATTGCTTTCATAGCTTGAGGCTATTAACTGAAAATATGCACCTTATGGACATCTAACACTGCTTGGCTTTCCTGTAATATGCACCAGTCACAAAATAGAGTAGATTTCTTTTCAAGCTATCTGCAGTACTGCAATAGAAAGCAGACTCACCAGTATTGGCTTCATAGTCTCCAATAAATCTCTTCGTGAGAAAGCGCACAACCAGGGCTTAAACAATGAAAAAAATATAAGTCTTTAATGTGAACCAAAATCGATCTTTGCAGAAAACATATAATATCTTACTCGAAGAGTTAGTATAACATGAAACCAAGTTAATCGTTGAATTGCTTACATATTATTCTGCAAATGCTTCTCTCAACACTCACAGAAAAAGATCTGGGGCCAGGCTGTGATACCTAATGCAGAGTTTTTCGCAACTTGTATTGGAAATTACTCCTTAGATTCAGTGTGGCTACTCAGTGTAGGATATGGAGGTTGGTTTGTTGTGATTGCAGGTATAACAATCTGACCTTTGGTTTGAAATAATTCAGAAAAAGAGTAACAAGCCAGTAAACTGAAACTAATCCCAATACCACATTTAAGACCTCTGTGTCATATAAGAAGTGAGGCTGATGGATGTAACGCTTCTTCCCAGCCTCAAAAATCCTCAGTCCTCCTCATTAAACCCATTAGTGATATCTAATCACATCCAGCAAACAAACTGCATGTGCTCTGCACACACATGGGTCATGCTGCAGCGCCCCGGGCTGCCTTATTCACCTTAACCTGCAGTGCTTTCTTACGCTGTTGGGTTAGAACATTTTCCTTTTTCTTGATCACTTTCAAACACTTAAAATCCCATCATGGCAACAGTAACTTATATTCCTGTAGTGCTTTCATCTCAGCAGATTCCTAATCATTTGCAAAACCACTTAGTTAACAGCTAAATAAAAGGGTTTATTCTGCAAACAACTCTATCATAGATTTCATTTAAAACAATAATTTTTCTCACAGTGGATACTGGGTCACCACTTTAGTACCCTTAAATGAAATTGTCTGCGCAGCTATCTTCGACAAACTACTTAAAAATAATATGAAAATGTGGCTGCTTCAAATCCAAAACAATCAAACATTTTACTGAGTCCTGTGGAACCTCAGATGTAGTAAAACAGATCTGGCCTTAATAATTTCTGAAATTATGAACCATATATTCAAAAGCAATAATGCTCGCTTTACCCTCTTTTCTTCTCTCCTTTGGAGAATAATACAGGAAGACACATCTTGTACGCTGTTATTTGTCTGCAGAGCATAAAACATTTACAACAGGAGAATAAAACCCACTAGTCCCATTTTTGGGGCGTGGAAATTTAGACACGGTTAAATAATTTGCAGAAGACCAGGTAGAATCATTTGTGAGTACGGAGCTCCCAACACAGTGCCCTCTCCTCTTAACTGCCACCTCACGTTGGCGGCTCACACAGACCTACAGCAAATCTGCCTCACAAATTATTCACTGCATTTTCAAAAAAAAAAAAAAAGTAACTTAAAATGTTCAAGCTGCAACAGTTAAGAGTTTTCACAGCCTGGGGTCTATCTGAGCTGAAAATGAGCTCATGAGTACAGCAGCAAGAAAAAGCACGGAACTACAGCTGTGGACTTACCTGTCTTGCCAACGCTACTGCCACCCAGTACCACGAGCTTGATGATTTTGTTGGGCACGCAGTCTAGTACAGGATACTCTGGTATGGGGAGCAAGAGAAAGTTAGTAGAATACTGTGACATAGTATCCTGAGAGATGAGACGCATGCCAGAAATGAGAGCTGTTCAACTCCAGTAGGAGTTGGGGGAGAAAAGAAGGAAAACAGCTTCTCGGCGTCTGTTCTTGGCTGTATATCCTTGGATCGAGAAGCCTTCTCATTTCATTTAAGTAGCTTTCCTGAGAATGTTAGAGCGACTGGCCTCCTCTTCCCGATGCCTCGGCTCAGACAGCAACTTTGGAAAGCAAAAAGGAACTTTTTGATCAGCCCCCGTGAAAACTGACTCCTCCATTCCCCAGCCAATCACAAGTGAAACCATGACATTCCTCCAGCCGGGCACCGAGCTGTGCCTCCATCAACCATGCTCCCTCCCTCGCTCGCTCACCGCTTTATCTCTCCCCACTGCCTGTTTTATGTGCTATCCCTTGGCTCTTTGCTAAAACGAGATTCTTCTGTTTTACAGTCATCACGGTAGCGTTTTCAGCGAGATACAGTCACCCCCATGCTCTGCTCTAATTCCACTTTGAATAATCCCGTTCTGCCTGTCTAGTTTCTTTGCATTTTCAATTGGCTCCAAGGCCATGCTCTGTTGTTCTCCCTGTCCTATTGTGTCCTGCAGTTGGGCCCCCTGAGAGTGCCGAAGCTGATGGGACACTCCTCTTCAAGAAAACAAACGCATTTTTTCCCCCCCCACAGTTTTCAGGCAGCTGTGGGTTATTCCGAAATACTAGCTCACATATGTATCCTCCAGGATACATTTGATCTGCTGGTTTATACTTGTTGTTAGTCTTAATGGCCCGCTGGAATGTGGGTTAGCATTGGGTTGGGACACTGCAGTTTCTCCAAACATGGAAAAGTGAATTTAGGGCAGGCGACAGACTTGGGAAGGCTGAAGAAGGACTCGGTATCCTTCAGTGGGGCGAGCCAGACAGAGGGAATGAAGAAAGAATGACTTCTATAGGAAACCTCAGTGTAGTTTTAAGACAGCTGGCGGCTGCAAGGTCTGTTGGGATGACAGCATGTAACCGTACACTAGCTGCAATCAACTCTCAGTTATCAAGGATAATGGGGAGGGAAGAAAAAGGGAAGAACAGTGGGGAGGGAATGACCCAGATAAAGCAAAACTGCAAATAATATAAACCAGATGTAAATTAAACTACAGAAAATATAGTTAGAGCATTCATCTTTGAAATACTTCTCGAAAGAGGTCTGCAAGGGGCAGAAGCAGCTTTAGGCAGCAGTGGCAAGAGGCGAGCCTGGTGCAGGCAGCATACTTCTGAGACGTGTGCTCTGTGGGAGACGTGGATATTAACAGAAAGCAGCACCGCAAGCTAATCCACCCACAGATCATGGAGACCTGAGGATGCAGATTTTTTCTGTCTTCTGTACGCTCCTAGCAGGCAGAAGGTAGGCATGGCTCAGTATGTAGGGGCTGCAGCCACCAAAAAGACTTTTTCTGCCCAGCTGCTTTCACGCCACTGCTTTCCATCACAGCATACACATGAGTTCTTCCCAGCAGGTTTTACAGGCCAGGGGTACGGTTGCGAGCTAGCACAAGAGGATGGGAAATCAGGTCAAGTCTCTAGATTACTACCCCTTTCCAAAGCACTGGGGGCCAGGTTGTCAAATGATCTCAATTTCCACGCCAGCATCACAGAGGATGTGCTGAGTGTGAACTGGCTTTAGAAAAATCCAGCTTTGGTGCACAGCAGCCCAGTGAAATAAGCACGAGATTCAGAAGATTTATGGATGTGTCACTTTTCTAAGGCTCTGTTTCCCCTCTAAAAACTATTTCTGAAGCAGTATTTGTGCAGAGTTGCTGTGTAAGCACCAAGTGTTATTACTTTGACCATCATGACAGTCAGCTGATGAAGAGGTGGAACAAAACGTCTGGAGGGCTACCCAGCTCATGGTACTGCGAGGGAGCCGCCAGATCATGTGTCTTTTGGGACATGGCTCCTATGTGAATGGTTTTCAAATCTTCCAGTGTAAATTTGCTTCCAGATTTTTGCAAACACCCAAACACTGAAAAATCTTTTCCAGGAAATTTCATTACCAGGGTGCTTTAATCTCACACAAATTTTGTAAGAACAGGCAAAATGAGAGGAGGAGTAGGAAAATCCTCAAAATCTTGTGGTCAATTAACGGGGCACTTTGAAATGTGTTATTGAGCTGGACACATTATAAATTTGGGGATTAGCTAGCAGCAGTATGTAACTGTCTGCCTCTCTAAGTGTAGGATGTTGGAACCTTTGTTACCATTTGCTATTAAAAGCATATGTTAGTGAGTAATATAAAAGTATTCATCACAATAGTCCTCCTATAAAAACAAACAGTAATATATCTATCAGCTTCTAGGTGGCCAGAAGAGTTTCAGCCCAGGAAAAAAAGCCAGATAAGTTAAGCAAGATCATGGAGAATATTCTATATGAGCAAAGACATTCCTAGAAGAATACAGATCTGCTGGCTTGCTCCAAAAGAGAAGCAACACAATGAACAGAAACAAAAGTTAAAATCCTTTTGGGTAACCAAATGTTGTGCCAGTGCTGAGGAACTCCAGAAGGATCTCACAAAAGCGAGTGAGTGCACATAAAGTCGGCGGGTGAGCTTTAGTCTAGATAAATGTAAGGTAATGCATCTAGAGAAAAAGAATATAAACTATGCTTAAATGATGCTGAACTTGGACGTGGCACTCATAAATTAGGAAAGAGACCTTAGAGTCATCACTGGCAGTTCACATTCATCAGCTCAGTGTGCAACAGCAGCAAAAAAAGCCAACGAAATGTCGGGTGTCCTCGGGAGGGGAACGGAGAAGGAGACATAGGGTGGCATTTTGCTGCTTACGTAAACCCTCGGAGCATCCCCATCGCCAGTACGGCATGCAGGTCTCTGCATCTCAAAAACATAGTGGGGGCTGCGAAGGCACAGAGCAGGGCACCGAAAATGACCATGGGCACGGAGCAGCTGCTGTACGGGGAGAGACTGGAAAAGCTGTTTACCATGTGCTTGTCCGGATGCTGGTGCTGACACAAGAGAGGAGATGCGTGGGGGCAGGAATGAAAGACCAGTGGTGGAGGAAATGTTGAACTGCTTCTTTTGGCAGCTGTGATGGCTTCTGGTCGCTTAAAACAAATGTGAAAGCAGTTTTAGACTGCATCTTGGAAGCAGACCAATCGATTTCTAGTTCCTTTGCTAATATGGTTCAATCTAAATTTCTTATGCACTAGCCCAGGCTTCTTGTACTTCTAACCAAAGCTTGTTTCCACTGTGTGCAGAACTCTCTGTCCAGAGATAATGGTTTTTAGTAATAATAAAAAAGCAGCATATTCTCCAAAAGTTTTAAATCTATTCTCAAGCTCCCCCCCCCCCCAAATAATAACTTTTAGGCTCTAATTCTGAAAGAATTCAAGTAAGATATGGAGTCAAAGCCAGAGGTTTTCAAATCTGATCCTTATCTGATTTTCTAGATTGTCAGAATAGTCTTTTCACTGAGTGAAACCATGCAGAAGGATTCACATTATTTGAGATTGTATAACCCTTGGCATGTAGAATAAGAATTGTTTTTAAAAGAGATTTTCATTGTTTGTGCACAATGGACTTATATTTAGCTAAGAAAACCATGTTTTAAATTCAAATTCTCTTGGAAAAACAATAGCTTAAATTAGAGGGAGAATGTTTGCAAAACTCAGAGCAACTTTGAAAGCATTTGGATGATTCTGGAGATTTCACTAACCGCTCCTTGGGTTGCTCTGTGCAAAGGTATGTGCCTTTGCATGTTGCACAGAGATTATGTTGTTTCCACACCAATTTTTTTACAGATTTATTTATTGGTCTATGTTGCTTTTGGCTATGGTTTTTATAAGATTTTCTATTTTTATTGTTGTTGGCACGCCTACACATCTTCAGAGATGAAGCATTCTAAAAATAAAAATATTTGCCATTACCATAGTGCTTTTCATATGAGGATGTCAAATTGCTTTTAAAACTGGATATAATTATTCCTCATACATTTTACAAAAGGAGTAACAGATGAGCGGAGCCAGAGCGAGCTTGCTAAGATCCCAGCATGCTGGGGAAATGGCGACTGTTGTCACTCTTTCCCCTTCTGCCTAGCCCTGGCAAAAATGATCTTTCTTCTAAAAGTCTATTTGTAAGGGTTACATTTGCCTCCAGTATATCTCAGATGTTTTTGTACATTATATTGACGTTACGGCGACATGGCTGGAGAAGCACGGCTCATTTCTGAGCAGAAATGCTAAATGTGGTGCTGGGGAAATGCCGGTTGCTTTGGCAGATGCTGTGATAAAACTTGTAGCTGGCGGCTCGCGTACACGTCCCCCGCTCCTGAATGTGTTTCAAACAACAACAGATTGATCTTTGCAGCTTTGTCTGACTCTCTTTGTTCTCGGTTGCAAACTTGGGGCCCAAAGGCCGGTTCTCACACTGCACTAAACAGAAGTAGTGTTTTAACCACCTTTTTCCTCCCAGTAACTAAATACCCTCATAGTTGGGAAAGGCAAATAAAAAGCATCTTCGCAGGAGATAAGAAAGGAACAGAACTGAATGTGATGTGCGCGAGGAACCAGCCTTTCTCTTTGTGCTTGGGATTTCACCTTGCGCGGAGCCTGATCATGGGTAAAATGCGTTAAAAATTCGGCCGTGTGCTTCAGCAGTAACCTCAGAAGATGTTGTCTGGGGACAAGACTGCCATTTTAGCACCGTAATTGTACCCAGCACAAAGCTGTTCTGATCCTGAGGCCAAAGGGGAAGGAAGTGTCCCCAGACGCTATTGCGACAGCTGTGATAAATCATATTTGATTCTATTTTGGGATGTAAGGGAGGCGATCATTTAAATATATAGTTCAATTTGGTTCAACGCTGTACAGGTTCCACTATTTCTGTATTTCCTGTCCCTAATTTTGTTGCCTTGCCGTTCATGGAAACTGTGTAAGGAGCACGCGTCCTTTTTCACTTGTAGCATATTTTACAAGGATTTTATTTTTTTTTTTTTTAGGTTGCCAAATACTCTCCTTCGGGACCCTGTAGTAGATGACGTGGAAAGTACAATGTGTGTAAGAGAACATCGCTGCAGGCGAGCAACTCAAATAGAATGGAAACATCTTGGCCTCATAAAAAAGTTTGTGCTTTGGAAACTGAACCGTCCTCCCTTCCCCGCAGATATTCCCACAAGGTCAGGGCTGGAGTAAGGAGCGGCGTGTGGAAACAGTCCTGTCACTGCTGACGCTGTGCTTCATGCACAGCATGAACAGAGGGCTTCCAGCCACCTTCATCAGCACTCTTCAACAGCGCTCAACTTATAGTTCATATGAAATATGAGCCAGGCTCCTTCCAGGTTTGACACAATTCTGCAGATCTTAATCAGCCAGATGACAAACATTTCTACACGTCCCTGGCTTCACGAGGGATGTTTTCCTCTGATATGTATTTGCTTTTGGTATGCACTGCGTGAAGTGCTATATGGCGACTCAGCAACATTTTTCACTCCTTTTCCTCCTGGGTTTACAATAGACGCTGTTGTCATTCGTAGCACTGTGCTCTGACAGAGCCCTTTTTGTCATTTTGCTGAAACAGGGACACGTGGTGCAGAACAGCAAAGGATTACTTGGTGCAAAACCACTGTCCAACTCCATCATCGCACCGGGCATCGTCGTAAAAACCCGTTTGTGGGTGCTCACAACCACTGAAAGGAGTCTCGGGAAACGCGGAGTTTCAGCACGCACCTTTGAGGCATTTCGGTGCATTTCGGTGCTCCGGGGTGGCCGTGGTTTCCCTCGCTGGGGGTTTGGCGACCTCTCCCAGCTCCCCAGCTCCGTCCCTGTGGGGATGGCGCCTTCCTTCCGCCAGTTTCGCCGGTGACACACGCAGCGCCCATCCCACCGGGACCTCCATCTACCTCCCTGGGCCGCGGGAACTGAAGCACGTTTCGCCCCCTCGCCATCCCCACGGCTGCACGGACCAGGGCCTCCCCGGCCCCGTTTCAGCACAGGGGGAAGCCGCAGCCCAGCCCTGCGGTGACCCTGAGGGAGGCCTTGCCGGGACGACGCCACGTCGGCCTGCAACACACCGCCCTCCCGGCCCCTGGAGCGAGGGGACCTCGCAGGGTCCGACCAGCCGGGGTCGAGGAGAGATGAGCGGGGAAGGAGGAGGGCTGCGAAGAGGGGGACGGAAAGGCGGAGGAACCCCTCGGGGCGCGGCGCGACTCGCAGCCGGCGCCGTTTGGGCGCCGCACCGCCGGCGCCCGGCCCCATTTGGCGGTTGCGCCACCTGCGGCTCCGGCTGCCGCTGTCAGTTGGGCGGCTGCGTCCCAACATGGCGCCGGCGGCAGCGGGGGCGGCCGCGGGGCGCGGGGCCGCGTCGGGCGGATGGAAATACTGATGACGGTCCGGAGACTCGCCTCCATCTGTACCATGGTGAGAGCCGCGGCCAGCCGGGCGCCGCCGTGCCGGGGCCCCGGGGGGGCGGCGGGGGCGGCCGGCGAGGGGCCCAGCTGGCGGCCCCGGCGGCGGGAGCGGCCCCGGCCCCGCGCTGAGGGGCTGAGGAGGGCCCCGCCCAATAAGAATTAGTAAAAGTAATTAAAAAAACCCAGATTTTATGGGAGGCACCGCCGCCTGTCCGGGTGTGTGTGTGGGGGGTGTCTGTGGGAGGTGGCGGGGCTCCCCGCTGCCCGCACCCCTCCGGGAAGGCACGGCCGGGCCGCAGCCGGGAGCGAGGCGGCCTCGGAGGGGGCCGCGGCGGCGCTGGGAGCCGGGTGAGGCGCCGGGGGGGGGGCCCGCTGCGGGAGGGGCTGTGCCAGGGAAGGGGCCAGCGAAGTGGTAGGAGCTGGAGCCAGGCTGAGCGGGGAGTGCCAGCCTGGCTGCTCAGAGCTGCTGTTTTGACGGTTTTGGAGTTCTTAGGCCCTAATCCCGGGTGGGGAAAGGTGGCGGGGGGAGCACAGAGCTCTTTGCAGAAATGAGAACTCGCTCGCTGCTAGTGGGTGTGTCAGCTGCCGGCCTGTTTGCAGAAATACGTTTAGGGCAGGTGGATGCTTTCTTTCAGAGAGAGAGAAACTAGGGGAATTATTGAACACTAATTCTTTTTCTGGCTCAGATCACAGTCATTTGTTGTGATAACTAAGCTCAATTTAAAGGTTGTTACACTAGTTTATAAAAGCTCTGTAATCATTTCACATGAATGCATGTAACAGGGTATCATCCGTATTGCCAATGAAAATCTAGGAAGAGTGAGACTGATAATTGCATGATTATGCAGAATTTTTAATGATGTTACATTGCTGTGTAAATAGAGGCCAGCAAGTGGTTTGTCTAGCACTAAAACGCAGCTGACTCATGATAAAATATTGCATCTTGTCAATGATATGCCATCTAAACATTTCACAAAGATTCTTACTGTAAGGAGTTTAATCCGTATAAACTATAACAGGGGTTTGAATTGCCAAAATCCAGCTTAGAATCAGGCTGAGGGTATTCAATTTTAGTATTTTATTTTTCATAGTCCCTCATCATAATTGCTCCAAGTGGTCAAACTTCAGTTTTAGATCTCATTTGACACAGTAGCAAACCAGAGAGTAGGCTGCAGTGTCAAGGGGCTCTTGCATACCAACTTGCTGAGACTGATTTCACATGTGTGTAAAGGGTGCAGGGTTTTTCTGTTTCTTTTCCATGTAGGTACTGGCTACCGGTTTTGATTAATTTGAGATCCAGTTGAACCGAAACACAGTGGTGCTGTACAGAGCTGAGTGTTTGGAGTTTCATAGTAATGCTCTTAACAAAAGAGATCAATTTTTTTTTTTTTTTAAATTTGTGGCAATGGATACCTGATCTTAAAGTTTTAAGTATTGCAGAAGACTTCCCAGAACTTCATGCTTCACTAATCTCAACATAATTTGTATTTTTAATTGCCCATCACAAACACAGGTGAAATTAAGGTCATGAGAGGTGGCTGAATCATGACTTCGTTGTGGAGTTCTGCACCCCAGAGGCAAGTGATGGACTCAATCCCATATAATATTTTGGATGCATTCCTGAGATCAGCTGACTGAGCCTCAGATTAAGAGGGCAAATGTAAGGCAATGCATTTTCCTATGAGTATGTAGCCAAACCTGAGTACAGCCATTCCAGTGTTTGTGATTTGTTTTTAGAGACTTTGGCTATACATACTCACTCTTGGATTCATTTTTGCTCCTGGGCTTACCTTGATTTTGGTTGGGATGGTAGAAGAAAGCTAAGCAGATACTTGTAGCCTACTAATGTCCCTTCTGAAGTGCTGTGTTTTTTTTCCAAGAGGAGACTTTACAATATTGCAGCTTTGGGGAAGCAGGTTCTCCTTACTGTTTTTGTTTCAAGTGGCGAACTTACTGTTTCATTTCTCTGCAGAAAATGTTGAGCAGTGCTGCTAGCACTAAATAATTGTATGAAACTTGCTTCCAAATGTCTTACATAGCTGTTTAATCAAATGCTATGGAATTTTTCAGCATCAGTGTTTTAGGTGCATATATAACTTGGCTAAACTTACTGTCGATGTCACTATTTTTTTCTTCAGCTAGCCCAGGAAAATTAAGGTCTGGGTGCTATATTTTAAAATTGCATCAGTTTATTTACATCTACTTCAATTAATGTCTAGTAAGTAAAAATACTGTTTGCTTTGTCTTAATGCGAACATGAAAAACCTAAGCCGCCTTTATAGAAACATTTAATTACATTAACAAAGTCCCTTTGGGAAACTACTTTCTTCGACATTATGCTAATATGTAGTGATTGTACAGTACTTTACATCTTTTTAGTAAAATATGCAGTTTTTACCAGCACTTCTAGTCATCATCTGTGCTTCAGGCTGGAAAGCTGAAACACAGGTTTATGACATTCTCAGACCCCTCAGTCATCAGCATGACAGGGACTGGTGTTTCTGACTCTCCGTCTCAGACATTCACTCTTCTGCAATATCTCTTTAAAAATTAAATCCAATGCCCAATCTCATTACTAGACAGTAGTGTAGTTATAACTTTAATCATATCCCCCTCCCTAAAATAACTTCCGGGTTTTGTACTGGGGATCATCTCTTCTGTGCCTCATGATCATTGCATTTCCTTTACGTGAGCACCGTCCCTTTTTCAGCGATTGCATAACATTCATGTGGCACCTATAGCATTGCGAAGACTGGAAACTCATAGGAAAATACTTGCTCATTCGAATATGATTCATTGCTTGGTAAGGCTGGTGACACCATATGGCAAGACACATCCGTAGCCAAGAGCTACCAACTAGAGCTCTGGTTCTCTGCTGTGTCCCTTTGACTTAATCTTGTTTCCCAGCCCTTATCTTTACCATGGATGCTAGGAGTTTTTGTTTTCTTTTTGCAAACAACTGCAAAATTAACTGGGAGAGGGAAATAGAAAGCACTATTGAAGCATTCTGTTACCCTTCATGAAAACCGCATAGCTCCTGTTTCAAAAATACTTAAAAGTGATATCTTTGTAGTTCTGTGGCATACGCATGGTCATGGACAGATGCGAATCCTCTCTTGACTGAGCAGAGAGAGCGAGGAGGGCTGAATTTCCACGGGTCTGACTGCATCATCTAATCCAGGGTATTCCTGCTGCGCTCTGAGGGGCTGAGTCAGTCACTTGTAGAACTGAGTTTTTGAGTCAGGAGTCAGGGGTTTTTTGTTGCCATTGACAATAACTTTTTTTTTTTTTTTTGCTTGGAGAAGCAAAACAGAACACTAGAATGGAGCAAGGTGTGAAGCATAGATCTAATCTTTTCCTCTCTGACAGCTGATTTTGGGAAAAGTCTGTAGTAAACTGTTAGCAGAAATATTGGTGTTTCTTGGTAGGCTAATTAGGGACACTTCCTCTAGATTCATGTCTAATTGTTTGCTAAACCAGTAAGACATGCCTGAAGAACTCCAATCCAGTATACAAATTGGTGGTAGTCTTATTCTACTCCTCTGAATCAGTACAGTGTGGATATAATTATTAACTTCAGTGCTAGAGAAGAGATGACTGAATCATTTGTAAGTAATACATTTCCATTTGCCACCTGAATAATTTACACTATTCAGTTCAAGCAGGGCTTTCATGTCACTGATGTATAATGTTTGCCTTACTGCTGTTTCACCTGTATTTGTAGAACTTTGTTTTAGCTTTATCAGAGAAATAGCATTTGTAGCTGGGAAGTGGAAAGAAGGGAGGATAAAAGTAGAGCTAGCTAAGCAGACTTCTGTTTCCAGCAGTGCTCTGCTTCTTGATTGACTTGTTAAGCTGAAGGAAACAAATATTCATCGTTGCACTTAAAACCCAGCTTGAGAATAACCTGCTTTGTTTTAGGGGAAAAAATCACGGGTAACCCTTTGCAAACCAGTTAGTAGGTTACTTCGTGCAAGGTTTTTCCGCGTGCTGTTTGTGCTCCAGTTTAATAGTGTGGGTGTGCTGCGTGGTTATTGATGCATTCTCCAGATTTTGGACTTGTAGCAGTTTGGAGATGTAAGCCTATGCAAAGCAGACAGCCGGCCTGCAGTTAACAACCAGCTCAGGTGGATAGTACACAGGTTTCCTTTGAATGATTTTTAGGATTTTACAGGAGTCCTGAACTACCACATGGATGAGTTTTTCTGCTGTTCTGGTGTCTGTTTTGATCCGAGATTGTCTATAAACTTTAAGATTTCATGACTTCACTGTCCCTGGGAAAAGTGAGAGATCCTAACTGTGTTGTGCCATGGAGTACTGAGGAAACTATGGGCAGTATATGGTTCATCAGTTGAAACTAGATATTGATTATACTAGAGGACCTCTACTACAGAGCTGTTACAATTTAAAAATGAGGTAGGAATACCTGGGCAAAGATGTTAAAATAACAGAGTGTAGATAGTTCAAGAGGTGCTCTATATTATTGAATCTTTCTTGTTTTGTTCTTTAATCAGGATTTAGAGCAAATGCTTTTAATACATTGAATTAGTCTCTGTTTATATGCACATCACTTAGTATCTTGTTCCTATTAAAAAATAAATGGCTTTCAGTGTTTGCTCTTGCAAATGTCAATTTGGGAGATTCCTAGACTTGTTGCCAAAATAAAGGGCTGCACTGTAGATCATTATGTTTTGTTTCTTATGTCATATTTTATATTTTCAGCTCCTTTCCTAGTGAATACTTAAAGGGGGCTTATAAGAAAGATGGGGACAAACTTTTTAGTAGGGCCTGTTGTGACAGGGCAAGGGGTAGTGGTTTTAAACTAAAAGAGGGGAGATTTAGACTAGATATAAGGAAGAAATTTTTTACGCTGAGGGTGGCGAAACCCTGGCACAGGTTGCCCAGAGAGGTGGTAGATGCCCCATCCCTGGAAACCTTCAAGGTCAGGTTGGACGTGGCTCTGAGCAACCTGATCTAGTTGAAGCTGTCCCTGCTCGTGGCAGGAGGGTTGGACTAGATGACCTTTAAAGGTCCCTTCCAACCCAAACCATTCTGTGATTCTATGATTTATCCACTTAACCTCTTGTGCATTGAGTTCTCAATATATACACATTCAGATCCATTGATGGGCCCCGTGTCTGAATTTTACTGCCATACCTCTATGCCTGTTTAACCTGTACATGTGTAATGTCTGGAGTTACAACCTGTTCATAAATCTGTAGTGTTTGTTTTGCCTTCCATCAGCATCCGCTTCCTCAATTTTTACAGTATTGTTCCTCCACTGTTTGATGTGTGAAGGTCATGATAAAATCTTATTGCCAACTCACAAAAGAACAATACTGGTAAACACTGGGCCTTGAGTACACCTGTAGATCTGTTTGCGTGTGTTCTTTTAGAGGGCCAAAAAAGCTGTAAAATATCTGAGAGGTGTACTAGCAAGACATCTGCTCTTATGTGTGTGTGAGAGTCATCACTCTCAAATGACTCAAATTGGAGAGAAATTTGAGAGAAACCCAAGGTCAGGAGAATTCTTGTGGAGATCTTCTCAGGTGGATGAACTAGCTGTGAACGCTTTGGTAATCTCGGAGACAGTGGCTAAGAAGGGGGAAATAGGTTGCTTACAGTACCACATTACAAAGGTTGAGACTCTAAGCAGTAGTTTCTGTACTTCCTACCCTTAATCCAGCATCCTTTCCATATGTTCTTTTTACTGGAGCCTAGCTTTACTATCTAATTTTAAAGAGCATAAAATTACAGAATTTCACAAGTGTGTATGACTTGCTTTACCTTTGTGAGCCATAGATCCTGTGGACCTTGCAAGACCAGCTCCTAATTGAATAAACATTTACGTGAAACAGTTTACAAAGCATTCTGTATTAATTTATTTAAAAACACTCTTCAGGTTTTAAACACTTCACAGTAGTAAACTTATTTTGAAATACAGCATTTTCTAGTTTCACTGTGGTCTCCATGATATTGGCATTAGCCAGAGTGCTGTGTAAGCTTTAATCCCTATTGAAGAGTGGGTAAAGCCAGCCTCTCCTGTGTGCACTGAACGACTGTGCAGATTAAGAAGATTGTGCAGTATTTGGAAGCGTGGAGTCTTGGAAAGTCTGTGACACTGTTATACCTGCTCCTTTCAAGAGTATCAGTTTGTTTTGCCTGCATAAGCACGCTAAGTGCTGGAATCCAAAGTTCAATTTACCATAATTTGTTATGCCTAGAACAGCAGCCTTCCTAGGTGCATGAAAAGGGATAATTTCAAACCCTAAATCATAGTGAGTGATAGCTGGGCTGACAACTCTTTTTATCTGACTTCAGTGCTACACAACCAAGGAGTTCTAAAAGATGTGGAAGCAACATCTAATTCTGTGTTTAGAAAATCATGACAGTATGTTCTGTAAACTTTCAGAAATACAACCCCAGTTCTGCTCGTTTCTGCACTCCCCCACACGGTAATTTTAATAGTCCTGAAGCTGGAACTATTATCACAGCTAATACAGCAAAGTAAGTGCAGGCAGACTTTATGAAATGCATCATCTCATTCAGATTTCTTTCCTGAAAGGTTTTAAGTAGCTCTGGTTTGGCCTACTTGTTCTTTTTTTCCCCCTTTTTTTTTTTGTTTTGGTTTCTTTGTTCGCTCTTTAAAAATCACTCTTCAGTCATGCAGTATATTTAACCAGCTTTTCTAATCTTGAGGGCTGCATGATGGTGTCCCTTGGAGCCTTTCCACACAACTTGAAAGCTGCTTCCCAGCTTTTTTCAAATGCTAAATCTTATTATACTCTAATTTGTTAAAAAGGAAGAGTCAAATGAATAATTAGAGACTTCAGCAAGACTTGTGTACCAGATATGTTCTGGACACTGAAATATCTCCTTAGATATCTTTTTCGCCTTTCTTTAAGGGAAGTGTCTTTTGCAGGCAAGTGCATGCAGTGTGCTCAGTGGGAATAAGCTGGTTCCAATCCAAAAGCTGAGTTAGTATGGTGTTGAGCCCAAGCTAGTGTATCATAAGGGATTTTTATTTCAACAGGCTCTTATACCAGCCATGCTACACAGCTTCTGAGTGTGCATGCAGCTGTAATAAAAGTTTAGAGATATCCGAAGTTGCAATGCTTTAATTACTTCATTTGAACTGAATGATATTAATTGCGATGGGAGAAGGATAAAAGGCTTGTGTAAAAAGCATATAATGTGGAAATTAATACTTTGCACTGAGCTAAAAAAATAGTAATTTATCCTTGAAGAAAGGCTGTGTCTTCAGATTTCCATGGACTGTATGGAGAGTGTTCTAAATTAACTGATTCTCTCTAGGTCGTTAAAAGTAATCTGGTGATGAGATTAGTCTTGTGTGTATTTTAGATAGGGCTAAAGCAGCTGAAGTGTATAGGCAAGCATACGAAACTACAGTTTAAACATTATACAATGTACAGATAGGAATTTTTCTGGAACTTCGGGAGCAGTAGTACATATACAGATTTTAAGAGTTCTCTTCTGAAAATCTCCTGCTGTCTACAAATGAACTGTAAATGTAGCATCTAAAGTGGCAGAGCACCCCAAAATAAGCACAGCAATGACTTACTCAGACTTCTTGTAGATTTTTGTCAGGATCATTAGTATTAAAAAAAGAAACAAACTGCAAGTTTGTGGTTGTGTTTTTTGAAAGATGAGAACAACTTCATGGTTCTAGTTTCTTCCTTTTCTTGTACTTTAAGCAACTGCGTCATGCTTGTTAGCATTTAAAAAACTCTAGTAGCATTTGTTTGACAAGTGTACTGTCTGTTTAGGTATCTCTAAATTTCCATATCCTTCTAAGAAACCAGACAAATCTTTAGTATTTTGTCTCATTATGTTGAGCTAGTAATGAATGGTTATAGAATGGTTATAAATCCATTGACAATCTGCTGTTGCATGGATTTTCCTTCGTAATTTCAAAACACTGTATAGTTAGAGCATGTCAGAAATGCTGCTTGCACTGTAGCCACCTTTAATGACTATTTTAATGCTTATTTTTTTGTATCTTCACTTACTATCCCTCTTCTTTCGCCATAGTTTCTTGTTTTCTTACTGTACTACTTTCTCTGTTCCAGCCTATCCCATAAATGTGTCACACATCCACCTGTACAGTTTAGAAAATACACCCAATTGCTAATAGCTAGTGGATTGTGCTAATGTGAGACACTCCACCATTCAGTCAAAGCAGCTGTGAAACCAGCACCCTCCAAAACACGCAGGACGGCTGCCTGAGCCCTCCTCGTGTGCTGTCTTAATCCTCGATAGAACGGCAGCTTAGCAACGGTAAATGCCATAAACTACTCTGCTTCCCCATCCCAAATCTCAAGGCTGTTGCAGAGAGGACAGTGGGATCTTCCCACTCGTAACCCTTTCCCGTCGTCTGCTTTGTGGTTTTTTTTTTTCCCCTCATTTTGTGGCTTCAGTGCCTCTCTGCTCACTGTTTGCTCAAGCAGCAGTACAGCATTGACCTGATTATTTTTGGACAAGAGCTCTGAATAACAGCAAGGATACTGACCCAATGTTGTGCTAATTTTGATCCTTTTCTTACTGAAGCTATAGCAGCAGCTGCTTCATGCTTATAAGGTCTGCTTGCATGCTGATCAAGATAGTACGACATTGCTTTTATAACCGTTCCCACGTCTGCAATTACCTTCATAGCAGCAAAAAGTAGATACTTATAAATGGAAGTGTGAATTCCTTCAAAGTGTGAAAGTGTTAGTTCAGGATAAAAAATTTTGACTGGTAACGTTGGTTAGTCTGTAATAATAGTCCACTTATTCTCAGCCAAGTTTTGCGGAGGATTAGGATTTCACTGGAACTTAGTAAAAATTCATATTACCAAAAAGGGAAAAAGTTATAACTTGAAGCAAGAACTGTGTGGATGCCGGACATGTGGATTTCTCTCATCAGTTGACCGTAGTTCATGTTCTGAGCTATGTAGCTGTTATTAATCACTCCCAGCTGTTCTTCTGTTCATCCATAGCTGCAGAAGAACTCTTCAGCCCTGGGCCTTATTATAATTTCTACCGTAAAGCTACTTATGTATAGTGAATAGAAAAGTGATAACTTTTCTTCATCTTCCAACAATAATTTCTTCTTATGATTCTTGTCAGATAAGTGAATGCAATCTATAAGCCATTTGTCTGTAGGAATAATTACAAATTCAAATAAGTTTGAAGGCATAGAGGTATTTAAGCCCCTGGAAACTGTTGATACATTTCCAGTTTCTGAAATCAATGCAATCTAGACTGGGCAAAATACGCATTTTCTTTGCGGGAATAGTCGCAGACTGTTTGTAGAGGTTATAAGAGACCGTAATGCCTAAGCATACTTCTTTCTTACCTCGCTTTGGTGATGCAATGAGTTAGCAGTGTAAGCTGGCTAAGAAATAGAAGTCTACTACTGTTTTTTCCACTTGCATGGTGTATTGAGCTGGAAATAAATCTTTAAGACTTCTCTTACTGAGCAAAAAGGACTCACAGCCTACAAGTTGGAAGACTTGATAGATCTCTGTTCTGGTTTTGATGGGTTATTCAGTTAAAATTCCAGCCATACTGTGGGATCACTTCATCTGTGATGACTTGGTTAGACAGCTACCTCAGGTAAGAGTTTTTGAAACAGGTCTTTTCACATCCTTTTTGCTTTACCAAACTCAACAAAACCTGCCTTAGAGACCTTTTGGTGTTCTTTGGGTAAATATTAGTTTTACTCAATCAATCCTGTCTTCCTTATATCTCATACATATCTAATGTTGGTGTGATGTCCCTCGCTGAGTTGGTATGAAAAATGGAGGAAAACTTAAATATTAACAATTCCCTGTGCTTTTGTTTGACACTTTAAAATTCAGTATGTGGGATTTTTTTTTTAAGGGTGTTCTTTGTCTTTTCTGATGGAAATCAGTGAGCACAAATGTTCTTGGATAGGTCCCTTTTTTAATTAGCTAATATGCATAAAGTAAAATTACTGCAGCTATGACAGAGAATATTTTATTGTTGGTCTGTTGAGGTTGTCTTGGCCATTGTTAGCTGTATCTATTATTCTGAACTGCTGAAATGGTGATAGTTCAGATGGGCCAGGCAGCTTTCCATTTTTCTGTTTGGCTAATAGTGCCGGAATTGCAGAAACCCACTGAGCTAAGCTTGCTCGCTCTCTAGATTCAAAGTCAGTTCTGCTAGTGGGGGTGTGAACAGAATAGGGGAGCTCTTGAAAAGTGCGACCAACCTCTGAGACAACATTTTAAGTCACAGTAATTTCTAGAAAATTACAAATCCTGATTACAAGTTGCTGAAACTTTAGTTGTCACCTCCCCCACCAATATGGAAGTGTTAAATTCGCATCTCTCTGAGAGTCTAATTATATAAGTAAAACAGTGTTACCACTTCAGTTAAACTAGGGGGATGTTTTCCTCATTGGGTAATTATGTGTTGACTATAAATTTGTGTTTTGTTCCTGCTTACAGAGCTGCGTACAGAAAGTTCTATCATCTCTTCCTGAACCAGAGTAGCAGAGCAGTTCCTTGAGGGCATTTTCTTGGGCCTCCTAGAAGTCTCAAGGATGCACTTCTGGGGTTTTTATAAGATGTATTTATTTGTCTTGCACTAGCAATGAGAAGACAATTCTAATCTCATGCGTTAAGCTTAATATTTAGCTGTACTTTAGTGTACATTATTTACTTAGCTTTTATATGCCAAGCAAACTCAATTGGTATGTGTTAGTGATTTTTGTCTTGTAGTTTTTTATTGCTTCGAAAATGTGTGTCATAGTTTAGCAAAACAGTATTGATTTTCTTATGTTTTTAGATGTGTAAAGTACTGTAAGATGCAGAACAGTTTGTCTGTGGCACCCCAGAAGAGATGCATCTCTCTTGATTCCCCAAATAATCAAATATACATTTTTCATACTTGGGACACTTACCACTTTGGTTAGATTTTATTTCTAGATGAGAAATGTGAATTCTGTGTTTTCAAAATTATGAAGTGTGTATTGTTTCTTAAGAGCAAATATTTATGTGATCTGAGGCAGAAGTATTTATCCAGATGGAAAAATCTCTTAGTGGGGTTTGGAAAATGTGTATAACGCCTATCAGTCTGAAAACAAAGCTGCTTTTTAGGCTTCATTACAGCAAGACACGGTTCATGCTGCAATAGATTTCATCTCCAGTTGGTTAATTTGCTATTTGCAAATTTAGTTGCAAAGATCACGGATTGTGAGTAGCTGAACTTTGACTCCAGTTATGCAGCCTTACTCAGAAATGTGTCATGTATTTCCATCCTGAAACATGACCAAGGCCAATTTGTGCTGTCACCATAAAGTGCTTTTTTTTCCCTACATACTTGTTGCCTTGTGTAGTGTTGTTCTCCTGGACGTTGACTCCCATGATAAATTACTCTATGCTGTTTGCAGTGTAGTTATTTTATCGTGGTATTCTAGGCATGTGCGTTTGCTAGAGTTGCTTCAGTGTGTTACGTATTAGTTAATTTGCAAGTTTGCATCTTCAGAACTATTTATGACTAGTTTGTGATTTTGATTCCTCCCACAATTACTTTGAGTCCTGTTTTGGTTTTTATGATTTTGGTATGCTAATTTAAAATGTTCTCTGACACGAAACTTCAGAAACATTGCAACTAAACGTTAGGTTAATTTAGCTTCTGTGGCTGATTGACTTTAACTTTAGCATTTAATTTATTAAGGAAACCTTAATTTTTCATCTGCCCCTGCAGTTAACTTACCCAAATGTACAAAGTTTGGGCAGCAGATACAAGGAAGCACTTGAAAAAACAGGCGCATGTAACCTGTTAGATTAAATGGGTAGATACATGTGGAATACAGGTTGGTGGTTTAGTTGAATTGCAACACTGGTTTATGGTAGGTTATTAAATGCTTTATAGCATAGTTTTATTAAAAGTTACAATTCTTATGCTTTTATTTCTTTGTTTGGATATTTATTCCATATGTTGCTTTACAGACTGGAGTATTCGGGTTGTCTAGTTTCACTAGTTCTGTAAGTTGTGGTACCTGCTTATGTTGTCTGTTTCTCCAGTGTTTCTCTAACACAATAGTGGAGATGTGGAGGAGGTGAGAAGACTGTTCAGAGAAACTTATCTGAACTTCACAAGCTTGCAGATTTTATACGTATCCCTTCCTTAATCTTGAAACATGCAGAATGTAAGAGTAAAGGAACCTCACTTAGCAGTCAGTTCTGATTTCAAGACCGAAAATTTTTCAAAACCAGCATCACCTCTTTTTGTGCGTTTACATAGCATGTGCGTTATAATCTCCTATTACGCTATTACCCAAAGTCAGTGTTGATCAGAACAATGTAAGTGAAGAGCTGAAGTAGCATTTGGAGAGAGCTATATTAGCAGTTCTTCCTTGCAGATAGCTATTATGTCTAGGTTTGGTTTGGGGTTTTTGGGGAGAGATAGTGGAGGGAAAAGAGGTGCTTGGAAGCAGGGAATGGATGTAGGGAAACAAATGAGAGGAGCTGCTTGAACTGGCACTGATGCCTCAAAAAATTTCTGTGTAATTGCTGCTTGCGAAGAGTCTTGCTTGTAAATCTGTCAGCACCTAGTGAATGTTTTTGTGTTTTTTTATAGTACCCAATTTTGAGCCTTCCTCGTTTTCTGTCTTTTTTGATATATGTAATTCACTGTAAATCTGATGTGGGAGATCCAACTACAGAGTTTCCATTCCTCCTGTTAAACTAGATTATTTCTTGGTTTCTTTCCTGTTTCTTAGAAAATTTTTAGTTATTTCTTTGTTAAAGACAATCCAGATGGAACTGTCTATACAGTCTCTGCTTGTCTGTGGTTTATATTAATAGCAGAATGCTAAGGGAAATGATTGAAATAGGTGCTCAGCGATTAAAAAACATTACTAGCTTCAGGGAAATAAATGAATTGAATTTTGCTGGACTGTAAGTTTTGTTTGTTTAGTGCTTTTCTGAGGTGTTTTAAGATGGCTCACCTGTGCAGAAGGATTTCTCTTTATGGTTTGCAGAAGGTGGAGTGACTTGGATATTTAAAACAGAAGTAAAGAATCCAAAGTGCTTGGATTCTGCATTGAATGATGATAACTCCTTAGGTAACAGCACAGATGCAACTAAGGACTGTTGGAAGATCAGCAAGAAACACTAGAGAACAAAATGGAGTCGTATGAAGGAAGGTACCAAATGATAAGTGGGAGCTCAGCTATAAGGTATTGGTGGATTAAAAGAAGGGGAAAAAATGGAAAGAGATGTATAAACCACTTGGAATTTGAAGTGGACAAAGTTAAAATTGAAACTAGAATGTTGGTATGCTTTAATTCTTGTTTTATGTGACAAGTAAGACCATATGGATGTGTAGTGATATTTTTCAGTTGTATCTAAAATAGTAAGTTCTATCCTCATTATATTGCTGGAGACTCAAGGATGTATCAAAATGCACTGTAAGTTTAATACATTGTCCTTAAGGGTAGCAAAGGCAAAGCACTTTTAGGTGATCTGAGTTTGAGGAATGTCTGATAAAATTCTTCTTTCCATTCTTTTTGTTTTTTTCAATCATGTTTCACTTGTCCATGGTACTTTACAGAAATAAAGTTAGAAAATGATAGTATTTCTAATGTAAAGTGTCAGTGAAGGCAAGATTTTTTTTTCCAAGAACTCTTTATACGAGATGCAAGTAATAAACAGCCACATCAAACCTTTTGTGCAGTCCACATCACGAAAAACCATTTTTTCTTTCATGGGATTTGTAGCCTGTATGGTTTCTGTCCTCTAGGTTTAGAAGTTCTCTGTGTGTTATAAGTTTCTTTATTTTTACAATGCATTCTTGGCTAAACTTAAATTGGTGTTTCTAGGTCACTGTGACTAACCTGAAGTCTTAAGTGAGAACAAATTTCTTGTTGTTAACTTTCAAATAAATTCAAATGCAAAAAAACCTTCTGTTAGATCAGATAGCTCTAATTCTGGCTGATGAAGTTGAGTTTTTAAGTTAAACCATGGTACCTTTTATAATAATAAAGCATCATATTGATTTCATTTTGAAGAACATAGGAAACACGAGATGCTAATTCTCAATGGAAGTAACTTATTTTCTTAGCTTCTTTGTTTTTATAGGAGTAGTATGAATTCTGTTGGATTTTTTTTTTTTTTTTAGTAAGTGTTTTTTTTCTCTAACATAAACATACTGTTTCTTTGTAGGGCGCCAATGCCTCTGCTTTGGAGAAAGAGATTGGTCCTGAACAGTTCCCTGTGAATGAGCATTATTTTGGCTTGGTCAATGTAAGTGAATTTTCTATGGTTGAAATGCTGTTTTTTAATTCATATCCTAATTTTGAATTTAACAGGATTCTCTGTTAGAACTTGATCTGTGAGCACTTCTAACTTAAAGTGGGACTCTGCATAGACACCACATCCTGCAATATGGCGCTATGCCTTGTTATTAATCAAGATATAAATTTCATCTTAAATACAGAAAAATAAGTATATTTATTATAAAGTCTTTGAGAGAAACCTTCCTACTCAGGTATGTTTCTAATTGTAAGATTTTATATTTAGCTGGAAAGGACATTAACTAATAAAGTGTGTACATTGTTGATACGCTCTTTTAGAAAAAGAGAGATGTGATTTTAGACTGATGCTGCAGTGTATGGGAGCCTTGAGGTTTTAACATGAAAATTTGTTACTTTTCTAAAAACATAATACTTGTGGGATTAGTGGAGGTTCTTCCATGCGAGGAAGTAGCCAGGAGATGAATGACATTGACTTGGTTGATAATTTTCTTACATGTAGTAATACTCCTTTTTTATTTTTTGACAGCCTTGTGTAACAGTGAATCTTTCTAAAAAGACGTACTTTTTTGTATCTGTCAGTTTGTATAGATCTGACTTGACTGGGATCTGTTGGGCAATAAGAATTGTCTACCTAAATTAACTGGAGAGAACAGAGCATTGACGTTGAACTTGCCAGTGCTTCTGGAGGAGAAAGGCAGCTGTTGCGCCTGTGACATCTTTTACCAATAAATATAGGAAGTTAGTTAATAGAAACAGTGGTTCTGTGGCATATTTAAGATGTGAAAATACAATTTTGGCAAAACCCACTAGAAACATAAATATACTTCTGTTTGCTGGTCATCTAGGTACATTTCGTTGAAAACTGAAAGATGATCTATCTTTTGACATGCCAAATAAGGTTAAAATAGCTACTAAAGTGTTATTTGTTGCAGCTCGTTACAAACTCATTTAATTGACTTCTGTGTGGGTTTCTAGCAGTTTGTGTTCTCAGACACCAAACTATCTAAACACATTGCGTTATATTCCTTAAGTATGGTGTTAATGGCCATTCCAAAGCTGCTGAGGTTTGCACCATAATGAGAAAAACGGAAGGCATCTCCAAGTGTAACATAAATAGCAGAGCGATGAATAGTGTGAAGAGGAAAAATAGCATTCTAAAAATAACCAGAATTATTATAACCACATCCATTCTCTGTTTTGAAGGACAAAATATGACTAATATTGTGCTTTATTCCTTGCAACCAATTTCTTTAGGATGATCGTTTTCATGCTGTTGTTCTGCAGAGCTTTTTCCTAAGTTATTTCTAGTTCCTTCATGATTTGAAGTTGATTGGAGCACTTTAAAGAGGGCAGTTTCATGGCTTCAGCATCAATACTAGTAAATGTGTGGTTGCACTGCAAATAGAATCAGGTGTTGAACCTGTGGACAATGGAGGCTTTAATTTTTTTTTTTTTTTAAATAGTTATTTTCTCTTTGGATCAGTGAGCTGAACCAGCTTGCCTGCGGTCAAACTATTGCTAAAGCTGCTGCAGAGTATATGGGAGAAGGGTCTGACTGCTCCTTCTGACAGCCTGTTAGAATAGATTACATGTGATGTTGAACTGAAGTGCAAGAGCGATGGAACAATGTTTTCATTCCAGAATTTAATCTCAGTTTTCATTTTAAGAAGCTTCTATCTTAAAATAAGCCTGCAAACTTTATTTTTACGTTGAAAGTGTAAAATTTTACAAGTTCTTTTGAAGTTAGGTAGTGTTGACTCTAAGTACAGTCAGTTTTAAGCAAAAAACCCTGTGTTTTGGCATCTATTTAAAATATTTATTTATACCAGAGAAACCATGACAAAAAGATTTTAAAACCTACGCGTTTGTACCTGTTTTTCATTTGTGTTTTAGGTCACATTAGACTTTATACACTATTTGTGTATTTGATCTGTGCATGTAGCTCCAGGTTTGGAAATATTCATCAGCCCATTGAGAACTGCCTTGCCAACCTGGTTTTTGGGGTTCTGTTGAAGACAAATAGTTAGAGTCCTCTTTTTTCTCAGGCAGAATTTCTAGCAAAGTTAAGGTCATGATTGGAAAGATCTGACTACTTTGTACTTCTAAACACAAACCGATTGCAGTTTAAAAGTGTGACACTGCTATGTAATACCGTTTATTTGTGGAGAACTCTCTGTAATACAGAGAAGTGTAGATCAATAATTGAGATATTCAGAAGTTTCCCAAGGCCCTGAATTGCTCAAGGAAGGATTTGGTTCTAACGTGAAAAAAAGTCAGAATTGCTGAAATAAAATGCATCACATGGTCTTTTTATAAAGTACTTAGCATGCAGTAAAATATCTAAAATGCTAACATGCAAGATATTGATTTCAGGGATAAAAGTTCTTCCACGTTACTTTATGTAAAGGTAGTAGCAAACAAAGACAGTTGAAATACTATTTAGAAGGACATTTTTAAAACCTAAAGCATGCCATAAAGTGAATTTTTCACCATATCACTTTGACTACTGCAAAACATCTTGTATCTTACTGTCAGGAATTTTTAAAGCTATTTGGATGGAATTTTAATTCTTTAACTCCTTTAACTCTTCCATTTAGTTTGGTTCTAATAATTTCTCTCTGTGTGGGTAGCATCAAAGCAGGACGTGTATAACCAGTTGACTTCATGCTTTTTGGCATGATTTCTCCATGAATACAGTCCTGAAATCTCATTAACTACTTGCTTTGTAAACTTTTTTGACTTAAAATGCACCATGACCTTCCTTTTTTTTTTTTTTTTTTTTTTTTTTTTTAAAGATGGTTAATTGCTAGTTTCTTCTGTCAATTTTCTGGGATTATTCTAGACAAATACATTAGATAACTCATCTGAAAACAATAATATTTAATCAGACTTTTGGTAGTTCTCTTGCCTATTTTGTCTTGTATGCAAATTTAGTTAGCATGATACTTATTTGTTTTCCTAGGTCACTAACAAGCATATGAGTTAGGTTCTATCCTAATTCATGTATTTAGCTTGCATAGTTGTTTTCCTCATGTCAGTAAGTTTTAACTGTTGTTCTGTGTTGTTTGCATATGGTATAAATTAATGTCAGTGTAACTACTGCTGTAACCTTTTTAGCTGTATGAATTAAACTGTTAATAATCAGTTTGCCAACTGAAACAGAAAATTAACTTGAAACCATTCTGCTACAGTAATCACACCAAATTTTGGTGAACAGTAGCGGCCATATTATCTGAGTACCACTTAAGAAAATAAATAATAATAATAAATAATAATAAAATAGTAATAATAAAATAATCTGTGTTCTGTAGTCAGATTTGTATGCTCGTTTTGCTTATTTAAAATATTTTGCTCTCAATGCTCTTGAGATGCAGAATCTCATTACCAGAATGTCTGGGGACAGGCAAACCCAGAATTTGTTTCACTTTTTTGAAGCAACAACATTGTACAATAGGGTTGCACAATAAATTGCGAAGAAACAACTCAACCATGGTGTACTTCTTGTGGATGATATGGTAATATCTCAGCGGTCTGAGTGTTTCTTCTTGTTAAGCAATGTGGAACACTGCCTCTGGAAGTTGTTATTGCTGTCCTCCTTTCTCTAAAATGACACTGCCTTCAGATATGGAGATGTAAAACAGCTGCTCTTTGAATTTGCCTGCATCATGTGCTTCTCATAATATTTCATTATAAACAGGAAATATTTAACATGTACCTTGCTAACTATCTCTAAAAAGTACTTTGTGTATGTGACACAGGCAAATCTAACATATGAGTTCATGCATTAAGCTCTTGTTACTATAATACAGTTGAGACACAGTGATGCTGATGGATGCTGTCTCTTGTCCCTCTGTTCTGCTGTATCATTGGCACCCCTCCACATCAGTATCAGCAGGATCTCGCCTGTCAGGATTAGTAGCATGCTGTGTCTCCAGAAGTTTTGATTTTGTGATGAGCCTTCAATTGGATTTTTTTTTTGTCAGTGGTTTCCTGCTTTTTTTTTGGTGCCCAGTATCACTGTGACTGTTGTCTTCTCTTCCTTTTCTTGCTGTTACCAGCTGTGATGATACAAGGATGAGTCTTTTACACCATGCCTACTAGTATTTCCCCAGTAAATGAACTCTGACAGACGACTTTTCCGTTTTCAGTATGTGACATTCTTAATGAGCAACCTCTTCTTGTTATTACTTTTTAACAGACCTAATATGAAAACGTTTGTTTTCCTTTTGTTCTGTTTTAACCAGTTCGGCAATACCTGCTACTGCAACTCAGTCTTACAGGCACTTTATTTTTGTCGTCCATTTCGGGAAAAAGTTTTGGCATACAAAGTGCAGCCTCGAAAGAAGGAAAGCCTCCTGACATGCCTCTCTGATCTCTTCAACAGTATTGCTACACAAAAGAAGAAGGTGGGAGTCATCCCACCCAAGAAATTTATTTCCCGATTGAGGAAAGAAAATGGTAAATGAATAAATGAAATTTTTATGCAGATTTAAGCATTGGAGATTTAAGCATATAAAACGTAAACGCAACTTCCTTTTTAAGTGAGTCCAAATTGTCAAGTTTTAACAGATTTCTGGAAGATTTTTGAACTCCTGCTTGTGGTGTGAATTTCACCGCCGCTGTAGCATAGGAACAGAGATTATATCAGAACTGTGCTGTGTTGTAAGAGGATTATCTAGATATCTTTGTTCTGTGCTTGCTTAGACCAAGTACGGAGCATGTGCCTAAGTCTCAGTAATCCAGTTATTATTCCACATTGGCATCATGTTCTGTAGAGGTTTGCTGCAAGTCAGCACACTTCGGGTCGTTGCTAGAAATTGTCATGGGCTAAACAGACCTCATGGAGTTGGTCAAAGTTGAACTCTCTAAGGAGACTTAACCACTCTTAGCCCACTTTCTTACATTTGCGGCAGGATAAATTCCTTATGGTGAAAACTAGTGGTTATTTCCCAGGGCTACTTTGTGAGGAAAAGTTCTGTATGTTGATTTATCATCTCTACTTGAACTTGAAAATATAACAAACTTATAGTAGGGGATTTTTCCCCCTTGATGCTGGACTTAATGAACTAATGGCCCAAGGCAACACATCTGAATTTCTTTATTTCTCTCCCTCCCCAAAAAAAAAAAACCATCAAAAAACCCCCCCAAAACCAATCATGGTTTTCTTCAGTTCCAAGAAATGCCCAAACTAAGTTTCCTTTATGTTATTTTTCAACTGCCTGTTTCTTGCACCCTGAGGAATAGTTGAGGGTAACCTAACATCCGTTGTGAGAACAACAAAGTACAATTCTTCAAAGACTCTTAACAGTGTAACCCACAATTGTATAATAGGGTAGTGAAGGGGGAAGGGCACGCACTAATTGCTGAAAACATAGTAACTTGATATTATGAAGTGTCTGTATTTTTTCATTCTCCCTGATCTCTTCCTTTCCAGAATTATTTGATAATTATATGCAGCAGGATGCACATGAATTCCTAAACTACCTACTTAACACTATTGCTGACTTACTACAAGAAGAGAAAAAGCAGGAGAAGCAGAATGGCAAACTCCAGAACGGCAGCATTGAGAGTGAAGAAGGAGACAAGACTGATCTGACGTGGGTCCATGAAATCTTCCAAGGAACACTAACCAATGAAACCAGATGTCTTAACTGTGAGGCTGTACGTTTAAAACAAAACAAAACCTCTTAGATTTTTCACAGGTTCTGGATCATTTTCCCTAATACTAAGCACGCTTTTTCATTTATTAGGATAGATGAAATTGCACTCTCTCTATTAAAATATGGAGCATAGCCTATTTTATGACTGTATCACCTCTATGTTCAAACCAATACTCATTAAGGTATGTTTCTCAGAAAAAGCGTAGTGTTTTTTCTGTTTCTCCTCCCTGTTTCCATCAAGGCAGTCTGCACCTGGCTGATATAAGCTGCCTTTTTGTCTTCATGTTATTTCCTGTGTCAGTGATTGATAGTTTATGTTGTGTTTCTACATGAGAGTTGCTCACTTTTTATTTAACTCTGGGATTAACTGAATATCTTGAACTAGAAATCTGTGCTTCTTGGTCCTGGTCCATAGCCACTGTTTGAGAGCAAAAGAAGTGTCACAAAGTCTAGAATTAGAAGAACCACACCACCTTCAGACCAGGAATTTGTAGTTAGTCATGTGCTATGTCTGATTTAATATTTCTAAAAAAAATGAAAACCCAGATGGGGAGAGAAAACAAGAGAAGTGATTACAACTGACATGACTGTTCTTGGCATTTTAAATCTAAAATTATGGCTATGTGGTGAATAGAAGCTCTAAAAATGACATTAATAAGATTCTGTCTCAAGAATTTTGAAATTAAATGTGACTGTTCCACAAATGGAAAGATGTTTTTCCTAACTGCTAACCCATTTAATTGAAAACCCATCTGCCTGTTTCTGCGTTTCCTATAAGTGTTTACTGTTAAACTCTGAAATGCAGCAGAAAGCTGTATCAGTCTACAAAGCAGAGAGGAATACGGTTAAAGCTTCTCCAGCTCTGAGAGCTCTGAGTGGTTAAAAACTTGATTTTGCCAGTGAAGTAAGCAGATGTGTCTTGAAGTCTTAAGGGGGAGAGATGTTTTGCGAGAAAGGTTTTTGGGTTTGGTTTTTTTGTGGGTTTTTTTCTGGGTTTTGGTTTTTGCTGTTGTGGTGTTATTCCTCTCTGGATTCTAACAACACATCAGATTATTTCTTCAGTTTTAGTTTACCTCAAGAAAGGGCCTCTGTGTGTGTGTATATTTATTTTTTTATCACGAAGCTCTCTACTTGCAATGAGGACATTGCACCATTCCAGAAATGGTTAAAAGAAATCTACCAGTTCTAAACTGTTATGAAATATTTCTTATTTTTTTCAAGGTTAGTAGCAAAGATGAGGACTTTCTGGATCTATCGGTTGATGTGGAACAAAATACATCAATTACACACTGTCTAAGGTAAATGAAAATATTTGGGAATGGAAAAAATACCTGCCCTTGGTCAGAAGGAAAGAGCCTAGATTAGTTGCTCTGTTGTGCAACAGTTGTAGGCTTTGACTTATGGTAAAATATGTTTTGTTCAGAGTGCTGTTCATTTTATCTTTATCGTGGGTTTTTGAAGCTGCTAGTTTCTTAGTGCTTTTTAGTAGTTAATGAGTACGATGATGTCTTAGTGGTACATAAGATTGATTTTCACTTGCTTTTATGGGGTTTTTAATTTGTTACATTGTATAGTTAGGTTTTATCAAAACTAAACACGGTATGTTTGGTTTCATAATAAATTCTTGTTTATTTTAATATTGTTACTGCATTTCAGTTGTCTGGACCTGATGTTTGTGGTCAGATTTTTTTTTTTTTTTTTTTGCTGATAGAAATTTGCTCTGTGTATTTGACTGCTAGATCCAAGGCTTATCAGCTGCTAGGATACTGCAAGTTGAATATAGCATCTGGCTTTTTAATAGCTGATAATGGATGTATAATTGCTAGGAGCTGAAAGATAATCCAGACTTTGGCGAGTCAATGGCTAATGGCTGTAGGTCTTAACATTTAATGTCTGCCACCAAAGAAAACATGGAGTGGCTACCTCTGGAAACAAAACACAATCACCTTATTGCTGTTTATTACTTAGCACGTTTGACTCCTGCCCAGAAAGTATGTGGTTAATACTTAAGGGCGTAATTTCCACATTTTTCCAGCTGAACATTGATACTACATCCCAAGACTGGGACAAGTACACCTGCAATGTGTTTGGGAGGTATAAGCGATATGAATAAGAGGAATTTCATCTTCTGTGTGTACTTTGGGTTTTTTCAGCATTATTAGCAGTAACTTTTAACTGGATGGCCTGACTGAATATCCCTGCTTATGACTTTTCTTTCATTTCCACAGAGGATTTAGTAATACTGAAACTCTATGCAGTGAATATAAATACTATTGTGAGCAGTGCCGCAGTAAACAGGAAGCACAGAAGAGGTAAGGTTCAAATATTCAGGCTAATGTAAATGTTCTCTTAGAATGGGCAGCTCTTGGAAAAGTACACCGTGTGAATTCAGTAAAAAGAAAACGTAAGACTGTTTAGGTCTGTATTTGGTGGGGAAGGGAGTAAGGAAAAGTGGAGAGACCAAGTGACTTTGTGGCAATCTTATCAGAGAGAAATGAAGAGATTAATTTTGATTTCCTCCCAGAAGAGCTTATATCTGGTGCTTCCAGACATTCGCATTTTCCCCTGTTAGCATTAATCAGCTTAAAGCCACTGAAAACCATCCCATCTGCTTTCACTATGAATACTATATGCAAAAATCTTGTTTCTCACCTCATACTTGGTCACAGCCAGAGCAGCAAGACAGATTTATTCCATCTCTTTCTTCCCATTGATGTGATGAAAAATTAATGTTTTCAACAGACAGGTGTCCTGCGTTCAAATGTCAGTTGTGTAGTTAATCTTTCAGAATAAATATTGCCTATTCTCACTGGAATATGCATGAGAAAAGCAGCCTTTTGAAAGTCTTCATCAACATTTTAGATGCCTTTTAAGAAGCTTCACATTGAAACTGTTCTTGAACAAACCTTTGTTTTAGGTGATCTGCTAATACCTTGTTCTTTGTTTAACGTATTTTTGTGGTTCAGAATGAGAGTGAAAAAGTTGCCCATGATTCTCGCTCTGCACTTAAAAAGGTTCAAATACATGGACCAGCTGCATCGATACACCAAACTCTCCTACCGTGTAGTCTTTCCCTTGGAGCTTCGGCTCTTTAACACTTCAGGAGATGCTACAAATCCTGACAGAATGTATGACCTTGTGGCTGTAGTTGTTCACTGTGGCAGGTATGTTGGTTTTGTGCTTTCTGGACCTTATACGCCTTTCCTTGAAATTTAAAAGGAGTTTGTCATCCATATGCCGTTTTATAACAGTACAGTGGCTGAGAACATGGGAGCCTGCTAAGCGGCATCAGAGCTAGTTGTCTGAAAGTTGTTTGTTTGTTTGTTTTTTTAAAAGTGTTTCAGTCTTTTTTTACTGCTTTTTTACTGTTTTAAATTTTGCTTTCTGAGTACACAGTCTAACGTTTGCTCTTTCATCAGCTTTCAAATATGGTGGCAATTGAAACAAGTAGTTTCTTTGAGCTGTAGCAAAGTAAGAGCAGTCTTTAAAAAACCAAAAACAACAAAAACCCACCACCCTCAACCCTACTTTCCAGGAAAGCTAAATGAAGTAAAAACAAATCTTGGAAAAATACTTAGTAAAATAGAATTAAGTTACAGTTCTCATGTTGCTACTTGCTAAACCATTGAAGTTTTTTTAGAAGCTAGTGCCACCATGTGGAATAAACTGTGTACTGCTGATTTTTAAAAATACCCTTATTCTCTTTATTAATTTTTTTGTTGTTGTTGTAGTGGCTTTAATTCTGTTTTTAAAAGCAAAGAGGAAAAGTTTTTAAGCACTTTTAGGAAAAAAGCAGTCATGAAAGGCAAAAAAAAAAATGTAACTGCCTTCTGGAAGTGTGAGCTTTAAAGTAGTAAGTTATTACAGCACACAAATATTTTGAAACATCTTTTTGAGGAGCAAGACAATATAATCAACACACTAATATTGCATAGAATTAGTACAAATAAACTACATATAATTCTAGGTGATTT